>NC_083682.1:26480000-27730000 GCF_033118175.1 Dama dama | reverse complement strand
TTCTGTGAGTGTTGGAAAGACCAAAAAGCAGATGCAGCTGCTTCTGTGGAAGAAACTGCTGCCTCCAGGGTGATGGTGTGACAATCACAAGAGCAGGAGAATGAAAAGAAGGAACAAGTCCATCCTTCTTCCTGCAAAAAGGTGATCTGTATACTCACAGCCCTGACATCATAAAGCATAGTGCAGTGATGCTAAAAGATGGAAATGGGTTGCCTTCCCCCAGGAAGGTAATGTGGAGAAGGCAATGGCAACCCACTCCAGTACCCTTGCCTGGAAAATCTCATGGATGGAGGAGCCTGGTAGGCTGCCGTCCATGGGGTCGCACAGAGTTGGACACGACTGAAGCGACTTAGCAGCAGCAGCAGCAGCAGGAAGATAATGCAGGACAAATCAGTACACAGGTGGACGCCTTGCAGTCAGAGCCCTCCACTCTCTTTTCTGCGCACCTAGACATCTCACTGCAAACTAACTAACTACTCTCCTTTGGAAGCCTCCCGAAGAGGCTTCAGAGCTCCAGACTAACTAACCCCTTCAATTCATGTGATTCTCAAAGGCTAATGTGTGTATTCTTAGCTTTCCTCCAGGTGCTACAAGTCCAGACAAAGGAGGCCTGGATGATGGCAGTCCTCAGCATGGTCTCAGACAGAAAAAGGACCTTTCTCCCTCTCACAGTTCTCATTCTGAGGATCATCCCTGGTCCTCAGTTTATTAGATTAGAGCTGTTGCACTGTCTGCTGATCAGAAAACACTTGATTTAGCCCCAGGTGATCTTCTTAGGTAATTAGCTCAGGCACCTAACACCTGACTCCTCTGTCTATTTGGAGAAGATTTGATAATCCATTTCTTCTTTCAGAAGACCTGGGGACTGCTGGGAATTTCAGTTATGACCCAAGCTAATTTTCGCGCTTATAGGTGCATCTTTAATGATCAGCACAGCCTGCTCTGTCTTTGGTCTGCATTCAGTATCATCACAGAGATGTAGCTACAGAGTCCTTGCTGTTCTGAGCCTTTGTCTTGAGCCCAGAGACTCAGGTTCAAAAGAGTTCTTAAGAAACTTCTCAGAGGTTCCTGGGAGTATTATTGAGTGCAAGCCAATTACCAGTTCACAAAGCTGGTCTCTCCATTTACACCTCTAGAAGGAGGAAAAGGAAAAGGAGGAAGCAAAGACATATTCAGCTCTTACTCTTTACCACAATATCTACATCTGTATATATGTATTTCAAAAGGATGGAAACTCTGAAGTTGGCAATGTTTTCTGAAGGAAAAGCATAAGTAAGAATATACACAAAATTATCCAGAAAAGAAGATTGGATCCAGGAATTCAAGTCGAACTGGCCAAAAAATAATCCACATACTTTCTACCATATCATGACACCTACTGCCCTGCAGTGTCGTGAGTATGGAAGCATACGTTAAGAGACATGAGACATACTAGATGCTAGTCTGGGTGTTATTTCAGTTCTTCAGAGGAAAAACAGGCCAGGTAAAAATGTTTGGCTGTCTGTGATGAGGCAATATCCCCATGCATTCCCTTTTCTTATATATATATTTTTTAAACCACAACAAAGATTGCAGTGTAAATTACTTTCTTCTGTAAATCCTCTAGAGTGGAGATGTTGCTAAATTCTTAATTTGAAGGAGGCATAATTGCATTCCAAATGCTGGTGCGAGCTGTGGTTAGAGAAACACCGCACCAGCAATGAATGTTACTAGTTTTAGTTGATTTTTCATGCCTCTCACAGGTAAAGTCTATATTCAATTTACCTTCTCTCAGCTCTGTGCTGCTGATAAGGAGGCCTGGGATTTTTATCTAACAGGGTAAGCAAAAGGTCATCACGCCGCAGATTAGAAATACAGCTTCCTTCAAGGAACGGGAAACTCAGAGATAACCACCCTGAAATCTCCCTCTGCATAGGTGAGGGGGGCAGAACGTGGAGACAGCGGCAATGGCTCAGAGAATTTGCAGAGACAGCCCAGCTCCAAGCTTTAGTCAGGGTGGGGTGGGAGTAGATGGAGTGGGGCTAGGTGGGCACAGCAGCAAGCTTACCTTTTTAATGTTTTCTAAAGGAAGTCACCAAAAGGGAGGTGATCCAGTGATCATATTGCTTCATTTTGGTTTGTAGGTTATATTTTCACACATTTTCCTTGTGTCTTCTTCAAAACCTCCCTGGATAAGAGAGATTGTTACAGTTAGAGGCTTAACTCTAAAAAAGAAGGGGCCAAACCACTCTCAAAGGTAGAGGAGAACAGGCTCAGGAGACACCGTTGCAACAAAATAACATATATAAAAATATGCAGATATACACAAATATGTATATATGTATTATCTTCACAAAAATCCTGGGGACTTGTCAGAGAAGAGAGTATTATCCTCATTTAGGGATTTTTTTAAAAAGTGAAATTCACAGGTCTTGACTAGAGCAGAGATTAAATAGCAAAGCTAAACTTTTGTCCAGAATCTCTGGCTCATGCCTTTTCCTTTATTAAGCTGCCTGAAGGTAAAGACTATTCATCATTATCAGAGATATCATTACACCAATCGCCACGAGCTACCAAGAGCTCATAGGCAAAGTATTATTAAATACGCTTTCTATACAGCCTCATTTAATCTTCACTAAAACTATGCATGAGGTTGCTTGGTTACAAAAGTACATAAACCCCTCAAGAAAACAGGTCGATTGTGGCAACGTGGACCTGGAACCACAAAGCCCTTGAAGGAAATATCCATGAAGATAGCCATAGAATGCTGCTAAGAAACAGTATGCATCAGGTGCACCTGGGTATACAGATTGAAGTGTATAACAACATGGGCAAATAGTTATCACCAGCTTGATCTTTCTTTTTCTTATCTGTAGATTGGGAAATTATATTGTGTGGCTTTGTTCTGTATATACTTGGCGAAAGCTAAGGTCTGTATTTCCTAAGATCCTCTTCACAATATGGTTAGAGTTGGTCAAAAGAGGAACATGCTTGGGATTAGGAAGGTGAAGTGAAGCAGAAGTCATTCCTTTTAGAAGATCAGCACAATCTGACGTCGTAGTGAACGAGTGTGGAAATGCCTGGCAGTGTCAGTGTGCCCTCGCGATCCTCATCCCACAGCTGAATCCTCTTGCTGGAGGCTGGCTTTGACGACCAACAGTGGTAGCAGGCCAACAACCAAGTGCTTGGCTGTGGACTCACAAAAGCAGGAGCTACAGAGAGGCAACAGATTCCCAGAAAGCAAACCCCCTGGTAGCTCAGATGTAAAGAATCTGCCTGCAGTGCAGGAGGTTTGATTTCTGGGTCAGGAAGATCCCCTGAAGGAGGGCATGGCAACCCACTCCAGTATTCTTGCCTGGAGAATCCCATGGATAGAGGAGCCTGGCGGGCTGCAGTCCATGAGGTCACAAAAAGTCAGACACAACTGAGCGACAAATAATTTCACTTTCACTTTCTGCAACTCTGCTTGAGTGGCAGATATGCTAGGCTTCTTGCATTTATCTGCAAGCTCTGATTTGTATGCCTGTGCCAGGCATCAGGCTGGCTGGTTAGCAGTGGTTTCTCTTATTCCCTCCCACCTTTGTCTTCCAGGTTTTCACTCGCCTGCCTCCTCCCAGTTTGTGCCAGTATAATTCATATAATAAATCCGCATTCCTTAATACTTTACAATGACTCTGCTTTCCTTGGTCTTGACTAACAAATATCTCTGTAATCTTGTAATGACTGAATTTGGTGCTTAGTTGCTCAATTGTGTCCAACTCTTTGCGACCCTTTGGACTGTAGCCCACCAGGTTCCTCTGTCCATGGGATTTTTCAGCTAAGAATACTGGAGCGGTTGCCATTTTCCTCTTCCAGGGAATCTTCCTGGCCCAGAGATTGAACCTTCATCTCCTGTGTCTCTTGCATTGCAGGCAGATTCTTTTTACCCACTGAGCCATCGAGAAGGCCCAAATGATTGGAAAAGTTTACATATAAAAAAACTTGGCATAAAGCAATGCCACAGTAGATGGTGCCTGCAATAATTATCATCTAAATGTTGTCCGAACCTCAACTCATAGTATTTCTTGTCCTCTTTGTGTTTCTGCTCTGTTATATTCACTCTGTCAGTGGTTTTCTTCATAATTTCAACTTGCACATGGTCTTTCCTGAATATCTTGAGCAAAAGGTACTTCAGGAAAATTTAACTCCAGTAAACAAATGGTGTTTGGTCCCTAAGTATAGCCATTGAAATTCCTAAGAGAACCATCTAAGCGCCCATATGATTAGACTCAGTCAACAAAAATCACGGATTACCTGCTGTGTTGGTCCTCTGAACTAGCATGAAGATAGGCAGATCCTGATATTTGGACATATCCACTTGGACGTATGGAGAAGGAAATGGCAACCCATTCCAGTAGGCTTGCCTGGGCAATCTCATGGACAGAGGAGCCTGGTGGATTACAGTCCAAGGGGTCACAAAAGAGTCAGACATGGCTTAGAGACTAAACAATAACATGAAAACCCCAGAGTTCCCAAATATTAACTTTTATATTTAGCGTCTGCGTAGACTTACTTAACATACTTGGTTGCCTTATGACTATCAGAATTCTTTCATGTCCACCCTTCTTTAGTTTGCATCCTGATATTTGTGGCTTGCCTCTGCAATTCCCAACTTACTGTGACATTAGAACATTATTTCAGTGGGTTAATTCTGCTTTATTAAAATTTAATGGGATGAATAGCATACTAACTTAATACATTATTGGGCTTCCCTTATGGCTCAGATGGTAAAGAACCTGCCTGCAATGCAGGAGACTTGGGTTTGATCCCGGGGTTGGGAAGATTCCCTGGGGAAGGGAAAGGCTACCCACTCCGATGTTCTGGCCTGGAGAATTCCATGGACTGCATAGTCCCTGGGGTCCCAATGAGTCAACACGACTGAATGACTTTCACTTTCACTTGGATATAAACTCTAATATTTAATAACCATTCAGTGTTCTTAGAGAGCAGGCAAACAATATAAAGTAATTATATTCTAGGAGGTTCTATGCAAAAACAACAAGAAAAGACAAGCTAAACTGAAAGTGTGTGGCTTGTTGGGAAAATTGTGCTTAGCTAGACTCTCTTGTAGAGCTGATAAATTCTTATTTTCTCATATTTTTTTATTAAGGTGTAATTTGCATGCAGTGAGATGTATGGATCTTTCGGGTATGGTTTGATGACCTTGGCTGACTGCACACCCCAATATTCAGCAGTATGCTAGAACCATAATACAAGGACTGATCTATATAAAATTTTTGCAAGTCAGCTATTCAACCATTTGTAGGAGTATTAATATCAAAAGAAAAATCTACAAATGCTAAAAACTGGGGCTCTTTTTTGCTGAGTCAGCCAGCACACCACTATAAAATCTAGATCTTATCAAGATATCAAATAAAACCTTCATGCCAGAGATTCTCTTGCTCCTCCCCTCTTATTTCAACCCTCTAGTTTCAACCAGAGCACTGACTTTGTTCTCTTACATTAATTTTACCTCTTCAGAACTTCACATAAATGTAATAATATAGTTTCTACCATTTTGTGTTTGGATTATTTAGCTCAATATAAGGTTTTCGAGATCCATCCATGCTATTCCAAGAAACATAACATCTTTCTTTCTGTTGCTATGTGACTTTTAATTTTTATAACTGCAGCAAATTTTTTAATCCATATCTCATTGCTAGACACTTGGGCTTCTTCCAGCTTTGGGCTACTGTTAGTAAAATTCCTATTAACATTCTTATACAACTCTTTTTGTGGACATAATATTTTTGTTCCTTCTGGAAACCTATCCAGAAGATGAACCACTGGCTCATAGGGCAGGAATATCCTTATCTTTATGAAAAATTACCAGACCCATTGCCAAAGATGTTAGATAATTTTTCACTCCTGCTGCTGCTGCTGCTGCTAAGTCACTTCAGTCGTGTCCAACTCTTAGTGACCCCATGGACTGCAGCCCACCAGGCTCCTCTGTCCATGGGATTTTCCAGGCAAGAGTACTGGAGTGGGGTGCCATTGACATCTCCTGCACCCCTGCTACTAACATAGAAAAGTTCTGGGTGCTCTCATCTCAGCCAGTGTTTGCTGTCCCCTATCTTTTTTTATTTTAGCTATTCTGTTCAGTATGTAATGGCATTTCATTGTGGTTTTAATTTTCATTTCTCTTGTGACTAATGATGCTGAGCACTTTTTCATTTTCTCAATGGCCATTCATATACATTCCTTTGTAAAGTAACTGTTTAAGTATTCTGCCTATTTTTGTTGGGTTGTTTGTCTTTTTATTATTGAATTACAGGAGTTTATATATTCTGAATACATGTAATTCCTTAGACATATGTATTGCTAAGTATTTTCTCCTAGTCTAGGACTCATTCACTTTATTAACGTATTTATTGAGCACACAGTTTTGACTTTGATAAAATATATTTTATCACATTTTTCTTTTATGAAAAGTCCTACCTATACACCTGGGTCCTGTTTATAAAATCTTTGCCTATGCCTAAATTCACAATGATTTTTCCTATTATTTGTTTTCTTTGTGAAGCTTCATATTTTTAACTTTTATGTTTGTGTCTAAACTCTTTTTCAATTAATTTTTATATATTTTCTATGAGGTATAAGTCAAGTTTCACTTTTTTAAAATATAGCCAATTGTTCTAGCACCATTTTGTGAAAAGACCTTCCTTTCCCCATTGAAATGCTTTGTGGCCTTGATCAAAAAGCAATTGACCATGTAAATGTGGGTGTACTTTTGGACTGTCTATTCTGTTCCATGTCTCTGATTGTCAATTTTGTATGCAATTAGCACCTTATCTTAATTACTCTAGAAGTTGTCCTTCAATTTTCATCATTTTGTTCGAGATTATTTTGGCTAGGCTAGGATCTCTGTATTTTCACATAATTTTTAAAAAAAACTTTATATTGATGTATAATTGTTTTACAATGTTGTATTAGTTTCAGGTATATAGCAAAGTGATGCAGATATAGATATATTTTCTTTTTTCAGATTCTTTTCCCTTATAGATTATTATAAAATATAGAATATAGTTCCCTATGCTATATAATAGGTCCTTGTTGGTTATTATATACATAGTAGTGTGTATCTTTTTGCCTTTTCATACTGTTCATGGGGTTCTCCAGGCAAGAATACTGAAGTGGTTTGCCATTCCCTTCTCCAGTGAACCACATTTGGTCAGAACTCTGCACCATGACCCATCCGTCCTGGCTGGCCTACATGGCATGGCTCATAGTTTCATTGACTTAGACAAGACTGTGGTCCATGTGGTCAGTTTGATTAGTTCTCTGTGACCATGCCACCGCTGATCCATGGCTTCACCGGAGACTCCTAGATACTCACAGGCTAGTCTGGGTCAGTCTCTAGTGGGGCCACTGCTCCTTTCTCCTGGGTCCCTGTGCACACAAGTTTCTGTTGTGCCCTCCCAGAGTCTATTTCCCAGTCCCGTGTAGGTTCTGGCAGCTCTATGGTGGGGTTAATGGCGATCTTCTCAAGAGGGCTTATGCCACACCCAGGTCTGCTGCACCCAGAGCCCCTGCCCCTGAGACAGGCCACTGCTGACCCATACCTTCGCAGAAGACACTCAAACACTCAAAGGCAGGTCTGACTCAGTGGTGTGCAGGAGTGGTGTGCACAAGGTTTTGTTTGAGCCTTCTGAGACTCTCTGGTGGGTATGGGGTTTGATTCTAAATGTGATTTCACCTCTCCTACCGTCTAACTTGGAACAAAGGTAGTGGAGGTGATAGAATTCCAGTTGAGCTATTTCAAATCCTAAAAGATGATCCTGGGAAAGAGCTGCAATGTGCCAGCAAATTTGGAAAACTCAGCAGTGGCCACAGGACTGGAAAAGGTCAGTTTTCATTCCAATCCCAAAGAAAGGCAATGCCAAAGAATATTCAAACTGCCACACAATTGCACTCATCTCACACACTAGCAAAGTAATGCTCAAAATTCTCCAAACCAGGCTTCAACAATATGTTAACCATGACCTTCCAGATGTCCAAGCTGGATTTAGAAAAGGCAGAGAAACCAGAGATCAAATTGCCAACATCCATTGGATCATCAAAAAGCAAGAGAGTTCCAGAAAAACATCTACTTTGGCTTTAATGACTATGCAAAAGCCTTTGACTGTGTGGATCACAACAAACTGTGGAAAATTCTGAAAGAGATGGGAATACCAGACCATCTGACCTGCCTCTTGAGAAACTTATATGCAGGCCAGGAAGCAACAGTTAGAAATGGACACAGAACAGACTGGTTCCAAATCAGGAAAGGAGTACATCAAGACTGTATATTTTTACCCGGCTTATTTAATTTATATGCAGAGTACAGCATGTGAAATGCTGGGCTGGATGAAGCACAAGCTGAAATCAAGATACCTGGGAGAAATATCAATAACCTCAGATATGCAGATGACACAACCATTATGGCAGAAAGTGAAGAAGAACTAAAGATCCTCTTGGTGAAAGTGAAAGAGGAGAGTGAAAAAGTTGGCTTAAAGCTCAACATTCAGAAAACTAAGAGCATAGCATCCAGTCCCATCACTTCATGGTCAATAGATGGGGAAAGAGTGTAAACAGTGAGAGACTTTATTTTGGGGGGCTCCAAAATCACTGCAGATGGTGACTGCAGCCGTAAAATTAAAAGATGCTTGTCCCTTGGAAGAAAAGTTTCGGCCAACTTAGCATATTTAAAAGCAGAGACATTACTTTGCTAACAAAGGTCCGGCTAGTCAAAGCTTTGGTTTTTCCAATAGTCATGTATGGATGTAAGAGTTGGTCTATTAAGAAACCTGAGTGCTGAAGAATCGATGCTTTTCAATTGTAGTGTTGGAGAAGACTCTTGAGAGTCCCTTGGACTGCAAGGAGATCCAACCAATCCATTCTAAAGGAAACCAACCCTGAATATTCATTGGAAGGACTGATGCTGAAGCTGAAACTCCAATACTTTGGCCACCTGATGGGAAGAACTGACTCATTGGAAAAGACCCTGATGCTGGGAAAGATTGAAGGCAGGAGGAGAAGGGGACAACAGAGGATGAGGTGGTTGAATGGCATCACCAACTTGATGGACATGACTTTGAGCAAGCTCTGGGAGTTGGTGATAGACAGGGAGGCTTGGCATGCTTCAGTCTATGGGGTCACAGAGAGTCAGACACGACTGAGTGACTGAACTGAACTGAGTGTATGTGAGTTTCCCTGGTGGCTCAGATGGTGGAGAATCTGTCTGCAGTGTCGGAGACCTGGGTTCAATACCTGGGTTGGGAAGATCCTCTGGAGGAGGGCATGGCAATCCACTCCAGTATTCTTGCCTAAGGAATCCCCATGGACAGAGGGGCTGGCTGATTACAGTCCATGGGGTCGCAAAGAGTCAAACACAACTGAGCTACTAAGTGCAGCATGGCAAAGCATAGCATGTATATGTTAAAACCAAAGTTCTAATTTACCCTTTGTCCCTTTCCCCTTTGATAACAGTATTTTGTTTTCTATGTCTTTGGGTCTATTTCTGTTTTGCATATAAGTTTATTTGTATTTCATTAGATTGCATTGTAAGTGATATCATATGATATTTTAGAATAAATTTGCTAAATTTTACAATAAGTAAAACCTGAAGCTCTTTTGACTGGGATTATACTAAATCTACAGGTCATTTGCCTGGAATCGGAAATGGTAACATACTCCCAGTATTCCTGCCTGGAAAATTTCATGGTCAGAGAAGACTGGCCGGCTATGGTTCATGGGGTTGCAGACAGTCATACATGACTGAGCATGCATGCATGCATGCATTCACACACAGGTCATTTAATGCAAACTAGTACAGCCACTATGGAGAACAGTGTGGTGATTCCTTAAAAAACTGGAAATAGAACTGTCATACGACCCAGCAATCCCATTGCTGGGCATACACACCACGGAAACCAGAAGTGAAAGAGACACGTGCACCCCAATGTTCATCGCAGCACTGTTTACAATAGCCAGGACATGGAAGCAACCTAGATGCCCATCAGCAGACGAATGGATAAGGAAGCTGTGATACATATACGCCATGGAATATTACTCAGCCATTAAAAAGAATTCATTTGAATCAGTTCTGATGAGGTGAATCAAACTAGAGCCTATTATACAGAGTGACTATGTCAGAAAGAAAAACACCAATACAGTATATTAACACATATATATGGAATTTAGAAAGATGGTAATGATGACCCTATATGTGAGATGGCAAAAGAGACATAGATGTAAATAAAAGACTTTTGGACTCTGTGGGAGAAGGTGAGGGTGGGATGATTTGAGAGAATAACATTGAAACATGTATATAATCATATGTGAAACAGATCACCAGTCCAGGTTCGGTGCATGAAACAGGGTGCTCAGGGCTGGTGCACTGGGATGACCCTGGGGGATGGGATGGGGAGGGATGTAGGAGGGGGTTTCAGGATGGGGAATACATGTACACCATGGCTGATTCATGTTAATGTATGGCAAAAACCACTACAATATTATAAAGTAATTAGCCTCCAATTAAAATAAATAAATTAAAAAATAAAATACTGAAACTCACAATCCATCAAAATTATATACCACTCAATTTGTTTCAGTTCAGTTCAGTTCAGTCACTCAGTCGTATCCGACTCTTTGTGACCCCATGAATTGCAGCACACCAGGCCCTCCTGTCCATCACCAACTCCTGCAGTTTACTCAAGCTCATGTGCATCGAGTCGGTGATGCCATCCAGCCATCTTATCCTCTGTCGTCCCCTTCTCCTCCTGCCCCAGTCCCTCCCAGCATCAGGGCCTTTTCCAATGAGTCAACAGTTCGCATGAGGTGGCCAAAGTATTGGAGTTTCAGCTTCAACATCAGTCCTTCCAATGAACACCCAGGACTCATCTCCTTTAGGATGGACTGGTTGGATCTCCTTGCAGTCCAAGGGACTCTCAAGAGTCTTCTCCAACAACACAGTTCAAAAGCATCAATTCTTCAGTGCTCAGCCTTCTTCACAGTCCAACTCTCACATTTATACATGACCACTGTAAAAACCATAGCCTTAACTACATGGACCTTTTCCTATTTAATTTATATTGCTTTATACATTAATATTTCAGTGCCTCACATATATTTTGTAAAGCTTATTTTTAATTTATTGCAATTGTATTTTGTTTTCCATTTGGTGGTGTTGGTGGTGGTGGTGTGGTATTGAGGAGCTCAATAGATTGCCTATATTCAGCTTTGTCTCCTGCCAGGACTTGGTACATAATTTGTAGGGCTATGTGCAAAATAAAATTATGAAGACAGCAGAGTATTAAACCAAATATAGGGCATCTCTGAGCATGGGACCTAGTGCAACTGCATAGATTATATGACAATGAAGCCCACCCTGTCTCCTACAATATTGCTAAATTCATTCATTAGCTTAAGTAGAGATATTTGGTAGATAACTGAGATTTTCTGCCTGTTAAAAATTATAACTTTATTTGTTCCTTCCCAATCCACATTATTGTGCTGACTAGACCCTCCAGTTAACTTCTGTTGAGCATAATGTTGAATGGAAGTAGTGAGAGTAGGCAGATTTGCTTTCATCCCAACTTCAAAGAATTGATATTAAGTCTATCTATGCCTTTCAATTGTTCATTTACATTTAATGTAATTATTGATATTGTTGGCTTTATGTTATATTGTTATTTCTTTACTGTTTGCTGCATCTCTTTTGACTTTGTTCACTCTTGGCTTTTTTTTCATTAAAACATATTCTGGTATCCTATGTTATCTTCTCTATTGGGTTATCAGTCATACTTGCTTTAAGTTGCTCCAGAGCTTAAAATATGTATCTTTATTGACTACAATCTAATTTCAAAAAAGATTATACCATTTTCCATGTAATATGAGATGCTTAAAGCATCATCCTTCCATTTTGTCACTTTAGTCTTTTGTGTTTTTATTGCCATACATCTATACTAACTTGTTGTTGTTCAATCACCCAGTTGTGTCTGACTCTTTGCAATCCCATGGACTGCAGCATGCCAGACCTCCTTGTCCCTTACCATCTCCCAGAGTTTGCCCAAGTTCATGTTCATTGCACTGGTGATGCCATTCAGCCATCTCATCCTCTGACTCCCTCTTCTCCTTCTGCCCTCAATCTTTCCCAACATCAGGGACTTTTCCAGTGAGTCATCTGTTCACATCACGTGACCAAAATACTGGAGCTTCAGCTTCAGCATTAGTCCTTCCAGTGAATATTCAGGCTTGATCTGCCTTAAGATTGACTGACTTGATCTCCTTGCTGTCCAAGGGATTCTCATACATTAATGGGACTAGATGCCATAATCTTAGTATTTTTTAATATTTAGTCTTAAGCTGGCTCTTTCACTATCCTCCTTCACCTTCATCAAGAGGCTCTTTAGTTCCTCTTAGCTTCCTGCCATTAGAGTGGTATCATCCACATATCTGATGTTGTTGTTCAAAGCTACACAAGCTATGAACCCTATATTATACTGTTCCTATTTTTACTTTAAGTGCTCAATTATTTCAGTGACATGAAAAAATATATTTACTTTATATATGAATATATTCCATATAAATTTTTATGTTTACACAAATTTATAAATTATTTACATTTTATATTTACCTTTATATGTATGCTTATATGTAGTGTTTCCATATAGTTTTATTTACCTTTAACCTAAAGAATACACTCACACATAACACACACAGTTCTACCCTACAAAATAGTTGCAAATATTGTACCAATGAATATTTTATTTCCCTGAACAATTTGCAGTGTCAGTAGCTAAATATAGAATTTCACGTTTACAGAGGGTTTTTGTTTTTTTTTTTGCTATTTTGTTAGCACTTTAAGGATGAAGATGTCATTTCATAGTTTTTTTCTCTTGTATGTTATTTCTGATGAATAGTCAGCTATCATTCTTACTGTTTTACCAATGAATATAATGTGTTTCTTTTTCACCAGTGAGAATTTGTTCCCATTACCATTTTTTCCTATAACAGTAACATTTCTTCTCTAATTCAGAATTCTGATTTTTTCAGATGAAAAATCCACCACAGTTTCTGTGTACCTCGTCACCTGTCCCAGGACTTACCCCTAGAGAGCTGAGAGTCCTCATTTCCAGTGAATTTTGAGAAGCAGACAGCAAGGGTAAGTGGCAATGCCAGTGAAGATTATCTCCATTTCAATAAGTTTGAGATGCTGCCTGTGTATGGTCAATATGCACAATCCAGAGAATACCCACAATGAATATGTGTGTATCTGCCTGTTGGGTAGTGATGTACCAAAGTTAGGTGTCAAGGATTTGGTGGGAGCAGGTTGTTGCAACAAAAAGGAGTATTTTTTTCACTGACTTTGACTTTCTTTAGGATGCCTGGTACATAGAGATAATTAAAAAGTAAATTTTTGTCAGCTTTAATACCATTTGTAAATGATCTACAGACATAGCATCCTCTTTTATCAGCTCTGCCTCCCTGGACTTGCCACAACTGCCAGGGTTGTGCCTTCTTTAGGCATGAAATTCTGGAAATGATTCTCATACAATTATGTCAGCTATGACCATGATCACAGAACACTAATACAAATATTTAGGACAGAGACACTGCTTCTGAGTGTTGAGTTACATTGAAAGAAATGTAGCTAGGACAACAATGATTAGCATCTCTACCAAGCTTTCTGGAGAAGAAAAGGAAACTGGCTCAGACAGGTTAATAACTATTCATAATCAGTCAGATGAAGTATTGAAAATAGATTTAAGCCCAGATATGAATCATTCCCAAAGTCTGTTTCCCTAAAGCCTAGACTGTATGGCTCTTCTCAAGCCCCAGTTATCTGTGAAATTCCAACCACTTCTTTAATCTTCCAGGCTCTTAGTTTCAATTCCTGTAAGGCAATATTATTTTTGTGCCTTACAGATCCCACAGAAATTAGATGAGACAGGATAAAGACCTTAATACAAGGAATGAATTTTTCAATGGTTCTTAATTAAGAGATTGTCTTTTCTTAATTTTTGCATTCCAGGATCAACGATTGATGGAAAAAAAAATAGGACAAGCTTGCAATCTGATCACTGTCAAAGCCTTTTGCTATTTCTCCTAAATGCATTTGCAAAGTGTTTCTTCACTATTTCTCTCTTTCCTGAGTTGGCACATAGCACCAAGCATCTTGAGGTATTTCAAATAAGGGGACTTCTCAGGAATTTATTCATGGAAATAAGTTTTATTAAACAAGTTTTATTTCCATGAATAAATTAAAATTGGAAATAAGTTTCCCCCCAGTTTTATTGAGATTTAATTGACAAGTAATGGTGTGTAAGTTATAAGGTGTACAATGTGTTATTTGATACACTTATTATTGATATTGAGAAATGATTTCCATGGCAGAGTTAGTTAACATTTCTATTGCCTCACATGGTTACCATTTATTTTTTGCAGTAAGAATAATTAAGATCCATTCTCTTAGTAATTCCAACTATGTGGTACAGTATGGTTAACTATGATCACTAAACTGCCCATGAGCTTTTCAGAATGTTTCATCTTATACCTTCAAGTGTATATACCCATTGATGAGCGTTTCCTCATTTCTCTCACCTTCCAGCCCCTGGAAACTACCATTCTACTCACTCTTTCTGTGAGTTTGTCTTCTTTGATTCCATATATAAGTGAGATCATACAATATTTGACTTTTTATATTTGACATTTCATTTAGCACAGTGACCTCAAGTTTCATCTGTGTTGTTGCAAAATGCAGAATTTCCTTCTTTCTCATGACTTAACAATATTCAGTTGTGCTCAGTGTATACAGTTGACCTTTGAACAATTAGAAATATTATTGTTTAGGGGTACAGCTTGACAACCCACTCCAGTATTCTTGCCTAGAGAATCCCATGGACTGTAGCCTGTCAGGCTCCTCTGTCCATGGGGTCACAAGAGTTGGACATGACAGTGACTAACGCACCACCACCAAGCCCTCTAGCAGTCAAAAATCTCAGTATAAGTTTACAGTCGGCCTTCCTTATCTTCAGTTCTTTTTTCTTTTCTTTTTTTTTTTTTTATTAGTTGGAGGCGAATTACTTCACAACATTTCAGTGGGCTTTGTCATACATTGATATGAATCAGCCATAGATTTACACGTATTCCCCATCCCGATCCCCCCTCCCACCTCCCTCTCCACCCGATTCCTCTGGGTCTTCCCAGTGCACCAGGTCCGAGCACTTGTCTCATGCATCCCACCTGGGCTGGTGATCTGTTTCACCATAGATAGTATACATGCTGTTCTTTTGAAACATCCCACCCTCACCTTCTCCCACAGATTTCGAAAGTCTGTTCTTACTTCTCTGTCTCTTTTTCTGTTTTGCATATAGGGTTATTGTTACCATCTTTCTAAATTCCATATATATGTGTTAGTATACTGTAATGTTCTTTATCTTTCTGGCTTACTTCACTCTGTATAATGGGCTCCAGTTTCATCCATCTCATTAGAACTGATTCAAATGAATTCTTTTTAACGGCTGAGTAATATTCCATGGTGTATATGTACCACAGCTTCCTTATCCATTCATCTGCTGAGGGGCATCTAGGTTGCTTCCATGTCCTGGCTATTATAAACAGTGCTGCGATGAACATTGGGGTGCACGTGTCTCTTTCAGATCTGGTTTCCTCAGTGTGTATGCCCAGAAGTGGGATTGCTGGGTCATATGGCAGTTCTATTTCCAGTTTTTTAAGAAATCTCCACACTGTTTTCCACAGTGGCTGTACTAGTTTGCATTCCCACCAACAGTGTAAGAGGGTTTCCTTTTCTCCACACCCTCTCCAGCATTTATTGCTTGTAGACTTTTGGATAGCAGCCATCCTGACTGGTGTGTAATGGTACCTCATCGTGGTTTTGATTTGCATTTCTCTGATAATGAGTGATGTTGAGCATCTTTTCATGTGTTTGTTAGCCATCTGTAAGTCTTCTTTGGAGAAATGTTTGTTTAGTTCTTTGGTCCATTTTTTGATTGGGTCATTTATTTTTCTGGAATTGAGCTGCAGGAGTTGCTTGTATATTTTTGAGATTAATCCTTTGTCTGTTTCTTCATTTGCTATTATTTTCTCCCAATCTGAGGGCTCTCTTTTCACCTTACTTATAGTTTCCTTTGTAGTGAAAAAGCTTTTAAGTTTCATTAGGTCCCATTTGTTTAGTTTTGCTTTTATTTCCAATATTCTGAGAGCTGGGTCATAGAGGATCTTGCTGTGACTTATGTCGGAGAGTGTTTTGCCTATGTTCTCCTCTAGGAGTTTTATAGTTTCTGGTCTTACATTTAGATCTTCAATCCATTTTGAGTTTATTTTTGTGTATGGTGTCAGAAAGTGTTCTAGTTTCATTCTTTTACAAGTGGTTGACCAGTTTTCCCAGCACCACTTGTTGAAGAGGTTGTCTTTTTTCCATTGTATAGCCTTGCCTCCTTTGTCAAAGATAAGGTGTCCATAGGTTCGTGGATATATCTCTGGGCTTTCTATTCTGTTCCATTGATCTATATTTCTGTCTTTGTGCCCGTACCATACTGTCTTGATGACTGTGGCTTTGTAGTAGAGTCTGAAGTCAGGCAGGTTGATTCCTCCAGTTCCATTCTTCTTTCTCAAGATTACTTTGGCTATTCGAGGTTTTTTGTATTTCCATACAAATTGTGAAATTCTTTGGTCTAGTTCTGTGAAAAATACCATTGGTAGCTTGATAGGGATTGCATTGAATCTATAGACTGCTTTGGGTAGAATAGCCATTTTGACAATATTGATTCTTCCAATCCATGTACACGGTATGTTTCTCCATCTGTTTGTGTCCTCTTTGATTTCTTTCATCAGTGTTTTATAGTTTTCTATGTATAGGTCTTTTGTTTCTTTAGGTAGATATACTCCTAAGGATTTTATTCTTTTTGTTGCAATGGTGAATGGTATTGTTTCCTTAATTTCACTTTCTGTTTTTTCATTGTTAGTATATAGGAATGCAAGGGATTTCTGTGTGTTAATTTTATATCCTGGAACTTTGCTATATTCATTGATTAGCTCTAGTAATTTTCTGGAAGAGTCTTTAGGGTTTTCTATGTAGAGGATCGTGTCATCTGCAAACAGCGAGAGTTTCACTTCTTCTTTTCCTATCTGGATTCCTTTTACTTCTTTTTCTGCTCTGATTGCTGTGGCCAAAACTTCCAACACTATGTTGAATAGTAGTGGTGAGAGTGGGCACCCTTGTCTTGTTCCTGATTTCAGGGGAAATGCTTTGAATTTTTCACCATTGAGGGTGATGCTTGCTGTGGGTTTGTCACATATAGCTTTTATTATGTGGAAGTATGTTCCTTCTATTCCTGCTTTTTGGAGAGTTTTAATCATAAATGAGTGTTGAATTTTGTCAAAAGCTTTCTCTGCATCTATTGAGATAATCATATGGTTTTTATCTTTCAATTGGTTAATGTGGTGTATTACATTGATTGATTTGTGGATATTAAAGAATCCTTGCATTCCTGGGATAAAGCCCACTTGGTCATGGTGTATGATTTTTTTAATATGTTGTTGGATTCTGTTTGCTAGAACTTTGTTAAGGATTTTTGCATCTATGTTCATCAGTGATGTTGGCCTGTAGTTTTCTTTTTTTGTAGCATCTTTGTCTTGTTTTGGAATTAGGGTGATGGTGGCCTCACAGAATGAGTTTGGAAGCTTACCTTCATCTGCAATTTTCTGGAAGAGTTTGAGTAAGATAGGTGTTGGCTCTTCTCTGAATTTTTGGTAGAATTCAGCTGTGAAGCCATCTGGTCCTGGGCTTTTGTTTGCTGGAAGATTTTTGATTACAGTTTCGATTTCCTTGCTTGTGATGGGTCTGTTAAGATCTTCTATTTCTTCCTGGTTCAGTTTTGGAAAGTTATACTTTTCAAAAATTTGTCCATTTCATCCAAGTTGTCCATTTTATTGGCATAGAGCTGCTGGTAGTAGTCTCTTATGATCCTTTGTATTTCAGTGTTGTCTGTTGTGATCTCTCCATTTTCATTTCTAATTTTGTTAATTTGGTTCTTCTCTCTTTGTTTCTTAATGAGTCTTGCTAATGGTTTGTCAATTTTGTTTATTTTTTCAAAAAACCAGCTTTTAGCTTTGTTGATTTTTGCTATGGTCTCTTTAGTTTCTATTGCATTTATTTCTGCCCTGAATTTTAAGATTTCTTTCCTTCTGCTAACCCTGGGGTTCTTCATTTCTTCCTTCTCTAACTGCTTTAGGTGTAGAGTTAGGTTATTTATTTGGCTTTTTTCTTGTTTCTTGATGTAAGCCTGTAATGCTATGAACCTTCCCCTTAGCACTGCTTTTACAGTGTCCCATAGATTTTGGGTTGTTGTGTTTTCATTTTCATTCATTTCTATACATATTTTGATTTCTTTTTTTTATTTCTTCTATGATTTGTTGGTTATTCAGAAGCGTGTTATTTAGCCTCCATATGTTTGAATTTTTAACAATTTTTTTCCTGTAATTGAGATCTAATCTTACTGCACTGTGGTCAGAAAAGATGACTGGAATGATTTCAATTTTTTTGAATTTTCCAAGACCAGATTTATGGCCCAGAATGTGATCTATTCTGGAGAAGGTTCCGTGTGCCCTTGAGAAAAAGGTGAAGTTGATTGTTTTGGGGTGAAATGTCCTATAGATATCAACTAGGTCTAGCTGGTCCATTGTGTCATTTAAGGTTTGTGTTTCCTTGTTAATTTTCTGTTTAGTTGATCTATCCATAGTTGTGAGAGGGGTATTAAAGTCTCCCACTATTATTGTGTTACTCTTAATTTCCTCTTTCATACTCGTTAGTGTTTGCCGTACATATTGCGGTGCTCCTATGTTGGGTGCGTATATATTTATAATTGTTATATCGTCTTCTTGGATTGATCCTTTCATCATTATGTAGTGTCCTTCTTTGTCTCTTTTCACTTCCTTTATTTGAAAGTCTATTTTATCTGATATGAGTATTGCGACTCCTGCTTTCTTTTGGTCTCCGTTTGCATGAAATATTTTTTTACAGCCCTTCACTTTTAGTCTGTATGTGTCTCTTGTTTTGAGGTGGGTCTCTTGTAGACAGCATATATAGGGGTCTTGTTTTTGTATCCATTCAGCCAATCTTTGTCTTTTGGTTGGGGCATTCAACCCATTTACATTTAAGGTAATTATTGATAGGTGTGGTCCCGTTGCCATTTACTTTGTTGTTTTGGATTCACGTTTATACAACCTTTCTGCATTTCCTGTCTAGAGATCCTTTAGCATTTGTTGAAGAGCTGGTTTGGTGGTGCTGAATTCTCTCAGCTTTTGCTTATCTGTAAAGCTTTTGAATTCTCCTTCATATCTGAATGAGATCCTTGCTGGATACAGTAATCTAGGTTGTAGGTTATTCTCTTTCATTACTTTCAGTACGTCCTGCCATTCCCTTCTGGCCTGGAGGGTTTCTATTGATAGATCAGCTATTATCCTTATGGGAATCCCTTTGTGTGTTATTTGTTGTTTCTCCCTTGCTGCTTTTAGTATTTGTTCTTTGTGTTTGATCTTTGTTAATTTGATTAATATGTGTCTTGGGGTGTTTCGCCTTGGGTTTATCCTGTTTGGGACTCTCTGGGTTTCTTGGACTTGGGTGGCTATTTCCTTCCCCATTTTAGGGAAGTTTTCAGCTATTATCTCCTCGAGTATTTTCTCATGGCCTTTCTTTTTGTCTTCTTCTTCTGGGACTCCCATGATTCGAATGTTGGGGCGTTTCACATTGTCCCAGAGGTCCCTGAGGTTGTCCTCATTTCTTTTGATCCTTTTTTCTTTTTTCCTCTCTGCTTCATTTATTCCCACCATTTTATCTTCTACCTCACTTATCCTATCTTCTGCCTCCGTTATTCTACTCTTGGTTCCCTCCAAAGTGTTTTTGATCTCATTCATTGCATTATTCATTTTTAATTGACTCTTTTTTATTTCTTCTAGGTCTTTATTAAACATTTCTTGTATCTTTTCAATCTTTGTCTCCAGGCTATTTATCTGTAACTCCATTTTGTTTTCAAGATTTTAGATCATTTTTATTATCATTATTCTAAATTCCCTTTCAGGTAGATTCTTTTGTTTGACTTGGTGGACATTTTTCATGTTCCTTTACCTGTTGGGTGTTTCTTTGCCTTTTCATCTTGTTTAGATTGCTGTGTCTGGAGTGGGCTTTCTGTATTCTTGAGGTCTGTGGTTCCTTTTTATTGTGGAGGATTTACCCAGAGGGTGGGGTTAGACGATTGGCTTGTCAAGGTTTCCTGGTTAGGGAAGCTTGCGTCAGTGTTCTGGTGCATGGAACTTGATTTCTTCTCTTTGGAGAGCAATGGAGTGCCCAGTAATGAGTTTTGAGATGGGTCTATGTGTTAGGTGTGACCTTGGGCAGCCTGTATGTTGACGTTCAGGGCTATGTTCCTGCGTTGCTGGAGAATTTGCGTGGTATGTCTTGCTCTAAAACTTATTGGCTCTTGGGTGGTGGTTGGTTTCAGTGTAGGTATGGAGGCTTTTGGACGGTCACTTATTACTTAAATTTCCATGTAGTCAGGAGTTTTCTGGTGTTCTCAGGTTTTGGGCTTAAGTCTCCTGCCTCTGGATTTCAGTTTTATTCTTCCTGTAGTCTCAGGACTTCTCCAACAATACAGCACTGATAATGAAACTTCTAGGTTAATGGTGAAAAGATTCTCCCCCGTTAGGGACACCCAGAGAGGTTCACAGAGTTACATGAAGAAGAGGAGAGGGAGGAGGGAGACAGAGATGAGCAGGAGGAGAAAAAGGGGGACTCAAGAGGAGAGAGACAGATCTACGCAGCTGTCTGTTCCCAGAGTGTTCTCCGTAGCCCATACACCTACAAAGATTCACAGAATTGGATTGGGAAGAGAAGGGGAAAGGAGGAAATAGAGGTGTTCTGAGGTAGAAAACAGAGAGTCAAGATTGGGAGAGAATAATCTTCGGTTTAAAAATAGGGCTTCTCTTTTTTTTTTTTTTGTAAGGTTATAGTGTATTGAAAATGAAAATTAAGGAGTAGTAGAGGAGTACTAGAGGACTTTAAAAGAAATAAGAGAAAAAGAAAAATAGAAAATAGAAGAGAAAAAGAAACAAAAAAAAGAAGAAAAAAGAAAAAAAAAAAGAAAAAAAAATTTTTGTTTTCCCTAATTAAAAAAATCGTAAAAATCTATGAAAATGAAAGTTAAGGAGTAATGGGGGAGTAATAGGGAATTTTAAAGGAAAATAAAAGAGAAAAAATAAAAAAAATTACTTAAAAAAAAAAGTAAAAATACATCTAGGAATTTCTCTGGAGCTGTTGCGGTCAATGTGGTTTCGGCTCAGTTTCAGATAACTCCTCGTTCCAGCTTACACTTCTCGATATCTACAGGCCCCTTCCGGTGTAGTCGGTGTTTTCTACAGGGATTTTAATCTGTTGCACCGGTCCCTTCTGAAGCGGTTCCCTTTTTTTATTTGGTTTCTGTTTGCCGGTCTCTTCAGAACCTCATTTCCACCCTGACACAGGCGGGCGGAGGTGGACTCTTATTCAGGTAGCTAGTTCCGTCGCTCTGCGGGGAGGGGCTGGCGCTGCGGGGACGGGCTGGTGCTGCCGGGAGGGGCTGACGCTGCTTTCTCTGTCTGCGCTGCTCAGGCTCCCGGCTGTTCTATATGGAGCGCGCCCCGCGCTGCGCGAGGTTCCAGCCCTCGGGTGTTCCACAAAAGCTTGGAACAGAAAGCTGCGCCTGCTCTCTGTGCCTTGCCCATCAGAGCGGTCCAGGCAGCCAGGGGCTTGGTGGGCGCACTCTCCCCAGGTGTGGCGCGCCCCCTCCCTTCCGCGGACCCAGTCTCAGTTTCCGCTGGCGCCAGTCGGGTGCGCGCGCCTTCTGCCTTCCGCGTCCCCAGCCCCAGTCCCCGCCCGCGCCGGTCGGGTGCCTGCGCCCTGTGTCTCGCCGCAACCTTCCCCTCCCCCCTGCCTCCTGCCTCCGGCGGGGCTGGGCTGGTCCGCAGCCTGCGAGCTCTTCTCTGGATTTTCTCGGTCCCTTTGTTTTGCGAACGGCCGGCAGTATGTTCGGGTGGTCAATTTTCTCTCTCTCTTTTGGTCTCCCATAGTTCAAGTTGGCAACTCACAGAAGCTCCCTCCGATTGTCCTCAGGGCACTCAGGCCCGGATCCTACCCCAAGCAATGCCGCCTAAGACTCCCTTCCCGGGATGGACCTCCGTCCTTAGCTCTTTTGTCTCACTTTTTATCTTTTATATTTTGTCCTACCTCTTTTCGAAGACAATGGGCTGCTTTTCTGGGCGCCTGATGACCTCAGCTAGCGATCAGAAGTTGTTTTGTGAAGTTTGCTCTGCGTTCAGTTATTCTTTTGATGAATTTGTAGGAGAGAAAGTGGTCTGCCCGTCCTACTCCTCCGCCATCTTGGCTCCTCCCTTTCTTCAGTTCTATTGTACATCTACAGACTCAACCAAGTGTGTATTCTGTGGTACTATAATATGTATTTATTGAAAAAAAATCTGCTTATAATTGGACCCACACAGTTCAAACCTATGTTGTTCAAGGGTCAACTGTATTTGTAAATATTTAAGTATATATCTCACATCTTCTTTATCTATTGTCTATAGATAGACATTTGGGGTTTTCCCATATCTTGACTACTGTGAATAAACTGCAATCAACATGAGGGTAAATATCTCGGATACCATTTTCATTTTATTTAGCTATCAGTAGTCCCTCAGCTGGTGAAGAATCCACCGGCAATGCAGAAGACTCCAGCTCGATTCCTGAGTTGGGAAGATCCCCTGGAGAAGGGATAAGCTAACAACTCCAGTATTCTTGGGCTTCCTTGGTGGCTCAGCTGGTAAAGAATTTGCCTGCAGTGCAGGAGACTTGGGTTCGATCCCTGGGTTGAGAAGATCACCTGGAAAAGAGTCAGGCTACCCCCTCCAGTATTCTGGCCTGGAGAATTCCATTGACTGTATAGGCCATGGAGTCCCAAAGCATTGGACACAACTGAGTGACTTTCACTTTCATATACCCAAAAGTGGGATTGCTGGATCATTAACATGTTAGTTCTATTTCAAACTTTGAGAAATCGCCATACTGTTTGCCATAGTGGCTGCACCAATTTATATTTTCACCAACAGTGTCCCAGTGTTCCCTTTTCTCCACAAAGTGTATCTTTGCCATACTTTTTATCTTTTGTCTTTTTGATAAAGGACATTCTAACTAACAGGCATGAGATGATAGCTCATTGTGGTTTTGATTTGCAATTCCATGATGATTAGTGACATTGGACAACTTTTCATGTTCCTGTGGGTCATGCGTATTTCTTCCTCTTAAAAAGTATCCATTCAGTGAAGAAGGAAATGGCAACCTACTCCACTATTATCTGGGAGATCCCATGGACAGAGGATCCTGATGGGCTACAGTCCACAGAGGTATGAAAGAGTCAGATATGACTTAGCAACTAATCAACACCAACAGGAAAACTAATAGGAGACCTACAGTGGCTCACAGCCCCTGAGACTGGATACCTTGTGGACCACAACAACAACAAAAGTATCCATTTAGATCCTCTGGCCATTTTTCAGTCAGACTTTTTTGTTTTTGTTTTTTGCCATTGAGTTGTATGAATTTCTTATATATTTTGGATATTAACCCCTTCTCAGATATATGGTTTACAATTTTTTTTCTTATTCCATAGGTTGCTTGGTAATTTTGATTGCTTCTTTTGCTATGAAGATTTTTAGTTTGATGAAGTAGCAGTAGACCCACTTATTTATTTTTGCTATTGTTTGTTGTGCTTGGTGTGTCATATTCAAAATATATATATACATTGCCAAGACCAATGTCAAGAAGTTTTGCCTCTGTGTTTTCTTTTAGAGTTTTATAGTTTCAGGTCTTTTAATCAAGTGTTTAATTGATTTCAAGTTAATTTTTGTGAGTGGTATAAAATAGAGATCCAGTGTTATTTTTCTGCATATGATTTGGTTTTTCTAACACCACTTAATGAGGAGAATATCCTTTCATGACTGAGTAGACTTGGCTCTCCTGACAAATATTAGCTGATTGCATACATAAAGATTTCTGGGCTCTCAGTTGTGTTCCATGGGTCTATGTGTCTATTTTTCACCAGTTATATATTCTTTTGATTACTACATTTTTGTAACATCACTTTAAATTAGGAGGTGTGATGTATCAAGCTTTGGGCTTCTTTCACTGAGTTGCTTTAGCCATTTAGAGTCTTTTGTGGTTCCATAAAAATTTTATAATTTTTTTTTTATTTCTGTAAAAAAATGCCATTGGAATTTTGACAGGGATTTGCTTAAATATATAGATGGCTTTGAATAGTATGGACATTTTAATAATATTAATTCTAATTCACGAATGTGGAATTCTTTCCATTGTGTCTTCTTCAATTTCTTTCATCGTTGTCTTATAGTTTTCAGTGTTAACTGTCTTATATGAAGTAAGTCATTCTTTTACTTACTCCATATAGCCTATTTCAAGAGCTAAAAAGCATTTGTGAAAAGAGAGAGAAGTCACAGACAGCATCACTTCAAAAAAGAAAGAACAAAACAACAAGCTAGGTACCAAGAACTTCAGTACAAGATTGATTTGATATGGTAACAATGGAACATTGTTGACTTGTTCAGAAATTCAAGTTGAAAGACACACTAATTTTCTTGTTTTTAATTGTGTGATATTAGCTGTAGGTTTTTTCCATAGACATTCTTTGTCAGGTTAAAGAACTTCCCATCTGGCTCAAATTTACTGAGAAAAACAATTTTTTAAGTTCACAAACATGTATTGAATTTTATTTTCAAAGGTTTTTTTTCATATATTAAGATGGCCATATGCTTTTTGCTCCTATTTTTTACTGTTAAAATAATGAAATGTTAAACTAATCTTGCATTCTTGGAATAATTCCCACTTAGTGATAATGTGTTTGCTTTTTTATATGTGCTGCGATTTCATTTGAAATATTCAGGGAATTTTGTGTCTGTGTTTTTGCTTCTTGGGATAAATGCTTATTGATTTTTCATTTGCTCTTCTTTTCTAATAGATATTTAAATCTATAAATGTCCCACTAGGATTGTTTTATAATGATATGTCACATTTTCATTATTTTATAGTCATTTCAAAATATTTTCTAATTTTCCTTTTGATATTCTCTTTCATCCATTGGTAATTTAGAGTCTTTTGCTTTAATATTAAGCATTTGGAGATTTTCTTTTTTTTAATCTATTACTGATTTATTGTTTAATTCAACTGTTGTCAGAGAATATTCTATGACTTCAGCCTTAAAATTTCTTCAACCTTCATTTATGTGACAGCATTTAGCCTATTTTGGTAAATATTAGTGATAAAGATTATTAATACCTTAAGTTTATAAAGATATATTTTATAATTTAGAATATGTTTTAGAATATTGTGCTCTTCAATTATGTTAAGTAGAAGACCGGTAAAAATATTTAGGTGTGACATATGTGATGAGTGCTTTATACTATAAGCTATTGCAAGTGTGATATATAAGATAAGCACTTTATACTATGAGCTAGAGAATGGCTCTCAGTCTCAGATAATTCTTTGTTTGGGTGGCTGTTCTGTGCATTTAGCAGTATCCTTGTCTTTACTCATTGGGTCTGGAAGCAGTTTTCTGGTCCCGATTGTGACAGTCAAAATTGCCTCTAGATTTTGCCAAATGTTCGCTGAGGGGAAAAATCACCTCCAGTTGAAAACCACTGAACTATATAAGGAAACAAGTTTCTATAAAAATCAGTGTACCTATGTAGATACATTTTTATTATAAAAAGTATGGATTTTACTACAAGAATATAGCTGCAAATTCAATAATAGTTACTATATATGGTTGAAATAGCATATGACATCACTTATATGTGAAATCTAAATTATGATACAAATAAATTTATTTACAAAACAGAAACTCACAGACATATAAAACAAAGTTACTGTTACCAAAGTGGAAAGGGGATGACTGAAGAATAAGTTAGGAGTTTGGAGTTAGTAGATACAAGCTATTATATGTAAATTAGATAAAGAATAAGGTCCTACTATATATAGCACAGGGAACTATATTCAATATCCTATAATAAATCATAAGGGAAGAGAATGTGAAAAAGAACATACATTTATAAAACTGAATCGTGTTGCCGTACACCAGAAACTAACACAACATTGTAAATCAATTATACATCAATTAAAATGTTAAAAACAAATAAAATATAAATAAGAATGAAAAGAGAACATGTGATTCCTATTCAAAATGTAACACACAAAAATGATCCAAAAGCTGTGAAACGTTGAGCAAATGCCAGGAACTCTTATGTGTCACAAGAATGGGAACCACGTGATATACTTTACTCTATGTTCTATCACAATTCAGGACAACACTATTTTCTCACTTTGTCATTCAGTCGTTAAGTGTTGACTCTTTGTGACCGCGTGGACTGCAGCACGCCAGGCTTCTTTGTGCTTCACTGTCTCCCAGACATTGCTCAAACTCATGTCCATTAAGTACGACATGAGTGATGCCATCCAGCCATATCATCCTCCGTCATCCCCTTCTCCTCCTGCTCTTAGTCTTTCCCAGCATCAGGGTCTTTTCCAGTGAGTCTTCTCTTGGCATCAGGTGGCCAAAGTATTGGAGCTTCAGCTTCAGCAATAGTTCTTCCAGTGAATATTCAGGGTTCATTTCCTTTAGGCTTGACGGGTTGAATCTCCTTGCAGTCTAAGGGACTCTCAAGAGTCTTCTCCAGCACCACAATTCAAAAGCATCAGTTCTTCAGCATTCAGCCTTCTTTATGGTCCAGCTCTCACATCCATACTTCCCCACTTAGCCTAGATGTTTCCATCAGAATCCTTTTCAACAGAAGAATCAAGAAAGCTATCACCAATAGATCAGAGTGAAAAAGTTCTTTGCTATCCCTGGCATATGGCCTTTAGATTCTTCTTTTCATCTTCCACTAATTTATTCAGTGATCTTCAAGAGGAATAAGGGGAAAGGGCATCCAGGTACTCTCTCCAACAACAGGGTTCTCTGTTCGAGGATGCTAGATGGACTGCCATACTGGTATGACGGTATTTGTGAACCCTCTTCTGAACAGTGATACAGCTACTGCATCTGGGGATAAACTGACTTTTGAATATGAATCCACTCTTCTGGCTAATGGAGAAGGAAATGGCAGCCCACTCCAGTATTCTTGCCTGGAGAATCCTGTGGCCAGAGGAGCCTGGTGGGCTGCCGTCTATGGGGTCACATGGAGTTGGACACGACTGAAGCAACTTAGCAGCAGCAGCCGCAGCTTCTGGCTAAAGACTAAAATATTTTCCCCAATCCAAAAATAACCCTCCTAAATATGTGCACTGCAGACGCCAACCATGGAAACATCTGTTTGTCTTAGTGCAAGTGTTAATAGATTGTATAGTCAAGTATCACACAAACTCATCCATCTTAAAAATAGAATCAATAGCAAAATGTATGCAGACTCAGAGCACCTCCAAAGGGAAGAAAGAAAATGATGGAAAAGGATTCAAAGTTAATTGTATCTAGATAGCTTCCCCAGACAGAATGTCAGTTGCATGCAAGGAAGCAGTGGAAATAATGCCTTGATAAAAGAAAAGACACAAACAAAACATCCAAATTTCACTTCAAATCAGTGCATAGTCTTTACTCAAGAATCATTGTAAAGCTGCATTCCTCTTCTTTATTATTTTGCTATGGATACTTTTCCTTTTTCATGAAATACAAGCCAAGAAAATAGCTTATATTTTGTCATGGAAATGACAAATTGATTAGAGCCTCAGAGTACTTCACTGTTGTGAGGTAAAGACAGTTATGCATTATTCTGAAATAACTGCAGAACTAAGAATTGTAGAAGCAATACCTAAATGACTATGGAAAATAAACAGGGGAGAATTGTGAAGTTTTTAACGTGGTGTTTCAGCCTGAGCTCAAGTTATAAATATCAGCAAATTCTCTGCTGTGCTTCATTGCATTCCTCTAGTGCAATTTGTTTAGTGCTTTGAGATATTAGACAGCCATATATTTTACTCTCACTGCTAGTGCCCAATTTGCAAGAAAGCAAGTAATATAAAAATGGCTATTTACTCTGTTACAAGTGGTACAGTCCATTATCACTCTTCACTGATGTTGTTACAAGGAGAGCAAATCAATAATCAGTTCTCATTCCCTAACTCAGTAAACCATCTGCTTCCATTATTGTAAACCATGTTCAGCTTGGATGCAAACTTTACTGCTGTGCTAGAAGCTGATTCATTTGATAAGACCACAAACATCACCACGGGACAATTATTTCTTAATTACCTTTCTCTGAAACGTAAATGGCTAAATGCTAGGGAATTTCTTTGCCATCAGAAAAACGAACATTACAAGACATTGTCAATGTATCAGTGAAGACAAGGACTTTGTCTAAAATGGCAAATGACTTAGTCCATCTCACACAGCTTTTTCTCAGATATGATTGCTCAAGTAAACATTGGCTCTACAGAAGAAGCTTCTACGTGGAAGTTAGACATTGCATCATAGCCCATAGGACATTGCTTCTGGAGCAGCCATTGAGATTGAAACTAAAGATAATTATCAATTAACTCCACCATGCCCACAACCTGTTTTCACTTACCAAGCTCCTTTAACTGCTTTTATAAAAACTTGCAGGTCCTCCGAGCATCACATAGCCTAAACAATCAGATATTTGCCCAAGTTATTTATTTATTTTTCCAGGAAATCAGCTGTGTCTAGTTCAAACTCAAGCTGGTTAAGACCACCAACCCTGCCAATGGGCATACATGAGGATCTACTCGGTAACATTTTTATGTCAGAAGGCCCAAACCTCTAGCATCCATACTACAATTTTCTGAGCACGTGTACCATTAAGAAACCTGTAGCTTAGGTGCACCTGTGCCAAACAACAATTACTTCACCTTTTTCTTCCCTCCAATCACCTTTCCCCACGCTCCCGCCTCATCTTTATCCCATAAGTATCCCAAGTCCTCCCCCTTCCAGGAAGCAGATCTGAGATTTGTCCTCCCATGTCCTGGCTTGGCTACCTTGCGAACACACCTTTTCTCCGCTTCAAACCTCAGCACCTTGGTGACTGACTTGCCGCACGTCAGACACAGAAACCTGTCCACAAAGAAAAAGGAACAAGTACACGATTCTAAAACTGAGATGGGAATTACTGGATGAATTTCAGGTAAAACATTTAATGGCCCCAGATCCAAGTGTGTGAAATAATTTCTTTGTTTTTTATAACTCAGTTTAACTGATTCTAAGCCTCTATTCTGCTAGATACAGAAAATGTCAACTAGGAACGTCAAGAAACTAAATTCTGTTTCCTTAGACAATTCATGTTTTGAATTCTGTGGCACTCTCTCTTCCCAAGCCCCATTTTCCCCCCTTCCTCCTGCTGGGACTCACTACAAGTTCCTAAGCGGCTAGCACCAATGTTGGAGAAAGGCATCTTTTCTCACCTTGTTACAGTATGCTAACACCTTTTGAGATGCCACTGGCCCCATCTTGTCTCAAGCATGTCTCCCTTAGGCAAGCAGTGTCTAAAATTGGAGGTACAGAAGCGCAGAGATGGGGCAAACTTTGTGACTTCTTGTCAAGTTCCGTGTTCTCTTTCAGGTTCTCCTTCTGGTCTGCAGGCTCTCTCGGGTAGCTATCTTCTATGTCTCTTTCTACATGTGTGAAAAGAATCATATGCTATTCTGTGTTCACTTCAGGACTTTGAATGTGACTCCTTGACACTCACTTTTGTTTGTTTTTAATGCAAATGCCTGACTTTGTCAAGGCTTCCATTTCAATGAGGCATTCCCTTCAACGTTGGGGTCTCTAGCAAACATGTTTCCAGCCTTCCAACTAGATGAAGAGCCAGGCTACCTCCCCCCACTGAGGCTCCTTTGTTTTAGAGATCTTGGTTGATTTTCATATTTGACCACTTGGGCTATTTTTTCCTCTTCCTGTATTTAAATTCCCACTCTTGAGTTTTAAATACTCTTACTCAGTAAAGTGGAGAAGGAAATGGCAACCCACTCCAGTGTTCTTGCCTGGAGAATCCCAGGGACGGTGGAGCCTGGTGAGCTGCCGTCTATGGGGTTGCACAGAGTCGGACACAACTGAAGTGACTTAGCAGCAGCAGCAGCACTCAGTAAAGAGCCCACAAAACCCTAGGCCCTCCCCCTTGGCCCCAGTCAACGTAGAACTCTAGGCCTGTGTGCGCCCTCTCTCCCCACAACCTGTGAGGCTCCAGTGTGCCCTGTAATTCCCAGGTCTTGTAAGTAATAAACCTTTGGTTTTTTCCAAAGTTCTCTGATGGTGATTGCTGAACGGTGTGTTGCAGTCATAGTAAGAATCACAAGAGCCAGTTCAAGCACAACAGTGATTGTTGATAGGCTGAGACTAGTGCAAGATAGGACCGCAGGGGGATCCAGGGCAGAGCAAGCATTCACCCTGCCCCTCCCATCCATAGCAGCCATCTCTGCTCTCTTGTTTCCCCATTACTGCGGCACAGAGGGCATTGGTGAGGCTTCTGACTATCAGAATGCCAGACAGGACCAGGGAGGCACAGGTCCTCTTTGCACTGATTCACTGCATTTATTCATGAGCTATCTTTGGAATACAGAGACAGACCAACAACTAGCCAGCATGCCCTTCTTACCAATTGCGTCTCTACCCCCAGTTCATGGAATCGATCTCTGGGTTAGATTGTATGGAGCAGAAAGGGGGCAAAAACTGGTCTTAATGATAGGTAGGGCTTCCCTGGTGGCTCAGATGGTAAAGATTCTTCTGCAGTGCAGGAGACCGGGGTTCGATCCCTAGGTTGGGAAGATTCCCAGGAGAAGAGAATGGCAACCCACTCCAGTATTCTGGTCTGGAGAATTCCACGGACAGAGCAGCCTGGTGGGCTGCAGCATGTGGGGGTCACAAAAGAGTCAGACACCACTGAGCAACCAGCACTTTCACTTTAATGATTATGTATCCTTTCAAATACTTTCTGATTTGTAACTGCTCAAGGATTTTAATTGTGGAATTCAGTAATTTGAAATGTTTATTCTGTTTCCCACCCTAACAATTCTTACATGATGGGTGCCCTTCTGTCTAGTTGCATGAAGGAGTTTCACCTGGTTATTTAGGTAGTGTAAGAAAGAATTGCTATTTAATACTTAGACCCCTGTTTCAGAGAGAGTTGAGTTTTAATTTGTCACTTCTATGTGACATCTCAGAACAAGGAAGTCCTATTTTACAGTCTCTATTAAACTCAACTAGAACCAAGTGATTGTTGTTTATTCTGTGTCCCTTATCAGACTGTAACTACTTCAAGGACAAGGCTGCATTTTTTTCCAGGGCTGCTTATTATCCCTTCATTTTTTGAAGGGATAATAAATGATCTTTATTTAAAATAAACCTTACATACTGAAGACATCATAATATACAAATATGTAGCTTGCACAATGATTATAGAATTAATACCTATGAAACCACTATCAGAATTCCTAACATTTCCCCATGTACCCTTCCTGCTTACAAGCACCTTCACTTTATAGAAATATTACCTTGATTTTTAATTATATTTAATTAAGTAAACTGATATATGTAATAATTCTAGTTTTGAACTTTATGTAGAGGGAATCAAATTTATGTTTCTAAGATGAACTCAGTGTGCAGTTATGTTCATTCATTTATTTTTACATACACCATACTTTGTACAAATATACCACCTTTTTTATAATCTGCACTAGTATTACATCTGTGGTGCATTTCCAATGTGGGAGTATTTTGAACTGTGCTTCTATGAACATTCTTTTATGTACAGATATCTTGGTTCACATAAATATAAGTTTCTCTAGGTTAAATATCTGAGACTGAAATTCCTAGGGCATAGAATATATAGATGGTTAATTCTAGAAAGTGAAAGTGAAGTTGCTCAGTTGTGTCCAACTCTTTGTGACCCCGTGGACTGTAGCCCACCAGGCTCCTCTGTCCATGGGATTTCCCAGGCAAGAACACTGGAGTGGGTTGCCATTTCCCTCTCCGGGGGATCTTCCCGACCCAGGGATCAAACCCAGGTCTCCTGCATTGCAGGTAGACAAAGGCAGATGCAGGCAGACGCTTTAATCTCTGAGCCACCAGGGAAGCCCTGGTTAATTTTAGAGATAATGCCAAATTTTTATATGGTTGTAAATATTTAGCCTTCGAACAGGAGTGTATGATTATTTACACAACCTTAAACATCTCTTGCTATTTGTCTAGATTTGTCAACTTGGTAGGGGTATAGTTATCATTCCTTGTGACTTTAATTTGCAATTTCCTGGCTACAAATGAGGCTGAGCTTTCCTTTACATGCTATTAGTCTTGACTTTAGCCTTTGGTAAAATCCCTATTTAAGCTCAATTTTGTTTGGGGTATCTGTCTTTTTCTTAGTAGATTATAAAATGCCTTAATAAATTTTGAATTCATACCCTTTGGTGATTATACGTGTTGCAAATATCTTCTTACATCTTTTCACATTGTTATAGTGTCTTATGATGAAGAATAATTTTACTTTTAATGCAAAATGTATTCATTTCTACCCTGTGCTTAGTGGTTTTTGTAGCTTGTCTCCACAAATCATGAAGATAGTCTCATATGTTCATAGTCGAATTTTTAATCTAACTGGAATTTTTGTGTATGATATAGTGAATCAATTTTTTTTTTTCATGTAATACACGATTTCTTCAGTGCTATTTATTGAAAAGTCATCTCTTTTCTATTGTTCTGCATTAGCACCTTTGTTAAAATTTGAAGCCTGGGTGGCTCTGTTTCTGGGCTTGTTATTTTTATCTGTTGGTTTATTTGCCAGTATCACACTATCTTAGCTGTTATTTCTTTACGGTAATTTATGACATTTGACCGAACAGTTCTTTTACCTTATTATTTTCCTCAGATGTATCTTTATTATAAAGAATCAGAATCATTTTGCAAACATACTAAAACATTTTTTGGTGTTTTGTTTGGAATACTATTGCCTCCTTATACAAATTTGGGCAAAAATTATAGCTTTAAAATATTGACTCTTCATATGCTTGAATAGTATTTTTCTCTATTTGTGTTTCTTTATTTATTTCAGTAAAATGTATTATTCCACCTTAGAGGAATTCCACAATTTTTGGTAGGCTCAGTACCAGATATCTTATAGATTTTGATGGTGCTGTCACACTTTGTTTAGCTTTTTTTATCCTGTTTGTGACTGGAAAGTAGTATTAAATTTATCTATATTGATTTTGTAAGCAACAGTTTTGCATAACTCATAATCATTTAAACTATATAGTCTAATAATTTATAATTCACCACAGTGTCTTTAATTTGCCTCTTCTAATAATTCTTTTACTTGGATTTTCAAGTAATACAATTATATCAATTAAAATTATGAAAAATTTGATAAACTTTTTAATTCTTATAGTTTTAGTATAATTTACGTCCTAGTTTGAGGTTAAGACTCAAATATATAGCTAAGTAGATGTAATGGTGAACATCATCGCTATGAGACCAGTTCCAGAAAGAACCTTTTAATGCTTCATCATTTAATATTGTTTGCTGTAGTTTGTTTATAGATACATTTTGTCAGATCAATGAAATTCCCTTTTATTTTTAGTTTGATACTATCTTTTAAAATGAATGGATCTTGAATATGGTAGAATCTTTCTGCCTCTGTTGAGATATTGAGATTATTTTTTTCTCCTTTAATCTGTAAATAAGATGCTGCTGCTGCTGCTACTAAGTCACTTCAGTCATGTCCAACTCTGTGCGACCCCATAGACGGCAGCCTACCAGGCTCCTCCGTCCCTGGGATTCTGCAGGCAAGAACACTAGAGTGGGTTGTCATTTCCTTCTCTAATGCATGAAAGTGAAAAGTGAAAGTGAAGTCACTCAGTCATGTCCGACTCTTAGCAACCCCATGGACTGCAGCCCACCAGGCTCCTCCGTCCATGGGATTTTCCAGGCAAGAGTAATGGAGTGGGTTGCCAATGCCTTCTCCAGTAAATAAGATGAATTATACCAATTTATGTGCTGTAGTTAAATCTGTTTTCATTCTTGAGATATTTAATCTTTGATAAGTATTATTTTCACATATTTTAAAATTCAGTTTTCTAATATCATGCTTGGGGTTGGTTATGAGTGATTGTAATGGAAAAAAAAATCAGTTTTTCTTCCTGTGAGTCCTTCTCCTGTCAGTGTCCTTTATTATTTACACAGAACACCTCTGACAGTGCTGGTTGCCAAATGTGTGGAGGTTTTCCCCCCAGAGCAAGTGATTCTCCATGACACCAGCTGAGTGTCCTACAGTTGAACTCTATGTTGACACTGTCTTCTTGGAGATAGTGTTAGATCACACAGGCTAGGGGCTGAGTCCCACCAGACTGTTATTACTCAATTCAGATGCCAGTCACAAGTAGGTCCCCAGTTTACCCACAACTTCCATCCAGTTGGCTATAAATTGGAGGTCTCCATGACCCCCACCTTAGTCAGTTAATTTGTTAGAGTGGCCCACAGAACTCAGAGAAACACTTACTTTTGCCACTTTATTAAAGGATATGATCAAGATGAAGACATACATAGGGTGAAGTCTGGAGAGTCCTGGGTGCAGGAGCTTCCATCCCGATGGAGTTGGGGTGCATCAACCTCCCAGGGTGGGTGTATTTACTAGCCTGAAAACAATTGAAACCTCATACTATTGGGATGCTGTGGATGCTTCCTCAAATAGGCATAATCAATTATTAACTCCATTTCTAGCCTCTCCCTGGAATATGTGGGGATTGGGTTAAAAATTCCAAGCTGCCAATCATGTCTTAAACTTTCTGGAGACCAGTTCCCAACCAGGAGCCATCCAGCAGTGCATCCAGAATCACTTCATTAGAAGAAAAGATGTTTCTAGGGCTCTCATGACTTCAGTTCAGTCTCTCTGTCCTGCCTGACTCTTTGCGACCCCGTCGACTGCAGCACGACAGTCTTCCCTGTCCATCACCAACTCCCAGAGCCTACTCAAACTCATGTGCATCAACTCAGTGATGCCATCCAACCATCTCATCCTCTGTCGTCCCTTCTCCTCCTGCTTCAATCTTTCCCAGCATCAGGGTCTTTTCCAATGAATCAGTTCTTCACATCAGGTGGCCCAAGTATTGGAGTTTCAGCTTCAGCATCAGTCCTTCTAAAGAATATTCAGGATGGATTTCCTTTAGGATTGACTGATTGGATCTCCGTGCAGTCCAAGGGACTCTCAAAATTCAACACCACAATTAAAAAGCATCAATTCTTCGGCATTCAGCTTTCTTTATAGTCCAACTCTCATATCCATACATGACTACTGGAAAAACCATAGCTTTGACTAGATGGACCTTTGTTGGCAAAGTAGTCTCTGTTTTTTAATATGCTGTCTAGTTTGGTCATAGCTTTTCTTCCAAGGAACAAGCATCTTTTAATTTCATGGCTGCAGTCACTATCTGCAGTGATTTTGGAGCCCCCCCAACATAAAGTCCCATCCCTTAGGACTCTTGAAAATTCATGTAAATGCTTTTGTCAGTATTGATTTGCAAACTCAATGAGTTCCCCAGGTGAAATTTGAAACTGGCTCCTTACAAGGAGGGCAAGGAGAGACCAAAGAGGCAGACCATTCCAGATTCTTGGGCAGTAGTTTTAATAACCAAGGAACTTACATATGAGGCTTGCCTTCAACAGGCATAAGACAAATAGCTCTTTGTGCCTACCTGCCAGAATCTTGGAACAATCTTAAAATGTTATAGTAATGCCTTAACTGCCCAGTCACATACAGAGTCCAGATGGTCCAAAGAACACCTTATTCTCTCAAGGCTGCTTCCTTGAAATAGCTCACTCATGTGAGTGAGGAGAAAGTAAGGAGCCTCTGATTATCCAGATCTAGCTTGAGGGTCAACCGTGTCATGTCCCCTCATTACTTCATCCAACAATCAGGGACAGGGGGTCAAAGAGCAAATACAAGAACAAGAGAGTCCTAGTACTTTGATCATTTAGTAAATTACATGGGTTTCAGGAGCTCTGTGCTAGGAATTTCTGGAAGAAATAAATGCATATTTTCTATTACCTCACAGTGACTTTCTATACATACTGTTTTTAAATGGTATCATTACTAGGTTTCAGTGTCAAGGTTATGCTAGTCTCACATATTTTCTATTTGTTTTTTGGGAAGAGCTTATGTAAGATTAAAATTATTTTTTCTTTGATTGCTTAGAATTTCCCGATGAAACCAACTAGACATAGAGTTAATTTCTGAGACTTATTTGAGGGTGCATTTACATTTTCAAAGGGATATAAAGTATTCAGATTCTCTACATTTGTCAGTTTTGATGTCATATCTATTAGTTTATAAGTGTTTTTAATATCCTTTTTTTTTTTTTTTTTTCTTTTTGGACTGAAGTCTCTTCTGTGATGTTACTTTTTTTCTCTTTTGATGATAATTATATGTGCTTCTTCTCTTGTCCCTCACATCTTGGTAAATCTGATCAGATGTTTGTTAGTTTACTAGTCTTTCCAAAGAATTATTGGTGTGTTAATCCTTCCTCTTAAATGTTTGCTTTGTCTTCAGTTTTAAAAAATTATTTCCTTTTAATTTTCACAATCTTTGATATCTTTTTCTAACTTCATGGGTTAGGTTCTTATCAAATTTAATATTTTTTAATATATACATATGTGATTATATTGATAATTTCCTTTCTACCCAACTCTTAGAGCCTATAAATCCTAACAGGCAGTATTATTAGTTAGTTCAAAATATATTCTAATATATTTGTGGTCACAAAGGATTGGACACACTGAGCCAGTGAGCAACAACAAGAACAACAGTATTCTAATATGCATTGCTATCCATTCTGGTAATAAGATTTTCTTATTTTGACCCACATGCTATTTAGAAATATTCCTTAACATAGACACATAGTAATTTTAAAAATTCATTTTAAACCTAACTACATGGTATTCCAACAATATATCAAATATAAATCCAATCTTTTTTTAATTGGAGTATAGTTGCTTTATAATGTTGTGTTAGTTTCAGCTGTAGAGCAAAAGTGAATCAGCTGTACACATATATCCCATTTTTTTGGATTTCCTTCTCATTTAGGTCACCATGAAGGGTTCTCATTAGTTATTTATTTTTATACATAATAGTGGATATACATTAATACCATTCTCCCAATTCATTCCACTCCCCCGTCAATATCCCTACATCCATTCTCTACATCTGTGTCTTCATCTCTGCTTTGCACATAAGTTCATCTGTATTGTTTTTCTAGATTCCGCATATAAGTGATATTATATGATATTTGTTTTTCTGACCTCACTCTGTAGGACAGTCTCTAGGTCTATACAAATCTCTGCAAATTGTAGTTTCATTCCTTCTAATGGCTGAGTAATATTCCATTGTATGTAATGTGTGTGTGTGTGTATAAATACCACATCTTCTTTATCCACTCTTCTCTTGATGGACATTTGGGTTGCTTCCATGTCCTGGTTATTGTAAATAGTGCTGCAATGAATATTAGGGTGCATGTAAATTTTTGAAGTATGGTTTTCTTTGGGTATATGCCCAGGAGTGGGATTGCTAGTTCTATTTTAGTTTTTCTTAAGGAGCTTCCTTACCATTCTTCATAGTGACTGTATCAATTTACATTCCCACAACAGTGCAAGAGGGTTTCATTTTCTCCACACCCTTTTCAGTATATATTGTTTGTGGCTATTTTGGATCATGGCCATTCTAACTGGAATGAGATGATACCTGCTTATAGTTTTAATTTGCATTTCTCTAATAATTAGTCAGGAAGCAATAGAACTGGACATGGAACAACAGACTGGTTCCAAATAGGAAAAGGAGTACGTCAAGGCTGTATATTGTCACCCTGCTTATTTAACTTATATGTAGAGTACATCATGAGAAATGCTGGGCTGGAAGAAGCACAAGCTGGAATCAAGATTGCTGGGAGAAATATTAATAACCTCAAATATGCAGATGACACCACCCTTATGGCAGAAAGTGAAGAGGAACCAAAGAGCCTCTTGATGAAAATGAAAGAGGAGAGTGAAAAAGTTGGCTTAAAGCCCAACATTGACAAAACTAAGATCATGGCATCTGGTCCCATCACTTCATGGCAAATAGATGGGGCAACAGTGGAAACAGTGTCAGACTTTATTTTTTTGGGCTCCAAATCACTGCAGATGGTGATTGCAGCCATGAAATTAAAAGACACTCCTTGGAAGGAAAGTTATGACCAACCTAGATAGCATATTAAAAAGCATAGACATTACTTTTCCAACAAAGGTCTGTCTAGTCAAGGCTATGGTTTTTCCAGTGGTCATGTATGGATGTGAGAATTGGACTGTGAAGAAAGCTGAGCACAGAAGAGTTGATGCTTTTGAACTGTGGTGTTGGAGAAGACTCTTGAGAGTCCCTTGGACTGCAAGGAGATCAGTCCTGGGTGTTCATTGGAAGGACTGATGCTGAAGCTGAAACTCCAGTACTTTGGCCACCTCGTGCGAAGAGTTGACTCATTGGAAAAGACCCTGATGCTGGGAGGGATTGGGGCAGGAGGAGAAGGGGACAACAGAGGATGAGATGGCTGGATGGCATCACCAACTCGATGGAGATTAGTTTGAGTAAACTCTGGGAGTTGGTGATGGACAGGGAGGCCTGGCATGCTGCGATTCATGGGGTCGCAAAGAGTCAGACACGATTGAGTGACTGAACTGAACTGAATAATTAGTGATATTGAGCAACTTTTCATGTGTCTGTTGGCTATTGTTATTGTATGTTTTCTTTGGAGAAATGTCTATTTAAGTCTTCTGCCCATTTTTTTATTAGATTTTTTGTTGTTGATATTGAGGTGCATGAGCTGCTTGCATGTTTGGGGGATTAATCTCTTGTTAGTTGCTTCATTTGCAAATATTTTTTCCCATCCTGAGGGTTGTTTTTCATCTTGGTTATAGCTTCCAATAAGTCGTGCTGAGAAAACTGGACAGTTGTCTAAAAGAATGAAGTTAGAACACTCCCTAACACCATACACAAATAGAAACTCAAAATGGAATAAGGACCTAAATGTAAGGCCAGATATCATAAAACTCTTACAGGGAAATACAGGCAGAGCACTCTTTGACATATATCACAGCAAAAGTGTTTCTGACCCCCATCCCAGAGTAATGATAGAAGAAGACCTAAACAGACATTTCTCCAAAGATCTACAGATAGCCAATAAACACATGAAAAGATGCTCAACATCACTTATTATTAGAGAAATGCAAATCATAACTATAATGAGGTATCAGCCCATACCAGTGAGAATGGCCATCATCAAAAAAATCTGCAAGCAATAAATGCTGGAGATGATGTGGAGGAAAGGAACCCTGCTGCACTGTTTGTGGGGATGTAAACTGATACAGCCTTTATGGAAAACAGTATGGAGATGCCTTTAAAAAACTAGGGATCAATCTAGTTTTGACCCAGCAATCCCACTACTGGGCATATACCTTGAGAAAACCACAGTTCTAAAAGTCACATGTACCCCAATGTTCATTGCAGCATAATTTACAAAAGCCAGGATATGGAAGCAACCTTGATGTCCATTAACAACTAAATGGATAAAGAAGTGGTGGTACATTTATATAATGGAATATTACTCGGCCATAAAAAGGAATGGGTTTGAGTCAGTTTTGGTGAGGTGGATGGACCTAGAGTCTCTTATGCAGAGTGAAGTAATTCAGGAGGAGAAAAACAAGTATGGTTTATTAGTGCATATGCATGGAATCTAGAAAAATGCAACTGATGAACCTAGTAGAGAATGACAGGGACACAGGGGGAAAGGTGAGGGCAGGACGAATTGAGGACGTGGCATTGACATATATACACTATCATGTGTAAAATAAGTTAGCAGGAAGTTACTAAATAACACACCGAGCCCAGTCTGATGCTCTGTGATGACCTAGAGGGGTGGAATGGGAGAGAACATGAAGGGGAGGGAGGCTCAGGAGGGAAGGGAAGTATACATACAGTTATGACTGATTCACGTTGTTGTATGGCAGAAACCAACACTAAATTGTAAAGCACTTTTATACCAATTAAAAAAATTAAAAGAAAAACAGAAATAAATTGAACCTAATTAAACTTAAAGCCAGTCATTAAAAAAAAAGAAAGCTTTTGAGTTATGGACCAGCATATGGCCAATTTTTACAAATACTGTGTGTGCTTGAAAAGAATTTGTGTTAGAGGTTTAGGTACCCAATGTTCTATATACTTCTTTTATCGAAACAAACTTCAATTTGTTTCTGTCCCACAAGTTTTATACTTGTTGCATTCACTTTGAAGGCTCTTCCTCATATGTTTTCATTGCCAACTAGGGGCTTTCCAAGTGGCATGAGTGGTAAAGAATATGCCTGCCAATGCAGGAGACACAGACATGGGTTCGATCCCTCGGTCAGTAAGATCCCCTGGAGGAGGGCATGGTAAACCACTCCAGTATTCTTGCATGGAGAATCCTATGGAGAGAGGAGCCTGGAGGGCTACAGTCCATGGGGTCACAGAGTCAGAAGTGATTGAACATGTACACACTATGCTAGAAACTATACTTACTACTTTCAGACCTATTCTTACAGCTTCTCATCTTAGACTTTCCCTCCTGACCCTATTCTAAAAGAGGCTTCATTTCTCACTTCTTTACCTTGAGCTATTTTCCTTAAAGCACTTATCTCTGCCTGACATTACACAATGTATCTATTTGTTTTCTTATTATCTCCCTAACTATAATATAATATACCTTGAGGCAAGAACTCTTTCTGACTCATTTACCATTCTATCCCTAATACTTGAAAAGTGTCACACACTAAGTGCTTAATAAATGTTTTGCATGATTAAGTGAATGAATTTAAAATAGTACTCAACAGAGACCTTGACAAGCATATATAAAGGCATCCTTTACCCTGCTGTGTTCCTTCAATAGAATTGGCAGTGCCCATATAGGTAACAGGTAAGCTTAAAACACAAGTAAGCATGGACGACAGAGAAGGCAATGACACTCCAGTACTCTTGTCGGGGAGCCTGGTGGGCCGCCGTCTATGGGGTCGCACAGAGTAGGACACGACTGAAGTGACTTAGCAGCAGCAGCAAGCATGGAGGAAAAAATGGAGAACAAAACAATCCTGTCATCAGTTCAGTTTCAGTTCAGTCCGGTCACTCAGTCATGTCCAACTCTTTGCGACCAAATGGACTGCAGCACGCCAGGCTTCCCTGTCCATCACCAACTCCCGGAGATTGATCAAACTCATGTCCATCGAGTCGGTGATGCCATCCAACCATCTCATCCTCTGTTGTCCCCTTCTCCTCTAGCCTTCAATCTTTCTTAGCATCAGGGTCTTTTCAAATGAATCAGTTATTCGCATCAGGTGGCCAAAGTACGGGAGTTTCAGCATCAGTCCTTCCAATGAATATTCAGGACTGATCTCCTTTAGGATGGACTGGTTGGATATCTTTGCAGTCCAAGGGACTGTCAAGAGTCTTATCCAACACCACAGTTCAAAAGCATCAATTCTTTGGCACTCACCTTTCTTTATAGTCCAACTCCCACACCCATACATGACTACTGGAAAATCAACAGCCTTGACTAGATGGACCTTTGTTGGCAAAAAAAAGTCTCTGCTTTTTAATATGCTGTCTAACTTGGTCCTAGCTTTTCTTCCAAGGAGCAAGCCTCTTTTAATTTCATGGCTGCAATCACCATCTGCAGTGATTTTGGAGCCCAAAAAAATAAAGTCTGTCACTGTTTCCATTGTTTCCCCATCTATTTTCCATGAAATGATGGGACCAATCCTGTCATAGACCAGCCTAAAGCCGGTGCTCAATTAATATTTACTTTATGAATTAAATTGAAAATAAAGAAGGATGAAAAGAGGAAAGAAGGAGAAAAGGAGAGATCTAGTTGTAAATTAAACAAAGGATGACACTAATAGACAAAATGTTTCTCTACTCTTGTCTTTACTTCCTTGGTGAATCACCTGGCTGCTTCTACCTACTTGCTACTTCCCAAGAGAGAAGGAATTACTAATATGATTAGTCAGTGTGGAAAGAAGCTGATCATATGCAAAGCTCAGCCCCTTCCTTCTTCCTTGAGTTTTGAAACTAGTCCACCCTGATCCTTCAGGTATTAAATTTCACAGGGGTAAGCACTCTTTTTTGGGAGTTCTGTTATTATCTATTTAATTTTGGAAATTGATTTATTGAAGACCACTATTACGATGCCCTCAAGTGACATTCTGCAAACAGTTCTATTCATAATCATGTAACTTTTTTGTTTTTAAAGTTTGCTTCTTTCCTATTGCTTAATTGCTTCTAAAGGCTGAGAACAAGTGTGTCCATTTATTAGGGCCACCTGTAGTATATTCTCACTATGTGTTACTAGTATTAAGGTATCTCTTTCAAGTAAGACTTTCACAATGACAGAGATTATAGATTTCCATAAAAACAAAAACAGACGGAGAAAACTGAGGGAGGAAAGGAAAATAGGTTCTGATTTCAGAAATTCAGCACTTTTTTTTTTTTACACAAGCTTTTTCTCGTTCCTTTATTCAATCATATTCAAATGTCCTCAAGCTGTTTGCATAGGCAAAAATGAAGTATAGAGATGCAACAATTGCTCAACAAATCTAGACTTATAGGGAAACAACAATGCTATACTAAGTATATGATAAGGATTTACTGAAACAAATCACTTCATGTTTGTATTCAGGTTATCCTTAGAAATAACCTATTTTCTTAAGTGTGAGATCCTTCATAGAGGCTTCTGACCAACTGGATTGGAGGCAATTCTAACGAACTCAGAGCCATTAAAGACGTGGTGGTCAATAACAGTTTCAATGAACACAACTTTAAAGATCCTGGAAGTAAAATTAGAAAGAATAGCATCAGGTCATAGACCTGGGTAATGCAATGCTAATGAAGAAGTTTGGGAGGAGGGCTACTTCATGTGTGTGTGTGTGTGTGTGTGTGTGTGTATGTATGTGTGTATACACATTTTAATTTTCATTGAAATATAGTTGATTTACAATGTGTTAATTTCAGGTATACATCAAAGCGATCCAGTTACATGTGTGTTTGTGTATACCCTCTGGCTTACTTCACCTAGTATGATCTCTACGTCCATCCATGTTGCTGCAAATGGCATTATTTTATTCTTTTTTATAGCTGAATGACATTCCAGTTCATATATGGGCTGTGCTGTGGTTCGTTGCTCAGTCGTGTCCAACTCTTTGGAGCCTGCCAGGCTCCTCTGTCCATGGGGATTCTGCAACCAAGAATACAGAGTGGGTAGCCATGCCCTTCTCTAGGGGTCTTCCTAACCTAGGGATCGAACCCAGGTCTCCTGCATTGCAGGAGGATTCTTTACCATCCGAGCCACCAGGGAATCCCTTGCATATATGTACCACATCTTATCTATCTATTCCTGTTTATGAACACTTAAGTTGCTTCCATGTCCTGGGTATTGTAAATAGTGCTGCAGTGAACATTCAAGCGAATGTATCTTTTTGGATTATGGTTCCACTCTGGGCAACTGTCCAGGAGTAGGACTGTTGGATCATACGATATTTCTATTTTTAGTTGTTGAAGGAACCTCTATTTTGTTCTCTATAATGGTCGTACCAATTTACAGTCACATCAGCAGTGTAGAAGGGGTCCTCTTCTCCACACCCTCTTCAGCATTTAGTGTTGGTGGATTTCTGGATGCTGATCATTCTGGCTGGTGTGAGGTGATACCTCCTTCAAGTTTTGATTTGTATTTCTCTAATAATTAGTGATGTTGAACAACTTTTTATGTGCTTGTTGACCATCTATATGTTTTCTTTAAAAAAATGTTTATATCTTCTGCCCATTTTTTGATTAGGTTGTTTTTGACATTGAGCTGTATGAGATGTTTACTTATTTTGGAAATTAATCCCTTCTTAGTCATAATAGTTGGAAATATTTTGTTTCAAAGACAATGAAAAGTTGTCTTTTTGCATACTGTGCAAAAGTTTTTAAGTTTAATTAGGCCCAATTTATGCAATTTTTATTTCCAATACCCTAGGAGATGGGTCCAAAAAATAGTGCTGCAATTTATGCAAAAGGGTATCGAGCATGTTTTCTTCTAGGAAAGTAATGGTGTCCATCTTACACTTAGGTTTTTCATACATTTTGAGTTTATTTTTGTGTATGGTGTTAGTATTCTAAGTTCATTCTTTTACAGGTAGCTGTCTAGTTTTCCCACCACCACTTATTGAAGAGACTGTCTTTTCTGTATTGTATTTCTTGCATCCTTTGTAGTAGATTAATTATTAATTATTAATTTATTTATGGGCTTACTATCCTGTTCCATTGACCTATATATTTGTTTTTGTGCCATACCATACTATTTAGATTACTGTAGCTTTGTAGTACAGTTTGAAGTCAAGGAACCTGATTCCTCTAGTTCCATCTTCTTTCTTAAAATTTCTTTGGCTATTTGAGGACTTTCATGTTTCCATACAAAGCTTAAAAATTTTGTTCTGGTTCTGTGAAAAACGCCATTGGCAGTTTGATAGAGATTGCATTGTGTGTGTAGATTGCCTTGGGTAGTATGGTTGTTTTAAAAATATTGATTCTTCCAATCCAAGAATGTGGCATATCTTTTCCTCTAATAATGTCATCTTCAATTTCACCAGCTTCATATAGTTTTTAGAGGTCTTTTGCCTCCTTAGGTAAGTTTATTCCTAACTCATTTATCCTTTTTGATCAACTGTTTGTGGTTCGTTTTGTGGCGATTTCTTTTTTTTTTTTTTTTTTTTTGGTTGTTTTTAAATCAGAACGTTTAGTGAAAGCAACACCCACAGTTGAAATCAAAAGTGTAAAGGTAGCCAAATACTAAATTTTTCAGGGGAAGAATAAATGGACTCTTCTTCTGAGTCTTATTTCAGACATCTCAGGGGTCACAGTAACTGCAGAAATTCTTCAAGAAGGTATCTATGTCTAAATGCTTCAGTATACTGTCAATCCTTCAGTAGCACATACTATTAAATCTTGCTCATGAACCATATTTTTTTTCACTTGGAGCTGTCCATATGAAATGGTGCATGAGCGCCATTTTGTTTCAATATGACAAAATAAATCAAGTCTACAATGAATAGTAATACCCTTTGGGAGCCTACTTTAGAAGTTTATGGGGGAATATATAAGAAAGTTAATGACACAATACTTCAAGCTGTGGCATGGAAAGTAAGACCTAACTTCCTCAGGTCATTAAGTTCCAATAAAGATATCATCTCTTTATCTTCCTAACTTATATCCATGCCAAATATTACTAGTGGCTATTGAAGGAAATGATGAACTTGTTTATTTCTTGTACATATCCGTACTCTGTCACCAACCATATTTTCAGAAATAGATACTTGATTTTTACCATTACTGAGTAGGCAATATCTATGGTTTGATTGAGAAAATGGGCCCCTGGGGCAAGCTGGTTAATTAGCAGTTTGGGGAACCAACCAGGTACTGATTGGGTCTCCCATTCCTTTTCAGTCCTTCTCCTGTTTTACTATATTTTCTGAATGTCCTTTTCCCTCTGACTTATACGTAGATTGGATTAAAGAGGGGAATCAGAAGACCAAACAGTGGTGGGGAGAGGAGAGGGAATCAAGGCTATTTCTCTTAACTCCCTAGCTTGGACAGTGTCCTTAGCAGTGCCTGTTTTCTGTGATTCCAGCTCTCGGTAGGAGGGCTGGTCTCTGTTTCAACAGGGTAGCCCCTGCTTTTTTTCTAGTTTCTGACAGTTGATCCTGGTTCTGATTTTTGTGCTTTGGTAACACCACTTTCTCTTGTTATCCCTTCCAATATTTCTAGCCACTGCTAATTGATTTGCTTTCCTCTGTTTAGCTTCAGAACTCCTCAGATACATGTGTAACTAATACCCTGTATTAAATTCTCTCTGCTTGAAATATCTAAAGTGGTTCTTTTTTTTTTTCCCCCTCTCTGCACCTCAACTGAAACATTTAGAGGAGAACAGATGAAATGAGGTTGAGCAACATAGTGGAAAAATAATAGAGGTGAGAAGAAACATACGTGAAAAAATGTTTTCTAGTGTTGGAGGAGGAAAATCAAAACCACCCTGGTTGGTCAGTTGAAGTTTTAACTCCTCTAATAAATTTAAGTCCAAGCTCTGCCTCTTAGGAACCATGCAATCTTAGGCATATTACTAAACTTCTCCCTGCTTCAGTTCCCACTTTAGTGAAATAGTGTTGCCATTGCATGGACTTACTGTGAACATTAAGGAAATTACTAGCAATTCCTAGTTCATAGCAAGTTATTAAAAATGTTATAATAAGCCCACTACTTCTTTTTTAGCATTGTGGAGATACTTAGGAGTTTCATCTTTACTTTTGGCATACTTAACCTCTCAGTTCAGTTCAGTCACTCAGTTGCGTCTGACTCTTAGTGACCACATGGACTGCAGCACGCCAGGCTTCCCTGTTCATGACCAACTCCCGGAGCATGCTCAAACTCATGTCCATTGAGTTGGTGATGCTATTCAACCATCTCACCCTCTGTCGTCCCCTTCTCCTCCCACCTTCAATCTTTCCCAGCACCAGGGTTTTTTCTAGTGAGTCAGTTCTTTGCATCAGGTGGCCAAAGTATTAGAATTTCAGCTTCAGCATCAGTCCTTCCAATGAATATTCAGGACTGATTTCCTTTAGGATGGACTGGTTGGATCTCCTTACAGTCCAAGGTACTCTCAAGAGTCGTCTCTGACACCACAGTTCAAAAACATCTATTCTTCAGTGCTCACCTTTCTTTATGGTACAATTCTCATATCCATACATGACAACTGGAAAAATCATAGCTTGGACTAGATAGATCTTGGTTGGCTAAGAAATGTGTCTGCTTTTTAATATGATATCTAGATTCGTCATAGCTTTTCCTCCAAGGAGCAAGTGTCTTTTAATTTCATGGCTGCAGTCACCATCTGCAGTGATTTTGGAGCCCCGGAAAAAAAGTCTCACTGTTTCCATTGTTTCCCCATCTATTTGTGTTGAAGTGATGGAACTGGAGGCCATGATCTTAGTTTTCTAAATGTTGAATTTTAAACTAGCTTTTTCACTCTCCTCTTTCACTTTAATCAAGAAGCTCTTTAGTTCTTCCTCACTTTCTGCCATAAGTGTGGTGTCAATTGTGTATCTGAAGTTATTGATATTTCTCCCGGCAATCTTGATTCCAGCATGTGCTTCATTCAGCCTGGCATTTTGTGTAATGTACTCTGCATTTAAGTTAAATAAGCAGGGTGACAATATATAGCCTTGTCGTACTCCTTACCTGATTTGGAACCAGTCTTTTCTTCCATGTCCAGTTCTAACTGTTGCTTCTTAACCTGCATACAAGTTTCTGAAGAGGGAGGTAGGGTGGTCTGGTATACCCATCTCTTGAAGAATTTTCTACAATTTGTTGTGATCCACACAGTCAAAGGCTTTGGCATAGTCAATAAAGTAGAAATAGGTATTCTTCTGGAACTCTCCTGCTTTTTCAATGATCTAACAGATGTTGGCAATTTGATCTCTGGTTCCTTTCCCTTTTCTATTCCCATACTATTGCTGTCATTTATTGTGCCCATCTTTGCATGAAATGTTCCCTTGGTATCTCTAATTTTCTTGAAGAGATCTCTAGACTTTCCCAATCTATTGTTTTCCTCTGTTTCCTTGCATTGATTCCTGAGGAAGCCTTTCTTATCTCTTCTTGCTATTCTTTGGAACTCTGAATTCAAATAGGTATATCTTCCCCTTTCTCCTTTGCCTTTGGCTTCTCTTCTTTCTTAGCTATTTGTAGGGCCTCATCAGACAATCATTTTGCCTTTTTGCATTTCATTTCTTGGGGGTGGTCTTGATCACTGCCTCCTGTAAAATATCATGAACCTCTGTCCATAGTTCTTCAGGCACTCTGTCTTTCAGATGTAATCCCTTGAATCTATTTGTCACTTCCACAGTATAATCATAAGGGATTTGATTTAGGTCATATCTGAATGGTCTAGTAATTTTCCCTATTTTCTTCAATTTAAGTCTGAATTTGGCAATAAGGAGTTCATGACCCGAGCCACAGTCAGCTCCCAGTCTTGTTTTTGCTAACTGTATAGAGCTTCTCCTTCTTTGGCTGCAAAGAATATAATCAATCTGACTTCGGTATTGATCATCTGGTGATGTCCATGTGTAGAGTCTTCTCTTGTGTTGTTGGAAGAGTGTGTTTGCTATGACCAGTGCATTCTCTTGGCAAAACTCTATTAGCCTTTGCCCTGCTTCATTTTGTATTCCAAGGCCAAATTTGCCTGTTACTCCAGGTATCTCTTACTTTTGTGCTCCAGTCCCCTATAATGAAAAGGACATCTATTTTGGGTATTAGTTCTAGAAGGTCTTGTAGGTCTTCATAGAACCAATTCAGCTTCTTCAGCATCACTCTTTGGGACATAGACTTGGATTACTGTGATATTGAATGGTTTGCCTTGGAAACGAACAGAGATCATTCTGTCGTTTGAGATTTCATCCAAATACTGTATTTCAGACTGTTTTGTTGACTATGAGGGCTACTCCATTTCTTCTAAGGGATTCTTGCCTACAGTCATAAATATAATGGTCATCTGAGTTAAATTCACCCATTTCAGTCCATTTTAGTTTGCTGATTCCTAAAATGTCAATGCTCACTCTTTCCATCTCCTGTTTGACCACTTCCAATTTGCCTTGATTCACAGATCTAATATTCCAGGTTCCTATGCAATATTGCTCTTTAGAGCAATAATCGGACCTTGCTTCCATCACCAGTCTCATCCACCACTGGGCTTTGTTTTTGCTTTGGCTCCATCACTTCATTCTTTCCAGAGTTATTTCTCCACTGATCTCCAGTAGCATATTGGGCACCTGCCGACCTGGGGAATTCTTCTTTCAGTGTCCTATCTTTTTGTCTTTTCATATTGTTCATGGGGTTCTCAAGGCAAGCATACTGAAGTGATTTGCCATTCCCTTCTCCAGTGGACCATGTTTTGACAGAACTCTCCACCATGACCCAACTGTCTTGGGTGGCCTTACACAGCATAGTTTCATTGAGTTAGACAAGGCTGCGGTCTGTGTAATTAGTTTTCTGTGATTGTGGTTTTCATTCTGTCTGCCCTCTGCCAGGTAAGGATAATTGGCTTATGAAAGCTTCCTGATGGGAGAGACTGACTGTGAGGGAAACTTGGTCTTGTTTTGATGGGCGGGGCCATGCTTAGTAAACCTTCAATCCAATTTTCTGTTGATGGGGGGTGCTATGTTCCCTCCCTTTTGTTGACCTGAGACCAAACTACGGTGGAGGTAATAAAGATAATGATGACCTCCTTCAAAAAGTCCCCACTCAGTGCTCGTGACCCTGCAGCCGGCCACTGCTGGCCCCTGCCTCCACCGGAGACTCCTGGACACTCACAGTCAAATCTGAGTCAGTCTCTTGTGGGATCCTGCTCCTTTCTCCTGGGTCCCTGTGCACACAAGGTTCTGTTTGTGCCCTCTAAGAGTCTATTTCCCAGTCCTGTGTAAGTTCTGGCAGCTGTATGGTGGGGTTAATGGTGACCTCCTCCAAGAAAGCTTATGCCACACCCAGGTCTGCTGCACCCAGAGCCCCTGCCCATGAGACAGGCCACTGCTGACCCGTACCTCCGCAGGAGACACTCAAACAGTCAAAGGCAAGTCTGGCTCAGTCTCTGTGGGGTCTCCTGGTGTGCATAAGACTTTGTTTGAGCCCTCTGAACATGTCTGGTGGGTATGGGGTTTGATTCTAAATGTGATTTTGCTCCTCCTACTGTCTTGCTGGAGCTTCTCCTTTGCCCTTGGACATGGGGTATCTTTTTTGGTGGGATCCAACATTCTCCTGTCAATGGTTGTTCAGCAGTGGGTTATAATTTTGGAGTTCTTGCAGGAGAAGAAGAGAGCATGTCCTACTCCACCATCTTGGGAGATTATTACTTAAGCTCTAAATAGACATTAAAATGATCTAAGCATGAACTGTGAATGCCCAAAAATGACACATTAAACAGAGAATAAGTGAGAAAATCTTACCCTTAGTGACAATTGTAGTGATATGATTGATTCTTAAATTTCACTCTATTTTCTTTATACTCAGAGTGAAGATTGGAGAGTGGCAATGTGTTCCCAAATCACTCACACCTGCCTTAGTTACCTACACTTTAGCTCCTCTTTTTCTGAGTTCTTCCATTTTATCAAAACATACTTCCTAACTTCACAGACAGCATTCTGTTAGAGCTTTTACCCAAAGTAGCAAAGACATTGGGACAGAGGCCAAGGTAAGAACAGTGTATTGTAAAGGACTATAACAAGAAGAGTTCTTGATTGGTCTGTTTTGGAGGATCGCCTGTTCTCTACTCCCCAGTAATGTTTTTTCTCCAAGCATGCTTGACTTACCTTCCTTTTGTTTTCTTGGCTTCTCTATTCCCAAAGACTTGAAATTCTAGAGTACTTACCACCTCTGTGTCAAGTGCTAATGGACCAGGAATTTATCATAGCCACCAGGACTTTACTTGAAAAGCCAACATTTAAATATTTTCCCTCATTTTCAAGTTCAAAATTGGGTTGCCAAGTCATTTTCCCTGACTATTTTCTGATTGTTCCATACAATGACATTAAAAAAAAAAAAAAACAAAAAAAAAACACAACCCTCTAAGACTTGGCTTTCCTTCCCTCTTCAAACATCCTTCTTACCATTTTCCATTACCTCCTACTTCACAATTATAGGCGGTATGGAACTACCTGTGCTACCATGTCCCTTCTCTGTGGATTTTCTTTTATTGTTCTCATCTCCTGGAACCCTATTTATTGTGGGTTTTGTTTTGTTTTGTTTTTTGGATACTTCTTTCCTAATTCCCAGGTAGCTCAGTGGTAAAGAATTTGCCTGAAATGCAGGAGATGTGGGTTCGATCTTTGAGAGGTCCCCTGGAGGAGGAAAAGGTAACCCACTTCAGTATTCTTGCTGGGAAAATCCCCTAGATAGAGAAGCCTGGCAGGTTACAGTTCATGGGGTCACAAAGAGTCAGACATGACTGAAGTGACAGAGCATCCCAATTCAGGCCTCTTGAAGTCTTGCCTACAGCTTTCCTTAAAGGGCTGAGTCACACGCTCTTCCTTTTTACTACCTTCTTATGATGACCTCCATCACAACCTTTAGCAGCATTGCTTTTAAATCATCAAAGAAAATTCTCCTAATAATAATTCACTGAGCAACTGGAAAGTTTATGAACTCCATAATGTATCTCCTAATCTTACAAAAATTTCTCAATTTCCCCTCCTCATATATTTTAAACTCCTCAAGGGTAAGTATTATTTCATTCTTTTCTTCCTTAATCAACCCCGTTGGTGCATAGTAAATACTTCTGGCTGAAAACGAAGTCAAACTCTGTGTTCCAAAAATTTTAACCCCAGAGCTTCAATCTAAATCATTTTAAGCAATTGCTTTCATTGTCTTTCCCTTAAATTATCTAGATAATAGTATCTGGCAAGGGTAATTACAGCATCTCTTTATGCTGTTTTAATACTGTGTGAATTGTTTCTCTTCCTAAAAAGCAATATTATGGTATCTACATATGATTTAATTCTATCCCTGGGAAAGAACAGTCATCGGTTGATTCTTTGTCTTAAGACAATGAGATTAGGATGTGGGTAAAATAAAATGTCTCTTGTTATAGTCACACATTTGGGACCTCATTTAGCAAGGCTTCATTTGAGGAACACCTGGCTTTTGTTTTAATGTCTCCGTGGAATATAGTTAAGTCTGGGCACTCAGTAAATACTGACTGATTTGGCTTGTTTGGGTAACTAATAGGGAGCACTTAACATTTCTCACCAACATGGACATGGTGGGAACTGGGGTAGGCATGTTGAAGCCACCCAAGTATGGAAAATTTGAGTCAATCTACTCAGTCTTCCTTCTCTGTAGTGTTAAAAGCACTTTTTATTCTTTATTATTGGAAAATTGCCACCAAGATGTATTGTTTTCTTCAGAAATTCCCTCAATTTCATAACTGTACAGAGGCATAGGGTACACTGCATGTAACTTTCAAGGTTAAGTGTTTCTTTCAGGTTTTCCAAGGGAAACAATACCGAGCTTTTTCAGCAGCCTAATATTTGTCAGATCAAATAACTTCAAATTACTTGACAGTTTTTTGCTTGGATTTCTGGTCCTTCAGCAGATAGGTAATCATTTCCTATCATTACCTACTTGCTTGCAACTTCCTATCTCTAATACACCCCTTTATCATCATTCCCCTTCCCCACATAGCCTACAGTAGAATACAAGTGCTGAGCAGTTATAGGATTTACCCAGCTTGTTAGCAGTACATCATTCTTTTAGAATTTCCCCTGCAAAGCACCTTCAAATGCTGAGGTTACTCATTCATATTCTTGAAGGGGTAAAACAAACCAGATAAGCTGTGTAGTTTCTTGATGGTTCATCAATATGGCTAAGAGGTTTTGAACTATGAATAAAAGCATCACCCAACCCCTGACAAGCTATTTATGTACTTGTCTAAGAGGATGAAGCAAGAAGAGACAGGGCATCAGCAGCGGTCAAAATGAGAAAATCATCAGAGAATATTCTCCTAATAATAACTATAATCCACTGAGCATCTAGAAAGTTTATGAACTCCATAATGTATCTCTTAATCTTACAAAAATTTGTCAATTTCCCCTCTTCACTCCTTTTATTTTTTATTTTTATTTTTATTTATTTTTATTAGTTGGAGGCTAATTACTTCACAACATTTCAGTGGGTTTTGTCATACATTGATATGAATCAGCCATAGAGTTACACATATTCCCCATCCCGATCCCCCCTCCCACCTCCCTCTCCACCCGATTCCTCTGGGTCTTCCCAGTGCACCAGGCCCGAGCACTTGTCTCATGCATCCCACCTGGGCTGGTGATCTGTTTCACCATAGGTAATATACATGCTGTTCTTTCAAAACATCCCACCCTCACCTTCTCCCACAGAGTTCAAAAGCCTGTTCTGTACTTCTGTGTCTCTTTTTCTGTTTTGCATATAGGGTTGTCATTACCATCTTTCTAAATTCCATATATATGTGTTAGTATGCTGTAATGTTCTTTACCTTTCTGGCTTACTTCACTCTGTATAATGGGCTCCAGTTTCATCCATCTCATTAGAACTGATTCAAATGAATTCTTTTTAACGGCTGAGTAATATTCCATGGTGTATATGTACCACAGCTTCCTTATCCATTCATCTGCTGATGGGCATCTAGGTTGCTTCCATGTCCTGGCTATTATAAACAGTGCTGCGATGAACATTGGGGTGCACGTGTCTCTTTCAGATCTGGTTTCCTCAGTGTGTATGCCCAGAAGTGGGATTGCTGGGTCATATGGCAGTTCTATTTCCAGTTTTTTAAGAAATCTCCACACTGTTTTCCATAGTGGCTGTACTAGTTTGCATTCCCACCAACAGTGTAAGAGGGTTCCCTTTTCTCCACACCTTCTCCAGCATTTATTGCTTGTAGACTTTTGGATAGCAGCCATCCTGACTGGCGTGTAATGGTACCTCATTGTGGTTTTGATTTGCATTTCTCTGATAATGAGTGATGTTGAGCATCTTTTCATGTGTTTGTTAGCCATCTGTATGTCTTCTTTGGAGAAATGTCTGTTTAGTTCTTTGGCCCATTTTTTGATTGGGTCATTTATTTTTCTGGAATTGAGCTGCAGGAGTTGCCTGTATATTTTTGAGATTAATCCTTTGTCTGTTTCTTCATTTGCTATTATTTTCTCCCAATCTGAGGGCTGTCTTTTCACCTTACTTATAGTTTCCTTTGTAGTGCAAAAGCTTTTAAGTTTCATTAGGTCCCATTTGTTTAGTTTTGCTTTTATTTCCAATATTCTGAGAGCTGGGTCATAGAGGATCTTGATGTGGTTTATGTCGGAGAGTGTTTTGCCTATGTTCTAGGAGTTTTATAGTTTCTGGTCTTACATTTAGATCTTCAATCCATTTTGAGTTTATTTTTGTGTATGGTGTTAGAAAGTGTTCTAGTTTCATTCTTTTACAAGTGGTTGACCAGTTTTCCCAGCACCACTTGTTGAAGAGGTTGTCTTTTTTCCATTGTATAGCCTTGCCTCCTTTGTCAAAGATAAGGTGTCCATAGGTTCGTGGATTTATCTCTGGGCTTTCTATTCTGTTCCATTGATCTATATTTCTGTCTTTGTGCCAGTACCATACTGTCTTGATGACTGTGGCTTTGTAGTAGAGTCTGAAGTCAGGCAGGTTGATTCCTCCAGTTCCATTCTTCTTTCTCAAGATTACTTTGGCTATTCGAGGTTTTTTGTATTTCCATACAAATTGTGAAATTCTTTGGTCTAGTTCTGTGAAAAATACCATTGGTAGCTTGATAGGGATTGCATTGAATCTATAGATTGCTTTGGGTAGAATAGCCATTTTGACAATATTGATTCTTCCAATCCATGAACACGGTATGTTTCTCCATCTGTTTGTGTCATCTTTGATTTCTTTCATCAGTGTTTTATAGTTTTCTATGTATAGGTCTTTTGTTTCTTTAGGTAGATATATTCCTAAGTATTTTAGTCTTTTTGTTGCAATGGTGAATGGTATTGTTTCCTTAATTTCTCTTTCTTTTTTTTCATTGTTAGTGTATAGGAATGCAAGGGATTTCTGTGTGTTAATTTTATATCCTGCAACTTTACTATATTCATTGATTAGCTCTAGTAATTTTCTGGAAGAGTCTTTAGGGTTTTCTATGTAGAGGATCATGTCATCTGCAAACAGCGAGAGTTTCACTTCTTCTTTTCCTATCTGGATTCCTTTTACTTCTTTTTCTGCTCTGATTGCTGTGGCCAAAACTTCCAACACTATGTTGAATAGTAGCAGTGAGAGTGGGCACCCTTGTCCTGATTTCAGGGGAAATGCTTTGAATTTTTCACCATTGAGGGTGATGCTTGCTGTGGGTTTGTCATATATAGCTTTTATTATGTGGAAGTATGTTCCTTCTATTCCTGCTTTTTGGAGAGTTTTAATCATAAATGAGTGTTGAATTTTGTCAAAGGCTTTCTCTGCATCTATTGAGAGAATCATATGGTTTTTATCTTTCAATTTGTTAATGTGGTGTATTACATTGATTGATTTGTGGATATTAAAGAATCCTTGCATTCCTGGGATAAAGCCCACTTGGTCATGGTGTATGATTTTTTTAATATGTTGTTGGATTCTGTTTGCTAGAATTTTGTTAAGGATTTTTGCATCTATGTTCATCAGTGATATTGGCCTGTGGTTTTCTTTTTTTGTGGCATCTTTGTCTGGTTTTGGAATTAGGGTGGTGGTGGCCTCATTGAATGAGTTTGGAAGCTTACCTTCATCTGCAATTTTCTGGAAGAGTTTGAGTAAGATAGGTGTTAGCTCTTCTCTAAATTTTTGGTAGAATTCAGCTGTGAAGCCATCTGGTCCTGGGCTTTTGTTTGCTGGCAGATTTCTGATTATGGTTTCGATTTCCTTGCTTGTGATGGGTCTGTTAAGATGATCTATTTCTTCCTGGTTCAGTTTTGGAAAGTTACACTTTTCTAAGAATTTGCCCATTTCACCCAAGTTGTCCATTTTATTGGCATAGAGCTGCTGGTAGTAGTATCTTATGATCCTTTGTATTTCAGTGTTGTCTGTTGTGATCTCTCCATTTTCATTTCTAATTTTGTTAATTTGGTTCTTCTCTCTTTGTTTCTTAATGAGTCTTTCTAATGGTTTGTCAACTTTGTTTATTTTTTCAAAAAACCAGCTTTTAGCTTTGTTGATTTTTGCTATGGTCTCTTTAGTTTCTTTTGCATTTATTTCTGCCCTAGTTTTTAAGATTTCTTTCCTTCTGCTAACCCTGGGGTTCTTCATTTCTTCCTTCTCTAATTGCTTTAGGTGTAGAGTTAGGTTATTTATTTGGCTTTTTTCTTGTTTCTTGATGTAAGCCTGTAATGCTATGAACCTTCCCCTTAGCACTGCTTTTACAGTGTCCCATAGATTTTGGGTTGTTGTGTTTTCATTTTCATTCATTTCTATACATATTTTGATTTCTTTTTTGATTTCTTCTATGATTTGTTGGTTATTCAGAAGCGTGTTATTTAGCCTCCATTCACTCCTTTTAAAATAAACCAGGATTCTGCTATTTAGGCAAATTGGTAATTGTTCACAGTTGACTGAACTAATAAGTAATGGAACTAGGATTCAAATGCAGGACTACCTGGCTCCAACACATGTGCTGTTTGCATTTTATCGTCTCTCTGACAGGAACAATTTGTTCTCATTCTTCTGTTTGCCACCTTGTCCTCCAGTCTCTATGTGCAGGTGACATCATTCAAATGGCTCACTGTGGGAGCAAAGTCAAGCTCCAAGACCTCATTCCCAAATGCTTCCATTAGACACCTCTTGCATTAAAACGTATATTACAACATCTGGCTGAGCAAATAGTCAAGTCTTAATTGATGACATTTATTTCTCTCTGCATTTTCTATCATTACTGACCCCTGCCCTCCTACAAATGTGCTGACTGGGCCCTGATTATTCTGTCGGATGGTCAGGATGCTGAATTGGGCTGACTCCTACTTCACTTTGACACCATAACCAGTCTGTATTCATACCCTGTTTCCTAGAGCTCCTTCAAAATAACTCAGAGTCTCTGTCCTTAACATGAGAAAAATGAATGCCCAGCCTTAGAAGCTGTTTTATCCATGTAATGCTGTGGTTGTATCCTTTCACCTGGAAGTGACGTTTCTTTCCTCTGAATGTCTATAACATCTTTTTCTGTACCTTGCTGTATTAGTTTTCCTCAGTGATATTGTCCAAAACAGGTGTTCAATAAAATAATCTATAAACACCTAACATAAATATAAATTCTTGAGTGACCAAAAGAATAAGCATGAACCATGGACTTCGTCTCTTTGCACTGAGTTTTTTGAACTAAGACATATGTGTATGTTTAGGAGGGTATGTTTCAGGATGTCACCACCATTTCCACTATCTTATATTGTGCTCCTAAGCTTAAGGCAAATACACTGACTTATTTGCTTTTGAGCCCACTTCATAGTATCCCTGTCTCACTTTTTTTTATTGTGCATTGAATAGGTTGTTAACAAAGGCTGGTCAAACCTTTTTTTCTTGATCTGAGTTCCTCAGCTTTACTCTCATATTTTGTCTTTTTCACAATATTCCATTTTCTTCATGCTCCAAACAGAGGACAATTTTACTAGTTTTGTCCATTGTAGAGCACAAGTGAGTTTTCATATTTTCTACAATTGCTATGTAAAGTGACTGGAAAGATAAATCCCCCCCGGGAAAACAAGTGTGATTAAACCATCTAAATCCAGAGCAGAGAGGTAGATTATGAACAGGCTTCTGCCAGGGACTGGACAGCTGGATGCATTTCACAGCTCACGATGCAACTCTACTAGCAAGAACACACGAAGAGTCACAGATCTGCAGAAAACAGCAGCAACGTGGTTGCAGGCAGCCGAATGTAATTATCCACATCACCCAGAATATGAAAGTGAAAATTAACAGCGGTTAAATCCTGGAGTGAGAGGAGTCCTTTAGCCATGCATGTGCCAAGCACATGTTACTCTCTCAAATGCAGGACAGCAAAGTTCCACTGAGAATCACAGTAGAAATGGTTGGCCTACAAGAACCAATATAGATCTCAGGTCTTGTGCAACTCAGTCTAAACCACTCAGCTGGACATAAAAGATCTGGTATAATCTTAACTCATGCTATATTACTCTCATTGGCCACTCTTCAGTAGCTTAGTTCTTTCATTTCTCTGCCTTTTTTTCTGGGAAAGTCTGTCTGTTCCTTATTCTTCAAATCAACTTGAAGTCTTCCTCTTCGAGCGACTGACACTTTCACTTCACTCTTAGCATTTCCCAGCTACTCCGTATAGCTTTAGCTTTAGAATTATAGAACTTAAACTCACAGCTGATTATTTTAAGGCAAGGTCATTTTACTATTTCCTCATCAGTAAAATGCGCATCATTATCTCCAACTTTTAGGAGTATGTCAAGTAAGAAATGATATAATATTTGTGTAATGCTTAGTACAGTCTTTGTCAGGTAATGTGTTAATTCTATATTATTTCTCTTTCCTCAGCTCTAAAAATAAAGAGCCCAAATGAGTTGTCCATGAGATATTGATTTGATAATTGAAATGGGTTTCTTAGCTCAGAGTCTACTTCCTGAGCACAAAATGTCCAGAGATGGATTCTTTCAAAATATGTTTGAATGAAATGAAGGGAAGAATGTGTGATAAACTATGATTATTTTAATTAATGAACTCCTCTCCACAATCAAGAGATGAGATTGATATGATACAGTGCCATTTGGTATAGTAGGAAATTTCTTTTTCTACTTTTGCAGGCAAAGAGATATTTACAATGCATAGTCATGTATAATGCTTAAAGAACATTAGTCTCTAGCTTCATCAGGTACATTGTACAGTATGAGGGGGAAACCTGAAATTGACTTTCAGAGGAGAATTCATGAAAATGTTTGGGTATACTTGAAATTCCAGGTAAATATCTGATTAGCTGATTTTTGTTATTATATAGTCAGGTGTTTTTAAAAAGAGAAAAGAACAATTATCTATACTTTCTACTTCTGAATTTTTGCAGTGTCTCTGTTTGACTGTGAATGGATATCAAGTGCTGTCCAAAGACTGCTGAATAAAATGTTTTATATGAAAATGAAACAGCATGACCTCATCACTCCCTTCTTAATTTTGTAATCGCTTCCTTAATTCCATCCAGGATGTTGATTCTTTAAGACCTTAAATATAAGTTTCTTTGGAAAATTTCTGGAAGGTAGAAATTCCAGTCTAGGGGTATTTGTGTAATGGTAGAAAAATATCTTCTCTATACGGGAGTGAGAATTACACGGTATAAGTGAGTTGTAAAGAAAGTTGGAATCACAACTTTTCAATTTATAAAGGGATTAAGTTAATATATTTTTAGCCTTCCTAATCAAATAAGGTATAACAAACAAAATGGAAGCCCTTCCATAAAAAGTAAAGTCCACACTCTAATTCCCAGAACCTGTGAATGGTATCTTATTAAAAAAAAAAAAGTCTTTATAAATATGGGCTTCCCTGGGAGCTCAGTGGTAAAGAATCCACCTGCCAATGCAAATAACACAGGTTCAATCCTTAGGAAGATCCCCTGGAGAAGGAAATGGCAACCCGCTTCAGTATTCTTGCCTGAAATCCCATGGACAGAGAAACCTTGTATCACAAAAGAGTTGGACAAAATAACTTAGTGACTAAACAACAGTAACTTTATAAACATAATTGTTAGGAGTCTCAAGATGAGGTCATCCAACATTATTAGGTGGATTCTGAATCCAATGACAAACACCCTTATTAGAGACACACAGAATAGAGACATGCAGAGAAGAAGAGGTAACATAAACATAGAGTGATCCAGCCACAAATGTAGGACCAACTAGAATTATCTGAAGCTGAAAAAAGCAACGAGGGATTTTTCCTTACAGCATCTGGAGAGAGAATGCCCCACTTTGATTTCAGACTTTTGACTTTAAGAATTGTGAGAAAATAACTTTCCAATGTTTTAAGACCCCAGATTTGCCATTATTTGTTACAGCATCCACAAGAGACGAATAAACAAGGCTAGTTCTAATTCTGATACTCTTCAATATAATATGCAGTGTCTTTTTGCTTTCTTCATTTATGAAATCTTCAAGTCTGCTTTATATTTATTCACTTTGTATTATCTGCTGAATAGCAGAAATGAATGACAAATAATTCCTTTGCAGCTACTAAGGTGCTCTGCTAGTGTTAATAAGGTATTCTGTGTTTTCCTTTCTCCATTTCTTTAGATGATACTTCAAGGGGCTGGCCGCAATTCATAAGCTGTTGGCTGCCCTATCTTACCTAGGCCTCCTTGGTCTGCCACATTTTGTCTCATGAATTAGAATAAGGTTGAAACACAGAAGATCATGGGTCCAGCTGTCTTGTTATTTCACCAAACTTGCACAAATTAAAATCATCATCAGTGCCCTTGTGTGAATTAATCCATATCTGTTGCCTGGGCAATGAACACTTTTAATAAAGAGTAATCTTAAGCTTTCTAAACTAATACTCTCTATAAACACATGATTTGTTTCAGAAATGAAATTATTTATGGTGACTGATGATGCTTTCTAACAGAGAGGAGGCTGATGTTTCATTAGTTTAAGCAAGTGTTTCAGTTCCAGTAGAATTGAACTAATCAATAGAAATATCAGCATGCACGCTTTGCATGCACATGTTTTCATCTGCTCAGCCAGTCTATGTCTTTTGGTTGGGTGCATTTAATCCATTTACATTTAAGGTAATTATCAATATGTATGATCCTACTGTCATTTACTTAATTGTTCTCGGTTTATTTTCTGTAGGTAGGTCATTTCTTTCTCTTGTTTCCTGCCTAAAGAAGTTCCTTTAACATTTGTTGTAAAGCTGGTTTGGTGGTGCTGAATTCTCTTAACTTTTGCTTGTCTGGAAAGCTTTTGATTTCTCCATCAAATCTGAAGGAAAGTCTAGCTGGGTAGAGTATTCTTCGATGTAAATTCTTCCCTTTCATCATTTTATCATGCTCTTCCCTTTTGGCTTGTAGAGTTTCTGTTGAGAAATCAGCTGATAGCCTGATAGGAACTCCCTTGGATGTTATTTGTTGTTTTTCCCCTGTTGCTTTGAATATTTTATCTCTGTCTTTCATTTTTGTCAGTTTGATTCCTGTGTCTTGGTGTGTTCCTCTTTGGGTTTATCCTTCCTGGGACTCTCTGTGCTTCTGGACTTGGTTGACTACTTTCTTTCCTGTGTTTAGCTATTATCTCTTCAAATATTTTCTCAGGTCCTTTCTCTCTTCTCCTTCTGGGACCCCTATAGTGTGAGTTTTGGTGCATTTAATGCTGTCCCAAAGGTCTCTTAGGCAGTCTTCACTTCTGTTCATTCTTACTTCTATATTCCATTTTGTGGCAGTGATTTCCACCATTGCCACCATGTCCTCCAGTTCTTTTATCTGTTTTCTACCTCAGTCATTCTGCTGTTGATTCCTTCTAATGTATTATTCATCTCTGTTTGTTCTTTAGTTCTTGCAGGTCTTTAGTGAACATTTCCTGCATCTTCTAAATCTTTGCCTCCAGCCTTTTCCTGAGATGCCGAATCATCTATCATTATTCTGAAGGCTTTTTCTGGAAGGTTGCTTCATTTAGTTGTTTTTCTGGGATTTTATCTTGTCCCTTTATCTGCAATGTAGCTTTCTGCTTTTTCATGCTTATTAACTTTCCATAATGTGGTGGACTGTGTTCTTCTTGCTTTTTCTGTCTGCCCTCTGATGGAGGAGTCTAAGAGCCTTGTGTAAACCCTTAAACTTACATGGGAAGGACTGGTGGTGGGAAAAACTGGGTCTTGCTCTGGTGGGGATGGCTCTGTAAAGGTTTAGTCCAATTATCTGCTGATTGGTGGGGTTGCACTCCTCCCTGTCAGTTGTTAGACCTGAAGTGACACAGCCCTGGAGTCTATGGTAGTCTATGGTGACCTCCAGGAGGGTTTACGCCAAAGGGACCTTCCCAGCCTGCTGCTGCCAGTACCCTGTCCCTGTGGTAAGCCCCAGCTGACCCACACCTCCACAGGATACCCTCCAACACTAGCAGGTAATTTCATTTCAGTCTCCTGAGGGGTCACTGCTCCTTTCCTCTGAGTCTTGGTGCATGCAAGATTTTGTTTGTGCCCTCCAAGACTAGAGTCTATTTCCCCCAGTCCTGTGGAAGTCTAATAATCAAATCCCACTGGCCTTCAAGGTCAGATTCCCTGGGGATTCCCAGTCCCTCTGTCAGATCCCCAGGCTGGGAAGCCTGGTGTGAGGTTCAGAACCTTCACAACAGTGGAAGAACTTCTTTGGTATTACTGTTCTCCAGTTTGTGGGTCACCCACCTGGTGGATACAGGATTTGATTTTATCATGGTTGTGTCCCTCCTACCTTCTTGCTGAGGCTTCTTTGTCTTTGGAAATGGGGTAATCTTTTTTGGTATGTTCCAGTATCCTCCTGTCCATGATTGTTGTGATTTTGTTGCTTTCATAGGAGGAGATGAGCACACATCCTTCTACTCTGCCATCTTGGACTGGAAACTTGTTCTATTTTCTTCAAAATATTTTAAGTTTCTCGAGCTGTTGAAGTTACTGCTTGATATTTTTGATCAAAAGAATACATTTTAGTTTTTCATATAAAAGTAGCATTCCCATGTCCCATCTTTATCTTTATTTGGTTCTTTATTTTCCTAAAACAATAGTGCTAAATTACTATAAAAGTGTGTAAATGTCCCTTTTAAAGTTGAATATTTTTATCACATGAGATTGGTGCACCAACTATGAATAATTCTGTGCTAATTTGCATTTATACGTGTTTAGTGTTGGTTGTTCAGTCGTGTCCGACTCTGCAACCCATGGACTATAGCCTGCCAGGCTCCTTTGTCCATGGAATTCTCCAGGCAAGAATACTGGAGTGGGTAGCCATTCCCTTTTTCAGGAGATCTTCCTGAACCAGGGATTGATCTGGGTCTCCTGCATTGCAGGCAGATTCTTTACCATCTGAGCCTCTAAGGAAGCCTTTATATATTTTTAAATATTTCTATTTGGTGTCTTGTTTCCTGAAATATTTATTTCCCTTCTCAATAATAAATTGCATTTTTTCCAAAAATTCAGCTATTGAAAAGCTGCTGCAGATTAGTTAATTATCACTTTTCTGGTAATTTACCACATTTCTCCTCAAAATCTTTTCATTCCATCATGGCACTCTCTTAGAGAGTTGGTCACTACAATCTAGTGTTGTAGTGGTGGTGGCAGTGGTTATGTTCTCAGATTAATAAAGATCTTCCTCAGTGTTCTATTATCCCCATTTGAAGCTATAACATACGATGACATCACAGTTATGAATCACAAAACTGATTATGGTTCCAACTTACAAAAACCAAGAAATCAAATGAGGATAGAGCAGATGCAGCAAATTGATGTAAAGACTCGGGTTTTGAGAAATGTTTTCTGAATTTATCTCTGAATATGCCATGCATTTCTATCAACAGCATACAAGCGTCCCATTTTCTCCACATCATCATCATTTGTATTTGTGGTCTATTTGACAATACTCATTCTGACAGATGTGAAGTGACATCTCATTTTTGGTTTGATTTGCATTTCTCTGATTATCCATGTTGAGCATCTTTTCACGTGTCTGTTAACCATCTGTATATCATCTTTGGAGCAATGTCGTCTCAGATCTTCTGCCCATTTTTTATTCAGGGTGTTTGTCTTTCTGATATTGAGTTATATAAGCTCTTTCTATTTTATATCTTGTTTGTTAACCCCTTATGGGTCATATTGTTTGCAAATATTTTCTCCCATCCAGTAGTCTGCTTTTTTATTTGTCAGTGGTTTCCTTTGAGTATCAAAAGCTATGTTTAATTAGGCCTCATTTGTGTGTGTGTGTTTTTTTCTTTAATTTGTTTTTGCTTTTGTTTTCTTTGCCTGAGGGGACAGTGCAAAAAAAAAAAAAAAATATTGCCAAATTTTATGCTTAAGAATGCTTTTCCTGTGGTTTCTTCTAAGAGTTTTATGATTTTTAGGTCTTACATTTAGGTCTTTAATGCATTTTTGAGTTTATTTTTGTATATGTTGTGAGGAAATGCTGTAATATTCTTTTACATGTGGCTGTCTTGTTTTCCCAGCATCACTTATTGAAAAGACTCTTTTCCCCATTGTATAGTCTTGCCTCCTTTGTCATAGAGTAATAAATGCATAAATACATGGGTTTGTAAATAAACCCATAAATGCATGGGTTTATTTCTGGGATCTCTCTTCTGTTCCATTTATCTATGTGTCTCTTTTTGTGCCAGTACTATACTCCTTTTGATTACTGTAGCTTTGTACTATAGTCTAAAGTTGGGGAGCCCATCTCCAGCTCTGTACTTTTTTCACAAAGGAGCTTGGCTATACAGGGTCTTTTGTAGTTCCAAATCAATTTTAAGATCATTTTTTCCAGTTTTGCAAAATGTCATGGAATATTTTGATAGGCAGAGAACTGAGTTTTAGACTGTCTTGAGTAGTATGGACATTTTAACAATATTAATTCTTCCACTCTATGAGCATAGTATATCATTCCATCTGTCCCTTCCTCAATTTCTTTTATCAGTATCTTATAGTTTTTCTGGTACAAATTTTTTACCTCCTTAATTAGATATATACTTATATATTTTTTATGCAATGGTAAATGGAATTGTTAAATTCTCTAATAGTTAACTTGTTATTGTGTAGAAATGGAACAGATTTCTTTATATTAATTTTGTACCCTCAAACTTTGCCAAAAAAAAAAAAAAAAACTTTACCAAAGCTCATTGATGAGTTCTAACAAAATTTTTGTGGCATCTTTCGGATTTTCTACTATAGTAACATGACAGTTTTACTTCTTCTATTTGGATTGCTGTTATTTCTTTTTCTTGTCTGATTGATGTAGCTAGGACTTCCAGTACTGTGTTGAAAGAAAGTAGTAAGATAAGGGCATCCTTGTATTGTCCCTTATCTTAGAGAAAATGCTATCACATTTCCATCATTTGGTATGGTGTTACTTGTGGGCTTATCAAAAATGATGTTCATTATGTTGAGGTATATCCCTTAATATACACCTTGTGGTCAGTTTTTACCAATATCATGGATATTGAGCATTGTAAAAAGCTTTTTCAGTATTTACTAGGATAATCATATATTTCCTATTCTACAATTTGTTGATATGGTATATTACATTGATTTGTGAGTATTGAACCATCCTTGCCTGCTTGCATATGTGCTCAGTCACTCAGCTGTGTCCAACTCTTTGTGACCCCATAAACCGTAGCCTGCCAGGCTCCTCTATCATGTATGATTCTTTTAATGTATTGTTGAATTTGAGCTTATTATTGTTAATGCTGAGTTTGCTAATTGGTGGCCTGTAATAGTCTATTTTGGTGTGTGACATCTTTGACATCATATTTTACCTTTTATTTCTTTTTCTTGTCTGATTGCTATGCATACACTGTGTTGAATAGAAGAGGTGAGAGCAGGCATCCACATCTGTTCCAGGTTTTAGCAATAGGGCTTTCAGCTTTTCACCATTTAATATTATATTGGCTGTGGGTTTGTCATAAATAGCTTTTATTGTATTGAGATATTCCCTCTATCCCTTTAGTTAGTTTTTATCATGAATGGATGTTGAATTTTGTCAAGTGATTGAGATGATCATGTGTTTTTTGTCTTGTTTATGTGGCTTGTCATATTGTGTATGTTGAATCATCCCTGTGAACTTGGTATGATTCCCACTTGGTTGTGATATATGAACTTTTTTATGTGTGGTTGGATGTGTTTTGCTAATATTTTGTTCAAAATTTTTGCATTTATATTCATCAAAGATATTGGCCTGTAATTTTCTTTATTTGTAGTGTCTTTGTTTTGGTTTTGGTATCAGGGTGATAGTAGGTATTTGTATGTTCAGTAGAATTTGCCTGTGAAGCCATTCGGTCCTGGATTTTTGTTTGTAAGAAGTTTATTAAACTACATATTCTTCTTCATTTCTATTGATTAGTTTGTTCAAATTATTTATTTCTTCTTGATTCAGTTTTGATGGGCTTTGTGTTTACAGAAACTTGTCCATTTCTTCAAGGTTGTCAGATTTGTTGGCATATAATTGCTCACAGTATTTCCTTAGGTTTCTTTGTATTTCTCCAGTATCAGTTGTTATGTCTCCTGTTTCATTTTGCTCACTTGGGTTCTCTATTTTTCATAGTGAATGTGGCCAGAGGTTTTTGTCAATCTTGTTTGCCCTTTCAAAGAACCAGCTATTGGTTTTACTGATTTTCCTTTTTTTTTTTTTTTTTTTAGTCTCCATTTTATTTATTTCTTCTCTGACCTTTATTATTTCCTTTCTTCTTCTGATTTTAGGTTTTATTTGTTATTCTTTTTCTAATTCTTTTAACAAACCTAGGTTAGGTTTTTTATTTGAGATTTTTCTTGTTTTTTTAGAGGAAAGCTGTATCACTGTGAACTTCCCTCTAAGAACTGCTTCTGCTGCATCTCATAGATTTTCTGTGGTTGTGTTTTTACTTTCATTTGTCTCAAGGGATTAAAAAATTCTGATTTCATCATTGACCCATTGGGTTTTTTTGGTAGCATATTATTTAGTCTCCATGTAATCATTTTTTTCCTGCATTTAATTTTCTGTGCTTAATTTTTAGTTTCATGCTATATGGACAGAAAAGATACTTGAGATAATTACTATACTCTTTAAATTTGTTGAGTCTTGTTTTGTGCACTAGGATATGGTCAGTCCTAGAGAATATTTCATTTGCATTTGAGAAGAATGTGTATTCTGGGCTTTTTGGATGTAGTGCCCTGAAAAGGTCAATTAAGTCTAACTGTTCTGTGTTATAATTCAAGATCTCTTTTTGCCTAACTGATTTTCTGTCTAGAAGATCTGTGCATTGATGTGATTGGGGGTGTTAAAGCCGCTTACTATTATCATTTTCCTCTCAATTTCTCCATTTATGTCTGTTAGTATTTGTTTTATATATCTGGGTATTCCTGTACTAGATGCATATATGTTGATGAAATAAATGCATATATGTTGACAAGTGTAGAATCCACCTGGAGTTCAAGTGAATGGTGACAGTTCAGGATAACCCCTTAAACCTGTGCAGAAAATGTCCTGCCTTCTGTGAACACATGGAAATGGACAAAGGCTACAATGGCAGGTCCCATCCCTCCCTTCATGCACCCCCTCCCCAAACGATGGCACCTGACCTGTTAGACAACCTGGGTTTTCTCCATGTACACCCTCAGTTGCAATCACACCAGATTCCAGCCCTACCTTGCTGTTTCTGTCCATCCAATCCCAGTCCTCTCCTTGTGTCGGATCTCCAAATCCTGAGTCCCAACACCCCAAACTTGGCTGCAATAGTGGACATGAGTCTCAAGCTAGGGAGTGCAGGAGAGCAGCACTGACCATCTGTGCAGTTCTCCCTCCAGTCTGGCTCTGTAAACCAGTTTCTATATTCTCCTCTAAGGCTCTTTTTCTGTCCTGGCCAATCTTCTCACTGGTGGAGGGGCTTCCCAGGGTGCAAGAAACTTTCCCCTTTCACAGCTCCCTCCCAGGATCACAGGTATCATCCTGACATCTTTTTCATTTTTTTGATTGTTTGTTTTTCTTCTGTTATACCTAGTTATGTGAAGATTTTCTTTCCCTCTCAGCAGTCTGAGGTCTTCTGCAAATGTTCAGTAGATATTCTGTGAGAATTGTTCAATGTGTAGATGTATCTTTGATAGAGGGAGGAGGTAAACTTCATGTTCTACAACTCTGCCATCTTCATCATATTCTTGTCTGTAAACCTTTCTACCTTTCCTTGAAATATGAATTAAAGAATTTCTGGGTAGAATATTCTTTGTCATAGATTTTCCCTCTTATCACTTTAAGTTTATCATGCCACTCCCTTTTGGCCTTCAGAGTTTCTGCTGAAAAATCAGCAGATAGCCTGATTGAAGTTCCTTTAGTGTAACTTGTTGCTTTTCCCTTTCTACTTTTCATATTCTCTTTATTTTTTTGACATTTTAATTATGAGGTATCTGGGGGTGGCCCTCTATGGCTTGATCCTACTTGGAATTTATTGTGCTTCCTGGACCTGGATGTCTTGGAAAGGGCCTCACCTTTCCAAGGTTAGGAAAGTTTTCAGCTAAGATGGCTTCAAATATGTTACCTACCCCTTTCCTCTCTTCTCCTTCTGGGACCTCTATAATGCAAATGTTAGTATGTTTGATGTTGTCATTTGTTGTTATGATTCAGTTGCTCAGTTGTGTCTGACACTTTGTGACCCCATGGACATGGGGTCACAGCATGCCAGAGTTTCTACCTTCACCATCTCCCAGAGTTTTCTCAAACTCATGCCCATTGAGTCCATTGGATGGATGATGACATCCATCCATCTCATCCTCTGTCATCCCCTTCTCCTCCTGCCTTCAATATTTTCCAGCATTAGAGTCTTTCCAATGAGTTGACTCTTTGCATTAGGTGGCCAAAGTATTGGAACTTCAGCTTCAGTATCAGTGAATATTCAGGGTTGATTTCCTTTAGGATTGGCTGGTTTGATCTCATTGCTGTACAAGTGACTCTCAAGGGTCTTGTCCAATACCACAGTTCGAAAACATCAATTCTTTGATGCTCAGCCTTCTTTATGGTCCAGCTATCACATCCATACACATCTGTACATGACTACTGGAAAAACCATAGCTTTGAATATATAGAACTTTGTTGGCAAAGTAATGTATCTGGTTTTTACATGCTGTCTATGTTTGTCATAGCTTTCCTTCCAAGTGTGTTTTAATTTTATGACTGCAGTCACCATATGCAATGATTTTGGAGCCCAAGAAAATAAAGTCTCTCACTGTTTCTATTGTTGTCCCATCTACTTGCCATGAAGTGATGGGACAGGATGCCATGATCTGAATGTTGAGTTTTAAGCCAAATTTTTAACTATTCTTTCACCTACATCAAGAGGCTTTTTCGCTCCTCTTCACTTTCTGCCATAAGGGTGGCGTCATCTGCATACCTGAGGTTATTGATATTTCTTTCAGCAATCTTGATTCCAGCTTGTGCTTCATCTAACCTGAAATTTCACATGATGTACTCTGCATTTAAATTAAATAAACAGGGTGAAATTATACATATTCAATATGGCAATATACATCCTTGATGTACTCCTTTCCCAATTTTGAATCAGTCCATTTTTCCATGTCTGGGTTCTAACTGTTGCTTCTTGACCCACATATAGGTTTTTCAGAGGGCAGGTAAGATGGTCTGGTATTCACATCTCTTTAAGAATTTTCTAGTTTGTTGTGATGCACACAGTCAAAAGCTTTAGTGTAGTCAATGAAGCAGAAGTAGATGCTTTTCTGGAATTCTCTTGCTTTTTCTATGATCCAGGGGATGTTGGCAATTTGATCTCTGGTTTCTCTGCCTTTCTAAATCCAGCTTGTACATCTAGATATTCTCACTTCACATGTTGTTGAAGCATAGCCTGAAGGATTTTGAACATTACTTTGCTAGCATGTGAAATGAGTGCAATTGCACAGTAGTTTGAGCATTCTTTGGCATTGCCTTTCTTGGGGATTGGAATGAAAACTGACCTTTTCCAGTCCTGTGGCCACTGCTGAATTTTCCAATTTGCTGGCATATCTAGTGCAGCACTTTCACAGCGTCACCTTTTAGGATTTGAAATAGCTCAGTTGGAATTCCATCACCTCCACTAGCTTTGTTCGTAGTGGTGCTTTCTAAGGCCCACTCAACTTTGCACTCTGGGATGTCTGGCTCTAGGTGAGTGATCACACCATTGTGGTTTCCAGGTCATTAAGATCTTTTTGTATAGCTCCTCTGTGTCTTCTTGCCACCTCTTCTTAATATCTTCTGCTTCTGTTAAGTCCATACCATTTCTGTCCTTATTGTGCCTATCTTTGTATAAAATGTTCCCTTCAGTTCAGTTCAGTCACTCAGTCGTGTCCGACCCTTTGTGACCCCATGAACCGCAGCATGCCAGGCCTCCCTGTCCATCACCAACTCCCAGAGTTTACCCAAACCCATGTCCATTGAGTCAGTGATGCCATCTAATCATCTCATCCTCTGTTGTCCCCTTCTCCTCCTGCCTTCAATCTTTCCCAACATCAGGGTCTTTTCAAATAAGTCAGCATCAGGTATGAATGTGAATACCTGTAATGAAAAGTACATCTTTTTTTTTTTTTTTTTTTTTTGCTTTTCTAGAAGGTCTTGTAGGTCTTCATGGAACCGTCTCACTTCAGGTTCTTTTGCATTTGTGGTTGGGGCATAAACTTGGATTACTGTGATCCAAGTAAATGGTTTGACTTGGTAACAAACAGAAATCATTTTGTCATTTTTGAGACTGCACCCATTTTGAACTCTTGTTGACTATGAGGGCAACTCCATTCCTTCCAAAGAATTCTTGCCCAAAGTAATAGATAGAATGATCATCTAAATAAAACTCAACCAATTCCCCCACCCCCATCCATTTTAGTTCACTGATTCCTAAAATGTTGATATTCACACTTGCTGGCCCCCGTTTGACCACTTCCGATTTACCTTGACTTATGGACCTAACATTCCAAGTTCCTATGCAATATTGTTCTTTATAACATCAGACTTTACTTTCATCACCAGACACATCCACTACTGGGCACTGTTTCTGCTTTGGTTCAGCCATTTCATTCCTTCTGGAGCTACTTCTACACTCTTCTCCAGTAGCATGTTGGCACCTACCAACCTGTTCATCTTTCAGTGTTATATCTTTTCACCTTTTCTTACTGTTCATGGGTTTCTCAAGGCAAGAATGCTGAAGTACTTTGCCATTTCCTTCTCCAGTGGACCACGTTTTGTCAGAACTCTTCACCATGACCCGTCCATCTTGGGTGGTCCTACATGGCATGGCTTGTAGTTTCATTGAGTTAGACAAGACTGTGATCCATGTGATGTTGTCAAAAAGGTTTTTAAAAATGTTCTCATTGGTTTTTATTCCTCCTCCTTCTTCTTTTTTTTTTTTTTTGTCAGATTCAGTGATTTCCATTGCCTTGCCTTACAGTTCATTGATCTGTTTTTCTGTATCTTGTAATCCAGCAGTCCCCAACCTTTGTGGCCCCAGAAACTGGTTTCATGGAAGACAGTTTTCCCATGGACCAAATAAGAGGAATGGTTTCAGAATGATTTAAGCACATTATATTAATTGTGCACTTTACTTCTATTATTATTACATCAACTTCACTTCACTTCATTAGGCATTAGACTTTGGAGGTTGGGGACCTCTGTTCTAATCTACTATTCATTCCTTCAAGTGCATTTTTTTTATTTCAGTTATTGTATTCAGCTCCCTTTTGTTCTTTCTTACATCTTTTCTTTGATAAACATCTCAGTGTGTTCATCCATTTTCTCTTAAGTTCTCTAGTCATCTTTACAATCATTATCTTGATCTCTTTATTGGGTTAATTGCCTGTCTCCACTTCTCTTCGTTCTTCTTCTGGGTGTTATTGCATTCCTTCATTTGTAACATATTCCTTTTGCTATTTTTTTTTTTTTTTGCCCAATTTTCTGTATCCATTCCTATGTATCTGGTAGGTTGTGGGGTTGAGAGGTTGTGGGGCCAGGATTCCATGGTCTAGTGTTGGCCTGCTGGTAGGTACTGTTTCTTGACATGACTGGCTGCAGTTTCCTAGGCATCCCAAGGCTAGGGCTGACCTACTAGTGGGTGGAGCTGGATCCCAGGGCAGCTGGCTGAGATCAAGGTATCTCAGAGTTGGCATTGGACTAGTGGGCAGTACCAGAGCCCTTGGTGCCCTGGGGCTGATGCAGGCCTATGGTATATTTGCTGGGTCCTGACAAGACAGGCTGTGGGGCTACAGTGATCCTAGTGCTCATGTCCACCTGCTACTGGGAAGGTTTCAAGGTCAGGGGAATCTGGGACTGATGGCCACCCACTGGTGGGTAGAACTCCTTGAGTCTTTGGGTGCAGAGTCCTGGGTGTCCTATTAGTCCACTGGGAGTCAGGGCCAGGTGCTTATACATTTGGCTTCAGGGTCCTAAAGTTTGTGTTGGCCCACTGTTGGAAGGGATGAGATCCCACGACAGCTGGCTGAGAGGCCAACGATGTCTCAGAACTGGTGTTGGTCTGTTGGTGAGTAGGACCAGGGCTGAGAGGTTCCTCGGGCTAGTGCGGTCTAGCTGGTAGGAGGGTGATTTTTCTGCCACTGTAGACTGGGGGGTTGTGGTGGTCCCAGGGCTGTTCTCTCCACCTTAGGTGGACCTGAGTCCCATGGTTTCTAGTTGCAGAGTCCTCAGAATCCTGGAACTGGTGTATCAGCCAGGTGGTGGGTGGGTCTAGGGCTCTGGGGGTCCTGGGGCTGGTGCCTACTCATTGGTGGGCAGAGTTGGATTCTGGGGTCTCTTGCTGCAGAGCCCTGAGGGGTTCCTGGGCTAGTTCCTGTCTGCTGGTATTTGGAGCTGGGTCCCGTTGGTGGACAAGGTCATGTCCTGGAGTGGCTGTGGGTTCAGGAGGTCTTAAGGCAACTTACCTACTAGTGGGTGTGGCCTTTCCCCCACCTGACTAATTGCTTGGCCTGAGGCATCCTAGGCCTATAGGTTAGTAAGTAGGGAAAACTCTCAGTGCTAATAAGCTAAAGGAGGGATTGGCAAAATGGCACTTGCCATCATCTGTGTCCATGTGGTAGAACAGTCTCCAATAAATGACTCCCACCAGTATCGCTATCTCTAGGGTGAGTTCCAGTTGCCTCCTGACTGTCTAGGAGACTCTCCAAGATCAGCAGGTGGATGTGACTCAGGTCTCTGCCTTGGGTCTGGAGTGTGTGAGATTTTGTGTGCAACATTTAAGAGTGGAGTCTCTATTTCCCATAGGTATCTGCGTCTTCTGAAAGAAAGTCCCGATGCCCTTCAAATGTTCTGGGGGCTCCTTTTCTTTCCTTTTATCCTCCTACAGCCTGAGGAGCCTGATGTAGGACTCAGATTCATTGCTTCTTAAGGAGAATCTCTGCACTTGCAATTATTCTCCCATTTGTGGGTCACTCACCTGGACTTATGGGTCTTGACAATATCATAACTCCATCCCTCCCACTCATCTCATTATGGTTCCTTCTTTATATCTTCAGTTGTAGAAGATCTTTTCTATTATATTCTGGTCTCTCTCCTCAATAGCTGTGGCTGTGAGAGCTGATGAGCTCAGGATCTTCTTACTCCACTATCTTGGACTAAACTTATGACTGCTTTTTGGTGTCATCCATTGGAAGGAATAAGAAAAGTTCACTTGAAATTGAAATTTGAAAAAAAAAAATGATTTGAAACCATTATGATGATGGCAAAGAGAAAACTAGGATGGATTGGGTGGTGGTTCTAAGTCTATGACAAGTTAATTATGAACTCTGGGCAATCTACCTAATATCTGAGTGTTGGTTTCATTTGCAGAAGTGAAGGTGAGAAGTTTGATCAGTGGGTTTCAAGCTGTGCTCTGTTGATGTCTGTGAGTTGTGGTGGGATACATGAAGGTATTCTAGTTCTCCAACCTTTGTTCCAAGCAGAGATATTCTGCTTTTATCTGATTTTTATAGTAAAGCACTGAATAAATTTTATTTTTAAACCAGTCTTATTGCTTAAGAACATCTGAAAGCCACTAGAGTAGATTGTTTTCACCACCCCCATGAAAACTTTTTGATGCTATAAAAGATTATGAATTTAAAAGAATTAATAGAAAAATTACCCTATGCAAGGCACTAGGTTGAATGCTCGAAAATAAAGACTGTATACAGCTTAGCCTATTGCATAATACAAGGAAAATGTATATTAAAGCCTTAACAGTAATTAGTGTAGCACTAGAAAGCTTAGTAGAGGGGAAGCTCCGAGACTGACTAAATATACACACTGCATATGAATACATAGTATATTAATATATATCAATTGCATATAAATATATATATGTAGATAGATTATGGTACCTATATATAACATTATATATGTATATACATATATTTCATATGCAACCTAGAAGGAAATGAAGCAAAATTTATGTTTAATAGATGCTTCTTGTTAATATATAGGACTTTCATCTCCCTTCATATTCTACTCTCCTGAATCACAGTGCTTTTACAATATTGAAAACTGGAGGGTGGCTATATAATTGCTTATGCATTTACCATTGTTTCTTACCAATGTGTATGTTACAGTTCCAGACAATGGTTATAATCTGTAAGGAGATATGTTTGTCAAACACTTTTTGGTTCATTAAATGGACATCCATTTCACACTGTAAATCAGAGCATGAGACTTTGACACTTTCCATCAGGAGATTCACCACACTTTTAAAAATAACGTGTTTTAGTTTCTGGCTGGAGAAGATATTTCAGGCAGTAATTTATTTCAATAGCATCCCCTCATGGATTAAAGATTGCTAGCAACTTCTAAAGGACCACATAATGGTGATCTTTAAAGTTAAAACTAGTCTGTTCATCTTTTTATTTCCCCAGCAGAGCTTAGTATAGTACTTTATGCATAAAGTACTCAATTTTTAATAAGAAAATGTCATCAATTATTTCATAGGAAGTAAACCTCTTATTGATAGGATTTGGCAGTAGTTTCAATTGTGCTACTAAATATCAATAACATTTTGTCAAGTTAGCACAGATTAAATTTAACTGAACTGAAATGAAAAGAAAATGCTGAGTCTTACGATTGTAGTTGTAAAACACCAGTTTTTAGGATGAGCCATCTATGCTAATGGATCTGCAACAAAGTATGAAAATATACAGATTCAATGAAAACTATTAAATTCTGGAAATTCCCTGGAAAAAAATGGAAACAGATAATCCAAAATTCATACCAACGTTTAGTCATGATTTATACCAGATACTGGCAAACTTTTTTTAGCGGCAAAATGATGATATTTTTGGTCTTGTATCTTTGTTGGAACTACTCAGTTCTGTCATTTTCTTCAGCAATAGAGAATATATAAATGAATGTGCACGGCTGTGCACATTTCATTTCCAATGAAATAGGCAGATGGCCAGATTTGATTCAAGGGACCAGAGTTTGCCAGCCCCTCACTTATATAACCACAAATGATTCTTAATTTGCCTTTGTTTTCACATTGATAATTGACAGCTATTTTTCATGGAGGTTCCCTAAATATTTTCTAGATGATTTTCAAAATCTCTGTTCCAGGAATATATTTAAATAATTAAAGTAGAGATGTGTTCTAATTTACCATACTATACTGACAACTATAGCAGTAGTTGTCAAATTGAGCTTTAATTGCTATATCATAAGTTAGCACATGAAATTGATCTCATGTAGTGAATTATATCACAAAATATTGACAAATATCAATAAATTAGTGATATGAACTTGTAATTTTTAATTAATTATTAACATTGGGGATTTAAAATATATTTAGCATGACTGACTTAACAACTTAGGTCTTTGCTTTGATTTTTATGCACAAGATTTCCTGAACCAACTTGATTCAGCACAATTATGAATTCAGAATCCTTAGGTATTAGAAACACAAAGGTGTAGTTCACTTGAAATTACAACCTAAGTTTGAATTTTCAGCTCAGATACAATGTCATTTGCACATTTTATTCATTTTGTGTAACTCAGTAACTGCCAACTTTTAAAAATAATGGTAATGGCTCAAATAAAAATATTCAGTGTTCTAAAACAGCTACTGAATATATAAATGGCTTTCTTAAAAGTATACCCTCTACCATATAAGATGTTGCATGATTTAGTCAAAAATATCATTGAGAAGGCATTAGGAGACCTGATTAACAATCTCAATAAGTCAACTAGATCTGAACAAATTGGTTGTTTGGGCTACATTGATTTACTCTTACATAATGTAGGAATAATACCCTGCACCTATGCTATCATGGCAACTTGTATGAATAGGCATGGAAGTCCCTTGTCAGTTATTAAAGTGAAAGTGTGTCAGTCGTGTCCGACTCTTTGCGACCCCATGGATTATATAGTCCATGGAATTCTTCAGCCCAGAATACTGGAGTGGGTAGCCTTTCCCTCCTCCAGGGGAATCTTCCCAACCCAGGGATTGAACCCAGGTCTCCCGCATGGCAGGTGGATTCTTTACCAGCTGAGCCGCCATGGATGCCCTGTAAGTTATTAAATACTATATAAAACCAATGCAAAGATACTTTCTCTTTCAATGCCAGAAAAGGCTGCAAGCATTGTTGCTTCTAAATTGTGGCTTGAGATTTTGTTTCATTTTGTTTGTAAGAGGGAGGAGAAAGTTCTTTTCAAAATAGCTATTTTTTTGTATCTGTGGTCTTTCCCTTCTTTAACATAGCATAATTGCTTTCAGCTGGTTTAAGCTGAATGAGTGAGGATCTAGATGTGTCCAACAGTTTGCAATTTAAGAGGCAGTTAGGCTGTACATACACACATTAATGCATTTCACAGGGATCTGAATATTAAGTATTCAGTGGATGGGACAAAAATCACAACAGGCAACTTTATTGTAGAATTTGATCCAAAAATCCAGAAAAGAATAAATAAAAGGAGCCAAGTCTCTATTACGTTTGTACACAAAATAAACCAAAAAATACATCAACATTTACCATGAGATCATTTAAATGTGTCTGTAAATGATCTGATAAGGGAAACGTGATTTACAACACGGGACACTTTTTTTTTTTAAAACAATTATAGACTTAAGTGCAATGCACTATAGGTCACCTAGACTAGGCTAGCAAGGATGAGCAACATTGTGGGTCCAAAAGGCAGCCCCCAAACACCTTCCTTCAATGGGAACTTTGGTAATTGTCTGTGGTTAAAAAAAAACAAACACCAACTCCTGCTTCATCATGTTGGATGGTTATTTTGTCCTTTTTTCTTCTGCGATGACGAGTCCATTTTAAATACTTCAATTATTATGAAGACACTCCAGATCCACAGAACAGCAGACACTTCCATTCTGTGCAAGACACAAGCATTAGCCAGAGACATAGAATACAAATCAATACGCAGTGTCCACTTTTACATTCAAAATGATCAGTTACATTTTGAGACTAGTTCCGTGAATGCTATAAAAGCGATTACTAGAAAAATGCCAGAAGAGGAGTAAAATGGAAGGCAAGACTTATGAGACCCTACAGGGTCCCTCTTGTTGGGTTCTGCTGGCAGTGAAACTTCATATACCCCATCTGAACTCAGACCATGTTTGAGACTCCTCTGTATTTCCAACTTGTTGTTCACACAGTTTATTCACTACAGTTACTCTAATTGAGATTCTTTCCAAAATTAACGGTCTGAAAGATAAATGGCCATTAATAAAACTATTCAAAAATACCAAAAAGAACCTGAAAATAACTCCAAAATGACTTCCAGAAAGGCGGGCATATTAGGGGTAAATACAGACTCTCTAGTGGTGACTATGAGAGGGAAGGTACATATCAATTATTAGGAATTCATGAGAAATCAATTACACATATTAATATTAAATATGGACTTTCCAGGTGGCTCAGTGGTAAAGAATCTGCCTGTCAATGCAGGAGACATAGGAGATGCTGGTTCAGTCTCTGAGTCTGGAAGATCTCCTTGAGGAGAAAGTAGCAACCCACTCCAGTATTCTTGCCTGGGAAATTCCATGGACAGAGTAGCCTGGTGGGCTATAGTCCACGGGGTTGCAAAAAGTCAGACATGAATGAGCAGCTAAGCATGTGTGCACACACAGTGTAAATATACCTTTATAATTCTCCTAAATGAATTTCAAACCTGACCTCAGAGAAATAATACTGAATACCATAGGTCTATATATTCCCTGGTCATTGTGTTTGATGGGGTTGAAGGAATACGGGACCATTACTTTTGCTTTATGAAGTTTGATGTCCTTTTCTTATCAGGGCTGCATTTTAAGATAATACTTCTCAGAAAAAAGAACCCACATTTATAACAGCATAAAAAGGCAAGTCGGGATCTTTCCACTGATGCCTGAAGCTGAGCCAGGATTTGATAGAATCAAATGGATTAATATTTTTAACATGCTTAATCATGGGAATTTAAGCAGATGTTTCAGCAGAAATTTGACCCTGCCTAAAGTCTACTACAGTCATAGCTCTCCATAAGCTTAGAAGGGAGGAAGGGGTCAGTTTTTAATTTTAAAGACATGTGAGGATGCCTCACGGGAATGCCTCCAAAAAGACAAGAAAATAATCACAGTTAATTAAATCTTACAGCAGGAGCTTCAAGTCCCCGCATTAGGCATTGTGATAATTAAACAAAGCAAACAACTTTATAGATTTATAAAACACTTTCTTCTAATGTAGATAGTTGTCTGAAAGAGCTTAAAATTATTTTCCAGGATGAAAATAGATCTTTTTTTTTTTTCCCCATTCTTTCCCAAAGTCAGGTCAAAATAGCTTAAATCAGCCATAATTGGGCCTATGGTGAATTATTTAAATTCTATATTTTACAGGCTAGAGAGGATTATTTTGTTCCATGTTCACTTGGAATTTGCCTTTATACACAGTACTACTGCCATCCATTCAGACAGATTAACCTCCGGCGAGAAGCAAATGCCTGCCTGTTTCCACGCCCCTGGGAACCCATGCATTCAGAACTATCAGGAGAGGCCCTCCTGCGGGGGTTCTCTGGCACATGTCCGAGGCCTGGTTATCCTCAGGACACCCAATTACCTTGCATTTGCAGGTTGTGCAGGGAGATCCAGCCATAGTCCACACTGAGCCGCTGAGCCTCGAAAGGCCATGGCTGTCCAGGCAAGTTTTCCTGATGTCATAGGCGATATTATCAGCCAGGCAGGGGTCACTGACACAGCGGGGACAACATTCCCCTTCCAGGATAGTTGTGTACTCACAGCTCAAACTGGGGCAAGTGAGCGGCCAGCAGTCTACCTCTCCTTCCTGTGGAGAAAAAGCAAAAAAAAAAAAAAAAAAAAAAGCCTCCTCATTAGCTTTTTGCACAATCCTGTGGCCAAAGTCCCAGAAAGGGAAATCCTCAGGAATACCCATGACTGTCCTCACTGACTGTTCCTACTTTAGCATCGTTATGTGTATGATGCTATATGGGTATGACGTGCTTCCTCCTTAAAGGAGGAATACCGACATCATCTCCTCCAGTATGCTTTTGCTGACTGTCTATATTGCAGCCATGGGGAGAGTTAGGTCCCATCTCTCTGTGCCAATGGCAATCCATAATTATTTTTTATAGTGATTCTTATTGTGGTTATTAATACAATTCCAGATTAAGTTTTGAGCTTTCAGGTTCTGGACTTTTTCCTTTCTCTCCCTGATACTTGGCACAGTTCTGGTCAGTAAATGCTAATCAAATGAACAAAGAGATGATACGGGGCTAGTATATAAAGAGAAACTTATTTTTCTTAAGGTCAAAGGAGGAGCCTGAGTCACTGTACTATTTCAACAACATCACACTGAGGTGCTTGTGTCAGATTTAGAACTGAGGTTGTGCAATATTAGGAGAACCATTTCAGAATGGTTTTGAATGTTTTGTCTGGCTAGTGATACATCACTAATGTGCAGTGCAGTGTTACAGTGTAGATGCGGCCTCCAAGTAGTCTATAAACTGGCAACTGCGGCCCCACTGACCTGCACATAGCAGATCTGTTTCTCCAAGTAGCCTCTTCTGTTATCATGACACTTATTATAATGAATGCAAACTCATACTCAAACTCAGTCAGCATCACAAGATCATGGCCTTTGATTTGCTTCATGATTGCCCACATCTGTCATGCTCACGGGGCTTCCCAGCTGGTGCAAGTGGTAAAGAACCCACCTGCCAATGCAGGAGATGTAAGAGACATGGGTTCAATCCCTGGGTCAGGAAGATCCCTTGGAGGAGGGCATGGCAACCCATTCTAGTATTCTTGCCTGGAGAATCCCATGGGCAGAGGAGCCTGGTGAGCTACAGTCCATAGGGTTGCAGAGTCAGACATGACTGAAGTGACTTAGCACACACGTCATGATCACTGTTACATCATCTGGGATCTGGCATGTGCAAATTATTGACATTAAATATAACCCACTATATTCTCAAGTCATCACAAAGTTATATTCATTAGCATCAGTTTTCCCAGAAAATATTAGGGTCTGGAATGGCGGGGGATCCTCTTGAAATTCTGTAAAAATTTCATGTCTAAAATTAATACTTGTTCTTCTGAGTGCTGAAGACTGGCTTCTTAGAAATGCAGTTTTTCAGACTGATATGTGAGCTAATTCTATAGCTGTGTTGAATTTGTTCTTGAATGGGAGATGTGAAAAATGGCTATGATTTGAATATATCTAACTTATACTCCTCAGTATTAGGAATAATCAAGAAGGAATTATTTCTACTAAGATTATCTGCACATTCACCAGGTGACTTTAGAAAATCCAATGGAAATTTACAGCATGATGTCTCTGAATGCCTGTTTTTATGCAATATCTATAGACTGAATCATTAACTTTAGAAAATGTTACATTACAAAATGCAGCTAACAGTTTCCGTTACAAATTGACTTAGTTATGACTCAACTCCACTGGCTGTAATTCCCTCAGAGATAGAATATCATATTCACTATGATAATGTGTTTTAACAGTCTTTGAAACATTAGGAATCTCTGTCTGTGGTATAATCTAAAACAGAAAGAACCAGTTCCAGAAATTAAGTTTTTTCTCTGAAATTTCTCAAACCTGATTATACCCTTAGTATCCCCATATTTAGATACAAAGGAACCCTTCATTTTTCTATATGACGGTTTAGCTCTTGAAACCAATTTTTTGATCCAGGAAACATGAACAGTAGTTACTGCTGTGCATTAAGTACTTTCTATGTGTCAAATACTATATTTGTCATTCACACATATCTCTGATCTTCACAACAGCCCTACAAAATAGGTGCTCATCCACTTGTATACACTGAAGGAAAGAATGATCAAGTGAAATGCTAGGACTAGCTCAAGTTAATGACACAGAGCTTGTATGTGGGAGAACCAGGACTGAATTCTAGGTCTCTATGGCCTAGAATCAATATCATTCCCTGGTATTTCTACTATGTTCTGTTACCTCTCATACTGAAATCTTTATTGGTAATGTCCCAAGAAATGAAAGACTTGGCTCTGTAAGAACTACAACTCCTGATCAAGGCCTCAATATCTTTCTGTCATTTGGGGATTTTCATTGTACTGGATTTGCTAAAAAGTAGCAGTTGCAAAGCAACTTGGGCCAAATTTGTCCTATGTAAATGTCTTGCATGCTGTTTTAAACAGTGGAAAATGAATGTCTTCTGGAAGAGCATTTGCCCCTTACCTAGCCACAGGACCCACATCTTCCTGCCCAGGATCACAAATAGCAGGAAACTAAAGCCCATAGGCAACTGAGTTTGTAAACCCCTCGAGAGTATAAGGGACAACACACTCAAGGAAGACGACATACCAGACACCGGCACTGCTGGCAGCTATGAGTCCAGTTGTCTCCACTCCGATAGAGCTTGTGTCCATTTTGATCCAAACATTGGCTTGTGACCCTGGTGTCACACTCTGGGCAGCAGAAAAGGTCAACGCTTGGATTCTGGCAATCGCAAGCTGTCCGCCGGCAGAATATCTTCCCGTCCTATTTAGAAGTGAGGTTAAGGAGGTTTCATCATTAGGGAAGCAATAAGCTGCATGAAGAAAACTGATGTTATAAACACTTTACAGAGCACATAGGACAGATTTCTGACAGTCATAGTAACCCCCTGACCACCTCCTGTTTTGCTCAAAACAGATGCACACATGTATACTCAGGCATAAAAAGCCTGCCTTTCCCTCCCCTTGCCTGCAGAGCAGTCCGTGTTAACAGGGAGACATTTTTAAGTTTAAAAAAGAAATGTTCTTGAAACTTTTTTCTAAATGTTTTTTAAAAATCATATTTCTAAGTAAAATTATAACTAAGCAGATAAAAATGCATGAATGATCAAGGACTCATTTGAGTGGAAAATCATGCTGCTGTACTTTTCCCAGTTCACAGTGAATAACCTGACACATTGGAACGCATTCATCTCATTTTATCTCTGCCTCAGCTATGGGAGGAAGTCTGACTATTCCCTTTTTACAAAAGAATTAACCGAGGCTCAGAAAGGCTGACTGATTCATTCAGTATCACAGAGGTAGCAATTCTCTAAGCAGCATCATTAGATTTCCTGGTTTCAAAATAATTTTTCTTCTATGAGATAGTTTTTAGGATGTTTATTACAGGTGCCACCTCCCACCTTGAGGTCGGAGTTCCCCAAATTATAGCAAAGTATAATTTCTGGAGTAAAGACCTTGAATACTCATAAAGGATTGAAGGTCGATAGCATTCAAACATTGAAACAATGTTTTGCAGTGTTTCCTTCCTATTTTTCTTAATTGGAGTATAATTGCTTTACAATGCTGTTAGTTTCTGCTGTGAATCAGCTATACGTATACTTTTATACATATATCCCCCTCCCTCTGAAGCCTCCCTCTCGCCTCCCCTCCATCCCATATTCTCGGTCATCACAGAGCATCAAGCTGAGCTCCCTGTGCTATACGGCAGCTTCGCGCTAGCTGCTTTACACGTGGTAGTATATATAGGTCAGTGCTACTCAATTTGTCTCACCCTCTCCCGTTCCTTCCCTGCGTCCACAAGTGCGTTCTCTACATCTGCGTCTCTATTCCTGCCCTGAAAATAGGTTCATCGGTACAATTTGTCTAGATGCCATATGCATGTATTAATACATGATATTTATTTTTCTCATTCTGACTTCACTTTGTGTGACAGACTTGAGGTTTATCCACATCACTACCAGTGATCCAATATGATCCAGCAATCCCATTACTGGGCATATGCCCTAAGAAAACTGTAATTCAAAAAGACACATGTACCCCAATGCTCCCTGCTGTGCAATTAACTATAGCCAGGACACAGAAGCAACCTAAATGTCCACTGACATGAATAGACAAAGATGTAGTATATATACACAATAGAATATTACCCAGTGCTGCTGCTTATTTATATGACTGTTGCTTACAGTAACTTCTCACCTCAGACAATGAACAGCTAAAAATTTAAGGTGAGACAAATGGCCACCTTTTATGGTTAAAACCGCTTTGCCAAATATTCACAAAACCTGAGAATATCAGGGCCAGAATATACCGGCCAGAATATACCCTAGAGGACACACAACCAAATTTTGACCTATACTTAATTAGTCTAGAGCAAACATATTCAAAAGTCATGAAAACATGTGCTCTAAGTTCTCCAATCTTGAAGAACTCACCACCATGGAATGTATTTTACTCATGCAACTCTGTACCATTCTGAATGTTAAAAACTGGATTTTTTTTTGCCCATCTTCACTGATCCTTGTTTTCATCATTGGTAATCAAAGAACTCTTCATCCCTCTATCACATTTTTATTCTTCATTCTTAGAAGAGAGCTCTTGTGTCTCTTCTGAATCATCTCATCTCTAGAGCAAGCATGTCTGATTTTTTGATGATTCCTCATAATTTTAAATCTTTTCACTATTGTTGCCACTTTTTAAAAAAATTAAATTATTTTTATTTTTAATTATAGTTGACTTATGAAATTGTGTTATTTTTCAGCTGTACAAAGTGATTCAGTTACAAGTAAATATACCTTTTTATTATATTATCTTCTGTTATAGGTTAATATAAGATTTTGAGTATAGTTCCCTATGCTATAAAGTAGGTCCCTGTTGGTTATCTATTTTACATATAATAATGTGTTCATTTTAATCCATAATCCTAGTTTTCCTCTCATTTTCCTTTTAGTAACCATAAATTTGCTTTCTGTGGCTTTCTATTTCTGTTTTGTATCATTTTTTAAAGATTTCACACATAAGCAATATCATATAAGATCCTTCTCTGACTTATTTCACTTAATATGATAAGTTCTAGGTCCATTTATGTTGCTGCAAAGGCATTATCTTGTTCTTTTTCAATGGCTGAATAATTCTGCATTGTATATATGTATCACATCTTTATCCATTCCTCTGTCAATGGACATTTGAGTTGCTTGCATGTCTTTGCTATTGTAAATAGTGCTTTAATGAACATTGGGGTGCATGTACCTTGAAGTTCAGTTTTCTCTGGATATATGCCCAGGAGTGGGATTGCTGGATCATATGGCAGTTCCATTTTTAGTTTTCTCTGGATATATGCCCAGGAGAGGGATCCCTGGATAATATGGTAGTTCTATTTTTAGTTTTATAAGGAACCTTCAGACCATTCTCCATAGTGGTTGTACCAATTTACATTCCCACCAACAGTGTAGGAGGGTTCCTTTTTCTCTGCATCCTTGCCAGCATTTATTGTTTGTAGATTTTTTGATGATGGCTATTCTGACCAGTGTGAGACAATGCCTTATTGTAGTTTTGATTTGCATCTCTCTGATAATTACTGATGTTGAGCATCCTTTCATGTGCTTTTCTGGCATCTGTATGTCTTCTTTGGGGAAACTGTTATTTAGATCTTTTGCCCATGTTTTGGTTGGGTTGTTTGTTTGACATAGAGCTGCATGAGCTGTTCATGTATTTTAGAGATAACACCCCTGTTGGTCACTTCATTTGCAAATAGTTTCTCCCATTCAGTGGGTTGTCCTTTTGTTTTGCTTATGGTTTATTCTGATATGCAGAAGCTTTTAAGTTTAACTAGGTCTCATTTGTTCTAGTTCTATGAAAAATGCCATTTGTAATTTGATAGGGATATCATTAAATCTGTAGATTGTCTTGTGGAGTATAATCATTTTCACAATATTGATTCGTCCAATACAAGAACATGAAATACCTCTCTGAGTCATCTTCAATTTCTTTCATTAACATTTTACAGTTTTCAGATTACAGGTCTTTCATTTCCTTAGGAAGGTTTATTCCTAGATAGATTATTCTTTTAGTTCAGTTCAGTCACTCAGTCATGTCCAACTCTTTGCGACCCCATGGACGGCAGCATGCCAGGCTTCCCTGTCCATCACCATCTCCTGGAGCCTACTCAAATTCATGTCCATTGCATCAGTGACGCCATTCATACATCTCATCCTCTGTTGTCCCCTTCTCCTCCTGCCTTCAATCTTTCCCAGCATCAGGGTCTTTTCCAATGAGTCAGTTCTTCGCATCAGGTGGCCAAAGTATTGGAGTTTCAACTTCAGCATCAGTCCGTCCAATGAATATTCAGGACCTATTTCCTTCAGAATGGACTGGTTGGATCTCCTTGCAGTCCAAGGGACTCTCAAGTGTCTTCTCCAACACCACAGTTCAAAAGCATCAATTCTTCAGCACTCAGCTTTCTTTACAGTCCAACTCACACATTCGTACATGACTACTGGAAAAACCATAGCTTTCACTAGATGGACCTTTGTTGGTAAAATAATGTCTCTGCTTTTTAATATACTACCTAGGTTGGTCACAGTTTTTCTTCCAAGGAGCAAGCCTCTTTTAATTTCATGGCTGCAATCACCATCTGCAGTGATTTTGGAGTCCAAAAGCTAAAGTCAAGTCTCTCACTGTTTCTATTGTTTCCCCATCTGTTTGCCATTAAGTGATGGAGCCAGTGCCATGATCTTAGCTTTCTGAATGTTGCGTTTTAAGCCAACGTTTTCACTCTCCTTTTTCACTTTCATCAAGAGGCTCTTTAGTTCTTCTTTGCTTTCTGCCATAAGGGTGGTGTCATCTGCATATCTGAGGCTATTGATATTTCTTCCAGCAATCTTGTTTCCAGCTTGTGTTTCATCCAGTCTGGCATTTCGCATGAGGTACTCAGCATATAAGTTAAATAAGCAGGGTGACAATATACAGCCTTGAGGCACTCCTTTCCTGATTTGGAAAGTCTGTTGCTCCATGTCCAGTTCTAACTGTTGCTTCTTGACCTGCGTACAGATTTCTCAGGAGACAGGTCAGGTGGTCTGGTAGTTTAGATGCAATGGCAAAAGGAATTGTTTCCTTAATTTGTGTTTCTGATCTTTTATTGTTAATGTATAGAAATGCAAGAGGTTGCTGTGCATTAATTTTATATTCTGCAACTTTGTGGAATTCGTTGATGAGCTCTAGTAGTTTATGATAGTGTCTTTAGAATTTTCTATGTATAGTATCATGTCATCTGTAAACAGAAGACAGTTTTCTTTTCCATTTTGGAATATTTTTGTTTCTTTTTCTTCTCTGATTGCCGAGGCTAGTACTTCTAAAACTATGTTGAATCAAAGTGGTGAGAATGGACATTTTGTCTTATTCATGGTCTTAAAGGAAATGCTTTTAGCTTTTCACTATGGAGAATGATATCAGCTGTGGGTTTGTCATATGTGGCCCTTATTATGTTGAGGAAATTCCCTCAATGTTCACTTGATGTTTTACCTTTTATCATAAATGGTGTGTTAAATTTTGGCAAAAGCCTTTTCATCTACTGAGACGGTTGTATTATTTTTATTCCTCAATTTGTTGATGTGGTTTATCGCACTGATTGATTTGTGTATATTGAAGAATCGCTGAATCCCTGGGATGAATCCCACTTGATCACGGTGTATGACCCTTTTAATGTATTGTTGGATTCAATTGACCAGTAATATGTTGAGTACTTTTGCACGTATGTCCATTAGTGATATTGGCCTGTAATTTTCTTTTTCTGTGGTATCTTCGTCTGTTTTTTGTTTCATGGTGACAGTGGCCTTGTAGAATGAGCATGGAAGTGTTCCTTCCTCTGCAAATTTATGGTAGAGTTTCAAAGAGATAATGTTAACTCGTCTCTAAATGTTTGATAGAATTTGCCTGTGAATCCATCTGGTTCTAGACTTTTGTTTAATAGGATTTTCTATTCAGAGATTTAATTTTAGTACTTTAATTGGTCTGATTATATTTTTTATTTCTTCCTGGTTTAGACTTGGGGAATTATACCTTTCTAAGAATTCATCCATTTTTTTTCTAGGTTTTCTATTTCTTGGCATATAGTTGCTTGAAGTGGTCTTCTGATTGTTTGTATTCCTGTAGGTTCAATTGGAACTTCTCCTTTCTCATTTCTAATATATATATATTTTTTTAGTTCTTTAGCTTTTTTTCTTGATGAATCTAGCTCAAGGTTTATCAATTTTATTTATCTTTTCAAAAAGCCAGGTTTTAGTTTCATTGATTTTTTTCTATTGTTTTCTTCCTCTATATTTCACCATTTCTGCTCTGATCTTAAAATTTCTTTCATTCTACTAGCTTTCACTTTCATTAGTTCTTCTTTCTGTACTTCATTTAGATGTCAGGTCAGGTTGCTTGAAATTCTTCTTGTTTACAAAGGTAAGATTATATAGCTATATACTTCCCTCTTAGATCTGTCTTTGCTGTGTCCTATAGGTTTCAGATCATAGTTTTTTTCATTGTCATTTTTCTCTAGATTTTTTTTTTTACTTTCTTTTTCATTTCTTCAGTGATCCATTGGTAGTTTTGTAACATATTTTTAGCCTTTACGTGTTTGTGCATTTTGCTGTCTCCCCCCACCCCACCCTATATTTGAGTTCTAATCTCATAGTGTTATGACTAGAAAACATGTTTGATGTCAATTTTCTCAAATTTATCAAGGCTTGATTTGTGGCCCAAGATGTGATCTATCCTGGAGAATGTTCCATGTGTACTTGAGAGGAAAGTATATCCTGTTGCTCTCAGATTTAATGTTCTATAAATTGTCTATCTGGTCTAATGTGTCATTTAAGGCGTATGCTTTCTTATTGATTTTCTGTCTAAGTGATTGATCCATTGATGCAAATAGGGTTCTCAAGTCCCTCACTATTACTATAACTATGGGTTTCTCCTTTTACGGCTCTTAATTTTTGCTATATATTAAGGTGCTCCTATGTTGGTTTCATATATATTTACAATTGTTCTATCTTCTTCTTGGGTTGACCCCTTGATTATTATGCAGTGTCCTTCCTTGTCTCTTCTAATAATCTTTATTTTAAAGTCAATTTTGTCTGATATGAGCATTGCTACTATTACTCTCTTTTGATTGAATTTGCATAGAATACCCTTTACCATCCCCTCACTTTCAGTATGTGTATATCCCTAAGTCTGAAGTGGGTCTCTTATAGGCAGCATATATACAAGTCTTGTTTTTGCATCCATTCAGCTAGTCTATGTCTTTTGGTTGGAGTATTTAATTTATTTACATTTAAGGTAATCAACAATATGAATGTTCTTATTGCTATCTTGTTAATCGTTTGGACTTGTCCTTGCAGGTCCTTTTTCTTTCCTTCCATTTTTGTTCACTTTTTTTGTGATATGATGACTATCTATTGTATTGTTTGGATTGCTTTTTCTTTATTGTGTTTGTATTGTAGATTTTTGGCTTATGGTTCCCATGAGATTTTGATTTAGAAATCTATCCATGTACAAAATTTTTAATCTGCTGATTTCTTAATTTCAAATGCATTTCTGATATCCTGCATTTGTACTGTCCTCTTCTCTTGATTGCTGGTTTTGATACCAGATTTGTGCATGGATGTTTTGCTCTTCATGTTTGCATTTTCCAAGTGAGCTTCCCCATTTTCTTGGTTCTAGTTGTGGCTTTTTCTATTCTCCCTAGAGAAGTTCCTTTAGCATTTTTTTGTAAAACTAGTTGGTAGTGCTGAATTCTCTAACCTTTTGCTTAACAGTAAATTTTTTTATTTCTGCATCAAATCTGAATGAAAACCGTAATGGGTAGAGTGCTCTTTGTTGTAGTTTTTTTGTTTTGTTTTGTTTTGTTTTGTTTTTTGCACTTTCATCACTTTAAATAGTTCATGTCATTCCCATCTGGTCTGCAGAGTTTCTGCTGAAAAATCAGCTGATAACCTTATGGGGATTCCTTAGTTTCTTTCCCTTTCTTGATTTTAATATTTTTTTCTTTGTCTTTAGTATTTGTCAGTTTGATTAATATGTGTCTCAATGTGGTCTGCCTTGGGTTTATCCTGTATGAGAATCTCTGTGCTCCTGGACTTGAATAAATGGTTCCTTTTTAATTTTAGGGAAGTTTGCAGCTATAATCTCTTCACACATTTTTTAGGCCCTTTTCCTTTAGGGGCCTCTATAATGTGAATGTTGGTGCATTTAATGTTGTCCCAGAGGTCTTAAACTTTCCTCATTCTTTTTTCTTTATTCTGTTCCACAGCAGTGATTTCCACCAATCTGTCTTCCAGCTTACTTACTCATTTTTCTGCCTTATTTATTCTGCTAATGATTCCTTCTAGTTTATTTTTCATTTCAGTTATTATATTGTTCATCTCTTTGTTTCTTGAATGTTCTAGCTCTTTAAAAAATTTTCATATATCTTCTCAGTCTGTGCCTCCACCCTTTTTTGAATTAACTTATTTTTTATTGAAGGATAATTGCTTTACAGAATTTTGAACCTCTCCCTTTTGAACCTCCCTCCCATCACCCTCCCCATCCCACCCCTCTAGGTTGATACAGAACCCCTGTTGGAGTTTCCTGAGACATACAGCAAATTCCCATTGGGTTTCTATTTTGCATATGGTAATGTAAGTTTCCATGTTACTCTTTCCATACATCTCACCCTCTCCTTCCCTCTCCCCATGTCCATAAGTCTATTCTCTATGTCTTTTTCTCTATTGTTGCCCTGTAAATAAATTCTTCAGTATCATTTTTCTAGATTCTATATATATGCATTAGAATACGATATTTATCTTTCTCTTTCTGACTTACTTTACTCTGTATAATAGGTTCTAGGTTCACACATCTCATTAGAACTGACTCAAAGGCATTCCATTTTATAGCCGAGTAAAGTTCCATTTTGTATATGTACTACAATATCATTATCCACTCATCTGTCAATAGACATCTAGATTGCTTCCATGTTCTAGCTATTGTAAAGAGTGCTGCAATGAACAATGGGATACATGTGTCTTTTTCAATTTTGGTTTCCTCAGGGTATATGCCTAGGAGTGGGATTGCTGGATCATATGGTGGTTCTATTCCTAGTTTTTTAAGGAATCTCCATACTGTCTTCCATAGTGGCTGCATCAATTTACATTCCCACCAACAGTGCAAGAACGTTCCCTTTTTTCCACACCTCCAGCATTTATTGTTTATAGATTTTTTGATGATGGCCATTCTGACCAGTGTGAGGTGATATCTCATTGTAGTTTTGATTTGCATTTCTCTAATAATGAGCGATGTTGAGCATCGTTTCATGTGTTTGTTAGCTATCTGGATGTCTTCTTTGACTCTCCTGGTGGCTCAGATGGTAAAGTGTCTGCCTACAGTGGGGGAGACCTGGGTGTATTCTCTGGAGAAATGTTTGTTTAGGTCTTCATACTTTTTGATTGGGTGGTTTGTTTTTCAGGTATTGAGTTATATGAGCTGCTTGCATATTTTGGAAATTAATCCTTTGTCAGTTGTTTCAATTGCTATTATTTTCTCCCATTATGTGGGTTGTCTTTTCACCTTGCTTATGGTTTCCTTTGCTGTGTAAAAACTTTTCAGTTTAATCAGGTCCCACTTGTTTACTTCTGCTTTTACTTCCATTACTCTAGGAGGTGGGTCATAGAGGATCTTGCTTTGATTTATGTTGTCGAGTGTTCTGCCTATATTTTCCTCTAAGAGTTTTATAGTTTCTGGCCTTACATGTAGGTCTTTAATCCATTTTGAATTTATCTTTGTGTATGGTGTTAGGAAGTTTTCTAATTTCATTCTTTTACATGTAGCTGCCCAGTTTTCCCAGCACCATTTGTTGAAGAGGCTGTCTTTGCCCCATTGTGTATTCTTGCCTCCTTTGACAAAAATAAGGTACCCATGGGTGCATGGGTTTATTTCTGGGCTTTCTATCTTGTTCCAATATTTCTGTTTTTGTGACAGTACCATACTGTCTTGATGACTGTAGCTTTGTAGTATAATCTGAAGTCAGGAAGGTTGATTCCTCCAGCTCCATTCTTCATCAAGACTGCTTTGACCATTAGGGGTCTTTTGTGTTTCCATATGAATTGTGAAATTTTTTGTTCTAGCTCTGTGAAAAATGCCATTGGTAATTTGATAGAGATCACATTGAACCTGTAGATTGTGTTTGGTAGTAGAGTCATTTTCACAATATTGATTCTTCCTACCCAGGAACATGGAATATCTCTCCATCTGTTTATGTTGTCTTTGATTTCTTTCATCAGTGTCTTATAATTTTCTGTGTACAGTTCTTTTGCCTCCTTAGATAAGTTTATCCCTAGATATTTAATTCTTTTTGTTGCAATGGTGAATGGGATTGATTCCTTAATTTTTCTTGCTGATTTTTTATTGTTACTATATAGAAATGCAAGTGATTTATGTATAGTGATGTTGTATACTGCAACTTTGCTAAATTCACTGATTAGCTCTAGTAATTCTCTGATACTATCTTTAGGGTTTTCTATGTACAGTATCTTGTCATCTGCAAACAGTGACAGCTTTACTTCTTCTTTTCTGATCTGGATTCCTTTTATTTGTTTTTCTTCTCTGATTGCTATAGCTAGGAGTTTCAGAACTATGTTGAACAATAGTGGCAAAAGTGGAGACCCTTGTCTTGTCACTGATCTTAGGGCGAATGCTTTCAGTTTTTCACCATTGAGAATAATGTTTGCTGTAGGCTTGTTACATATGGCCTTTACTATGTTGAGGTAGATTCCTTCTATGCCCTTTTTTTGAAGAGTTTTAATCATAAATGGGTGCTGAATTTTGTCAAAGGGTTTTTCTGCATCTGTTGAGATTATCATATGGTTTTTATCTTTCAATTTGTTAATATGGTGTGTAACATTGATTTATTTGCATATATTGAAGAATCCTTGCATTCGTGGGATAAACCCAACTTGATCATAGTGTATGAGCTTTTTGATGTGTTGCTGAATTCTGTTTGCTAAAATTTTGTTGAGGATTTTTGCATCTATGTTCATCAGTGATACTGGCGTGTAGTTTTCTATTTTGTGTGTTGCCTTCATCTGGTTTTGGTATCAGGGTGATGGTGGCCCTGTTGGATGAGTTTGGAAGTGTTCCTTTGCAATTTTTTGAAAGAGTTTTCAAAGGATAGGCATTAGCTCTTCTTTAAACATTTGATAGAATTATGTGAAGCCACCTGGTCCTGGGCTTCTGTTTTTTGGGAGATTTTTGATCACAGCTTTAATTTCAGTGCTTGTAATTGGGCTGTTCATAATTTCTATTTCTTCCTGGGTCAGTCTTGGAAGATTGAACTTTTCTAAGAATCTGTCCATTTCTTCCAGGTTATCCATTTTATTGCCTTAGAGTTGTTCTTATAAGCCTTTGTATTTCTGCATTGTCTGTTGTAACCTCTCCGTTTGCAGTTCTAATTTTGTTGATTTGAGTCTTCTCTCTTTTGTTCTTGATAAATCTGTCTAAAGATTTGTCAATGTTGTTTATCTTCTCAATGAACCAGCCTTACTTTTATTAATCTTTACTGTTGTTTCTTTCATTTTTTTTTTCATTATTTCTGCTCGGATCTTTATGATTTCTTTGTTTTTCTACTAATTTTGGGTGGTTTTTTATGTTGTTGTTGTTGTTGTTCTTTGTTCAGTTGCTTTAGGTGTAAAGATAGGTTGTCTAGTCGATGTTTTTCTTGTTTATTGAGGTTGAATTATATTGCTATAAACTTCCCACTGAGAACTGCTTTTGCTGTATCCCGTAGGTTTTGGGTTGTTGTGCTTTCATTGTCATTTGTTTCTAGAAATTTTTTGATTTCCCTTTTGATTTCTTCAGTAACCTGTAGACGTTTAGAAACGTGTTGTTTAATCTCCAAGTGTTTGTGTTTCTTACACTTTTTTTCTTGTAATTGATGTCATGTCTCATGTCATTGTGGTTGGAGAAGATGCTTGATATGATTTCAATTTTCTTAAATTAACTGAAGTCCAATTTGTGACCCAAGATGTGGTCTATCCTGGAGAATGTTCCATGTGCACTTGAGAAGGTGTATTTTTCTACATTTAGATGGAATGTCCTAAAGATATCAATGAGATCCATCTCATCTAATGTATCATTTAAGACTTCTGTTTCCTTATTAATTTTGTTTTGATAATCCGTCCATTGGTGTGAGTGGGGTGTTTTAAGTCTCCTACTATTATTGTTACACTGTCAATTTCTCTTTTTATGTCTGTTACTATTTGTCTCATATATCGATGTGCTCCTATATTGGGTGCATAGATATTTACAATTGTTATGTCTTCCTCTTGGATTGATTCATTGATCATTATTTAGTGTCCTTCCTTATGTTTTGTAATCTTCTTTAAGGTCTATTTTGTCTGAGACGAGGATTGCTACTCCAGCTTTCTTTTGCTTCCTATTTGCATGGAATATATTTTTCCATCCTCTCACTTTTGGTCTATATGTGTCTTTAGGTCTGAAGTGGGTTTCTTGTAGACAGCATATATATGGGTCTTGTTTTTGTATCCATTCAGTCAGTCAGTGTCTTTTGGTTGGAGCATTTAATCTATTTACATTTAAAGTAATTATTGACATATATGTTCCTATTGCCATTTTCTTAATTGTTTAGGGTTGAATTTGTAGATCTTTTTTCTTCTCTTGTATTTCTTGACTATATAAGTCCCTTTAACATTTGTTGTAAAGCTGGTTTGGTGGAACTGAATTCTCTTAACTTTTGCTTGTCTGAAAAGTTTTTTATTTCTTCATCAATTTTGAATGAGATCCTTGCCAGGTACAGTAATCTTGTTTGTAGATGTTTCCCTTTCAATACTTTAAATATAGCCTCCCACTCCCTTCTGGCCTGCAGCATTTCTGCTTGAAAGATCAACTGTTAAGCATATGGGGTTTCCCTTCTATATTACTTGTTGCTTCTCCCTTGCTGCTTTTAATATTCTTTTTTTGTGTTTAGCCTTTTTTAGTTTGATTAGTATGTGTCTTGGTGTGTTTCTCCTTAGGTTTCTCCTGCCTGGGACAATTTCTGCCTCTTGGACTTGATGGACTATTTCCTTTTCCATGTTGGGGAGATTTTCAACTAGAATCTCTTCAAAAATTTTCTTATACCCTTTCTTTTTCCCTTCTGGGACCCTTATATTTCGAATGTTGGTGCATTTGATATTGTCCCAAAGGTCTCTGAGACTATCCTCATTTCTTTTCATTCTTTTTACTTTATTCTGCTCTTCAGAAGTTATTTCCACCATTTTATCTTCCAGCTCACAGATTCGTTTTCTGCTTCACATATTCTGCTATTGATTCCTTCTAGAGTATTTTTAATTTCAGTAATTGTGTGTTGTCTCTGTATGTTTATTCTTTAATTCTTCTAGGTCTTTCTTAATTGATTCTTGTATTTTTCTCCATTTTGTTTTCAAGGTTTTGATCATGTTTACTAGCATTATTCTGAATTCTTTTTCAGGTAGTTTGCCTGTTTCCTTTTCATTTATTTGGACCTCTGTGTTTCTAGTTTGTTCCTTCATTTGTGTAATATTTCTCTGCCTTTTCATGATTCTTTTTTAACTTATTGTGTTTGAGGTCTCCTTTTCCCAGGGTTCAAGGAAAGTTGAATTCTTTCCTTGTAAAAGGTTGAATTCTTTCTTCTTTTTGGTTTCTGCCCTCCTAGGGTTGACCCAGTGGTTTGTGTAAGCTTCTTACAGGGTGAGATTTGTGCTGAGGTTTTGTTTGTTTCTTTGTTTTTCCTCTAATGGGCAAGGCTGAGTGAGGTGGTAATCCTGTCTGCTGATGATTGGGTTTGTATTTTTGCTTTGCTTGTTGTTTAGATGAGGCATCCTGCACAGGGTGCTACTGGTGTTTGAGTGATGCTGAGTCTTGTATTCAAGTGGTTTCCTTTGTGTGAGTTCTCACTATTTGATGCTCCCTAGGGTTAGTTCTGTGGTAGTCTAGGGTCTTGGAGTCAGTGCTCCCACTCCAAAGGCTCAGGGCTTGATCTCTGGTCAGGGAAGAATATTCCACAAGTGGTTTGTCATGGCATTAAGTGAGATTAAAACAAATATCCAAAAATGAGAAACCAAAGAAAAACCCCAGACAAATGGCAGTTACAAAATCAGACAAATAATAATTAAAATATCTTGCCTGGAGACTCCCGTGGACAGAGGAGCCTGGTGGGCTACAGTCCATGGGGTCGCAAAGAGTCGGACACGACCGAGCCAAACTTCACTTTCACACAAATATACATATACACCCATAAGCAAAGTCAAAACAGTCCAACAAAAATAAAGTACAGTAGATTGACCAGGTGAACAAAGGAAATTAAAAATTATATTTGCCAGTTAAGAACAAAACTAAGTAAAGCTCAAACTGGAAAACAAAACTAAAGCAAGGTGCCAAGTGGGGAATAAAGCAATGAAAATGAAACTAACAAATAGTTTGAGAGGAAAGAAAGAAAAAAGATATGGAAAGTTAAATGGAGATAGCACTAGAGCCTGTAGACTGTGGGGTAAGGTCAAGTCTTGGGGCCAGAGTGATGATCTCTGGGATAGCTGGCACTTATCATTATTCCATGAGGCCTTTGTCACAGTGTCTCCCCACTCCTCAGTGAGCCATGGCTAATCTCTGCTTTCCCAGGAAACCCTCTAACACGTGCAGGTTGGTCCAGCCAGGTTCCTACTGGGCTTTGTACTGGGTCCTAATGTATGTGAAATCTTCTGTGTGCCCTCCAAGAGTGGAGTCTTTGTTTCTTCCAGTTCTGTGGAGCTCCTGCACTCAAGTCCTGCTGACCTTCAAAAGCAAATGCTCTTGGGATCCCTCGTCCCAATGACAGAGCCTATGGCTAGGGAGCCTGATACAGGCATTCAAACTCTCACTTTTGTGTGAGAACCTCTGTGATATTATTATTTTCCAGCTTCTGGGTTATCCACCCAACACATATGAGATTTGACCATGTCATGAAAGTACCTCTCCTACCATTTCATTTTGGCCTCTTCTTTTTGTTTGAATGTAAAACATCATTTTGTGGGTTCCAGTCTTGTTAATTGTCATTCAATGGTTGGTTATGCTTTTGTTGTTTGTGATAGGAGGTGAGTTCAAGGCCTTCTACTTCACTATCTCCTTTGGAATTGAGGGAATGATTTTAGTTTGGATGCTTGCTCCCTCGTTCTCAGCACGAGCTGGCTGTTATCCCCTTGAAACGGAGTGTGCATGCAGGGGCACTTGTGTGCTCCTGGGATGTTGGGGGCAGCACTTAGTGCCTGCTTGCAGGTCTTGTAGCAGTGGCTGTGGCCAGTGCACTCCCAGGAAAGTGAGGGCAGAGTCTGGTTCATTTCTAATCTCATAGAGTCGTGAATGCAAAAGATGCTTCATATTATTTCAACTTTTAAAAATTTCCCAAGGCTTATTTGTGGCCTAGCATGTGATCTATCCTGGAGAATGTTCCATGTGCACTTGAAAAGAATGCATTTTCTTCTTTGAATGGAATGTTTTATATACATATATCAATTAAATCTATCTGGTCTAATGTGCCATTTAAGGCCTGTGTTTCCTTACTGATTTTCTGACTGGGTGATTTGTCCATTGGTGTAAGTGAGGAGTTAAAGTCCCCTATTGTTATTGTGTTAGTCAATTTATTCATTTATGTTTGTTAACATCTGTCTCATATATATTGAGGTGCTCCAATGTTGAGTGTGTATATTTTCATAATTGTTCTATCTTCTTGGATTGATTCCTTGATCATTATGTAGTATCTTTCTTTGTCTCTTTTAACAGTCCTTATTTTAAAGTCTATTTTGTCTGATATAAGTATTGCTGCTCCAACTTTCTTTTTATTTTCATTTGCATATAATAGCTTTTCCATCCTCTCAAATATATGCCACCTTCTTCAACAGTTTTGAATATTTCCAATCATTGTTTTCATTTACAATCAATTTAACATTTATGTCATGTCAGACTTTGTGCCAACTCTTTTAAATGCATTATCACCTTTAATCCTGATAATTCCATGGAAAAGAAAATTTTATCACCATTTCTCAAATGAGGTAGCTGAATTAGAGAGCTAAAGATAATTTCTCAGTAATGGTCTGACCAAGACAAAGTGAATTGACATTCACGGTCATCTTGTTTTAAGTACTGTAGTTTTTAAAATGCAGCCTGATTGCAATGTTTACTTCCTTACTTACTTTGGTTATATCATAGTGTTGCCCTGTATTGAGATTAATTAAGACAAAATGTCACTAAGTCCTTTTGTGCCTTGTGTGGTTTGTCATTTGGATGCAGGTGTAACACTTGGTGTTTATCCAATTGTATTTCACCTTGTCAGATCCATTTCATTTCTCTGGCCTATCACAATGTTTTCTAAATGCTATGTCTGCCATCCACCACAGTTTTTCATCCTTCAGTTTAGTGACATCTGTAAACTTCATGGAACTGCCCTTAAGGTCTTCATCTACTTTATGGATGACAATGCTGCATAAGACAGAGCTTGCTGAGATATGTTTATTACCAGCTAAAGTAGAAATCTTTAAACATTTTACATTCTTTTATGAAGAATGGAAAGGAGATATACTGGCTACATATATATAAGAAAGTAACAAATTAAAGCATTCTTTACCTCATATGGTATACACGACTCTATTATTAGGAGAAATAAGAAATCAATGTTCAAAATAGTAGGGGATGAGAGATTATATGTACACACATGCATACACATATATATACATGCATACATGTATGTCTTCACATGTTCATAGATAGCATGCATCTCTAGTTAGGCAGGTGAATTGGGTCAGGGAATTCAGCTAGTTTAGACAAAGGAGTGTCCAAATATTAGGAAGTTTTCAATAGACCATTGACTTACAGCTCATATACAATGATTTTAACATATTTGGCTTATATAACCATACCCCACATAACTCTCCTATGGATTTAACAGAAGCGAAGAAAAATAGCTGTGACATGAAACCATTTGGTCAACTCAACTGACCAGACTATTACCCTCCCCAGCCACAGAAGGACCATCTCAGGAACCACATGCTATTCATGAATAACATTAAACACAGGGATAGATTCTTCTGGAAGCAGATACTGTTCAACAGGCAATGAGACCCAATTAGAATGTCAAGTTTCTCCGTGTATGTTGTTTAAAAGAATGAATAAGTGAATAGTCTCCAGAGTTAGTGCAAAAGAAGTTCACATCTCATCAATTATGTGAGAATGCCAAATAAGCCCTCATACTTTAACATGCTTCAGAACAGTAGCTGTGTTCACTCTGGCTTTTCAATTACAGGTTAGCTGTCAAAAATTATCTTCTAATTTTTTAGGGAAATAAGTGGCATATATCACTTTATACATTTGAGTTATAGCATAATGGTGTTTGACATGCATATTTTGTGAAAGGATTACCACAGTTGCTTACACTAACATCCATTTCCTCATTTAGATAAGAAAGAGAGTAAAAACATGAAGAGGTGAAAAGTTCTTTAGATGTTCCATACTAGGATTTACTTTCTTGATAAGTTCCCTTTATATTAGACATTAATGTTAACTATCATGAACTTTTTACTGCCAAATTCAGACTTAAATTGAAGAAAGTAGGGAAAACCACTAGACCATTCAGGTATGACCTAAATCAAATCCCTTATGACTACACAGTGGAAGTGAGAAATAGATTTAAGGGACTAGATCTGATAGACAGAGTGCCTGATAAACTGTGGACGGAGGTTCATGACATTCTACAGGAGACAGGGATCAAGACAATCCCCATGGAAAAGAAATGCAAAAAGGCAAAATGGTTGTCTGAGGAGGCCTTACAAATAGCTGTGAAAAGAATAGAAGCGAAAGCAAAGGAGAAAAGGAAAGATATTCCTATTTGAATGCAGAGTTCCAAAGACTAGCAAGGAGAGATAAGAAAGCCTTCCTCAACGATCAATGTAAAGAAATAGAGGAAAACAACAGAATGGGAAAGACTAGAGATCTCTTCAAGAAAATTAGATACAGCAAGGGAAAATTTCATGCAAAGATGGGCTCGATAAAGAACAGAAATGGTATGGACCTAACAGAAGCAGACGATATTAAGAAGAGGTGGCAAGAATACACAGAAGAACAGTACAAAAAAGATCTTCATGACCCAGATAATCACGATGGTGTGATCACTCACCTAGAGCCAGACATCCTGGAATGTGAAGTCAAGTGGGCCTTAGAAAGCATCACTACAAACAAAGCTAGTGGAGGTGATGGAATTCCAGTTGAGCTATTTCAAATCCTGAAAGATGATGCTGTGAAAGTGCTGCACTCAATATGCCAGCAAATTTGGAAAACTCAGCAGTGGCCACAGGACTGGAAAAGGTCAGTTTTCATTCCAATCCCTAAGAAAGGCAATGCCAAAGAATGCTCAAACTACCACACAATTGCACTCATCTCACACACTAGTAAAGTAATGCTCAAAATTCTCCAAGCCAGGCTTCAGCAATACATGAACTGTGAACTTCCAGATGTTCAAGCTGGATTTAGAAAAGGCAGAGGAACCAGAGATCAAATTGCCAACATCCATTGAATCATCAAAAAAGCAAGAGAGTTCCAGAAAAACAGTTGGTGATGGACAGGGAGGCCTGGTGTGCTGCGATTCATGGGTCGCAAAGAGTCAGACATGACTGAGCGACTGAACTGAACTGAACTGTAAGTTAACTATAGTTGTCATGTTGTACATTACATCCCCAGCACTCATTTATCTTAGAGAAGTTTGTGCCTTTTGACCACCTTCTTTCAATCCCCTTAGCATCCACCCTCCACTTCTATAAGTCTGATCTCTTTTTCTATGTTTTCATTTATTTGGGATTTCTTGATACCACCTCTAACTGAAATCATACAGTGTTTGCCTTTCTCTCTCTGATTTATTTTACTTACCATAATGCCATTAAGGTTCATCTATCATATTGTTGCAAATAGTAGGATTCATTTATTTTTTTCTGGCTGAATAATATAATATTGTAACTACATACCACAACTCTTCATCCATAGTACAACTCCTCATCCATTCATCCACTTATGAACACTTTAATTATTTCTATGTCTTAGCTATTGTAAATAATGCTGCTATGAACATCTGGGTGAACTTATCATTTTCAGTTCATGCTTTCATTTCCTTTGAATATACTCCCAGTAGTAGAACTGCTGGATCATGTGGTAATTTTATTTTTAATTTTTGGGGGATCCTCCATGCTGTTTTTCACAGTGATCATACCAATTCTCAATACTACTAACTGTGCACAAAATTTCCATTTCAAGCCTGTATTTGTTATCTCCTGTCTTTTTGATGATGGCCATTTGAACAGGCATGAGGTGATCTCTCTTTGTGTTCTTAATGTGTATTTCCCTAATGACTAGTGATGTTAATCTTGGGATGTTCTTATTGGACTTCCATACATCTTCTGAGAAATGTCAGGTCCTTTATGCATATTTAGTTGGGTTATTTATTTTTATGCTATTAAGTTGTATGAGTTCTTTATATGTCTTAACCACCCGTTGTCAGATAGATGGTTTACAAATTTTTCTCCTGGCCTGTAGGTTATATTTTCATTTTGAGGATTTCTTTTGCTGTTCATAAATTTTTAGCTTGATGTAGTCCAAATTGTTTATTTTTGAAATTTTGTTGCTTGTGCTTTAGGTATCATATAAAAATATCATTACCCATGACAAGGAACTTTATTCCTATTTTTTCTTCTAAGTGTTTCTTGGTTTAAGATCTTATATTCAAATCCTGAATACATTTTGACTTTTTGTGAATGATATAAAATAGTGGTGCAGGATTTTATTTTTACCTGTGAATATTCAATTATCCCTGCACCATTTTTTATGTGAATAGAAAGTATCTCTTCATTGTTACTTGGAATTATGACATCATCTGTTGCCCCATGGCTTTATTTTGGGGCCATCTGGGAAAACTGATAAAGAGACAGAAACCAAAGGGATTCAGAAGTAATGTTCCCTGAACTCTATGATGAGAACTTCTTTACAAGGGTTTCTCCCCAGATATTCTCCTTGAAAAACAGCTATGGGTAGACAAATATACATTTACACCAAGTTCAGTTGTGGGGTTTTGGTTTTTCGAGCTATACATTAAATAATTTAGAATCAATCACTCTTTGGTTGTAATACAAGGTAAGCAAGTTCATCTTTAATCTTTTTTGGCATCTTGAAAATGGACTGATTGTGTCTGCCTGGACCTCAAGGAAAAATCAGAAGAAACAATCTTTAAATCATTAGAGCTTGGCATTTTGCACAAATGTGTTCATAGGACATGTGTCCATGATGTACTAGAAAATGTCATGCTAGTGCTTTTTCCGTCACACTGTACATCCCAGTGTACATGCAGGGTATAGTAGTGCACAGCCCAGCATACATCCAGCATACAGTATAGGATTCAGGCCAGTGCACATCTGAGTAGATCCAGCGAATATCCAGACACATTGGAGCACATGTGGACACGTCTGGTGTAAGGCCAAGGGCACCTCCCAGTGTATACTGCAGTGTGCAGTCAAGGTATTGTCCAGTGTAAACTCATGTACAGGTCAGGGTCCAGTCCAGTCTCTAGCGTATGTCAGGTGTGGTCCAGTATATGCCCACTGTCTCTTGCCCGTCTTCTCCATGTTCATAAAATCCTATGAATGGCTCTTACAGTCATCCTTACAATAAATGGCAAAGCACAAATAATAGGCTCAAAGAAGGAAGGATAAAACGCACAAAATTGAAGCAAACTGAAAATTGGATTGCTTGACACTGAAGTCTGGTCAGTGGTATGCCAGTGGGGGGGTCTTCTGAGATTACATATACATTTTAGGAGTATTTTTTTCCATTTATGTAAAAACTGCCATTGAAATCTTAATAGGGATCACATTAAAACCAAACGTGCCTTTTGGTAATACTGACATTTTAAAACTATTAATTCTTCCAGTTCATGAATATGGAATATGTTCCCTTTATTAGTGTTTTTAATTTCTTTCATCAGAGCTTTGTAGATTTCAGAGTAGAGCTCTTTCACCTCCTTAGGTAAATTTATTCCTAAGTATTTTATTGTGTTTTATTCTATTATAAATGGGATCAATTTCTTTTTCAGAATATTTACTGTTAGTATACAGAAGTATGACTGAATTTGGTGTGTTAATTTTTAATCTCACGTTTACTGAATTGATTAGATCCTGTAAATTTTGGTTGAGTCTTAGGATTTTTTCTATACAAAATCATGTCATTGGCAAACGGAGACAATTGTACTTCTCCCTTTCCAGTTTTGATATCTATTACTGTTTTTCCACCCTGACGGTTCTGGCTAGGACTTCTTTTACCATACATATAGAGAGGGTGAAAATGAGTACCCTCGTCTTGTTGCTGATCTTAGAAGAAAAGCTTCCAACATTTCAACATTAAGTATGATGTTAGCTGAAGTCTTATGTCATATGTGCCATTTATCATGTTGAAGTATGTTCCTTCGGTGCCTAAATTGCTAAGAGTTTTTACATGAAGAGCTGTTGAATTTAGTCAAATGCTTTTCTGCATCTATTAAGATGTTCATATGGGTCTTTTCTTTAATTATATAAATGTGATGTATCAATTGATTTGCATATGCTGAATCATCTTTGCATCAAAAGGATAATCCCACTTAGTTATGGTGAATGACCACTTTTATATGCTGCTGAATTTTGTTTGCTAGTATTTTATTGAGAATTTTTGCATATATACACATCAAGGATATAGACCTATACTTTTCTTCTGTACTACAGTCAGTCCTGTCCTGGATTTGTTAAAAGGAAAATGCTAACCTTGTGAAAAGATTTTGAAAGTGTTTTCTTTATTTTTTTGGGGAAGAGTTTGAGAAGGACTGGTGTTAATTATTCTTTCCTTCCTTCCTTCCTTCTTCCTATTTTAGTTTAAATATAGTTGATTTACAGCATTATGCTAATTTCAGGTGTACAACAGATTCAGTATTTTGATAAATTATGCTCCACGAAAAGACATTATAAAATCCTGCCATTTACAACAACATGGATGGAGCTAGAGGGTATTATGTATGCTTAGTGAAGTAGGTCAGACAAAATGCTCTGTTATTAATTGTATGTGGAATATAAAAAATAAGCGAGTATAACAAAACAGACTCACAGACAACAAACCAGTAGTTACCAGTGGGGAGAGGGAAGGGCGGTTATAACACAGGGGCAGGGGATTAAGAGATCCAAACTACTGTGTATAAAATAAGCAACAAAGATATATTTTACAACACAGGAAAATATAGCCATTATTTTGTAATAACTTTAAGTAGAGTATAATGTATAAAAATACTGAATTACTATTATACAACTGAAATTAACACAATATTTTATTTCAGTAAAATAAGACACAATGCAACAACTCACATTTTCCCCTATGGATTCTCCACTACTAAATGTTTCTAGAAATAAGAATTCTACCACATGGGAAAATATTTGTTATTATTAACTGATAAATAAAAAATGAGCAAAAGCAAGGAAAAAAAAAAAGAAACACAAAAACACAACCTTAGGGCTTGCACAGCCAACTCCTGACATCAGAAAACACTCTAGACAGGAAGGTACTGATATGGTGCTGGTTAAGTTCTGAGAGCAAAGTAAAGCATTTTTATGAGTAGACTGCAAGATTCTAGAAATCTAACTCTACTCTAGCCCCAGGCACAGGCTGACTCACCCCTGGCCTTCATTTTCGGAATAAGTGCTATGCTGAGAACTGTAGGGCTTTATTGTTAGCTCTTTGCAGAGTGGGTTAGTCTCTCCTTACTTGAAGGAAATGCAAGAATCTTTTAGTTTCCCTACTATAGCCCCCTTCCTCAGTTTCTGGGTGAAGGCTTATATGAGACCAGATCAAATGGCCGGTAATCTAGACAATTTCAAGGTAAGAGTCTCCCACATTGTACCCAACTTCTTTGTTGCCATAACTATTGGGCCCTGACTGTAATATGACATTGTGGGTGATGGGTTATGAACATGCATTTCCCAAACCATCCCTCTAATTCCCAGAAAAACTCCAGTTCTAGTTTTGCATAGTATTACACTTAGTTTCAGGATGAATGCTTTTTCTTTTTTAATTCACCTTCCTTTTAAATTAAACAAAAATAACAAGAAAAACAAAAAACCTTCTGAATGAAGCACAGAAATGAAATCTGGCCTTTAAAGCTTTTCTCTTTCTCCTGCTGGATTTTTCAACTACAAATGACAGTAGTCTAACCAGTCAATCTGATCACATGGACCACAGCCTTGTCTCACTCAATGAAACTATGAGCCATGCCACGTAGGGACACTCAAGACGTATGGGTCATGGTGGAGAGTTCTGACAAAATGTGGTCTACTGGAGAAGGGAACGGCAAGCCACTTCAGTATTCTTGCCTTGAGAACCCCATGAACAGTATGAAAAGGCGAAAATATAGGACACTGAAACATGAACTCCCCAGGTCAGTAGGTGCCTTATATGCTACTGGAGAAGAGTGGAGAACTAACTACAGAAAGAATGAAGAGACGGAGCCAAAGCAAAAACACCACCCAGTAGTGGATGTGACTGGTGATGGAAGGAAAGTCTGATGCTGTAAAGAGCAATATTGCATAGGAACCTGGAGTGTTAGGTCCATGAATCAAGGCAAATTGGAAGTGGTCAAACAGGAGATGGCAAGAGTGAATGTCGACATTTTAGTAATCAGTGAACTAAAATGGACTGAAATGGGTTAATTTAACTCAGATGACCATTATATATATGACTGGGCAAGAATCCCTTAGATGAAATGGAGTAGTCCTCATAATCAACAAAAGAATTCAAAATGTAGTACTTGGTTGTAATCTCAAAAACAACAGAATGATCTCTGATTGATTCCAAGGCAAACCATTCAATATCACAGTAATCCAAGTCTATGCCTCGATCAATAATGCTGAAGAAGCTGAAGTTGAATGGTTCTATGATAAAGACCTACAAGACCTTCTAGAAGTAACACCCAAAAAAGATGTCCTTCTCATCACAGGGGACTGGGATGCAAAAGTAGGAAGTCAAGAAATGCCTGGAGTAACAGGCAAATTTGGCCTGGGAGTACAGAATGAAGCAGGGCAAAGGCTAATAGAGTTTTGCCAAGAGAATGCACTGGTCATAGCAAACACCCTTTCAACAACACAAGAGATGACTCTGCACATGGACATCACCAGATGGTCATCACCGAAATCAGATTGATTATATTCTTTGCAGCCAAAGATGGAGAAGCTCTATACAGTCAGCAAAAACAAGACAGGGAGCAGACTGTGGCTCAGATCATGAACTCCTTATTACCAAATTCAGACTTAAATTGAAGAAAGTAGGGAAAACCACTAGACCATTCAGGTATGATCTAAATCAAATCCCTTACGATTACACAGTGGAAGTGACAAACAGATTGAAAGGATTACACCTGATAGAGTGCCTGAAGAACTATGGGCAGAGGTTCATGACGTAAAGGAGGCAGTGATCAAGACCATCCCCAAGAAAAAGAAATGCAAAATAATTGTCTGAGTAGGCCTTATAAATAGCTGTGAAAAGAAGACAGGTGAAAGGCAAAGGAGAAAAGGAAACATATACCCATTTGAATGCAGAGTTCCAGAGAATAGCAAGGAGAGATAAGAAAGCCTTCCTTAAGGATCAATGCAAAGAAACAGAGGAAAACAATAGAATGGGAAAGACTAGAGATCGCTTCAAGAATATTAGAGAAACCAAGGTAACTTTTCATGCAAAGATGGGCTCGATAAAGAACAGAAATGGTATGGACCTAACAGAAGCAGAAGATATTAAGAAAAGTGTTAAGAAAACACAGAACTATACAAAAAAGATCTTCATGACCCAGATAACCATGATGGTGTGATCACTCACCTAGAGCCAGACATCCTGGAATGTGAAGTCAAGTGGGCCTTAGGAAACATTACTAAGAACAAAGTAGTGGAGGCGATGGAATTCCAGTTGAGCTATTTAAAATCCTAAAAGATGATGCTGTGAAAGTGCTGCGCTCTATATGCCAGCAAATTCGGAAAACTCAGCAGTGGCCACAGGACTGGAAAAGGTCAGTTTTCATTCCAACCCCAAAGAAAGGCACTAACAAAGAATGGTCAAACTACTGCACAACTGCACACATCTCACATGGTAGCAAATTAATGCTCAAAATTATCCAAACCAGGCTTCAACAGTACATGAACCATGAACTTCCAGATGTTCAAGATGGATTTAGAAAAGGCAGAGGAACCATTTCAAAGAGATCAAATTGTCAATATCCGTTGGATCATCAAAAAACCAGGAGAGTTTCAGAAAAACATCTACTTCTGCTTTATTGACTATGCCCAGGGCTTTGACTGTGTGGATCACAACAAACTGTGGAAAATTCTTAAAGACATGAGAATACCAGACCACCTGTCCTGCCTCCTGAGAAATCTGTATGCAGGTCAAGAAGCAACAGTTAGAAATGGACATGGAACAAAAGACTGGTTCCAAATCGGGAAAGGAGTACATCGAGGCTGTATATTATCACCCTGCTTATTTAACTTATATGCAGAGTACATCATGAGAAATGCTGCACTGGATGAAGCGCAAGTTGGATTCAAGATTACCGTGAGAATTATCAATAACCTCAGATATGCAGATGACACCACTCTTACAGCAGAAAGCAAAGAAGAACTAAAGAACCTCTTGATGAAAGTGAAAGAGGACAGTGAAAAAGTTGACTTAAAACTCAATGTTGGGAGCCACTGGGGTGTGCCCAAACCGTGACAAGGTCATGGGACGAGAGAGGAACCTTCAAGGCAGCTCTTCCTCACTCGGGGCTGCCCCAGGGGCCCAATATGTCCCCTTGGGAGCCGCTGGGACGAGAAAGGAATCTGCAAGGCAGCTCATCCCCTTGAGGTTGTCCTGGGGGCCTGGTATGTCCCTTTCTTCTGTCTTACTGTTGTTGGGCTTTCTATTAATTTTTGGAAATATAATATATAGTAATAAGGCCTCGCTGGAAAAGTCCAAGCCTTTTTGGAAATGCTCATGATTGCTCTGGCTCAGGACATGACCATAAACATCAAGTCAGAAAAGAAAAGGCCACAGGTATAGTTTGGCTGCCTGCTTAAAAGATTATAATGTTCTAGAATAGAAAAAAGTAGTGGCATTTAGATTTAGAAGTAGATATACTGCTTTAGCTTACTTGCTCCTTGGTTGAGAGGGTTTTCATTATTGCTATTTCTTTGTTGCTATTTGTTCATTGATTCCCTTTCTTTAAACAACATGGGATATTATGGGTATTTTTGTAGAGTTAGGAAATGGGGTACATAGGATTTCAATAGAAGATTTATATTAACCAGCTTCACTGCCATTATCTCACTATTAATAGAGGTGTTTTTGCGGTTTCAGGTAAAGAAAAATATCGGGGTTTTCACATGGTACTATTCTCAGAAATGTCAAACATGTTACTGTGACCCTTCCCATGTATTGTTTTATTGTCCAAGGAATTTACACTATACCTGAGATTTGTAGAACATTGTGTTGTTAGAATGAAAATGTTAGGCCATTGAGGCAAGAAGACTATGTACGGGACATTTAAGAAAAAACCCTGTAATTGGAAACGTTCTAGATGAATGCATAGGGGAAAAACATGGGAAAGAAAAATATTGATAGGAGCACGAAACCAATATCTGATGCAATATGTGGTGACTTAAGGGGGAGGTAATGTTCATTCTATAAAAACTGAGGTATCCTAAAAATTTAAAAAAGCTACCTCTTCTACACAACCTTCTGTGTGTGTGTGTCTTCTTCGCCAATGCCACTCATCCCTTGGGTATTCCTGGACCCCCCCCCCCCCCAACAACTCAACATTCAGAAAACTAAGATTGTGGCATCTGGTCCCATCACTTCATGGAAAATAGATGGGGAAACAGTGGATACAATATTTTCTTGGGCTCCAAAATCATGGTAGATGGTGACTACAGACATGAAATTAAAAGATGCTTGCTCCTTGGAAGAAAAGCTATGACTAATCTAGACAGTATATTAAAAAGCAGAGACATTACCTTGCTGACAAAGATCCATCTAGTCAAAGCTATCTTTTTTCCAGTAGTCATGTATGGCTGTGAGAGTTGGACTATAAACAAAGCTGAGTGCCAAAAAATTGATGCCTTTGAACTGTGGTGTTGGAGAAACTCTGAGTGTCTCTTGGACTGCAAGTAGATCCAAGCAGTCCATGCTAAAGGAAGTCAGTGCTCAATATTCATTGGAAGGACTGATGTTGAAGCTGAAACTCCAATACTTTGGCCAGCTGATGCGAAGGACTGACTCATTGGAAAAGACACTGATGCTGGGAAAGGTTGCAGGAGGAGGAGAAGGGGACGACAGAGGATGAGATGGTTGGATGGCATCACCAACTCAATGGACATGAGTTTGAGTAATCTCCAGGAGTTGGTAACGGACAGGGAGGTCTGGCATTTTGCAGTCCATGGGGTCGCAAAGAGTCAGACACGACTGAGCGACTGAACTGAACTGATGAGGGTAGCAGTGGTAGGTAAGGGTGTAGGTATGGGAGCAACTGTAAATCCTGTCTCTACTTGTCACTGGCACCTCAATTCTTTTTATCCAGGAAAATCTGCAGCTAAGTTTACAACACACCACTCTGAAGTTTCTTTTTCACCTATATTATACGGACACACATTGCCACAGTGACTGAGGGACATAATTGGTCAGGACCATCATTTTACTTCTGTGTTACTTACCCTGTGATCTTACCTCTCTATTGCTCGTCCAGGTTCTCACCTTTAGTTTCCTGAATCTTTACTTCAGTCTAAGTAGTATCTCTGCATTTAGTTTTGATCTCCCCAGTCTGTCCATCATGCTATTAATCAGACTATGATTAGGCCATATTAGTCCTAAATGAAAAAAATCTCTCATGATCCTCAGCTGCTCACAGGATAAAGTCTACATTCCAAAGCCTGACTCTATCCCCATCCTTTATCTCCAGGCTCATCACCTCTTATAACCTTCTCACCCTCTTCTTGCTCCTGATAGTCTAATCTCATCATTCACTTTATATTTCCTTTAATATATATTGTTATGCTTCTGCTTCTTTGTTCTTGCTTTTCCTTCTATTTGGAATTCACTTTCCCCACATCTCTACTTGGATAAATTTCTCATACTTTAAGAATGTATTCAAAGGTCACCTGCTCTGTGAAATCATTCCCTATTCCTTTCTTCATTCTACCAGAATAAAGCATACTTCTTTTTCCTAAGTTCCCACAACAAATAAATTGTTCATGACTCTACCATAACATGACAGGTGGTTAATTGTGTATCCATTTCCCCATTCATCTCCATGATCATCAATATAAATGTAACCATTCATACTAAAATGCTACATTTTCTGGAAACTAATAAACTTGAGACCTCTCTATCTTTCCATGTAGTGCAGATAGAAAATAAAAGGTATCTCCATTAGGTCCATGACAAATTTATGAAAGGAAAAGCCACAAATGGCTATCTATGAAAAGAAATTGGGCTATAAGTTAAGATTTAGGGATGAAGCCTAAAGAGAGAACCATTTTTCACTCTGGGTTTCTGATCTGGAGGAACATGCATCCCCCAAATTAGGCAATTATTCTGTGCCTAATCACTTTAGTGGTCTTAAGGTGCACACAAGCATTGTCATTGTCAAGGAGGTACATTTCACCTAAATAGAACCCACGTCCATTTGTGCTAGCTTAGCTTTATCACTGAACTCCATTCAGCTGTGGATATGTTGCAAGGCCTCCTTTTCAATTGACATGAGACATTAGCTAACCTGATGTACTGATTCTCAAGGATGAAAGAACTCTGACCTTGCTTCATTCAACAGTATGCCTAGACCTGTGGCTGGCTTTTGTGATTCTGCTTGTGTGATTTGTTTGTATTTGAATTGGAAACATCCAGAATATGATTAAAAAGCCAGCATTTCATAACTTAACCTTGATTTTACTTCTTAGCCTCTAAGATGATGCCATAATAATACTTCAACTACATGCTTAACTACTGGAAATATTTCTTATTAAATCAGAATAGACTACTTACAACTGAAAATAGTGGAAACAAAGGGGATTACAAATAAGTTCATTTTTGGGAAGATGATCTATGGAATTTGACTCAGGCATCTTGGTTCAGCTCCTAAAACCAGTTCTCCTTTCATTCTACAACCTCTTGCAAGCTGTGCTATACATGGGTAATTTTTATTTTTTAAAAGACTATGTAACAAGCTCTGCTCAGTACTTTATTCATACAGGAGGGGTAATGGAGGTACATTATATTAAGAGAATAAGACGACAGGGTTTGTTCCTTTCCTGTGGCAGTATCAGTCTAATTCCCAGAAGTCATCAGAGATACTTTAGGAGTCAGAGCAGCATAAATCAACTGTCTGCTAGATTATTAGTACAGCCAATTAATGAGGTTTTGGAAAAATTGTAATGATTGCTAAGTGTCCTACTTTATTATGGACTTAAATAAAACAACAACTGAAAAATAACTTTTAGTTTCATATTGGTCAAGACTCAGCTAAAATCCCTTGCCTGTTCTAGGTATCAGGGACATAGAAAGCCTTATAAATAGTATGGGGCCAGGTTGTGAGCCTCCATAAAGGTTTAGTAAAACAATAATTTCTAGAATAGAATAAGTAAAGGAATTCATCTTCATTTTGCTGGCTGAATTGTCAACCTCTCTCATAAGCCTTTCTCAGCCACTCTAACCCAAAATAAGCTTTTCCATCTCTCAGAAACTTTTGCTCTGAGGCAGTGCCACATACTTAAATATTGTACTTTATAACCTGAAGACTGCTTGAGGGAATGTCCTTACATAGTCATTACAATAGTAGTGAGTTGAGCATTGAGCTCAATCCAGTTGGGTTGACTGATTACTTAATTGGTTTTATAAATATCAACAGATGTCATATATAGAGTTACAGGACATGTAGCAAAATGAGAAAACTAAGATTTGGAGCAAACAAGTAAACTTCAAATCCCAGCTTACAAATTTATATCTTGTGATATTAAGTGCACATTACTTGCCCTAAAACTTAGAAGCTCAGTTTGTCTTTCAGAGTCATGCTATATTAAATGGGATGCTGTTTGTAAGTTATAGGATGCTTGGACCTGAATGTCCATTGACAGAGGAATGAATAAAAAAGATGTGGTACTTACATACAATGGAGTATGACTCAGCCATTAAAAAGAATGAAATAATGCTATTTGCAGCAACATGAATGAACCTAGAGATCATCAAACCAAGGGAAGTAAATCAGACAAAGAGAAATATCACATGCTATCCCTTATATGTGGAATCTAAAAAGAAATGATACATATGAACTTATTTACAAAACAGAAACAGACTCACAGACTTAGAGAATGAACTTATGGTTACCAGCAGGGAAGGGCTGGGGAAAGTGATATTAGGGAGTTTAGGATCAATATGTACATAATGGTATATTTAAAATCAATAACCGATAGTGACGCACTATATAGCACAGGGAACCCTGCTCACTGCTATGTGGCAGCCTGGACAGGATGGGAATTTAGGGAAGAAAGGATACATGTATGGCTGAGTTGTTTCACTGTGCATCTGAAACTATCACAACATTGTTAATCAGCTATACTCCAATGTAAAATAAAAAGCTGAAAAAAGATGACAGATTTTGATTAAAATAAATAATAATGTGCTAGGAGAAAAGACAAATATAACACACTAAAAGTATTTGTAACCTATAGAACAATACATGACTAATAAAAAATTTCAGGATGCTTGGTATATGGGAGGTACTTAACGACTGGGAGCAATGGACCTAAGTCTAAGTATGGGGAACTAGGTTTATATACACTGGAGAAGGAAATGACAACCCACTCCAGTATACTTGCCTGGGAAATCCCATGGATAGAGGAGCCTGGCGGGCTAGAGTCCCTGGGTTCTCATAGAGTTGGACATGACCTAGCTACTAAACAACAACAACAAAGTTGTTTATATACAAGGAAGAATGCCGTTATGGAGTAAAGATCTAAACACTTAGTAATACAACTTTCCTAAATATGTGCCCCAGGTCTGGAGGTGTGACAGACTTGAAGGCAGGTGAGTGAACTGGGTGACTTTTCAAGGTTCATTTCTACTCTGTTTCCAGGGAGCACGCTGGGTTTATCAGGAGACCAGCCCTCTACAAGGCTACTAAGCAAGTAACTTCTCACAGTTCCCATGTCCACAAAGCCAAAGATTAAACAGTCTCATCCAAACAGACATAAAAATACAATGTAAGAGCTACAGAAAACGTAATATCAAAGGAAACTGAATAGGCAAGATCAACAAAAGAAGAAATAAAGCACAAGGAAATCAAACACTTTAACAGGCCCATTTTGCAAAGCATAAAGCAAAACTAATCGATGACAGAATTTTATTTTCATAAGCATTAAACTCACTTCCAAACAAATTAATGTAAGGAATTAGCCAGCACTGAGCACGACAAAAAGACATCCTTTACCAGACAACCTTGTACCATCATTCTCATGTGTTTACAATGTGTCAGAGGTTCACCTGTCTCTGGCCACTACAAGCCTCTGAGCCTTGCTGTTCTAGATGACGTCACCAGAAGAGTGAGCAAGTTCATGCAGGCCATCATTTTGGGGAAAGAGAAGTTTTAATCAGCAAGACTGTAAAAGTAGGAGATGAGGGCTCATTAAAGCTCTCACCCAACCAACCTTAAAGGCACTGCCGGCTCTCAGTAGGGGGACTCACTGGCTTCTCTGCCCTGCTGCCCCTGTGTTCAGCAGTCTCTTAGCAACCCCTACACCTCACCTCATTCCCAGCAAGTCTGCCTGCCACCCAGCATCATCATTAGCTGTAGTGGAGATTAGAACTGAATCCTTTTCAGGAACCACAGGAGACCCATGAATCACCAACCAGGTGGAAACAGATGGGGAGGGAGAGCAGAGGGGGAAGGAGAGAAAGAGCAGTGACAGTTTCCACCGCACCACACCAGCCTCACCTTGCAGGAACAGACGGAACACCTGTCTTCTTTCAGAGTCCACACCTGCCCGTTGCGCTTCAGCCCTCCTTCATGGGGGCAGTCACCAGAGCAGGAGGGCCCGGAGGGACAGAGGCAGTCGAAGCCCCCTGCCAGGTTGATGCAGGCAGAATCATTCCAACAGGTATGGGTTCTTAAGGCACATTCATCAATGTCTGCAACAGAGAAAGCAGGGAGCTTTAGACTCTAGCCAAGATGATTACTAGAAAGTCATAATCACTGCTGTAACACTAGTTACCATCATTGAGTGTTTGCTTGTGTTAAGTACTGTGCCAAGCTCTTCACGTGCCTGATCTCCTTTACTCGGCACAGAAGCTCTGTGTAGGACAATCTGTTCTTATCTCTAGTTGGAAAATGATGGAGCTGAGGCTCCTGTAAGTTAAATAGCATGCCCACTGTCATATAGCTAATAAGTGGCCAGTCTGGGATTCAAACCCATAGCTGTCAGGCTCTGATTACTGAATTATTCAGTAGCAATCCTGAACTGGTTTTAGGAGATCCTCAAGAACTATACCATCCAGAGGCAATAAATACTGCTAATTCATTAACAGTGTGGAGACACCCCATGGAGATCTGGGTCATTTACAAAAGGTGTGAATAGATGAGCCACTGAGTAGGAACAAGTGAGCAATGAGGGCAATCCTGAGCCAATTAGACTGCCCCCAGATCCTGGGGCCAACGATGAAAGAAAAGGAAATAATTCTTAGAGGATGCCTTGCCTAATCAAAAACTCACCACCTTAATGACTAGCAGCATTTTTGCTCACATAAGAAAACACTTTCTAACACCATACACAAAAATAAACTCAAAATGGATTAAAGATCTAAGTGTAAGACCAGAAACTATAAAACTCCTAGAGGAGAACATAGGCAAAACACTCTCCGACATAAATCACAGCAAGATCCTCTATGACCCACCTCCCAGAATATTGGAAATAAAAGCAAAACTAAACCAATGGGACCTAATGAAACTTAAAAGCTTTTGCACTACAAAGGAAACTATAAGTAAGGTGAAAAGACAGCCCTCAGATTGGGAGAAAATAATAGCAAATGAAGAAACAGACAAAGGATTAATCTCAAAAATATACAAGCAACTCCTGCAGCTCAATTCCAGAAAAGTAAATGACCCAATCAAAAAATGGGCCAAAGAACTAAACAGACATTTCTCCAAAGAAGACATACAGATGGCTAACACACACATGAAAAGATGCTCAACATCACTCATTATTAAAGAAATGCAAATCAAAACCACAATGAGGTACCATTACACGCCAGTCAGGATGGCTGCTATCCAAAAGTCTACAAGCAATAAATGCTGGAGAGGGTGTGGAGAAAAGGAAACCCTCTTACACTGTTGGTGGGAATGCAAACTAGTACAGCCACTATGGAAAACAGTGTGGAGATTCCTTAAAAAACTGGAAATAGAACTGCCATATGACCCAGCAATCCCACTTCTGGGCATACACACTGAGGAAACCAGAGCTGAAAGAGACACGTGCACCCCAATGTTCATCGCAGCACTGTTTACAATAGCCAGGACATGGAAGCAACCTAGATGCCCATCAGCAGATGAATGGATAAGGAAGCTGTGGTACATATACACCATGGAATATTACTCAGCCGTTAAAAAGAATTCATTTGAATCAGTCCTAATGAGATGGATGAAGCTGGAGCCCATTATACAGAGTGAAGTAAGCCAGAAAGATAAAGAACATTACAGCATACTAACACATATATATGGAATTTAGAAAGATGGTAACGATAACCCTATATGCAAAATAGAAAAAGAGACACAGAAGTACAGAACAGACTTTTGAACTCTGTGGGAGAAGGTGAGGGTGGGATGTTTCAAAAGAACAGCATGTATACTATCTATGGTGAAACAGATCGCCAGCCCAGGTGGGATGCATGAGACAAGTGCTCAGGCCTGGTGCACTGGGAAGACCCAGAGGAATCGGGTGGAGAGGGAGGTGGGAGGGGGGATCGGGATGGGGAATACGTGTAAATCTATGGCTGATTCATATCAATGTATGACAAAACCCACTGAAATGTTGTGACGTAATTAGCCTCCAAGTGATAAAAAAATTAAAAAAAAAAAAAAGAAAACATCTTGAGGCTACAGCTGAGGTATGGCATGAATTCTGAAGAAAGACACCATATATTTTGCTGTTTTTCATTGACAGTCAAGTATGGAAGAAACACATAAATAAAGTAGCTCTCCTAGACATTCAGAGCTCTAGTGGCCTTAGCATCTCAAACACACAGCTGTCCATCCCTGGTTGGAGCCCTTTTCCTGAACAGATTCCATCACAAGCCAGCAAATTCCATCTTTGAATAACTCTTTCAGAAATGTCTTCATTAAATTGAAATAAAATATATTATTTAGTAACTTCTACCTAGGCACCAGTTCTGAAATCACTCAAGGAAAGCCTACTTGATTTTTCTTATGACAGTCTTTAAAGTATTTGTATTTGAAAACATGAGCCATTTGTCTGTCAGGTCATTTGTCTTCTCCATTGATTAATCTACTGACAAGCCCTTCAAATATCTTTCAGGTGACAATGTTGATTTCAACATATTTTTACCAAAAGTCTGCTCTGCACCAGGGTTTTTTGCACACTGGTACTATAAATGTTGACAGTGACTTAAAGATGCTGTCCTCATGAAAGTGATAAGGAGGAACACAGCAGTATATATAAAACTGGTGGCAGGCTACTAATTGGTAGGCTTGACTCCTACTGTAGGTGAGAATAACAGTATAAATTAACTTACTCTTCACACTAAAATCCATCTTAATTGTAGGCATTTTTTTAAAGAATTATGGAACTAAGTTGCACACAAAAAGTAACTATAAGTGGCATTTCCCCCTTAAGTACTCAAAGTAAAAATGTGCTCAGAGACATAAAATCAATTTTACTGCTATTTTATGTATTAATGTATTTATGTATTAATAATTCTGCTATTATTTATATTTTATATTTATATATATATATATATATATATCTCAAAGTTTTTCAGAGTTCTTTTTCACAAGTCATGTCATATGATTATAGGATGGAAATAGTTATTTTCAGTCTACAAAAGAAGAACTAAGTTACAGAGATGGCTAAATGGTCACACAGCTGGTATCTGTTAGAGCAAAGACTGGGTTGGGTCTTTCAAAAGGTATACTTCAGTTCTTTCCACCAAACTGTGCCAACTCAATGCCTAAAGTCTTCTTTAAGCATACTAGAATAGTCTGTGGTTTTATCTACTAATTTGCCCTCTAGACATTGCAGTTCTTTCTCAAGGATAAAATCTTGTACGGTCCCTTTTCAGCATTTTTAGTTGAAATTCAGAGAATATGGTATAATTAGTTTGCTAGAATTTTAAAACAATAGTGACTTTAATAACAATGAGAAACAATGACCTATCTTCCCTTACTGACTATATGCACTACATTGGTATAAAACTTGGCTTTATAGCCACAGTACAAAGTGGAAGATGTTAAGGAATTCCAACAATATGTCTAGAAACTAGTTCATTATAAGATTTATTTTTTTATCTTTGTTCTACCAATTGTAGCCTCAGTCAAAACATTGACTTAATGAATAATTATTCCTCCTTTAACATTTGTGGAAATGATTCTAAATTATGCTATCTAGATTCCAAGTCAACTACATCAGACCTTAATTACTTCTTCATTACTCCTGGATAACACATGACCCTATGGTGCTCCCGCCTAGAAGCCTTTCTCATCATCCCAGTCTTTTTTCTCTAATTCTTCACAACAAAAAGTAGCAATGAATGCAGGAGTCAGGTCACACATGTTTGAAACCAAACTCTTCCAATTAATTGGTGCTTATTATGTACTGGTCATTTTGTACATTACACTGTGTATCCTTGGTCACATTATTTAGTCTTTCTGACCTTCAATTATCAACTGTACAAAACCATACCCACCTACTCTATAGTCTTTTGAAGGTAAAAACATAGATAACATAATAAGTACTCAAAAATATTTGTTTATTTAATGAATATAAATGATTAAGACCAACTTCAAGCCCTACTTTCTCAGTTAAGTATCTTCGAATATGATTATAGTTTAGAGTGATTATTCACCCTCTCTGAACACTAATTGCAATGATACTTAGTGGTACATGGTTTACTGTTTAGATACATGCTATCTTGGAACAATACTAAAGTGATATTTTTTGCATTATTCTCCTACATTTTTGCTGAAAGTAACAGAACAGTGTCTTATACTTCTCTCATCACATTTATAATCTGGTTTGTATGTCTGGAGATAGAGATAGAGAGTAAATTGATGATAGCTAGCTAGGTAGGTGGCTCATCACTTATATAATCATAAAAATAAAACTCAGGTTTCTTTGAACTCAATTCTGATTTTCATATTTCTCACCAGGACTATTGCATTAGCTTCCTAGCTGGTATATACTGAGTTCAGCTACTTTTCACTCTAATTCAGTGATTTTTTTATTGTGGGCAAAATATAAATATTTGGAGAGCTTTTAAAAAGTACTGATGTTTTCTCGTGGTGGCTCACCACTAGAAATGGGCTTAATTGGCAATTTAGGATCTAGACATCTGGGCTCTGTTCAGCCAGAGGAGAATCATTGCTGTAAATAGCTCTACAGGGTAGGGGTGTTGTATTAAAAAGCAAACCTGTTCATATCATTCCTCTGCCACATCTCTGTGGATCTCTGATGCTTCTAATAGAACATTCAGTCTCCTAGGTATACACATAAGCCTTGGTTTGGCACTTCAGTTGTTACCTCCTGTCTCTTCCCCTTTCTCTTCAAAAGCAACGGTGACCCACAAACAGTCCATGATGTTTCCTCTGCCTGTGCCTTGGAACATGCCTTTTCTAATTATGGGAGTCCTTCCCTGCCCATCCTTATCTCTGTTTCTTAGCCTACATGGAATGGGTGGGGTGTAAATTAATTGAAAAGGTAACCTTTTCCCTTTCCTGTCTGCTATCTTGACTCTCGTGCATTCTTCAAAATCAAGACCCAGCATCACCATCCCTCATTCTGCGAGACGGTCACTATTGGCGTTTTAGTTTCTCTGTACCTTGCTCTGTACCCTTGCATTCATCTCTTGGGAGTTATATTTTAATATACCCATGGCTTCATAGGTAGATGGTGAGCTCATTGAGGGCAAGAACTAAATCTTTTCCTCATTATGAAGTGCCAAAGAATATACTTTGGATGTGCAATGTATTTATTTAACTTCCAGGCAAGAATACCGGAGTGGGTTGCCATTTCCTCCTCCAGGGGATCTTTCCAACACAGGGATTGAACCTGCATCTCCTACATTGGCAATCGACTTCTTTACCACTGCACCGCTGGGAAGCCCATGTAACTTACCTAAATCCAAGAATTTTACAGACCAATACAAGTATAAATAACTGCTTTGCCAAAAGTTAGTCTTTGGTGTGTTCAATAAGCATGAGGCATAACCACGACCCTTCTCTTCAGGGAACACATCTTATTGTTGACTTTTCATCTGGGAAAGCTCTTGGGTCTAGTTCAAAATACAATAAATACAGAAAGCAATAACCACGCTGAAATAGGAAAGCCACCTTTCCTCTTCCCTCCATATCCCAGTTTCCTGTCAAATGCTTAAGGGAACAATGGCAGAGAAAGACCTATCAACAAATCACCCCAGGAACCGTCTGGAAGATTAATTTCAACAGAACTACAATGGCAACAAAAGGATCTTTAACTTTTTAATTTTTGAGGTCTCCTCAAAAATACTCTCTAAATTGGCAATTAATGCCCGGCTAGAGCATGCTTTTTTTAACATTTGGTTATTTTGCATTTAAGAAAGCTACAAACATATTGGCAGTGTTTTCCTCTCGTAAATTAAGAAACCTGAGCAAAAAGATGAATACACCTAGGGGTGTACAATAAAAACAGGGTGCAAAACCTGGATTTGCTTTTGCTGCTCCAGAATGAATGGATTTCACAGTTGAATATAGGACCATATTGCCTACAGAGTTCCATGTAATTGCTTTACTTATGACACAGAAATCTAATTCTGCTTCCATGCAATTTAACAGATTTATGGAAAGCCAGATGTTAGCAATTATGGAAACTGACATTATTCATATTCTTGGTAATACAGACCTGTTTGCTCTGCACAAAGCCAACTTAATCTATTATACATATCCCAAGGCATCCAAAGGAAAGAGGCACCCTATTTACATATTGCAACTGTTGTTCTCTGCTGAGCAAACACAAAGACAGTCACCCATGATACTTACCCAAATCATCAGACAGGCCTCCAATGACAAAGAGGCAATGAAACAAAATTCAGGCAAAATATTCCATACACAAATCTATAATCATTAAAATGTACTTGTTTTTTTTTCTTAGTCTAAGTAATGTCTGTCTGTGATTTCCTTTTGTTTTTCCCTGTAAATTCATTACTTAAAATGCTCCATGCTAATACGAGAACATTTTCAAAAAAAATCGCATGGCTAAGCTTACATTAGAACTAATTTTCCTGCATTGACAGTTTCACAATTTCTGAAAGTTGTTATTAATGTACTCAATTTTGCTTTAAAAAATCTAGTTGTGCCTAGACAGTCTGCTTTGTTCTTTAATGTGAAGTTATGTTACTTGCACTTGAAAAAAAAAAAAAAACTATTCAGAGATGTTTATATCAGTAGCAATCAAACCAATCCTAACCTAGCGCCAAACAATTTTCCTAGCTTTCCAAAAAAAAAAAGGCTCTATGGAAATTTTAATATTGTAACAACTGTAGTGGTACCTGCCTCAGGAGCTGAAACTTCTACAAGTTGATTTCAGAGATCAAGGGAAATATTTTTTCCAATGGTTTGGTACCATTAAGACAGAGGAATGACCTTTGTCATTACCCCATCTTCTTCCTTGAATAACTTCTGCAACACATTTTGACTTACTTTCAAACTCCAAACAGGTGATGTGTCAGAAAACAAAATTTAACCTGGGGTTTGAATATCCAGCTGTGCATGTTCTGACTTGGAAATCATTACCAGACATTAGTAGTTTGGAAATGAGAACAGACCTTGAGGGTTTATTAGTGATAGACAAGGCAGAGCGCAGAAGCCTCTCCCGTAGCTAAAGCAGCATAGCTCCTCTCTGCAGTGGCAGCAGAGAGAAAGCTACAGGGGAAAATGTGTACACTGCACATCAGCAAAATGAGGCAAGGAAATCTGAGGTCTGAGATGGCTTGCAAAATATAAGGCTAATGAGATGTAAGCATAGGAAGTTTCAGGCCCAGACGAGAGAAGTGACAGTCAGGTTCTATGAGTGCCAGTCACATCATACTTTGATAACACGTTCCCCGTAGAGCTCAGACTATTAAGAGTGGGGCTGACATACTCGGGACACATCAGAAGAGATACGCCAGCAATACAATGGGCTCAAACTCATCTCAACTGAACGAAACATGAGGTGCTCAGCCTGAAATGTAGACGGAAAGAAGAAATCAGTGAGCTACAATTTTGCCTGTTTGAGATGCTATCATGTGTCTCTTAAGAAGAAGTTCCTATGTCCTTCTAGTGTTAACTCTTCAATCTTTATAGTTCCAGCCTCTAACCTTTCTTGAGATAGGGAAAAAAAACAACAACAAAAAACTGTCACTGTGGTGTTTCTTATTGCTCCATGTGTAACTGCATTATTCTCTAATGAGTCTCCCTCTTTTCCCATCTCTGAGCCTTGGTCTCATCATTTGCAAAGTGTGGGTAAAAAAATATACCCTGGGATAATCTGGTAATTTGAGTAAGCACATAATACAGTGCTTACTATTTAGTAATTGTTCAGAAATGACTCGCTGCTATTGTTGTTCTTGTTTGTATTATTTTTTTCTGTCCTGGAGTTTATCTCATCTTACGGATTCCACTAGCCTAATAAACCTGAGCTCTTACTATGCAGCCAGCTCACAATTTCATCTGTTTACTGAGGGATTTCTACTTGAATTTTGAATTCTCACATAAATTCTCATGGATTTGATCAGTACTTTGGCCAGCCAAACCCAGAAATGCTAGCACTCCAAGTTCTTTCTGAGACCTAATCAAAAATGTATTGTATTAAGTGACTAATATAAAAAGAATATAGTTTTCTGACATTCTATAAACTTCTTGGAGAAGGCAATGGCACCCCACTCCAGTACTCTTGCCTGGAAAATCCCATGGACGGAGGAGCCTTGTAGGTTGCAGTCCATGGGGTCGCTAAGAGTCAGACATGACTGAGCGACTTCACTTTCATTTTTCACTTTCATGCATTGGAGAAGGAAATGGCAACCCACTCCAGTGTTCTTGCCTGGAGAATCCCAGGGACAGGGGAGCCTGGTGGGCTGCCGTCCATGGGGTCGCACAGAGTTGGACACGACTGAAGCGACTTAGCAGCATAAACTTCTCATGGTCACTGACTACATTTTTTTTTTTTTTACAGAGTGTACAAATTTGGGTGTTTTACTGCAGATGAAGAGAACAGTTCCTTCTAGGTAGGAAAACAAGAGTAGAATACAAGCAGAGTAACCTTCTAAATTAACCAAAGTAGCCTGCTTTCTGCCATGAACAAGTCATGCTTCTTTAGTGATTACATCTGTTTAAAATCAATACAATTCTGACCAGTGGAGAGAATAAATAAAAAATCGATAACTATTGAAATACTTACTAACCAAAGAGAATTTTACTGCATAGAGAGGCTACACTATTGATGCTGACAACCCTAGATTTATATGTTTTTACACATCTGCTTCTAGGTGGGAGGGTGGGTTGTGCTAGAGCTGCATTCGATGCCAGAAGTAGAACAGTGATGTTTTTACAGATTACTAAAATTCCTAGCACTGGTCTGTATACATTCTATTGCTATATTCATTGTGTGGCTTAATCTCCTTAACAAAGTTTCACCCTCAACTGAAAAGAATAAACAGCATGCCCTTTACTTTTATGTTACCTGTATGTCCTTTATATTACCTTGTATGATTAGCTGGGAAGATACTTTTCTACCTTCCTTATTCATTCAGAAGGAATAGTCTGGTATTACTTATCTTTGTGTTTTCCACAGTACCTTTCAGACTGTCTTTGGTCTGCTTAAATGTGCATATACAGGTGTTACGTTTGAATCTAATCAAACAACCTTTGTCCTTTGGGTGCCTCAGTTTTCTCTTTAATAAAGTATAGGATTTGTGTAAAATACTTTATGCTCTTATCCATTTTTGTCTTTATATGATTACTTTTCACCTTTATAGGACTGAGCTTGTAACTCCAGGTTAGAATATGACTGGTGACAGATGGAGAACAGGAAGGAAATGAATGGAAGAACCCAGTTTCAGGATTAAAAAAAGGGATTTCTTAGAATTAAATCATTTGCTTGGACATTTACTGTTTATTGAAATATCCTTTGCCTCTCTTAATGAACATTTGCAAGCAGGTGCTGAAGAGAAACAATAATGAAGGGAACAGCATGGTTTTCCTGTTTCATTGAAGCCTTGGCAATGTTACCCTTAGTGACAAATATGTATGGGGAATCCAGCCAGGGTGAAAACCAAAACTAACTCTCTACTTTAACAAATCATTCTCTCAAGAAAGCTGACAGACGAGAAATAATTTCTTATCTCTTCTATGCCAAGAAAAAGCCTTAGGCACCGAGAGGTTACAAAGTAATTTCATTTACCATCAGAAGCATCTTGCAACTTACAAAGAAATCAATGGTCAAAAATCATTGTCAATAGTACAGTTCTCAACTAGGTCTCATCTAAATAAGAGACTCAGGCTATGGCCCCTAAGAATTCAAAGACCATCCATGTCTCTTTCTTCTCCTTTCACCCCTCTCTTTATTATAGACCCTGCCTTCTAGGAAGTCTTCCCTGTTGGCTCAGCGGTAGCAGGAGATGTAAGAGACATGCCTTCTATCCCTGGGTCGGGAAGATCCCCTGGAGGGGGAAATGGCAACCCATTCCAGTATTCTTGCCTGGGAAATCCCATGGACAGAGGAGCCTGGATGAGTCCTTCTCTTGCATCTTCTTTCTTTTTTCATATTTCTTCTCCTAATAAACTTATTGGTGAAAATAGATTGGGCTTCCTGTTTTGAAGGGATATTCTCTAGAAAGACCTGGAGGGTTTTTGGGAGAGTCAAGGGAAAAATAAGGCAAAGAGTAGGCAACCTGAACCCACCCTGCCCTAGGCTTTTGAGAGGCAAGTTCTGTTTATTTTGAATTTGTTGTTCTGAGTTTTTCTTTTTCTTTTTTTTTTTTTAACCTTACAGGAGGTAAAACCATAAAAGCCAAAATTAAGTTGGTTTCTGTGAAGCCCTATAACAAGGCCACTGGACAAAAATATCTCGAACTAACTGACCAAGCCCCATGGCAACTATTGCCACAAGCCTCTGGATCTAAACCAGCCAGTTCCCTGACCCCATATTAGGTAAAATACCCACCTAACCAGTTACCTAATACCACTCTTCCAGGAGGAATGTTCTCTGTCTTGAGGCTGTAAAAATTGGTCACTAGCCCACAAAAGGGGTCCACTCTCCCTTGAGCCAGCCCACTGTTCTCATAGCGTCTCCCACTCTAATAAACTTTATTCTCCTCTCAATCTGCCTTGTATCTGAAAATTCTTTTCCAACCTGCACACAGCCCACAATAGTTTCCAGAGAAAAAGCAAAGGAAGCCACAGAGAGTCTCTCCTTGAGCAAACTCTAGTCAGGCTCCTCTGACTAGAGCCCTTTTCTTGACTAGGCCTCAACCTGGGCCTATAAACTGCAGACTTTTAGCACAAATAATTTTCTCCCCCCATGTTAAAAATATCAATAAACTCTAGCGTAGATTCTAACAGCTCAAGGTAGCATCCCTAAAGTAAGGACTTTGGCCCCTTTAAGTTCCCTCATGGGGAAGCACAAGACTGCCAAAAGAATCTTCCAGTTTTCCCAGCCAACATCTGCATGAAGATAGGCCCCCATCTCCCCTCCTAGTCTCTGCAGGTGAATAGAGACCTAACTGCAGTAAGAGCTGACGAACAGACCCAGGTAGGATTCACATGGACCAACAGCCTCTTTCTGCTTTTTATAATCTTCCACTTCCTTGATTCTCCCCAAGCCCCTACTTTTCTTCTTCAGACTTGCTCATTGTCCTTTTAGAATGCTCAATCCCCTCTGCACAAATCAAAGTTGAGTTCAATTCACGGTGGACCCTCTTCTCTACTGCTGTAGCTTATTACTGATTAAAATCTGTCCTTGCTACTTTAACTAGAGTCTGATTTTATTTATCTTTGACATGACTCAGGCTGCTCGAGTATAAACAACAGGAATTCTTACAGTTCATTTGTGGTCCAGCTCAGCTCCTCAGAGTAAGTAGCAGTTAGGTAGGGGTCAATGTCCTCATTAATAATAGACATGGCTTCTCTGAGAGTCCTTTTATTAATTCACTTATTCAACAAATATTTATTGAGTACATATGATATGCTGCACACTATTCTAGGTATTGGGAATACTACTGCAAAGGAAACAGACAAAACTCCTGCTTGTGGGAAGGTTACATTTTAATAGAGCAGTCAAACAGTGAATAATTCTTTACATGTATCTTTTTTAGGAACCTGCAGATGCTTTGGTATTTCAACCATGACTCATTTTATTGTCATGATTAACATGTCTTTGTGAAACAGATTTCTATCTTTTTATTATGCATAATGACAATACTTTATTATACATCATTGTTGAGTCACTAAGTAATATCCAACTCTTTTATGCCCCCATGGACTGTACCCTAACAGGCCCCTCTGTTCACGGGATTTCCTAGGCAAGACTACTGGAGTGGGTTGCCATCTCCTCCAGGGGATCTTTTCAACCCAGGGATCGAAATTACATCTCCTGCATTGGCATGTAGATTCTTTATCAATGAGCCACCTGGGAAGCCCTTTTTTATGTATAATAACAATAATTTATCATATTCTTATATATTTACTCCTTAGAGTTTTCAGAATCCTTTCAAATCAGGATCTACTTTTTCCTTTCAAAGAACTTAGAGTGTTAGCACTACCATCACTTTTCATTAAAAGAACCAAGCAGAGGGTCAAATGATTATTGCTTCCTAAATGTTTCTACCAAGTTTATCTCCATGATAGGAAAGAATGAATCACTTCTCTGAATCTTGGCCATACATAAAGGGGAAAATATGGGTCTGAAATGTATTTGAGGCTTTATGTTTTCTGTTTTAAAAACTGTTTTTCCTGCTATTTTTTTTTAATCCAGCCATTTAGTCAGGATTGTTATGACAGAAAATATCATGGCCTCAAACCATGGGTAAAGTAAGATTCTTCTTCTAGCTTTGTGTACTCTTTGAGCACTATCTGTACCTCACTATAAGAAATACTGAAACATGGCTAGAGCTTAGAGCTAGTAAATTTCTGAGTTTGGACACAAATAGAGGCATCTTGACTTCAGGTCAGGCTTATCCCTCATTATCACACAACGGCAGGCCCCCAAGTCCACAGAGAACGAACTTTCTGCAAAGACCTAATGGTAAATCTCCAACATAGCAGCCAATACATAGACCCTCCAAATATTAACTGGTGCTCATTATATGTTAAGGCTTCCCAGGTAGCTTAGTGCTAAGGAATCCGCCTGCCAATGCAGGAGACATGGGTATGATCCATGGGTAGGGAGAAGGAAATGGCAACCCACTCCAGTATTCTTGGCTGGAAAATCTCATGGACAGAGGAGCCTGGGGAGCTATCGTCCAAAGGGTCGCAAGAATTGTACATGACTTAATGACTGAGCATGCATACACTACATATAAAAGGTAATACTAAAACAACAAAAGAAAGATCCATCTTTAAAAATCATTGCAATTAATTGGAGCAGATTGAATGCTCACTGTTCACCCTTAATGTAACTGATTCACTCATTTCCATTTCTACTGCTTGGATTATTACAGTAGTAAGTTTCTGTTTTCCCTGCGTAGGTCTTTTCAAAGAGAAATTAGATTACTAGATCACACCACTCTCTCATTATTTCAAGGGCTCTTTAGTAGGAAAATGCCCCAGTTTGAGTTGCTTCAAGGTAATATATCTAGGAATTGGCAGAAAACTGAATTCAAACCTATATTTTATTTATATGAATCCCAAAACTAATTGCTTTAGTAAGCATATCAATTTCTCAGCTGAGAAATTGCTACTCATTGTGTGGCAGAGAACAGACCTTTGTTCTTCACGTTCTCCTTCTATAAAATGAGACATCATACCAAACCTGGAGAGCTGTTGTGAGAACTACAGGACAAATGTTAGCACACAGGAGCTGCTTGGTAATGATCATGATCAAAACTCACATGATTTTGACGGCCTCACTTTTTCAGAAAACACTCCAAGCAAAAGGAACAGGAGGAGAAAAATTGCACAGGTGCAGATAATCACAATGATACATGTATGATAGAGAGTTTGAAACTGTGGGATATGCTATTTACACAGCTATATTTTATATTAAAAAGAGCTACTTAAAAAGTATCAGAGTTTTCACCACAAAATAAATGTTTTAACAACAGTTAGAGACACTAATATGTATGAAATCGAATTCAAAACTTTCAACCCCTTAGCTTAGAATATAAGCCCCTTCATATTCTGGTCTTCTGTTTCCAGGCTCCTTTCTTGCTTTTCCTTACCTATGACATGCCTATATGTATCATGGACTTCATCCACACTGAAAATCTCACCATCCTTTGAACAGAATTAGATCTCTCCCATGATCCTGTCCCCCGATATTTACCTTAATATCGACTTTGCCTGGAAAACTTTCTTCTCATCCTATAGACCCAGTGAAAAAGATCACATTTTCTGTGAAAATCCCATATACATTGCTATCTCCACATGCTACAACCCTAACAGGAGTTGGCCATTTTTCCTTCAGTCACTCTTTCTATGATAAACAGCTTTTTATTGTATGGAAATGTGAGAGAGATGTAGGGTTTGCTACTACCTCTGAAACACAGAGGATTATACTTCCCTGAACTCATGCATTCAGACTGGGCTGTATATCTATTTCTAGCCAACAGCCTGTAAGCAAACATCGTGTGTGTCACTTTCAGGTCAAATAATTTTGGCAAGACTCCCTCCAGTGCTTTCCCCTGCTGTATCAATGAATTCCCATGATCTAGATGGCACACCTTCATCATGTGTAGAGAGTCTGTCACTCTCTACTGCTGAGGGATGTCACAGAAGATATTTGTCCATACCTACAGAGGACTTTTAAGAGAAATAAAGCTTTTGTTGTTTTCTTAATGAAAAAAAAATCTATGTATTTAGTTTCCCCGCCCACCTCCTGTCTCCCCATTCCTGACGCTGTGCCTAAGACCTAACATGAGGACTGGCATAGAGCAGACCCTCTCAATACACGCTCATTGAATAAGCGTATGCTGACAGTGCTTTAGTGGGTTTGGGTACTATAGTTAAAATTCTCTGCTCGTAAACCCACAGGTAGATATTTCACAGTAACACGAATAACCTCAGACTAAAACAATTCAATATTCATTTTAAAGAAGTGGTAGATGCAGATGTCTACCTTGCAGCATAGATAAGATCTTTGGCTCTAAGACATTCAAACCACACATTTCTGTAATGAAACAATTGCTCACACTGCACTTCAAGAAGCAAGAAGCTGACAACTACATGCAATTCAATTCCATGCAGGGCTCAGAAACTGAGAAAGGAAGGCAGGTGTCTCCCCCGGAGACTGAATTGTAGATCTTCAGGTGGAAAGTCGGGGTACTGACTGGGAACCCTGAGGCTGGATCCTGGTGTTTCAACACTGGATTTTACATTGTTGGAGTCAGTGTTATTCTGAGACCCGCCCCCTCCCCACCCCCAGTGAAAAATACGGTTCTGCTTCCTCCAAGAGAGGCGTGAACACACACACACACAAACTTGCACACAGGTTCAGGGTGTTCACGGACACCCTCTGAAGCCTTTCAGTGAAACAAAAGATGGACTGGTTTTCAAACTTGAGTGAACATTAGAATTCACTAAAGAGGGAGCATTAAAAAACAGATCACCATGCCCACCCCCAGGTTTGCTTATTCAGTAGGTCTGGGGTGGGGTAGAGAATTTTCATTTCTCACAACTTCCCAGGTGATGCTGATGAAACTGCTGGTCTAAGGGTCACACTTCTAGAATCTCTGCCCTAAGCACCATGAAACTCAGCTTCCTGAGTTCACAGGAAGTAATGTTAGGAACTATTTTTAGAAACACTTCCCCCCTTAGTCATTCTATTGTCACTCATTTGGCACTAAGTCTTCAAGAAGACAGGAAAAAAAAAAGTCATTTAAAACTCATCAAGAGGGTTTTGCATGGTATTACCTTCAAGATCCTGTGCCAGAAAAATCAAAGGACTTTTATTGTTGCTTGATCTTTCTAAATATGCCAAGTTTACACTGAAGGAGAAGACCTTACAGAAAACCCATAATTGCACTTTTTTAGGGGGAAAAAATCAGTTATTTTCTTTATGTATCAACACAACTGTTATTCTCTTGTACAGTCACTGCATGACCCCATCTATGCCTCCAAGAGAGTCCCCTCACAGCTCCCATCCGACTTGCTTCATTTTCTCAGAACTGCCACTGGGCTGACTCAAGTAACACAGAATTGTCATGGAGCGCCCCTGGAGGCCTGTATCATCCTTCTTTATATCCCCAGAGCCTAAAGAGGCAGCTGGCTTCTAATTATTGCATCTGAGTTGCTGTAGCCAGAGACACTGAACTACCAAGTCTTCATTTAACACAGTAGAAAAGAAAGCAATCTTCTAGATATCATAAAAAAAAAAGTACCGGTTAGGTTATAATACATGAAAGACATAAAATACACTTATTCAAAGGAGAAAAAGGTGTCAAAAACATAAGGACTGGGACAATTTAGCTTTGGGACAAAACAGCTATGTCCCAATAGGCCTTTAGAAGATTACTCAATACATGACAGTAAATGTAAGATTACTTAATACATTGTTAATAATCACAGGAAAAAGTATGCAAGAGACAAAAAGGCAGTCAAATGATTGTATTATAGCAAAATTAATAATAGAAATGAATAATAATATAAAAATTGCTGGTACTTAAGGAATTGCTGCTGCTGCTAAGTCGCTTCAGTCGTGTCTGACTCTGTGCGACCCCATAGACGGCAGCCCACCAGGCTCCCCCATCCCTGGGATTCTCCAGGCAAGAACACTGGAGTGGGTTGCCATTTCCTTCTCCAATACGTGAAAGTGAAGTTGCTCAGTTGTGTCTGACTCTTAGCGACCCCACGGACTGCAGCCTACCAGGCTCCTCCATCCATGGGATTTTCCAGGCAAGAGTATTGGAGTGGGGTGTCATTGCCTTCTCTGACTTAAGGAACAATTATGCCCAAAAACGTTTCACTGCAGAACTGAGGGGGAAAACCCTCCCTATTTTGAACAGCACATTATTCAATGATACTGAACAAATAGGTTTTCCAGAAACAATAGAGGGGGCTATATTCATTCTTGAGTTTTCAGTTAGTATATTCTGGAGTGAAAGTTTAGTCGCTCAGTCGGATCCAACTCTTTGCAACCCCATGGATTGTAGACTACCAGGCTCCTCTGTCCATGGGATTTTCCAGACAAGAGTACTGGAGTGGGTTGCCATTTCCTTCTCCAGAGGATCTTCCCGACCCAAGGATCGAACCCAGGTCTCTCACATTGTAGGCACTTTACTGTCTGAGCCACCAGGAAAGCATATTCTACAAAGTGCCAAATTCATAGGATACCTAAGAGGGGAAAAGGGTTTAAAGCCAAATAAATTCTGGACACTCTCAACATAAAGGCTCCAAAAAGTCCTGCAGTTCACAAGTCACCTTGATTACATAATGTAGAATTTCCCAAATGTATTCACAAGTAAAGCCTCTGCTGAAAAATATCCCAGCATTAGTGTCCTAAGATCCAGACTCTGATAAATGCTCTGTTGAAAGCATCACCTCAGTCTGGTTTGAACAATTCATGTTAACTGCAGGGAAAAGGAAAAGCTTCAATTAGTGACAATTACTTTGTTCCTGTTCTCTTTTGCCAGGCAGAAACCAGGCTCTAGTCAAAAACACAGGCCTGCAAAGCAGGGTTGAGGTTTCAATGCAACTGGGAACGGGAAACTTGAACAGCCATACCCCAGCAGCTGAGCAGAGGGCAAGCCAGCTCCAGCTCCTCAAGTACCCCTGCCTTTCTGACTCTCACGCTTTGGCTCTGCCTGTCTGTGACCTGATACCTTGCAGAAATACTGGAAGTTCCCACAGCCTCCACCTCGCAGCATGGAAATGCATTGACGACTGATACACTCAGGTGACCTCTTTGACGACCATCACCCTAGATCTCTCTCTTTTGTACAGATATGTGATGAACCTTACAATACAATGGGGTGGAGTAAAATCTTATTTCCTCTGTACACACATATAAACTAAATTTAAAAATTACACTCATCCATACCATTTTTCTAAATTCCACATGTATACATTAACGTATAACACTTGTTTTTCTGACTTACTTCACTCTCTACGCCAGACTACGCACATCCACATCTCTACAAATGAGCCAGTTTCCTTCCTTTTTATGGCTAAGTAATAGTCCATAGTATATACATATACCACATTTCTTTATCTATGGCAGGGCCCAAGAGGAAGGGGATATGTGTTTACATATAGCCAATTCACTTCATTGTTCAGTAAAAACTAACACAACATTGTAAAGCAATTATACTCCAACAAAAAAAATGAAAAATTATGGGCTTTATACCAGGTGTGTACCTATTAGCACACAGCGAAGTAGAAAATGAGGCAATTATCTGAATAATGATCACCACTGACACCTTAATTTAAGCCTTTCACAAATTACCCACAATTAATATACAACTGACAGAGGCCTTTGAGGGAATAAAAAGAACATGGGCTCTTTCACACATGGCTGTGCTACTTGATCTATTTCCCCTCATTTGCTACCTATAAAGGGCTTCTGAAAGTGAAACGATACACGGTTGGCATTCAATACATAAAAATATGGCTTTTATAGCACCATTTTTTGCAGCAAGACTTTATTGGGCAATAAAGAAAGCAATATTCCTGTTGTTTAATATTTCAAAAATATTAAACGTGTACACAGCCCTTAGTAAGGATATTGATGAACACTTGCTGGAAGAAGAAATCTACCAGTTAATAGCTGGATGACCAGGGGCAATTTATCAAACACCTATGAGCCTCAGTTTTTGTTCATCAAGCAGAGATTATCAAAATTCCCACCTGATGGGTGGTTTTGAGGAAAAAATTAGTTAGAAAATGTGAAGAGTTTAGAAGAGTGATGAATATGAAGTAACCGAATAACCTTCCCTATTACTAATATTTATTTTTGTATCTATGAACTCTATAACCCTTCCACCCTTCAAGTCTAATCACCCCCATGGAATCCAGTCTGACTGTTCTCTGGGTCTCTCTGATTACTCTCCTCCCTAATTGTCTACATACTTACAGGTTTGACCATATAATTTTACAGTTAATTATAAGGCCTTCTCTGGTGGCTCAGATGGTGAAGAATCTGTCTATAATGCCAGAGACCCAGGTTCGATCCCTGGGTCAGGAAGACTCCCTGGAGAAGATCATGGCAACCCACTCCAGTATTCCTGCCTGGAGAATCCCATGGACAGAGAAGCCTGGAGGTTACAGTTCATGGGTTGCAAAGAGTTGAACATGACTGACTTACTAACACACACCTAAGATGATAACCTGTATCAGAATGCTATTGGTTGTTTCATGTATGATGATTTTTGTCTCCAACTTGGTGTTTTAAAGTCCCTAAGGGGTGAATTCTCTGCATCCTTCCTAGCACCTAACTTAATAAGACCACAGCAGGCTTCTTTTTATGGATGTAATAAGTATAACAACATTGCAATCCTTGTAAAGAGTTGTTTTTTTAAATAATTTTCTAGTTTTCTTCCTCTTCGTTATTGCCCAGGTGATCTCCACTTAGATTAGAATGGAGGCTCCTGGCTCTCCATAAACTGCACAGATTCAGGCCTCCAAGTTGTTTCCTCTGCTCCTTGGCTGGTCACAGTTCCATTAGGAAAGTGTTTGTCATTGAAAAGATACTAATCAGGGCTAGGGGTGGCTTAAAGGATACTCCCTAGAGTTAGTTTGAGGTCTGTTAGAATAATTCCCTGAAATGTCTTTAGTTCTAGAACTGAAGCGGATAACTTTGCACAGTCCTGTTGTGCCAGCCCAGATTGGCTGAGGGTGACCAATGAACCTTAGGTTCACACCTGAGTTTAGTGAGATGAATATTATTCTGACATCATTTTGTGAAATTATAGTTTTGAAATGTTTATCATCAAAACTGAGGAAGGCTATTTGCCTTCTTTGAGAAGTCCCCCAAATATACTCAATTTAACTTACAGTTAAGCAGCTCCAGGCTTATATATGCATGGCTGGATGTGCAGGGAAGCAGGAAACTTGCTGAGGTCTGAGAGGACACGTTTCTCATCTGATTTAACATTTACAGCTGTGTGCTAATACCCACCATAAGGCCCTTTCTAGGGACCCAGAATATCTCCTCCACTAGGAGCTGGGAAGTGTTCTTTCTCTATTCTGTGTCCTGACTATACCAGTCCTTTTCCATGTTATTTCCAGACCCAGGTGGTATCTGTCCCTGTTTCTATGTCCATTCAAAGGTGGCAATTTTATGCCACACAGCTGAGGTCCTCTGAGTCCTCAAACAATAGCCCCACATACTCACACCACTGCTAGTTAAGTGCTAAAGCTATTTCAAACAGCAACAGGGCCAGGTGGTATCTGCCTTTGGGAAGTCCTTAAGTAAGAGTTCATTTATTACTTGCCTGAAAACCAAATCTTAAGTTCTTTGGCAACAAGTGTCAATTTTGAAGTTAATGAGATATCATTAAATCTTATCAAGGAAGGTTGGGGGACAGGGGCTGTTTCAAGAAAATACTTTGGCATGGAACGAAACAGTGAACAATGAAAATACTGTTGTTTGCAGAGAGAAAATCCAATGAGTATTATGAGATGGATATGTATGCCTCTGTCTCTTAAATTTTCTTAGCTTGAAATACTGTGGTGCACAGAGATATCTTCACCACCTGGCACATCTCTACTCTGGAACAGAGGGAAAGCACACTTGGGCCATTTTTGCTTAAAAAACTTTTTATGCAAACTCCTTTCAGATCAGAACAACTCATAAAACTCACGTTTCTTCCTGTTTTGCTCTGTCAGGACATTCATAAATGTCTTGTTAAATCTCATAGTTAGTTTGTTTCCTTTATTTTTCAAGTATTTCTTTGTTATTAAGTTTATAGAATGTATGTTCTTTGTGTATAGTAACTACTTTTAAGAGGCAGGGGATAAATAAATGAGTGAAAGATCAAACATAATTAGTTAAAAATCTACTTGGCACCATTTCTCATACTCTTGATTCCCCATCCCTTGCTTTCCTTTTTCACTCAGATTCATATCATCAGAAATGCAGGGAAGGTAATGGCATCAGTGGATAGCCAGGTGATACTACTGTCAAGGCTTAGATGCTATCAGATTAATTGTCAAGAATCTGCCATCTTGACATCCTACCCCCTGGTCCAGCTGGAGGACCCAATTACACAGTCCTTGAGTCCCTTAGATAAAGCAGTCCCCCAATCTCTTTTTTTTTTTCCTCTTTTTTTTTAATTAAAAAAATTTTTTTCCATTCATTTTTATTAGTTGGAGGCTAATTACTTTACAATATTGTAGTGGTTTTTGCCATACATTGACATGAATCAGCCAAGGATTTACACGTATTCCCCATCCCGATCCCCCCTTCCACCTCCCTCCCCACCCCATCCCTCTGGGTCTTTCCAGTGCACCAGCCCCGAGCACTTGTCTCATGCATCCAACCTGGGCTGGTGATCTGTTTCACCCTTGATAATATACATGTTTTGATGCTGTTCTCTTGAAACATCCCACCCTCGCCTTCTCCCACAGAGTCCCAAAGTCTGTTCTGTACATCTGTGTCTCTTTTTCTGTTTTGCATATAGGGTTATCGTTACCATCTTTCTAAATTCCATATATATGTGTTAGTATACTGTATTGGTCTTTATCTTTCTGGCTTACTTCACTGTGTATAATGGGCTCCAGTTTCATCCATCTCATTAGAACTGATTCAAATGAATTCTTTTTAATGGCTGAGTAATATTCCATGGTGTATATGTACCACAGCTTCCTTATCCATTCATCTGCTGATGGGCATCTAGGTTGCTTCCATGTCCTGGCTATTATAAACAGTGCTGCAATGAACATTGGGGGTGCACGTGTCTCTTTCAGATCCCCCAATCTCTTGATTCAGACAGAACACAGAAACTCTTTGTCCAGGTCTCACTCATATTCTCTTTCTTTGTCTCATTGGCCCCCAGTTGCTCTGCTTAGCATCTCCCCTGTCTGTGGACTCATTACAAGTCCCCCCACTTCCAGACAGCTTTACATACTAAAAGGAGAAGGTTGAGATCAAAGACACCTGGATTATGGCCTCTGTGTGCCACTTGCTGACTGGAATTTGGGATGTTATCTTAATCCTTGGGATCTTATTTCCCTCACCTTTAAAATGACAATAGTAAAAGTGCTTCCCTCCTAAGGCAGTTATGAGAACTAAATTAGATAATGCATGAGGTTCCCTGACACATGGTGTAGGGGTTTGTTCAAGATAATGGTTCACATTTACTAAGCACTTAAAACACAACTGCTGAATGGTTTTTTTCCCCTATGTTAGCTTATTTAATCCTCACAGCAACTTATGAGGTTGGCACTTTGGCAAATTGCTCAGTGCCTGGCAGAAAGTAAGCTCTCAATAAGTGTTAGCTCTTGTTAGATTCACCATTGCTATCTTCATCAGACAGACAAGAAGGATAGTTAAATGTTGACTTATACTATTTACTACATGCTAGGATTTTTACGTATAGAAGCACTTATATTACACACACAAAAAATTCCACAAGGAAATCCTATTTAATCATCATGTATGGAGGAAGCTAAGGTTTCAGTTCAGTTCAGTTCAGTTGCTCAGTCGTGTCCGACTCTGTGACCCCATGAATCGCAGCACTCCAGGCCTCCCTGTCCATCACCAACTCCCAGAGTTTACTCAAACTAATGTCCATCGAGTCAGTGATGCCATCCAGCCATCTCATCCTCTGTCATCCCCTTTTCCTCCTGCCCCCAATCCCTCCCAGCATCAGGCTCTTTTCCAATGAGTCAACTCTTCGCATGAGGTGGCCAAAGTACTGGAGTTTCAGCTTCAGCATCAGTCCCTCCAATGAACACCCAGGACTGATCTCCTTGCAGTCCAAGGGACTCTCAAGAGTCTTCTCCAACACCACAGTTTAAAAGCATCAATTTTTCAGTGCTCAGCTTTCTTCACAGTCCAATGCTCACATCCATACATGACCACTGGAAAAACCATAGCCTTGAATAGATGGACCTTTATTGGCAAAGTAATGTCTCTGCTTTTTAACATGCTATCTAGGTTGGTCATAACTTTCCTTCCAAGGAGTAAGCGTCTTTTAATTTCATGACTGCAATCACCATCTGCAGTGATTCTGGCACCCCCAAAAATAAAGTCAGACACTGTTTCCAATGTCTCCCCATCTATTTCCCATGAAGTGATGGGACCAGATGCCATGATCTTAGTTTTCTGAATGTTGAGCTTTAAGCCAACTTGTTCACTCTCCTCTTTCACTTTCATCAAGAGGCTTTTTAGTTCCTCTTCACTTTCTGCCATAAGGGTGGTGTCATCTGCATATTTGAGGTTATTAATATTTCTCCCGGCAATCTTGATTCCATCTTGTGCTTCTTCCAGCCCAGCATTTCTCATGATGTACTCTGCATAGAAGTTAAATAAGCAGGGTTTGACAATATACAGCCTTGACGTACTCCTTTTCCTATTTGGAACCAGTCTGTTGTTCCATGTCCAGTTCTAACTGTTGCTTCCTGACCTGTATACAGGTTTCTCAAGAGGCAGGTCAGGTGGTGTGGTATTCCCATCTCTTTCAGAATTTTCCACAGTTTATTGTGATCCACACAGTCAAAGGCTTTGGCATAATCAATAAAGCAGAAATAGATGTTTTTCTGGAATTCTCTTGCTTTTTCGATGATCCAGCGGATGTTGGCAATTTGATCTCTGGTTCCTCTGCCTTTTCTAAATCTTGCTTGAACATCTGGAAGTTCACAGTTCACGCATTGCTGAAGCCTGGCTTGGAGAATTTTGAGCATTACTTTACTAGCGTAGGAGATGAGTGCAATTGTGCAGTAGTTTGAGCATTCTTTGGCATTGCCTTTCTTTGGGATTGGAATGAAAACTGACCTTTTCCAGTCCTGTGGCCACTGCTGAGTTTTCCAAATTTGCTGCCATATTGAGTGCAGCACTTTCACAGCATCATCTTTTAGGATTTGAAATAGCTCAACTGGAATTCTATCACCTCCACTAGCTTTGTTTATAGTGATGCTTCCTAAGGCCCACTTGACTTCACATTCCAGGATGTCTGGCTCTAGGTGAGTGATCCTACCATCCTGATTATCTGGGTCATGAAGATCTTTTCTGTACAGTTCTTCTGTGTATTCTTGCCACCTCTTCTTAATATCTTCTGCTTCTATTAGGTCCATACCATTTCTGTCCTTTATCAAACCTATCTTTGCATGAAATGTTCCCTTGGTATCTCTGATTTTCTTGAAGAGATCTCTAGTCATTTCCATTGTTGTTTTCCTCTATTTCTTTGCATTGATTGCTGAGGAAGGCTTTCTTATCTCTCCTTCCTAAGGTTTAGAAGTTAAATGTTTTGCCAAATACAACTCAGCTAGAAAGTGGCCTAGTTGGAATCTGAATCCCAGCAATCCCGTATGTACTTGAAACCTGCCTCTCCTGTATGTATCACAGTTATCTGCTAAATCTTTATAATCCTCCACCCACCTCAGTGAGGTTCATCACAGGGGGCATCTCCAGCCTCTACCTCTTTTTATTTCCACTCCTATGAGAACCAGGCACTAGGCAATGACAGCAGAACCCAATCATTCGTAGACCACTTCAATCAACTCTGACACATCAATCAATAAAAAGTGAAACCCCCTTTCCAAGAGACTCCAGTGGAACATTTTCTTGTTGTTTATGTTGCTTGGCATGTTCACACTGGTTGCAGCAGCTGCTCTGACAAGTAAATCCTCACTAGGCTGTTTATAGTGACCAGAGCAGACTCCGAAGTCTGGGAACTTACTTCATACAACCGAGTCCCATAGAGGAGACCATAATCGGGCCAAGAGGTGCCACATCCCAAAGAATAGCTACATGTCTATAAGTCATAAAGAATCGATGAAGACAACAAACTTAATCTGATAAGTTCCAAAAAACAGGTGCAAACACATGGCTGTGACAATATATAAGAGGTAGGCAATTTTATTATTATTAGAGAGCTATGACAGTGACTCTGTTAATTTAAAATTCTTTCCAGTCACTTGTTCAGTTCATTTCAGTTGCTCAGTCGTGTCTGACTCTTTGAGACTCCATGGAATGCTGCATACCAGGCTTCCCTGTCCATCACCAACTCCCAGAGTTTACTCAAACTCATGTCCATCACGTCACTGATGCCATTCAACCATCTCATCCTCTGTCATCCCCTTCTCCTCCCGCCTTCAATCTTTCCCAGAATCAGGGTCTTTTCCAATGAGTTGGTTCTTCGCATCAGGTGGCCAAAGTATTGGAGTTTCAGCTTCAGCATCAGTCCTTCCAATGAATATTCAGGACTGGTTTCCTTTAGGATTGACTGGTTTGACCTCCTTGCAGTCTTCCCTCTCAAGAGTCTTCTCCAACATTACAGTTCAAAAGCATCATTTCTTCAGTGCTCAGCTTTCTTTACAGTCCAACTCTTACATCCATACATGACTACTGGGAAAACCATAGCTTTGATTAGATAGACCTTTGTTGGTAAAGTAATGTCTCTGCTTTTTAACATGCTGTCTAGGTTGGTCATAGCTTTTCTTCCAAGGAGCAAGCATTTTTTAATTTCATGGCTGCAATCACCATCTGCAGTGATTTTGGAGCCCCCCAAAATAAAGTCTGTCACTGTTTCCATTGTTTCCCCATCTATTTGCCATGAAGTGATGGGACCAGATGCCATGATCTTGGTTTTCTGAATGTTGAGTTTTAAGCTAACTTTTTCACTCACTTGTAGATGTTAAAAAATGACTTCCATCTATCCAGTAACAGACCAACTGAATTAGAATCTCTAGTTGTGTGATATCCCATTGTAAGTATATTTAAAAAGCTATGCAGGTGAATCTAGTGTGAAGCAAATTTAAGAATCCCTGGTTCAGGGGGTAGAACTTCATCAGGATTTCAACAAGCAGAAGCTGGGACAGAGAGACAGTCAGGGAAAAGCATACAAGCAAAGAAGTAAAGATTGCAGGGTTTGAAAAGACTGGAAGAAATATTTGAGGAGGCTTGAGAATCCATGTTAAGCATGAGAGGGAGCAGAGGGAAATGAAGATTCAAAGGCAGAAGCAAATCATAGAGACCGACTGACACCCAAGGGAGTTAGAATCTCATTTTCAAAATATGTAAAATCCTGCTCTTCATACATATATTCTCATGAATATATAATTCATGATATATAATTCATTCTTTCCAAATGGGCAAGATAGCTATGCCTGGATAAAAAGGAACTGCTCAGAGCTTCTGTGTTAATATTGAGAATCACTGACCCCCACCCCTGCATCCAAACACAGAGTACACTGCACCCTAGAGTAACAAGGCAGAACTGTCATCTTCTTCAATAAATGTGAAAAGTGAAAGTGTTCAGTTGTGTCCAACTCTTTGCAACCACATGGACTGCAGCCCACCAGGCTTCTCTGTGCATGGAACTCTCTGGGCAAGAATACTGCAGTGGGCAACCACTGCCTTCCCCAGAGAATCATCCCAATAAATACGAGCTAGTAAATCTTTGTGTGTCCCTCTCTCCTGGAATTATAAACAAGCAAATGAGAGTGAGACAGGGAAACAAGGAGACTGATAAACTCCTCAAGGATGATTCTGTCTCTACAATACCTAAACTAGTCATTTCTTCAACCATATGATCAGTATACTTTAGGAGAAAGAGGCAATAGGAAATCTTGCAAGGGTGCTGTTCTTTATGACATTACTAACATTGGATGTTTACAGTAACTGATGAAGTCAATACAGCAGGTGTTATCCTCACCTAAGAAAAATGGCATGAAGTGACATGTGACTCTTCCCTTAAAAGCCTACAACTGCCACATTTTAGATTCCAACATATGCCATCCATGCTATTGTCTGGGGAAAAAAACATAGCTGATTGCATATTCCTAAAACAGTTAAAAGAAGACTGTCTTAGATGCTGCTATTGCTTTTAAATGTAAGCATTAGTAGCTGATGTTATTTACAGCTTATTTTATGTACTAATTTTCAGTGCTATTAAGATATGTTATTATGATTCAGAATATTTCAAGTTATAAATCCCCCAAGAACAGAGATCTTATCTTCTTCAAACCCATATTCCCAGAAGGCTTAACACAGTACTGGTGTAATGGTTGTTCTTAATAAATACTGTTTTCTGAAACAAAAGACTCACATGATGTTGTGATGTTTAGCATCTTATGTTACTCACTGCAGTCTACACAACTACTTGTGTCAGCCCCAATACAAGATAAACTTGTCCTGATAGAGTTCCATCCATTCCTTCAATCATTGACACATAAGAATTGAATGCCTACATTGTGTGTACACGGTAAAGAAACGAATGTACACTGGTCAAATACAGACAAGGTTTCTGCCCTCCAAGAATCTGTACATTTGTGGCCGGAGACAGTTACACATATGCATATGCACAATATGTATGAAAGCAAAAAAAATGCTATAAAATACATAAAAGAGTGATATAACGAAGCAACTACTTCAGATAAAATGGTCAGGGAGAGTCTCCTCAAAAAAGTGGCATCTGAGCTAAGAATTAAATGAAGAAAGAAGTTTACAAATAATATGTACTAGAAAAGGTATTAAGAAAAGGGGAACTTCCTACACTTCTAGTGGGAATGTAAATTGGTGTAGCCACTGTAGAATGGGCTTCCCTGGTGTCTCACTGGTTTAGAACCCTCATGGCAATGCAGCAGATGTAAGAGACATGAGTCTGATCCCTGGGCAGGGAAGATCAGCAGGGAAGAGCCCCTGGAGGAGGGCATGGCAACCCACTTTAGTGTTCTTGCCTAGAGAATCCCCATGGACAGAGGAGCCTCGTGGGCCACAATCCATAAAGTTGCAAAGAGTTGGACAGGACTGAGGCAACTTAGCATGCAGGCATGCACTGTGGAATGCAGTATGGAGGTTCCTTTGAAAAGTATAAATAGAAATATCATAGGTTCTAGGTCTAGCAACTAGGTCTAGCAACTCCACTCCTAGGTATATATCTGGAAAAACAAAAACTTAAATGCGAAAAGGTACATGCATTCAGTGTTCATAGTAGCACTTATTTGCAAAAGGCAAGCCATGGAAACAACCCAAGTGTCCATCAACAAATGATCAGCTTAAGAAGATGTGGTATATATGTGTGTGTATACACATACACACACACACACACACACACATAAAGCAATATTACTCAGTCATAAAAAGGAACAAACTACTGCCTTTTGCAGCAACATGGATGGATATAGGGAACATTATACTAAGTGATATGTCAGACAAAGAAAAATAATATATGATATCACTTACATGTATAATCTAAAAACATGATACAAATGAACTTATTTACAAAACAGACCCACAAACATGGAAAACAAACTTTGGGATACCAAAGGGAAGTGGAAGGAGGGAGGGACAAATAGGAGTATGCGATTAACAGATACTAACTACGATACATAAAATAGATAACAAGGACTGGTTGTATAGCACAGAAAATTATGTCCAGTATCTTGTAATAACTTTTAATGGACTATAATCTGCAAAGAAAAAGAAAATCACTATGCTATACACAGGCTTCCCAGGTGGTGCTAGTGGTAAAGAACCCATCTGCCAATGCAGGAGACATCAAAGATGTGAGTTCGATCCCTGGGTTGGGAAGATCCCCTGGAGGAGGGCATGCTACTCACTCCAGGATTCTTGCCTGGAGAATCCCATGGACAGGGGAGCCTGGCTGGCTACAGTCCATAGGGCTGCAAAGAGTCAGGCATGTTTGAAGCAACTTAGCACGCATGCATGCTATACACATGAAATTAACACAACATTGTAAATCAGCTATATTTCATTTAAAAAACATGCAAGAAAACAGATACTGAGTGTTCCAGACAGTGTTCCAGCAAAGGCAAAGGCCCTAAAACCAGGTGATTTCACTATCACGTGCAAGACATGAAAAGATCAGAAAGGCTAACATATATAAGAGGTAAGCCCAATAAGTGGACAGGGACAATGTCACCTAAAGCCTGGAGGAAAGACCATGCAAAGAGTTAGAAATTTATTTTACATTTACTGGGAAGGCATTAGAAGGATATAACAAGAAAGTGATATGATCAGATTTATACATCTATTATGCCAAGAAATATTCTGAGCCAACAGTGCTTTCAATTACCAAAAAAAAAATAAATAAATAAATAACCCTAAATGATGGTCAGATTCCTGTTCTTAGTCAGACTCATTTACAAAGCTATTTTTAGTGAGGAAATGAAAGGGAATTCAGATGAACAATTATCCAAATTTAAAATGTTACTAATAAAAACAACCCTAGTTTCTTGCCAAAGACTCCAGCTCACCAGTGTCTTCCTGTGCAGAGCTGGAATCAGTTCATGGATGAAGAAAGTGCATCCCTGGGGAGGCAGAGCTCTGTTCCCCCAGGCACACCACTCGGCATGGCAGAGAGAAATCAGTAGGTGAGGAGGCTATGACATCTGTCGTCTTAGCAGGGACATTTATGACAGTGACAGGGCATGACTGATAATTACATCAGAACAGGCATAAAGTGGGATTGTCCCTGGCATTTGGGATGTAGGGTCACCTTTGACCTAGGCTTGTGTCTCTACTTGTACCAAATAAGCTATGAGGCCAGAACCAAGGTGTTACCCTTTCTGTGACTTTATTTCTTTATTGGACAGATGAACTATGGTTGTATTTTCTCATTTACTGAACACCAATTACCAAAGTGTCTCACTGGAGAGACAGAAGAATAACCCTTATTTTATGTTTACAGACTAGTCCAAGAACAATAAACTGAACAATAGAACAGCTACAGAAACATATGCCAGGATAGAAGCTCTAGAGTTAGCAGAGAAAAGGAGGGAGAACTCCTATGAAGACGTCAAAGAACGCTTCATGGTGATCTGGTAAAACCTGAGCTGAAGTTAGGAAAATGAATGGAAATTCATTTTCGAATCAACATAATCAGCTCTGAGTCAGAGCTCTGCTCCATTCCACCCAGAGAGGGTCGGCACATGCAAAGGCGCAGAAGTGTGCGACACTATGGCACGTCTTAGGAAGTTATCAGTAGCGTCAATGAGGTGATCTCCATGGTCTTTCATGAACAAAAAGCTAAGAATTCCATATTTATTGATAGCAAATACAGTTTTTAAAAGTGAAAGTTTTGTTTTTAGCCCCCAAATGTAATATCACATATGTCAATATTCTATCTTTCTGTCTCCAATAACAACAGCCATTTGATCTATTCCTATTCACATAACATCTATCTACTACAAGTTACACATATGCAGAAGTTCCTGGACGTGTATAAAGGAATTATATGAAGACCCAGATAAATGTAAAGCTCTCCATGAAGTTGCAGATCATTGCTTTAACAATAAAATGAATAGGAATGGAGTATGGGGCAGAGTGCTGAGTATGCAGAAACATATGAACATTTCCATTTTACACACAAGATAACTGAGGTACAGTTTAGATGAGATCTTGCCACATACTTAGCCATGGCAGAGCTGGAATCTGACTGCAGGGAGTCTGGCTCAAGGGTCTATGCCTGCAACAACTACTTTGCATGCCTTTCAACAGTAATACCAAGACTGCAATGGACAAGCTATGTGCTTACTGTTCCCTAATTCATCTCTGCTCCAGAGCTCAACTCAGGGCAGAAGTTGTAAAAACACTGATTGGTTCTTAGCAGCAACCTTTAGAAAAAAAAAAAAAGATACGCAGTGAGCAGAGACAATGGATTTTCAAAATCAAATTTCCACTTTCTAATTCAGCATTCTGAACTTTGAGAACCCATGGTCAGAATGCTTGCCCTCTGGGTCAGCTCAAATCAGCATTAAGAATTCAGCTGAGTCCACATGACATGAAATAACTGGATTGGTTAAGGTTCTCATGGAAACAATTACATTCTTGATCAGTTGTTTGGATTTCATGAAAGGTATAAGGTCTTAAAGGTGAAGAACTCCATCTGTTGACTTCCTCTGTTCAGCAAGTAACAGAACCATAAGCAGAAAAGCGATTAAAGGAGACCTTGCAAAGATGATGGCAGCAGTAATAGCAACAATAATAAGGTTAATTTGACTCTATTATATTTGTGCATCAATCCAAAGCTTATAATCTTTAAATATATGGCATCCCATTTAAATCTAATAATATAAATATGTGCATTATTATCCAAATTTTTATATATTCACAGATGAAGGCTCAGAGAGGTGCAGCGACATTTGTGGTAAAGAGCTGAGATTTAAACTGAACTTTCTACGTCTGGTAATATTTCCTTTTCTCCCACAGCTGCACCTCAAACTGCAAAAAATTCCAGCAAGTCATCAAGGTTTCCTTCAGAAAGAACTAAACACCACAGCCCGCAGACCCAGGCTTTGTCCTCTGATTGCCCTAGTTTTTGAACAATAGTTCTAAGACTCTACATTGCATAATCCCTGGCCTGCTCCCTGAATTGTAGAGGGAGCAAATTTGAAAACTGATGAGTTTAACCAGTGAGGGGTCATATTTTAACACTGGGAGCTGAATAGACTACCAAAGCAGGCTGCCTTTCCTGCAAAGGTCCAGAGGGATGGAGGGCATGACTGAAAGCTGCTTACCAACACAGGACTCCCCGGACAGTGAATAAGTCCCATCGTCATGGAAACCGCTTCTGCACTCACAGTGGTACCACCCTGGCAGGTTAACGCAGCGGGAATGGTTGTGGCACTCAATGATCCCCTCTGTACATTCATCAATATCTGCCTCAGAGAAAAACACAAGCCCACCGTGACATTAATTTCTTTTGACACTAACCTTTTAATAAACACCTAACACACCTAACATGCTCATGTCAACATATTGATTAAAACCGGTCAGTCACCTAAAATGAAAGTTACTGGAAGAACCAAGTCCCGTCTGTTCCCCCAGAATTCAAACAAAATGCAAGCTTCATTTTTTGGATGCTCTCTCATGAATTGAACAATGGATGAGAGCTGACAGTCATGAAGACATTTCTAACTGCATATGCTGAATCACCAGAAACTAAATTGAGGCTGTCTGGCACAGGTCTGTTATTCAGATAAGATGATTCTTCTCTGAATTGATTCCAAAAGAGTAACTCCAGATATTACTTGGTATTCTTTGGAAATATAAGTGAACAAATAAGTCCAGAGACCTCTATCTTAAACAGTGTTAAGCTACTAATTTTTAGATTTCAGTCTTAGAGATTTAACATATTTATATGCTCTGTAACTTGGAGAGGAGAATCATAATATACACTGTTTCCCATATTTATTCGGCTGAAGAGTGCTCTTTCTTTGGATTGTAGCTTATGAAACTAAGGTTTGGGGGAGCACAATTTGGGAAACACTGTTCTATCTCTCTCTACAACTGCCGATACACTTAATGGCTTGATTTATGATAGTCAATCAGAGCTACTCGTTCTTCACTCATTCCTCATTAAAGGAAGTGTTCTAGGCTCTATTTTCTCTAGAATCTGGCTTCATACAATCAGCAAATGAATGTATCACTCAGATTCTCTAGCCTGAAGACTTGCCTCTGAGCTGAAGGAAAGTGATACCCCTGCAGAAAGATGAGCTGTTGATTGTCATGGTATGCTCAGCTCATCTTACGTAGCCTCTTCAGGTAATTATTTCTTGGAATATAGCAATTGCTGGCTGGGAATCTTCCCCTATTTCTCCTGGAAATACCTATACTACAGCAGTCTTATGTAAAAAGAAATTAAATTAATACCAATATATAGCACATGAAAACCACATGATAGAATGAAAACGATAGTCACAGAAAACCAATCCAACTATTCACACAGGCCACAGCCTTGTCTGACCCAATGAAAGTATGAGCCATGCTGTGTAGGGCGACTCAAGACGGACGGGTCATGGTGGAGAGTTCTGACAAAATGTGGTCCATGGGAGAAGGGAATGGCAAACCACTTCAGTATTCTTGCCCTGAGAATCCCATGAACAGTATGAAAAGGCAAAAAGATAGGACAGAAAGATGAACTTCCCAGGTCGGTAGGTGCCCAAAATGCTACTGGAGAAGAGTGAAGAAATAACTCCAAAAAGAATGAAGAGACAGAGCCAAAGCGAAAACAGCACCCAGTTGTGATGTGACTGGTGACGGAAGTAAAGTCCGATGCTGGAAAGAAGAGTATTGAAAAGGAAATTGGAATGTTTGGTCCATGAATCAAGGTAAATTGGAAGTGGTCAAACAGGAGACGGCAAGAGTAAACATAGACATTTTAGGAATCGGTAAGCGAAAATGCATTGGAATGAGTGACTTTAATTCAGATGACCATTATATCTACGACTGTGGGCAAGAATCCCTTAGAAGAAGTGAAGCCACCCTCATAGTCAACAAAAGAATCTAAAATGCAGTACTTGGCTGTAATCTCAAAAATGACAGAGTGATCTCTGTTTGATTCCAAGGCAAACCATTCAATATCATAGTAATCGAAACCTATACCCACAATCAATAATGCTGAAGAAGCTGAAGTTGAATGGTTCTATGAAGACCTACAAGACTTTCTAGAACTAACACCCAAAAAAGACGACCTTTCCATTATAGGGGACTGGAACGCAAAAGTAGAAAGTCAAGAGATACCTGGAGTAACAGGCAAGTTTGGCCTCGGAGTGCAAACTGAAGCAGGGCAAAGGCTAACAGAGTTTTGCCAAGGGAACGCACTGGTCATAGCAAACACCCTCTTCCCACAAAAACAAGAGACAACCCTACAGATGGACATCACCAGATGGTAACTACTGAAATCAGATTGATTATATTCTTTGCAGCCAAAGATGGAGAAGCTCTATATAGTCAGCAAAAACAAAACGGGGAGCTGACTGTGGCTCAGGTCATGAACTCCTTATTGCCAAATTCAGACTTAAATTGAAGAAAGTAGGGAAAATTACTAGACCATTCAGATATGACCTAAATCAAATCCATTACAATTATACAGTGGAAGTAACAGATAGATTCAAGGGATGAGACCTGATAGACACAGTGCCTGAGAAACTATGGATGGAGGTTCATGGCATTGTACAGGAGGCAGTGATCAAGATCATCTCCAAGAAAAAGAAATGCAAAAAGGCAAAATGGTTGTCTGAGGAGGCCTTACAAATAACTGAGAAAAGAGAAGTGAAAGACAAAGGAGAAAAGGAAATATATAAGCATCTAAATGCAGAGTTCCAAAGAATAGCAAGGAGAGATAAGAAAGCCTTCCTCAGTGATCAGTGCAAAGAAATAGAGGAAAACAATAGAAAGGGAACGACTAGAGACCTCTTCAAGAAAATTAGAGATACCAAGGGAACATGTCATGCAAAGATGGGCACAATAAAGGACAGAAATCCTAAGGACCTAACAGAAGCAGAATATATTAAGAAGAGGTGGCAAGAATACACAGAACTGTACAAAAAAGATCTTTATGACCCAGATAACTGCAATGGTGTCATCACACACCTAGAGCCAGACATCCTGGAATGTGAAGACAAGTGGGCCTTAGGAAACATCACTACAAACAAATCTAGTGGAGGTGATGGAATTCCAGTTGAGCTATTTGAAATCCTGAAAGATGATGCTGTGAAAGTGCTGCACTCAATATACCAGCAAATTTGGAAAACTCAGAGGTGTCCATATGACTGGAAAAGGTCAGGTTTCATTCCAATCCCAAAGAAAGGCAATGCCAAAGAATGTTCAAGCTACGGAACAATTGCACTCATCTCACATGCTAGCAAATTGGTGCTCAAAATCCTCCTAGTCAGGCTTCAACAGTACATGAACTGTGAACTTCCAGATGTTCAAGCAGGATTTAGAAAAGGCAGAGGAACCAGAGATCAAGTTGTCAACATCCACTGGATCATCAAAAAAGCAAGAGATTTCCAGAAAAACACTTACTTCTGCTTTATTGACTATGCCAAAGCCTTTGAATGTGTGGATCACAATAAACTGTGAAAAGTTCTTAGAGTTGGGAATACCGGACTCCCTAACCTACCTCTTGAGAAATCTGTATGCAGGTCAGGGAGCAACAGTTAGAACTGGCCATGGAACAACAGACTGGTTCCAAAGAGGAAAAGGATTAAGTCAAGGCTTTATATTGTCACTCTGCTTATTTAACTTATATGCAGAGTACATCATAAGAAACAGTGGGCTGGAGGAAGCACAAGCTGGAATCAAGATTGCCGGGAGAAATAACAATAACCTCAGATATGTAGATGACAACACCCTTATGGCAGAAAGCAAAGAAGAACTAAACAGCCTCTTGATGAAAGTGAAAGGATACTGAAAAAGTTGGCTTAAAGTTCAACATTCAGAAAACCAAGATCATGGCATCCGTTTCCATCACTTCATGACAAATGGGGAAATAATGCAAACAGTGTCAGACTTTATTTCTTTGGGCTCCAAAATCACTGCAGATGGTGACTGCAGCTATGAAATTAAAAGATGCTTGCTCCTTGGAAGAAAAGCTATGACCAACATAGACAGCATATTCAAAAGCAAAGACATTACTTTGCCAACAAAAGTCCGTCTAGTCAAAGCTATAGTATTTCCAGTAGTCATGTATGGATGTGAGAGCTGGACCATAAAGAAAGCTGAGCACCGAAGAATTGATGCTTTTGAACTGTGGTGTTGGAGAAGATTCTTGAGAGTCCCTGTGACTGCAAGAAGACGAAACCAGTCAATTCTAAAGGAAATCAGTCCTGAATATTCATTGGAAGTACTGATGCTGAAGTTGAAACTCCAATACTTTGGTCACCTGATGTGAAGAACTGACTCATTGGAAAAGACCTTTATCCTGAGAAAGATTAAAGGCAGGAGGAGAAGTGGATGACAGAGGATGAGATGGTTGGATGGCATCACCGACTCGATGGACATGCGTTTGAGCAAGCTCCGGGTGTTGGTGATGGACAGGGAGGCCTGGTGTGCAGCATTCCATGGATCACAAAGAGTCAGACATGACTGAGTGACTGAAATGACTCCTCCGATGGCCCAGCAGTAAAGAATCCACCTGTAATGCAGTAGCCACGGGTTCAATCCCTTGGTGGGTAAGATTCACTGGAGGAGGGCGTGGCAACCCATTCCAGCTTTCTCACCTGGAGAAGCCCCATGGACAGAGAAGCCTGGAGGGCTATAGTCCATAGGGTCACAAAGAGTCTGAAGCAACTTAGCACACGTGCACATAACACATGAGGGATACAGTGCACTTCGGAGTCCTGTTTCGCATGCCCTGCCATTGGCATCAGTTCAGAGGCAATCAGTGACCTGTGGACCTACGTCCCTGAAGAGTCCTGAGTTGTGCACAAGGCTGTGAACGGAGTCTGAAAGCCGCCATGTTTATCTCATGGCAGTCGAGTCAAGTACAAAGAGGAACAATGCAGTTCTCTGTTCCAGACAACTCCATCTTGGTCTTTTCCTGCCAACTGCTGTCTTGTTCCTTCATGGCTGGGTCATTCACTTCATGCGGTCCTTTGGCCTAACGCATCCCTTAGGTTTCTATGCAATCAGCCATCAGGATCAAGTACTTCTGAGCACCTTCAGCCATTGCACTTAGGTTGTGTGTGCATTTAGTATACATCTCTGACAAATAGATTTTCAACAGCTATGTTCTCATTTCTGAAATTGTATAGCTGTGTGGTTCAGTGGGACACACCTTGGATCATTAAAATGTTCCAAAGTTTTAACAGAGAAGGGACCTGAGGCTATGTCTCACAGAGGGGAAGGACTGGCCCTAAGTTAAGAAGTCAGTTTGACTACTTGTAAATCCAGGTCGCCAAAAGGAACAGACATAACTCTAAGACTGATTTTCAGAGATACCACCTCTATGTGAGGCTGAAAGATAAGTCTCTGTAACAAAGCAGCAACACATTCTGCCTCAGGCATTTATTTCCAAAGCTTCCAGAAAGGCAGTCATGATCCCCACAGACCCTGCCGCTTCTAGACTAAGGACAATATTTAGGTAACAACCACAGTTAATGTGTCAAGAAACCAGGAAATACAAAAACAAAAGCTTCCCGAATAACCAAAACCATCATATGTTCTGGTTGGTCTCAGGGTCATCTGCTGCCCCATTCACTCTCAAAACCAACCCAGTGTGGAGGTTAAATTGTCTGAACATCTTACAAATAATTCCCCTGCCCTCAATTAATAAGCAGTTTCTAGGAGGAGCAGGAGTAGTGAAAGATGTGCAAATTTTTTTTTTTCAATTCACAGATGTTTTTATTTCCAAACTGAAGTAAGAGAGGCTAGCAGAAGCTTCCAGCAGGGTAGAAGCTATCTGTGTAGCATAGAGAACTCTTACAAGGAGTGAAGACAATTTATACATCTACGGTTACTTTACAGACACTAGGGAATCCCTGGCTGATAGTGAAAACTAGGAAAGTAGTCGAGGCGTCCCTTGCCTGGGAGCTGCAGTGACCACAGCAGTTTCTGGGGACTCACTAGGAATAATCAAGGCTCATGACAGACCAGCACCTAGAAACAGGCTGTACCTTTCTATTCTGTGGGTCAGGTCTATGACTGAAGCTAACAGTTTCATTTTATTTGATACCAGGCTGCACTTGAGAGGTCCTTGTATTTTCATCGTGTTCACAAAACTATTTCTTTTATGTAGTCACAGTAGTATTAAAAGCAACCACCACAAACCCAAATACAGAAAATACTTGGAAGCTTTTTGGTGATACTGCGGGGACTTAAAAATGGTAAATGGCTTGGGCTGCCTTTGTCCCAAGAGATTTGTTTCTACCAGTCAGCACTTGCTACAGGCAAACAAACAAGACAGATGCTCTGGGAATGGGGTCTCTGTGAGTTCACTATGGAATCCGGCTCCCTGTCTTAAGGAATTCTGATAAATTAGTGTGCCTGGCTGCATCAGCCAGTGTCAGCCATCCCAAAGGAAACAGACAAACAAAACATTCATTTTTCCTTCCTATAACAAATCCTAGGGCTTTGTTTAAATCTCAATTTAATCCAGCACAGACCTGAAAATGGTGGAGAGACACTGGAGGATTCTTGAGCATGGAACCTATAGTATTCATTTCTGTATTCAGTGTCTGCTACATAATAACTCATGGCAAATAGGTTGGGAAAGAACAGAAACAGTGGCAGATTTTATTTTCTTGGGCTCCAAAATCATTGCAGATGGTGACTGCAGCCATGAAATTAAAAGATGCTTGCTCCTTGGAAGAAAAGCTATGACAAACCTAGACAGTGTATTAAAAAGCAGAGACATCACTTTGCTGACAAAGATCCAATACATAGTCAAAGATAAAGTTTTTCCAGTAGTCATGTACTGATGTGAGAGTTGGACCATAAGGAAGGCTGAGTGCTGAAGAACTCATGCTTTTGAATTGTGGTGCTAGAGAAGACTCTTCAGAGTCTCTTGGACAGCAAAGAGATCAAACCAGTCAATCCTAAAGGAAATCAACCCTGAATATTCATTGAAAGGATTGATGCTGAAGCTGAGGCTCTAATACTTTGGCCACCTGATGTGAAAAGCCAACTCACTGGAAAAGACCTTGATGCTGGAAAAGATTGAGGGCAGGAGGAGAAGAGGGCAAAAGAATGAGATGGTTGGATGGCATCACCGAATCAATGGACATGAGTCTGAGCAAACTCCAGGAGACAGTGATAGACAGGGAAGCCTGGAGTTCTGCAGTCCATGGGGTCTCAAAGAGTTGGACACAACTTAGTGACTGAACAACAACATGATAATTCACAGGAGAGCCAAGGTCACACAATTGACAACTGGTGAGACCAAGTTCAGAATGAGCTAGAATCCATATCTGTCACTCTTCTATCACATCATGTCATTGACAAATGGAGAAAGAATGATTTATACAAAGACAATACATTTATTCAATTCTCTAAATATCCAATGAGATGAAAATATGAGTCAAGGATGATATTTGTGTTGTAGCAGATGCAAAAATGAAGACAACATGATCCATGAAATCCAGGAACTTGATCAGTAAAAAGCAGTATATAATATATGCACATCCTCCAAACCCAAGCTGACACCACCTTCTCCAACTCCTCCAGACATACAGCGCCTATCTCCCCTAGTGATTCACATCTATTTAAGTATAGCAGTATCTCCCCTTTTGTGTACATCGCTGAAATGCAGAGTTTCTAAGAATTGAGACATCTTTAGTGACATTTCATGTGATTATAAGGGACTGTCATGTAGTTTGCAAGTGACCAATACAAGTTTGTAGGAATGAATGAATGGATGAAAGAGATTCAAAGAACCACAAGAGATCCTGCTGTTTGCAAATCATAGAGATACAAAGTCAATTTGCAAAACTAAATATTATGGGGCTAGTTTAATCTTTATATATTATTTACCTCTAAAAGACAACATGTAGTTTCTTTTTGGTTGGTTGGTTGGTTTGGTTTGGTTTGGTTAAGACTTTGCTTCTGAGTCTTAATTTTCAGAGATTTTGAAGGCAGCACAACAAGCAACAAAAGATACATGTAAAGTTGTCTTCAAACAAGAGTCTTATTTGTGCCTTGAGTTTTTAATTTACCATGATGGCTCCCCAAGGTATTTTCATAGGATGTATCCTAAGCAACACATTTAATCCTATTTTGAATGTACAGTGAATTTGCTATCAAAAGTCACTGACAAACACCTCCTTGCACTTTTGCAAAATTCTAGTTTCTTCAGTTGGCTCAATCTCTTCCCTCAGCTGATCTCCTCTCCCTTGGATTTCATATGAATTAGCTGAAGTTCACAGTGAAAGAGTGGTTCAAGCTGCAGCTGGATTACAACTTTTCTCCAGGTTTGTCTGTTGAGTCATAAGGGAAAACTGGATGCTTTTGCTTATTCAACAGAAGTTTATTGAGCATACTTGTATGAAGCTGTATTCCACCCTATGATAAAGAGATGAAAAGATAAAACCTCTTCACACCAGACATGTAGAGTCTATCAGGACAACTAGAATGTAAACATATAACCATGGTTGAGAACATTGGCTTTGGACACAAATATGGCTTCAAACTCCTGTTCACCAACACACTAATGTATTGTTTAGATTTTTTCCCAAATCTTTGCTTTCTCACCTGTAGATCAGGGATAACAAAATTAAACTTCATAGAAATGAACAAACAAGACCCTTAAGCAGAATCTACTGTGTCTCCTGTTGAATAGGTTACTAATGTTGACATCTATATTTCTGCTTAAAAATAGAAAACAGAAAATAGTTAATCCTAACTTTTAATCAGGTAATTGGTTAGGCCTGAGAGATGATTTCTGGATCTTTAAAAGTGTTCATTTGTATTCTGAGACAGTTGAAATATTGCAAAACATTCAGGAATAGAATCTGTGACTCTGTAATATGGGTATGTGCATGCATGCTAAGTTGCTTCAGTTATGTCTGACTCTGTATTCTCGCGGACTATAGCCTGCCAGCCTCCTCTATCCATGGGATTTTCCACGCACGAACACTGTAGTGGGCTGCCATGCCCTCCTCAGGGGATCTTCCCAACCCAGGGATTGAACCCGTGTCTCTTACATCTCTGGCATTTTGCAGGTGGGTACTTTAGCAGTAGTGCCACCTGGGAAGCCCAAATCTATACTATGCATCCCATAAAACTGGATTCTTTCCAAATTACATGAGTTTAAGGAAGTGGAAGTTATACCATAAAGTGCTCAAATATAGTGAATGCAAACCTGATTATTATTGAATATTTGCTGAATTCCAGGATTTTACTGAGCATAGCATATCTCAGAATACATGAGGGAAACTAAAAAGACAAATAAAAAAGCGAGGCTCAAAACTACATGGAAGTATTAGCTCACACCAGTCAGAAAGGCTATCCTTAAGAAGTCAAATATTAAATGCTGAAAAGAGTGTGGAGAAAAGGGGACCCTCCCGCACTCTCGGTGGGAATGTAAATTGGTACAGCCACTGTGGAGAACAGTCTGGAGATTCCTTATAAGACTCAAAACAGAGCTGTCATAATATCCAGCAAGCCCACCTCTGGGCATATATCTGGAAAAAGCCCTAATTAAAAAGATACAAGCACCCCAATGTTCATGGAAGCACTATTTGTAAGTGCTATAAATAGCCAAGACATGGAAACAAACTAAGTATCTATTAACATGGATAAATGGATAAAGATGTGGTATATATGTACAATGAAAGTCTACTCAGCCATAAAAAAAGAATGAGATAACGTCATTTAGAGCAACAGAGATGAACCTAGAGAAAATCATACTAAGTGAAGAGAGTCAGAAAAAGACAAATACATGATATCACTTACATATGGAATCTAAAAAAATTTATACAAATGAGCTTATTTACAAAATAGAAACAGACTCACAGACACAGAAAACAAACATGATTACCAAAGAGGAAGCGGGGGTGAGGGAGAAATTAGCTCAGGATTAACAGATACATACAACTATATACAAAACATACATATAAGACCTATTGTACAGCACAGGGGATTGTATTCAATATCTTATAATATTGATAATGGAATATTATAATCTTGTAATATTGTAATGGAAAAGCATCTGAAATACACATACACACATGTGTGTATGCATGTGTGTGTGTGTGTGTGCCTGTATGTATGTATACACACTGAATCACTTTTCAGTACACCAAAAACTAACACAACATTATAAACCAACCATACTTTAATAAAAAGTTAAAAATAAAAAGAGGCTCTACAGTAGGAACAGGTTAGCTCGTCCATATTTTCTCCTTCTTCGGCTCCCGAGTGTGTATTCCAAGCACTCCTTTTCAGATGGGTGATGCCATATGACTAAGCTCCAGCTCTGAAGTTAGAAATAATGTAATTCCAGTATGGCCCCCAACATGTCTCCTATGAACCTCCATGCTATCTGCACCTTCTCCCTGGAGGCTGATGTACTGGGAAACTTGGAAGCCACATGTTGAAAACGGCAGAGCCTTGGTCTGCCTGGTTCCCTGCATGACTGGGCAGAGCAGAGTCCTTACAGAGACCTGAAAGTGTGAGGGACTCTTCATGTGAGCAGAGATGTGTTTCTGTCTTATTGAGCCAATTCACAGGTTGGAGCTCTTTATTGCTACAGCCAGCTTTTCCTGTTTTCATAGACCTCTTTACATATTAAGGGGAAAGACTGTGCTCAGGTCAGAATCATGTACACACAGTTTCTAAAAGTGAAAATAAGCAAGCAAGACAAAAAACTTCAGCACCAGTGAAGATTATACAGGCAGGTTAAAAAAAAAAGTGGTTTTGTGTTGAAAACCAAGAATCAAGATAATGTGCAAATGGGACAAAGCTTTGTAGTCAGATAACCTGAGTTGGAATCCTGGCTCTGTGACTTCCTCAGTAGAAAACTCTGAGCAGGTTATTTATCTTTTTTTCAGCTTTCAGTTTCCTTAGCTCTAAAGGAGAGGGTATTACTTAGCTCACATTGTTGTTTTAAGGATTGAATGAGATCAATGGAAAGCTACTCTACCAAGCTAGGCAGGCACTCATTATGTTTGCACTCATTAACATTCTCTACTTTCTAATCCCCACTTGGTCACAGAGGAGCTATGTGTCCAGGCCAAGACAGTCCAAGTCTCAGGATTCTATTGCTTTCATGTACAAGGCAAGGCCTGTGCCGTCGCACACTTTGGTCCTCTTCCAGCTTTAACTCCCGATAAGATGGCAGATCTGGGCTTTGGGCTTATTTCTTCATCTGCTGCTAACCAGCTGAATGGTGCTATCGAGTTTAAGCAATCTCTCTGTACCCCAGTTTCTTCATTAGTCAACTTGCAATAGCAAAAATAAATGTTTTGTCTGCCTCACAAACGAAGCTTCAATAAGGCAAGAACAACCTCCGGAAGTCAATTAACTGCTACACTGAATATATGGTGACATCATTATTACTGTCTCTTCTTTGTAAGTCCTGATTAGCAGTAGTTTTGGTACATTAAATTGAAAAGTGTCTGCTATTAATGATAGCATCAATGGCACTGGTGATATGATTCTTCTCCACCTTTTGTAAATCTCTTTTTTACTGAGTTGGCACAAGAAAATCAGTCTCTTCCTGGTTGTACCCTCCTATTTTACCTCCAAAGTTTTTCTTTTTATTTGATTATTCTCTGCACAAATCATTCCTAAATTCATCCAGAAAGAATCAATTTACCCCATTTCAACTTTCCTCTCTAATCTGGAGGGTTTCTGATTCACAGCTCTATAATGTGACTGCTAACAAAAGTTAATATACACATTTACTGCTGTCTATGAATTAGCTGATCTCAGAGGTCTCTTCATTTCAAACTTATTCTCCCCAAAACGTTATACACCATGTATCTTTCTATGTATCAATCTCATTTTCCTCCCCAATACTCCATCCTAGCTCTCATTCCTGACAATCAATGAATAAAACGTCAAAGTTCTTCTAAAGGCTTATGAAACCCCACTTGATCGACCTGCTCTTATCTCTTTGAATTCATCAAACACTGTTCCCTTTGCTTATACTGGCGAGACAGCCATAATGACTTCCCAGGTACCACTCAGGCACATCAGTCATGTTCCAGCCACTGCATGTGTCATCCACATATGCTGTTCCTCCGTCTAGAATGTTCTCTTCAGATATTTCCATGGGTTAACCTCTCAATCTCCAAGTCTGTACAAAAAAATAACCACATTCTCAGCAAGCCCTTGCCTGGCCCTGGCACCTGAAATTACAACGATACCTACATATTCCCTATCCTCTCTCACTAGGTTTTTCTCCCTTGTCCTTACTGCCACCTAACATACTTTGTACTTTACACGCACACCTATATAAACATACTTTATACTTTACATGCATATCTCATGTCTGTCTGTCTTCTCCTAACCACATTGGAAGCCCCATGAGGTGACATGACAGAGAAGGACCTGGAATTCAGTGGGCGTGAAAGGAATATTCGCTGGTGAAGCAAAGACAGAGGAAGGGAAGGAAGAGTCACTGAAAATTCTTCCTTTTACATGGTTGAAAAATCTGCTCTGCATTCATTCTCCACATTTGTTGTGCATACCATGCTCCAATTCCTTATTTTCCCAGACCCGAATGAGTGCAGTATCTCCTGGGTGGGTTTTCCATCACTGTCCTCTCCAATTCACAGAACTATAGGGCTGATGTTCCCAAAACTGATTGCTCAGAAAATTTTTCATTAAAATCACAATAGCTTTTCTGGCATGTTACAGCTAATTCCGCTTGGGCAAGTTGTTTTCCAACTCAATACATTAATTCTTTTATTTTTATAATAAGCAAAGATTAAACTAGACCAACGTTTTTCACCTAATCTTCAACAGAGCTCAGGTTTCCCTGGGGGCTTTCTTAGGCAGACCAGGTGAATCTCCAGATGGGCCCACCTTGAGTGGCCATTAAGCAGTAATGCATTTCTATAGTATAACAACAACAGCATGTCTATAGTATAGATCTATTAAAGTTTCACTGAGATGCACATTGTTAATTTTAAAAAAATGAGCTAGATCATATTCACTATCAGTCTGAAATTTCTATGATTCTGTGTTTTTAATATATCTGGCTCCAATAGTATTTAAAGTGGGCTCCCCTAGTGGTGCAGATGGTAAAGCGTCTGCCTGCAATGCAGGAGACCCAGGTTCAATCCCTGGGTCAGGAAGGTCCCTGGAGAAGGAAATGGCAACACACTCCAGTATCCTTGCCTGGAGAATCCCATGGACGGAGAAGCCTGGTAGGCTACGGTCCACGGGGGTCGCAAAGAGTTCGACACAACTGAGCTACTTCACTTTGACTTTCATAGTATTTAAAAATTATCACTATTATAAAAACCTCCTATCAGGCATTCAAAGAGTCAATAATCTGACCTCACTTTGCCAACCAATTCTCTTTTATTTCTCAAAATTCTTCAGCATAAAACCTTGGCATAACTCTGGCCTGGTTGCCTTGGTATTCTGTATTCTATGGGCAATTTCATTTCATGTTTCCCACTCTGTAAGTGACTGTTTTGTTTGTTTTTAAATTAAAATCCAAGCACAAATTTTAATCCCACACAAAAAATAAAATCCTCTCTCTCTCCTCTAAATTCCTATAGGTTTTAACATTTCTATCACCTGAATTCCTACTGTGTTCTTTAACACGGTTCTGCAATCTTATTTAACTTATATCCATTCTATTTTAGAATAATCTGTATTTCTTGCTATAGTTTCTCTCATTACCAAATAGAATGTTTGAACTTCTACCCATTAATAAGTTACTATGTGTCAGGCCCTCTGACAAGTGCTTTATATCCCCTACTTCATTTGATCCTCAGAACGGCTCTGACATAATTTGAACCACCTTAAACAGAAAGTGGGGGCTTAGATGTTTAAATCATATGCTCCCAGTAAAGCACCTGGAGAGCAGCAGAGAGGGATTTAAAGCAAGGTTTATTTGACTCCAGAATACATCCTTTACACCATACAGCCTCCTGCATATTTTGGGGGAAGAAGGAACTTCTCTTTTATCATCACCTGTGGCTTAGCACCATTTCAGGCCTAAAGATGATCTAACTTATTGTTAGCAACAAATGTGCAGGTAAAAGAATTGAGTACAGATTTCAGTCAATGCTAGCACAGAGGAGACAGAAATTAGAGCTTGAGTCTAGCCAATTTAACTGCCTGCTGTAACGAAAATACATACTCCAAAGGAAAAGTCTACCTCTAGTAAATATGAACATAATATTTGACAACTAGATAGCATATGAAAAAGCAGAGACATTACTTTGCCAACAAAGGTCCGTCTGGTCAAGGCTATGGATTTTCCAGTGGTCATGTGTGGATGTGAGAGTTGGACTGTGAAGAAAGCTGAGTGCCGAAATATTGATGCTTTTGAACTGTGGTGTTGGAGAAGACTCTTGAGAGTCCCTTGGACCGCAAGGAGATCCAACCAGTCCATCCTAAAGGAGATCAGTCCTGAATGTTCACTGGAAGGACTGATGCTGAAGCTGAAACTCCAGTACTTTGGCTACCTCATGTGAAGAGTTGTCTCAGTGGAAAAGACCCTGATGCTGGGAGGGATTGGGGGCAGGAGGAGAAGGGGACAACAGAGGATGAGATGGCTGGATGGCATCACCGACTTGATGGGGATGAGTCTGAGTAAACTCCAGGAGTTGGTGATGGACAGGGAGGCCTGGCGTGCTGTGATTCATGGGGTCACAAAGAGTTGGACACGACTGAGTGACTAAACTGAACTGAATATTTGACATACAATAAAAAATGTTATACATCTAAAGAAATAAAATGTCACAGTGTGAAAGAAAAAGCAGATAATAGAAACTAACCTCACTTATACCCAGACAGTGGATATAGCAGACAGAACTTTAAAGAAAAAAAAACATGTTCAAGGACTGAATAAAAAGATATTGAGTTGAAAAATAAATAGACTTCTACCTTTACTAAAGATTGAATAACAGCATTGGGACTTACCTTCTCACCCAAAATAACAGAACAAACCAAGCTATATATATACAGGAAAAAATAGTTTCAAGATATTGGAAATTAGGCAGTTTGGAAAAATGAACCCTAAAAGACATAAAAGGCATGAGAAGAGTCCTGCACTTGCCCTATTTGCTAGCTTGAGAGAGGTTTGGACCTGGTACAAGGTTGGGGGAGGGGCACAAGAGGAGCCCAGTGGACTGCCTAGTTTAAGGATGTGGAGTGAGGGTACGGAGAAAACAAGACAGCTAGAGCTTGCAGAGCAGAATAGTGGAGGGCAAGAGCTGTACATAGAGGACTCTGGAGTCCTGCAGGGTGTCCCGTTCAAGCATTTAGCAAAGTACTGTTCAGCAAATGAGTGTCATGAAACTACTCAAGGCTGGAGAAAGAGAATAAGAATAGATTAGAGGCAACAGCACCTCATGGTCACCTTGGGAGGGGCCTACCGCCTGCTTCCACAAGCTAGGCTGAAAATTCTCATAATTCAATGGGTAGTGCTGGATGCTAAGTTACTCCAGTCATGTCTGACTCTTTGAAACCCGGTGGAATGTAGCCTGTAAGGCTCCTCTGTCCATGGGATTCTCCAGACAAGAATATTGGAGTGGGTTGCCATGTCCTCCTCCACGGGATCTTCCCAACTGAGGGATTGAACTCACGTTTCTTATGTCTCCTGCATTGGCAGGTGGGTTTTTTTTTTTACTACTAGTGCCAGCTGGGAAGCCCCAAAGAATTACTGGATGGAGTACACTAAAAGGTCTTGCCTCAGAAGTGTAGAATAATTAGTCTCATATCAAATACAGCATTGGCCTCCACTAAAAATCTTAACAGCAAGACTCAAAATGGTATAATTGTGTGTAAGTATCTTAACTGTGTCCCAGAAAAAAGTCAGAAATATTTCAAGGAATACAAAAATATTCAGTATCTAAAAGGTAAAATCAGCACTGACTGACATTCAAACAAGATTATTAGGATGATTGAAAATAGTAAAATCTAACTAAAATTGAAGAGGAAGAAAATCACTTGATATCAAAATAAAACTGACAGAGATGTTATAAAATAGGACATCAAAACAGTCACTATAAATGTATTCATGTAAAGAGTTAACTAGAAACATGAACTGGACTGTAAAAGGACTGGAAAAGGTCAGTTTTCATTCCAATCCCAAAGAAAGGCAATGCCAAAGAATGTTCAAACTACCGCACAATTCCACTCATCTCACATGCTAGCAAGCTACTGCTCAAAATTCTGCAAGCTAGGCTTCAGCAGTACATGAACTGAGAACTTCCAGATGTTCAAGCTGGATTTAGAAAAGGCAGAGGAATCAGAGATCAAATTGCCAACATCATTGAAAAAGCAAGGGAATTCCAGAAAAACATCTACTTCTGGTTCATGGATTACACCAAAGCCTTTGATTGTGCGGATCACAACAAACTGTGGAAAATTCTTAGAGATGGGAATACCAGACCACCTTATCTGCCTCCTGAGAAATCTGATGCAGGTCAAGAAGCAACAGTTAGAACATGACATGGAACAACAGACTAGTTCCAAATTGGGAAAGGAATATATCAAAGCTGTGTATTGTCACCCTGACTATTTAACATATATGCAGAGTACATCATGTGAAATGCAGGGCTGGATGAAGCACAAGCTGGAAACAAGATTGTCGGGAGAACTATCAATAACCTCACACATGCAGATGACTCCATGCTTATGGCAGACAGTGAAGAGGAACAAAAGAGCCTCTTGATGAAAGTGAAAGAGGAGAGTGAAAAAGTTGGCTTAAAACTCAACATTCAGAAAACCGATCATGGCATCCAGCCCCATCACTTCATGGCAAATAGATGGGGGAACAATGGAAACAGAGATTTTATTTTTGTGGGCTCCAAAATCACGGCATGAGGTGACTGCAGCCATGAAATTAAAAGATGCTTGCTCCTTGAAAGAAAAGTGATGATCAACTTAGACAACATATTAAAAAGCAGATACCTTTGCTAACAAGGGTCCATATAGTGAAAGCTATGGTATTTCCAGTAGCCATGTACGGATGAGAGTTAGACCATAAAGAAAGCTGAGCACCAAAGAATTGATGCTTTTGAACTGTGGTGTTGGAGAAGATTCTTGAGTTTCCCTTGGACTGCAAGGAAATCAAATCAGTCAATCCTAAAGGAAATCAGTCCTGAATATTCACTGGAAGGACTGATGCTGAAGCTGAAACTCCTATATTTTGGCCACCTGATGTGAAGAACTGTCTCACTGGAAAAGACCCTGATGCTGGGAAAGATTGAAGACAGGAGGAGAAGGGGACAATAGAGGATGAGATGGTTGGATGGCATCACCAACTCAATGGATGTGCATTTGAGCAGGCTCCGGGAGTTGGTGATGGACAGGGAAAACTGGCATGCTGCAGTTCATGTGGTCACAAAGAGTTAGACATGACTGAGTGACTGAACTGGGAAACATGAAAAAAGTTTACATATACTAACTATATATTATAGATAGCTAGAACATATACTATAATATTATATATGCTATGTATAAATGTGTCTGTGTGTTTATGTATGTCCAAATCAAACTAATAGAGATTAAAAACTATAATGTATGAGGTGACAAATACACTGTATAAGGCTGCTGGCATATTAGATGTTGCAAAGTACTAGATTAGTGATTTTTAAGACTAAAAATAGAAAGAATCAAAAGTATAAGTAAAAATGAAAGAGAATCAAAGTATACAAGAAAATCAAGTCATCTAATACATGTGCAATTGGAGTCCCTGAATAAGAAGCAGGAAGACATGAAGAAAAACTTGAATCTTACCCAAAATTATTCCAAAGGCACTGAAAAGTATATGTAAAAGAAGAAGCTCACTGAGCCTTAGATATGAGACATGAAAAAGAAAACAGGAAGGCACATCATAATCAAATTTCCTTCAAATAGTGATAAAGTAAGAAAAGCAGTCAGAGGATTAAAAAAAAAGATGTGTTACATGCAGAGGAACAAAGATAAGAATGTCAGCAGATATCTTTTGTGATACAATGCAAGTGAAAAGACAGTGAAATAACAGCTTTAAAAGCATAGAAAGAAATAAAAAACCTGTCAATGTAGGATGCTATACATAGCAAAAGTAAATTTCAAAGATGAAGTAAAATAAAGACCTTTCAGATATATAAAAGCTGAAAGAAATCACAACTAGCCTTTTAGCACTACATGAAATTTTAAAGACAGTCCTTCAGGCAGAAGGAAAATGATAACAGATGAAAATATGGGTCCCACAAAAGAACAAAAGAATACTGGAAATGGTGTCAGCATTGTAAACACAAGATTATTATTTTTAGTAAAAATTTTTAATTTTTAGATTATTTGCTTATTATTTAAATATTTTTAAATGATTTTTAACTGTTTATTTAAAAAGCAATGTATTTGAAGGTTTAAGACACTGTGAAATAAAATGTATAACAATAGCACAAAGACCGATAGGGAAGAAATGAGTGTCTTACTCTAAGGTTCTTACGTGTGAAGTGGTATGATAGCCCTTGACGGTAGCCTATGCTAATTCAAAGATGAATACTATAAACATAAAAACAACTGGTAGAACAACAGAATGAAGATTTATAACTAATAAGGAATCAAAATAAAATGCAATCTTACAAAACACTTCTTGCAAAAATGAACATAAAAAAGTAGACAGGGAACAAAAAACTCATGGGGCAAGTAGAAAACAAACAGCAAGATGACACACGTTAGCCATGCCAGTGATCATACTGAGTGTAAATGGTTTACACATCCAGAGGTCGAGATGCAATAAAAACCGTTCTTCAAAAATGATAGCAACATAGAGATATTTTCAGATAAACCAAAACTGAATCATAGCAAGCTGACTGGCACTACAAGAAACATTGAAGGAAGTTAAGACTGAAGGAGAAAGAAAACAGGTGGTATCTCAGATCCAGTGAAAGAAATGAAGCATATTACCAATAACAGATACAGGTTTAAAATACAGAAACTACGTGGATTATCTCTTCTTATTCTCTTCTTTAAAATACTTACTTTAAATCAAAAATTATATCACCACTGTAGGACTCAGAATGGAGGTTTAACAAATGACCATAGCAGCCAAAAGGAGAGGTGGGTGGTAAAACAGAACCATATTCAAGTGTTACAATATTATTATGAAGTAGTCTGTGAGAAATGTAACAATGTTGATCTAGTAAAACAGTACCAAAGTAGACTGAAAAAGTAAAGGTGCATATTGTAATCTCTATAACAACTACAAAAGAAAAAAAAACCTAATAAAATAAAAGTATTTGATTAACCCCAAAGAAGAAATCAATAAAAGAGAAACTTTAGAAAACCAAAAATATCAGACAAATAGAAAAGAAACTGAAAATGGTAAACCCAAATCCAACCAAATAAATATTTGATTTAGATGCACACACAGACAAATACACACACACACACACACACTTATATATATAAAATCATGCAACTAAAGGCACAAGTTATTAGACCAGATAAAAAAGCAAGACTGAATTATATGCTGTCTTTGAGGGCCACACTATAAATACACAAGCACAAGCAATTTAGAATAGGAAAAGATATAATTTCTACACATGAATGTTAAGAAAGCTGGAATAGCTATACTTTTTTCAGCTTAATTAAGGGATAATTAGCAAATACAGTTGTAATATATTTAAAGAGTACAACATGATACTTTGATATATGCATACATTGGTAAAGTTTAGAATAGTTATATCAGAAAAAAAAAAAATAGGCTTCAAGATAAGAAAAATTAGCAAAGATAAAAAAGGCATCTCCTAAAAGAGTCAGAAAGAGTCCGCTCATCAGGAAAATATAGCAATTCTAAATACTGAAAGTTCTAATAGCAAAGCTTCAAAATATATCAAACAAATCCAGAGATTTTAACATCCCTATTTCAGTAACTGATAGAGTCACTAGACAGAAAAAACTAAGAATATGGAAGACCTCAATAAGTCTCATTGACACTTATTGAAATGACACCCAACTGAAGCATACATATTTTTATGCAAGTGCATATGAAATGTTCACCAAGATAAAACAAATGTGGTTCATTAAACAATCTCTAAAAAGTTCAGAAGACTGAAATCTTACTGAATATGTTCTCTGACCACTCAGAATTAAACTAGAAATCAAGTAACACTAAGATATCTAGAAAAATTAAATGTATTATGGAATTACACCACTTCCAAAAGCTCATGAATTAAAAAAAAATTACAAGGAAAATATGAAATATTGCAAACTGAATAATAATAAAAATATAACACATTTAAAACTGGGGAAAATCAGCTACAACAATGCCTGGGAAAAATAGTATGGCTGTAGTGCTCTTGCTTTTTAAAAAAAAGAAAACTTTAAAACCAAAGATCTAACTTTCCATTATAAGAAACTAGTAAAAGACCAGCATATAGATTTTTATGCTATATCTGGTCCTGCCCACAGGGCTGGAGTGTGTGGGTAGGATCAGTGACAACTTCAGAGCATCTCAAAGACTCAATTAAAATAGAAGGAATATTTCTTAACATAACCTGAAGCAGAATAGCCAAGTGCAAATTTTTGATACTGAAAACAAGAGGAAACAAAAATACGATTCTATTCAACAAAACCAAAGAAAGAGTGAAGGGCAAAGGCTGGAGGAATAATTGGGAAATAAAGACCTAGGAGAACAGAAAGCAGGTAAGCATGAAGGGTAAGGAATGAACAGGTGGAGAGAGGCCCAGGAATGAATGGCATACTCATGCTTGAATAGTACGTTGATGCTGAAACACCTTTTAAGCTTGAGCCCTGAGTTTCAGGTTATATGTCAACCTTGCTTAACAACCTCCAGCTCCAAATAAACATACTATCTCACATAATTGAAAACTCCAGGGGTTCAAAGCTATGGGATTCAGGTAATCAAACAGTATCATCAGGATTTAGGCTACCTCTCATCACTCTGCTTTTCACCATACTACCTTCACTTTAAACCACAGCCTCTCCAGCTGTTCTAAATCCATCAAAAAGAGCAATTCTTTGATCAATGGAATTGTCAAAAATCTAGGATTCAAGCTTCATTGATCTCAGTTTGATCATTTGCTGAGTCCTGAAGTGGCCTCAGCAGTCAAGGAGGCAATGTCTGGATCACCAGTTCATCCTGGAGCAAAACATAAGCTCAAACTTCACCTGAGGTATATCTGGAACTGAGAATTGAGTTCCAAATCAGTCAAGGTTGTATGTTACAACTGCAGCATATTTGAGATGAACCTACTGGCTCATGAATCCAGGTGACTTTGGACAGTCTATAACTTTTCCTTAGGAGCGCTTCTCAGTCTAAAGGGCATCTTCAATTATCTATTCTCCATTTGGTACCAGATCAAACTTTCTGATATATGCATCTATTGTTATCAAGAAGGTAAAGAAAGACATCAGTGTCACTCTATGAACTAAGCATAAAAGATTCCCCTGAGGATTTAGGCAACATGGCGGAGTACACTTCATGCTAGTAAGAAGGACATAATGTGTTCTGGTAATTCTTTGGGAATCATTTCATTCCATCATTATCATTGTCATTGTTGTCCATCATCATCATCATCACTCACTGAGATTTTGTTTAGTAACCCACAAGCTGTTAACTACTCTGACTATGTTTCTGAATGCTTCTGTCAATCTTATCCAAGGCAAGTATTTGGATCTGAATCCCAACCACCCACTCTCCCAGCTTCCTGTGCCAGTTACTCATCTACTTGCTGTCAATTCAGTACTTACCTTTCCTCTGTTGACTGCTGAGAGTACTGTTCCTCAGACCATTTTGCCAACTAGCTTCCAGCTAGATGTGACTGATTAGAGGCATTGGTGAGACATAGGAGTGAGGAAAGATGAGAGAAGCAGGTATTTCTTATCCTCTCTACCTTTGGAAGCATCTCTGATCATGGCTATACTTTTCCAGCCCCAACAGTAGGGATGACTCCCTATAAGGCTAACCTCAAGGTCACTCCTAACTTATCCCAATTGCTTATTAAGCTCTTCTAACACTTTTGCAAAGAATATACTCTATTAAACTACCTCCACTGAATTACCTGCTGAGGTTTTTGTTTTCCTGCTAGACTGTGACTGAGACATCACCTTTCATTCACTTCTGGTAGAAGAACTTTGAGTTGTTTACATAAAGGTGTGTAGGTGCCCAGTTGCTTAGTCATGTCTGACTCTTTGGACTGTAGCCCTATGTAGTCATGTCTGACCCTATGGACTGTAGCCCTCCAGGCCCCTCTGAGCAATATCTTAATCTCAGAAAAGAAGAAGCCCAAGTCCCAGTCCCAAGGGTGGAGTCACTCTTGATCTGAATAAGAGGTCTTCAAAGAATAATCCTTCGGCTAGAAGTATTAACCAGCAGGGAACATATTAGAAAAGAAAATGATCAGGCCCCACCTAGGTGGCTCAGTGGTAAAAATTCTGCCTGCTAATGCAGAAGATGAGGGTTTGACCCTGGGTCAAGAGGATCCCCTGGGGAAGGAAATGGCAACCCACACCAGTTCCATGGACTGGAGAATTCCATGGACAGAAGAGCCTGGCGAGCTACAGTACACAGGATCTCAAAAGAGTCAGATACGACTTAGCCACTAAACTACAACAACCCCACTATACTGAATCAGATATTCTGGGCTTAGAGTCCAGCAATTTGTATTTGAACAAACTCTCCAGAATTGTGCTAAGGACTGTACTTTGGGAATCACAGGTCTACAAGCGTAACGCTACCCTGTCTCATTCCCAGTGGCTTGTCTAGATATGGGAATGTGACTAAGTTCTGACTAATAAGAAGTAAGGAGAAGTCTGCGGAGGCTGTAAGTGAGAATGGGGTTGCCTTTCATAATGAAATGACGGAATTCCTGGCATATTCACTCCATTTGGCAAGCTAGATGGAGGACTTGGGTGATGGGAAGTGCACCCATCTTGGTATCAAAGGAGAAAATCCAATAAAATCACAGACACAGCAAACAAGCCTTCTTAATCAATCCTGGAACTATCATAAGATTTAATTCAGAATTTTATTAATAAGTAACAATTACTTGAGTTTTCTGTTACTTGCAGCTGCAAGTAACAACTAATTCAATAGAATATTTTTGTCTCTATAGATAAGAAAACCAATTTAGGAAGAGAGCAAATAATTTCTAAAGAGCAATCTAGTTAATGCATGGTATGGTAAGATTTTAATTTGTTTTTCTGATTTAAAAACTTCAGTAGGCTAATCTACCTTTCAATAGGTCACACTGTCACTCTTACCAAAATGCAGGTCTTCCTGATATGACCAGGAAAGTGGAAAGGCTATGTTTTACATTTTTCCCTTATGCCATTCATTATAGCTAATTTTGAGTATGGCCGTAAGAATCCTTGATGAAGACAGTAGTGAAACCTTCCTGAAAAATGCTTCGTTTTCTTGCTTAAAAAGTACAATACTGGTTGGTTTTTAATTTATTCCTGTAAGATGTTAAACATATTCCTTTCAGGACAGACCTGTGTGTTTTTCCATAAGTATTCCATTATTCATTATTGCATTATTCATAGAGGAGTTATTTATGTAGTCATGATAAATAAGATAATTTACTTCAAAATAAAATGAGAGGCTTCAGACTCCAATAAACATTGAAAAGTTTAAGTAACTCAGTCCTTTGGAAAATTTCACTGTATTTGTCACCATCTGATTACACCCCCCCAAAAAAAATCTTTTATGCTGTTGCAGACAGGCAACCATCATAATGAAAAAGCTATTTTGGAAAAAAAGAATAAAAGCCTTTATTTGTCAAATTCACAAAGTTTTGTCATTGGTGTTTTTGAAAGGGGAAAAAAGAAAAGCATCTTATTTTTTTCCTCTTCCTGAGTTGGAGAAGAAATTCAGAAGAGAAAATTCAACCACAATACTTAAAGGCTAGAAGAACCTGGGCTTAAGATTTCTAAAGAACACTTATGCTGCTTTGTCTGACTATAGCACCATGGTATCCTGGATGCATTTGGTTGGAGAATGTCTTTGCTAGACTGAAGCTGTTCATAAAGAACCCAGAGCCAGAGCTGACCCCGTGAGTCAGATTGAGAATCTATGATTTGGAAAGTTCAGAGCCAGGACCAAGTAACTACAAGTGGATACAAAGGAAATGAGTCATCTCTCTTTGAACAACCATTCAACTTGAGAATCCACATAGCAATCCAGAGAAGACAGACTACTGATAGAGCAGATAACATGGGTGAATATCACTCAGAAATGGATTAGAGGATAGCATCATTGCCTGTGGTCACTCATCATCTGTCCCTTTTCAGTGCCTATAGATAAACAATAGCTCTTTCCAGTTGTATGGGTTAGCCATTGAAATATTGGTAACGGCTAAGTTTGTCTAAAATCCACATGCTTAGAAATCATGGATTCCCAGGAGAACAGAGGAAGGGAATTTTTATATGCTACCGTATTCAAGGTCAAACATTCCAAAGATTAAGTAGCCAGACAGACAAAATAAGTGAACGATGTAGCCCAGTAAACTGGAGCGAGTATACACCCTGCCTGTGGGGAGTAGCTATTACTCAGCTCCAGCCATGGTGGAATCCCAGCGAAGACCATTCTTTCACTCAGTAGAAGGTACTCTGGTTAAGTCTGCCTATAAAGTTAGTTTAATTTTTTTTCTTTTAAAAAACACCAGTTAGGCCAACACTGGACAGGGCATGGGAAATGTTCTTTCATTGAATTCAAGCTCTCAGTTTGCAAACTCTGAGTCTATTGACTATATATTTATACATAGGGAAATAGAGGCCCAATGAGAGAAGTAATTTATTTAAAGTCTCCTTGCTGGTTGGACAAATACCTAACAGCATGAATCCATATATCTAACCCCCCACCCCCATTTATCATCTGTCATGGGCCCAAAGACTAGATAATCAAATACAAAGAAGGAAGAGAATGAACATTTGTTCCATGTCTACTAAATACCCAGGCACTGTAGTTTAGTCTGCATGGCAACCCCGAGAAGCACGACTTACTCGTGCCCATTTTACAAGTAAGAAAAGCAAAAAGTATGTGCCACGTTCCCAAGGCTACAGGATACAACATGATAGAGTCAAGATTCAAGTACAGGTCTGTCTAATGCCAAATACTCTTTTTCTCCTCCTATGCAATGCTGCCTCTTTCTTTAATCTTCTTCTGTGAAATCATTAATACCACCCATAGCCTCTTCCCTGGACGACCTCAGAGTCTGCTGAGGGAGTCAGACATAGAAACAGCCACCTCTCTGGAGGAAATTCAGGGCCAGCTACACAGATGAGCTCTAGCATTTCTGGAGGGCATACCCAGAGCCAGGTGTTCAGAGAGCTCAGCTCAGCAGAGCTTCGTGTGCTTCTCCCCAACCTGCAGTGAACCAAAGTGGAGGGGTGAAGTCTCTAGAGGATGCTCTGGCTTCACCCTCAAACTCAGATCAGGGAGTTGCTAACATAGTCTTTTTGATGCAAAATGTGCTCCCTTGCAAGCCTGACAATACTGATACCTCAGGGAAGGTGCATCATTGAACCATATGCAACGTGCTACCAGACTCAATATATTGTTTGACCCTCACACCCCCAGTGAGTTGGGCACAGTAAGGTTCAGGTTTTCCTTCAGACCTGATGAAACTGAAACTCAGAAACTATTCAAGGTGGAATAGCCCCACTGAGGGCTTCTGCCTTCTGGGTCTACATTCTTTGTAGCCTAATAGGTTAAATATTCAAGCATTTGGGGATAGAAAGGAGGTTAGCAGCAGGAATCAAGGGGAAGTTTCCCCTAGAGACAATTAATTAACAGACTGTAATGGGATTTGATTTCTGTTCAGGACTTTTCTACTGGCTTCCTCTTCATTCACCAAGCTTTCACTTTTCTTACATCTTTTCTGTTTCAATAACTTTTATTAAGCTAGTCCTACTTGTCCCCTGGCTTGTACCAAAGACTGAGATTTTCAAAAAGAAGTAGAAATACAGCAGGCACAGAAGTTCACAGATTTTTTTTTTTACACTGAAAGCCACATGAAGGTCAGTACTGCAAAAAATGATGCAAATATCTAAAGCATCATTAAAAACAAGCAGGAAAGAGGATATATCAAACAATTTAAGTTTTAACACAAGATTGCCAAGGGAAAGTCAAGTCACCCTTCAGAATGTTTCACCATTTTCTGGTTGCTTTTCCCTCAGTCCTGCTAAGAAGTTTCCTTCTAGGAAGAATTCTATCATCCACTGTCATCACCACAGGCATTAGTATTGCTTTAATCACTTAACTCCTGGCTTCTTAATAATGACATGGGCAAAGGAACAAATGCATCAAAAGTCAGTCATCAACAAAACGGGACAAGACCGGACACTACAAAAAGAATAGCTTCCCAATCCCTAAGGCAGGGCTTTCCTGTCACCAAGAAAACTGCACAAGTACCTGTGCCGGGCTGTTCCTGAGGGTTTAGGACAGACAACCTGCACAGTCAGCCCTGGGACCAGAAGCCATCCACACACACAAGTCTATTTAACAACTGAGCCAGGTGCCCACATTAAGACTCTGGGGATTTCACGTACAAATTTTAGATGACTGGCATCTCTGAAAAATTTAATCTGGCAAACCTGGACCCAAGCTTCCACATGACAGCAATTGGTGAGAGCTGGGCAGTGGTTGCCACCTTTAAATAGTGCACGAACTCTCCACTGTAGAGGATCCCACACCTGGTTCTTCCCAGGCTGGACAGCTATAGACACCTAAGTTTGTGACACGTGCCAGAAGAGGCTGCCGTTGTGCTGACAAGGGTACCACAATCCCTAAACTGTTTGGATAGTGCATCTCATATTATAAATATATTTTAGTATGCAACACTATATTAGCATTTCACATGCCAAATATGTGGCAGAAAGCAACACAATATTACAAAGCAATTATCCTCCAATTAAAAATTTTAAAAAAATCATAAGGCAAATATTTAAATCAATAAGTTAAATTATAATATTAATGACATTGTTATTCATTTCACAAAAATGTTTGTCTTCTCCAATGTATTATTTTTAGTATTGGCAAAATGATGGAATATGTCTACTGATTCTGATACTATCACTTTAAAATTTTATTTTTGACTGTGCTGGGTCCTTATTGCTGCATATGGGCTTTCTCTACTTGTGGTGAGCAGGGGCTACTCTCTCATTGTGGTGCTTGGGCTTCTCATTGTGGAGCACAGGCTCTAGAGGGCACAGGTTCCAGTAGTTTCAGCAAATGGGCGCTGTAGTTGTGGTGCATGGCCCAGCTGCCCCGCGGCATGTGGGATCTTCCTGGATCAGGGACTGAACCACGATCCCTGCATTGGCGGGCAGACTCCCAACCACTGGACCCCCAGGAAAGCCCTGATAGTTTCACTTTTAATCTTGCATTACTTTCTATGCTAACTAAATGACATCACCAGGTATTTGCAATTAAATCATTTATAATTAAAGATCAGTAAGTTTTATGTCTTTATTTTTATAATAACTGACACAAATAGGAATTTGAACATTTTTATAAGAATGGCTTAACATGGCTGTCCTGGGGCACATGCCAAGTGCTGAAGGCAGGAGTGGATGTCCCGTCACCATTCTTAAACACTCCCCACAGATGATCTAAACAAAGTGGTTCAGACTCTAAGCCACAGGTTCTAGAGTCAACCAGAACCTGCTTGAACTCTGCCTCTGCCCCATTCTCGTTATGGAACCCGGCATTACTTGTTTCAGTTCATGGGACTGAAATGGAGAAAATGATGGCTATACATCATTGTGATATTTAAATGAGATAAAGTATGCAAATTGTTCATCTAAGAAATCAAAGTCCATGCTCAATAGTGGGTAACTCCTATTTCCTTAAATATTTTTTTTCACTCTGTTTAGTATGTTTAACAACATGATTTGCTCTGATGGACTGAGAGTCAGAGACATCTCTTTGAGAAAATCTGCCACTTTAAAAAATTTGTGTTTCCTTACTTCCTCCTTTTCCTAGCCACTGCAATCTGTATACAAATATATAATTTTTTAAAATTGAAAAATATGCCTTTCTTCAATGGACCAGTAAAGAATTGGGCCATCATAATATGGCGAAAGTATTTTTTCCCAGATACCTAGTTACTAATGCCTACTCCCACACACATATACACATGTTTTCTAAGGCATGACTTTTTGGGGAAAAAAGAGAAAACCCTTATTAATAATTGCAAAAACTCCACATTTGACTTCACTTCCCATTATTCACATATTATTTCCTAGGTATTAATTTTTCCTGTGTCGCTGACTACAATTCATTGAGTAAAATGATGACAGAAGAAAGAGGATTACAATTCAGAACCTAATTGAACAGCAGGAACAGACCGATTGGTGTTGGCAAGCACCTCCTCTGTAGCAGCTTCAGCGGACCGGCCTGAGGTCCCAGGCTATTACTAAATGTAGCCTGAAGGCTTGAGATTACCTTTGGTGTCCAATCATCTTGAATTCTCTTGTACTTATTTTTGAGAATATTTTTTAAAAAATTTTAGTTGGAGTATAATTGTCTTTCAATGTTGTGTTGGTTTCCACTGTACATCAACATGAATCAGCCATGAATATACATATATCCCTCCTTCTGGAGCCTCCCTCCCACCTACCCCAATCCTATCCTTCAAGGTCATCACAGAGCACCAAACTGCGTTGAGCTCCCTGTGTTGCCCAGCGGCTTCCCACTACCTATCTATTTTACAGATCACAGTGTGTATATGCCAGTGCTACTCTCTCAATGGGTCCCACCTTCTTCCCCTGCTGTATCCACAAGTCCATTCTCTACATCTGTGCCTCTATTCCTGACCTGTAAATAGGTTCATCATTACTATTTTTTCTAGATTCCATACATATACATTAGTACACAAAGTTTGTTTTTCTCTTTCTGACTTACTTCATTCTGCATGACAGACTCTAGTAAGACTAGAGTAAGACTAGTCTAGTAAGACTCATCCATCTTACTGCTACAGACGAAATTTTGTTCCTTTTAATGGCTGAGTAATATTCCACTGTGTATATGCATTGTATCTTATTTATCCATTCATCTGTCAGTGGACATCTAGGTTGCTTCCTAGATGTTGGAATCCTTACCTTGATTAGGCAGATCAGTGCCCTTCTTGCTCCTAAATGGCCAAATATACTTTTCACTTATAACCCATCAGCTGGTATTGAGTATCAGCTATTTTTTAGCAATCTGTTTCAGAGTTCAAGGTAGTGAATCAGAATGGAAACAGGCTTGTTGGTTTATATGCTTTAAATATTATTTCATGGCTATATATTTTATATTTTCAGATGGTTTGACATTGAATTTACAGATTTTTTCTTTCCATGTTGTGTGGTTTTGGATTCTTCATTTTCATATTTAAAATAGAGATATAATTCTTGTCTTAAGACTTGTGACTACTAAATAAAAATGGTTGGTTTTCTTTTACCCCTTTATTACCAGTGGTACAGAGTTGAATAAGACTGGTTTTTGCCTTTATGGGTTTATGTCCCTTGAAGGAGACAAGAACATACATAATTAGAATATTAAACAATATTACATTAATAAATGAATTAAGTATAGAATCAAAGCTACCATGTCATCCTCTCTAACAATAAAATTTCAGGATTATATACTCCCTGATAACATGAATTAAAATATAATGTGTTTTCCAAGTGGCAATTAGCTCTCATTCTCTGTCTAAGCCTTATTCTCAAGCAGAGGTGGAATAAAGAGATTATCTTTGGGGGGAGATGGAAAGAGAAGAGAACGGAAGGTCAGCAGTAAACAGGAATGAAAATGACTCCCATGTGCCAAGTATCGCCTTGACTTGATCATCTGGGATCATCAACAATCCTCAGTGGGCACCATCTCACTAGGATGCTTCTGGAACAAGCTACACATTTCAGCCAAGACAAGGAACTAGATGCAGACTCAGTGTGATACTGAGGCCTGAGGAAAACTGCTGCCACGTAGAACCAAACAGTAACAAGGCCTAGATGAATCTAGGTCTGGGAGTTGGATCACCTGGGGAAGTTCATTTGAGTCTATTCCTCAACCATGTTATGAAAGATCTTTGGATTTCACATAATTTAATTTTTTAGGCCTGCTTTCTCTGATGCATGGTTTTTATTACAGTATTTAGATTTCCTGGGTGGCTCAGTGGTAAAGAATTCACCTGCCAATGCAGGAGACATAGGAGAGGTGGGCTTGATCCCTGGGTCAGGATGATCACATGGAGGGGGGCACAGCAACCTACTCCAGTATTCTTGCCTGGCGAATCCCTTGGACAGAGGAGCTGGGCTGGCAACAGTCCATGGGGTTGCAAAAAGTTGGACACGACTGAGCACACAGATTCTAATAGAAGCTTTGAATTATATTATAATTTTCAATAAGATCTGGACTCTCCTTATCCCTTTTCTTATCTCAAACATTTCTTCCTTCAGCTCACTGCACTCTAGACACTCACCACATGACCTTCTCAGGTCTATCATCTATCTTAGAGATTCTGCACTAGCTGTTTCCTCTTCCTAGAATGTTTTTAATATACACAACCAGCTCCTTCTGTTACTTAGGTCTCAACTCAGATGCGACCATCACAAAGACACCTTCCTTGATCACCATTTTTGAGGTTGCTTCATGGCTCCCTACTCCGCTCTTCTGGTTTCTTGTCTTCATGGCATCAGCCAGCATCTGACATGATCTGGTACAGATGTCTGTATATTGTCTCTCTTCCTCCACAATACCATACGCACACAAGGACAGGGACCCCTCTGTCTTGTTTATCATCGCAGCCCCCACAGCATTCTAGACAGTGGATGGTGTGTATGGCAAGCTCAGTGGAAACCCCTTTATGTGGGGCTCTTTCTCTGCGGGGCCAAATAGAGTAGGGCACTGGGAACTCTAGAGGGAAAGTACTAATAAGAAAGTTATAGGAAACTAGGGTAAGTTGGGGAAAAGAACTAGGAGATTATTCCTGTGAATACAATTGCTGGACTATATTGGATGCAACATCTTACTAATAACAGTAATCAATCGTAAAAGCAGCTAGCAGACATTGGGTACTGAGACTGCCAAGCACTCTTCATAGCATGTTCCAGAGAGATGTTAGCTGATCTAATACTTACAAGGTACTAATGATACAGATATGATTATTATCCTTACTTTACAGATGAGGAGATAGAGGCTTAGAGAAGTTATTTAACTTGCCCAACATCACACATGGGGTTCTCAAGGCAAGAAGATATTAAGAAGAGGTTGCAAGAATACACAGAAGAACTACACATAAAAGATCTCCATGACCCAGATAACCACGATGGTGTGATCACTCACCTATAACCAGACATCCTGGAATGCGACATCAAGTGGGCCTTAGGAAGCATCATTACGAACAAAGCTAGTGGAGGTGATGGAATTCCAGTTGAGCTTTTTTCAAATCCTAAAAGATGATGCTGTGAAAGTGCTGCACACTCAATATGCCAGCAAATTTGGAAAACTCAGCAGTGGCCAAAGGACTGAAAAAGGTCAGTTTTCATTCCAATCCCAAAGAAAGGTGATGCCAAAGAATGTTCAAACTACTGCCCAATTGCACTCATCTAACAAGTTAGCAAAGGAATGCCCCAAATCCTCCAAGCCAGGCTTCAACAGTATGTGAACCCCAGACTTCCATATGTTCAAGGTGGATTTAGAAAAGGCAGAGGAACTAGAGATCAAATTGTCAACATCTGTTGGATCATAGAAAAAGCAAGAGAGTTCCAGAAAAACATCTACTTTTGCTTTATTGGCTATGCCAAAGCCTTTGCCTGTGTGGATCACAACAAACTGTGGGAAATTTTTAAAGAGATGGGAATACCAGACAACCTAACGTGCCTCCTGAGAAATCTCTATGAAGGTCAAGAAGAAACAGAACATGACATGGAACAACAGACTGGTTCCAAACAGGAAAAGGAGTACGTCAAGGCTGTATATTGTCACCCTACTTATTTAACTTCTATCCAGAGTACATCATGCAAAATGTGGGGCTGGATGAAGCAAAGCTGGAATCAAGATTGCTGGGAGAAATATCAATAACCTCAGATACACAGATGACACCACCCTTATGGCAGAAAGTGAAGAGGAACTAAAGAGCCTCTTGATGAAAGTGAAAGAGGAGAGTGAACAAGTTGGCTTAAAGCTCACCATTCAGAAAACTAAGATCATGGCATCCAGTCCCATTACTTCATGGCAAATAGATGGGGAAACAGTGGAAACAGTGGCTGACTTTATTTTTCTGGGGTCCAAAATCACTGCAGATGGTGATTGCAGCCATGAAATTAAAAGACACTTGCTCCTTGGAAAGAAAGTTATGACCAACCTAGATAGCATATTAAAAAGCAGAGACATTACTTTGCCAACAAAGGTCTGTCTAGTCAAAGCTATTGTATTTCCACTAGTCATGTATGGATGTGAGAGTTGGACTATAAAGAAAGCTGAGCACTGAAAAATTGATGCTTTTGAACAGTGGTGTTGGAGAAGACTCTTGAGAGTCCCTTGGACTGCAAGGAGATCCAACCAGTCCATCCTAAAGGAGATCAGTCCTGGGTGTTCATTGGAAGGACTGATGCTGATGCTGAAACTCGAGTACTTTGGCCACCTGATGCAAAGAACTGACTCATTGGAAAAGACTCTGATGCAGGGAAAGAGCAAAGGTGGGAGGAGATGGGGACAAGAGAGGATGAGATGGTTGGATGGCATCAATGACTCTATGAACATGAGTTTGAGCAAGCTCTGGGAGTTGGTGATCGACAAGGAAGCCTGGTGTGCTGCAGTCCATGGGATCACAAAGAGTCAGACACAACTGAGTGACTGAACTGACTGACTGAACATCACACAGCTACATAACGAAGAAAGTGAGCTATAAATCATGATAATCCATTTCCATTCTCATAACTAAAACTAATACTTCAAATCAAATCATGAAATAGCAAACACTCATTATTCTTAAAGAAAGAAATAGCCATGAACATCTCAGCTAGAACAGGGTATAAGTTACTAGATAAGAGGAGGGCAAGTCACACGGTAAAGAGGGAGATCATATTTGAGATGGTCAAAAAGACAATAAACATAAAGCAAGAAGGATGAGGGTTGGTGAATAAGGAACTCCTGAAAGGGTTCAAGAGCTGAGTTTGGGGGGAAAATGTGTACCCACAGATATATCTTTCCATACTCCAGGAATTAATACTATGTTTTGCTAGGCTGGACTATGAAAGTTTGCTGGATTTGCGCAAAAACAAATATACTGAAGTTTTTGTTCCCACAAATTGTCACTAGGTTTAACCCTCAACCTATGCTTATTCTTCAGTCCAACCAGAGGATGTGTGAGAAGGAAGAAAAAGACAGACACCAAGGAAACAGATTACATTCAGCCTTCCACACAATTCAAGGGCAGAAATGGGAATCTGGCCAGTTCTGCTTTAAGAAAATGCTTTACACATTCTATAGAGCACATTGAAATTGCACTTGGATTCTATGCTCTATTCCAGCAAGGTTATTTATGGTGTTTATTGAATACAGACACTATTCTTTGCCTCTCTGCACATTTGTAAATACATCCATTTATACATCCATTACGGCTTATGATCTGTAACTGAAAACAAGATGTGACAGTCGTGCATATCCACCAACAGTACGGAGTCAGGTGAAGCCATCCCGGGCCCTCGAGGGCTGGAGAGGTCTTGGTGTTCAACACAAGTGCCCAAGGTGTTAATTAGGCCTCAGTCCCTAGACTTTCCAATGAGACCGCCAGTTCACAGGTTATCACTGTGAACATCCATTCACAGCCCCTCCTAACAGATCAAACACAAGGATTAATGATGTAATCTGTTGTAGTAATCCTTAGAAGTTATGGAATTAATTTTAATCATCATGAAGGCAATGAGAATACTAATAATCTGTATTGCTCACCTATACAGAGACCGGTCATTTTTACGAAATATTAGTGTCCAAAAAAGTATAAAAAGTAATGCTGAAAAAGCACCAATGTCTACCTCCCAGTTAAAAAGATAAATTATTACTAATACAGTTGAAGACTCCTCTGTATGCCTACCTGATTACATCCTGCCAGTATTAACCAGCATTCTACTTATAGTTTTATCATTCCCAGGTGCTTTTTCTGTGGATGAATCTCTAAACAATGTGGAGTGCATTGTTAAAATAATATAAATGGCAGAAGACTGCAGACATATTTTTACTACGTTTTTTTATTCAACATTGTTTTGACATTTACTAATTTGTTCAATTTCCTTGCTACTGTGTTATCCTCTCCTGGAAAGAAACATAGTTCCCTAATTTTTGCAAGTGCAGTCAGTGAAGTTCTGAGCATTCCTACTGGTATGTTCTTCTGTACTTGCTCAAGAATTTCTCAAGAATGTTCCTATAAGTGAAATTATGGGGTCAGAGATACACAGTGACCCTTGCCAAAGTACAAAACAATTCTCCAAAAGCTTATAAATTGATTAAAACACATGCTCCAGCTAAAAGCGTACTTTTTCCCCCTGTAGCTTCATGTGTTTTTCAACATTTGGTATTGTCAGTTTTGTTACCACAGTGAGTGTGAGATAGCATCTCATGTGATTTTATTTACATTTCCCCATTATGACTGAAACTCACCTTTCCATATGCTTATTTATTTCTCCTGTTTCTGTAAATTATGTTTACCATTTTGTCCATTATATGTGTTTTTTCTTCATATAGATTTTAAGTTATTTATATCATCTACATATTACCTTTGCTGGTTTATACATGTTGCAAATATCTTATTTCCAGTCACATAGCTTATATTTTCACCTTTCTTGGAGGAACAGTTTCTTTGATGAACAGAAGTTACTATATGCTAATATAGAATGATTTTCAATCTTTTACTTCCCTGTGTTTTTAAAGGGGTTGTTTCTGTTGTTTCACCATTCTATTTGAGGCTTGCTCTAGGCTTTTAGTACATATCTTGCAGTTGCTAAGATCATTTTTCTCTTTTAACACAGTGAATGAATTGTATTGAAAGCTTTTTTAATGTGAGATGATTAAATATTTCTCTCCTTGCATCATTTAATGTAATGAATTATATTGAAAATGAGGTACTGATAAAACATTCTTGAATCTCTAGGATAAAAGCAAGTGAGCTATGATTTTTTTAAAAATAATCATTTTGGGGTCATCTTCCTTATATTTCTTCTGAAAAGAATTTTTAAAAATATAAGTGATATTAGACTGTGATTTTCCATTATTAAATTGATTTTGACTAGTCTGGTAATAAGAATTATATTATCTATATTAAATGAAATTGGAAGGTATTTCCCTTTTTATTCTCTGAAATATTTTGTAAAGTTCAGTATTCTGTGTTTCCTGTATGTTCAATTGACCTCACTAAATGTCTGTGCTTGAGTAGTGAGTATCTATAGGTATGCTTAGGTGAGTATAGTATTCTAATTGAAAATTTTAATTTTCGAATTTATTTTTGATTCAGTTGTTGCAAATTATATTTTCCAGCAATATATGTATCTCATTTAAGTTTTCAAACTTTAAGACATTTTTTTCTGTTTTAATAATTACTTGTATCTGTCCTTAAACCCCACCTTTTTTATTTCTAATAGTGAATATCTGTGTCTTGACTGTTTCCCCTTGATTAGTGCCAATAGGGATTTGTTTATTTATTGGATCATTTTAAAGAAGTAACTTCAGCTTTTGATGATCCTCAAATTTCATTTCTCATTTTACCTATTTTTGCTATCATCTTTAGTATTTTCCTTTTGGTTTATTCTCTTTGTTTTATTCTGAGGTTCTTAAATTCACAAGTTACATACTTTCATCATTACTTTTAGCCTTTTTGTTTTTTTATCCTCACAAAAGATTTGACATAGATCAAAACACCATTTAAGCTGTACTCAACAAATTTAATCCCATATTTTAACTTCTAAAATATGTCTTGGGATCCAATAGTTGTATTTTCTGAAACCCTTGCATGTGTTATTCTGATGTTTATTAATTTTCTGACTCCCATTCATATTATTTAGAGATTTGGAATAAAAGATGGTGTTCAGTGGAGCTACATCTGAGAAACGAAAGAGGCTTGAGCTGGTGGTAGGTACCTCTAGGAAAAATGAGTTTTTGTTTCTACCCAATGTCACAAGATGATAAATCTTTAAAACAAACAAACAAACAAATAAACAAACAAAAACCTTGGTTAATTTTTAAAATTCGGATTCTCCCAGCTCACAAAGTAATATAAACCCAACTTTCGCCTGGAATATGTTTTATGTAAAAGGAAGATATTCAATGAAGAATAGGAAAAAACTGCTTTAAAAAACTGAAGGTGAATTTTGTTCACAGTGTCTCAGGCATTGAGATGGAAAAAAATCTGTCAGTCCTGAGCTTGAATTCTGACTTTCTTTCTTCCAAAGTGTGACCTTGAACAAGTTTCTCACATTTGTTAGAGTGTGAGCCTGATTCTTTGTGACCAAAACTATGGGGACTATTATACATGGATAGAGTGAAGATTAAATGCACATAGTATAAACCCACTGAAAAGAATGCCTAGAAGATAATGTATGTTCAACATGTGATGTTCTTAACCTTGTCTTTTCTCTTCTATTTCTGCCCTGAGCAAGATAGAATGAGAGCTCAGCAAATGAAAGGACCTCCTAGCCTATTGTCTGTCTGGCCCTGAGCCTAAAACCAAGGCATCTATTCAATGAACACTTATTGACTATTCCCTCCATGCTAGGCAGTGAAGAATAGGACGGCATGGTAGGAAACATTAGAGTGAGTCTAACATTTCTCTCTAGGGTTTGGGAACTTAATAGACTCAGGCTGCTAGATGGTTTGAGATAATAATGATCACTATTCTGTGGGCTTTGCATACCTTATCTTCTTTAATGCCTCTGTCAACTGCATTCAGCATTTGCCCTTTTTTTGATGAGGAAATGGAAATCCCAAAGCACACATCAAACTTGCATTAAAGCTCAGGTCATTTTACTTTAAATCCTACTTCAAAGTCTTAAATAGCACCTCCTACTAAGTACAAAGTCATTATATTGTAGTATTTTCTTCAGTGCCTTGGGACCAATGAGGCCAGAAAGCCATAAAAAGGTTATCCCAAACAAGATTGAGCACCATTGAAGAGAGGGTGGATCTGTGAGTTGCTGGGTGAATCGAGCATTACTGTGTTGACTGGCAGCCGTGCTGTGATTCTGCAGTTGTGGATCTTCATTTCAGCCTGATTGTTAAGTGTTCTGAGAATGTCAGAATAAACTCAGAAACTGGCAAATTGCAGCCAAGTTGACAATTCTTTCAAGCATGATAATCCAACCTACTTTGGATGCTGACCTTTCATTAAAAAAAAAAAAATCATTATTTTAAGATAGCACACCAAATTTGCAAAAGTATATTTTTAACACATGCACCAGCATGACTTTTTTAATTAGTTTGCAGCCCATCTTATCATATTAGATGCTTGTATTATGAGAGTCTGATATGCTGGTGGCCCTTAACTAACTAGATGATTTGGGGAATTTTGTGTATGTACTTAGGGGAAAAGTCAGAATTCCAATAGTCAGCCATCAATCATTTACTGAAATGCTACTATGAGTAAGAACAACACACAGAAGATACATAGAGAAAAAACATGTTCCCCACATCTGAGATTTCATAGTGTTGCAGAGGAAAAAGGGACACATAGATAATTACAACAATATTTTAAATGTTGAAGTAAAGGGAATGAGTCAAGATGTTTTGGAAGAGAAGAAAGGGGCATTACTGATGGGTAGAGATGAGAATTAAAGGAGCTGCATAGGGGAGATGTCTGATCTACTTGAAAGGCAAGTAGGATTTTGCCTGATGCTGGTGAATACCCTTTGAAGAGTCACAGGCTGAGGAAATACCGTATGCAGAAAACCTGGATGCAGGATAAAATGCAGAGTGTTCAGGAAACACTGAGTTGCTCAGTGTGGTGAAGCACAGGGCTTATGGAAGCGCGAGGTGAGGAAGAGATGAGTTTCTCAGATAAGATGAGATGCCTTCATAAAAGTCTTTAACGTAAGTCCTGTTTGAGTTTAGAAATCATCCAAAGGCTTTTCAGTAGAAACATGACATAATCATGTTTCTATTTTGAAAAGACCACTCTGGAGAAATGGGTTAGCAAATGCTGGAGGATTGTTTAGAAGCAGGAAAATCATCTGGGAGGCCTTAGAACTGTGGTGCTCAAGAAGCCTCTTGTGAGTCCCTTGGACTGCAAGGAGATCAAACCAGTCAATCCTAAGGGAAATCAACCTTGAATATTCATTGGATGGACTGATGCTGAAATTCCAATACTTTGGCCACCTGATGTGAAGAGCTGACTCATTGGAAAAGACCCTGATGCTGGGAAAGATCGAAGACAAAAGGAGAAGAGGGTGACAAAGGATGAGATAGTTAAATAGCATCACTGACTAAATGAACATGAAATTGAGCAAACTCTGGAAGATAGTGGAGCACAGAAGAGCCTGGCGTGCTGTTGCGCATGGGTTGCAAAAAGTTGGCTACGACTGAACAACAAAGGAAACAGGTAGTCTTCTGACAAGATGACATCCAAAGGCCAGTATGACAAGGTAGTCTTATTTACCAAGACAACATATTGATAATTTATTTAGAACTCTTTTTTTAATGCAAAATGGTTTTAACTCTGAAACCTACCACATTGAAATGATCAAAGCAAGAGATATCAAGGGTGATAGCCATGGAATCTGTAGAGGAAGAGAGATTTAAGAGTGGAATCAATAGGATCTGGTGATGAGACAAGAGTGAGACTTTGAGCATGACCTTGGAATCTCTGCTTCAAACTAGTGAGTGGATGAGTTTAAAACAAATAATATCTCATTGAAATTAAAATTAGAGTAGTGTATATCCTCTCTGGGAGTCAGGGGAAAAAGCGGGAAAATGGTCAAATTCACATGACTGTGAGAAAAATGGGAACAGAGAGAATGAGCAATTTAAAACCCAACTTTTCCAAAGCCTATTATAGGTACATCATGATAAGCACTGAGTTAATTAAGGCAAGAATTACAAAGGCACCCTGCAAGTTTCTTTAATTATGCACAAAAATTGGAGTCAGATGGTAGAAGATGCTGTGTAAGTAGAAGAAAGTAAACAGGCCTTGTGATCAAAAGACATAAGTTCCAGTTCCTGCCCCCATTTACTCATCTTTCTGAGCTACTGCCTCTACAGCCAAGAACATGAAATAAGAATCCCCACATGGCACTGATATGAGGATTGAATGAGATAATGGATGTGAGTGCACCTGAAAACTACAAAGCCCTTGACAAATACGAGGTGTTATGACGGTATTATCACAATAAAAGTTAAATGCGCTTGGGAAAAAGCACCCTAGCTTCCAATTATTCTGTCAAAATATTTATTGGATACCTACATGCCAGCCTGTTGCTCTGGGCCCTGGAGAACAAATGAGGGGTCTGCTCTCACAAAGATCTCATGGAACCAGCATTCTCATGAAAGAGAGATAGTGACAAGTTACTCATGGATTCAGGATGCTTTTCACAAGAGAAAAATCCCCACTGAGAATGCAGCTAAGTAGTTCCTGGATCCAATACTAGGCAGGGATACAATTCACCCCACCCAGTGATGTCACAATATTTATTATGTCAAAGTTGCAAGCATGCATGCTCAGTTGCTAAGTCATGTTCAGCTCTTTGCGACCCTATGGACTGTAGCCTACCAAGCTCCTCTGTTCATGGAATTTTTCTGGCAAGAATACTGCAGTGGGTTGCCATTTCCTTCTCCAGGGGATCTTCCCGACCCAGGGCTCAAACCTGCATCTCTTGCATTGCAGGTGGATTCTTTACCACTGAGCCACCTGGGAAGTCCATATCAAAGTTGGAATCAAGGAAAAAATGCAGGTGAAGAGGGCTGGAGGATCAATTATTGGGTATCAAAATACAGAAAGAGAAGCCAGTGTCACAGTCATGAAACAGAATCCAAAATTAAGGACTAAATTGGGCAAGTAAAGTACTAGTATATGAGGACTCAGAGGAATTGAAACAAAGTCTGAGACATTAATTGCAGGGTCTAACTGAGGACGGGGTTCCATGGTGGCTCTGCCATAAAGAATCCAATTGCAATGTAAGAGACACAGGTTCAACCCCTGGGTTCGGAAGATCCCCTGGAGAAGAAAATGGCAACCTGCTCCAGTATTCTTGCCTGGGAAATCCCATGGACAGAGGAGCCTAGTGGGCTATAGTTCATGGGGCACAAGAGTTGGAAACGACATAGGGACTGGACAACAATAACAACTGAGGGTAGCTTTAAATGACTGTATTTATACTCAGCTACTCAAGTTGAGAAGCGGCATAAATGTTACCTGTTCCCAGAGAGGCCCTTGGAAAGGATCTGGGCACAGAAAGGGACTAACCCCAGCCTTGTAATCAACACATCATAGTCTGCCTGATCAGACCTTTCTGCTAACTCTCCAGACAGATATAAGCTGTCCTCTGGGCTGAATGTCAGTTCCTGGTGTTGAGGCATCCCCCTGCGCTGTCTAGAACAGTACTGTCTGATAGGAATACCCTATGAGCTGTGAGTAAAATTTCCAAGTTTCTGGAAGCCACATCAAAAATATTTTTTAAAAAGAAGCTGAATTAATTTCAATAATATATATTTAACTCAGTAGAGCTAAAAATTAGTGTTCTAATATGCAATCAACATACATTTATTAATGAGATATTTAGAAACACCTTAAGAAGCCAACTGTCATGCTATAACATTGATGATATCTTAGCATGATGTAACAATGAAAGTAAAAAGAGTTGTGTTAATATATTTTACATAGTTTCTGTTCTAACATTTTAACCAAATTAAAAATTAAATTTCTCAGTTGTAGTAGCCATATTTCAAAGGCTCAATGACCACACATGGTTAGTAGCTACTCTTTGGACAGCACAGGTCTAGAGATTAGGAGTATGAGAATTTCACAGCAACTTAAAGGTCATCAGATTCAGTGTCTAGTTTACATACGCTTAGGATGCGAGAAGAAGGAATCTATACCAAGTATTGTGCTTTGTATTGGCCCATGTTGGGTCATTGTGCTTTAAACAACCCTGCGTGTGTGTTCAGTTGCTCAGCTGTGTCTGACTCTTTTTGACCACACAGACTGTAGCCCCTCCAGGCTCCTCTGCCCATGGAATTTTCCAGGCAAGAATACTGGAGCAGGTTGTTATTTCCTTCTCCAGGAAATCTTCCCAACCCAGACATTGAACCTGTGTCTCTTAGTCGCCTGCATTGGCAGGCGGATTCTTTACCACTGTGCCATCTTAAGGAGGATCATTATTCCCATTTCACACTGAGGAACCTGAGGCTCATTCAGATAGGTGGATTTACCCAAGACACATGGAAAAGTATGAAAGAACAGGACTTAAATCCAGAATTCCTGATTATTTCTGTTACTGACAAACAGAAGGTCATCCCTCAATATCTGCACAAGGGTGGTTCGAGGATATGTGGATATCAAAATCCAATGATGCTCAAGTGTTTTATATGAAATAGCATAGTGCTTGCATACAATCTATTCACATTCTCCTGTATACTTTACATCATCTCCAGATTACCTATAATACAATGTGAAAGCTATGTAAATATATGCTGGTATGAAGCAAATTCAAGTTTCACTTTTTAGAATTTTCTGGAATTTTTTCTGGTAATTTCAATCCATGGTTAATTGAATCCACAGATACAGAGCCTGTGGATACAGCAGGTTAAATGTACTTCATCATTTGATTTTTTTGGTCTTCTTTTTGTCTTAACATCCCTGTGTCTTATGTCATACATCTCAACTGGTATGTCATTGATACTGGGAGCTTCACTTACTCTTTGAGAAGATGGCAAAAACCTTTCTCTTCATACTCATGCCTATTTCTTTCAACTTCTGACTTATCATTCAAGATATGTTATGTCTGCTCTATCTTTGGGAATAGAGCGTAAAATAGGAATCATTCTATTAACATTATAAGTAACAGTCAGCTTTCCAAGGATCTGTTCATGATGAAAACCATACACATTCACTGTCAATTCTGTTTTATCCTTGTGTATCACAATGTGAGTGCATAACCAGAAAAAGCCACTGTGATACATCTGCTCACCAAAAGAATCCTACAGCTCACAACTACCTGAAAGGCAGGAAGCCATAATGAAGACCATGGAGATCAAGGTACTAAAAGGAAATGCACATTGTTGGCCTATTGTTGTTCAATCACTAACTCGTGTCCAAACTCTTTTGCGATCCCAAGGAGACTGCCAGGCTCCTCTCTTCATGGGATTTCTCAGGCAAGAATATTTGAGTGGGTTAACATTTCCTCCTTCAGGGGATCTTCCCAAACCAGGGATTGAACCAGAGTCTCCTGTGTTGGCAGGCAGATTCTTTATCACTGAGCCACCAGGGAAGCCCATCTTCCTTCAAAATCAAATTGAAAAAGATTCTGATGAATCAGGCCGCAAGAACAGCAGGAGTGCTTAACTTCCCTAGGGCTATGTGGGATGATAATAGAGTTGCCTGAGTCAGGCCCAGAGTCATAATCAGGGTGAGAATAAATGTGATAACCAGTGTTTAAAGCAAATGTGCACTTCCTACAGTATTTTGCATTGAAGAGATTATGGGTTTAGTAGCCAGAAGATCTTACTTGTCATAGCCTCTCTGTTCCTCAATTTTTCCATTTAACCTAGTGCCAGAGAACTAATAGAAGTTCTTCAATGGAGACAAGTTAGCTTCTTATTCAAGGTTGCATCCTCCTACTCTTTACTGATACTTCCTATTCAGCTCTCCATTTTTGTGAATTTTATCATACCATCTCCTACCTCTGTTATTAATAATATTATCAATAATAAATAACTATATTATTTATTAATAATAATACCTGTACCTGTAGGAAATCAGTCCACTATAAATCAACAGAGGCCACCAGCATCTGCTTTCTAAGCCCTAGGCAAGTTTTGTTTCCAGGAGAGTTTACAACACACATGAGTAAGGTCAAAGGATGGCAAAGCTATAGTCACTGTTTCCCAAAGACAAGAGGCTGGATTGTTGATGACTGCTGTCCAACTCTGGAGTTGAAATAAACCTGTGAGACTTGGCCAAAAATTACAAAACATTGGAGGAAGGAGGAAGTGCAATAAGAGGAGTTACAAAAGGTACACACATTGTCTCCCAGACACTGTATATAAGACTTACTCTCGTTATTCCATTTGTTGTTGTTTAGTCGATAAGTAAGGTCCCACTCTTGCATCTGTGTGGACTGAAGCCTGCCAGGCTCCTCTCTCCATGGAATTCTCCAGGCAAGAATACTGGAGTAGGTTTCCATTTCCTTCTCCAGGGCACCTTCCCAACTCAGGGATTGAACCCACATCTCCTGCACTGCAAGTGGACTCTTTACTGCTGAGCTACCAGAGAAGTCCATAAAACAATTATATTACAATTAAAAAAGAAAAAACAAAAACAAAACTTAATTTATGGAATGAAAAAAAATTAAAAAAAGAAGGCCTGCCAAATGTATGTATGCCTCAAAAAATACAAATTGAATTGTTGGGAATTGTATTTCCACCTGACATAAATATTAAGTGAAGAATAAAATACTAAAGCTATAAAGGACAAATCATAAGCAGATATCCTAAATACAGGCTAACATCTTGCAAACAGGTTGACAGTACATAATCTTTAGATACTATACACGGTGTTTAGCACTTGCAGAGAAGTGAAAAATAATTTAAGCTATTTATAAAACATCATTATAATGGCCTCATAGAATGAATTTGGAAGTTTACCTTCCTCTGCAATTTTCTGGAAGAGTTTGAGTAAGATAGGTGTTAGCTCTTCTCTAAATTTTTGGTAGAATTCAGCTGTGAAGCCATCTGGTCCTGGGCTTTGGTTTGCTGGAAGATTTTTGATTACAGTTTCAATTTCCTTGCTTGTGATGGGTCTGTTAAGATCTTCTATTTCTTCCTGGTTCAGTTTTGGAAGGTTATACTTTTCTAAGAATTTGTCCATTTCATCCAAGTTGTCCATTTTATTGGCATAGAGCTGCTGGTAGTAGTCTCTTATGATCCTTTGTATTTCAGTGTTGTCTGTTGTGATCTCTCCATTTTCATTTCTAATTTTGTTAATTTGGTTCTTCTCTCTTTGTTTCTTAATGAGTCTTGCTAATGGTTTGTCAATTTTGTTTATTTTTTCAAAAAACCAGCTTTTACCTTTGTTGATTTTTGCTGTGGTATCTTTATCACCCTAATTCCAAAACCAGACAAAGATGCCACAAATAAAGAAAACTACAGGCCAATATCACTGATGAACATAGATCCAAAAATCCTTAACAAAATTCTAGCAAACAGAATCCAACAACATATTAAAAAAATTATACACCATGACCAAGTGGGCTTTATCCCAGGAATGCAAGGATTCTTTAATATCCAAAAATCAATCAATGTAACACACCACATTAACAAATTGAAAGATAAAAACCATATGATTATCTCAATAGATGCAGAGAAAGCCTTTGACAAAATTCAACACTCATTTATGATTAAAACTCTCCAGAAAGCAGGAATAGAAGGAACATACCTCAACATAATAAAAGCTATATATGACAAACCCACAGCAAGCATCACCCTCAATGGTGAAAAATTCAAAGCATTTCCCCTGAAATCAGGAACAAGACAAGGGTGCCCACTCTCACCACTACTATTCAACATAGTGTTGGAAGTTTTGGTCACAGCAATCAGAACAGAAAAAGAAGTAAAAGGAATCCAGATAGGAAAAGAAGAAGTGAAACTCTCACTGTTTGCAGATGACATGATCCTCTACATAGAAAACCCTAAAGACTCTACCAGAAAATTACTAGAGCTAATCAATGAATATAGTAAAGTTGCAGGATATAAAATTAACACACAGAAATCGCTTGCATTCCTATATACTAACAATGAAAAAACAGAAAGAGAAATTAAGGAAACAATACCATTCACCATTGCAACAAAAAGAATAAGATACTTAGGAGTATATCTACCTAAAGAAACAGACCTATACATAGAAAACTATAAAACACTGATGAAAGAAATCAAAGAGGACACAAACAGATGGAGAAACATACCGTGTTCATGGATTGGAAGAATTAATATTGTCAAAATGGCTATTCTACCCAAAGCAATCTATAGATTCAATGCAATCCCTATCAAGCTACCAACAGTATTTTTCACAGAACTAGAACAAATAATTTCACAATTTGTATGGAAGTACAAAAAACCTCGAATAGCCAAAGTAATCTTGAGAAAGAAGAATGGAGCTGGAGGAATCAACCTGCCTGACTTCAGACTCTACTACAAAGCCACAGTCATCAAGACAGTATGGTACTGGCACAAAGACAGAAATATAGATCAATGGAACAGAATAGAAAGCCCAGAGATAAATCCACGAACCTATGGACACCTTATCTTTGACAAAGGAGGCAAGGATATACAATGGAAAAAAGACAACCTCTTTAACAAGTGGTGCTGGGAAAACTGGTCAACCACTTGTAAAAGAATGAAACTAGAACACTTTCTAACACCATACACAAAAATAAACTCAAAATGGATTAAAGATCTAAATGTAAGACCAGAAACTATAAAACTCCTAGAGGAGAACATAGGCAAAACCCTCTCCGACATAAATCACAGCAAGATCCTCTATGACCCACCTCCCAGAATATTGGAAATAAAAGCAAAACTAAACCAATGGGACCTAATGAAACTTAAAAGCTTTTTCACTACAAAGGAAACTATAAGTAAGGTGAAAAGACAGCCCTCAGATTGGGAGAAAATAATAGCAAATGAAGAAACAGACAAAGGATTAATCTCAAAAATATACAAGCAACTCTTGAAGCTCTATTCCAGAAAAATAAATGACCCAATCAAAAAATGGGCCAAAGAACTAAACAGACATTTCTCCAAAGAAGACATACAGATGGCTAACAAACACATGAAAAGATGCTCAACATCACTCATTATTAGAGAAATGCAAATCAAAACCACAATGAGGTACCATTACACGCCAGTCAGGATGGCTGCTATCCAAAAGTCTACAAGCAATAAATGCTGGAGAGGCTGTGGAGAAAAGGGAACCCTCTTACACTGTTGGTGGGAATGCAAACTAGTATAGCTGCTATGGAGAACAGTGTGGAGATTTCTTAAAAAACTGGAAATAGAACTGCCATATGACCCAGCAATCCCACTTCTGGGCATACACACTGAGGAAACCAGATCTGAAAGAGACACGTGCACCCCAATGTTCATCGCAGCACTGTTTATAATAGCCAGGACATGGAAGCAACCTAGATGCCCATCAGCAGATGAATGGATAAGGAAGCTGTGGTACATATACACCATGGAATATTACTCAGCCGTTAAAAAGAATTCATTTGAACCATTTCTAATGAGATGGATGAAACTGGAGCCCATTATACAGAGTGAAGTAAGCCAGAAAGATAAAGAACATTACAGCATACTAACACATATATATGGAATTTAGAAAGATGGTAACAACAACCCTATACGCAAAATAGAAAAAGAGACACAGAAGTACAGAACAGACTTTTGAACTCTGTGGGAGAAGGTGAGGGTGGGATGTTTTGAAAGAACAGCATGTATTATCTATGGTGAAACAGATCACCAGCCCAGGTGGGATGCATGAGACAAGTGCTCGGGCCTGGTGCACTGGGAAGACCCAGAGGAATCGGGTGGAGAGGGAGGTGGGAGGGGCGATCAGGATGGGGAATACGTGTAAATCTATGGCTGATTCATATCAATGTATGACAAAACCCACTAAAAAAAAAATAAAGGAAAAAAATGCAGAATGAAAAAAAAATCATTATGAGAAGTATTTTTTGGCAAACAGTAAAATATGTAGTAGAATAAGAATGCTCATGACAGATAAAATCCCCAATTCTAGATAGTATTGAAAATACTATGTTCTTCAGTCAGTCAATATTAGTCACTCAGTCATACCTAGCTCTTTGTGACCCCATGAGTCCATGGGGCTCTTCTTGCCTGGAATTCTCCTGGCAAGGATATTGGAGTGGCATGCCATTTCCTTCTCCAGGAGATCCTCCAGTCCAAGACCTTACTAAGTAGTTATAGCTAATCAGGCTAGTGTAATGATTCAGTGAAGTGGGTGCTATAAAAAAGAAGATAATCCTTATATTCCATGCTGATATTATGTATTTTTATTGGTTTACTTTTTAAGATTTATTTATTTTAATTGGAGGCTAATTACTCTACAATATTGTAGATTCATACATTGACATGTATCAGCCATGGGTGTACATGTGTTGGTTTACTTTTAATGCTTTTCCCCAGATGATAAAATAACACTGTTATTAAACTTTGTGATAGAATATTCTAGATAGAGATCTAAACATATCATTTTGTCCTCATATACTTCAACTTCAATCCAAATAACTCTGTCTTCTAAGGAATGCAGGTCTAGTTAAGGTAATGGGACAGGTCCTGGCAGATGTCACCAAACTGTGACAGCCTCTTGAGTCCCTGTTTAAGCTGATGACATAAAGCCTCCCATCCTGGTTTGAAGTGTAATTACACTGGCATTGGCTAGTCCTGGGGTAAGGATGAGAAGACAGCAGTTCCTGGAAACCTTGGTTTTCAAGGATCTTTGTACCCACAGGAAGAAAGACTTTATTAGACTTGTGTTAATGGCCTTGGGAACACCTTCTATCCCCAACATTAAAAATCATAAGAGAACTAAGTAGGAGGATTAAATCCTCTCATCTTGAGGTGAGGAGAATGCTTGTCTTTATGGTAGAGTTAAGCAATGCAGACGATCTTCCTCCCAGTGCCTCAAACAGGAAACTTACAACGTGCCACAACTTACAACTTTGGTCATGGAGGCAGGGAAAGCTGGCCACTCCAACAGCTGGATCTGAATTTTATGAAAAGGTCAAGAACAAACTGGGAAATGGGAAGAGAAAGTGGGAAATGTATGCTCTGAGATAACCTAAAGATTTTTTTTAATGTGGTAGATAAAACAATGTGCTATTGGGATATGAATAGCAAATAACCAATGAAGTAATATTGTGTTGTTGTTCAGTCACATCTGACTCTTCACAACCCCACAGACTGCAGCATGCCAGGCTCCTCTGTTCTCCACTATCTCCCAGAGTTTGTGTAAATTCATGTCCATTGAGTTGGTGATGTCATCCAACCATCTCATTCTCTATTACCCCCTTCTCCTTTTGCTTTCAATCTTTCCCAGCATCAGAGTCTTTTCCAATAGTTGTCTCTTTGCATCAGGTCACCAAAGTATTGGAGCTTCAGCTTCTGCATCAGTCCTTCCAATGAATATTCAGGGTTGATTTCCTTTAGGACTGACTGGTTGGATCTCCTTGCAGTCCAAGGGACTCTTAAGAGTCTTCTCTAATACCACAACTCAAAAGCATTGATTCTTTGGTGCTCAGCCTTCTTTATGGTTCAACTCTCACATCTGTACATGACTACTGGAAAAACCATAGCTTTGACTATCCGGACCTTTTTTGGGAAAGGGATATCTCTGCTTTTTAATGCTCTTGCCTAGCTTTGTCATAGCTTTTTTTCCCAAAGAGCAAGTGGCTTTTAATTTCCTGGCTGCAGTCACCATCTGCAGTGATTTTGCAGCCCAAGAATATAAAATCTGTCACTGCTTCCAATTTTTCCTCTTCTATTTGCCTTGAAGTGATGGGCAATATGGAAGGCTGAAGATAGATTTAATCATATATATTTGTTGTTGATTAGTTGCTAAGTCATGTCCAACTCTTTGGGACCCCATGGACTGTAGCATGCCAGGCACCTCTGTCCTTCACCATCTCCTGGAGTTTGCTCAAATTCATGTCCATTCAGCCGGTGATGCTATCTAATCACCTCATCCTCTGCTGCCCTCTTCTCCTTTTGCCTTCCAATTTACCTTGTTCATGAACCTAACATTTGAAGTTCCTATGGAATATTGTTCTTTACAGCATGCAACTTCACCTTTACCACCAGACACATCCACAACTGAGTGTTGTTTCTGTTTTGGCCCAAATGCTTCTTTCTGTAGCTATTTGTAATTGTTCTCCACTCTTTCCCAGTAGCATATTGGACACTTTCTGACCTGGGGGGCTCACTTTGCAGTGTCATTTTTTTTGTTTTTTTGTCTTTTCATACTGTTCATGGGATTCACAAGGCAAGAAAACTGGACTGGTTTGCCATTCCATCCTCGTGTGGACCATGTTTTGTCAGAACTCTTCACTATGACCCACCTATCCCGGGTGGCCCTGCATGGCATGGCCCATAGCTTCATTAAGCTTTGCAAGCCCCTTCACCAAGACAAGCCTGTCATCCACAAAGGGAGTCATATATATGAATGATTATAATGAAGGGTTTATCCATGTTATAGGTGGACTAGTCAAATAAATGAGACAAATGGCTCTTCTTACAGTAGAATGATGACAAAAAACAGATCTCTACTTCACTATACATAAAAACATATTTTAATATGTCAAACAACTTTGGATAACAAAAGCAAAATTGCATAATACTCTGGAAAAAAAGTGAGTGTCTTCATGATGCCATGCAAGAGAAGCCTTCTGAAATATAATACAAATACAAAAAGTAACCGAAAGAGGAGAACATCAACAACTGGCAAGAGATAACATAGACCAAGAGAAGATATGAGCAAGGATTATATAAAGCAAAGAGGATGATACAAAACAGTATGTAATTAAAATCCTATAAATCTACAGGAAAAATGTAGATGACAGACTAGAAATATGGGTAGAAAATATGCACTGAAAGTAAACAGCATGACCAATAAATTGATGAAAAGGTATACAATCTACTAATCAAGGAAATACATGTAACACAACAAGAAACCAGTTCCTATGCCAGATTAGGAAAAAGTAAAATCTCCCCATACCAACTATCAGTGAAAATGCATGAAAAAGCCATCAGTTATGCAGGTTAACCCCTCTGAACAGTAATTTATCAGCATTCAAAATTGAAGATAATCCTATCATGAGCTGCAATAATTCCATCTCTAGATATGTACCCTACAGAAACAACTGCACATGCTTACAATGAGACTTCACAAAGATATTAACTGAGACAATTTTTATGATATTAAAATGGAAATTAAAAGTTGAACACTATAAAAATGGAAACAAAATTATGCTTAATTTCATCAAATAAAATATTATACAGCAATTAAAGTACATTCTTGGAAGTATATCAATATGTATATATCTGAAAAAACAACTGAGTGAAAAACATTAATTGCGGAGGAGGGGGATCAAGATGGCAGAGTAGGACGATGTGGAGCTCACTTTCCCCCACAAACACATCAACACATAGAACAATCCTCACAGAAAACCAACTGGAAGTTGACAAAACATCTTCTATGCAGTCATAGCTGCAAGAAAGATCTCCACACAACTCAGGAGAACAACAACAAAATAGCAACTGGTCAGACCAGTGCCCCTGGGAGGGATCTGTGAAGAAAAGAAGGTCCATGTAGTTGGCTACCACCCTGAGAGGGGGCAGATTGACTAACAATCTGAGTGTCCCAGACATGGGCTCCTGCATATAGGAGACAAGCCCCTTGCCTGCTAGGTAATCCACTGAGACACATAGAATGGTTGGCGAAGCCTAGACTTTACTCACAAGAAGTGGGTACATTCTGGTTTGCTAACAATTAGTATGAGACAGCCCCTCATGGATCACTGCTCTGTTGTGGTGAAGGGGCTTTGCGTAACTCAATGAAGCTATGAGCCACGCCATGCAGGGCCACCCTAGATGGACAGGTCATGGTGGAGAATTCTGAAAACATGTGATCCACTGGAGGAGGGAATGGCAAATGATTCCAGTATACTTATTGTGAGAACCCCATGAACTATATAAGAAGGCAAAAAGATATGACACTGAAAGATGTCATAAGGGTGAGCAAGACTTGCACTGGCAGCTGCTGCTTCCCTACCCCATTCCCAACCTGAAGGGGTGAATGCTCTGGCTTCAGTCATGCCATCTCACAGCCTGGTGTGAGATCAGGGCAAAGACTGGTTTAACTATGTGGAGACAGAGCAGGGCGCCTGGGGTGTTATCCAGGCAAGCTGCAGAGACCAGTGTCAATGTGTACTGGGTGGCACCATAAGAGCAAGCAGTGGCTAGAGGCTGAATCCTAGGCAGACAGATGCTGGGTCAAGGTACTCAGTGATCCCTTCTCCAGCAAGGGCATCCTGGCTCTGCCCACTCCACTCTGGATGGTTGGGCGCCAGATCTGGGAAAGACAGGTCCTGGGAAAATTCTGCCACAAAGGCAGCCCAGATCCCAGGTAACAGAAGAGCCGTTCAATTCCTACAATACAACACCTTGATCCCCAAACCCAGCCTACTCCACACCACAGCTCTACACTAGATCTGGGGCAGACACCACTGAGAAAAGGAAATGACCTTGGGCTGCTTCTGAGAGTAACCATGGATCCTGACGCGGGAGATGCATAATGAGACCACACGGGGCTCACTTGCTTCAGCAATCACTTCCTCTCAGGCAGGGCACACACTCAAGGACAACAGAGCCTGACTGAAGACAACCCTCAGGGTTCCTACTCCAGTAACCAGGGAGCAGACCCTGAACTGACAGGGTGGTAACAGCCAAAGCCAAAGAGAGAAGAAGGCACACTGCCTCCTATCCAGCACAGGTTCTAGACACCCACAACACCGGTAATATTCCTTATCAAGGGGCTAATGACCAGCACACTGAGGAAAGACATGATTGGCATTTATATCAAAGCCAGCCCTTGCTTCAAAATTTGTAATTTGATGCAATCCATATCAGATTACACATGACATTTCTCACAGAACTAGAACAAAATAACCCTAAAATTTAAATGGAACCACTAACAACCCAGAATTGCCCAAGCAATCCTGAAGAAAAAGAACAAAGCTGGAGGCATAATCCTTGCAAATTTTAGACTATACCACAAAACTATAGTAAGCAAAACAGAGTGATATTGGCACAAATATATACATATAGATCAATAGAACAGAAGAGAGATCCCAGAAATAAACCCACACACTATGGTTAATTAATAGACAAAGGAGGTAAGAATATATAATGGAAAAAAAAAAAAAAAAAAGCAGTTTCTTCAACAAGTAGTGTTGGAAAACCTGGATAACTACCATGGGTAATTTAAGTACCATTGAAATGAATGAGTCTGCTGACTTGAAACTGACATTTTTAAAGTCAAAAGCAGTTAAATATTGGCATTTTCATATCATTATTATGAATGTATACACATTTATATTGGAGAAGGAAATAGCAACCCACTCCAGTGTTCTTGCCTGGAGAATTCCATGGATGGGGGAACCTGGCAGGCTACAGTCCATGGGGTCGCAGAGAGTCAGACATGACTGAGCGACCATCACTCACTCACACACACACACACACATAAACACACACACACATATATGGAATATATAAGCTGCTACATACATACATATGTAAATACATAATGTAAACATATGTATATATGTATCAATATATAAGCACAAAACTACACATACATATTCTCGAAGTGCGTATTTCTAAATTTTTATATTATGTCAACTCATAGGGAGAGGGTCAAACTACAGAAAGAAGTGGAAGCAAGGGAAAAAGGAAAGATATGTGGAACAATAACCTAACTGAAAAAAGTTGCCTACCATAGAACAGCATTATAAATGTTTTTTAAAAAGTATGAAGTATGGGTGAATATGTAGAGAAAAAAAAATGGTGATGCATTGAAAATGATAACCAAAATGATTGTGGTTTCTCAGGGTGTGGGGAAATGAATTTCATTTTCCTCAGCAGGTGTTTAAGTTTTAAGTTGTATCAGCAAGTGTTTTGTTCTTATTTTTGTTCTTGTTTTAGGGAAAAATAGCAATAGGGCTACTCTTGCCATTATGGGAGAAAAAGAGAAACTGGAAAATTAAAAAAAAAAAAAAAAGCAGAGGAAAAATCACTGAAGTTTCACTACCCAAAATAACTATTATTAACATTTGTATGCATTTTTTTTTACAACATAGGCATCTTCTACATATATCATTTCATATTTCCCTTTTGTTACTTAACATTTATAAAAGTATGATAACCATACAGTATTTCATTCTTTGGGTATCCTAGTCTACTTAATTATACCCCATGATAAACACTTGGTTATTTCCATTTGTACACTTTTTTGATTAATGACTAACAGCACAAAACAATTTTTATGTATTAAAGTGTGCATTTTACACTGTTTCCCTAGGAAATTCACTAAAAAAATAAAACTCTGACTTTAAAGTAATGAAGATTTTTAAAAACCTCGATACTTATTGCAGAACTGCTTTAGTAGCAGTTTATATAGTAGCTAAAACAGTAGTGCAAATTATTGTCCAAAGCAGGACCTTGACAGGATAATATTTAAATCATTGTGTTTGGGAGACGCAAACCTTTGGTAAGGAGGTAACTAACCCAGTCTAACAATTCATTTAATTTGTTGAAGGTGTACTTACAGGAAGCACATATTGGTATGTACTTCAAATGGTTACTGGGGGGTAAGTGGGAGGGAGGGATAAATTGGAAGACTGGGACTGACATTTACACAATATTATATATGAAAGAGTACATCATGAGAAACGGGCTGGAAGAAGCACAAGCTGGAATCAAGATTGCTGGGAGAAATATCAATAACCTCAGATATGCAGATGACACCACCCTTATGGCAGAAAGTGAAGAGGAACTAAAAAGCCTCTTGATGAAAGTGAAAGAAGAGAGTGAAAAAGTTGGCTTAAAGCTCAACATTCAGAAAACTAAGATCATGGCATCTGGTCCCATCACCTCATGGGAAATAGATGGGGAAACAGTGGAAGCAGTGTCAGACTTTATTTTGGGGGGCTCCAAAATCACTGCAGATGGTGATTGCAGCCATGAAATTAAAAGACGCTTACTCCTTGGAAGGAAAGTTATGACCAACCTAGATAGCATATTTAAAAGCAGAGACATTACTTTGCCAACAAAGGTCCGTCTGGTCAAGGCTATGGTTTTTCCAGTGGTCATGTATAGATGTGAGAGTTGGACTGTGAAGAAAGCTGAGTGCCGAAAAATCGATGCTTTTGAACTGTGGTGTTGGAGAAGACTCTTTTTTTTTAATTAATTAATAAATTTTATTTTTATAGGGCAGTTTTAGGTTCACAGTAAAATCTACAAGCAGGAAGTACCGAGTTTATGTGACCCCCCGACCCCCTGCACTCAGCCTCCTCCACTATCAACATCCCACCCTGGAGTGGTTCCTTTGTTACAACTAGTAAACCTACACATTATTATCACCAAAAGTCCATAGCTTACATTAGGGCTTACTCTTGGTGTTGCATATTCTATGGGTTTTGACAAATGTATAATGACATATATCCATGGTTGTCGTATCATATACGATATTTTTCCTGCCCTAAAAATCCTCAGGGCTCCACCTGTACAAGTTTCCCTTTCCTGTAATTTCTGGCAACCACTGACCCTTCTACTGTAGTTATGATTTTGCCTTTTCCAGAATGTCATATGGTTGGAGTCATACAAAATATAGACGTTTCAGATGGGCTTCTTTCACTTAATAATATGCATTTAAGATTCCTCTATACCTTTTTTTATAGCTTGAGCTCATTTCTGTTAAACCTTGAACAGTATTCCATTGCCTGAATGCCCCAATGTTCCATTGCCTGAGTGCCCCAGTTTATTTCTCCATGAATGATCTCTCGGTTGCTTCCAAATTTTAAGAATTCTGAATAAAACTGCTGTAAACATCCAAGGGCAGGTATTTGTGTGGGCAGAAGCTTTCAATTCATTTGAGTAAGTAACAGGGAGAGTAATTATTGGGTTGAATGGAAGAATATGCTTGGTTTTGTATCCAAGACAGTATTCCAAAGTGGCTGTACTATTTATGCCCACCAACAATGAATGGGGGTTCTTATGGCTCCACATTCTCACCAGCATGTGTTGTTGTCAGTGCTTTGGATTTTCTAGTAAATGTGTAGTTTAATTCACTTTGTAACTAGTGATTCACTAATAATATGGTATTGAACATTTTTTCATGAGCTTACTCATCATCTGTATTTCTTCTTTGGTGAGGTACCTGTTCATGTCTTTTTACCCATTTTTATTTGGGCTGTTAATTTTCTTATTATTAAGATTTAAGTGTTCTTTTTATATTTTGCTAACAGTCCTTTATCAGATGTGTGGTTTGTTTTCTCATACTCTTGATATTGTCTTTCACAGACTAGAAATGTTAAATTTCAGTGAGTTCTAGCTTATCACTTGCTTCTTTCATGAATCATGGCTTTGGTGTGGTATGTAAAAAGTTATCACCACCACGGAGGTCATTGAAGTCCTTCTATGTTATCTTTTATTTTTATTTATTTAAATTATTTATTTATTTTACTTTACAATATTGTATTGGTTTTTGCCATACTTTGACTTGAATCCACCATGGGTGTACGTGTGTTCCCCATCCTGAAACCCCCTCCCAACTCCTTCCCCATCCCATCCCTCTGGGTCATCCCAGTGCACCAGCCCTGAGCATACTGTATCATGCATTGAACTTGGACTGGCGATTGATTTCACATATGATAATTTACATGTTTCAATGCCATTCTCCCATATCATCCCGCCCTCATCCTCTCCCACAGAGTCCAAAAGACTGTTCAATACATCTGTGTCTCTCTTGCTGTCTCACAAACAGGGTTATCATTACCATCTTTCTAAATTCCATATATATGTGTTACTATAATGTATTGGTGTTTTTCTTTCTGGCTTACTTCACTCTGTATAATAGGCTCCAGTTTCATCCACCTCATTAGAACTGATTCAAATGCATTCTTTTTAATGGCTGAGTAATATTCCATGGTGTATATGTACTACAGCTTTCTTATCCATTCGTCTGTGGATGGACATCTAGGTTGCTTCCACATCCTGGCTATTATGAACAGTGCTGCAATGAACATTGGGTTACACGTGTCTCCTTCAATTCTGGTTTCCTCAGTGTGTATGCCCAGCAGCAGGATTGCTGGGTCACATGGCAGTTTTATTTCCAGTTTTTTAAGAAATCTCCACACTGTTCTCCATAGTGGCTGTACTAGTTTGCATTCCCACGAACAGTGTAAGAGGGTTCCCTTTTCTCCACACCCTCTCCAGCATTTATTGCTTGTAGATTTTTGGATAGCAGCCATTCTGACTGGCGCGTAATAGTACCTCATTGTGGTTTTGATTTGCATTTCTTTGATAATGAGTGATGTTGAGCATCTTTTCATGTGTTTGTTAGCCATCTGTATGTCTTCTTTGGAGAAATGTCTGTTTAGTTCTTCGGCCCACTTTTTGATTGGGTCTTTTTTCTGGAATTGAGCTGCAGGAGATGCCTGTAAATTCTTGAGATTTATTCTTTGTCTGTTGCTACATTTGCTATTATTTTCTCCCATTCTGAAGATTGTCTTTTCACTTTGCTTATAGTTTTCTTTTTTGTGCAAAAGCTTTTAAGTTTCATTAGGTCCCATTTGTTTAGTTTTGCTTTTATTTCCAGTATTCTGGGAGGTGGGTCATAGAGGATCCTGCTGTGATTTTTGTCGGAGAGTGTTTTGCCTATGTTTTCCTCTAGGAGTTTTATAGTTTCTTGTCTTACCTTTAGATCTTTAATTCATTTTGAGTTTATTTTTGTGTATGGTGTTAGAAAGTGTTCTAGTTTCATTCTTTTACAAGTGGTTGACCAGTTTTCCTAGCACCACTTCTTAAAGAGATTGTCTTTTCTCCATTGTATATTCTTGCCTCCTTTGTCAAAGATAAGGTGTCCATAGGTGCGTGGATTTATCTCTGGGCTTTCTATTCTGTTCCATTGTTCTATATTTCTGTCTTTGTGCCAGTACCATACTGTCTTGATGACTCTGGCTTTGTAGTAGAGAGCCAATATCACTGATGAACATAGATGCAAAAATCATTAACAAAATCCTAGCAAACAGAATCCAACAACATATTAAAAAGATCATACATCATAACCAAGTGGGCTTTATCCCAGGGATGTAAGGATTCTTCAATAACTGCAAATCAATCAATGTAATACACCACATTAACAAATTGAAAAATAAAAACCATATGATTATCTCAGTACATGCAGAGAAAGCCTTTGACAAAATTCAACATCCATTTATGATAAAAAAAAAAAACCCTCCAGAAAGCAGGAATAGAAGGACCGTACCTCAACATAATAAAAGCTATATATGACAAACCCTCAGTAAACATTATCCTCAATGGTGAAAAATTGAAACCATTTCCCCTAAAGTCAGGAACAAGACAAGGATGTCCACTCTCACCACTACTATTCAATATAGTTTTGGAAGTTTTGACCACAGCAATCAGAGCACAAAAAGAAATAAAAGGAATCAAGACTGGAAAAGAAGAAGTACAAATCTCACTGTCTGCAGATGACATGATCCTCTACACAGAAAACCCTAAAGACTCCACCAGAAAATTACTAGAGCTAATCAGTGAATATAGTAAAGTTGCAGGATATAAAATTAACACACAGAAATTCCTTGCATTCCTATACACTAACAATGAGAAAACAGAGAAATTAAGGAAACAACTCCATTCACCATTGCAAAGAAAAGAATAAAATACTTAGGAATAAATCTACATAAAGAAACAAAAGACCTATATATAGAAAACTATAAAACACTGATGAAAAAAATCAAAGAAGTCACAAATAGATGGAGAATATATCGTGCTCATGGATCCAAAGAATCAATAGAGTGAAAACGAGTATACTACCCAAAGCAATCTATAGATTCAATGCAATCCCTATCAAGCTACCAATGGTATTTTTCAGAGAACTAGAACAAATAATTTCACAATTTGTATGGAAACACAAAAAACCTCGAATAGCCAAAGAAATCTTGAGAAAGAAGAATGGAACTGGAGAAATCGACCTGGAGAAGACTCTTGAGGGTCCCTTGGACTGCAAGTAGATCCAACCAGTCCATCCTAAAGGAGATCAGTCCTGGGTGTTCATTGGAAAGACTGATGCTGAAGCTGAAACTCCAGTACTTTGGCCACCACATGCTAAGAGTTGACTCACTGGAAAAGACCCTGATGCTCAGAGGGATTGGGGGCAGGAGGAGAAGGGGACAACAGAGGATGAGATGGCTGGATGGCATCACTGACTCGATGGACATGAGTTTGAGTATGCTCCGGTAGTTGGTGATAGACAGGAAAGCCTGGCGTGCTGTGATTCATGGGGTTGCAAAGAGTCGGACATGACTGAGCGACTGAACTGAACTGAACTGATATATGAAAAATTGGGCTTCACTGGTGGCACAGATGGTAAAGCATCTACCTGCATTTCATGAGACCCCGGTTCGATCCCTGGGTTGGGAAGATCCCCTGGAGAAGGAAATGGCAACTCATTCCAGTATTCTTGTCTGTAAAATCCCATGGACAGAGGAGCCTGGTAGGTTACAGTCCATGGGGTCACAAAGAGTCAGACACGACTGAGCGACTTCACATTCACATAGATAAAATAGAAAACTAGTAAGGACCTACTGTATAGCACAGGGAACCATACTCAATACTCTACAATAGATTATATGGGAAAAGAATCTAAAAAAGAGTTGATATATGTATTTGTATAATAAATTCACTTTGTTATATGCCTGAAACTAACACATTGTAAATCAGTTATACCCCAATAGAAATATAAAAAGAAAAAAAAAGTAAAGAAGTTTTTGTTTTCTTTTTTGAGGGAAGAGAATAGGTTCAGAAAACATTAGCTTTACTAGCTAATGTAAACTAGCTATTAATAATTATCTAAGAATTTTACTGAAACCTAATAGTAACCATAACAGAATCATTACTGTTTATCAAACAAGGTTTATAAATTTAGGGAGATTCTGAAGTTAATGTAGTGTTTAAAAGTTCATGGCTCCTCTGTACATGAGGATTCTCTAGGCAAGAATACAGGAATGGCTTGCCATGCCCTCCTCCAGGGGATCTTCCCAACCCAGGAATTGAACCCAGGTATCTGGCATTGCAGGCGGATTCTTTATCATCTGAGCCACGAGGGAAGCTCATAAATACTGGAGGGGTAGTACTGAAGGGATAGGGTAGCCTATCTCTTCTCTAGGGGAACTTCCTGAGCCAGGAATTGAACTGGGGTCTCCTGCATTGCAGGCAGACTCTTTACCAGCTGAACTACCAGGGAAGCCCCAAGATGTCCTTTTCATCATAGGAGACTGGAATGCAAAAGTAGGAAGTCAAGAAACACCTGGAGTAACAGGCAAATTTGGCCTTGGAGTACAAAATTAAGCAGGGCAAAGGCTAATAGAGTTTTGCCAAGAGAACACATTGGTCATAGCAAACACCCTCTTCCAACAACACAAGAGGCATCTCTACATAGGTACATCTCCAGACAGACAATACAGATTGATTATATTCTTTGCAGCCAAAGATGGAGAAGCTCTAAACAGTCAGTAAAACAAGATGGGAGCTGACTGTGGCTCAGATCATGTTGCAAACTTCAGACTTAAACTGAAAAAAGTAGGGAAAACCGATAGGCCATTCAGATATGACCCAAAAGATGATGACCAAAGCGATATTAATGACCCAGACAACCACAAATGTGTGATCACTCACCTAGAGCCAGACATCCTGGAGTGTGAAGTCAAGTGGGTCTTAGGAAGCATCACTATGAACAAAGCTAGTGGAGGTGATGGAATTCCAGTTGAGCTATTTCAAACCCTAAAAGATGATGCTTTGAAAGTGCTACAATCAGTATGCCAGGAAATTTGGAAAACTCAGCAATGGCCACAGGACTGGAAAAGGTCAGTTTTCATTCTAATCCCAAAGAAAGGCAATACCAAAAAATGTTCAAACTACTACATAGATACACTCATTTCACATGCTAGCAAAGTAATGTTCAGGAATCTCCAAGCTAGGCTTCAACAGCATGTGAATTGAGAACTTCCAGATGTTCAAGCTGGATTTAGGGAAAGGAGAGGAATCAGAGATCAAATTGCTGACATCTGTTGGATCATAGAAAAAGTCAGAGAGTTCCAGAAAAACATATACTTTTGCTTTATTGATTATGCCAAAGCCTTTAACTGTGTGGATCACAACAAACTGTGGAAAATTCTTAAAGAGACAAGAATACCAGACAACCATACCTGTCTCCTGAGAAACCTGTATGTACACCAAGAAGCAACAGTTAGACCTGGACATGGAACAACAGACTGCTTCCAAATTGGAAAAGGAATAGGTCAAGTCTGCATATTGTCACCCTGCTTATTTAACTTATATGCAGAGTACATCATGCAAAATGCGGGGTTAGATGAAGCACAAGCTGGAATCAAGATTGCTGGGAGAAATAACAATACCCTCAAATATGCAGATGCCCTGAGGACAGAAAGCGAAGAGGAACTAAAGAGCCTCTTGATTACGGTAAAAGAGGAGAGTGAAAAAGTTGTTTAAAATTCAACATTCAAAAAATGAAGATCATAGCATCTGGTCCCATCACTTCATGGCAAATAGATGGGGACACAATGGAAACACTGACAGACTGTATTTTCTTGGGCTTCAAAATCATTCAGATGTTGACTGCAGCTATGAAATTAAAAGATGCTTGCTCCTTGGAAGAAAATCTATGACAAATCTAGATAGCATATTAAAAAGCAGAGACATTATTTTGTCAACAAAGGTCCATATAGTCAAAGCTATGGTTTCCAGTGGTCATGTATGGATGTGAGAGTTGGACCATAAAGAAAGTTAAGCACTGAAGAATTGATGCTTTTGAATTGTGGTGTTAGAGAAGACTCTTGAGTGTCCCTCGGCCTGCAAGGAGATCAAACCAGTCAATCCCAAAGGGGATCAATCCTGAATATTCATTGGAAAGACATGCTGAAACTGAAAATCCAATACTTTGGCCACCTGATGCAAAGAATCAACTCATTAAAAAAGACCCTGATTCTGGGAAAGATTGAAAGTAGGAAAAGCGGGCAACAGAGGATGAGACAGTTGGATGGCACTATCAACTTGATGGATATGAGTTTGAGCAAGTTCCAGGAGATGGTCAAGGACAGGGAATCCTTACTTGCCATGCTGCAGTAAATGGGGTCACAAAGAGTCAGAAACAACTGAGAGACTGAACAACAACAATAGAAGTTCCATGACAATTTTGTTTTGTTTGTATTTTAACAGATGATCTTTTTAAAATATCATGTCTTCAAGTAAAAGATACTGTCTTGTAGTTACCAGTAGTATATCCAGGTAAGCAAAGTTTTTCATGGGAGAAGCATTAGATTTAGTAACTTTTCTTCAAACTAAGGACCTCAGACCATTGTTAGGAGCTTGGCCATATTCTAAGGAAATTGTGAGAATAAAAACGAGTGGAAAGAATACTTTTCCATATCCCCTCACTGCCAGAATTTTAGTATCACAGTAAGAGAAATGAATATCATAGCTGCAGGTTGACCCCCCCCCACACACACACACCTTTTTATGTTATTCTAGCTAATTATTTTGAATATCTAATATGGACTCCTTTATCTGATTGTCAAATCCTCTTTCTTCAAAATTTCAGGGATATAGATCATCCATATCATTATTGCCTATTGGCTTTTATTGTTCTTGCAGAAATGAAGATACCTCTCTATAATGTAAATTAGATAATATAATTTTAGATAATGTGAAACCTTCAATGTGAAATGCTAATTATGACTCTAGAACAGATGAGATGTTTTTAAATTTCCTGTCGGGGATGTATGACACAAAGGTCAAGAAGCATAAAAAACACTGCAAAAACAGAAATCAAAAGCCTTCCTTCCTCAAACAGATTTGAAAGAAGCAATTTCTACCATCTACATAAGAGATCAGTCAAGCTATTAGCGTGTAAAAGATTAGAGACTAGTTTTTCTTTTTCCATGGAGGATCAGTGTAAGGAGAAGAAAAAATTCCACTGCACTCTAAAGAAATTATACTTTTGCTCTTTTCAAGATGGTTCTGGAACTTTCAAGGGTTCACGATTTGGGGGATAAGGATCATAAGGTACACTAGCTCTCTGTTCTCTATTCTCCTAGTTCTAATTTGCATTCACCTAGAATGATGATGCACAAACTTGACTGAACATTACAAAATGGTAAAGCTCATTAACTATACTCAGAGATTTGGATTAAACCAATCTGGTTTGAGTACCTGGCTTTGGTGTTGTTTTTTTTTTTAACACTCCCCAGGAAATTCTAATGATGGAGAGCCACTGAGTTCAAACATCAGGGAGTAAGAAATCTGCTCACAAGATAGTCACAATCTAGTGACAGACAGAAGTTATCCAGTTCCTAACGTGTAACTTCTCCTCCAATCAACCACCACCACGATAGTCATTTTTACAAAGAAAGCTACCATTTGTCATGTTAGTATATGTCACATGCATCAACCCTATGGTTATAATATTATCTCCATTTTTCAAAAGATAGGAGTAAAAGCATTTCAGCAGACACCCCTCATATATTCACTGTGAGTTTGGTGTTTTGGACACTGGGGGTCCAGCCTAGGTTAAAGGCAAGATCACAGTCTATAGACAGAAGTCACAAAATTGCCTCAAGTACAGGAGGCAGACTATTCTTAAAAATGTCCCACCACCAGTCATCCAGATTCTGTTTCCTATAAGCACAAAGGCTAGGGTCTTTCTCCTTGACTCTGGTTCCAATACCTATTGTTGTTAGCCACAGTTCTGTATTTACTCTGCTTGGCTCTTAGGAAATATCTAGCAGGTTTGGGGAGAATGATGAGGCCATGTTTCCACTTTAATACAACCCTTCCATTACTCTTTCAGTTACTAACATCAATCACACTTGAGGACCATTATTAAGTCGTGTTGCAATCTTCTCCTGCCCAGATTAAAGAACACATCTCCTCTAACCTTTTTTTCAAAGGAATGACCCCACAGACCTTTCATCATTTTCACTGCTCTTTTCTGAGCTCTCTCCACTAGTCATTAAGTCTTGTGTGAATAGAAATGATGACTAATATGTATAAGCCCTTTATGAAGGTGTCTTTGTGAACTTGTCCTACAGGTGCCTTGGATCCAGCTAGACCTTATTTGCGAGGCATTCACATTAAAGGAACATGATTTATTACTTCGTAAAGTCTGATTCTGATTTAAATTGCACTTACTGAACACTTACTATGTGCTAGGCAGTATCTCGGGGGACTGTCCCATGTTATGTCACAGAATATTTACAATGGGCTTCGAAGGGAAACACTGTAAATTTCTTATTTTACTAAGGAATAAACTGAGGCTCATAGAGGTTAAGTGATTGGTGATCTGTCCAGGACCAAATGGCCTGGAGTCAGAAGACAAGCTGTGAAAAAGAGTTAAATGGCAGCAAGCTAAAATAGTAATAAATAAATAAAGTCAAATAAAAATCAGTGCAGGGGCTATTTTCCCAACCATCAGACCACCTTACTTGGTCTAGGATGGAAATATTAAGGAAAAATTAAAACAGAGCCTAAATTTTAAGGGGAACAGAAGGAATAACATTATAGCTTTCTGAACTTTCTCCTTCTCCCTGTCCAGAGCTGTTGGTCCAGGGCATGTACATGGAGGTGAGAAGGGCAGTCTCTCCCAGCACACACAAAGGAGCTTTCATCAGGCAGCACTGGATAGCAGTCCTCTGAGTTTCCTGGCAGACACAGAGGTCTGAAAGCCATTTTAACTCAAAGAAGGAATTAGAGCCCAGGATTCTTTGTCAGAGAAGTGTGGCAATTTAGCATGTCTGTGACTGACACTGTCAAGCCAAATGGACAGTCTAATAGCTTCACTTACAAAAGAGTCTGCCAGGGTGTGTGACAGTCGGGTTCTTCCCAGACAGTGAAATTCTCTGTTCTCTCTGTCCTGCTTGACAAGGTCCTGCTGCCATCATCTCTCATTGACTGATTTACATTTCTTCCTGAATGAAAACAGGAAGGCCATTTGTAAGAACAGCAGCCCTGCTCCCTTCTTAGGAATGGCTAAAATAAAAGTCATCCCTTCAGCTTAGAATAGCTTAGAGCTTTGCTAAGCCCAAAGTTAAGAGTAAAAGTTTCAGGAAATCTTCTCATTGCATTTCAGAAAGGGAAGGATTTTTGGAGTTGCTCTAAAGAGAGTGCATCATTAACTGAGTATTGTCTTCAAAGTCTCCCACTGAATCTTAGTTACATTTGGGAGACAGGAAAAAAAAAAAAAAAAGTGAATTTTACACAAGAAGTTCCCAGACCATCTCAATTATTCAAAGAAGAGCTGTTCTCATTTTTGCATCAGAGTGAGGGACCTTGACAAGGAGAAGACTATCCAGGGAAGGGAGACTGTGGAAGAGTGGTAGGAAGAATATCATACTAGGACAAGTTGATGACTTGGAGATGTTTATCCTGGAGAAAAGACGATTCAAGACTGTGGGGAGACATGATGGTAGAAAAGTAGGAGAATTAGATTTTTGTCATTTTTGCATTACACTCCATACTCCTGGGATCAATATATTATTAAAAAAAGAAGCTGTTGTGGAGGCTTTAGCCTTGATAATTGCCCTTGAGAGAAACACCCTTGCTCCAACTCTGTCTTCTGGTGTGTCTTTCTGGTGGTCTACAAATTGAGAGGTATAAATTGAACAGCCCTAAATTACAGAATAAGTTATCTTTTATTATTTTTTCATTCCATCTTTCTGGTAACAAGGGGTAGGGCTAAATTTCTATGAAAGTGAAAGTGTCAGTCACTCAGTCATGGCCAACTCTTTGTGACCCCATGGACTGCAGCCCTCCAGGCTGCTCTGTCCATGAGATTCTCCAGGCAAGAATACTGGAGTGGGTAGTCTTTGCCTTCTCCAGGGATCTTCCCAACCCAGGGATTGAACCCGGGTCTCTGGCATTGCAGGTAGTTTCTTTACCATCTGAGCCACCAGGGAAGCTCACCAATTTCTAATACTTTCTATTAATTCCTGTTAATAAAGAGGTAGGCCCATAATGATAGGGCAAAGCCAGGATCAATAATATTGTTTCATTTCTATAGTATGTGTTTTTTTTAACTGAACGACCTTCTCGTTAAAGCAATTGATAATGGGTTTCCCGTTCTGGCAGTACTCTTGTTGAATAAATTTATTCAAATAAAGAGTTTAAAGAGGAATTATAAGCAATTGACTGTATGGGTGCAACTCAGATCATGCCATGGATGTAGAAATATTTTTAAGGTATCACTTGGATGTGTTAAGATTCAAAAATTCTTGAGTAAATTCTTGAGCACCAGACAAGATAGCATCTTGTGAGTGATTGTCAAACAGTGGATTGCTGACTATTTGGCTTGATACTCTCTAGTAATTCCTATACTGGATAGAGGCCAGAACATAATGACCTCTGATGTATCTTCAAACTTGAGCTTTTATAACCCCTTGCTTTACTTTCTTTGAACCTCTATTACTGAGTTTTTGTTATGCTAATAAACAAACCCAATTTTTCAGTGGGCAACAACAACAATAAAAGATTTATTTCTTGCATGTATCACATAAAGGCTGCAAGTCAGTTCAAGCTCTGTTCCTGGTTTAGTAGCAATCTGCCCCTCATGACTTTCCATTCTGGACATCAGGATAAAAGAGCTGCCCCTTTGCATATCATGCTTCTTATATCAGGGAGCATCTACTTGGATGCAACCTACATCCTACTGACTCATATGCTAACTGACAATGCAGATTACAAGGTCAGTCATGCCAGTGGTACCTATAAGGGGGCACTGCAAGTGATATGGCAAAAGACACAGATGTGTATTCCTCCTGTAGGGGTAGGAGGGAAATGAGAGCTATGAACAATATTACAATTTACCACAGAACCATTCAAGCAGAGGACATGTGGATCATAATTAAAATTTTCTCAGCAGGGTGTAACTTCAAACATCAATACTTCCAATTAAAACCACACTGAGATATGACTCTGTCATGTCTCCACATAATTAAAAAAACATAGATAAAATAAATAGAAAAGCATTCAAGGAACTTGGGTTATGACAAATGTTAACATGAGGCAAAGGAAAAATTTAAGGCATTTAGAAAGATTTTGCTTTCAGCTTTTTTTTTTTTTTTCCTTTTGTTTTTATCACTTGCAAGCTATAAGGCAGCTGGCTCTATGACCCATGGAGACCCATGACAGGGATATGCTTGATACTGAAAGAAACCCTTTCCACCCTGGGTCTTTAGGTGTCTTCCAGCTCTGATATGCATTGAACTGAGATATCTGCTTCATTGACTACGCTAAAGCCTTTGACTGTGTGGATCACAACAAACTGGAAAATTCTTCAAGAGATGGGAATACCAGACCACCTTACCTGCCTTCTGAAAAATCTGTATGCAGATCACGAAGCAGCAGTTAGAACCAGACATGGAAAAAAGGACTGGTCCCAAATTGGGAAAGGAATACATCAAGGCTGTATATTGTCACCTGTGTATTCAACTTATATGAAGAGTACATCATGTGAAATACCGGGCTGGATGAAGCACAAGCTGGAATCAAGATTGCCAGAGAAACATCAGTAACCTCAGATATGCAGATGATACCACCCTTATGGCAGAAAGCAAAAAGGAACTAAAGAGACTCTTGATGAAAATGAAAGAAGAGAGTGAAAAAGCTGGCTTAAAACTCAACATTCAAACAATGAAGATCATGGCATCCAATCCCATCACTTCATGGCAAATAAATGGGGAAACAATGGAAACAGTGACAGATTCTATTTTCTTGGGCTCCAAAATCACTGCAGATGGTGACTGCAGCCATGAAATTAAAAGACGCTTGCTCCTTGGAAGAAAAGCTATGACCAACCTAGACGGCATATTAAAAGCAGAGACGTTACTTGGTCAATAAAGATCTGTCTAGTTAAAGCTATGGTTTTTCAATTAGTCACGTATGGATGTGAGAGCTGGACATAAAGAAAGCTGAGTGCCAAAGAATTGATGCTTTTGAACTGTGGTGTTGGAGAAGACTCTTGAGAATCCCTTGGACTGCAAGGAGATCCAACCAGTCCATCCTAAAGGAGATAAGTCCTGAATATTCATTGGAAGGACTGATGTTGAAGCTGGAACTCCAATACTTCAGCCACCTGATGCGAAGAACTGACTTATTGGAAAAGACCCTGATTCTAGGAAAGATTGAAGGCGGGAGAAGGGGACGACAGAGGATGAGATGGTTGGATGGCATCACCGACTCAATGGACATGAGTTTGAGCAAATTCTGGGAGTTGGTGATGGACAGGGAAGCCTGGCATGCTGCAGTCCACGGGGTCACAAAGAGTCTGACACAACTGAGCGACAGAACTGAACTGACTGACATATAGTAAACACTCCACAATTATCCTACAGATGATGACAGCCCAGATTAGGTTATACTGAAATGGAAAGTGAGAAAAACAAATACCTGATTATAACTGAGGTATTTTAGGAGAAGATATCTCCATGTCAAAGTTTGCAACCCAAGGCAGAAATTTACTATGGCATGTTCTTTAAAATTATTTTGTTGTAATGAAAAGGGAAATAGCTTTAAAGTTTAATTCCCAGCTGCTTCAGTTACGAGGCTAGCAATTTTGAGTAAATTTCTAATCTCTGTTGATGACAATATGCACCGCTGTAAAACATGGACAGCAATACTTACCTCTAATTTAATGCATTTTGATTAAATGTCTATTACATACTGGGCATTGTTTTAGGCTTTGGTACTTACCAGTAAGCAAGATAAAAGTCTCTTCTCCATCAGTCAGTTCAGTTCAGTTCAGTTGCTCAGTCGTGTCCAACTCTTTGCGACCCCATCAATCGCAGCACGCCAGGGCTCCCTGTCCATCACCAACTCCCAGTGTTTACTCAAACTCATGTCCATCGATTTGGTGATGCCACCCAACCATCTCATCCTCTGTCATCCCCTTCTCCTCCTGCCCCCAATCCCTCCCAGCATCAGGGTCTTTTCCAATGAGTCAACTCTTCACATGAGGTGGCCAAAGTACTGGAGTTTCATTGTCAGCATCAGTCCTTCCAATGAACACCCAGGACTGATCTCCTTTAGGATGGACTGGTTGGATCTCTTTGCAGTCCAAGGGACTCTCAAGAGTCTTCTCCAACACCACAGTTCAAAAGCATCAATTTTTCAGTGCTCAGGTTTCTTCACAGTCCAACTCTCACATCCATACATGACCACTGGAAAAACCATAGCCTTGACTAGACAGACCTTTGTTGGCAAAGTAATGTCTCTGCTTTTTAATAGCAAATACCCTCTTTCAAAAACACAAGGGAACACTCTACACATGGACATCATCAGATGGTTAACACCAAAATCAGACTGATTATATTCTTTGCAGCCAAAGATGGAGAAACTCTATACAGTCAGCAAAAACAAGACTGGGAGCTGACTGTGGCTCAGATCATGAACCCCTTAATGCCAAATTCAGACTTAAATTGAAGAAAGTCAGGAAATCCAGTAGACCATTCAGGTATGACCTAAATCAAATCCCTTATTACTATACAGTGGAAGTGAGAAATAGATTTAAGGGACTAGATCTGATAGACAGAGTGCCTAGTGAACTATGGATGGAGGTTCGTGACATTGTAAACGAGACAGGGAACAAGACCATCCCCAAGGAAAAGAAATGCAAAAAGGCAAAATGGTTGTCTGAGGAGGCCTTACACATAGCTGTGAAAAGAAGAGAACCAAAAAGCAAAGGAGAAAAGGAAAGATATTCTCATTTGAATACAGAGTTCCAAAGAATAGCAAGGAGAGATAAGAAAGCCTTCCTCAGCGACCAATGCAAAGAAATAGAGGAAAACAACAGAATGGGAAAGACTAGAGATCTCTTCAAGAAAATGAGATACCAAGGGAAGGTTTCATGCAAAGATGGGTTCGATAAAGGACAGAAATGGTATGGACCTAATAGAAGCAGAAGATATTAAGAAGAGGTGGCAAGAATACACAGAAGAACTATACAAAAAAGTTCTTCATGACCCAGACAATCATGATGGTGTGATCACTCACCTAGAGCCAGACATCCTGGAATGTGAAGTCAAGTGGGCCTTAGAAAGCAATCACTACAAACAAAGCTAGTGGAAGTGATGGAATTCCAGTTGAGCTATTTCAAATCCTGAAAGATGATGCTGTGAAAGTGCTGCACTAAATATGCCAGCAAATTTGGAAAACTCAGCAGTGGCCACAGGACTGGAAGAGGTCAGTTTTCATTCCAATCCCAAAGAAAGGCAATCACAAAGTATGCTCAAACTACTGCACAATTGCACTCTTCTCCATAGCTAGTACTATATAACATTCTCTGCAGCTAGTACTGTATAACACAGGGAGTTCAACCCACTGCTCTGTAACAACCTAGAGGGGTAGGATGGGGTGGGGGTGGGAGGAAGGATCAAGAGGGGGGAGACATGTGTATACTTATGGTTAGTTCACAGTGTTGTATGGCAGAAACCCATACAACATTGTAAAGCAATTATCCTCCAATTTAAAAGAAAAAAAGAAAGAAAGACTGACTCCTTACCATATGCCTGGCTTTCCGGGTAGTCAAGTCTAATATAAAGACACTCAGTATGACAGGTATGCGTGTGTGCATATTCAGTTGCTCAGTCATGTTTGACGTTTGTGACCCTATGGACTGCAACCTGTCCGGCTCCTCTGTCCATGGAATTTTCCAGGCAAGAATACTGGAGTGGGTTGCCATTTCCTACTCCCAGGGATCTTCCTAACGCAAGGATCAAACCTGTGTCTCCTGTGTTTCCTGCATTGGCAGGTGGATTCTTTACCACTGAGTCAACTGGGAAGCCCATGGTAGGCATAAACACGCCCATACTATTACTGATGAAACTGAAGTCTTGAGAACTGACTTTTCTGAAATCACACAGCTAAGAAATGCAAACCAAAACTATAAGATAATAGCTCATACCAGTCAGAATGGTCATCATCAAAAAATCTACAAACAATAAGGGCATGGAGAAAAGGGAAGTCTCCTACATTGTTAGTGGGAATGTAAATTTCTACAGCCACTAGAGAGAACACTATGGAGGTTTCTTAAAAACTATAAATAGAGCTACCATATGATCCAACAATTCTCTTCCTGGGCATATATGAGGAGGAAAACTTGATGTGAAAGGATATATGTACCCCAACTTTCATTTCAGCACTATTTGCAGCAGCTAAGACACGGAAACAACCTAAATGCTAATCAACAGATGAATGAACATAGAAGTTGTGGTACATGTACACTATGGAATATTACTTAGCCACTAAAAGAATGAAATAATGTCATTTACAATAGCATGTTGGATCTGGAGGTTATCATACTAAGTGAAATAAGTCCAATAGAGAAAGACAAATATCATACGGTATTGCTTCTATGCAGAATCTAAAAAAAATCATAAAAATGAACTTATTTACACAACAGAAACAAACTTTCAGACTTAGAGAACAGATTTACAGTTGCTAGGGTGGGAGGCATGTGGGAGGGAGAGATAGACTGGCAGTTTGGAAGTGACACGTACACACTACTATAATTAAAATACATAACCAACAAGGGCTTACTGTATAGCACAGGGAACTCTGCTCAATATTTTGTAATAATCTAAATGGGAAAAGCATTTGAAAAAGAATAGATAAATGTATATGTATAACTGAATCACCTTGCTATATATCTGAAACTAACATGAAATTGTTAATCAGCTATGTGCCAATATAAAAGAAAAACTTCAAAAACATAAGTTTCTATTATCTTCATATTTATAATCTAGAGAGATATCCAGACAGTAAACTAAAATATTAATACATAGCATTATGTCAGGTGGTATTAAGTGAGACAGAGAAAACTAAATTGGAGGGAAAGTAGCCAAGATCAGTGGTGGGAGGAGATCTGCATTAGACGAGGGGGTGAGGGCAGACCTCTGGGAGCAGAGACTATAATGAAGGGAGAGAGAGAAGCCCAGGCTTCATTGGGGATAACCATTGCAGGCAGTAGGCACAGGAAGTGCACAAACTGATAGGAAGCAATGAAATTGGTAGTCATTGAAGAAAGTCAACATGACTAAGACAACTGAAGTGATGGTGATGGTGACAGGAAATTGGAACAAAGTGGTAAGCAGAAGCCAAATTCTACAGGATCTAAATGTCCAGGGTGATATTATGTTTTAATGTGAATAGGATTATAAGACAGGAAGTAGTGAGAGAGTCAATTACTAGCCAGGTTGATAAGAAGTCCAGGGGTCCCCAAGGAAAGAGGGGTCTGGGGTTCTCGAGGAGGAGATAGGCATCTGGAATTCTCAAGGAGGAGGAAAGGACAAACTTTTTTTCCTCTACATTCCTTAGGATTATATAACAATAATGTATTCTGCTTGAGGACAGTTTCTGGAAAAAACCTTCTGGCTAATCCTGTAATCTTAAAATGTAAATTATGGGAGTGGGTCTAGTAAGGTCTTAACAACCTCCAGACATTCTTTTGATTCATTGTAATAACTAATTAAAAGGTATATAACTCCATTGCTAACACTAGAGTGGGGGTGGCACTCTTTCTGCCCCCTTCTGATGTCTATGTCAGAAGATTTCTCCATCTCTTTTATACTTTAATAAAACTTTATTACACAAAAGCTCTGAGCAATCAAGCCTCCTCTCTGGCCCCGGATTGAATTCTTCTCCTCCGGAGGCCAAGAATCCTGGCCTCTTTCGTGGTTCAGCAACAACCTTTCAGTAGGTTGTAAAAGAAAAATATCTTAGAAACACTACATGGCATGTAGTATTATTTAAGAAACTTAAGAAATGCTTTAAAAGTCAAGAAATATCTATTTTCCTTCCCTTATCCTTGTCATGGTAAAGCATCCTTTTAGAATACCTGAAAACACTTCCAGCCACGAGACTCTTGGAACAGACATTTGTGCAATTTTTAAGGGATACATTTTCTCTTAATACAGGGTTAGTAGAAACAATTATTTGATTTCTAAACCTGGTTTGATTCTAACAAACTACAGGATGTCCTCAAGCAAACCTCATTTCCCCCCAAATCATTCATATGCCAAAACAGAATTGTTTGCATGCAAATTATGTTGTCCACAAAAATTAAATAGTGTTTGACAAAGAGGATGCCGAGTTAGCTAAGAGGACAGTTATCTCTCTAATCTAAGGCAAAGTTGAAAGTATTCCTTCCTTTGCTAAAATAAAAACAAGTATTCTGACAATCTAATACTATAAGTGGAACTGAGATCATATCTCAGAAATCTCTGGTTAAAATATAAACAAGTCACCTTAAATGCATGCTATCATAGATGCGTGATATTTTCATGCGGACAAATCACCCTAGATGGTCCTTACTATCCATCCAATACAGAATGGTTGAGTTTGATCTGGAAAATGGATGGAAAAGGGTCTGAGGAAGCTAGGATTCAAGGATTGTAGCATCCAGAGGGACAGAAAGGAGAGGCGAGAACTGAAGGAAGCATGACTCTTCTCCTCTATCTGCCTCTACATCCCCCAACATGAAATCTCCAACACTCCTTTTTTGCCTTTGTTCACTCACAATATCGTGTTAGTGTCAACTGTGAATCATAATGATTTAATATTTTTATAGATTACATACCATAGAGAGCTGTTATGAAATACTGACTATATTCCCTCTGCTGTACATTATATCCCTGGGACTTATTTTAAAAATAGTATTTTGAACCATTTAATACTTATTAACACTAAAGACTTATCATAAAAGGTATTAACACTTAATACCTTTCAACTATTTCACCCTCCCATCACCACTAGTTTATTCTATTTGTGAGTCTCCTCTTTTATTTGTTCATTTGTTTTGTGTTTTAGATTTCACATGTAAGTGAAAATATACAGCATTTGTCTTTGTCTAACTTATTTCACTAAGCATAATACTCTCTGGGTTCATTTATGTTGTCACAAATGGCAAGATTATATTCTTTTTATCACTGAGTAATATTCCGTTATATATATGACACATCTTCTTTATCCCTTCATCTGTCTGTAGGCACTAAAGATGCTTCCATATCTTGGCTATGGTAAATAATGCTGCTATAAGCACTGTGGTGCATATATCTTTTCAAATTTGTGGTTTTGCTTCCTTTGGATAAACACCCAAGAGTGGAATTGCTGGATCCTGTGGTAGTGTTATTTTTAATTTTACATAGTGGCTTCACCAATTTACATTCCCACCAAGAGTGTACTAGTACTTCATTTTTCCACATCCTCACCAATATTTACTTCTTAGTCTTTTTGACAACAGCCATTCTTACAGGTCAGTTTGATTATATTCTTTGCAGTTGAAGAAGGAGAAGCTCTATACAGTTAGCAAAAACAAGACCAGGAGCTGACTATGGCTCAGATAATGAACTCCTTAATGCAAAATTCAGATTTAAATTGAAAAAAGCAGGGAAAACCACTAGGCCATTCAGGTATGACCTAAATCAAATCTCATAGTAGAAGTGACAAATAGATTTGAGGGATTAAACCTGAGTACCTGAAGAATGGAAGGAAGTTCATAACATTGTATAGGAGGTGGTGATCAAAACCAACCCCAAGTAAAAAGAAATGCAAAAAGGCAAAATGGTTGTCTGAGGAGGCCTTACAAATAGCTGAGAAAAGAAGTGGAAGTCAGGGGGGAGGAGCCAAGATGGCGGAGGAGTAGGACGGGGAGACCACTTTCTCTCCTACAAATTCATCAAAAGAATAACTGAACGCAGAGCAAACTTCACAAAACAACTTCTGATCGCTAGCTGAGGTCATCAGGCGCCCAGAAAAGCAGCCCAATTGTCTTCGAAAGGAGGTAGGACAAAATATAAAAGATAAAAAGTGAGACAAAAGAGCTAAGGACGGAGATCCGTCCCGGGAGCTCTTAGGCGGCATTGCTTGGGGTAGGGTCCGGGCCTGAGTGCCCTGAGGACAATCGGAGGGAGCTTCTGTGAGTTGCCAACATGAACTGTGGGAGACCAAAGGAGAGAGAGTAAATTAACCGGCCCGAACACACTGCCGGCGGTTCGCAGAACAAAGAGACCGAGAGGGTCCAGAGAGGAGCTCGCAGGCTGCGGACCGGCCCAGCCCCGCCGGAGGCAGGAGGCAGGGGGGAGGGGAAGGTTGCGGCGAGACACAGGGCGCAGGCACGCGACCGGCGCGGGCGGGGACTGGGGCTGGGGACGCGGAGGGCAGAAGGCGCGCGCACCCGACTGGCGCCAGCGGAAACTGAGACTGGGTGCGTGGAAGGGAGCGGGCGCGCCACACCTGGGGAGAGTGCGCCCACCGAGCCCCTGGCTGCCTGGACCGCTCTGACGGGGAAGGCACAGAGAGCAGGCGCAGCTTTTCGTTCCGCGCTTTTGTGGAACACCCGAGGGCTGGAGCCTCGCGCAGCGCGGGGTGCGCTCCATATAGAACAGCCGGGAGCCTGAGCAGCGCAGACGGAGAGAGCAGCGTCAGCCCCTCCCGGCAGCCCCAGCCCATCCCCGCGGCGCAAGCCTGTCCCCACAGTGCCAGCCTCTCCCTGCAGCACAAGCCACTCCCCGCAGAGCAACGGAACTAGCTACCTGAATAAGATTCCACCTCCGCCCGCCTGTGTCAGGGCGGAAATGAGGCTCTGAAGAGACCGGCAAACAGAAGCCAAATAAACAAAGGGAACCGCTTCAGAAGGGACTGGTGCAACAGATTAAAATCCCTCTAGGAAACACTGACTACACCGGAGGAGCCTGTAGATATCGAGAAGCGTAAGCTGGAACGAGGAGCTATCTGAAACTGAGCCGAACCCACACTGACCGCAACAGCTTCAGAGAAACTGCTAGATATAATTTTACTTTTATCTCTTTTTTAAATTTTTTTTAATTTTTTTATTTTTTTCTCTTTTTTTTCTTTTTTATTTTTTCTCTTTTATTTTCCTTTAAAATCCCCTATTACTCCCCCATTACTCCTTAACTTTCATTTCCATAGACTTTTACGATTTTTTAATTAGGGGGAAAAAAAAATTTTTTTTTCTTTTTCTTTCTTTTCTTTTCTTTTTTTTCTTTCCTTTTTCTCTTCTATTTTCTATTTTTCTTTTTCTCTTATTTCTTTTAAAGTCCTCTAGTACTCCTCTACTACTCCTTAATTTTCATTTTCAATACACTATAACCTTACAAAAAAAAAAAAAAAAGAAGAGAAGCCCTATTTTTAAACCGAAGATTATTCTCTCCCAATCTTGACTCTCTGTTTTCTACCTCAGAACACCTCTATTTCCTCCTTTCCCCTTCTCTTCCCAGTCCAATTCTGTGAAACTATGTCGGTGACTGGGCTACGGAGAACACTCTGGGAACAGACAGCTGCGTAGATCTGTCTCTCTCCTCTTGAGTCCCCCTTTTTCTCCTCCTGTTCATCTCTATCTCCCTCCTCCCTCTCCTCTTCTTCATGTGACTCTGTGAACCTCTCTGGGTGTCCCTAATGGGGGAGAATCTTTTAGCCATTAACCTAGAAGTTTTCTCATCAGGGCTGCATAGTTGGAGAAGTCCTGAGACTACAGGAAGAATAAAACTGAAATCCAGAGGCAGGAGACTTAAGCCCAAAACCTGAGAACACCAGAAAACTCCTGACTACAAGGAACTTTAAGTAATAAGTGACTGTCCAAAAGCCTCCATACCTACACTGAAACCAACCACCACACAAGAGCCAATAAGTTTTAGAGCAAGACATACCACGCAAATTCTCCAGCAACACAGGAACATAGCCCTGAACATCAACATACAGGCTGCCCAAGGTCACACCTAACACATAGACCCATCTCAAAACTCATTACTGGGCACTCCATTGCTCTCCAAAGAGAAGAAATCAAGTTCCACGCAACAGAACACTGAGGCAAGCTTCCCTAACCAGGAAATCTCGACAAGCCAATCGTCTAACCCCACCCTCTGGGTTAATCCTCCACAAAAAAAAGAAACCACAGACCTCCAGAATACAGAAAGCCCACTCCAGATACAGCAATCTAAACAAGATGAAAAGGCAAAGAAATACCCAACAGGTAAAGGAACATGAAAAATGCCCACCAAGTCAAACAAAAGAGGAGGAGATAGGGAATCTACCTGAAAAAGAATTTAGAATAATGATAATAAAAATGATCCAAAATCTTGAAAACAAAATGGAGTTACAGATAAATAGCCTGGAAACAAAGATTGAAAAGATTCAAGAACTGTTTAATAAAGACCTAGAAGAAATAAAAAAGAGTCAATTACAAATGAATAATGCAATGAATGAGATCAAAAACACTTTGGAGGGAACCAAGAGTAGAATAATGGAGGCAGAAGATAGGATAAGTGAGGTAGAAGATAAAATGGTGGAAATAAATGAAGCAGAGAGGAAAAAAGAAAAAAGGATCAAAAGAAATGAGGACAACCTCAGGGACCTCTGGGACACTGTGAAACGCCCCAACATTCGAATCATAGGAGTTCCAGAAGAAGAAGACAAAAAGAAAGGCCATGAGAAAATACTCGAGGAGATAATAGCTGAAAACTTCCCTAAAATGGGGAAGGAAATAGCCACCCAAATCCAAGAAACCCAGAGAGTCCCAAACAGGATAAACCCAAGGCGAAACACCCCAAGACACATATTAATCAAATTAACAAAGATCAAACACAAAGAACAAATCTTAAAAGCAGCAAGGGAAAAACAACAAATAACACACAAAGGGATTCCCATAAGGATAACAGCTGATCTATCAATAGAAACCCTCCAGGCCAGAAGGGAATGGCAGGACGTACTGAAAGTAATGAAAGAGAATAACCTACAACCTAGATTACTGTATCCAGCAAGGATCTCATTCAGATATGAAGGAGAATTCAAAAGCTTTACAGATAAGCAAAAGCTGAGAGAATTCAGCACCACCAAACCAGCTCTTCAACAAATGCTAAAGGATCTTCTCTAGACAGGAAATGCAGAAAGGTTGTATAAACGTGAACCCAAAACAACAAAGTAAATGGCAACGGGACCACACCTATCAATAATTACCCTAAATGTAAATGGGTTGAATGCCCCAACCAAAAGACAAAGATTGGCTGAATGGATACAAAAACAAGACCCCTATATATGCTGTCTACAAGAGACCCACCTCAAAACAAGAGACACATACAGACTAAAAGTGAAGGGCTGGAAAAAAATATTTCATGCAAACGGAGACCAAAAGAAAGCAGGAGTCGCAATACTCATATCAGATAAAATAGACTTTCAAATAAAGGAAGTGAAAAGAGACAAAGAAGGACACTACATAATGATCAAAGGATCAATCAAAAAAGAAGATATAACAATTATAAATATATATGCACCCAACTTAGGAGCACCGCAATATGTATGGCAAACGCTAACGAGTATGAAAGTGGAAATTAATAGTAACACAATAATAGTGGGAGACTGTAATACCCCACTCACAACTATGGATAGATCAACTAAACAGAAAATTAACAAGGAAACACAAACCTTAAATGACACAATGGACCAGCTAGACCTAGTTGATATCTATAGGACATTTCACCCCAAAACAATCAACTTCACCTTTTTCTCAAGTGCACACGGAACATTCTCCAGAATAGATCACATCCTGGGCCATAAATCTGGTCTTGGAAAATTCAAAAAAATTGAAATCATTCCAGTCATCTTTTCTGACCACAGTGCAGTAAGATTAGATCTCAATTACAGGGAAAAAATTGTTAAAACTTCAAACATATCGAGGCTAAATAAAACGCTTCTGAATAACCAACAAATCATAGAAGAAATCAAAAAAGAAATAAAAATATGTATAGAAATGAATGAAAATGAAAACACAACAACCCAAAACCTATGGGACACTGTAAAAGCAGTGCTAAGGGGAAGGTTCATAGCATTACAGGCTTACATCAAGAAACAGTAAAAAAAACCAATTAAATAACCTAACTCTACACCTAAAGCAATTAGAGAAGGAAGAAATGAAGAACCCCAGAGTTAGCAGAAGGAAAGAAATCTTAAAAATCAGGGCAGAAATAAATGCAAAAGAAACTAAAGAGACCATAGCAAAAATCAACAAAGCTAAAAGCTGGTTTTTTGAAAAAATAAACAAAATTGACAAACCATTAGCAAGACTCATTAAGAAACAAAGAGAGAAAAACCAAATTAACAAAATTAGAAATGAAAATGGAGAGATCACAACAGACAACACTGAAATACAAAGGATCATAAGAGACTACTACCAGCAGCTCTGTGCCAATAAAATGGACAACTTGGATGAAATGGACAAATTCTTAGAAAAGTATAACTTTCCAAAACTGAACCAGGAAGAAATAGAAGATCTTAACAGACCCATCACAAGCAAGGAAATCGAAACTGTCATCAAAAATCTTCCAGCAAACAAAAGCCCAGGACCAGATGGCTTCACGGCTGAATTCTACCAAAAATTTAGAGAAGAGCTAACACCTATCTTACTCAAACTCTTCCAGAAAATTGCAGAAGAAGGTAAGCTTCCAAACTCATTCTATGAGGCCACCATCACCCTAATTCCAAAACCAGACAAAGATGCCACAAAAAAAGAAAACTACAGGCCAATATCACTGATGAACATAGATCCAAAAATCCTTAACAAAATTCTAGCAAACAGAATCCAACAACATATTAAAAAAATCATACACCATGACCAAGTGGGCTTTATCCCAGGAATGCAAGGATTCTTTAATATCTGCAAATCAATCAATGTAATACACCACATTAACAAATTGAAAGATAAAAACCATATGATTATCTCAATAGATGCAGAGAAAGCCTTTGACAAAATTCAACACTCATTTATGATTAAAACTCTCCAGAAAGCAGGAATAGAAGGAACATACCTCAACATAATAAAAGCTATATATGACAAACCCACAGCAAGCATCACCCTCAATGGTGAAAAATTGAAGGCATTTCCCCTGAAATCAGGAACAAGACAAGGGTGCCCACTCTCACCACTTCTATTCAACATAGTGTTGGAAGTTCTGGCCACAGCAATCAGAGCAGAAAAAGAAGTAAAAGGAATCCAGATAGGAAAAGAAGAAGTAAAACTCTCACTGTTTGCAGATGACATGATCCTCTACATAGAAAACCCTAAAGACTCTACCAGAAAATTACTAGAGCTAATCAATGAATATAGTAAAGTTGCAGGATATAAAATTAACACACAGAAATCGCTTGCATTCCTATAAACTAACAATGAAAAAACAGAAAGAGAAATTAAGGAAACAATACCATTCACCATTGCAACAAAAAGAATAAAATACTTAGGAGTATATCTACCTAAAGAAACAAAGGACCTATACATAGAAAACTATAAAACACTGATGAAAGAAATCAAAGAGGACACAAACAGATGGAGAAACATACCGTGTTCATGGATTGGAAGAATTAATATTGTCAAAATGGCTATTCTACCCAAAGCAGTCTATAGATTCAATGCAATCCCTATCAAGCTACCAACGGTATTTTTCACAGAACTAGACCAAAGAATTTCACAATTTGTATGGAAATACAAAAAACCTCGAATAGCCAAAGTAATCTTGAGAAAGAAGAATGGAACTGGAGGAATCAACCTGCCTCACTTCAGACTCTACTACAAAGCCACAGTCATCAAGACAGTATGGTACTGGCACAAAGACAGAAATATAGATCAATGGAACAGAATAGAAAGCCCAGAGATAAATCCACGAACCTATGGACACCTTATCTTTGACAAAGGAGGCAAGGATATACAATGGAAAAAAGACAACCTCTTTAACAAGTGGTGCTGGGAAAACTGGTCAACCACTTGAAAAAGAATGAAACTAGAACACTTTCTAACACCATACAAAAAAATAAACTCAAAATGGATTAAAGATCTAAATGTAAGACCAGAAACTGTACAACTCCTAGAGGAGAACATAGGCAAAACACTCTCCGACATAAATCAAAGCAAGATCCTCTATGACCCACCTCCCAGAATACTGGAAATAAAAGCAAAACTAAACAAATGGGACCTAATGAAACTTAAAAGCTTTTGCACTACAAAGGACACTATAAGTAAGGTGAAAAGACAGCCCTCAGATTGGGAGAAAATAATAGCAAATGAAGAAACAGACAAAGGATTAATCTCAAAAATATACAAGCAACTCCTGCAGCTCAATTCCAGAAAAATAAATGACCCAATCAAAAAATGGGCCAAAGAACTAAACAGACATTTCTCCAAAGAAGACATACAGATGGCTAACAAACACATGAAAAGATGCTCAACATCACTCAGTATTAGAGAAATGCAAATCAAAACCACAATGAGGTACCATTACACGCCAGTCAGGATGGCTGCTATCCAAAAGTCTACAAGCAATAAATGCTGGAGAGGCTGTGGAGAAAAGGGAACCCTCTTACACTGTTGGTGGGAATGCAAACTAGTACAGCCGCTATGGAAAACAGTGTGGAGATTTCTTAAAAAACTGGAAATAGAACTGCCATATGACCCAGCAATCCCACTTCTGGGCATACACACTGAGGAAACCAGATCTGAAAGAGACACGTGCACCCCAATGTTCATTGCAGCACTGTTTATAATAGCCAGGACATGGAAGCAACCTAGATGCCCATCAGCAGATGAATGGATAAGGAAGCTGTGGTACATATACACCATGGAATATTACTCAGCCATTAAAAAGAATTCATTTGAACCAGGCCTAATGAGATGGATGAAGCTGGAGCCCCTTATACAGAGTGAAGTAAGCCAGAAAGATAAAGAACATTACAGCATACTGACACATGTATATGGAATTTAGAAAGGTGATAACGATAACCCTATATACAGAACAGAAAAAGAGACACAGAAATGCAGAACAGACTTTTGAACTTTGTGGGAGAATGTGAGGGTGGGATATTTCAAAAGAACAGCATGTATACTATCTATGGTGAAACAGATCACCAGCCCAGGTGGGATGCACGAGACAAATGCTCTGGCCTGGTGCACTGGGAAGACCCAGAGGAATCGGATGGAGAGGGAGGTGGGACGGGGGATCGGGATTGGGAATACATGTAAATCCATGGCTGATTCATATCAATGTATGACAAAGCCCACTGGAAAAAAAAAAAAAAATAAATACTGTGCTTAAAGACCAAAAAATAAATAAATGCAAAATACCTAATTATCACAGAAAAAAAAAAAAAGAAGTGGAAGTCAAAGGAGAAAAAGAAAGATATATCCATCTGAATGCAGAGTTTGAAAGAATAGGAAGGAGAGATAAGAAAGCCTTTCAAAGTACTCAATGCAAAGAAATAGAGGAAGACAATACAATGGGAAAGACTAGAGATCTCTTCAAGAAAATTAGAGATACCAAGGGAACATTTAATGCAAAGATAGGCTCAATAAAGGACAGAAATGGTATGGACCTAACAGAGGTAGAAGATATTAACAAAAGGTGGCAAGAATACATAAAATCAATATACAAAAAAGATCTTAATGACCTGGATAATCACAATGGTGTGATCACTCACCTAGAACCAGACATCCTGTGAAGTCAAGTGGGCCTTAGGAAACATCACTATGGTCAAAGCTAGTGGAGGCGATGGAATTCCAGTTGAACTATTTCAAATCTTAAAAGATGATATTGTGAAAGTACTGCACTCAATATGCCAGCAAATTTGGAAAACTCAGCAGTGGCCACAGGACTAGAAAAGGTCAGTTTTCACTCCAATCCCAAAGAAAGGCAATGCCAAAAAATGTTCAAACTACTGCATAATTGTACTAACTTCATATGTTAGCAAGGTAATGCTCAAAATTCTCCAAGCTGGGCTTCAACAGCACCTGAACTGAGAACTTCCAGATGTACATGCTGGATTTAGAAAAGGCAGAGGAACTAGAGATCAAATTGCCAACATCCATTGGAATATATAAAAAGCAAGGGAATTCCAGAAAAAGTATTTATTTCAGCTTCATTAGCTATGCTAAAGCCTTTGACTGTGTGGATCACAACAAACTCTGGAAAATTATTTTTAATGGATGGGAATACCAGACCACCTTACCTGCCTTCTGAGATATCTGTATGTAGGTCAAGAAGCAACAGTTAGAACTGGACATGGAACAACAGACTGGTTCCAAAATGAGGAAAGAGTACATAAAGGCTGAATATTGTCACACTGTTTATTTAACTTAAATGCAGAGTATATCATGTGAAATGCTGGGTGGGATGAAGCAGAAGCTGGAATCAAGATTGCTGGGAGAAATATCAGCAACCTCAAATATGCAGATGAATCCACCCTGATGGCAGAAAGCAAAGAGGAACTAAAGAGCCTCTTGATGAAAGTGAAAGAGGAGAATGAATAAGCTGGCTTAAACTCAACATTCAAAAAATGAAGATCATGGCATTTGGTCCCATCACTTCATAGCAAATAGATGGGGAAACAAAGGAAACACTGACAGACTTTATTTTTTGGCCTCCAAAATCACTCCAGATGGTGTCTGCAACTAGGAAATTAAAAGACACTTGCTCCTTAGAAAAAAGCTATGACAAATCTAGACAGCATATTAAAAAGCAGAGGCATTACTTTCCCAATAAAGGTCCATATAGGCAAAGGTATGGTTTTTCCAGTAGTCATGTACAGATGTAAGAGTTAGACCATGAAGAAGGCTGAGTGCTGAAGAACTGATTCCTTTGGACTGTGGTGTTGAAGAAGACTCTTGAGAGTCCCTTGGACTGAAAGGAGATCAAGCCAGTCTATCCTAAAGGAGTCAATCCTGAATATTCATTGGAAGGATTGATGCTGAAGCTGTAGCTCCTATACTTTAGCCACCTGATGGGAAGAGCTGACCTATTAGAAAAGACCCTGATGCTGGGAAAGATTGAAGGCAATAGGAGAAGTAGATGACAGAGGATGAGATGGTTAGTTGGCATCACCGACTCAATGGACATGAGTTTGAGCAAACTCAGGTGATGGTGAAGGACAGGGAAGAATTTGCAATCCTTAGGATTGCAAATGGTGGGATATGACTGAGCAACTGAACAACAACAAAATTCTGACAGGCGTGAGATGATATTTCACTGTAGTTTTGATTTGTCTTTCTTTGACATGTAGTGATGTTGAGCATCTTTCTATGTGCCTATTGGCCATTTGTGTGCCTTCTTTGGGAAAATGTTTATGCAGGTCCTCTGCCCATTTTTTAACTGAATGGTTCCTTTTTTGATATTGAGTTGTACAAGTTCTTTATATATTTTTATATTAACACCTTAACAGAAATATCATTTTCTGGTATTGTTCAATATACTGCTTTTTTGTTGCATTTCATTTGCTGTGCAACAGCTTTTAGCTTTACTTGGCCCCACTTTTGTCTTTTCTTTTTTTTGGTTCCTCTTGCCTGATGATCCAAAAATATGTTGCTAAACCTGAGGTTAAAGAGTGTACAGCTGACGTTCTTCTAGAAGTTTTATGGTCTCATGTTTTACATTGATGTCTCTATTTGGAATTTAATTTCATACGCAGTGTGAGAAAATAGTCTAGTTTCATTATTTTACATGTAGCTGTCTAGCTTTCATAACCCCACGAATGGAAGAGACTGCCTTTTCCCTGGAGTACACTCTTGCTTCTTTTGTTGTAGATTAATTGACCACACGCATGTGAGTGTATTTCTGGGCCCTCTATCCTGTCCCATTGATCTATGTGTATGTTTTTGTGCCAGTGCCATACTGTTTTGATTACTGTATTTTTTAGTATAGTTTCAAGTATCGTATAGAGTATGACACTTCCAGCTTTGTCCTTCTTTCTTTCTTAGTCCAGTTCAAATGTTGCCACAGTCATGGAGCTTCCTTTATTTCCCAGGACAACTCTTTCATCTGAACTTCTGTAGGCTTACCTGGGCTTACCTTTGCCCTGCATGCCTTGTCTGCCCTCATGTTATAAAAACAATTTAAGATTAAAACCAAGTTTGATTAATTTTTGTGTCTCCATTATTTAATCCTGAGATATTTGCATAGTGTTTCACCCACAGGAGGCATCTGATAACTGATAGTAACTTGGAAGAAAGAAAGGCTTAAGAAGGAAGGAAGGAAGGAGTGAATAGTTGGCCACATTTCCTATTTGATTTTTTTCTTCTTGGATATTCCTGTCATCTCAGCAGGCATCAACAACACAGATTCCACAGATTTTTGTCCCAAAAAGCAAAACTCTGTCATCTTTTTTTCTAGAAACTGCAATTTTAAACAACCTACCTGACATGATTCAAATATTACATTGATTTTTCTCCTCCTCTTAGTATGAGGTGATAACAAGAGATGTAAGAAACAGAGGAAGATTTTATTTTCCAAGAGGCATCCCAGAATATGCTCTCAATAGTTACCTGCAAACGTGGCCGTGGGTAAAGGCCAGGGAGTGATTTATGCCTCAATGACAATCAAAAGAGCAATGTGCTTAGTGGCATACGTTAAAATAATGCTGTAATGCTCCGAATCATTAAAGTTCAACAATCTAGGTTAAGGGAAAGCAAGTTGTACTTGATAAGCAGACAGTTGGGTTTCTGGAAGCACAGTCAAACTAATGAGAACTGAGCTGGAGGCAGAAGGGGCTTTGCTAATCAGGGAAAAGAGTGAACTGAACTTTTCCAGAGACTGGTGGTATTAGCTGAGCCACAGCTGGGCAGCGGGTTCAGAAGAAAAAGACAGTGAACCCTGTGTCTTGCTGACACAGAGCTTAGACAGATCAAATGCCATCAGGAAAACGAATATCAGTCTTGTTCTCCATTGACTTTAATGCTGAAGTTACTCCTGAAATTGAACTCAATTGAATTCCATGTCACCAGGAAAAGGCTAAAATAAATGTTTTAAACTTTTTTCTATTTGTTGGCCAAAGTCAACATGGGCTTTTAATATGAAGTAAAAAAAAATTAATTTTATACTTCAATTATAGCTTTATATACTTAATTTTAAGCCAACTTCCCTGGTAGCTCTGTGGTAAAGAATCTGCCTGTAATACTAGAGCAGTGCAGGAGATGTGGGTTCTATCCCTGGTCCAGAAGATCCCCTGGTGTGGGAAGTGGTAACCCACTCCAGAATTCTTGCCTGGGAAATCCCATGGACAGAGGAGTCTGGAGGGCTACAGTCTACAGGGTGGCAAAAAGTCAGACATGACTTAGTGACTAAACAACGGCAAAAACAACAAATACTTCATTAGGAGCCTGAATCTACTGGTTTTTCACATATGCACGTGTGTATGAATGAGTCCATATGTCACACAGAATTGGTTCAGTGTCTTAGGTCTGCCTCTTTGTAACTACTGACCTTGGACAAGTTCTAAGGCCTCCAGAGCCTCAGTTTCTTAATTTCTATTTTGAGAATAGTGTAACTTCTTCAATGAGGTGTGATTATTGAATGCAATAATAAATATAACAGGCTCATCATAGTAAGTAAATAATAAATGGCACCTTTTTATGACTGAGTAATATTTCACTGTGTACCACATCTTTATCAGCCACAGAAAGGAATGACATTTATTAAGCTGTCGAGAGATGGATGAACCTAGAGCCTGTCATACAGAGTGAATGAAGCCAGAAAGAGAAAAACAAATATCATATGTTAACACATATATATGGAATCTAGAAAAATGATACTGATGAACCTATTTGCAGGACAGGAATAGAGGTGCCAACTTAGAGAATGGACTTGGGGACACAGTGGGGGAAGAAGCGGGGGGGATGAATTGAGAGCATAGCAATGACACATATATACTACCATGTGTAAAACAGATAGCTGGGAGTAAGCTGCTATATAGCAGAGGGAGCACAGATCAGTTCTCTGTGATGGCCTAGAGGGTCCACAAGCAAGGGGATATAAGTGTATATGTTGCTGACTCATGTTGTCATACAGAAGAAACCACCACAGCATTGTAAATCAGTAATAAATTTTAAAAAATGATAGTTATTATGACTACATAATTATATTACATTCACCTAATCTTGGAATTTATTTTCAATTCATTAAAATCTATATCATCAAAGAGAAATGTCATGCCTTTATCATTTATTTACCAACATTTTTAGTTTACCAACTAGGAAACTTGGCTCCATGGATCAGAAAGGCCAGAGAACAAATCAGAAAGGAACACAGATATAAATAGTTTTATTGACATGTATTCTAGTGGGCAAGACTGAAATAGTGGTAAGCTTGATAATTTTATCTTGGGCTCAATTTGATTCATATTCCCCAGGCTACTTTCCCTTAACCTTTTCAATTCACTTTCAAGGCTATAATCTTTTCTCAGATACAGAAAAAGAGACCATTGAAAAGAGAGCCAAAAAACAAAAAAACAAAACAAAAAAAAGAGTGGTCACTATGTGATCCATGTGTAGAGCCATATTTCCTTGAAGTTTTTTGACTCTAAGGACTGACAAACCCTAGATAATGGCAAGAATGTAAATCTGGGTAGAATTTCTCTGAGGGTTTTGTATCCTTAAACAGATGTGCTCTTGTCTTAGGCTTGAGTCTGATCCTTTCTAAATATGATGATGAAGATTGATGACAATTAACATTTTAAGTGACTATTACATACAAAACAGCTTGCTAATTATGTTATGTTCATCTTTATGTTTAATTTTTACAACAAATACAGTGAAGATACTACCTGGTGGCTCAGACAGTAAAAAAAAAAATCTACCTGCAATGCAAGAGATTCAGATTTGATCCTGGGTTGGGAAGATGCCCTGGAGAAGGGAATGGCTCCCCACTCCAGTAATTCTTGCTGGAAGAATCCCATGGACAGATTAGTCTGGCGGGTTATAGTTCACAGGGTCGCAAAGAGTCAGACACCACTGAGCGACTAACACTTTCCCTTATTTTTTCAATACTATTTTTATCATTTTACAAATGAGAAAGTTGATGTTCGGAGAGTTTAAATCATCTGTCCAAGTGGCACAGAAGGAAGTGCCAGCACAGTATCTGAGGTCTAGAATCAGAGCCCTTAGCTGCGGCACAGGACAACCTCCGGGTCAGGACCTTTTAGCTAGCACGTTCTGAGCATCCACTCTGCTCTACTGTGCCAGATGCACTCCTCCTTATCAGAAGGAGTAAGGCATGGCTTTGTTCCTGGAGGAGTTCACAGCCTAGCACGGGAGAGACGCACTTAAATAAACGTCCACGTGATATGGTAAACTCTGGTCATAACGATCCACAGACTGCAAGGTAAATATATAGGACAGGTACCATCGCTGACTTGGAGCGAGTAGAGAAATGTCATAGAAAGTGTGGCACTGAAGTCTACAAATAACAAGAGAAATACAAAGTATATATCAGGTAATTTAAAGGATGGATGCAAAAATATGAAAGGAAATATACTGGGAGACCTACATATATGGCTGAAATATAAAGTTAAAGGAAAGAAAAGGCAAGAGATGAGATACTGCTGCTGCTGCTGCTGCTGCTAAGTCACTTCAGTCGTGTCTGACTCTGTGCGACACCATAGACGGCAGCCCACCAGGCTCCCCCATCCCTGGGATTCTCCAGGCAAGAACACTGGAGTGGGTTGCCATTTCCTTCTTCAATGCATAAAAGTGAAAGTGAAGTCGCTCAGTTGTGTCTGACTCTTAGTGACCCCATGGACTACAGCCTACCAGGCTCCTCCGTCCATGGGATTTTCCAGGCAAGAGTACTGGAGTGGATCGCCATTGCCTTCTCCGATGAAATATTAGAAGTGGTCAAATCATAGGTACCTGAGAGATCATACTAAGGATAGCGGACTTCACCCTTTTGAGTCTAGGCAAAGGGAGCCATGAGGCTTTTAATCAAGAGAGTGATGTAATTGTATTTGAATTGTAGGATGCATTAATCTAGAGACAAAAATTTTTAGTGAGATTACTTTGTATCAGCTTTGAGAACTTGGTCATGTTGCTGTACATTTTTTTTTAACTTCAATTCTCCATTTTTAAAGTAGAAATAAAGAGTACATACTTCTTGGGATTGACATATATCCCAAGATACTGTTGGGATATATTTATTGACTGTATAAAACAGCTAACTAATGAGAACATACAGTATAACACAGGGAACTCTACTTGATGCTCCGTGGTGGCCTGAAGTCCAAAAGGGAGGGGGTATATGTATATGTATGCCTGATTCATTTCTGCTGTACGGTATAAACTAAGGCAACATTAAAAAGAAATTATATTCCAGTAAAAAAATTACTTTAAAAAAGAGTACCTACTTCAAAATGTTGCAGTGAGAGTTAAGTAAGTTCAAGTAGAAAACCCCACATGCAAGTACCTGGCACAGAGTCACCCCTCACTAAGTGTTAGACATTATTTACCTTTTTGTGGATGACAGCTGGAAAGCATTAATCAAATGCTACTGTTCACTCAACTCTTCAGATGAAGAATTCCAAAAAAGGGGTGATAAGTGTCATCCTTGCTAACATTTGCCTTCAGAGAGGTCCACTTTGCATCCCAATTTAATTTCAAAATGAGACAAATAGGATAATGTAGAAATGCACAAAGATATGTCCAATCTCTTTTCCAAACAGCATGGTGGTACACACTTTTACAGTGCCTCTGGATTCAAGATCCTACAACTCGACATCCTGCAGTCAGACAGTAGACCTCACCTCTCTGAGAGTGGAAGATGGAGAGTTGCAGCTTCTTTGGCCCCTTTTGTAACTCAAGTGGAGGGAAGATGGAAAAGGAAGTCCATTCCTCCAGATTCTGACTCATACTACAGAGAGCTATGGCGAAGAAGATTACAGTGAGCAAAGTAGGGTTTAGGAATCTCACTGTTTTTTCTTTCAAAATTATGGAATTCTAGGGCTGGAAACAGACCCAAGGACAGTCTCTAACTGAGGCTGCTGGACTTTCTTTCTGTTTAGGTGGAGGGAGGGTACTAGGTACTTTTGCAAAAACCCTTCTTGCAAATGGAGTTCAGTCCAATCATTTTCACTTCTAGGACTGATGCAAAATCTACCGAAAACAAAATGATCCTCTGAGTGCATGGAATTTTGTCTTCTAAGCCTCCTACTGACATGTTGCCTTCATCTAGAAATACGTGGAAGTCTTTTGAAGTAAAATGAGCAGGTCTCTGAAAATTCCATAGATAATTTTATCTACAATTTGATTGAAAGTTACTTTCATTTCCATTTGGATAGAGATCCTTGGAATTCCTGTTAAGTACTATGAATGTCTGTTGTTCTTACTCATGGATGCATGGAATCTGGCTTTAAAAGCCCAGAATTCCCAACAGAAAAAAATACTTCCAGTGTCTGAAAGCAGAGAAATATTACTTCTGATCTGATGTGTCTATTCACAGTCTCTCTAAGCAGAATTCCTCAGGGGAACTCTGGTTCATCTCGAAGATGAGCCTGATTATTGTGTTCTGCAAATATGCTTTCACATAAAAAATAATAATAATAATCACTTCTATTAAAAAAAACTTGTCTCCAGGTAAGCATCCACGCTGTCTATCTTTCCTGCAAGGTATCCTGAGTCTTCCCTACTTCACCCACACTCCAGGCACACCTTTCTTATCTAGAGATGGCTCTTAAAATATTATTATCAACCTTGGTCCTTTAAGGTAGGACTTTTATCCAACCCACTTCACCCTTTTAAAAATCTTTCCAGACAGGTAGAAACTTGATATTTAATTGACAAATAGAAAATTTCCACTGTTGAAGCAAATGGGGGATTGGAAATAGACAATTCACATTTTAATTGAAATGTAATTACCTAAAAAGTTCTCTAACTGACAAATTATTGATCTCCCAAAAATACTATTAAATTATCATTACTACATAAGTTTAGACAAGAGTACTTTGTAAGAAACAAAGCTAAGTTACAAGTGATTTATAATTAAGAATCAAGACCAGTAGTAAAAAAGCCATAACCAACTTGAAGTACCTGTATTATTCAGTGAACGATCCTTCCCTCAAATTCTAAGAATTTTGTGTGAATTGTGAAGTTTTTCAAGATGGCCTGGACTTTGGTGGTAACCAGATATCTCTGTGGAACAGTGAATTAATTCTTGAATAAATTTGAGAAACGTTTAACTATACAACAGGAACAGTAGGCATTAGTGATTGTTCCATCACTCAGTCATGTCCAACTCTTTGCGATCCCATAGACTTCAGCACACCAAGCTTCCCTGTCCTTCACAATTTTCCAGAGTGTGCTCAAACTCATGTCCATTGAGTTGGTGATGCTATTCAACCATCTTATCCTCCATTGACCCCTTCTCCTCCTGCCTTCAATCTTTCCCAGCTTTAGGTTCTTTTCCAATGAGTTGGCTCTCTGCATCAGGTGGCCAAAGTATTGAAGCTTCAGGATCAGTCCTTCCAATGAATATTCAGGACTGATTTCCTTTAGGATTGACTGGTTTGATCTCCTTGCTGTCCAAGTGACTCTCAAGAGTCTTCTCCAGCACCACAGTTCGAAAGCATCAATTCTTCAGCATTCAGTCCATAATATTGTACAGGAGGTATTAGTAATCCACAATAAATCTTTTAGTATGTTTGTTCCTGGTAGCCTTCACTCAATGCAGCTGAAGACAATTCCATTGCCAGTGGTTTTACTTTTAGTTTACTAGGAAGCTTGCCAGAGGGACTTCAGATTCATTTAGAGAATCTCTGTCCCAGAGCTATTTTCAAACTGTTTTTACTGGTGTCTTAAATGATGCAGTGGGGCTTATGGGAAAAACAGAGTGGGCCAGAGAAACCTCTTGTTACTTCTCAGCTTTACTCAGACCAAGTCTGCTTTCATGAGATAGAAATGCAAGAGTTTGAGGTGATCCTCATCTATTGCAGTGGTCCTCCATCTAATCACACCAAAGTGTCCTGTTATAAACAAGCTTTCTGTAAGGCTTTATTTACTGATTTCCTGAAATGAAATTTAAAATATATACTACCTACACATATAATCTTGAAAAAGTCAACATAAACTCTAAACTAAAAATATAAATTAATTTACCATAAAAATACATAATCAATATGTAAAAGGCTGGGCATGGCTACTCTAGGAAAGATATTAAAGCAGTTAGGTACTTGCCCTGATAAATTTATATTTATGCATAATAGGCCAACATGCAATTGATTTACTTTCCACACTTTTTCCTACAGTTGATATTTTAAAATAAGACTGAAATATGCACCTCTGTGTCAATCAATCAATCATAATCACCAGGAATGTGACAACTGCAAATGCAAAATAATTCAGGTGTAATTCTTTAGAGCCACAAATAACATAGCAGCACTGCCATCACTGACATAATTTTCCAAGGTAAATTAGAGCCCTTCTTCTGTGCCAGGTACTGGTCTGAACACGTGACATTATTGACTCATTTAATTCTCATGACATTTTGAGATCAGTACCGTTACTATTTCCAAATCACAGCTAAGAAAACCGAGGGACAGAAGGGTTAAGTACTTTGGCCATCATCACACACAGCTAAGAGCAGGATCTGCAATTCAAAGCCAGAATGGTTGATTTTAACCCTTTCGTTATGTCTCCTACTGAGCAACTCCTGAAGCTCCCAGGAAAACAAACCAGTTCACTCTTCTCCTAATTACCCTCGCTGTTGTATTTCTAGAAATTGCAGTGTACGTTAAAATTGTGTAATTAATACTACTAATATGTAAAATAAACTGGGTTCTAGATTCAGATATTTCCACATTGCTCTTGCATCTACATCAATATCTGGGGAGATGTTCATACCCATCACACAGGATACGGGACAAGTCTTCACTGTCTAAAACTGTCATCTTCTGCATTGCATGACATCTGCATCTCCAGCTCCTGCTCGCTAAATAACAAGGGTATCCCCCTGGTCACTATGAAAACCCACAGATTTCCAAGACTCCTCCTAGTGGCGGGTTCTCCTCCTGCTGATCATTAACATCAGATCCTGTTGCCTGGAACCTCAGAGGACATCTTACTTTCTCTCCAAGTTTAACCAGAGCAGCTCTCCTTTTATCCATTTTATGCACTGGAGTTTTAGGCAAGATTTAGCCTGGGAAAGTATGGTCCTTTTCCTACTTAAAAAAGTTCTAGAACTGTTGCTTCAGATTAAGACTCATTCTTCATCTCTTTTCAGTGGGTATGAGAGAAAAACCTGTCTGTGGTCCCTACCATCTGCTCTAGTCCTCTGTTGCTCCAGGGCAACACAGTGCTAATGCCCCAGCCCCCTGTCACTACAAGGAACTGGAGTGACAGATCCCAGGCACAGCTGGAGAACTCAGCCCCTGATGCTGCTCGTTGCCTCTCTGCTCTGACTGACGTCCACTGGACATGTGTACCCCTCCTGACTTCAGCTGACTGGATGCCATGTCTGGTCCATGGAACCTCAGTCGCCCTCTGTGATGCTGTGAGCCTACCCTGTAACTGGGGTTTCTAGCTGAAGGGCGTGCACTAGACTGGAAGCAAAAAATAAGCCCCCTATTTCTAAGAGAGTCCTGAATTAGGAATTCGGAGACACAGCTCTCTGCCCCTAATTAGTTGTGTGGCCTTGAGTAAAGTGCCCCCCCTCTCTGAGCTCCAGACTCTTCACGTGTAAAATGACAATGGATTTCGAGATTCCCAGAGCCTTTTTCATCTCTGATCCTCTCTGCTTTTCTGACTCTCACAGTCAATTGTGGGTAGAAAGGTAGTGTGTACAGCTTCAAGGCAAGGTCAGCTGCACAGCAGGCTGAAGATGAGCAAGAAATACTTTTCTGGGGCTGTGGTTGCATTTGTTACACCCAAGTAAGCTACCAGAAGCATCAGAAGGAGATGAGAAGATAGCTGCTTGAAGGAATGGATGGAAGGGTATGAGCAACAGTTATGATAACAATGCTTGAAGGGAAACGTGATTTAGAATGAGCTTGTGCCTGGATTTTATTGTCTACTCATCCAGGGCATCCTCCTTATAATAGAACATCGTCTGTGAGGCTGCCCGAAGAATTTTCAAAGTGGAGACAGAAGGAAAAATGGGGCAGGAGAGAATTTTATAAGATGTTGATTGAAATGTCAAGTGTTGCTTTTCAGAAAGAAAATGAAAATGCTGTAACAAGTTCAGGACAGATGCCAAATGCTCTTGTCAAGAGATGGATGGGCAAACTTCGCAGAAAACTAGGGGCTGAGTTTCCAGTGAGTCATTAGCATGTGGCTTATTAACAGGTCAGGGCTCAGAGTGGAAGCTTCCAATTTGAGCGCCAGCTCAGTGTCTTACTAATTGCATGACTCTGGGCACATTATGTAATTATTGGGGTCTCAGGTTACTCATCAACACATTACTATTGCCAGCTTTTCTATTATTAGCTGCTGACATTTTGTATCAGAACTCTTTTCAAAGTTTAAATAACAGTAGGAGTTTTAATATCTAAAACAGATGAAAGAGAAGCTGCTTTAGAATCCCTGCTCCCTCCTCTCCACTGATCCCCAAAGCGGCACCTGGGTGATGTTTGAAAACTCTCAAATTCCATCTTCCCTAAGACTTCTTCCGTTCTAAAGGATTCTCTTTCATATATTCAACAAACGTGTATGGTGAACCTCACCCACACCAGACAGTGCTAGGCACTGAGTATACTGAGATAACTGCGCCATCACAACTGCCTTCCACAAAGTTTTGTCTGATACAAATGACAGAACAGTTTTCCTATTTTGACATATGGTTAACCCATTTTCACTGCTGGACAGAGATTCACCACCAAACCCCAGAAAGGCAGGCAGAAGAGATGTCTCTGGACCTAGACACTACAGTACTCTTAACTGTACTATGGTACAATGAATCTAATTTTATATGGGTTTTAGAAAATTACTCAGCAAATTAATTCTTGGTGAATATTTTAAGGAATCTTTTTTTTGCAGTAGTTCCTTTGCCTCATTCAATCTTAAATGGAACACAAACTGCCATTCCATCCAGGGAAAACTGCTTCTTAAGAACTTTGATGAAGTTTTAATCTTTGGTAACTTTGGGGAGTTTTTACCTTTGGCAACTTTGTAGAATTTTTCTATAGTGGTAGGAAAGGGGGTGAATCATCCATTTGAAAATTGTGCCACTTGAGTCTCAGGGAATAAGTACACTTGCCTATGTTAGTAGATGAGGACAGCTTCTTGGATACATGTGAGAAAAAGTGGTCCCTTTAATGCTAAGAAGTCACTACCTTTGACCAAATACTCAGCTTCTGATTGTACCATTCTCCCTTAAATTCACAAAACCATAAACCTTGCTAAAATAAAGCATTGCATCTGACAACTATTTAGGCTAGGCTAAGGAGAAAGAATGCTTATCAGTATCCATGAGGATTTAATAAGTAGATTCCTGAACATGAAAGTGGTTTACAATTCCAAAATGGAACCCAGCAATGTCTGCTACCTTCCCAGTTATGCATATTTGGCCCAGTATGTTCCCATTTTATTTAATTCTAATTCTATGACTCTATACACTGAATAAAGCTCCATGGCCTTATTGAATGAAATTCTCCTATTTGAACTGAGATGGCCATCCTCTTATTAGTCTTTTAAGCCCAGAAGACTTACCCACACACCACACTGACTAACATATAAAAATAAGCCACAGACAGCAGCCAGCATTCTGCTGAAGACACCCCACACTTCTCCTAGTTTACTCAGCTCCTTTGGCTCTGCTTCTCTGCTTTCCTCGCATCATCCAGCCCTTAAGAATATGTCACTCCATGGGGATCTTCTTAGTTTTGTGGCCTTCACTTTACACTTGGCATCCACTGAACCACTGGGTTGTGCTCTGTGCTCAGTCGTGCCCGGCTCTTTGCAGCCCTACAAACTGCCAGGATCCTCTGTCCATGAGATTTTCCAGGCAAACCTGCAGCAGGCTGCCATTTCCTTCTCCAGGGAAACTTCCCCATCCAGGGATCAAACCCGTATCTCCTGTGTCTCCTGCATTGGCCGGAGGATGTTTTACCATTGAGCCACCTGGGAAGCCATATTAGCTGAATAAATCCCAGCATAGAATTGTGAACAGAAGTCGTCTATCTTCAAATCATCTTCCACTGCTTCTTTGTTTTGTTTCCTCAGGTAAGATGATGAAAATCCACGTTACCTCTGTCTCCTCTGCTTCAAACTGGTGCCGATAATGGCACCGACCCCTGAATATGTTGTAAGAATTAAGAGAGATTTTATAGTTAAAAGTTCGCAAGATAGAGCCTAGCTCATAGTGATTATTTAATAAACGTTAACCTGATGCTGCTGCTAAATCCAGCCTACCAACAATGGGTGGGGGATTGAAAGCTTGTATTAGTGGTTCCTAAGGTGTTCTGAAGAACTTTGATTCTTAGAGTATTTAATAGATTTTATGTCAGGGAAAGACCTGGCATTCTAGGTAAAAATTCTAAGATAGAGTTGCATTGATGTGTTAAATCCAGAAACTTTATCAAAAAGTGTGCTGTTCCTGATGCTTAACCAGAAATTTAACAGTTAAAACCGAATTGTCACAAGGGCTAAGTATTAATTGAATATTGGATACTGATAACTTCTAGAGTGGTTTCATATATCATATCTTAACCTGTAGCGAATTGCTGAGGACTTGCTTGGTACCAGGCATTGCACATTGCTTATTCAAACACATTTTCTTACTTTTCATATCTACATGTGAAGACAAGAATTATTCTTACTTGACAGATTCAGAAAATATGGCTTAGAAAGGATAGATGGTATGTGGCGCTGAATTCAAACCCAGAACATCTGCCTCTCATCTAGTCTTCATTCACTGGACTATTCCACTTCCCATGTCACTGAGCACTTCTCCTAACAATTTGAAGTGCTTTGTTCTCTGAAATAATTAGTGAGCTGTGAGCTGTTTCTATGTTTCAGAAGTGATTGTTATCAATTATGGAATTATTAACAACGCTTCCCATCTGCCTCTAGTTTCCAGCTAAGAATGTTAATTAAAGCACAAATCCATCCAAGAATTTGGAAAATTTATGACTGAGGATGTTTACCAATGAGTCTGGTAAAAAATGCCCAGCATGTGTTCAGTAAATAATACAGATATTGATTTCACATCTCACTAGATGCCGATAATTCTTCCTTTAGAAAATTATATTACCTCAGTGACAATGTGAGGGGGCTGTGGGTGTTTCCCTCCCCAAATGATTCATCTAGTTCATCCATTTGCCTCAAGAGTAACACATATATCATCTTTTTATATGCATCCTGCTGACATGTAAGCTATAGAAGACAGGCTCTCACCAAATGGTGTGAGCAGAAAAATAGAACTCAGGCTAGTAGTAACACTTGAGGTGTTAGGCTTTTAGCAACCAAGGTCTACCTCTATATCACTGAAGGCTAAGACCCTGGAGAAAATAGCCAAATTTATCCCCAGCCATGTAGGAAGAGCTCTATTAAGGATAGTTTCACCCAAGCTGCTCCATAATACCTAATTCTTTGAGGGGGAAAAAAAAAAAAAACTATTTCATAGCTATCTCAAACAAACGATTCCTCTAGGAATGGAGTGGTTTAAAGGGAAGGAAACCACTTCCAACAGCCAAACAGAATTATCTTAAAAAAATATTATGAAAGTTTGTCCACATCTTGCTATTTGACTATGGAGCAACGACTACCAGCTTTTATCACTGTTAGCTCCTCAGTCTACCCAGGCTTCAGCCGTCCCAGCCTTAGGGACCTCAGCACAGCCAATGGCACCCACTCCACGCCTGCCGGCCTCAGCCACAGATTAGAACACCAGCCTTTCCAATGAACAAACCTCTATATGACTCGTGTCCACACACTAGCTTGTACTTCTCCCATTGTGTTCTTTCATTCATTGGTAGTCTTCTTTACAAATGCTTTCCAATGTGGTCCTGGAAACCCCTTTCCTGTGGTAATTATCCCCCATTCCAAGACATCCTCAGCCCTTCCCAGAATCCCTCCACCTCCTGACATAAACCCATGAATTTTACATTCAGTCTTTTACCAACAAAGTGAGAATGGGTTGACATTCAGCATTCCTTGTGCATCCGCCAATGTCCGAAGTATGACTACAACTTTCTTTTCAAGGAAATCCCCCTCCCTGTACCCCTGTACCCCAATGCTGTAAAGGCCAGGGTCACTCCCAAAGCGTCTTCTGTTGACTCTGCGTCTTTATTTCACTGACCCTCAGCACATTCCTTTCATTCTCTGAGCCTCATGTCATTCCACTTTTCCACCGCTGCTCTATCCCACATTTCTAGCATCTTCTGGTCATTTCATTTTATCTGCTAAGCACTTCGGAACATGCCTCCCTCTCTCTCTCCACTGCTGATTTCTACCATCACAGATGTGATGTAAGCATTCATTTTTTTTCACATAATTTTGGGCAACTATTCTAACCACTTAACCATAAAACTCTGAAGTCCTCAGCCTTCTTCATGCCAACAAATTGTATCAACTTTCCACTTCAGCCCTTTTCTTGATCTCTCTGGTCCCCCTCGAATACTGCAGTCCTTCCCACCACCCTTCTCTTTTAACCTCTTTGTTCACCTCCTTCTAAAAATCTTGTATTCGTTATTAGGCTTAGATCCCATATTCACCCTCATCTATTGTCAATGTCCTCAAATCCTCTTCTTTCATTGAATCTCCCTAATAAACTATAACTTGCAATTAATTCAACTTTCTTTTCATCTCCCACACCAACACATGCAACTGCATTTGAAGAAAACAACATATAATTTTGTAAACCGGTGGCTCTCCAAGTAAGAGATCTTAAAACCTTTGGTACCATTCAGCCTTTTTTTTTTTTTTTGGTCTCTGGTCAGTTCCGTTCAATTTACCCACAGAGACTATTACTTAGGTTTTAAGTCTCTGTATCAAGGTTGTCCTGCTCTCCTCTCAGCAGAAGGCTCTGAACTGGACTGTGGAGACAAATGGAACTGTGTCTGCAGGTTGGCTCCACCACGCCATAGTGCATATAACTTCTAACCTTCTCCAAGCTTTGGTCTACTCATCTTTGGCTTCCCTCATAGCTCAGGGGCTTCCCTCATAGCTCAGCTGGTAAAGAATCCACCTACAATGCCGGAGACCATGGTTCAATTCCTGGATCAGGAAGATCTGCTGGAGAAGGGATAGGCTACCCACTCCAGTTTTCTTGGGCTTCCCTTGTGGCTCAGCTGGTAAAGAATCTGCCTGGAATGTGGGAGACCTGGGTTTGATCCCTGGGTTGGGAAGATCCCCCTGGGGAAGGGAAAGGCTACCCACTCCAGTGTTCTGGCCTGGAGAATTCCATGGACTGTATAGCCGATGGGGTCAGACATGACTGAACAACTTTCACTTTCACTGTGATATTAAAAACATATAACACAAAAGGTGACACAAAATTTGCCCTCAATATATGTTATTGATATTGTGGAGTTATGATGATGAAGAACTTGCTCTTATTTACTTAAACAACACAAAAATACTCTAATTCCCTTCCCCACATCTACAAATATCCTTCTATTTCTCCAAGTTAGATAGAGGTGTCTCACTACCTAAACTAAACCTCAGGTTGCTGTTGGGACCTAGTCTCCTTGAATTTATGCTGAAGCATTTCTCAACTTTCTCATTTTTTTCTATTCAGTTATACAATTTTCCTTTTATAATGTTTCTATTTTCAACATTATATTACATTCTATATTCAGTTTTATTTTTTAATTTCTCATTTTTCACTAGACAGGGTATTGCATGGACATTTCCCTTAACAATTTTAAAGTCTTTGAAAATAAAATTTTCAATGGTTGTATAATACTCTATGAATATACTATAGTTTATATACCTATGCCTTCTTTGTTGAGAATAAGATTGTTTCCATTTTTTCTTTATTATAAATAATGCTGTGATTATTATCCTTGTGCACAAATCTTTTATCTGCATCTCTGATTCTATTCACAGGGCAGAATTCTACAAACAGACTTATGGGGTCAAAAACTGTATTTTAAGGCTCTTTACACACATTATTGAATTGCTTTTCAAAAAGATTATACCAGTTTATATCCCCACCAATTTATACCCCATTGGTATAAATTATACCAATTTATACCCATGAAAGAGATGGTCTCACCATACCCATGTTATTGTTAAGATTATTTCCTGCTAAATTTGCAGCCTCTCCTTCTCTACTAGTTCTTACAACAAAGGTTAAAAATATATTTAAGTGTTTTATGTCCTAAAAATAATAATTTTCTACCCAGCACCTCTCTTTGCATAATCCTCTTCTTCCCTTTGCAGCTAGGATTCCTGGGAGTAATTAGTCTTCAGCCTTGGTCTCTATCACCAAATCTTCTTTCTGTCATCTTAATTGGGCCTTCACTTCTCCACTTAGCAAATGTTACCGATGATGTCCTAATTCAGTCTAGCAGAGTGTTCTTGTCATTTATCATATATTAAATTTAAGCATCCAATACTGTTAAATTTTTTTCTAGGAATTCTAAATTCCCTTGTTCCTGAGACATAATTTTCTTTTTTCCTCATTTCTTCTTAACCATTATTTCCAAGGGCTGCTTTGTTTTGGACAACAACCTATAGCTGATAAACCCCCAAGCTTTACCTTTAGTTCAACTAATTCTATAAACCAGAGCAAGAGTGTTATCTTAAAATATCTATTAGATTTCTTTAAGTAAATATCTTTGGGAACATAAAACCTAAAGTCTGAAATTAAATTCATTCCATCCCCACCCAAGCCTCCCACTCTTGCATTGATTGTTTTGGGAAGGGGATCATTATCCATGCCTATGTTTACAATAGAAATCTGGAAGTAATAAGTTAACTTCACTGTTCACTGTTTACTAAATAGTCAATACAATCTTACAAAATAACGGTCAATCCTATAAAACTAAGTCTTGCCTACCCTTCAGTATTTTTTGTCTAATTACACTCAATTCCATTCACTCTGGGTTCTCACATTTCATTTCTTGCAGATCATAGAGCACAACAATCTGATTCATGCCTCTTAAGATGTCCCCCCCGCCTCCGTAATGTTTCACCTAAGTGAAGTAACACATCACACTAACTTACCCAACAAAGAATTATTCAATTTTCAGAATCAGCACCATGGAAGGTTCCTTAATCTAGACTTCCTGCTTGCTCAGCTAGAACAACCTTTTCTTTCCCTGTGGTTGAAATTCAATACATGCCTATCTCTTCTTATATAGTTCTAAAGTAGTTTCCTCCATTTATTTATTTGTAAATTTTTTGCTAAATTGTCAGCTCCTTAAGGGATATACTATTTCTATCTGTCTTTGTAATCCTAGTTTGGGGAATTTATCAAGAGTTTACAGAATTTATCCTGGCCTTCTAAAGTCAATATATCAGGTCAAAAGTAATTCTATTTCTGGTCTCACAATTTCATGAAAAATGTGTGCATTTCTTCCTCTGCACCACCCATATATTTCTGATGAAATTTCCCCATGCTTCTTTTGTGTCCTTGATAGCACCTTTTAAATATTTGTTTCACAAATCCTGTATTATTTGAGAGCATTCTTTTGGTTTACACAGTTATCTTGCTTCTTGAAGACAGATTCAGATTGTTATTCATCTTTTTGTTACTATAAGCCTTAGTTTAATAAATTCCCAATAATTATTTGTTTATAAATTTGAATGTTCGAACTGACAGTGCAAGATCAATATGAAAAAATAAAATAAAATAAAAATCTACTAAGAGAATACTTTCATTCTATCCCTCCCAAAAGAAATTCACTCCTGCATATTAATCAACTGGAAAACTGAAAAAGAAAAATTATAAGATTACTCTTTCAGACTATGGAGAACAGGCAGTGAAGGGCACTGATCCCTAAGAGATGAGCAAAAAGGAATTCAGTCATGTAATTTCCCCTAGTATACTGCCAGTGTTCAGGCAACAGTGCAGACAGACAGCACCAGAAGCAATGGGTTAGACATTGCAGATGATAAATCAGTAAAATTGAAGACATAGCAATAGAATCTATCCACAATGAAGCAAAGAGAGAAAAATTGAACAGGGTCTGAGTGACCTATAGGACATCAAGCAGTCTAACACACAAATAACTGGAACCTTAGGACAAAAAATAATCAAAGGTGTTCAAAAATAACTTACTTGAAGGAACAATGGCTAAATTATGACCAAAATTTTTTTCAAAGTTGATAAAATCATAACATTACATATTTAAGAAATTTAAAAAAAAAACAGCATAGAGAAAAACCCACCAAGGCAAATATTAATCAAATGGATAAAAATTAGGTACAAAAACATGTTCAAAAGCCATCAGAATAAAAATACCTTCTATAAAAGGTAGTAATGATAAGAACGATAACCTATTTCTCTTCAAGCAACATTCAAATCAGAAAGACAGTTGCTTAAAGTATTGAAAGGAAAAACTGTCAACCTCTAATTCTGCATTCACTGAAGATACCTTTCAATAACCAAGGTGTAAAAAGGCATTTTCATGCAAACAAAAGCTGAATCAATCACCAGTCAACTTACAGTACACTGAATGCTTAAGGAAATTCTTCACACTGAAGGAATTTTGACGAAAAAGAAAAAAATAGATTAAGGAGCTGTGGAAGAGCTAAACAAATAAGTAAATATAAAAGATACTTTTTCTCATTTCTACCTCCAAAAAGATAAGTGGGCCTTAAAGGTCTAACATTTATATCTTTTGGAGTTTATAATATATGGAGAAATCAAATATATGACAAAAATAGCACAGAGGCTAGAAAGCAGAAAAACCGAAATTTGCTGTTGTAAAAAATGAAAAATCTGTGATAAAGTGCTTACACTATATGTGAGGCAATTCAATATTATTTGAAGGTAGACTATGATACTGGAGATGGGAATGGCTATCCACTCCAGTATTCGTGTCTGGAGGATCCCGTTGTATAGTTCATAGGGTTGCAAAGAGTTGGACACAACTGAGTGACTAAGCATAGACTCTGGTAAGTTAAAGATGTATATTGTAAACCCTGAAGCAATGTCTGAAAATTAAAGCAAAGAGTTATGGCTAATAAGTTAATAGTGAAGATAAAATGGAATCATAAAAAGAATCTTAAAGAAGGTGGGAAAAGAGGGGGGATAAGGAATAGAAGGTATAAATAAAATATGAAGAGCAATACAGTAGATTAAAACCCTGCCATAAAACAATTACATTAAGTGCAAATGGCCTAACCATTTCAATTAAAAGGCAGAAATTGTGAGACTTGATTAAAAAGCAATTCCCAATCATATGCTATCAAAGTATGTAGTTGAGATATAACAACAAAGACAGGGAAAAACATCATGCCTATAATAATTAAGAGAAAACTAGAGTAGCTATAGTAATATTAGACAAAGTAGACTTTGGAAGCTGTAAAATTAGATATTGATCAAATTTGAACAATCGACCTGCTCTAATTGTCATTTACAAAATCTTCCACACAACATTCTCTTGAAGAGCACATGGAACATTGAGTAAGTTTGACTATATTCTGGATTCTTAAACAATTCTTAAGAAATTAAAAAGACAAATCAGATAGAGAATGTTACATTCTAAAATTAGAATTAAAACAGAAATAAATAGAAATATATTTGAAATATCTCTCAAATTCTCAGAAATTAAGCACACACAATTCCATGGCCCAGAAGGAAAGGCACAAGTAAAATTATACTGTATTTTGAATTAAATGAAAATGAAAATATGAAAATTTGTGGGATGTTGTTAAAGCAGGGATTAAAGGGAAATTTAGAGCATCAAATATAAGATTTTAAACCAGTGACCTAAACTTCTACCCTAAGAAGCTTTGAAAAAAGCACATTATACTCAGAGTAAAAAAAAAAGAAGGAAAGACTAAAGATAAGAGCAACAGTCATTAACACAGGAAATGGATAAGCAATGGAGGAAAAGCAACAAATTCAAAGCCTGATTCTTTGAAAAGGACAAGAGATGAATGAAAACCTCTGGGCAGAACTATGAACAGAAAGAACGATCACACAAATTAAAACTATGGATTTTAGAGATATCAAATCGACAGTCAGAAAATATTATAAACAACTATAAATTAAAGAGCTTAGATCAACCAACAACCAAAGTCATTCAAGGAAAAAATAAACAACAAAAAACAGATGATTTCCACTTTCGGCCAAAAGAGAGAATAGGGGCTAATTTCATCCACCTGATACAACCAAAACACCTAGGCAAAAATACATGAACTGTTTTTAAGACATTAGACATCAGGTAACACATGACAATGAATATCCCATGCTTTGATCTTTTAATCTTTCCTTAGACTTGTTATGAAGAGCAAATAAGGTTTTACATGTGAAAATTTCTAGCATAACAACAGAAACATTAATAAATGTTTCCTTCTTCCCGTCTCCCATTTTTGCTTCCTGGAAACAATTCACATCTCCATGTCAAAATAATTTAAAGTGTTACTGTGAAAGATTTCCCCAAATAGTTCAGGTCCATAACATATTCTAATGGAAATGAAATATCATTTTAGACAACGCTGCCCACACAAACACAGATGCACACTCGCACACACACACATACTCGCACATACACACACATGAACCACAAGGCATTAATTAAGGAACTTCTTAAAAGGATTTTATTTCTTAAGGGAGAAAAAGCAGTCTCTCTAAAGTCTTTGTCGGCTCCAAACATTTTAGCACCTGTCAGGCTAAATTAAAATACATGTCATTCTCTCTTAGTCCACCAAACATAATTTAACATGAATTCCTGATCCTATTTTCCCAGAATCTTTTATTATTACATTTCTTTCTGGGGACTGAACATAAATGGAATTACCAAGTCGAAAGTCTAAATGCAGCCTCTGAAGAACAACCTGTTTATAATCTGGCTCACAGTTCTTTTATGATAATCAATATATTTAGATACCTCTCTTCAGGAAAAACAGGCTTTGCAGTCATAAAATATTGAGGCTAGATCCCAATTCTAGCACTTAGGAGTTTTCCAAAGTTCCCAAACCAATGTCAATCTTTATTTCATAATCAGTAAAATGATTTATCAACCTTGTTATGTTGTTCAAGGAATTAGATCAAAAGATACTAATGAAATGTTCTGCACAGTGCATGACACAAAACCTCTCCTCTGTTCATTCCCCAACACTCGTTTCTAAAAATATGTTTTTATTTAATAAAATGTATGCATTTAACTAAGCAGTCTATTCTACATTAAAAATCAGGGACTATCATTGTAACATGAAACCAAGAAAGGGACCATTCAAATATTTCATAAGCAATAACAGATTTGGAATTGACTCCCACTGTGTGCGGTTCTACCCTTCCTTTATGACACATTTTGCTTTCTTCCAAATAAATTAGTCAACATATAGCCTTTCTTCTGACTCATCATGGAGACTTGAACATGATGGTGTTTCAGGATGGAATTTTTGTGCCTTCAGTGACCTTGTACAATAGTAACATTTTCTGTTTTTCAGTTGTAACTTCAAAGTTGTTAAGGTTTCCAACACACAATTGCATCATTTCTAATTTTCATCCAGATTGCAATTAGTATCATCATATGACAGACCAATTATATCAGCTTATCCCTTAAGAGCATAAATCATATTTTTGTTCACAGTTGTAAATATCAATGTTCAAACAGTGATACATTTTAAAAAATACACTATAGCAGACAGAGCCTGGAAGACTTTTCTTTTAAATTAACTCTTTTGTTGTTTGTTTTCTTCTTCTTTAAAGCTTTATAGAACATTCAATGGCAATCCCTTAGATTTATCCCTCAAGGTGACCACAGTGAAATTATAATGAAAAAGAGAAAGACACAGATGGTTCACTTCTTTTTTAGCTTTTCTATCAGATCAAAGGAATCTTTATATTTTTGGATGAATATTTATTTTATTTTTTTAAATTAAATAAACAATAATAAAAAGACAATAAATATCTACTTTTTCTGACCTCCCAGAAGTAAGTCACAGAAGTATCATAATTATCCATTTTCATTAGTGTTAACAGATCACCAGCAAAACAAACTGGAGATGTATTTTGATAGCTTTTAAAAAATGATGAAATCATTTTGAAAAAGAAAAAAGATGGAGGGTTAACTATACCTTGTTCCAAGGCTTATTGTTAAGTTACAATGATAAATTCATGTGGTGTTGGTTTAAAGATAGACCAATAAATCGATGGAAAACAACAGAGTCCAGAAATAGACTCACTCACATATGACACTTTTACATGGACAACTAATTTTTGACAAGGGTGCAAAAACAATTCAGGACAGAAAGGTAAGTCATTTCAATAAATGATGATAGAACAATGACTATACATAATTAAGGGAAAAATAAAACTTTGATTCATACTTTTCCTCACTTAAAAAATTAATTCAAAAAGTAGAACAGACCTCAATATAAAAATTAAAATATTAAAATTTCTAGGGGAAAAAAATGGAGAAAATTTTTGTGGCAATGGGTTATCTAAGCATTTTTTAGATCTAACATCCAAAGCACAATCTATAGAGGAACAAATGGGACTCCATCAAAATTAAAGATGCTTCTTCTTCAAAGAAACTGTTAAGAGAGTCAAAAAACAGTCCACACTCTGGGAGAAAATAACTGCAAAGCATCTATCAGATAAAGGAATTTTACCCAAATATATGCACAGGACCTCTCAAAAGTCAATAAAGAGAAAACAGCCCAATTTTAACAGTGTTTAGAAAAGTTGGACAGAAACGTCACATAGGAGTATATGATGTCAAATAAATACATGGAAGGATGTCAAACACTATTTTGCTAATGACAGAAAAATGCAAATGACAGCCACAAAAAATATATATAAGATACCATTAGACACCTGAAATAATAATTCTGGAGTAAAAAATACTGGGAAAAGAAAAAGAGGACACATTGTATGATTCCACTGACATAAAACTCTAGAAAATGCAAACAAATAAATACTCAGAGAAATAGTTCAGTGGTTTTTCATTGGAGGGGAGGCAGAGAAGAGTAGGACAGTAAATTACTACAAAGACAGATGAGGAGACTTTACAATGATTGCTATTTTTACCAAAACACCTATATAAAAGCTTATCAAACTGTATACTCTAAAAAGTAGTTGTTCTTTCTATGACAATTAGACCTCAACAAAGTGATAAAAATAAAATATATACATATGTGTATATATATATATATATATATGTAGGCATTTGGGTGAACTTAATATTATGCAAAAAATATTTATAAATAAATTGCAATGACATGAGGAAATTATTAAGATGATTTTAAGAAATATTAGTAAGTTAAAAATTGAAAATAATAAAGAGACTCTCTGGGGAGAATAAAACATGAACAAAATGCAGAAAAAAATGTAATAATAGTGACATTAAAATTTTTAAGATCAATAAGATGTATTCTTTTATGATCAGAAAAAATTGTTTTCTTGATTGTTTTGGTAGTATTATTTTTTTTAATCGGAGATAATTACTTTACAATGCTAGGTTAGTTTCTGCTGTATGGCAACATGAATCAACTGTAAATACATACCCCTTCCCTCTGCGCCTCTCTCCTACCCACTCCGCTATCCCACTCCTCTAGGGCATCACAGAGCACCAAGCCAAGCTGATGTGTATACAGCAGGCTCCCACTAGCTATCTCTTTTATACACGGTAGTGCGTATGTGTCAATGCTACTCTCTCAATTCATCCCACTCTCTCCTTCCCATGCTGTGCCACAAGTCCATTTTTTACATCTGTGTCTCTATTCCTGCTCTGCAAATAGATTATTTAGCATCATTTCTCTAGATTCCATATATCATTAATATATGACATTTCTTTTTTCTCTCTCTGACTTACTTCACTCTGTATGACAGATTCTAGGTTCATCCACCTCACCAAACACAGATTCAATTTTGTTCCTTTTTATGGCTGAGTAGTATTCCATTGGACAAACTGTTTTTAATCTAAATTTCAATTGTAATATGATCAAAAACTCAAAATAACAATAATATTCAAAATGATATGGTGTCAGAATGGGAATTCTTTTACTCAGTTGGAGGGAAAATCAGTTAAGTATAAATCGCAAAGAGAAAAATTTGACTTTTGGTGATAAATCTCTAAATGCATACATAACCAGAGAACCATTTCACTTGCAGGACTTTTATTTGAGAATCAAATCAACCAGTTTGCAGAGATGCAGCACACAGATGATCATAGCAGATCTTAAGCCAGTAAACCAGCAGTTTTACCTTTGGTTGTTCACTGGGAAGAAACTGCTTATGGTGATGACACGTAGGTCTCCTGTTTAAAAAATATATTCTGCCAAGGAAAAAAGTTTAAAAGTTTCAACAGCATGATTTCACTTTCATCTTATAGTGTGATGTCAGTTTACACGCCTTGAGTGAGTCCTGCTGTGTGGTGGTGTGTGCATGTATGTGCAGAGAGAAAATGTCAGTAACTGTACAAACACAGTGTTAACTTGAGTTATCTCTGGTTGGAGGAACAAAAGGGATCATTATTTTCCCTTTTAAATTTGATATCACCTCAGTGTTCTACAGTGAAACTGCAGCACGTTTTATAATCAGAAAAGAAAAGAAATGGTTTTACTTTTAAATGAAATAAAAACAAAAAAGAATCAATTTCCATTTTGAAGAAAATTTAAAAAAAGGCAAAATATGCTTCCAAATTTCATGAATATCATATCCTGCTTCTTACTAGGAGCTCTCTATCTAAACAACTGCACTCCTTCAATAGTATAAATATTGAAAATTATTCATTAAGCACTTACATCCTAGTAGTCTATTTCTGCTTTATTGACTACACCAAAGCCTTCAACTGTGTGGATCACAATAAACTGTGGAAAATTCTGAAAGAGATGGGAATACCAGACCACCTGACCTGCCTCTTGAGAAACCTGTATGCAGGTCAGGAAGCAACAGTTAGAACTGGACATGGAACAACAGACTGGTTCCAAATAGGAAAAGGAGTACATCAAGGCTGTATATTGTCACCCTGTTTATGTAACTTATATGCAGGGTACATAATGAGAAATGCTGGGCTGGAATCAAGATTGCCGGGAGAAATATCAATAACCTCAATGGTTATGATGCAGATGACACCACCCTTATGGCAGAAAATGAAGAGGAACTAAAAAGCCTCTTGATGAAAGTGAAAGAGGAGAGTGAAAAAGTTGGCTTAAAGCTTAACATTCAGAAACCTAAGATCATGGCAACTGGTCCCATCACCTCATGTGAAATAGATGGGGAGACAGTGTCAGACTTTATTTTTTTGGGCTCCAAAATCACTGCAGATGGTGACTGCAGCCATGAAATTAAAAGACGCTTACTCTTTGGAAGGAAAGTTATGACCAACCTAGATAGCATATTAAAAAGCAGAGACATTACTTTGCCAACAAAGGTCCGCTGAAGACTATGGTTTTTCCAGTGGTCATGTATGGATGTGAGAGTTGGACTGTGAAGAAAGCTGAGCAGCAAAAAATTCATGCTTTTGAACTGTGGTGTTGGAGAAGACTCTTGAGAGTCCCTTGGACTGCAAGGAGATCCAAACAGTACATCCTAAAGGAGATCAGTCCTAGGTGTTCATTGGAGGGACTGATGTTGAAGCTGAAACTCCAATATTTTGGCCACCTCATGCGAAGACTTGACTCATTGGAAAAGACCCTGATGCTGGGAGGGATTGGGGGCAGGAGGAGAAGGGGATGACAGAGGATGAGATGGCTGGATGGCATCACCGACTCGATGGACATGAGTTTGGGTAAACTCTGGGAGTTGGTGATGGACAGAGAGGCCTGGCATGCTGCGATTCATGGGGTGACAGAGAGTCGGACACGACTGAGAGACTGAACTGAACTGAGCTCATAATAAGTACACAAAAAACGAAGTGTAGACTGAAAACAGACAAAAACAACAAACATTTCACTTATGGGGATAGGAAAGCTAATTGTAGCTAATTTCCACTTCAGGATCTTAAAGCATTAGTGGCCTCAGCCATGTACACAGTGTTTGCACTGCTGGGCTCACCTCCAGCTTATGTAAACTCTCCAACATGGAGCTAATGTGTCACTGGCAAGTAATGCCTCACCTCCAATGCTCTTTCAATCTAGTTATTGCACTATGTATCTCTGAGCAAGAGATGCCTCTATTGAACCTCTCAGAGTTCTGTGCACTAACAAGTGTTCAATTAATATATGCAAAATGATCCAATATACTTGATGTTGGAGGCACTATATCTAAATGCCCTCCCAAATTTAAGTGGAGCAACTGATACAAGTAGACTGCCCTCAATGGTTGCATTTCATGTTTAATTAAAATGAATGTAGTCCAACTTTCTTCCTGTTGACCCATTATTTACTGCCTTCAATAAGTACTTATTGCCTGCTTCCTCTGAAGGGGTTGACGTGCATAGAGAGTAAAAAATCATCAATGATTGAGATGAACAGGAACCTTACAATCATGAAGCTTATTCTCTATTGTTGGATAAGACAAATCAGCAAGCATTTGGCCAGAGTTAATACAGAGTTGATTCAAAGAATTCCAGAAGCAAAGCTCTGAATCATAACCCTAGGAAATGAGAAAGGTTTCTTCTTAGAGTAGGTTTACTTAAACTGACACTTGAAGAATGAATAGGCATTAACCAAGTGAACAGGGTGACTAGGTGAATGCTGTAAATCATTTAAACAATCAGTCCACTTTCTTTTCTATTTTAGTAAGTAAAACAAAAATATGTCTTTTCTGATGATGGGATCAGTATGAAGAAATTGAAGATGAATTTACATTATAGGAGTCTGTAACTATCCTTCTGCTTTGCTAGTTATTTTAATTAAATCATTCCCATATATTAAAAGAACAGAAAAAAAAATAACTATCTAGGGGATGAGGAAAGTAAGGTAACATTTCTGGTTAGAAACATATTCCATGAAACTGGATTTTTGCTACCCAAGTTGTCACAGTATAGCCAATGAAGAAACAGGTCAACTTAAATTTACCGCAGGGTATCTGCTCAGTCAAAGCTACTGAAATACCTTGTTGAAGATGTACTGCCTACTGATAGCTGATCTTACCAAATAATCAACAAGAAAAGAGAACTAACATTTATAAAGAAACTAAGGTGGCAAAGTCTTAACGTACATAATCTCAATCTTCCGATGATCTGGGAAACATGTATCCTTTTCCCCAATTTTAGAGCTAGAAAATCATGGCTTGAGAGTTATGATTTACATTCAGATCTAATGCAAAATTAATATCAGATAGCCTCTAATGATTGTGCATATCAAATAAACACAGCATAGTATGAAAATACAAAGCCGTATAAGATACTCCCCTATCTCCAGATTACTATTTAATATAGTAGGGAGGATAAAACACATCAAAGGACAATTCAGAACATAACAAAGCATGTCAAGTGATAAGTGAGTAGGAAACACAACACACAGCCCAGGACGAGGGCCGATAGGGTGGCTCAAGCTTGTCTGAAGAAACATAAACAGGAGGGATTTGGAAAGATTAAAGGCACATTTTTGAAAGGTGAATAGGAAGGACAATTGAGACAGAAGAAACAAGTTCAGTTTGGGAAAATAGAAGTGCTCTGGAGAATAGAACCAGCTCATTGTTGGTGTTGAAAATGATTCTAGTCTGTAACACATGGGGAGTAAGATAAAAGAGACTTAGCAATGAAGGCATTTGCAGAAAAACACAGCAGGCTCTGTAGAACTGTGAACCAAGTATAGATAACACCTCTAATTCCTGCTTTCCATAAGCGTTTCACATCTTCAGCAACTCGCTCAGGTAATGTGATTCTCAGAGGTAAAAGCCTTTAACACAATTCTGGTCTGCAAGCAATAAATGAGAGTTGCAGACTCTTCTTAGGAAGATGAACAATCATGGGGTCCGACACTCTGCTGAAACTACTCTCAAAGAATGGTCATGGCTTTGTTCCTTTGGAATCTCAGCGACTTCCTTCCTCCCCATTCTTCCTGCCTCCTTCTTGATACACAGATTCTTCTGTTTCCAAGTCCCTTCATCTATGAATTAATAAAAATTTCTATACCTGATATGATCAATGTTTTCTCCATGCTCTCTACTCATGCCTCCCCTTGTAAAAAAGAAAACGACTTAAAGGCAAATAATATATCTCATTTTTTCTTTCCCAAGAATGTCTAGCTTTGTGCTCTAAATAGTGTATTAGTCACCAAAATGTGAGGCAGCTAGCCCACGTAATGTACTTGGAGACTGACAACATGGGTAATGTCTCTTGATAGAAATAGTCATGAATGAGTGGTTTCAGGAAATCCCAGGAGGACAGGAGGGAGATCTAGTAAAGTGCTTCCTTCCTTGAAGTATGGAATGGATGAGAAGTATGAGGGACACACTCAATCCCTAAAACATTGAAGTTAAAATATGGTGTAGAGTTAGAATAATCATTTTCTTGGCTAAATCAAAGATGATACTATATTAGCAAGAAAAGGTCCCCAAAGCCAGATCCTTGGCTCCAGAGTCATTGGTTCACTGATTATGCTTTACATCGGTGAACACTGAACAAGGGGCTGCAGTAACTGCATGTCCCCTTATCCCTTGCCCTGTAAACTAGCTCTGTGTATCTCTGCTGGCCATCTGATTGCCATCTGTGGATGTTATTCCTACTAGTAATCAGAGATCAGTCTGTTTCTCCATCATCAGAGTATATTAAATACTTTTAGATGTATAAAACCAGCTCACTCAGTGCTTCGCCTACATTTTCCATACCTTCCAGGTGTAACCTTGATTAAAATCTGTCTTGTTCTTGTGGCCTCCTCACTCCCTTATACTTTATAACATTGTGAAATAAAAATATCTCCTGCCACATCAATAAACAAGAAATGACAAGCCACAGTGATTTCAGGCCTCCAAATGTGAATGAGCGCTCTCAAAACTGCAATCCAGCGGATGCTGCCACCCCTCATGGTGATTGCTGAGGAGCTGGGGGAATGCAAGAAGCAAGGAGAACAAGGAAACAGGATTGACCCCAGAAAGCTGAAGGGTGTGTGAGAGGAATGAATGCAGCGAGCCCAGAGGCTTGAGTCTTCCCATATACAGAATGCTAAATTCCTTAACTTGATAACCTGATCTTTGCTGTTCAGACTGCCTGCTCCCTTTGTTGAAAACTTTTATATAGCTTGACTTCCTGTCCAGCCTCCTTGGAGCAGTTTTCTCAGAGCTACTGAGATGCTGTCTCCTGGATTCAGAGTTCTAAATATTCCTACCAAATAAAATAACTCTCTACTTTCAGGTCGCAACTGTATTGTTTAGTTGACAACATCCAGAGCTGGGATTCTGTCTTAAGAAATGAAGACTAGAAGCTGAGTCAGTATCTTCCTACCTCTCTGACTATCCACTGACTTTCTTCTTCCCTGTCATGCTGTTTCATTACTTCTTAGGTCTAGTTATTTCTTAGTAAACTTGTCTGTAGCCTAGATTCCCACCTGAGAATTCTCTCCATTCTCTCAAACACCCACCTTCACTATTCTGAACCATACTGCCTTCCAGTTCAATCTGTGTCCCACCTCAACCCTAAGCTTTATCTGGTGGATTAACCTTCTAAGTCTACAATATAGTAAGACAGGAAATGTTTTGTTTACTTTCCTTGGATCCAGCCATTATCACTGATGTTACATCATAAAATTGAGCAGACGAGGTAAAAAAGAAGATTAATAATTCATAACCGCCTTACATAACCTTAACAAGCACAGAAGGGGGCTGGCACAGCTCGGTTTTAAAGGAATGCACTGATGCATTACAAAAACTCCATTCCTCATCGCATTTAATTAGGTGAGAGACAAGTAAAAAGGAAAAGAAATTATGTATTTAGCCAAATAATAATAATTATATGTTGTTGAAATAGTCTCCATTCTTAATGTCAAACATTTAGTAAATCCAGTGAACTATGAGAAGTTACACATTTTTAGCTCAAAAAAAAAAAAAAATAGTGGGCAAGAGCTGTTCTTTTCATGTGTAAACAATAGGTAGGATAAAGTGTTTTTGCTCTTTCAGAAGAATTTCACTTAATCATTTTCCTTTCATTTCTTTTATTTGTAAGTAAATACAAAATACCCGATTATCAATTCAAATAGCCTATTCTTAAGGCTGTGATTGTTGACCATAAGGACAAAGTTCTCAGTGTTTATTTAGTATGGTTACCTGAGTCTAAAAGGGAGATATTGAAGATTCTGCCAAAGTAACATATTAAAAGAGAATAAAATTGGGAAGTGTTCATACAAGTGGTTAAAACATTACTTTTGGGAATGGCTTTTGAAGCTTCCTAATCCCAAAACAGTACACAAATTGGCAAATATATGTACAGATTCTCTACAATAATCTATGACAAAGTGGTAGAGAACAGAGAAGGTTATAACAAACACAAGGCTACAGGAAGTGGAAAATGAGAGTAGAAATTTTAAAACAAGTGTAAAAACAGATCTTACAATTACAAAAAATGTAACAGAATCAGAATTAGTAAGGCTACTTTGTTTTGTTTTTGCCATTCCATATTTGACCAGAATATACTCATTATCTAGAAAAAAGTACCATGTGGAAGGTGGCTTATTCTCATAGTGACAATAGAGTTTCCTGTTTTCTGGTGTTCTAGCCAATCATTCTGTGAAGCATTTCCCGACTGCCTTGACATGCTCATTATTGTACTACATGTCATGAGGGATAAAAACAGACTTGGTTCCTGTCTGTGGAAAACAACATCTAGTTCGGGTGTGGAAAACAGGCACGTCTAAAATGACCAGCACTGATACAAGAGTATTCACGAACTCATGGGTTGGACCGGTGATCCTGTAAGACTTGCTAAAGTCTCGGCAGTACTATCTGGTGGGAATGAGGGGGGAACTGAGAACAGATATCACGGCCATCTGATGAGCCTCCGGGCTTCCTCTTCACTGCGGACGTCACTAACCCGACTCAGATGACCAAAAGAGATAAGACAACTTTTAACTTGAGGTGAAGGTAACCTGCTACTAGAAGGGAAAGGGGCCTTGGTGGGGGAGGCACACAAAAACATGAGCAAGTCTAGACAGCAGATAGACAAAGTGAGACGATGTGTCTGTGACTGGATGTTTGCAGTATCAGAACAAGACCCATATCATTCCTGAGAGTTTGAGGGATGAAGTAGAAAAGTAAAAAAGAGTCATAGAAAGTTATAGGGAAAAAAAAAAGCAGCTCTGATAAGTTTCACCTGATAACCCAGCCTGGCTCCAATATTTAGATCAAGATATGCTGCTGAACATATCTATTTCACATAGAATTATTCAGTGATATGGTAGAGTATGATCAAAGTGATATAACTTTTAAGTCACGTATGAGCACAGATAAGAGTTCAGTGCAAACTGACAAAAAATTTAAACAGTTTCCACTTTCAGGTAATAGTGACTGCTGCTGCTTGTTTAGCAATTATGACTTTAGTGCCACTTAATTTCTATGCTAATTCCTATACAAAAGAATTACTAAGATACCCCAATCATGCATTTACCCCTAACTCAAAAAAGTAAGGAATCCATAACAGAATCATACAGCCCTTGAAACCTCCCCAAACTTAACATGAGATGAAATCACACAAAGTCATCTTCTAACACTTTTTTGTTGAGATTCCCAATCTTGTGCAATGTCCCTTGTTGCAGCAAATAGTAAACCAAACTGTATAGGTTTATCCTGGTGTCCTTTAGTGAGGGGTATCTACAGTTGTTAGGATTTCAGCTGAATGATGTAAGATTTAGGACTAAGAATCGGGAGGCTAATAGCTCTAAGAACCAATGATTACAAGTATTCTCATTCTGAGTTCCTCAGAAAATAGCTACTATAATAAGAGCTAACATCATCAATGTGTGAAATTCATTTTGCTTTATATTTTTGTAGTTATCTTTAGAGACATCATGAAAGCATTTGCCTTCACAGTGGTTAAAACCAGCCAAACAGGACACTGAAAGGCGGAAGAATTATTTAGAAAACTGGTGGACAAGCAGAAAAACATGAAGACTAGACAGTCCTTACACCCAGTACATTTATAGTTCACCTTGGCCTGGTTCAAAATTGGGAAGGAGAATGTCAAGGCTGTATATTGTCACCCTGCTTATTTAACTTATAAGCAGAGTATATCATGTGAAATGACAGGCTGGATGAATCACAAGCTGGAATCAAGACTACCAGGAGAAATATCAACAACTTCAGATATTTAAATGATACCACCCTTATGGCAGAAAACAAGGAGGAACTAAAGAGCCTTTTCATGAAGGTGAAAGGGGAGAGAGAAAATGCTGGCTTAAAACTCAACATTCTAAAAACTAAGATCAAGGCATCAAGTCCCATCACATCACGGCAAATAGATGGGGAAACAATGAAAACAGTGACAACCTTTATTTTCTTGGGTTCCAAAATCACTGTGGATGGTGACTGTAGCCATAAAATTAAAAGACACTTGCTCCTTGGAAGGAAAGCTATGGCAAACCTAGACAACATATTAAAAAGTAGAGATATTATTTTGTCAACAAAGGTCCATCTAGTCAAAGCTATGGTTTTTCCAGTAGTCAGGTATGGACATGAGAGCTAGACTTAGGAAAGAAGGCTGAGCACTGAAGAATTGATGCTTTTGAACTGTAGTGTTGGAGAAGATTCTTGAGAGTCCCCTGGATTGCAAGGAGATCAAACCAGTCAATCTTAAAGGAAATCAGTCCTGAATATTCATTGGAAGAACTGATGCTGAAGCTCCAATACTTTGGCCACGTGATGCGAAGAACTGACTCTCTGGAAAAGTCCCTGATGCTGGGAAAGACTGAGGGCAGGGGGAGAAGGGAGCAACAGAGGATGAGGTGGTTGGATGGCATTGCCTACTCTAGGGATATAAGTTTGAGCAAACTTAGGGAGATGGTGAAGGACAGGGAAAACTGGCATGTTGCAGTCTATGGGATCACAAAGAGTCAGACACAACTTAGTGACTGAACAATAAGACAAAATTAAACTGATTTTCATTGTATCCTTTTAGTCTTAAGTTTACTGTATGCTAGACACTCTTACAAGTGCTTCCCCAAAGATCTTACTCAACCATAAAACAGCCCTATAAAAAGATGCAAGTGTTATCTCAGTTTTGTTGATGGGTACATTGGGTACAGACTAGTGAAAAAAAAAAAACATAGCCCAAAGAGTCCCTTGGACTGCAAGGAGATTAAACCAGTCAATTTTAAAGAAAATCAACCCCGAATATTCATTGGAAGGACGGATGCTGAAGCTGAAGCTCCAATACTTTGGCCACCTGATGTGAAGAGACAACTCACTGGAAAAGACCCTGATGCTGGGAAAGATTGAAGGCAAAAAGAAGAGGGCGGCAGAGGATGAAATGGTTAGATAGCATCACCGACTAAATGGACAGAAATCTGAGTAAACTCCTGGAGATAGTGAAGGACAGGGGAGCCTGGTGTGCTGCTGTCTTTAGGGTTACAAAGAAAGGGATACAGCTTAGTGGCTGAACAACAATACCACATTCAACTAGCAAAGGTGGGTTAAAGGTAAAGAGACAAGCAATTTGAGTTCAGAGTTCACATTCCTAACACCTTAACTCTATTCCTTTTGAAAGATAGCACAAGACACAGCATGGTTAAACATGAAAAACTGTAGAAGTAGTGCATTGAGCGAAAGGACAAAGGGAGAAGGGAAAAGGAGTAGGAAATAATTCTGGTCACTCAAAGCACAGGATTCCCCACTGGTGCTAACATAGAAGGAAACTTCTCTCAACTACAGCAAAAACTTCAAGAGGTTAGAATTCGGATAAATGGATGTTTATTTTCTGATAATTAGACCTCCTCCTTCTCAAACTCATCATAGTAAATCTACATAAAATATGTAAATCCTAAGTTCTGCCTTAGAAATATTTTATAGGAATCAGAGCTGACTCCCTTTTTGTTTAAGTATCTTGTATTATAATCTTTACCAAATATTTAGTGAATGTGCTAGACATCTCTGGGATGTATCAGGGAACAAACCAAATCAGCAGATCTCCCCTAGTGAAACTTACATGTTTCCAGTAGGAGAGAAACCAGTAAATGATAATTATAATAAATAATTAGATGATATGGGATTTTGGAAAGCACAGTAATTTTGGGAAAAAGAAAATTGAGAACAGGCAAAGGGCATTGGGAGAACCAGGAGAGAGGCAGAGGAACATGCTGTAGTATTAAAAACACGCAGTCAAGACAGGCTTCTTTGAAAAAATAAAACAAGTACCTTTGACACAGAAAAAATAAAATAAAGACCTCTATGAGAACTTAAGGTATGAGCATAAACTTGAAGGAAGTCAGCCAAGCAAGTTATCGCAGGAAGAAAGCAGGCATCTCAAACATCCTTTAGAATCAATAGAATCATTAAATTATAATGCAGCTTGCTCCATAAGCTAAAAGAATTAGACTGGATGTGTTTTGAATAGCAAAGATGCCCAAAGATTTTCTCTTAAAATCTGCATACTGTTTCCTCCCTAGTCATATGCTTGTTTTTTATTTTCCAAAATTATAATAATTTGATTATTGGAATATAATCTGTTAAAATATTAAATCATTATGTTTTAAGCCTGAAACTAAGATAATATTGTAAGTGAACTATACTTCAAGAAAAAAAAAAAATAGTTCTCAACTTTCCAATTTGCATAAAGTAGAAAAATATGTCCATAAGAACTCAAACTATTTTCATTATTCATACAATGCTACAAATCCTATATATGCTACAAAAGTCATGTAGAAAGTGTCTATAGCCAAAATAAATACAACTTTAAAATATACCTACAATGTTGATATATAGTGGAATAACCAAAGGAATGCAAGACTTATAAAGAAAAGGTTACATTTCAAGTAAGCTTTTAAATTAAAAGGTTGGTCAAATAGAGAACAAATATAGGGATATCAAAGGGAAAAGGGAGAGAACTGGGAGATTAGGAATGACACATACGCATTATTGATGCTGTGTATAAAATAGATAAATAATGAGAACTTATGGTATAGTACAGAGGACTCTACTTAATGAACTGAGGTGACCCTAATGGGAAGGAAGTCTGAAAGAGAGGGAATATAAGTATACATATGGCCAATTCATTTTGCTGTACAGTAGAATCTAACACAACATTGTAAAGCAATTATACTCCAATAAAAATTAATTTAAAAAGGAAATAAAATTTCTGTTTACCCACATAGGTCACTATAGAAACATCTGATTTCCTCCAGAATAGAGTGCAGCTATTCTGGCATTTTGATTTTCTGTAATGAATGAATGTATTGGGGCTTCCCCAGTGGTTCAGCAGTAAAGAATCCATCTGCAGTGCTGGAGACCTGGGTTCAATCCCTAGGTCAGGAAGACCCCCTGGAGGAGGGCATAGAAACCCTCTCTGGTGTTCTTGCCTACAGAATCCCATGGACAGAGGAGTCTGGCAGGCTACAGACCATAGGGTCTCAAAGAGTCAGACACGACTGAACACACACGCATGCAATGAATATATTATATATCCAAACCACAGAGATACAGGAAACCTTTTAAATTGTCATTTAATCTAGCTGCCTGAGCCTGTAGGAAATGAGACAAGAGTGATTTTCACAGTATGAGAAACATGAAATATTGCTCTATGATGTTTAACTTATTACATGTGAAAATCATTGTGTTTATACAGTGTTAAATAAACAATAAAAAAATTGGTCAAGTATAGTCAATAGATTAACAGGCAGTATAACTAGGCAGATGTTATGTTTAGTTTTGATATCAAATTCTTAATATCTTTTATCTTTTCCATTCTTGCATCATAGACTCATGTTATCAGCGACAAAGAAAGCCTGATTCCTGTGTAGATAGATGGAAGAAGTGAGTGTGTAACAAGCATCTCAGACATTCAAAGTACTGTAGGGAAATTTTGCCTATTTAATTTTTAGTACAACTCTATAAGATGAATAAATATTATCTTTATCATTTTTAGAGTTCAACATATCAAAGGATAAGCCAGAAAAGTACTAGGATCCTCTCCTGTGTCTAAAGAGATGATGCTTCTCAGAGGTTTTAGGGTTCCTGACAAAGACACTCTCTGAAATTTTGTGAACCCACATCCCAAGTCAACCAAGGTGCTCAATTTATCTTACAGATGAGAGACTATCCTGCTCACAGTCTCTTCTAACCTGTAAATATGCAAAGGCTTTGCCATCAATCCAGTCTGAAAGGGAAAATGGATCTTAACATATTTTCTTCCTCAAAAGTGGTTTCCAAATTATCTGGCATTTGAATTTCAAAGCTGATGCAGCTTAGAATGTCTGGGTTTGGATAGCAAAACCCCTTGAAATAGCAATTCATACCTTTGGTGTGCACTGAATTGAAGTTGGGGTGTTTACAGACAGAATTCAATCCAAGATAGGATTGAAGCTCCGATGCCTGACATGGTTTCCATACCTCTAACAGACTAGTTTCCACTGTCATATGCTGGTTTTAATAAAGTCAGAAAATCCCGCTTTATCATTTAAAAAGTTAAAACATAAAAGTCAGATTCAAGTCCTTGCTTGAAAATTGGTGAAGACATCTGTATCATCATTCATTCCCCCCAACCTGTCAATGTTACTTTAATATTATAGTCCATGAGCTTTATATAATTGTCTGAACAATGTTTAGCCGTTTTTAAATGTTTTAAAACATTTTTTACTTTTCTGCTTAATATTAAGTGCTTTAAAATCACTATTTTAGTGAACAAAGCAATCAAATTGTGAAATCAATATCTTTCTTTTCACATGAGCAAATTGAAAACACTTTCTGTGAATGTAAGAGTGGCACTCACATCAGTGTTTTAAAAATTCTATGTCATTAGGAATTATAGGACCAGGGTCAAAATGCACTGGTCTGGCTATGAATCAGACACTACAGTATAGAGTTAACATGGACGCGCCTGTGAAGCTATCACTTCCCGCCCAGAAAATGCCGGTAGCACTGCTAAGTAGGTCTACACATCCAATGTGGCAACGCATAGATTTTTCATAGATTATCACAGCCAAGAATGTCACTCGACATTGCCACTTTTTGCACCTTTCAGGGCTCATATCACAATGCATGCATTTTAACAATGTTGGAGCCATATTTTATCATTTGTGAGTTAGACACATTTTTCTTCTTTTCTCAGCACCAAGTCTCTCCTAAACAAAGACAGGTCAGCTACAAAGGGTGATCATTATGGTTCCTTTAAGGAAACAAAAGATTCCAAGTCATAAATCCTACTTTAAAAAATGCCTTGAGTAAAGAAGAATTATTTCTTTTCCATTTGAAACATTCTAACAGGAAAAAATAAATGGGGACATTGGAAAGAAGTGAGCACTCCTGGAATGTCTGTCAATCAGTAACTGAATCCAAATCCTGTATACCTTAAAAAATAACAACATCAGATATGCCCCAAATTAACAGCTTCATAGTATTTTAATTGGTTAAGAATACCCCAGAGAACCCTTTGGTTTCACTCCTTTGCCATAGAATTATCTGACTAATGATTATTCTCCTTAAAAGATCAAAATCCTGGCTTTACTGAGGACACAAGAAAAATGGAGAATAAAGATGGTAGCCCTGCATGTTCTCTAGCCATCTCAGAATACAATACTAGCTCTCTATTAACTCTCCTTTCCTGCTCTCTCAAGGAAGTTTAAACTAGCAAGTTTTTCTGAAGCTAATTGTTTAAAATATCCTATCTGTTCACTGAAAATCCATATCATTTTATTTTTAAGATGATAGTTTCCATCTTTAACTGTAAGTGCATGTACCCCAGACTGGTCTAATTACTTCAGCACCAGCTGCTTGAGAGCACAAACCGAGTCAGATTCATCAGTGTAACTGTTCGTTCTGGTCCCAAGCCTCACCCTGCCTTTTTCTGATTCTCCTGCATACTTTTATCAGACCTTAATTAACCAGCTCTTTCCACACTGATGTAAGATCAATTTACTATAATAAACCACTCTTTTTAACAGCTCATTTTTCTCTAACTGAACCCTGACTGACGCATATCCAACTGATGAGCTTTTTGACCACATCCTTGGACCAATGAAAGATTAGAGACTGAAATGCAAGCAGAGATTTAAATGTTATTCCATGAGCTGTCCGTGCTTCAGTCATCACCCTGGAAGAAAATATGTGTAGCTGAAAGATCAAAGAGAATAAATAGGTATCTGGCACATACATAAGCCCAACCACTACTTGAATTTAAATCCAGTCAATTTTTGCTGAACCCATTAGACCCTTAGCCGACCTACAGAACTCTGAGTCAGAAAAATAAATGTTTGCTGTTGTAAGCCATTGTGTTTTAGAATCCTTTATTACATAGAATTATTGCAATAATAATCTACAAGTATACTCACAGAGGTTATTAAGTTTTATAAAGATGGGATTTGCATCCAGGTCTTCAAATCCAAGTCTAGGATGGCATTTACTCTCTCTTGACATCTAACGAGTTGGTAAGCTTAAACATTGGGGTACAGGGAAAACATAAATGTTTTAAAAAGTATTACATAATTCTCCTAATAGACTGAAATAATTATAATCATTTTAGACAGTTTTATATGGCTACCAATGCTTGGCAATTGTTTTGAAGAGTGTATCACAACTGGTCACAGGGATGTCAACTCCAGACAGCTGATAGTGTGGGTCATCTTGTGTTTAGTGAGAAAGATCACTGCAGTGATTCAGCTGCACAATCAGCCTACCCGATACAGGATGGGGAGACCTGGTTCAAGGTGTTCATTATTGTATCATGAACTTTGAAGTTTTGAAGCTGAAACAATGTATGTATCTATACAGAGATTCACAATTTGTGCTCGCGTATCTCAAGAACATTTCAAACACCCACTTCTCTGAAAATCTGTACAAGTATCTTCTTTCTTATATTAATCTGTGATTTATGATGCTCATAAAATCATAATAATGGAGTATGCATTCACTCATTTTCAGCCTGAATTTCATTTATGCAACCAATATATATTGTATGCCAAGGATTTTACTAAATTCTGGGACAAAATGATGAATGAGACACAGAACTCTGCCCAAGTAGACTATATGCCAATTGCATCCCACTGTACTGGCACTCGGAATGCAGGACTCAGTGACTAGTGTGGGAAACAGAACTGTAAACACACATTTAACATTGTGATGAGAAGTGTGATGGAAACCTTAATTTCAAGACTAGAATTACTGCAAAAGGAGGAATGGACTCCACAGTGAACAAAAGGTTTTCTCTTGTCCAATCTAACTACATTTCTTTTTGTATATTTCTAGCCAAATCCTTCCTATTTCTGATTTTCAGTCCCCAAAGGAAAGCATGTTCTTTTCTTTTAGCTATGTCTTTTGGTTTTACCTCCACATTTATACATAGCATCTTTTTAATGTTCCTTTCTTGATGTGTCTAATTGCTAACCTTTTCAATTGACTTTCTTGTTTGGAAGATGAGGACAACTTTTTGTTCTCTTGCATGTTCCAACATCATTTATCACAAATTTTGTCAGCCAATTATTTAGTGCTTACATTTTTATGACTATAAATACACTATTGTTGACTCAAGTTGATTTTGCAATTTTTTTAATCCTATCCTTCAAAATTTGTCTCCTGTGTGGATGCTCACTTTGTCAAATTGCCTTCATTCCATTGTTTAAATCCTCATTTTAGTAGGACACATCTCTAGTAGCTTCCTAAGAAAGAAAGCATGGAAGTACTTTTGAAAATTGGATTCAACACCTAGTAGGGTCTTTTTATCTTCGTAATGGATATTTAGGTCTCTGCAAAACTGTAGACTCTAAATAACTTCCCTCAAAAGTATCTTTTTGTTTGTACATGGAAGCAACCTAAATATCCATTGACAGATGAATGGATAAAGAAGATGTGATGTATTTACAAAATGGAATATTACTCAGCCATAAAAAATGAAATAATATTTGTAGCAATATGGATAGATCTAGAGATTATCATATTAAATGAAGTAAGCCAGACAGAGAAAGACAAATGTCTTATGGTATCACTTAAATGTGGGATTTCAAAAAAAATGGTACAAATGAATTTATATACAAAACAGAAATAGACCCACAGACATAGAAAACTAACTTACAGTCACCAAAGGGAGAAGAGGCAGGAGAAGGGATATATTAAGAGTTTGGAATTAGCACAGCAGATACAAACTATTATATATAAAATAGATAAACAAAAAGGACCTACTGTAAAGCACAGGGAACATTATATAATATTTTTTAATAATCCATAAGGGAAATAATCTGAGAATATATATGTATAACTGAATCATTTTGCTGTACATCTGAAACTAATACAAAATTGTAAATAAAACATAGTTTATTGAAAAAAGAATTTTAAAAATAAATTACTTAAGTTAGACTCAACGCCATTGAGTTTTTAAAGATTAAAAAAAAGTAACTTTATCTTTGTATTATTTTCCTATTGCTTCTGTAGCTAATTATTACAAACTTAAAAACAACACAAGTTTATTATCATACAGTTCTAGAGATTGGAAATCTAAAATAGGCGAGGGACTATTCTGTCCGGAGACCCTAGAGCAGAATCTACCTCCTCGTCTTTTCCAGTACTAAAGGCTGCCTGCATTCTTAGGTTTACTGCCTGATTCCAGCAATGGCATCACTTAAACCTTTGTTTTTCTGTTCAAGTCTTCTTATCTGACTCTCATCACCCTGCTTCTTTCTTATAAGGATCTTCGCATATATATCTGGCCCATCCTCATAATCCAAGACAATCTCCTCATCTCAACGTTCTTAATTTAATAACATCTGCAAAATCTCTTTTGCAACAGAAGGTAATGTAGTTATAGATTTGGGGAATAAGGACATGAATATCTTTGGCGGAAACATTAGCCTCTTAACAATTTTCATTACTGATTGATATTTAGCTAGCCACAGAATAATAAACTCCTAAAAATTGCTGGGAGAAATATCAATAACCTCAGATATGCAGATGACACCACCCTTATGGCAGAAAGGGAAGAGGAACTAAAAAGCCTCTTGATGAAAGTGAAAGAGGAGATTGAAAAAGTTGGCTTAAAGCTCAACATTCAGAAACCTAAGATCATGGCATGTGTCCCATCAATTCATGGCAAACAGATGGGGAGACAGTGGAAACAGTGTCAGACTTTATTTTCTTGGGCTCCAAAATCACTGCAGATGGTGATTGCAGCCATGAAATTAAAAGACGCTTACTCCTTGGAAGGAAAGTTATGACCAACCTAGATAGCATATTTAAAAGCAGAGACATTACTTTGCCAACAAAGATCTGTCTGGTCAAGGCTATGGTTTTTCCAGTGGTCATGTATGGATGTGAGAGTTGGACTGTGAAGAAAGCTGAGCGCCGAAAAATTGATGCTTTTGAACTGTGGTATTGGAGAAGACTCTTGAGAGTCCCTTGAACTGCAAGGAGATTCAACCAGTCCATCCTAAAGGAGATCAGTCCTGGGTGTTCATTGGAAGGACTGATGTTGAAGCTGAAACTCCAATACTTTGGCCACCTCATGCGAAGACTTGACTCATTGGAAAAGACCCTGATGCTGGGAGAGATTGGGGGCAGGAGGAAAAGGGGATGACAGATGATGAGATGGCTGGATGCCATCACCAACTTGATGGACATGAGTTTGAGTAAACTCTGGGAGTTTGTGATGGACAGGGAGGCCTGGCATGCTTTGATTCATGGGGTCGCAAAGAATCGGACACAACTGAGCAACTGAACTGAACTGAACTTCCACTAGGATTTCAATCATCTTCTACTGTCTTCTAATTTCCAATATTACTAGTGGGAAGTCAATAACATTTAGATTCTAAATATAGAATCTAAATAGAGAAGGTGAATGATTTTCTCTTCTCTTCTAGAAGCTTTTAGAATCTTCCTTTTTTTCCCTACTGTTTAGAAACTTTGCAATAATGTGATTTTTTTAGCAACCTATGAGCTAGTTTTTAAATTTTAGTCAGTAAAAGAGAAAACACATGCCACTGTCATGCTGAAGTGAATTTCAAAATTTCATACAGATATTCTATTTCAAAACTAACATAGTCTAATATAATCTTTAAATTTTTTAAATTTAATACTATTTTAAAGGTTACTTTCAAATTACAGTTACTACATAATACTGGCTATATTCCTCGTGTCATACAACACATTTTTGAGCCTATGTTACTTCTAACATTTTGTACCTTCCTCTCCCTTATCCCTATATTGCCTTTCCCCATGGTAACCTCTAGTTTTTTTCTCTGTGAGTATGCTTTTTGGTTTTATTCACTAGTTTATTTTTTAGATTCCACATATAAACAGTATCATACAGTATTTGTCTCTCTTTGTTTGACTTATCTCACTTAGCATAATGCCCTCCAAGTCCATTCATGTTGCTACAAATGGCATTATTGCATTATTTTTTACAGAATATATTTCATTGTATATATTTAACATTCTCTTTATTTATTCATCTGTGGATGGACACTTAGGTTGCTTCCATTCCTTGGCAATTTTTTTTTTTTTTTAATTTTAATTGGAGGCTAACTACTTTACAATATTGTGGTGGTTTTTGCCATACATTCACAAGAATCAGCCATGGGTGGACATGTGTCCCCCATCCTGAATCCCCCTCCCACCTCCCTCCCCATCCCATCCCTCAGGGTCATCCCAGTGCACCAGCTCTGAGCACACTGCCTCATGCATCGAACCTGGACTGGCGATCTATTTCACAAATGATATTATACATGTTTCAATGCTATTCTCTCAAATCATCCCACCCTTGCCTTCTCCCACAGAGTCCAACAGTCTGTTCTTAATTGGCAATTTTAAATAATTCTGCTATGAACATTAATGTGCATGTATATTTTTGAATCAGTGGTTTTGATGTTTTCAGATATATACCCAGGAATGGGATTGTTGGGTCATATGCTTGTTCTATTTTTTTTGAGAAAACTTCAAACTGTTTTCTACAGTGGCTGTACAAATTTACAATCTTACCAACAGTGTGCAAGGATTCCCTTTTCTCCATATCCTCGCCAACATTTGTTATTTGTGGGCTTCTGGATAGCAACCATTCTGATAGGTGTGAGGTGATATCTTGATGTTTTGATTTGCATTTCCCTGAGGACTAGTGGTGTTGAGCATCTTTCCATGTATCTGTTGGCCAACTGTATGTTGTCTTTGGAAAATCTCTCTTTCTTCTTCCAGTTTTTTAATTGGGCTGCTTGTTTCTTTGACATTAAGTTGTGTGAGCTGTTTATATATGTTGGATATTAATTCCTTATCAGACATCTCATTTGCAAATATTTTCTCCCATTCAGTAGGTTGTCTTTTCATTTTATTGATGATTTCCTTTGCTGTGCAATAGCTTTTAAGTTTAATTAGTTCCATTTGTTTATTTTTGCTGTTATATCCTTTACTTTAGGATATATCCAGAAACTATTGCTGCAATTTATGTCAAAAAGTGTTCTGCCAATGTTTTCCACTAGGAGTTTTATGATATGTGACCTTAAATTTAGGTCTTTAATCCATTTTGAGTTTATTTTTGTATATGGTATTGGAGAATGTTCTAATTTCATTCTTGTGCATGTAACTGTCCAGTTCTTCTAGCACCACTTAAAAACTGCCTATATATGTAGTGAGTTCATGTTTAGTGAGTTCATGTATGGGAAGCTATCCAAGTCCTTGTATTTTAAGAAATTTTATTCATTAAATCTTTGACAGTGTTCTTCTAAGTTTTTCTGCTTTCTCTTTCTGGAACTTCTATTACCCAGAATTAAGCTTCTGAACATATCTGATTTTCCTATTTGTCCTTATTTTCCTTTTTTAAACATTTATTCTCTTTTTTAAAAGCTTTTTTTCTTTTCTTGAGATATGTTCAACTTGACCTTCTAACTACTCACATGAACTTTTAGAGCTCTATCATATTTTTCTAATTTCTGAAACTTCTTTATATTCTTTGAATGCTTCATTTAATACATCACATTATTGTTTCATAAATACAATACCTTTTCATCTTTTGCATCTTTCCCTTGACCTTTTCTTCTGTTCACATTGTCTCTCAGTCACTATGGGTTTCTTTTATCTGTTCTGATTTTATCTGTGTTTTATCTCTTAGGCTTTCTTTGTTACTTTGTTGTATGATATTCAAATTCTAGTATTCCTAAAGATCTTTTATTTTGAGGTGATTAGTGTTCTCTGAGAGAAATCTTCCAATCATCCTCTTCAGAATTAAATGCCAACTGCAAGTCGGGGGATGGAATTTGGATGCTGCAATTTGGGAGATTTCTTTATAATCACATCCTTTGATTTATCTTGTACATCCTCATCCTTCCTTATTCTTTGCTTGGTACACTCATGTATGAATCTTTTCTGGTACAATTTATCATAAGAGAACACCGTCAGGCTTCTGACAGGAGGGAAAGATGTAGCCCCCTGCTTTCAAAAGAGAGGAACAGACCTGAGGGATATTGTTATTCAGACAAGTTTTCATCCAGTCCTCTATTCATCTTTACACTTGATCTTCATGTTCAGAAGTAGCTTATGGTACCAATTCCCAAATTTCTTTGCAAGTAACTATCCAGAGTTTCATTTCTCTCTGATTTGCCGCCTCTTTCCATTTGTCTGTATGCTTTGCACTTCCATTCTCAGCTGCTACTCTCTCTCTCCTCTTCCTTTCATACCTGTGTATTTGTATTTTTTCTTATCCTTTTACTGTCATTTATATAATTTTTATTCCTTTCCTGGCGATGTGTGGAGAGAGAAGATATAAATACATACATTTAAGCTACCATGTTTAACTTGAATTCTCTGCTTTTTAACATTAAGTGAATCGGTCAACACTGCTGGTATACCTTTATTTTATAGAAAAGAATGAGACATAAAGACTTATTTTTCAATACTGCAAAGTTGAGATAAACCTAACATAATCTCACATGCATTTCATTTATTCACCATTCATTCATTCAATGTACCAGATTTGTACTATGTGACTGTAGGCACCATGAAAACACAAACACACACACACTGCTAAAGTTCTGCATCAAATACTGTGATAATATGTTCAATAAAGTATGAGAACATTCAGGGAGATATGACTAAATCAACAAGGGATAGAAAAGTGAGAGTAGAACAAATTGTCAGGAAGTGGCCAGAAACAACTACTGATAGGAACAGGCTTAGGTAAAGCCATGGCAATGATAAAGCTTCATATAAGCATCAGGAATAAGAAAGAGATTTTTATTGTTAGGAGATCTGAATGTGATGAAATCTGAATTTCTCATAGACTAAATGAATTAATATCTTTATCCTTCCAAAATTATACATTTGCTATCCCCGTGTATTCATACTTACATAGCTCACTATTTTTTCATCAAAGTGACAACATAGCTGTTTTTCTCCCAAAGGTTTAAGTAAAACTATATTCTGGAGTCATATTATAAATATGTGCATCAAACTAACAGCTTTCTCTTCTTCTTTGGGACCAGCAACAGAAAATATTCTAAGAGTGCCAGGCTCCTTAGAGAAGTTTAGTACATGCCTTTGATGACAATGGTAGCTCAAAGATTTATGAGAAAAGTTGGATTCACGACTGATTGGGACTCTATTTCTGTGACTCATCAAAGCCTTTTCCATCTGCAACTTAGAAATTTCTCTCTACTAATACTCAGGTTAACATTTAACTGCCTCAGTATTATACCAAAAAAGATATGTGACGGTTTCCAAGACAACTGATGGGGAAACATAGCTGATAGGAACTTTTTTTCAAATTACTGTGGCAATTTCAGAACTCTCAAAATTGCTTTGGCAGGATTATAAAAGATCATTTTGCACTTTGTCATCAAAGAGACCCTTTTTTATCACTAGCTTCTATCAATACATTTGCCAGGATTTGCTGACTCTATTTTATACTTTTGAGTAGTAGGATAAGCTTTCAAGTATAAAGGATTTAGTCAAAGACATTATAGTATAGAGCACTGTAACCAAAGGACCATACTGTCTACCTGTGCTCCAATTCTCTTCTTCATTCATCCAATATGAAACAGAAAAATGTGAGCAGGGGTCATCAAGGAGAAGAGTGGGTGAGCATATTCCCTCACTGCTCTTGGGAAATATATTTGTCATCTTAGGGTAGGCATGCACAGTAATAACCTAATATCTTGGTTTTTCACAACAATAATGGTTTAATTCTCATTTATTTTATATGTTTGTGCAGGTTGTCTGTAGCTCTGATCTAAATTTTTATTTTGGACAGTCATCTTCATAGCAGAAAGAATAAAAGACACAGTTGAGCCATGCAAAGGCTTCTGATCAGAAATGACACAAATTGATTCCACTTCTACTTCATTGGCCAAAGCAATCCACATGGTCAAGCTGGATGTCATCAAGGTGTGGAACATAATTCATGGGGAAGGACCTAACAAGGAATGGCTTAGAAATCCAGAGGGAAAGAACACAGAAAAAAGATAAGGCAAAATTTTTGATTAAATAATATAATCCACTAAGGAAGAAAATACTCTTTCACTTTGTCGAACTGGGTCTTCTAGATTTTCTGTCTCAGAAAAGCATTTAACCTGATACAAAGCCTATAGTTTTCTTTAAATTAGGAAAAAGACTTGGTCTCTGCTCTCAACTATAAACTTGACTCAGACCTGCGTACCTACAAATGGTGCCCCTGCCTCAGATTAAAGTCCTGGAAAGAAACCAATAGTTTCTTACTTATCTCAGATCCATGATATGAAAGTAACTACCTGCTGCAAACGAATACTTATTAGACTCAGCCAAATTGAAATGAACTGAGTGGCACTAGCAGAGAAGATGTAAGTTCAAATATATTTTTGTTCATTCGTTTGTTTCTGTAAACCTCATTTATTTAAAAGCCACTGATTGCCTAATATGCAGAAGTAAAAGACACAGTGTCTGCCTTTATGGAGCACATAGGCTAGGGGAATCAAATTCTTTCATCTCCCTTAAAGTGTCTCAAAAAGTTTTTTTGGGTCTTGAGAGCAGATATACTATGCAAATTTATCATAAAAGTGTGGCCTTAAGATGGGAGTTGGCAGAACAAAATATCAATGAAATAGTATAAAGACAACAGAAAGACCAATGAAACTATGAGCTAGTTCTTTGGAAAGATAAGAAAAATTGACAAACCTTTAGCTAGATTAAGAGAAAAGAGAGAAGACTCAAAATAAGAAATGAAAAAGGAAAAGTTACAACTAATACTGCAAAGATACAAAAGATCTAAGAGACTACTGTGAAAAAGTATATATACAGAAGCTGAGCAGCCCAGAAGAAATGGATAAATATATAACATTGTAAGACTAACTCAGGAAGAAATGAAAAAAAAACAGAAATAGACCAGTTACTAGTAGGAGATTGAGTCAGTAATCAAAAACCACCCAACTAAAAGTCCAATGAGACTGACTCACTGGTAAATTCTACCAAACATTCAAAGTAGACTCTTAAAAACTTCAATAAAAGCAAAAATAAACAAGTGGGACTACATCAGTCTAAAACTTCTTACAGCAAAGCAAACCATCAACAAATGAAAAGGCAACCTACTGAGTGGGAGAAAATATTTGCAAATAAAATATCTGCTGAGGAATTAATAACCCAAGTATAAAGAAACCATGTAACTCAATAGCAAAAACGAAACTCCAATTAAAAAAGAGAAGAGAATCTGAATAGAAATTTTTCCAAAGAAGGCATATAGATAGCCAACAGGCAAGTGAAACTGGAGCAAGAACTGGCCACCCACTCCAGTATTCTCGCTTGGAGAATTTCATGGACAGAGGAGCCTGGCAGGCTACAGTCCATGAGATCGCAAAGAGTTAGACATGACTGAGTGACTAACAAACACACAGTCACATGAAAAAATACTCAATATCACTAATCATCAGGTAAATGCAAATTAAAACCACAATGAGATATCATCTAATATCTGTTAGAATGAATATTATCAAGTAGACAAGTGTTGACAAGTGTTGGCAAAGGACATGGAGAAAAGGGAACCCTGAGTAAACAGGTGCAGCTGCTATAGAAAGCAGCATGGAGGTGCCTCAAAAAATAAAAAACAGAATTACTATATGACCCAGCCATTTTACTTACCGGTATATATCTGAAGAAAATGAAAACATTAATTCTAAAAGATATACACTCTCCTATGTTTACTTGCAGTATTATTTATAATAGTGCTTCATAACGAAGATACAGAAACAACCTAAGTGTCCAAAAAAGATAAATGGATAAAGATGTGGTATACACACACACACACACTGAGATACTACTTAGCCATAAAAGAACAATGAAATCTTGCCATATGTGGCAACATGAATGAACCATAAGGGTATTACCTTGGTGAGCTAAGTCAGACAGATAAATACCATATGATTTCACATGTATATGGAATCTAAAAAATAAATGAACAAACACATCAAACCAGACCAAAATCAAACTTCACCAGATACAAAGAATGGAATGGTGGATGCCTGAGCAGAGTGGGGGTGAGAGGGTAGGCAAAATGGGTGAAGGGGTTCAAGAGGTACAGAGTTCCAGTTATAAAAGAAATAAGGCATGGGGATGTAATGTACAGCATGATGACTATAGTCAATAATATTGTACTGTGCATTTGAAAGTTGCAAAGAAAATTGACCTTCAAAGTTCTTATCACATGGCTTCCCTGGTGGCTCAGCGGTAAAGAATTTTCCTGCCAACGTAGGAGACGGGGGTTCGATCCAGGAAGATCCCATGGGCCATGGGTAACTAAGCCTGTGTGCCACAGCTGTTGATTCTGTGCTCTAGAGCCCAGGAGCCACAACGACTGAACCCATGTGTTGCAGCTACTGGAGCCCGTGTGCCCAAGAGCCCAGGCTCTGCAACAAGAGAAGCCACGGCAGTGAGAAGCCCACACACAGCAACTAGAGAAAGCCTGGTGCAACAATGAAGACCCAGCACAGCCATAAATAAATAAATTTCTAAATGCTCTTATCACAAGAAAAAAAAAAATAACTTTGTAGGGTGATGAACAGTATATAGACTGTGGTGATCATTTCGCAGGGTAAACAAATACCCAATCATGTTTTACATGTGAAACTAGTATAATATATGTCAATCATACCTAAAAATATATAATACTGTTATTTAAAAATCAATGACTGGCAGGTAAAACTCAACCTCTATTTCAATTTTGGTATAAAAATGTATCAAAATGCCTCTTTTCATAAAGTAATAAAGAAGAGCTAGTTGCTTGCATATTTATTTTCTCCCCCTAGATAATAAGTTGCTTAAGGGTAGAGACTGGGTTTTGTTCATCTATGTGTCATTAGCAATTACCACTGTGTTAATATGTGTTCAAAACATCTGTGAAGTTGAATGAATAAAACTCTGCCTTCCAAACTCAATTTATACCTATACATTCTATTCCAATTTATTCATTTCTATTAGTTCCTCGATTGTTATACAGACTGCAGAGGAATCCTAGTCTAAAGTAGTAGATAACTGGGCTAAAATCTCAGCTGACCACCAGGATTTGAAACCAGCTCAGTCAGTTCAGTAGCTCAGCCATGTCCAACTCTTTGCAACCCCATGGACTGCAGCACGCCAGGCCTCCCTGTCCATCACCAACTCCCGGAGCTTGCTCAAACTCATGTCCATCGAGCCGGTGATGCCATCCAACCATCTCATCCTCTGTCATCCCCTTCTCCTCCTGCCTTCAGTCTTTCCCATCATCAGAGTCTTTTCCAGTGAGTCGGCTCTTCACATCAGCTGGCTAAATTACTGGAGTTTCAGCTTCAGCAACAGTCCTTCCAATGAATATTCAGGACTGATATCCTTTAGGATGGACTGGTTGGATCTCCTTGCAGTATTACAGAAAAAGTTACTAAAGGCGGAAATACATTAATGGATACTAGCATCTGGTATATCATATGATATGTGGTATATCAGTAATAATATAATGCTGATTATTATAGTAAAGTGAAGGAGCAGGAGAAAGTGGAGGAAAAAGAGGAAGAGGAATGAGGACTAGGATTGGGAGGAGAAAACAAACAAGCAGCAGCAGGAACAGCAGACCCTCATATAACAGACACTACGTTCTAAGCCCTCTACATATATCAACTCATTTAATGGTAAGAGGCAATATATCATCCTATTTATCATCACATGAATGTGGAACCATGCTGCTGGGTTTGCCACCTAGCACTTGCCAGCTATGAACCTTAGGCAAATTAATGTCTTACTGCCTCACTTTCCTCATTCATAAAACTCATATTTTTTGAGTGAGGATTTGGTGGTTTACAAAAATGACCAACATGAAATATGAGACAATATAAACTAATTAAAATATACTCTACACAACTGTGTTCTTGACTTCACTAAATACTGAAGGAAAACAAAGGACCTAGACTTTTTTTTTTTTTTTTTGTGTGGAAGGGCTCCCCTGTGGCTCAGACAGTAAAGCGTCTGCCTGCAATGCGGGAGACCTGGGTTTGGTCCCTGGGTCGGCAAGATCCCCTGAAGAAGGAAATGGCAACCCACCCCAGTATTCTTGCCTGAAAAATTCCAAGGACTGAGGAGCCTGGTGGGCTACAGTCCATGGAGTCGCAAAGGGTCAGAAACGACTAAGCAACTTCACTTATGGTATGTGGGATCTTAGTTCCCCAAGCAGGGATGGAACCTGTGCCCCCTACAGTGGAAGCATGGAGTCTTAACCACTGGACTGTCAGAGAAGTCCCAGGACCTAGACTTTATTCCACATGTGCCCCAGCAAGTGAAGAACAGTCATGCTGCCCACAAGTTGCCTTCTGTGTCATTCCCTGTGAGGATTACTTGTCCCCAGTCCCCTAGTTCAGAAGTATGGTTGTGAAGATCCAATTGCCATTGTGTGTTTTATTGTGTTTAAGCAGTGATCTTGTATATAAAGATCATATGAGCATCTTCAACTTTACAGGTAAAGGGAAATCAGGGAAGATGAAGAATCTAATTCTCTTTCCATCCCCTCAATTTTCTTCAGAGAATGTTGGCCTTATTACATGAATTCTGAATCAAAGGTCAATTTCATCCCCTTTCTTTTCCCTCATTTTCTTTGGCAAATGACTAATTAGTGCAGGGAGTACAGGCATGGAGGCTGAATGACTTTTGAAGGGGAAATGAATGCCCACAGAGGCCGCCATTTATGAAGCCAGCGACTGCACTAATTAGTAGGGAGAATGTGTCACCCCAAGGTGAGAGGCAGTAAATCATCTCATCTGAGGTGGCACTCATTTTAATATATCACCCTGCTATTAGGACCATTCTTAAGCTGTCTTTTCTTGACTTATTCCCAAGTCTGAACAAGGTAGGTCAACCACACTCAATTTGTGGGCAGAAAAACAGACAATCATCTTTGTCCTCAGTGGAGCATTAGTATGCACTTGGAGACACCTTGCATAGACTTTTATTTTCTCTCTGAAGAAAGATATTTGCTTCCTAGAGAGATGGAACAGCAGGTCTCCAGGAGACCAAAACGCTGCATAGCTCAGTTATTGCAAGAGGCATCATTTCTTTGCAGACACACAGCGGCAGAAGTTGGTTTACCAAAAGCCTTCCCTCCATCTTTCCCAACCCCTCCTGAGGTTGAAGAAGACACTCAATGTCAAGAACTGCAGAAACACCAGTTTCTAGTAAACGGAACCTGATTACTGACAACTACAACGTCACTCGGTATGGGTCTCCGAGTCCTAGACACGTGGCTCCTACTTTTGTAACGTAAAGGCACATTTACCCAGGTGTCTCTGGCCTTCCTATCCATACAGTTGCTGAGAGGAAGGGCAAAGGAAGGTGGAGGAAATGATACTCCACATGTGTGTTCAACCACAAGTTCCGGTTCCTCAGTCAAATTTCCATCATAACAGCCAAGAGACTGAGTTCCGGAGGTACACTGAGTGATTGAGCAGGAACTTTGGGGATTATCTCGGCCCTCTAGTTTTTTTCTTTTTTCCCCATTTCCTAGAGATGCCCATTGTGGCGGGGTCAGGGAGCTCTTTATATTTTAATGCCTCATTCAGAAGTCGAACAAAGGGAAGGAGGAGATGGAAGTTGCCCTAGGCAGCATGGATTTAGGTTAGGAGCTGGGCAGGGGGGTGGGGGTGGGGATAGGAAGGAGCACTGCACTGAGATGAATTGAAACTATTCCAGAATTATCTGTGGGGCCCTTTGCCCAAAGTTACGCTTAGAAGGAACTTGAAAAACCAAAGGCTCATTTTCAAATTGCCCCATGTCCGATCCATAAAATGTCCCTTAAAATCCAAAAGATGCAATGAAAAACTAATAATACATGGGAAGAAAACAGTAATATATTTATCAAAGACCTGAAGATTTCTTATTAAAAGAAAAAGAGCTTAGGAGAAGAGAAGGGTTTGTTGGACATAATAGAAACAAAATCACACCAGGTTTTTCTTTTGCTACATCAGCAGTTCTTAGGTTGGGATCCATGGATGCCTAAGAGTCAATGGCTAGACATTAGCAGTCACTAAAACACTGCTCATTTTCAACCATATGTTCAAGGCATATATGCAAATATTTCTGGAGAGATTATTCAGAGCTTCCATTAATTCCCAAAGTGGAGTGTGTGTGTGTCATATGTGTGTGTGTGTGTGTGTGAAGCAAAGAGGTAAACAAACAAATACTCTGCTACTTTATTCCTGCCAGCTCTCTCCTCTTTGACCCACCCTCTTCCCCACCACCTCCTTCATAAAAATATTCAGATTAACTTGATTTCCAGAGACCCTTTATCAGACCCAGTGGCAAAGAACTCTCACGCATCTTACACCTGCTTCAAGCTCATTAAACACATAATTAGTCTCTCTGGACGATAATCGCAGTTGCTCGAGTTTATGAATTTCTTTCTCCCTAATCTCTAATTCTGGGTTGGTTTGTGTCATAAGACTTCAGAAAAGACCAGTCTGTCATTAAATGGAGGGCTGTAAAGATTTTACTATCATCGTGAGCCACGGAAGCCTTGATCACACTATTACTGCCTCTACCAGAGGCATATAAACCAAAACGCTGCTTACATGACCCCACTGAGGCCCTCTGCCTCCTGACAGCTGATGAAATATGTCCTGCATTTTACCTCTGAAGGGATAGATGCCAACCGTGATGGGTCATGGGAAGAAATAAATGTTGATATCTGGTCCTAGCCTCAAAAAATATTTTCCCACATCAGAAGGAATTGCTTTGCTGTTGCACAGGGATGACAAACAACTAAAACTTGAGAAGGATGGGTGACAAGGCAGCAGAGATGCCCTGGAAAAGGTATGCAGACAAATGCAGGCCAAAATAGAGACTCGGAAGCCAGATGTCAGAAGACTCAAGTTCCTGTTTTAGGCTTAGGCAAGACACCTAACCTTTCTAGGACTCACGTTTCATAAACAATGAGGAAAGAGGACTTGATGAAAGATTCATTTATGCTCACTCTTCTATGCAGTCAAATTTCTCCACATCTAACCTTATATAAGAGCCTAATACATAGAACCAACCATACAAGGGAAGCTTCGAAGGTTTACATGGGGACAGATGTTGAAAGCCCATTTCCTGTATCTTAGCCCCACCCCCAGTCACTCTAGTGTCCCAGTTTCCATCATACAGTTTCAAAACCATTATAATAGATGCTTCATCCAGATTTGACATGCTGGGTTATGGCTGATCTCTCATCCCACCTCTGAGAATTCCAGATGACGCAGCGGTCCTCAACAGCTGTCACCTATTGATACTGATACTTGTAACAGTGACAGCAAGCCACTGCAAGGGGCTGAGGGGCCCTCTAAATTGGCAGTCAAGAGTTTTATTAGCTTTAACAGCTTTTCATTTTGTTACTGCACACATTTTGTTAGCCAATGTACTGGATTACCCAGAATCCTCCATTCCAGACTGATCACTGAGGAAAGAGAGGGTACCACAATCATGGGCCAGCATCACTGCCCGAGATGCCTATGGAATTGGAGGTTTACTTCCCACAAGCTGTGATACCTCCTGGTCAGAGAAGGATTGCAAAGTGATACAGGGACAGTAGCCAGGCTCATGCAGGTAGGGCAGGGGCGACTCAGGAGAGATCTCAAGGGAGAACCAGACCTGGTCAGCTTTCTCTCAAGCCTCTTTTGCCTTGCATTACTCCCCTGCCGTGTCGCATCCCCACCGCCCTTGTAGGGATTTATACTGGAAGGGGTCATATTTCAGCTGCTGTGTTTCTAGGTTATTTTTGGTTTTTCTATTTCTGGAAGCTTCTCAAAGTAAATAAACTTTCCTAAGGTTGATAGGGTATTTCTTTGTGATAACTTCATTTTCCTTGAACTCAGTTCCCTCCAAATAAAAAGCACAGATGTTCCAGCCACAACCTTTGCCTTCATGCCCTGAGTATAGACAGCAGTATCAAAAAGATCTGGTCTTGATGTTTGCCTCAGTCACTTATTGTGTAATCTTGAACATACCCAACTTCTCTAGACTTCACTTTCTTTACCTGTAAACAATCCTTCTCAAGGAGCATGTCTGGGCATTAGAGCAGGTAAGAAAAAAACAAAAGCAAAAACACTAGGTTTGGTGCCTGGGACAGAGTAGGCACCCAGAAATCACAGTTATTATTATTTAATAGCAATTAATATTTTTTTATGTCTATCTTTTGCTGAATACAATCCAAACAAAATTAATGAGTTTTTAATACCTAGGCTGAGTTCAGAAGTAACATTCTTTCTTTTAAATAACATTTTTTATAACTATCATTCTGGAGAAAATAACTGAATAGAGGAGATACTGTTCTACTAGTTTTCTATCATCCAAGATGTTTTAGAAACATAAAGAAATATTTTCCTTGAATTTGAGAACCAACCTCTAAAGAATTGGAACAGCTGAAACAGTTGAAAAACAGCTTGAAAATCACAAGCTTACCAACCACTATGATCTTTGGTTAAAGGCCCTGAAACAAAATCTAAATGGAGGACGGGGTAGCACATGTTTTCATGGAAGAAACAAAAGGATGAGAAAGATCACCAATATAACCCTCACATTCTATTGATAGCCAAATCACTGAGGAAGGTCTGTCAAAGTGCTCCTCCGAAATCTGCCCACCAATGCTTAAAATCCTCACAAGGGAATGCAAACTAGTACAGCCACTATGGAGAACAGTGTGGAGATTTCTTAAAAAACTGGAATTAGAACTGCCATATGACCCAGCAATCCCACTTCTGGGCATATACACTGAGGAAACCAGATCTGAAAGAGACACGTGCACCCCAATGTTCATCGCAGCACTGTTTATAATAGCCAGGACATGGAAGCAACCTAGATGCCCATCAGCAGATGAATGGATAAGGAAGCTGTGGTACATATACACCATGGAATATTACTCAGCCATTAAAAAGAATTCATTTGAATCAGTTCTAATGAGATGGATGAAACTGGAGCCCCTTATACAGAGTGAAGTAAGCCAGAAAGATAAAGATCAATATAGTATACTAACGCATATGTATGGAATTTAGAAAGATGGTAACGATAACCCTATATGCAAAACAGAAAAAGAGACACAGATGTACAGAACAGAATTTTGGACTCTGTGGGAGAAGGCGAGGGTGGGATGTTTCGAGAGAACAGCATTGAAACATGTATATTATCTATGGTAAAATAGATCACCAGCCCAGGCTGGATGCATGAGACAAGTGCTCAGGCCTGGTGCACTGGGAAGACCCAGAGGAATCGGGTGGAGAGGGAGGTGGGAGGGGGGATCGGGATGGGGGATACATGTAAATCCATGGCTGATTCATGTCAATGTATGACAAAAACAACTACAATATTGTAATTAGCCTCCAACTAATAAAAATAAATGGAAAAAAAATCCTCACAAGGCACAGGTTGATGTGCTGGAGACCTCTGTTGGCTTCATACCTGCATCATCACCCCACCCACATTAATAACTTCCCCAAAATCCCACCTCTGGTAGATCTTGTCTTTATTAAATACTTCGTATTTTGTTCATAGTAGATTTTTCCATTAATTTTGATTTTAAAAAATATTTTATTATAAATAAAACAGAAATAGACTCATTGACATAGACAATAAACTTATGGTTACCAAAGGGGGGAGGGTGGGGATAAACTAGAAGTTTGGGATAAACTTTCAGATGTTTTAGAAAAGGTAGAGGAACCAGAGATCAAATTGCCAACATCAACAGCAGAGTTCCAGAGAAACATCTACTTCTGCTTTATCGACTATGCCAAAGCCTTTGACTGTGTGGATCACAACAAACTGTGGAAAATTCTTAAAGAGATGGGAAATCAGACCACCTGACCTTTGTCCTGAGATATCTGTATGCAGGTAAAGAAGCAACAGTTAGAACTGGACATGGAACAACAGACTGGTTCCAAATCAGGAAAGGAGTTTGTCAAGGCTGTACGTTGTCACCCTGCTTATTTAACTTATATGCAGAGGACATTATGGGAAATGCCAGGCTGGATGAAGCACAAGCTGGAATCAAGATTGCTGGAAGAAATATCAGTAACCTCAGATATGCAGATGACACCACCCTTACGGCAGAAAACGGAGAAAAACTAGTGCCTCTTGATGAAAGTGAAAGAGGAGAGTGAAAAAGTTGTCTTAAAACTCAACATTCAGAAAACTAAGATCATGGCATCTGGTCTCATCACTTCATGGCAAATAGATGGGGAAACAATGGAAACAGTGGCAGATTTTATTTTGGGGGGCTCTAAAATCACTGCAGATGGTGACTGCAGCTATGAAATTAAAAGACAGTTGCTTCTTGGAAGAAAAGCTATGACCAACCTAGACAGCATATTAAAAAGCAGAGACATTACTTTGCCAACAAAGGTCTGTCTAGTCAAAGCTGTGGTTTTTCCAGTAGTCATGTATGGATGTGAGCTGGACTATAAAGAAAGCTGAGCACCGAAGAATTGATGCTTTTGCACTGTGGTGTTGGAGAAGACTCTTGAGAGTCCCTTGGACAGCAAGGAGATCCAACCAGTCCATCCTAAAGGAGATCAGTCCTGGGTATTCATTGGAAGGACTGATGCTGAAGCTGAAACTCCAATACTTTGGCCACCTGATGCAAAGAACTGATCATTTGAAAAGACCCTGATGCTGGGAAAGATTGAAGGCAGGAGGAGAAAGGGATAACAGAAGATGAGATGGTTGGATGGCATCACTCGATGGACGTGAGTTTGAGTAAACTCTGGGAGTTGGTAATGGACAGGGAAGTCTGGCGTGCTGCAGTCCACGGGGTCGCAAAGAGTCAGACATGGCTGGGCGACTGAAATGAACTGAACTGGGATTAACAGATACACACTACTTTATATAAAATAGATAAAAATCAAGGACCTATTGACCTATTGTATAGCACAAGGAGCTCTATTCAATATTTTGTAATAACTGATAAGGGAAAGAATCTGAAAAAGATATTACATATACATATATATGGTTTATATATAAATAATATATAAACTTATATATGGTGTATATTAAGCTAATTTTTTTATTTATATTAAGCATATATATTTGGGGTTATATTAAGCTGCTGCTGCTGCTGTCGCTTCAGTCGTGTCCAACTCTGTGCGACCCCATAGGCAGCAGCCCACCAGGCTCCGCCGTCCCTCGGATTCTCCAGGCAAGAACACTGGAGTGGGTTGCCATTGCCTTCTCCAATGCATGAAAGTGAAAAGTGAAAGTGAAGTCGCTCAGTCATGTCCAACTCCTCGTAACCCCACGGACTACAGCCTACCAACTCCTCTGTTCATGGAATTCTCCAGGCAAGAGTACTGGAGTGGGTTGCCATTGCCTTCTCTGTATTTTAAGCTAATTCCCTCTTAAACTAACTTGCTGTTTATCAGACACTAGCCATAGCATCTCTGCTGCTGCTGCTGCTAAGTCACTTCAGTTGTGTCCGATTCTGTGCAACCCCATGGACTGCAGCCTACCAGGCTCCTCTGTCCATGGGATTTTCCAGGCAAGAGTACTGGAGTGGGCTGCCAGTGCCTTCTCAATAGCAGCTCTAATCCCACAGAAATATCACAGGCCTTTTATTCCAGTGCAGGGAGCTTACCAGATCCACTACACCACGGGAACTTCATGGTAGACAACCTTATATCAAATATTCTCTCCACTAAGATAAGACACAAATCACTTTTGTGATCAAACAGCATGAAGCTTTTAAGCAGGTAGAGATTCTATATTATATCTTACTGATGACAAATCTCAATAAAGGTACCATAAACAGAAATCCACACATGTAAAAAATCATACTTAACTGGGACTGATATATGATTTATGTTAGTTTATAAATTATTGAGTCATGTGACTATAGGGTTGGAATAGAGCCCAGACCAGAAAGTGTAAAAAAGCATTAAAAAAAAGTGAAAAAGACAGAGAAGTAAATCTTTCCTCTTCTTTTCTCATTTTCCATACCCACTCCATCTCTCAGTTTTAAAGCAAAACCTAATAGAACTTGAAATTTACTCAGAATGCATTCTCTCTGCTGGCAAAGCACTTTCCAAAGTAACTACAGGTTTTTCAGTTTACTATAGAGCAGAAATGAAATGGATGACATAAGTTTTAAATACCTGATGCACCATAGACATTAATCATCCTGTTCTCTGAAACAGATTTGTTTTCTTGTGTCTATCTGATGGAACAACGGAAAAGGAAAAGCAACTGACATTTCCATTGTATCAGAAGACAAAAAATTTCACACAGGAAAGAAGAAGAAAGCATTGCAAAGCAGAAAGTAACTAAAAGTAGTGATAAAGCAAGATTTAAAAAAAAATATGAATCTGAAATATGTGGTTATCATAAAAACTACTTTTAACATTTATGAAATCTTAATGGGGTTATTTTATTTCTTAACTTTAAAAAAAAGCAAAACCCATTTAAGTGGGGGCATTGTCTTTTCCTAAGTTTCATTCATTCCTAAGTTTCATTCATTCTTTCTTTCTTGAATCTTTTCATTCTTTGTGTGCTCACTGTCATGTGTGTACATGTATGTATATGAGAGTGACATACAGCACATTCCTTCAAATATCAAGTTATAACCTGTAAGAAATGACAGATTTCATCTAGGCCAGGGTCTGCTTACCAAAGATAAAGTCTAACCAGCTATACTGGGAATAAATGTCATATCAAAGCAACAACCTTACTATCAGCCAGTTGGAAATCAATCTTCACATTAAAATCTGTTCTTTAATTTTTAAGTTCTTTAATAGGCTAGTTGTCGTTTTTAATAGTCTAGCATCCATATCTCTATAAGCAAAGCTACTGGAAAAAACTGTAGCAAAAGGATTCAGGGCCTTGGAGCTTTTGTCCTTCTTTTAATTCTAAAACAGTGACCCGACCTATGGACACATAGCATCAGGAGACAGGCAGGCCTCAGCAAAGCCTCTAGAACATTCTCTATAGTCTTGCTGAGTCCAGTGCCAAGTATCAGCTATGAAGAGTAACAGGAACGACTATAATGATGATGCCAGTCAAGTTCATTTGGTATGATGACTCCAGTCGGTTGATAGGGGATTCCTTGAGTGTTACATTAGGGAGAATTTTGGAGGCAGTACCTGGGCTCCCAGGAAAGAATGGTATGATGAACTCATGCTGCCATCCATGGGCTTCCCAGGTGGTTCACTGGTAAAGAATCTGCCTGCCAATGTAGCAGACACAAGAAACGTGGGCTTGATCCCTGGGTTGAGAAAAGACCCTATAGTAGGAAATGGCAACCCACTCCAGGATACTTGCCTGGAGAATTCCATGGACAGAGGAGCCTAGCGGGCTATGGTCCATGGTGGTCGCAAAGAATTGGACATGACTTAGCATGCATGTAATGGACACAATAATCATATACATCTTAAGTACTTGCTACTCTTATTAGAACAATTACCAACCTCTTATCATTAGAAAAGGAAGTTCCATTAGAAGCATGAAGAAGCATGTTCTAAGAGTCCAAGAGGAGAGATATCACATCTAACTTGAAGAACAAGAAGATGATTTCTGGAGAAGAAGGCATTTGAAATGGGCCATAGAAAGTTAATAGGATCTTAGCTGGTAAAAAAGAGGGAAGGTCTTTTGGGATAGGAGGAAACTATAGAAACAAAAGCACAGAAGCAGCAATATTCAAGGACTATTTGGAGAAATGATGAGTAACTTTGTTCAGCAGGAGGGCAGGGTAAATGCATGGACTGAGGAGAGATGAGGCAAAATAATTAATTTGGGGAGATACTCGGTAAGGCATGAATGCTGGTAGAAAAGTATATTATCGGTCTTGGAAGGTAAGGGGGATTCACAGAAAACTCCTAAGTCATAAAATCAGAGTTGGGCTTTGGTACCATATATCAAACCAACAATTCACAATAAATTTGATGAAGATTTTTTTAGAAAATAGAGAAGTCTGTCCTTGGAGCACTTTAAATGAGGGGGACTGGGAGTCTGAGTTAAAGGTAAAATGAATATTTCAAGAGAAAATTCAGATGATTTATCAGATGTCAATAATGCAAAATAAGTAATTTTTTAAAAGATTAAACTTTGATAAAAAATAGCATTAATAGAAATAAGGAGATACTTTAGTAAAATGGCTAATTGCCTAATTCTGGAGTCAGACATAGTTTTAAATGACCTTGAACAAAATGCTTGACTTTCCTAAGCCTCATTCCCTCATGTATGCAAAGAGTATAATCCTTATCACATAAGGGTGTTTTGACATTGAGACTTTAACTGAGGGAGAGCACTAAGTGATACCATAATTGGGAGAGAGTAATCACTCACTCAACAGGAGCTTCCCAGGTGGCGCTAGGGTAAAGGATCTGCCTGCCAATGCAGGAGATATAAGAGATGAGTGTTCCATCCCTGGGTCAGGAGTGGGGCATGACAACCTACTCCAGTATTCTTGCCTGGAGAACCCCATGGACAGAGGAGCCTGGCGGGCTATAGTCCTTACTGTCACACAGAGTTGGACACAACTGAAATGATTTAGCATGCACTTAATCACTCAATAATCTACTTCTTGTGCTAATTATTGTTATTAGAACATTCAGGAAAAGAAAAGCCTCAACTGGGTATAAGTTGGTTACCAGGGACAAAATCCTACTTAAATTCAAGGGAAAATATGGTTGATTAAAAACATATAGGGAATTTTCAGTGAACCTAATAATGAGTCCTGCTGGTCTTCCCAACAAGTAGGTGAACTTTAAGAAGTTTACTCTTTCCATATTTTTCTCACTGCCTTCTCTCTTACCCTGCTAAAGATTGGCTTTGTTTACAAAGCTCTTTTTTCTGCTTCTCTATGAATTCAGCTGTCCTAGCATCAACTCCGTTCCTAACTATTTATTACATTAAAATTCCAGTGGCCAGCACAACCTTACTGACTCAGTCTCACATCCTGCTTTGAAACCTCTATAAGACAGAATCCAAAATCAACATGAATGGACATGTGTTCAGTGTCCACCTGACTTTCCAGGTGTCAGGATTTAATGTGGTTAAATGTCCACCATTCCTGCTGTGGCTAGGGGTAAATTTACAAAAAAAAAAAAAAAAAGAGGGGGGGAATTGATTAGAAGGAAAATAATGTGAATTTTTAGCCAAAGGAATTAATTCAGGCTAAAGAAAGATGACATGTCCATTTTTGACCAACTCAAGGGTCTTTCAACACACTGAGAAATCAATTTCAGAATAGCATGTAAACCTAGTGTTTGGAAAGAATTCCCTTGTGGCTCAACTGGTAAGGAATCTGCCTGTGATGCAGGAGACCTGGGTTTGATCCGGGACCAAAAAAGCCAAATCAAAACAAAACAAAACAAAATGCAACAATAAAAAACACACCAAATCCTTTTTCTTCTTGTAATAGTAAAAACAAAACTACAAAATAGACTTGTCAAAGCCAAGCTATTCCTCTACTCTTTAAAGAATTAGGTGAAGACCATCCACCTCAGTCATTGCTGGAAGGCTGAACGAGCCACCACTGGACCATGTGATGGCAACACCAAGAAAAAGGATGGATACAAGCAGGAGCAAGGCCTGGGGCAGCCAAGTGGTTCGTGTGATTAAATAAGAGCTTGATGGGCCCAGGGGTCTTTGGGTAGAAGAACCACACAGCCCTCAGAGATGGTGTAGCTTGGTGTCTTCACAGATACAAATGAAAGCCCCCTTGCTATCCCCTTAACTAAGAGCAGAGCAGCTCTGGTTAAGGTGGGAGTGGAGGACTTAGCACTCTTCAGCTTCATCCCATGCAAAGTGAGTAGTAAGGGGACTTGGCTCAAACCTTAAAGCTCTTCCAAGAAGCAGAATCTGAACAACAGAGATACAGGCTGATCTCCTTTGGATCACTGAGGAAAGACCCTTCGACTTGGATTCAGGAGACCCAGGGATAAATCTTAGCAGTTATGCTGTGCTGCAGGTAATGAAATTTGGAGTTTAAAAAGAAAATAAAAAAATAAAATTTAAATCCCATTTCTAGGCCATACAGGTTGGCCTACATGTTGAGTGCCCAAGATTTCTCATCCCCATTATCACTGTTTGTAATTTACTAGTAAAATGTATGTTTCTATAGTGCCTGGCATTACAGTAAGCCCTCAGGAAAAGGTAGTTAAAGTCATTTTGCTCTTGAACAAGTCATGATGTCTTTGGTCTTAATTTTGCCTATAAGATGAGAAGTTAGGACCAGGCAAACCAGACTCAGAATCTCTAGAAGTTTATGAAATAGAACTGGAGAAGATAAATTGGAATATCTAAACTTACTTTCATTACTCTTAAATAGGCCACATATTCAATCATTCCCAGTAAAGCCTTTGAACTGTACTATTTTGCCCCCTCTATTGTATATAAGTAAAAGACTGAAGAACAACAAGAACTAAGTCAGCCAACCAGTTCATTCTGAGTGTGTGACCTACAGTGAATCAAGCAAAAGAAAATATGAGTATGAAGCAAGAGTAGGAAAATAAATTCAGAAATTGCTTGCAATCTCTTGCTTACATTACCCCCCTCACTCCTTCCAAGAGTAGCCCAGATCCTTCTATATCTTAAAAACAAAGTTGCTTGAAGGTCACATGCCTTTTGTGAAAACTAATGAGATTGTACCAATGCATCTGTGAGGAAGAAGGCCAGTCTTGATTGCAGAGGTTGGAGCAGGAACAAGAGAGATATTTTTGCAACAATGATTAAAGGATGGATGAGGATGCATTTTATAGGTGGTGGAAGCCTCTATCCCCTCATTCTCAGCACCCCACAAAGAAGACTGAGCTATGGGTCAGGTGCACTGGGAGGACCCAGGGGAATCGGGTGGGGGGGGTGGGGAGGTGGGTAGGGGGATCGGGATGGGGAATACATGTAACTCCATGGCTGATTCATGTCAATGTATGACAAAACCCACTGCAATGTTGTGAAGTAGTAATTAGCCTCCAACTAATAAAAATAATTGAAAAAAAAAAAAGAAGACTGAGCTACAATGGACAGAAACAGCTGAATGCTGTGTGTAGGGAGACAGGACTCTGATAACTGTTCTCCTACCTTTGGAAAGATTCCCATTTTCAGTGCCCAGGTAGATTCCAGTCATTTTTGTAAGCCCAGTATCTATTCCTCATTCTTTTGTTAACATTCCTGACTTTCCATTAGGCATCTCTCTTTCTCTAAGTCATTGTGATTCAAGCAGAATGATCTCCCTGCATTACTTAATACAAACAGTACAATGACAGCCAACTAAGGACTCATTTGTTGGAAAAGCTAAAGAGTTCTTCTATCAATATATTCACTAGGATAAGCAACACATAAAGTGGGGTACTTGGGGTGTCAGGTGGCCAACATTTTACCACAGGGCAAGAGCCTGAGGATAAGAAAACTAACCCAGATGAAGAGAAACATGAGAGAAAGATTTATAACATATGAGCACTTTTATCTAGCTGAGCCCACAGATGAGGCTCTTCCCTTGGACATTTCAACAATGCAAAACACATTTTCCAGTTTGGTTAAGATAGGTTGGGTTGGATTTGTGCCATTTGTAAAACCTCCAAATTTAAAAGTCCACGCAGGTTTGTTCTGTGAGCATACCAGATGACCAGTGTAGAATATATGACATGTACAAAGGCTTTGTGCCCCGTGAGACCCCCACGATCTTCACAGGACTCTGTGGGGGAACCCTCTTCAAAATGCTAAAGATCAAATTCACACTAGTCTAGAAAATGGGAGCTCAGAATAGGGTTACAATTTATTTACAATAATAAAATAGAGTAAGTGACTTTTCCTCTATATCTGAATCTACGTAGAATGACTTTATAGCCATTTCAGCAGCAAAGCGTGTCCTCCACAGGAGGTCAGCCACCTCTTACTTGATCCTGTCGGTGGCTTCCCTGCAGATATTGATAACTGAGTCACTGCTCAATTCTTCAGGCATCAGTTAATATCAATAGGGCCAGCTTACTCTTAGCTGCTCTCACCTTTGCGTCATTATCCAATAAACAGAAAGAGTTGCAATGTTCAGCTCTATCTCAGGGTGACTTTAGATGCAAATGAGAGGGGTTCAGAAACTTCACTAGGTCTCACAAGCTGCTGATGGAAGACCGAGAAAGATCTTTCTTTCAGATGCACTTAGGTTAAAGAATTATAGCTCATTTTTCATGGAAGATATACAGACAGCCAACAGGCACATGTAAAGGTGTTCAACACCACTACTCATTCAGAGAAATGCAAACAGTGGCTTTGTAGTAGAGTCTGAAGTCAGGCAGGTTGATTCCTCCAGCTCCATTCTTCTTTCTCAAGATTACTTTGGCTATTCGAGGTTTTTTGTATTTCCATACAAATTGTGAAATTCTTTGGTCTAGTTCTGTGAAAAATACCGTTGGTAGCTTGATAGGGATTGCATTGAATCTATAGACTGCTTTGGGTAGAATAGCCATTTTGACAATATTAATTCTTCCAATCCATGAGCACGGTATGTTTCTCCATCTGTTTGTGTCCTCTTTGATTTCTTTCATCAGTGTTTTATAGTTTTCTATGTATAGGTCCTTTGTTTCTTTAGGTAGATATACTCCTAAGTATTTTATTCTTTTTGTTGCAATGGTGAATGGTATTGTTTCCTTAATTTCTCTGTCTGTTTTTTCATTGTTAGTATATAGGAATGCAAGGGATTTCTGTGTGTTAATTTTATATCCTGCAACTTTACTATATTCATTGATTAGCTCTAGTAATTTTCTGGTAGAATCTTTAGGGTTTTCTATGTAGAGGATCATGTCATCTGCAAACAGTGTGAAAAGACAGCCCTCAGATTGGGAGAAAATAATAGCAAATGAAGCAACAGACAAAGGATTAATCTCAAAAATATACAAGCAACTCCTGCAGCTCAATTCCAGAAAAATAAATGACCCAATCAAAAAATGGGGCAAAGAACTAAACAGACATTTCTCCAAAGAAGACATACAGATGGCTAACAAACACATGAAAAGATGCTCAACATCACTCATTATTAGAGAAATGCAAATCAAAACCACAATGAGGTACCATTACACGCCAGTCAGGATGGCCGCTATCCAAAAGTCTACAAGCAATAAATGCTGGAGAGGGTGTGGAGAAAAGGGAACCCTCTTACACTGTTGGTGGGAATGCAAACTAGTACAGCCGCTATGGAAAACAGTGTGGAGATTTCTTAAAAAACTGGACATAGAACTGCCATATGACCCAGCAATCCCACTTCTGGGCATACACACTGAGGAAACCAGATCTGAAAGAGACACGTGCACCCCAATGTTCATCGCAGCACTGTTTATAATAGCCAGGACATGGAAGCAACCTAGATGCCCATCAGCAGATGAATGGATAAGGAAGCTGTGGTACATATACACCATGGAATATTACTCAGCCATTAAAAAGAATTCATTCGAACCAGTCCTAATGAGATGGATGAAGCTGGAGCCCATTATACAGAGTGAAGTAAGCCAGAAAGATAAAGAACATTACAGCATACTGACACATGTATATGGAATTTAGAAAGGTGATAACGATAACCCTATATGCAGAACAGAAAAAGAGACACAGAAATACAGAACAGACTTTTGAACTTTGTGGGAGAATGTGAGGGTGGGATATTTCAAAAGAACAGCATGTATACTATCTATGGTGAAACAGATCACCAGCCCAGGTGGGATGCACGAGACAAGTGCTCCGGCCTGGTGTACTGGGAAGACCCAGAGGAATCGGGTGGAGAGGGAGGTGGGAGGGGGGATCGGGATTGGGAATACATGTAAATCCATGGCTGATTCATATCAATGTATGACAAAACCCACTGGAAAAAATAATAATAATAATAATAAAAATTAAAAAAAAAAATAAATAAAATAAAATGGGAAAAAAAAAAAAAAAAAAAGAGAAATGCAAACAAAACCACAATGAGATACTACATCACACCTGTTGGAATGGCTATCATCAAACAGAAACAGTAAAGATAAAGAAAAGGAGACACTTGCACACTGGTGGTGGGAATGTAAACTGATCCAACCATCACAGAAAATAGTATGAAGTCTCCACAAAATATTCAAAACAGAACTACCATATAATCCCACAATTCCACTTCTGAGTATTACTCTGGAGAAAAAAAATGAAGACACTAAGTCACAAAGATATATGTATCCCTATCTTCATAGAAGTGTTATTTACAATGACCAAGATACAGCAGCAACTTAAGAGTCTATCAATAAGTAAATGGATAGAGTAAATGGATCATATATATATAAATATATACACACACTTACAGTTATTATTTATTTACACAAGATTATTAGCCATAAAAAAAGATGAAATCTTGCTATCTGTGGCCACATGGATGGACCTGCATGGGATTATGCTAAGTGAAATAAGTAAAAAAGATAATTAGCATACAACTTCACTTACATGTGGAATATAAAAGATGAAACAGAAACAGAGTCACAGAGAGAACAAACTGGTGGCTGCCAGAGTTGAAGGACAAAATAGATGAAGGGGAATAAGAGGAATAAAGACAACATAAAAGATAAAGCCTATTTATTCTCTATAGAGCTATAGAGACCAAGGTACCAAAGACACTGTCTAGATTAAAAGAAAAATTAGTTCAAAAAAAAGAAAACGAAAAGGTGATTTCCACCAAGCTAAAGAACTTTGTAGTTCCAGTTCTTCTTAACTCTGCCTTTCTCTCCTGATAAGTACACTTGATAACCTAGCAATGGACTATGACTACATTATAGAAACATCTAGACACCCAGGCCATGACTGACAGAGCAAAAAACTGTGATACAGTTTTGGCTTTTACCCTTAGAACATGGGTACTTCATGCCAAGATTTGAAATATCTAGTGAAAGGCAAATACCATGGGTGGATTTCTCGCCTATAGTCTTCAATACTTTCCTGTAGATGACAGTACAAGTATACTTTCTCCCCTCAGCAAGAACACAATGAGGAAAGGAGGTGCTGAAAATGTGAATAGCTCAAAAAAGTTGTTCTACTTTGCAGTTGTCAAATTTCACCTGTGCAAAAACTTTAGTCTGGCTGATACCAGGAAAGGCAGATGAAAAACCAAGATGACCATAGCCACTTCCTGACAACTGGAAGAACTAACTCGAAGGCAAGCTGAATTACCTAAGCCTGCATCTGTTCTTTCAGACTCCCAGTATAAATATTTAAAGCTGATATCAGATGTGAATATCTTTTTCTAACATTTAAGTGGCAACCTACTTCCTTTCTGGTTACAAAATTAAACCGAAGGAGAGAAACTATATCTAAAAATACACGAAGTGCAAGGCACAACTCTGTCTACAGTATTGCACTTACTCCTCACTCTAATTTGTGAAGTAGAGGTTATTAGGGCTTCCCTGGAGGCTCAGTGGTAAAGAACCCTCCTGCCAAGCAGGAGACAAAGGTTCCATCCCTGGGTCAGGAAGATCCCCTGGAGAAGGAAATGGCAACCCACTTGAGTATTCTCGGATCCTTCGGATTTTCCCAGAGGAGCCTGGTGGGCTACAGTCCAAGGGGTCTAAAGAGTTGGACATGGCTTCGCAACTAAACAACAGCAGCAACAGAAGTTATTAAGCCATTTCATAGGATAAACAGTTTCGGGATGCCATAGTTATTGGCAGGGAAAAGCAGGATGCAGGCCCAGGAGGCCTGATGTGGACCTCATACTCCTCCTGCTCTAGCATAAAGCCTGCAATAAGGTTAAAGATGCTTCATGTGCTAGGAATGGCTTAAATAGGAAATGCTGAGTCAGTCTTGCTTTCTCTGACCATCCAAACATACTCCAAGATCCTTTTCCTTAAATCTCAGCGATGCACGTTTTCCACCTTCCAGCTACAGCCTAATGGATCCCTTGTATAATCTGAGGTTATGAACTAAATTTGCCTCCAGCAGGAACATAGAATAATTTTTAGGTCAATTTGCCCTTCCTGGGTAGTGTCCCCATGGAGAATACGGTGCACCTTACCTAAAGTGCTGATACAAGTTGCACGTAGGACAAACACCTGACACCTGAGTACAACAGCCCTTCACAGTCCTCACCTGGCATTCCAGTTCACCAGGGAAGCATTTTGCATTTAAGAATTTGGGGGAAATGATGCCATTTGACATTTGTTGAAGTAGCAAAGAAAGTCTTCCCAACTACCCCCTTTTAATTGTCTGTACCTTGTACTGTATCCTGGACAACTTTATGTTTTGCAGGTGACTTCCATTACTTAAGTATATATATTTTTCTTCCCAAGGAGCTCTGGCTGAAGATTTTACTTTGTCAATCCAATAAAAATCTTTTACCTTTTCACTAAAAAGACACTTTGTATGTTCTATTAAGATGGCTTTATAGCAAGTGGTATTTCAGCTTTAACAGCCAATGTTACAGAAAGGGTTGTATAATTTAAAATAGAATGAAAGGGATAGAGCTAAATGTGGTGCTTTTCTTTGCCATATTCTTTCTATAGCTCTCTGACATCCAAAGACACACTGTGAAATTTGTCACTCCTGTCATCACTTGGTGTCTGAAATGTGTTATTTTCTGTTTGACTAACAGAGGCCCTTTCAAAGTCAGCATCTCAGTCTCTTTCCTTGTATTTCCTCATATAGTCTCTGTTATCTCATGACTTCCATGTCTAGTGCTTTGCACTGGCACTGAGATGTATGCTGCTGCTGCTAAGTCACTTCAGTCATGTCCAACTCTGTGCGACCCCGTAGAGGGCAGCCCACCAGGTCCCCCGTCCCTGGGATTCTCCAGGTGAGAAGACTGGAGTGGGTTGCCATTTCCTTCTCCAATGCTTGAAAGTGAAAAGTGAAAGTGACGTTGCTCAGTCGTGTCCAACTCTTAGCGACCTCATGGACCGCAGCCCACCAGGCTCCTCCATCCATGGGATTTTCCAGGCAAGAGTACTGGAGTGGGGCGTCACTGCCTTCTCCGACTGAGATGTATACAGAGATCATTAACTGTGAAACAAGTGGACAAGGAAGGAAAAAACACTAAAATCAGTACAATCACATGAAAAGATTAGATGCTAAAGGGTGACATGTTAATGAAACTGAAAGTCTATATTTTTCCTCTATTTGTGGCACAAACAAGTCATACATATGTGCCAACTTCAGTGTCTAATGTGATCAGACTGCAAAGCAGAAATGAAAGTTTCCCTCAACTCAGGACCTGGAGAGACAGACAGAAGGCAGGCAACACATGCTTACCAGCTTTAGAGATAACATTAAACTGATGGGACTGTGAATAAACAGGATGTCAGAATTATGACCCCAAATGAACTTGGCAACCTAGAGCTGTGGGTTAAATCCAAAACAGGAAATTTAATGGGAATAAAATCCCACGGACTGAGGAGCCTGATAGGCTACAGTCCATGGGGTCGCAAAGAGTTGGACACAACTGAGCGCCTTCATTTCACTTCACTCAGCTACTAGTAAGCTGTTACATGGAAAGGAATAGTTCCCTAATGGTTCCAAGGTGGAAAAGTAGGACTGAAAGTTGAATTAGAAGGAGGCAGATTTCACCTGAAAACAGGAACGAATATGACAAAATGTGCTGCTTCAGTAGGAGTGAGATCCTTTCACAGAAAACAAACAACAACCACAACAAACATTAGAATGAGTCCATAAGAAAACAAAATTTCGATGGAGAGTGGGGGGGTGGGGTGGGGTGGGTGTTTGAGTAACAGGAGATCTAAATAAAGCTCATCTCCAATCTTGAGAGTTCAGAAAGGATTTTATGACCCAAACCAGAGTTTTATCAAAGATGACTTTCTGAAAGATGTGTGAAAATTAAAAGAAAATCAGAGCTAGAATTAATTTCTAAGCACTATCCAACCACCAAGTAGTCCTCCAGTAATGTGCACAGAAATAATCTTTTATATTTGCACAGATATTCCGTCTGTGAAATTCTAAACCAGTTGGCAATGCTACAATGAAGGAGCTGTGAAAAAAAAGCTGACTTGACCAGGGAAAGGGTGTTCATAATATTCTTTCCCTGACACCAGATCACTATCAACTTCCATCATCAGCATTACCATTATCTTCCATCAGCATCACAGCTTTCACAGATGAGATACGTAATTACAAGGTGACAACAAGTAGAGAACAGAGTTTTAAAATGCAGGCTGTGTAACTAGAGTTCCTAAATTTGAAAATTGAATCTGCCATACTCTTAGGATACTTAGTTTCTCTCTGCCTCAGGTTCCTCATTTATAAAATGGGGAAACTGGTTGTATACATTTTGATGTTTAAATTAGTAAATATATGTAAAAACCCTGAAATCTGCATCTGGTACAGAATTGAAGGTGAAAGTGTTAGTCACTCAGTCATATCCGATTCTTTGAGACCCCATGGACTGTGGTCCTCCAGGCTCCTCTGGAGGAATTCTCCAGGCAAAGATACTAGAGTGGGTTGCCATGCCCTCCTCCAGGGGATTTCCCAACCCAGGTATTGAACCCGGGTTTCCTGCATTGCAGGCAGATTCTTTACCATCTGAGCCGCCAGGGTAGAGAGTTAGTGCTCCATAAATGTTATCTATTATTATTTTTACTGATCCTAAAAAATTACTTAGTCATTACTATCCAAATATGAAAGGATGGGACACGAAAGCCCAGATCCCAAATTATTAGACTTGCCCAATGATACCCTGTGGTAAGTGTTGAAATTAGAAGCACGCCTGTGTCTCATCCTAAAACCTAGGTTAGCTATTTACCATAGGTCCTACCAAACGACAATACCTGAATATTGTCCAAATGGGGCTGTCAACCACAAAGACAGTTGGCTAAATGCGACTTACTAACACTGAGACTAAACAAGCAATTCATTGTTTCTGAGCCACCCATCAATCGTGAAGGTTCTCTAGTTGTAGGCATAAAACTGACCTGAAATGGAGAGGTTTCATATTCCATTTTCATCTCTCTCATGCTTGATTTTCCCTGGGGTTTTACAGTGAATTTCAAGAGACGTCTTTGCAAATGCAATTAGTTATATCAGCTTATACTTATTTCTAAGTTTTTTGTTTCCTTTTCTTCAATAGAGAAATGACAATAATTCCCAGCAAGAGACAAATCAGAATGTTGTAGTAAGCTTCCTGAGCAGTGCTTCTAACTGCTGCTGAATAACTGGATCATTTGGGAGTTGGTAAGTCCAATTAGTGCTATAAAAATCTCTGACCGTAAGTTCCTTATTTAAAGTGTAAGGAACTGGAAAAAGAGAGAGAAATGGAAAAACAAGCGCCCAAGGCAATATTGGAATCAGCTCAGTTCAGTCTCTCAGTCATGTCTGACTCTTTGCAACCCCATGAACTACAGGGTTCCTTATCCATCACCAACTCCCAGAGCTTGCTCAAACTGTCCATCGAGTCGGTGACGCCATTCAACCATCTCATCCTCTGTTGCCCCTTCTCCTCCTGCCTTCAATCTCCCCACGAACAGAATGAAAAGAATGGAATAGGAATAACCTTTTTAAAGTGGGTGTGCATGTTCAGTTGTGTACAACTCTTTGCAATCCAATGGACTGTAGCCCACCAGGCTTCTCTGTCCATGGGACTTTCCCAGGCTAGAATGCTGGAATGGGTTGTCATTTCCCCCTCCAGAGGATCTTCCTGACCCAGGGATTGATCCCATGTCTCCTGTACTGGTAGGTAGATTACTACTGCCTCACCTAGGAGGGCTTTTTCATGTGGGAAAATAAGGTAAAAATAAAAACAGATTTTTAAACACTACACAAAATAACCTAGAATTCAGTTCAGAGGACACTGAACATCCACTGTACACATCTACCATAAGGGTCAGGTGATTAGTGGCAAAACTGACGCAACCTTTGTTCTAATGAAATCTGGTGCTCCATCCACCTGCCTTCCTCATACCAGATCTTTCTGAGGCCCCATAATGATCCTTGTTTTTGCCTCAATCCTGCAGATTCCAATTGTGTCCAACACCAAATAGATGCTACCTCTTAGACCTTCTGTCGCATCAAGGCCAGTGGACTTGTGGGCACAGAAGCTTTCCATAGAGCTGAACTCAGGTGCATTGATGAATCACCCAACATGAGAAGAGATACAGGGAGTGAATTACCAAGGCTCTCAGACTGCTAGAAGAGGAGGAGGAGCCATACATGGCATGTTTTTTAATGAACTTTTAAAGACAGAGAGAGCCTCAGGAACTGTGGTTTGTAGTTGTGTTCAGACTCTGATGCTTAGAATTCCAATAGGAGACACATTTTAGGTGAGTAAGCCAAGTCCACTGTTGTTATTATCATTATTACAATTAAAAATATCTTCCATAAAAAGCAATTATTCACAATGCTTTATCAAAATATAGTCTAATATCTATAGTTCAGGCTAGCTCTTAATTACAAATTACTTTTCAAATTTACATAACTTTTGTATTATAAAATATTGATATTTAACATGCACTATTTCAGATCTTTTAAAATGTGGTTCTAGAGCACATGTGCCTATGAAATCCACCTATACAATTATATCAGATTTAAAATAGATGTACATTTAATTATATAATTTATATGTTTTACATGGCAAATTATACAATAAGCATGTTTTAAGTTGAAAAATTTTAGAATTTTAGCACACATAAGTGAAAAGAAATGGAGTAATATGAGTATTTCCTCCTCTGGTGTAAAGATTATGAGTAATTTTAATTTTTCTTTTTCATATTTTTCCATTTTTTACAATGAAAATATACCACGTTTTTAATCCAAAAATCAAGACATAAAATCTAATTTAAGACATACAAAAGAAATGGTAAATTCATTTATGCCTGACGCCAAGACCCAGCCTTCATTTGTTTTACGCTAAGTTCATCTAAAAAATAATTGTAAATCATTTATGTATTTTGTAAAATAATAGTTCAATATTTTTGCCTTTATAATCCTACCTCCCATAGGATATATAGCCCTCATTATAAATATATAATACAACAAATACAATGAATGTGTGTGTGTGTATGTGTGTGTGTATATGTATATATATATTTTTTTTTTTCCCTATGGCCCTGGAATAGAATTTTGTACTAGAAGTGATCTATCAAAAAACTCACAGCAAATATTATAGTATTGTAGTTAAAGTAGAAATTTTAAACATATTATTTTATAATGGAAAACAGGATGAAGCTACCCTGTCTCTAACTCTATTCAACATCATTCTAATATATAACTCCTGAAAATCAATGAGGAAAAGATAGGACACAATAGAAAAAGGGGCAAAATAAGTTAATAGGCTTTTTTTAAAAAGGAAATCTAAAAGGCTAAAGACCATAGGAAGAGATATTCAAATTCATTGATACTTATATAAATTAAATTAAACAATGATCTATCATTTACATAGATTAAACTGGCAAGCTTAGAAAGCTAGGCAATGCTGTCTATTGACAGAAATATATACTGTTGGCAGACATTTGATCTTATGCGGTTGTTCTGAAAACAATTTGGTAGGAGTTAGTCAAATAAAGCTCATATATTCATTTTAACACATCAGTTCCTGTTTTGGTCTATGTACCAGTAAAATTCTCAAAATGACGACATGACAATGAAGAGGTCACATTACAGAGTCACATTTCATAATCTGCTTGATCTCTCAAGGGGAATTGTGGCTATCTGGGTTTTATTTTGGAGGGGAAAGTGTGAGAAAAACATGATGGAAACACACTTAGCACACCGCCTCATGTAGCATCACAGTTTTTCTTTGTATATGATGATATTATCATTTTGGTATCTTATAAAACAAACCTTGTATATTTCTATGTTCTGCAGTACAGTGACCCTCTGAGAGTAGTTTGCTTTATTTAGCTTACACATATACATTCAAAGCCCTTAAATCTGAAAAATAAACAATAATTTAAAGTTGAGGGGAAAAAAAAAACCTCTTACTAGTCAGAGTAAGTGGACTCTAAATAGGGCAATCACTCTAAATTTTACATTTAATCAAAGCTTCTGAGTTTTGTTTAATTTTTAATGTTTATTTATTTGGCTGTGCCCAGTCTTAGTTGCAGCACACTGGATCTTTAGTTGTGGCATGTGGGATCCAGTTCCCTGACCAGGGTATGGAACCTAGGCCCCTTACACTGCAAGCACAGAATCTTATACCCACTGGACTAGCAAGGATGTCCCAAGATTCTAAGTTTTTAAAGAGGGGAATCATGACAAAATAAATTGAAAATCAAAATGCAAAAAAGAGAAATTCACATTTCAAGGAATACATAAAAGGAAAGAAACCTATGAGGTACATTAAATAGTTGTCTGTGTAGTAGCTCGAGGCATAAGAGTAGGGAGCAGTGAAAGACAGACGAGATTAAGAGAGAGAACTTGCAATAACAACATGATGGTGTGCAGTTAGAGAGATGATTAGCTCATCCTTCTGCATCTGAGTTTAATACAAATAAGTATAATCCCAACTCACCTTTTAGACTAGATTGCTCAGCTTTCCCTAGATGGTCCTGTAATTTCATCCTGCAAAACTTTTTTCATGGTATTTTCTCTGTCTGGAATGCCACCTCTCTACTTTGAGTTGGATGTGTCTGAATCATTACTTAAAATTCTATCCAGATGCCTGTCATTCATGACAATTTTTTAAATTTTTCCTCCATTCCCCCCAAACAGAATATTCCTCCCTTAAAATTCTACCTAAGCTCTTTATTGCACTCATACAGAATTTATCATTTTAAAGTGAAAGTGAAAGTTGCTCAGTCGTGTCCAACTCGCTGTGACCCCATGGACTACATACAGTCCATGGAATTCTCCAGGCAAGAATACTGCAGTGGGTTGCCATGCCCTCCTCCAGGGGATCTTCCCAACCCAGGGATCAAACCCAGATCTCCTGCACTGTAGGTAAATTCTTTACCAGCTGAGCCACCAGAGAAATCATGTATTAATAATTACTCTCTTATCTCCTCTGGTAACACATAAACTGGATTTTTAAAATATCATTTTTGTACATAGCAAGTAGTTGGTAGCCATTAATAGGCTAAGTAAATACATGTGAATTCTATAGTTCACAAGTGATCCTAGCTGCTAGGTCTTTGTATTTCTTTAGCCCTTTCTTTAGAAATCCTTTGTTTACCTGAGATAAAATCATTTTCTGCTCTTATAAATATCATTCTGAACCAGTTTTTATTTACTAAATGAACCACATATTATTTTATAATTTTTATGTATGAATGAGTTAAATAGTTCTATAAATGTGTGATTTCAGTTGCTCTTACTGAAAAATTGCTTTAGAAAACATTTATATCCAACCCTCCCCCACCCCTGACTGCCAGGTTCTATAGCTTAGTTCCCTACAGATTTCTCTCTTTAGGAAAACTGTAACAGTACAGATGAAAAGCAAGTTTGTAGGGTATGGCTTGTTAATTACTGATGCTTTGATTACAAGCACTGGTGCAAAACTTCATTTACCTGCTGAAGAAATTTTCATCATCAGATATACATGAGTGAAAACTGCTTCTGCCAAAACTTGCAACAACATTCTCCTAGAATTGAAGAGGGTACTAAAAAGACACTTAAGGTCTGTGAGAATTGACCTGGTCTCTCTAGACTAGAAGTCATCTCAGCTAGTGTTATCTTTACTCCTTTAATCAATATATTCTCATAGTTGGTTGATTTTGAGGATTGATGTTTCTTTTTTATTATTTTTTCAGGTTCTCATCTTTGAGACTTTGATTCAGGTGTTGTTTTCAGAGAGGCCAGTGTAATTTCTACTCCTGTCAAAAACTAGAATTATGCTCTTAATATCTTACACTTTTCAAAGTTTCACGTTGTAACATGACCTGTGATATTTCTCATACAGTGTTAAATAATGGTGGAATTACTATGACTAGAATAATAGAAGAGATTCCACTCCGTCATGAAGAAATTTCTCCACAATCACCAATGCTATTTTAGTGGGTGAAGTGAGCTCTAAAAACTGAATGAGTCATTTCAGTAGGAGTGAAAAAGAAATATTTCTTAGGTCTTTTACCCAAGGGACCAAAACAGAATTTTTCTTTCCATGCATTTTACTTGGCCAAATATAGATTTGAAAGTTAGAAAGAACGGTCTTGTTACCAGTTCTCTAAAATCATTTCACAATCTGCTTGATCTCTCCCAGAAGGGATACTTGACTTTCCTGAATGTGATTAAGTTCCAATTCAAACCACCTCACTTTTATTACAAACAGAATTCTTCTCACCTCAAAATCTCATTCACCAGAAGCTCAAGGAATTCTGATTAGTTTCAAAGAGAGGGCAGATATGGAGATGCTAAAGCAATCAGTCACCCTAGACATCTCTTCTCACTGTTAATCTTCTGGATTTCTCTTATATCCTGCTCACTTTCCAGTAAAGCTGCCTGCATTTTCCCATTGCTGAGTGGTTTTCAGAACACTTTTCATGAGGAATTTTCCCACCCTAGCCTCTTCCAAATAAAATTGTGAAGTGTATTTTAATTCTCTCCAACTCATTTAACGCCTCTTGTGTGTATCTACTCAAGATGTCCTCATCACTTCTAAACAAATCAACATCATCTGGGTCCTGTTACACTTGGTGGCCTAGTAGCCAACACACAAGAAATTGGTAATTTTTGTTCCTTCTGAGTAGGGGCACTTACAGCTGAAGAATAGATAGAAAGACTTCCAACATATCTCCTTAACTAAACTTGCAGATTATCTGAATTGGATAACAAATAAACACTACCTCTGAAATACTAATACTTAAACATTAAAACGTGGTGACTCTTAGGAATCTACTCTGGGTGATAATAGTAGGGAATGATACTATAAAATTATGTTATTTCTGTTATATGTTACTTAATGGGTCTTCTCTCTCAAGACACAAAATCAATTAACCCAGGTACAAAACACTCCCTTTAAGATGATTTTGCATTGAAAATTTCAGAGTGAATTCTTCTCACAACCTTATTGTATATAAGAATAGCTCTGTCAATGAGTCTCAGAAGAATATTTCTCTACATAAAACTCTAAAGAATAGACAAAATATATATACAGATGAGTTCTGCATATATTATTTATGCTAATATTCTATGACAGATGGTATGACACAGTTGGAAAACACACACACACACACACAGATCTTAAAAGCAAGAAGCCCTTGGTTTGAATTTCAGTTTCCCCATGCTTATTAGCACTTAACCTTAGGTGATTTTCTTACATTTTCTAGGCTTGATTTCTTGATTGCAAATTGGAAATGAGAATAATGTCTAATCCTGTAGATTGAGTGTGAGCATTAAAGGCATTAACTTATGTAAATTGCTTGGAACAATCTTGACAAAGGCAAGGTATTCAAAAAGTGGTTGACATCTTGCCCACATGCATCTTTGCATACAGATGACTTCTATTCTAATGGTTATCACTATAATTTCATCCAGACTGTTCTACTGTCCCCAGGCCTTGGCTGGATTCCATTCTATTGACCACACCATTGAAAGCAGACACTCTTCAATACCTCTACCTGAGAGGGCACCCTACTGCGAATGGTACTACTGGGTCAGGATGTAAAATTACCCGCCAGTCTTCCCAACCTCCCACCACACTAACACAAACAGTCCATACTGAAAAGTTGAAAACAACTACTTCTTAGTCAAAGAATTGATGCTTTTGAACTATGGTGTTGGAGAAGACTTTTGAGAGTCCCTTGGACTGCAAGGAGATCAAAATAGTCAATTCTAAGGAAAATCAATCCTGAATATTTATTGGAAGGACTAATCCTGAAACTGAAACTCCTGTACTTTGGCATTGGAAAAGACCCTGATGCTGGATGGCAAAGGAAGGGGGCGACAGAGGATGAGATGGTTAGATAGCATCAGCAACTCAATGGAGATGAATTTGAGCAAACTCCAGGAGATAGTGGAGGACGGAGGAACCTGGCATGCTGCAGTCCAAGGGGTCGCAAGGAGTCTGACACAACTTGGTGACTGAACAACAATAATTTCATAGTCAGGTGATTCTCAATGACTCCTTGATATTATATTGTTCTTCCCATCACTTCTCCATCTTAACCTCATAAATCCTTTATACCATTTCTGTGAGATTTTCCCCCATCTACCTTACTAGAATGTAAGCATGTCTGAGGGTTAAAGCAATTCTTACTTGTTTCTGTAATACAAGCCATCTCCTGATGACTAAATGTTGTAAATATCGGCATACCACACATATATTATTAAAAGTACATGTTCTTTTTAAAATGAATTTATTTCTGGAGTCATGAAGCAAGGCTATTGTCTAAATAACTTGTTCATCAGTCACAGAATTTCTTCCAGCTTTATTTTCTATTCAGTACTATTTGCAGCTTAACTTCTATTTTTTCATTGAACAAAGTATATTCAATTGTAATTATCCTTCCCAAATTTAATTTTGCTCTTTTGTGCCCAAAGCTATCAAAGCTTTTGACCCCAGGTCTTCTCATAATGTTTTTTAGTTCTCCCTGGTATTGGTAACTCCACTAAGGGCCATCTGTACATTTAATTAACTTGTTGAATCCTCCTTCTTCCAGATCATTAATGAAGTTGTTAAATAAGTCTGAGTGAAGTGCTTATCTCTATTGTATCTTGATGGTCCTTCAACCCCAATTATGTACTACATTTCCCTTTGCCATTTCCTCTTATTTATATTCCCTTGGTCATTTCCCAAACCACTGAAAGGCCCACTTCCAAATCATTTGAAATTACATTTCAAATGAAATTTCATATGAAATAGCTCTTGATTTTTTTAAAACCTGACTTAACTATCCTTAGTGGAAAGGCAATTTATGGCCCCAATTTTCATAACATCCTGAGAATTTAAAGAAATAATTCAAACAGTTAACATATTAAATAATGCTCTATTGGTCTTTGAAATTAGATAGATACTCTACTTCCAAAGGGGAATTGTCTATCTTTCCAGGGAGCTTCTTCTAATATTTTTTAGAGAGAATAATTGTCATGAGATATGAATTAAATTACATCTCTTCCCCCAATATTTTCTATTCTGAAAGAGAAATATTTTATTTCCTCCAATGCCTCATTATTTCATCCTACTATTATTGTATATACATTTTCATCCATGGTTTATTTTGATTTTTCATCTATGAGTCAGAAACAATTTTAGAATTGAGGAGCTCAGCTCCAGCTAAAGTTGCTAGATTAAATACTCACATCTCCCACTCCTTTCTCCATGAAACAGTAATAAAATAATATTAAAGGTACATTATGAAGGACATAAACCGTCAAAAGCAAAGGACATTGGAGAAGAGACATGAGCAATATAATTCTGGAAGCTAAAAAAGAGATGGATGAAAGTTCACTAACTCACTCAGAAGGCCTAGGAAAAACGATTCAACCTGCAGTGGAGAAGCCAGAAGAAGCCAGAAAGCAACGTGATTTACACCACAGAACACAGGAAGTGGTTGCATCAGCTGTCTCCGAAACTGCAGGGAATAATGAGGCTAAAAGAAGAAAACTAACTGGAAAGTAGATAAATAATTGGTTAAGATTCCTCAGAGATGTTCCCTCACCTCAGCCAGACTCCTGGCCTCCCTCCTGCCCCAGCAAAGACTGCAGTTTCCTTCTCAGCAGAAGGAACCACAGAAACTGGAAGACAGCTGAGGGCAGAGACACTGCACGCAAAACAAGGGGATTCCATGGAAATCCATATACTGAGTTTTGAAATCCTTTGCCTTATCTATCCCACCTGGCTCTCACAATGCTAGCAACCAAGTATAATTCTTTCAGAAATGTCACTGGTCCCTTCTGTTAGACTGGAAGAACCTTCTCGAAAAATCTCAATTGCTCAAAAGAATAAATTTAAAATCATTTATCAATATTACACATAGGTAAACTGAGTTTTCAACCAACTTTTAACGTCTCATTCATAAAAATGTGCAGATAGCCAAGGTTACAAGATGTTTGAGAAAATATTTCTGAAGAAAAGCTGCAGTTGAAACTGAAGTGAACAAGTAGAGATGGGGCCTGGAAATGGTGGGAAGAGAAAGAAGGTGGAAAAACAGACGCAAAGAGTTCCAAATAACCTGGGCAGAGACCTGCAATAGCATCACAGCTTTGAGAAAATCTAAAAAAAAAAAAAAAAAAAAAAAAAATCAGTGTGGGAAAACTTCAAGTTATTTATTATAACTTGAAATAGGAAAGGGACTCAGAGGAAGAGTCCAGGTTGGAGTTTACACAAGAGGCACTGGAAACCATTTCAGGTTTTTCATCAAGAAAAGGATTTGATTGCATTTGCCTTTTATAGGGACTATATCTCTGGCAATGAAACAGAAAGAACACTTTTTGTGAAGAAAAGAACAGGATGTGGGACCTGAAGACTTGCCCTCTACTATCATTCCAAGCAAAATCTAAATGACGATGGTTTTGACTAGGCAATAGAATAGAGAAAAGAACAAATAGATTGTGATGATTGATTGAATGGGAATATAAGGAGAAGAAAACCTCAGGGATAACTCTGATTACATATGATCTAAAAATACCAGGGATGAAGGTGTGTGATTGACAACAATAATTTTCTCATTCTTTCTAAGATATATCTTGATGACAGTATTTTGCTTTTGTAGACTAATACAAAACTAAAAGATTCAAGTATCTATATTCAAAAGATGTTTTGAGCAACTGTTATGTGCCAAGTTTTGCCCTAGTCCCTGGAAACACAGTGGCAATAAGACAAAAAAAAAAAAACAAAAAACTCTTGCCTCATGGGGTTTATATTCCATCTACTGGCCGGGTAGTTGGACCAGTCAAGAAAATCATTATTGATGACAATACAACAGACAGTAAGAGCTATTTTAGTCAGGGGTAAAGGTCTTCCTGAGCAGGTAACACTGGAACAAAAAATCTGAATGATGTGAGGGAGCAGATCATGAAAATATTTGGGGGAAGAACATTTAAAACAATAAAACTATAAGGAAAATATAACAGGAAAACAAGGGATTCAAGTAAGGATGCTTGAAAACCCCCCCTGAATGGTGAGGACAGAGAAATAACAGGGAGAGGAGCCCAGAGCATGTGGAGTCATGTTGATCATTATAAAGATTTTGACTTTTACTGAGGAAATGGGGAGTCATGGAAGGTTTGGAGCAGAGAAATGACTGGATCTAACAACACAAGAGAAGACTCTACACATGGACATCACCAGATGGTCAACACCGAAATCAGAGTGATTATATTCTTTGCAGCCAAAGATGGAGAAGCTCTATACAGTCAGCAAAAACAAGACCGGGAGCTGACTGTGGCTCAGATCATGAACTCCTTAATGCCAAATTCAGACTTAAACTGAAGAAAGTAGGGAAAACCACTATATCATTCAGGTATGACCTAAGTCAAATTCCTTATGACTATACAGTGGAAGTGAGAAATAGATTTAAGGTACTAGATCTAATAGACAGAGTACCTGATGAACTATGGATAGAGGTTCATGACATTGTACAGGAGACAGGGATCAAGACCATCCCCAAGGAAAAGAAATGCAAAAAGGCAAAATGGTTGTCTGAGGAGGCCTTACAAACAGCTGTGAAAAGAAGAGAAGCCAAAAGCTAAGGAGAAAAGGAAAGATATTCCCATTTGAAAGCAGACTTCCAAAGAATAGCCAGGAGAGATAAGAAAGCCTTCCTCAGCGATCAATGCAAAGAAATAGAGGAAAACAGCAACACAGTGGGAAAGACTAGAGATCTCTTCAAGAAAATTAGAGATATCAAGGGAAGGTTTCATGCAAAGATGGGTTCGATAAAGGACAGAAATGAATGGTATGGACCTAACAGAAGCAGAAGATATTAAGAAGAGGTGGCAAGAATACACAGAAGAACTATACAAAAAAGATCTTCACGACCCAGATAATCACAATGGTGTGATCACTCACCTAGAGCCAGACATCCTGGAATGTGAAGTCAAGTGGGTCTTAGAAAGCATCACTAAGAACAAAGCTAGTGGAGGTGACGGAATTCCAGTTGAGCTATTTCAAATCCTGAAAGATGATGCTGTGAAAGTGCTGCACTCAATATGCCAGCAAATTTGGAAAACTCAGCAGTGGCTACAGGACTGGAAAAGGTCCGTTTTCATTCCAATCCCTAAGAAAGGCAATCCCCCAAAATGCTCAAACTACTGCACAATTGCACTCATCTCACACGCTAGTCAAGTAATGCTCAAAATTCTTCAAGCCAGGCTTCAGCAATACGTGAACCGTGAACTTCCAGATGTTCAAGCTGGTTTTTGAAAAGGCAGAGGAACCAGAGATCAAATTGTCAATATAAGCTGGATCATCGAAAAAGCAAGAGAGTTCCAGAAAAACATCTATTTCTGCTTTACTGACTATGCCAAAGCCTTCGACTGTGTGGATCACAATAAACTGTGAAAAATTCTGAAAGAGATGGGAATACCAGACCACCTGACCTGACTCTTGAGAAACCTGTATGCAGGTCAGGAAGCAACAGTTAGAACTGGACATGGAACAACAGACTGGTTCCAAATAGGAAAAGGAGAATGTCAAGGCTGTATATTGTCACCCTGCTTATTTAACTTATATGCAGAGTACATCATGAGAAACGCTGGTCTGGAAGAAGCACAAGCTGGAATTAAGATTGCCGGGAGAAATATCAATAACCTCAGATATGCAGATGACACCACCCTTATGGCAGAAAGTGAAGACGAACTAAAGAGCTTCTTGATGAAAGTGAAAGAGGAGAGTGAAAAAGTTGGCTTAAAGCTTAACATTCAGAAAACTAAGATCATGGCATCTGGTCCCATCACTTCATGGAAAATAGATGAGGAAACAGTGACTGACTTTATTTTTTTGGGCTCCAAAATCACTGCAGATGGTGATTGCAGCCATGAAATTAAAAGACGCTTACTTCTTGGAAGGAAAGTTATGAACAACCTAGATAGCATGTTAAAAAGCAGAGCCATTACTTTGCCAACAAAGGTCCATCTGGTCAAGGCTATGGTTTTTCCAGTGGTCATGTATGGATGTGAGAGTTGGACTGTGAAGAAAGCTGAGCACCAAAAAATTGATGCTTTTGAACTGTGGTGTTGGAGAAGACTCTTGAGAGTCCCTTGGACTGCAAGGAGATCCAACCAGTCCATCCTGAAGGAGATACGTCCTGGGTGTTCATTGGAAGGACTGATGCTGAAGCTGAAACTCCAGTATTTTGGCCACCTCATGCGAAGAGTTGACTCATTGGAAAAGACCCTGATGCTGGGAGGGATCGGGGGTAGGAGGAGAAGGGGACAACAGAGGGTGAGATGGCTGGATGGCATCACCGACTCGATGGACATGGGTTTGAGTAAACTCCGCGAGTTGGTGATGGACAGGGAGGCCTGGTGTGCTGCAATTCATGGGGTTGCAAAGAGTCGGACACGACTGAGCAACTGAACTCAACTGAACTGAATCTGTGTTTCAGCATTATCCCCTTAACTACCATGTTATGGTTACAAAGAGGTGACAGTTGTACCACAGATGATAGGAGAAGAGTTTGGAGGATTTGGCCATAATCTAGATTAAAGATAATGATGTCATGTGTAGAAGCGGTGGAAGTGATCATATGATATTTGGATTCCAAATGTATCTTGAAGGCAGAGCAAAGATTTAGATGTGCACTGCAAAAGAAAGATGTCAAAGACAATTTCAAGATCTTGATTCAGAGAATGGAAAAGGGTAGATTTCATCATCAACTGGGATGAGGAAAACTATCGAAGGAATATTTTGAGAGGGAATAGATATAGAGTACTCAACAATTAGAGACCCTCAAAAAGCAATCTTTTCCATTACAAGCACACCTTGTTATATATGCCTTGTTTTATTATGCTTTGCAGACATTGTCTTCTTTACAAATTGAAGGTGTGAGGCAACCCTGTGTCCAGCAGGCCTATTGGCATTATTTTTTCAACTGCCTTTGCTTGCTCTGTGTCACATTCCAGTAATTCTCAAAATATTTCAGACTGTTTCATTACTGTGAAATTTGTTAGAGTGATCTGTGATCAGTGATTTTCTTTTCCCCTTTGAAAACTGTTTTACTAAAGTATGGCTGATCTACAATGTTTTGTTAATACAGCTATTTTTTTATGTTACTGCTACAACTCACTGAAGATGATAGAATTTTTAAGTAACAAAGTATTTTTAATTAAGATACATGTAGTGATTTTTGTGATATAATGCTATTGCACACTTAATACATGTGTGCTCAGTTGCTTTAGTCGTGTCCAACTCTGTAACCCTATGGACTATAGCCTGCCAAGCTCCTCTGTCCATGGATTCTCCAGGCAAGAATACAGGAGTGGGTTGCCATGCACTCTCCATGATCTTCCCAACCCAGAGACTGAAACTGGGTCTCCTGCATCTTCTCTTTTGCAGGTGGATTCTTTACCACTGAGCCACCGGGGAAGCCCTGCACACTTAGTAGACTACCATATAGTGTCAACATAACTTCTATACGCACTGGGAAACCAAAACATTTATATGTGACTACCATATAGTGTCAACATAACTTCTATATGCACTGGGAAACCAAACCATTTATGTGACTTGGTTTATTTTGATCGTCCCTTCATTGTAGTGGTCTGGAATTGAAACTGCAATATCTTTGAGGTACACCTGTACTTTAATTAATATCAGATATTGGTAATCATTGGTAATATTCATTGGAAGGATTGATGCTGAAGCTGAAACCTCAATACTTTGGCCACCTGATGAGAAGAACTGACTCATTTGAAAAGACCTTGATGCTGGGAAGGATTGAAGACAGGAGGAGAAGGGGACGACAGAGGATGAAATGGTTAGATGGCATCACCGACTCGAGGGACATGAGTTTGAGTAAGCTCTGGGAGTTGGTGATGGACAGGGAAGCCTGGCATATTGCAGTCCATGAGGTCACAAAGAGTCAGACATGACTGAGTGACTGAAGTGAACTGGACTGATTGGTAGTCAACATGCAAGCCTATATGTGTGTTACAGGCAGAGACGAAATTACAAGCAGAAGCCATGAATAAGGTGCATTTCAGTGACCAGAGTAGTTTAGAATGAGCTGGGATTTGAGATGTATGAGGTGGAGGAGATAAAGCTGGAGAGGAAGGCAGAGGTCCAATCATGGAGGTCTTTAGATATCATGCTGTGGAAGACAGACTTTATCTTAAGCACCTACGAGGTACTGAAAGGTTTTCTTAGCAAGATTAATAAAATAATCTTCTAGAATCTCCCCTCATGGACTCAATCTTCTTGGCTAAAATTGCTGCCACCCATAGATAACTTTAAGGTCTCTATAAAAATGGAGAATGCTTTAAAACCACATTAGTCTGCCAAGCCTGAAACTTCTTATCTTTTCAAACACCACCAAAATGAATGCATAGATACTGCCATTTGATTCATCACATTTTGGATGCAAGGGAACACTTTCAGGCAACCACCTTTTCTAATCAGTGGATACTGTTAGGAGAAAGTGATGCAAATTGCATGAGTTTATATTCTTTTTCGGTCAGGCTAGTGGCTTCAATCAGGTTTTTTCCACATGATCTCCAGTGCATTAAGCTATACTTGGATACAAACAATTCCTGGATACGAGTTACCAAGGAAAATTTGCAACTTCTGGGTTCCAGTTGGTCATATTTTCACAGAAGCCTGGATTTCCTTTCTGTTCAGCCATTGTGCTTTAAGTTACAGGGGCTTTTGAATTTCCCAGGGCAGAGGATTAAAAATGAGCCTATGAACCCAACTCCTGACTTTCACAGTTCAATACGTGTGAGCTTGCCTAGAGGGGAGAAAAAACTGCTTGTCATCTAAATAGTCAGGAATTATTTTCTGCATTACTAACTAGACAGGTAATCCCTAATAGCTTTCATATATTTGATGGAGAATGTCAATTTATTAAAATGACTGGTGCTCTTCACTTTGCTTCCTGGGAGGCAAGCTGACAAAACTACTGGAAACACACAGAATTTCTATACAATACTATTCTTATGAATGGCATGCTTGTTAATGACATTTTTCTCCTTCATCTTCAACATAGTAAACATTCACTTAGGTGTCTTTTAAATGAGATTTGAACTCGAGTCATTATGACTTGTGATCTATAAAATGAAGAGACAGGACCAAGTGAAATTTTAGGTCTTTGTGTATACTCATTCATATATTCATTTACTAAATATTTGTTGAACCTACTTCTCCTGTGTCTCCTGCATTGGGAGGCAGATTCCTTACCACGAGCACCACCTGAGAATCCCTTGGTAAATAGTGGAGTCCAAAGAAAATTGAGCTAAAATGACTTCAAAGACTGTGCTCTTACTCCTATTTTTATTTATTTATTTTTCTTCTCACCTTAGGTGCAACAAAGATGTTGAAGGAATATATAAATCAGTGTGCATAATCAAGTAGGATATTATGGTTTATTGCTCAGAGGAACATAATTTATTTAGCCTTGCACATTATCTGTTATGCTTAATTGCCCTTGAAAGCAGGTAATGTGATCAAGAGGCAACAGATTATTGGAAAGTGTATAAAATTTGGATTCAGTCATTCATGGGTGAGAACCTCAATTCCACTACTGACTGGCTTGAGTAACACTTATACCCATCCTCATATGTGTTCACAAGGGTGGGATGAGCTTTTCCTCATAAGAAATAACAAGTGCAAAAGGTTTGGACTCGTTATCCATGGGTAGTGGGCTGATGCAAGTTTCACTTCACAGAGGCTAAATAATTCAAGGTGGCAGATCTCATAGCAGAACACAGGTTTCTGTCCTTCCGTCTAGAATTCTTTACACTCTCCCAGGCTGCATCTTTGTAGTCCAAATTGTGGTTTGTGAACAAAAGGCAGTGTTCCCTATAGTTATACTTGAAGTGACTTGAAAATTTGCTCTGTACTATGGAGATGAGAATGAAAAATGGTTTCAGGTATTTTTCCAGATATCTGAAACCCTGTAAAATGGTGAGCCTGGCAGGACCATGAAGAGGGTTTTGAAATAGCTCCAAGGAGTTCTGAGTGTTCAGAGCTCCATTTTGGAGCCATAGAGAAGTGCATCAGATCTTTAACTCAATTTCTCCATCACAGCTGGAAAATTAATATGGAGCAGATGGAATTGAGATGAGGAGGGGAGTAAGATACTCGAGGTTCAGCAGCTGAACCCAAGACTGAGGTGCTTTAAATATGAATGACCTTAGTGTTAGCAGGGGTGGACTCCTCCCAGCCTGCACTGCAATGCCTCTCCTATCTCATTGTCTCTTTTCCCAGAAATATCCAATGCAGGGAATAGTTCTTCAAACAAATTTATACTCATATCACTTTAATAAAAATGTTAAAGAGTATCTACATCCATCCTCAATAGGTTCAATTGGGTGGGCAAACTCTCAATTACTGGTTAGTTTCATTCATTTGATTAGTCGCTAAGTTGTGTCTGACTCTTTGTGACCCCATGAACTGTAGCCCACCAGGCTTCTCTGTTTGTGGGATTCCCCAGGCAAGAATACTGGAGTGGGTAACCATTCCCTTCTCCAGGGGATCTTCCTGACCCAGGGATTGAACCCACTGCATTGTCAGGGGAGTTCTTTACCACTGAGAAACCCAACTCCTGGTATTTCTTTTTATATGTTGTCACAAAAGTCCTGCTTACTCTTTCCTGGGGATCTCTTAGCTACATAACAATGGCAGCAACATTAATAATAGAAGCCTCCACTTACTGAGCATGCACCATGCATGTGCCATACAACCTGAGAAAACTCACCCTGAGAAAAGTTAAATAACTCTCCTAACTGCTATGAATTTGCACTCATTCTCCTCCCGAATGCCCTGCCCAGGGTCCTGTGATAGCCTGCAAGGAAATATTCTCTTCTCCATTTAGAAAATGGAGCTATTATCCACACTCATAAAGACGCATACACTTTGTCCAAAACAAAGGTGGGCAGAGCAAAAGCAAATGAAGAATCTGCCTGCAATGCAGGAGTCACAGGAGACACAGTTTCAATCCCTGGGTCAGGAAGATCGCCTGGAGGAGGGCACGGCAACCCACTCCAGTATTCTTGCCTGGAGAGTCCCATGGACAGAGGAGCCTGGAGGGCTGCAGTCCATAGGGTCACACAGAGTCAAATACAACTGAAGTGACTTAGCATGAACACTTGGTAGAGTTCCATCAAAATTAGGGCAAAATGTAAAATTTGGAAGAATACATAAAATCCTGTTTCTGACCATTCTTTCTACTTGGTGGACAGACCATATGCTCAAGATAAACCATTACCCTCTGTCTACATATCTACAGGGTTCTGAAGCACAGGGAAAGAAAAGAATAATTATCCTGCAGAAAGTCATTTTCCTTCAGGAAAGGTGAAACGTTGCCAGTCACTGAGATAAATGAAGTCCTCATGAATTTTAAGTTCTCTTTATGTTAACCTTTTAAAAAATCATTTCTTATTGTAAACATAATTTATAATTACTGTAGAAAATTAGAAATTTCATATAAACTAAATAGAAAAAAAAAACAACTCCTAGAAATTATATCACAAATGGACTCTGCTGTTCAACTTTTTTGCTATTTATTAATTTCCCAGAAATAGACTCATAGATACAGGGAACAAACTAGTGGTTCCCCAGTGGGAGAGAATTGGGGCAAAGGCAGGAAAGGTAAAGGAGATTTAAAGGTACAAACCACTCGGTAGAAAATAAATGAATAACCAAAACAATGTCCAGCACAGAGAAAACAGTCAATATTTTACAGTAGCTTTGTATGGAGTAGTCTATCAATATGTCAAAATACTATGCTGCACAACTGAAACCAATATAACATTGTAAGTCAGCTAGACTTCAAAAAACAAACAAAAAAAGAATTTTCTAATTACAGTAAACCTAAAGTAATTTTAATGGAGATGGCAACAGCAGCCCACTCCAGTACTCTTGCCTGGAAAAATCCCATGAATCCTGGTAGGCTGCAGTCCCTGGGGACATGAAGAGTCGGACACGACTGAGCGACTTCACTTTCCCTTTTCACTTTCATGCATTGGAGAAGGAAATGGCAACCCACTCCAGTGTTCTTGCCTGGAGAATCCCAGGGACGGGGGAGCCTGGTGGGCTGCCATCTATGGGGTCGCACAGAGTCGGACACAACTGAAGCGACTTAGCAGCAGCAGCAAAGTAATTTTTAAAATCCTGAAGAGATGCTTTACAAAATGCTTTTCTGTCTCCTAGAAAAGCTTATAATTTTATTAGTAGACAGATAGTTAGATTTATTTTAAAGTGCTACATCTATATTAGAACTTGTCAGCATAGGTGACTCTGCCTCCCTGGGATATTTGGCAATGTCAGGAGACATCTTCGATTGAATGCCTGGGGGTGGGTTCCTAATGGTGTCTAGTGGGTAGAGTCCAGTAATGCTGCTAAACATCCTACAATGCACAGGACAGCTCTCTGCAACAAAGAATTATCTGTCCAAAATGTTAATAATGTCAAGGTGAAGAACCCATTCACTAGACAAGCTTGACAACTTATGTTGAATCTCTTTGTTGCTTGCAACTTTACTTCGTAGAGAAGGATACTATGCTATTTTATGCTAAGTAATATATCTCTAAATTTAGTATAACTCTTTAATATTATATCTGAGAAGTCTCTAGGACAACTTCGGATTGTTTCATTTGGTTCTCTGTTTGGCTACATTAGTGTGGCATGATATCCTTTTAGTTCTCTAGGATGACAAAGAGGTTTCACTCATGGACCTTTTCTATCCTAAGAGTAATACAAACACTCTTCCTAGTTCTCCATTCATCTCTCTATATATACATCTCCTTGTTAGATGTGAAACCAAGTCAAGGCCAAGTGCACAGAGAAAGATCAAAGGGTAGGAAACAGGAGGGAACATAGTACGTCGTCCAGAAACCAAGGCAGGTAAAATGTTTGCTTATTTTGAGTGGGGTGATGAAAAGTTTAAGTTTACTTTTATCAGAATAAAATAAATGCAGAGTTGTTCATCTCTGTGTTACACATCAAACATGAGTGTGATTTTCAACTTTATTATATTTCAGATATGCATTTTATGATTTAGTTGAATACACTTGAATTCTGAAAGGATATCACTTTGAATGAAGCAATAAATGAATAAAACAATGAATAAAGCCAATAACAAGAGGCAAGGGCAAAGGAAATATTTTAAAAAGTAAACATAAGTAGATTCTAAATAGCTCAAATGGGACCATTTAATTAGTCATAAAATTAAAATCAAATAAAACATTTAGTGTAATCATGCCATAAGACATTCACAATGCATTTACATTTCTCCTTTGCACCTTGTACCTCACAACATCTAGCATCACTATTCAAAGGCAAGTGGAATTATTTAATGTTTACTTCTAACAGTGAGCATGACACAATAATTCCAACAAGATACAACACATTTTTTAAAGAGCCCCATAATTCACATAGATCCCTTGCACATAACTGACTGGAAAAATATGTATTTTATCCAAAAAATCTCCTGGAATTAGAATATTGGTCAATATGGTTTTGCTACAGATGGAAGTTAATATCACATACAGAGAAACCTTATTTTATTTTTTTTCTTTACTGCAACTGTATACATTTTCAAGAGTAATTAATTCTCAATCTCTACTTTAATACTCATCTAGAAATCTATGACCTGCCAATGTCTGTCTGTCTTTTGCCTCTGGTCTTGATTTTCTCCTTTACCTTGATATTTTCTATTCCACATTATGGACCAGAATGTAAGTACTGATTCAATCAGCCACTTATTGAGGAGAGAAAAGTACAGAGGTCAAATCAGCAAGCCATGAGAAACCATAATTAATTCTTCCTGGGCTGACACTGACTCAAGCTCTGGTCTAAGATCAATGCTCTCCTCCAATTCGTTGTGAAGTAAAAAGAAGAAAAACTTCACAGTGGATTCTCTGGTTAAATATCACCATGACAATATAATAATGACTGATTTATAACAAGCAACCCGAGGTGCTTGGTGAAAGTGTAAATTCATGGACCCTCCCCCACATATTCACCAAGAACCTAGATTTTATAGGAAGTTCATGCATTATCCCTTTGGAACACATGCAAGGGTTTATAATGTAGTTTGTGGAAGACAAGTTGAGTTTCATTCTCAGTTCTAATACTGACTTCACAGAATTGCAGAAGTTATTTAATCTACTCAAGCTTTCATCTGCCATCTACAGAGTGGGCATAATAATGTCTATCTCTTTTGTTTGTTCTTAATACTAAAATACTCCCTTAAAAGACATAATGCATAATTAGTACATGATAAATGGTATATCATTAGTAATATTAAAATCCATCATCATCAACATTATATCATCATCACCATTCTGTCTCCATTAATTCCTATATTCTATAATAATTTAAGAAACACATAGCAGTCTTAGAGCAAATAATGAGGAACATTTACTTCAGTGGCTTTTTTTTTTTAATTTTAGAAAACCTAATTAAAATCTGATGTACTACAATAAGGGCCTGTGGGCTAATCTACTTTGCTTTTGACAAGAATCTTTCAGTTCCACATGGCAATTCTCTTCTGCTCAGAGGCAGAACTTGGCTCTTTCATATGTCTTTTTAAAAACACACATCAAGTAACTTTTATTTAATAAATATGATCTAATTTGTTGATAATTATCACAAAATATGGGAACAATGATACACATTGTTGATTTCCTTGTTGAATAATGTATGTAGTTAAATTTTGATGCTTTTTAAAAGGATGCATTAGAAATACACAGGCAATACAATGTAATATGTCAAACAAGTTGGGGGATAATAAACATTCTAATTTAAAAAATTAGTATCTAAATTCAGAAACCTTTAACATGAAGGAAAGGAAGCAAGAGCTTTGCATAGATCTTTGGCATTAGATGAAAACATACCCCCCTCATTTAATAATAGGCATGATGACTACAGCATTATATTTCTGTTTTTCTAAGCTGTACTATGAGAAGTGTCCAGTGATATTTCAGACTTAGAAAAACATAATACAGTGATTTTAGCCTAATGAAACTCATGGGGAAATACACTGAAATATTCACTTTTACAAGACATAAATAAACCTCTTGTTTGCACTGATACATACACTGGTACATTGGCATTGAATACCAATTTCATTTACACACAGGAGGACTTCTTCAATTGATAAAAGAACTGGATTTCACCCAATACTGCCCAGTGTAAACACTATATTTGTAGAAAGCTGCACATAATGGACTCTTATCAATAGTAACTGGCTTATAATATCAGGCCCATGAATGATAACGTTCTTAGTAAACCACTGTTAGAATAAAATCCCAAGCATACTAATAAACCTGCTTCTGGAGTTATTTAATGCACTATTACTCAAGGAGCATGAGGTTCGAATTTACATTCTGTGGACATAGCAGATTGTTATAACTCCAGTGGTTGCCTGTATTGCTACCCAATAGATGATAAGTGGGGCAGATCAGTTCATCAGGCTTTATCTCTAATTAGCACTAAAATGCACACTGCAAATGGTAGCAGGGAAAATATTTGACTTTGCTAAATTAGACACATTGGAGGGAGGGCAGATGAAGTTCTGTTTTCAGAGGGAGACTGTCTATGATGCAGTAATGAAAAGGTACTCAGCTTTGGGAGCGCCGCATCCACCAACAAGATGCAATGTATCAAGTCAAGCCACAGTACCGTATAGTCCTAGAGAAACAGCTTCCTTACCTGTCTCGCAGTGGCTTCCTGTGAATCCAGAAGGACAGACACATTTGTTGGGAGCCATGCATGTTCCACCGTATCTGCAGCCCTCTTCGCAGAATGCTGCCACAAGAAAAACAAGAGATTTCTCTTAGATAAAACAGCAATAAGGAATTCATGGTAAATAGCAGGGGTATTGAAACAATTCTTTGTTACACAGGGAATACATATCATTGGTGACACATTTAAAAGTTGCAGTATATAAAAAACAAATAAATATATAATGCCTATTTCACTTTTACATGTGATCCATTGAAATAATGGATGTAAAGTACTTGATGCTAAACAGGAGCTAGCATGAAGAGCTATTATGATTGCTATTAATATGACTACTGAAATACTTGAAATCAAAGAATAAATTGAAGAACTAGAAAAATAGAGTTGGGATAAATATGAAGGCATTTAAAATACTATTTTACAGATACTCTTTTTACTATGCATTTTTATTACAATAAAAACATTTTTACATTGTTAAACTATTTTCAGTAGTCGATACAATTTCTAAAAACATAATAAAGTTAATTGCTTAATTTTGAGTATTTAAGATGTTTCCAACATTTCTATAATAAAAACAACATTCTGTCCTTATAGGAAAAAAATGCTTAACACATTTTGAATTATTCCTTTAGGGAAAATGCCTCAATGGAAACATACTATTTAAAGATGGGTGGACTTCACTAAGCTTTTTCATAAGAATTGTGAAGTCATCCTAACCCCATCTCAGCACTACCCTGCTAACCTTCACAGACCAGAATACATACTAACAGAGTATAGCCCATGCACCTCTCCTCTGAAGTATTAAATATAAATTTTATTTATGAATAATTGGTTATCATCACCTCTTCCATCAATTAGGCTGTAAGACCCATCAAAGCAAGTACTGTTACTTGATTAGTTCTGCCCTATATGGTACCACAGTCTCAGAATCTGAGCACACAGTAGATGCTCAAAAAGTACTTGCTGAATGAATTAGCCTATATCCTGCAGGTTGTTCTGACAGAAAAACTCCAGTTCTAACAACTGTGCAATACTTCCATCCAAATACCTTACTGTAAAACCTTGCTGGATAACCAATAATTTCATGTTCTAAATGTACACAGTTTCTCACTAATGAAGGCAACTGCAACTTGTTAACACAGACTTTCTTTTCTTTGCATGAGAGCTCAGTGAGCAAATGCTTTTTTTTTTTAATTGCAATTAGAAAATGTCACCCTGGAAAAAGCCTATGGTTATATTTTGTCATCACCACATAAATAATATGAATCTAATTTTTAAAAGCCCTATTATGTCTTTATATCATTGAATGCTAGTTCAACTACATAGAACTTCTCATGATATTGTCATTTTCCACATCATTTAAAGTCCCTTGGATGATTTAACATTCTGCAGCTTAGTAACTAATTGTGAGCTCCTTTGCTTCTGCCAGAGGACGTATAATGTGTACCTTGGTGTTCAAATATCATTTCCTATTTCCTGCATCTCAGTACCCTGTGACTAAGAAAACATTGGTTTAGGCAATATCTGCCTTAAGTATGTTCATAAGAAACCAAAAAATACATAAATATATATGTGTGATGTGTGGTTTAGTTGCTCAGTTGTGGCCGACTCTTGCAACCCCAGGGACTGTAGCCTGCCATGCTCCTCTGTCCACGGGATTCTCCAGGCAAGAATACTGGAGTGGGTTGCCATTCCCTTCTCTAAGGGATCTTCCCAACCCAGGAATCGAACTGGGTCTCCTGCATTGCAGGTAGATTCTTTACCTACTGAGCTATGAATTATCTATACAAATGTATAAAATCTCTCATTCCCCAAATCACACATGTGGGATCTGGTGACAAACATTTCATGTAAGACACTGAGAGTAGTGCTCTGCTTCAAAGTTAATAACAGAACAGGAAAAAAATTTTACAAGCTAAAAATTACAAAAACCTGGTTAAGAAAAGTTTCAAGTGGCACCCAAAGGAGGCAGCGGCTTGAAGCAGGAAGGTAAGATTGCGTTTCTTCATGGCACGAAGAGCACTTGATCCAGATCTGTTTATACACATGTGCACACGTGCGCACGCGCGCGCACACACACACACACACACACACACACACACACACACAGAGCAGACCTGGTTAGGAGACTTGTTTCTGTTTTATAATATGTGTGTGCTTTTGATTTACTCATCTCCTAAACAGAAATGATATTAGGAGCTTCTATAAAGAAAGCATGATATGTTTGTGATGTCCTAAAAATGTACAGATATAATAAACAGGGTGCTGTGAGGATGAAATGAGTCAATATTTGCAAGGGACTTAAAATAATGTTTGGCAAACAGGGTTAAGTATTCTGTTAAATAAAACCAACTGCTAGTGATACTGTTAGGACTGTAAATATGGACCAGGAACAAAGGTCCTAATGCCCAGAAAATATACACCCAACCTACAAGATGTTCAGCCTCGCCAAGTGGGTTTCAGGCATTCCTTGTTCTTTGTGCTTGATTTAGTTTCTCCTAAGAGTAGCAGCATGGAAACATCAGATTGTTGTCGATCAGTCGCTAAGTTGTGTCTGACTCTTTCCAATCCCATGGACTGCAGGATGCCAGTCTTCCTTGTCCTTCACTGTCTCTGGAGTTTGCTCAAATTCACATCCACAATTGAGTCGGTGATGCTATCTAACCATCTCATCATCTGCCAGTTTCTTCTCCTTTTGCCCTCAATTTTTCCCAGCATCACTGACTTTTCCAAGGAGTTGGTTCTTAGCATCAGGTGGCCAAAGTACTGGAGCTTCAGCTTTAGCATCAGTCCTTCCAATGAATATTCAGGGTTGATTTCCTTTAGGATTGACTGGTTTGTTTTCCTTGCTGTCCAAGTGACTCTGAACAGTCTTCTCCAGCAACACAACTAAAAAGCATCAATTCTCTGGCATTCAGCCTTCCTTATGGTACAGCTCTCACATCCATACATGACTAATGGGAAACCACAGCTTTGACTACATGACCTTTGTTGGCAAAGTAATGTCTTTGCTTTCTAATTTGCTGTCTAGGTTCGTCATGGCTTTCCTTCCAAAGAGCAAGCGTCTTTTAATTTCATGGCTGCAGTCACCATTCACAGTGATTTTGAAGCCCAAGAAAATAAAGTCTCTTACTGTTTCCACTGTTTCCCCATCTATTTGCCATGAAGTGACAGGACTGGATGCCATGATCTTAGTTTTTTGAATGTTGAGTTTTAAACCAGCTTTTTTCACTCTCCTCTTTCACCATCAAGAGGCTCTTTAGTTCTTCTTCACTGTCTGCCATTAGAGTGGTATCATATGCATCATATAGGTGTTATCATTTATGCTATATGTTAATATATTTGAAATGAGTATGTAACATGTAAACATATTTATGCTATTATTACCCAAATAAAAATGGTGAAATGGGGGCTCTGGCATCAAATGCCCCTATAAGGCTGCACAGGCAGTAAGGTGCAGAGCCAGGGCTCAAAGTCTTCTTTGCCTTCAAAGTCATGTAGCTCACAGATATTCACTGACATTACAAACTCGAATCTGTAGTTATACTGCCGTTTGTTATTAATTTACTACCAGGGGAAGTATTGGATCAGATCAACTCTTAAATGATATGATTCAATTTTTGAAAGGACTCTTTCAATTCTGCAAGAAAATAAATTCAAAAATTCAAAATTAAGGGAGTTTACCCACAGAAAGATGGCTTTTGTGTTTAAAAACTTCTCAGCATGTGAAAAGAAACTTGGACTTTAAAAGAGGAACAGAATGAGAAGGTGGGTTTGCAGATACCAGGTTTGTGGATGCTCAGTACCATCATCATGTGCTCAATATGACAAAAATAATTTTATGTAAATAAAAGTAATAGCCCTTCAAATTCTAAACACTTGGAATGATCCTATGAAAGTGTAACTGGCATATATTTAGTTGCTAGGGACACTCCGTATTCTGAAAAAATAAGGAAACATACAAGTTTCAACACCATCTGGTAAAAGTTAGCCCTTGTCCCTCCCTCCTGGTTTCCGTGGGTATCATCCTCATTAAGCGCATTTCTGCTCTCTCTTCCCCCTGCTTTGCACATTCTGTCCCTGGGGAGGTAGAGAGATGTATTCCACTGGCAAATTAGGAAACTATATATATCGGGACCATGCTTCTAGGGTGGGAAAAACAGGAGAGGCTGAGAAAGACTGTGTGATTAGGAATAAAAAACTGCTCCATTTTAGTTTTATTTTAGATGATGAGTTACAAGGTGTAAATTTCATTATTGAAAATAATGATCAAGCTATTTAAATAAATAAAAGCTGGACACCATGGACTAATGGTTACAAGGTGCCATGGATCAAAGTTTGTAACAAATTTTATTATATGCTCCTAAATTCCAAAGGTGGGGAGAAAATAAAATAATTAAGATCTGGTCATGCTCAGCAAAATTCCATATCTACCCAGCTTCTCTCTTGGGAGTGAGCCGCCTTGAGTTCAGTTCAGTCACTCAGTCATTTCCAACTCTTTGCGACCTATGGACTGCAGCACATCAGGCCTCCATGTCCATCAACAACTCCTGGAGTTTACTCAAACTTGTGTCCATCAAGTCAGTGATGCCATACAACCATCTCATCCCCTGTCATCTCCTTCTCCTCCCACCTTCAATCTTTACCAGCATTTGGGTCTTTTCAAATGAGTCAGTTCTTTATATCAGGTGGCCAGAATATTGGAGTTTCAGCTTCAGAATCAGTCCTTCCAATGAATATTCAGGACTGATCTCCTTTAGGATGGACTGGTTGGATCTCCTTGCAGTTCAAGGGATTCTCAAGAGTTTTCTCCAACACCACAGTTCAAAAGCATCAATTTTTTGGTGCTCAGCTTTCTTTCTAGTCCAATTCTCACATCCATTCATGACTATTGAAAAAACCATAGCTATGACTAGATGGATATTTGTTGGCAAAGGAATGTCTCCGCTTTTTAATACACTGTCTAGGTTGGTCATAGCTTTTCTTCCAAGGAGCAACTCTCTTTTAATTTCCTGGCTGCAGTCACCATCTGCAGTGATTTGGAACCCCCAAAAATAAAGTATGTCACTGATTTCACTGTTTCCCCATCTATTTTCCATGAAGTGATGGGACCAGATGCCATGATCTTAGTTTTCTGAGTGTTGAGTTTCAAGCCAACTTTTTCACTCTCCTCTTTCACTTTCATCAAGAGGCTCTTTAGTTCTTCACTTCCTGCCATAAGGGTGGTGTCATCTGCATAGCTGAGGTTATTGATATTTCTCCTGGCAATTTTGATTGCAGCTTGTGATTCATCCAGCCCAGCATTTCTCATGATGTACTCTGCATAGAAGTTAAATAAGCAGGGTGATAATATGGGGCCTTGACATACTCCTTTCCCAATTTGGAGCCAGTCTGCTGTTCCATGTCCGGTTCTAACTGTTGCTTCTTGACTTGCATACAGATTTCTCAGGAGGCAGGTAAGGTGGTCTGGTATTCCCATTTCTTCAAGAATTTTCCACAGTTTGTTGTGATCCACACAGTCAAAGGCTTTGGTATAGTTAATAAAGCAGAAGTATATGTTTTTCTGGAACTCTCTTGCTTTTTTTATGATCCAGCGGATTTTGGGAATTTGATCTCTGGTTCCTCTGCCTTTTCTAAATCCAGTTTGAACATCTGGAAGTTCACAGTTCACGAACTGTTGAAGCCTCGCTTGGAGAACTGTGAGCATTACTTTACTAGTGTGTGAGATGAGTGCAATTGTGCAGAAGTTTGAGCATTCTTTGGCATTGCCTTTCTTTGGGATTGGAATGAAAACTGACTTTTTCCAGTCCTGTTGCCACTGCTGAGTTTTCCTCTATTTCTTTGCATTGATCACTGAGGAAGGCTTTCTTATCTCTCCTTGTTATTCTTTGGAACTCTGCATTCAAATGGGTATATCTTTTCTTTTCTCATTTGCCTTTCGCTTCTCTTCTTTTCATAGCTATTTGGAAGGCCTCCTCAGACAGGCATTTTCCCTTTTTGCATTTCTTTTCCTTGGGGATGGTCTTGATCACTGCTTCCTGTACAATGTCATGAACCTCCATCCATAGTTCTTCAGGCACTCTATCAGATCTAATCCCTTCAATCTATTTCTCACTTCCACTGTATAGTCATAAGGGGTTTGATTTAGGTCATACCTGAATGGTCTAGTGGTTTTCCCTACTTTCTTCAATTTCAGTCTGAATTTGGCAGTAAGGAGTTCATGATCTAAGCCACAGTCAGCTCCTGGTCTTGTTTTTGCTGACCGTATAGTTTCTCCATCTTTGGCTGCATAGAATATAATCAGTCTGATTTCAGTATTGACCATCTGGTGATGTCCATGTGTAGAGTCTTCTCATGTGTTGTTGAAAGAGGGTGTTTGCTATGACCAGTGCATTCTCTTGGCAAAACTCTATTAGCCTTGCCCTGCTTCATTCCGTACTCCAAGGCCAAATTTGCCTGTTACTCCAGGTATTTCTTGACTTCCTACTTTTGTATTCCAGTCCCCTATAGTGAAAAAGACATCTTTTGGGGGTGTTAGTTCTAGAAGGTCTTGTAGGTCTTCATAGAACCATTCAACTTCAGCCTCTTCAGCAGTACTGGTCAGGAGCATAGACTTGGACTACTGTGATATTGAATGGTTTTCCTTGAAAATGAACAGAGATCATTCTGTTGTTTTTGAGATTGCATCTATGTACTGCATTTTGGACCCTTTTGTTGACTATGATTGCTACTCCATTTCTTCTAAGGGATTCTTGCCCACTATAGTAGATATAATGGTCATCTTATTTAAATTCACCTATGCCAGTCCATTTTAGTTCGCTGATTCCTAAAATGTCAATGTTCACCCTTGCCATCTCCTGTTTGACCACTTCCAATTTGTCTTAACTCATGGACCTAACACTCCAGGTTCCTGTGCAATATTGCTCTTTACAGCATCAGACATTGCTTCCATCACCAGTCATATACACAACTGGGTGTTGGTTTTGCTTTGGCTCCATCTCTTATTCTTTCTGGAGTTAGTTCTCCACTGAGCTCTAGTAGCATACTGGGCATCTACTGACCTGGGGAGTTCTTCTTTCAGTGTCCTATCTTCTTGCCTTTTCATAGTGTTCATGGGGTTCTCAAGGCAAGAATACTGAAGTGGTTTGCCATCCCTTTCTCCAGTGGACCACATTTTTTCAGAACTCTCCACCATAACCTGTCCATTTTGGGTGACCCTACATGGCATGGCTCATAATTTCATTGAGTTAGACAAGTCTGTGGTCCATGTGATCAGACTGGTTAGTTTTCCATGATTGTTGTTTTCAGCTCCCTTCAAGTGGTATCAACTTTCATTTCCCCCCAATGATGACTTTCTCCCTGGGATTTGGTGGTAAGTTGATTATATTTTGTGTTTATTCTTAGGAAAACAGTCTGATTCACAGATATAAACTAAAGTTCTCTAATCCAGCTCTGTCAATAATAAAGGTCAGAGCATCCCCACACCCATGACTCCTTTTTGGTTTATTCATTACATTTCTCAGAATACAATATTTATCAAAGTCCCCCTCAAACATTTTGGTGGTCCCAGATGGCAGGTGGGGTCAGCGTGTGACTGGCATTTGGTGAGTAGAGGACAAGAGATATTCCTAAACATCCTACAATGCACAGGATGGCCTCATATAACAACATACTGTTTGACCCAAAATAGCAATAGTGTTATGATTGAGAAACTCTGCTCCAATTTCACAACATTAAGTCTATGGGGTATCTCCAGGAGCAAAATTAGGTTATTTTAATTCCCTTTTGCATCTTCCCAAATATCTCCCACCCAAAACTATAACATATAGAGAAAAGGTAAGAGTGAAAATCATCCAAACAGCTATTCTGATACATAAAACCAAACATCCAAAGGTCTACAATTCTCACTTTTCATGTCATTCCAATTTCAACCACAGAATTAAATATATTGCATAATTTAATTACTGCCCAGGAATCACCTTCACTCCTAATACTTACTATCTGTTTTTGTATCTGGGGTTCTGATAGCCTTTTCCACTCTTCAAAAGTATTACTAATAAAGACAACAGTGATGGTAAATTCCACTTATTGAAGACCTATGAAGTGGCTAGCAGACATAATATTTCATTTCATATTTATAGAAATGCTATGCATTCACCACTCATTCCTCCTTTTCAGATGAGAAAGCTAGCTTAGAGAGGTTATCAAAGGTTGTTCCAGTACTAAGTGGCATCCTGGGTTTCAGGCCCAGAGTCCTGACCACATCAACTAAGCAATTTCCATTTCCAGCCTGGCCACCTGCCACATGCAGACAAAATTCTGAGTGCCAAGAAGTCTAAAAGTACCCATGAAAATTATCCCCATCCCCAACAGCTCACAATAGGGTGCAGAGACTGGCATATATAAAACCAGGTACATTAAAATGTGATCTATGCCACTGCAGCATAGATCAGTATGAATAAAGTGCTGAGAGAACATGGAGGGGAATGTGATTAATTGTGCCTGGTGTACCTGGGCAAAGCTTTGCAATGGAGCTGGCATTTGAGTTGGGCCTGGAATAAGGCGTAGGATTTTTGCCAGATGGAGAAGTACAGGAAAAGAGACAGTTCAGGTCAAAGTTTTGTGCTGCATAAAGGTACCAGAGATGAAAAAAATGAACAGGTGTTGATAATTCACATCAAGATTAGAGATGGAACATTTGAACAGAATACAGTAAGCCAGGTGGGGAACCAGGAGCATCTCTATGAGCATTACCAATAAACCACTCTCTCCATCATCCCACCTCCCATCCAATTTCTGGATTTGTTAGTTATCTTAAGGCACAATAGGGTCCTGCCTCGATATCTGCATATAGACTTTTCCATTCTTCTATTAGTATAGTTAGTTGGTTTAAAACAGCGTTTTGCTGATCATTCTGAGTATACCAAATAGTTAAGAAAATAAGTTTTATATCAAAAACCCCTTACATGCACACACAGATGGCCAGAAATATAGAATTTACTCTTAGTATGTGTAATCCATTCTAATACGTTTTATTGTATTGCTTTGAATTGTACTGTATTGCATTGCCTTTATATATGGTATTGAATTCTGTTGTATATAATTTATAAATGCAGCTATGAACCAATGACTTGCTTTCAGCCTAATAAACCTGCAGTTTAAACCATGCACTTGTTTTATACATACTTGGTAATACCTGTATTTTCCTTTGCTCCATAACATTTTATAATAGAATAGGAGCATAGAGTCACTTTAATTGTGATGTGTTCAAATTGAGATGCTGGTCTTAGCTGAAGAAAGACTGTAAAGATAAGAAAATATCTATAAGTGTTACTTTCTATAGATGTAGTTACAACTGAGATCATATGGCATGCAAAGTTGAAATATTTGCTCACTAGGCCTTTACAGAAAATCTGTTACAGTAGATGACCTACATAGGAGTGATATATATTGAAAAGAGAGACAATATACTCTTGAATTTAGGGGGTGCTATATATATATATATATATATATATATATATGCTTCTATAACTAGCCTATGACATTCATAGGGATCATGGTCACAATTTTTGCAACTCTGACTTCCTCTATATCATCCTGAATTAACTCTGATGACACCTGAACCCATATTTGTTGGTAAAGTAAATTAACTACACAGAGACAATTAAAATATTTGTGTAGACAGTCTTGTGTATAAAATAACTATATCATGAAATTTGAGATAACCATTTGATCAATTCAGATCATTACAGCTTTAAAAGTTTATCAAGTATCTACTATTTGCTTGACACCAGATACTCTGAAAAAAGATATGGCCCCTGATTTTTTAGGATCTGAGAATCTAATACAGTGGTTCTCTCTGAGGGCAATTTCCCCCCAGGGGACATTTGGAAATGTCTGAAGACATTTTTAGTTGTTACAACTGGAGAAATGTTACTGGTGGGTCAAAATCAGTGTTAACTGTTGAACATCCTACATGAACCAGTCTTCCAACAAAGAATCATCCAGCCCAAAATGTCAATATGACGAGAGTTGAGAGAAAACAGTCCCTTAATTTAGTAATTAATAAACACTTACTGAGTATACTCTGTACCAAGGATTATTCTGAGAATCAGGGGTAAAACAGACATAAAAAACATTTCATCATATGGTTTATATTCTAGAGTGAAGATACAGAATAACAAAATTAACACGTCAGTGACACTGCAAGCTAGATGACAATCACGGCAAAACATAGAGCAGAGCGGGAGATGGGAAGCGTGCCAGTGGGGAAGGTTGTAAAAAACAGGGTGATCACGGAAGGCAGTGAGAATGTAGCATCTGAGAAAACGCCCAAAGAGGAGAAAGAGAGAGCCCTGCAGTAATCAAGCAGAAGAGTGATCCAGGCAGAGGATACCACGGGTGCAGAGCCCTAAGGAGCAGGCCGCAGATTCCATAAAGCTTTACAGACCCTAGCAATACACAAAGCCAAAGGGCGGTAGAAGAAAGGAAAGAATTGTTTCCGCCTGGGACCTAAGGAGCAGGCCACAGATTCCATAAAGCTTTACAGACCCTAGCAATACACAAAGCCAAAAGGAGGTAGAAGAAAGGAAAGGATTGTTTCCGCCTGGGAGGTCAAGAATGACTCCACAGAACTGAACCCTCCACTGAATCATAAAAATAAATAATAAGCAAACAGGCAGATTGGGGCCAAGGGTGTTAATGTCAGTGGGAGGAACAGCATCTGCAGAGGGATAGAGGCATGGAGCATGACCAGGTTGCAGAGGAGGCTTCAGTTGCCTGGAGAAGGGGCTGAGAGGAAGGAGGAGCAGAGAGAGGCTGAGTTAGGACTTCATGAATGCAGGATTTGGTCCACTTCATAGATGGGCCATCTCTTCTCCAAGTCTGTCTCACCAGATACCCACTGGTCTTATGGATGCTTTAGGACTGTCCATATTATCTTATTTTTCCACAACTCCATTTCATTCAGAGTAAGAGTGATTTTTTTCTTAGGAAGACAGAATCAAATGTTTAATACAAATTCATTTTTGGATTTTAAAATGTCTGAAATGTAGAACTGGAGAATCATATAAAAGGAAAAACAATTCAACAGGAAATTACTGAGAACTTGGGAATGGGGGACATTAAATCCTGACTGTGTGCAGCTGGCTGGGGGGAAGGGGTGGGTCAATCACTGACACATCACCCCAAGAACCGGGTGCCTCAGTAAGTCTTTAGTACCACCTACGGCTCATGAGGTGCCATGAGCACGACTCTGGAAAGAGAGACCTAGGTTCTAGTTATGATTCCAGCTCTTATCAGCTGGTTGATTTCCACCCCCCCCCCCCCGGCTTTATTGAGATATAACTTACATAAGTTCAAAGTGTACATGTTGTTTTGAAATATTTATATATTGCAAAATGATTATCATCATGACTGTTTTTAGGAAACTCTTTCATCTCCTTGAGCAAACTTTATTCTTTCTATTTTTATTTTTAAATGAAATATACTTGATTTACAATGTTGTGTTAATTTTAGTTATATAGCAAAGTGATTAAGATATATATATATATAAATACACATATAACAATATATGAACATATATGTATATATCTCTTTTTCAGATCTTTCCCCTAACAGGTTATTACAAAATACTGAGTGTATATTTCCCCGTGATTTACAGTATGTCCTCACTGCTTATCTATTTCTTATATAGTAATATGTATATGTTAAACTTAAACCCCTAATTTATCCCTTCCCCACTTTCCCCTTTGGTAACCATAAATTTGTTTTCTGTGTCTCTGGGTCTATTTCTGCTTTGTACTAAAATAAATAAATAAACATACAAACTTCTTACTCATATAATTAGGTCATAAAGAAAACCTACAGCATATTGTTACCACCAGGCTTAAATAAGATAGTCCAGGGGGGGAGGAGCCAAGATGGTGGAGGAGTAGGACGGGGAGACCACTTTCTCTCCTACAAATTCATCAAAAGAATAACTGAATGCAGATCAAACTTCACAAAACAACTTCTGATCGCTAGCTGAGGTCATCAGGCGCCCAGAAAAGCAGCCCAATTGTCTTCGAAAGGAGGTAGGACAAAATATAAAGATAAAAAGTGAGACAAAAGAGCTAAGGACGGAGATCCGTCCCAGGGAAGGGAGTCTTAGGCGGCATTGCTTGGGGTAGGGTCCGGGCCTGAGTGCCCTGAGGACAATCGGAGGGAGCTTCTGTGAGTTGCCAACTTGAACTGTGGGAGACCAAAAGAGAGAGAGAAAATTAACCGGCCGGAACACACTGCCGGCCGTTCGCAAAACAAAGGGACCGAGAAAGTCCAGAGAAGAGCTCGCAGGATACGGACCGGCCCAGCCCCGCCGGAGGCAGGAGGCAGGGGGGAGGGGAAGGTCGCGGCGAGACACAGGGCGCAGGCACCCGACCGGCGCGGGCGGGGACTGGGGCTGGGGACCTGGAGGGCAGAAGGCGCGCGCACCCGACTGGCGCCAGCGGAAACTGAGACTGGGTCCGCGGAGGGGAGGGGGCGCGCCACACCTGGGGAGAGTGCGCCCACCAAGCCCCTGGCTGCCTGGACCGCTCTGACGGGGAAGGCACAGGGAGCAGGCGCAGCTTTTCCTTCCGCGCTTTTGTGGAACACCCGAGGGCTGGAACCTCTCGCAGCGCGGGGCGCGCTCCATATAGAACAGCCAGGAGCCTGAGCAGCGCAGACGGAGAGGGCAGCGTCAGCCCCCCCGCCCCCGGCAGTGCCAGCCCCTCCCCGCAGAGCGACGGAACTAGCTACCTAAATAAGAGTCCACCTCTGCCCCCCTGTATCAGGGCGGAAATGAGGCTCTGAAGAGACCGGCAAACAGAAGCCAAATAAACAAAGGGAACCGCTTCAGAAGGGACTGGTGCAACAGATTAAAATCCCTCTAGGAAATATTGACTACACCAGAAGGGCCCTATAGATATCGAGAAGTATAAGCTGGAACGAGGAGCTATCTGAAACTGAGCCGAACCCACACTGACCGCAACAGCTCCAGAGAAATTCCTAGATATATTTTTACTTTTTTTTTTTTTTTTTCCTAAGTAAGGAAGAAAAAAAAATTTTTTTTTTATTTTTTTATTTTTTCTTTTTTATTTTTTCTCTTTTATTTTCCTTTAAAATTCCCTATTACTCCCCCATTACTCCTTCACTTTCATTTTCACAGATTTTTATGATTTTTTTAATTAGGAAAAAAAAATTTTTTTTTCTCTTTCTTTTCTTTTCTTTTTTCTTCTTTTTTTTTCTTTCCTTTTTCTCTTCTTTTTTCTATTTTTCTTTTTCTCTTATTTCTTTTAAAGTCCTCTAGTACTCCTCTACTACTCCTTAATTTTCATTTTCAATACATTATAACATTACAAAAAAAAAAAGGAAGAGAAGCCGTATTTTTAAACCTAAGATTATTCTCTCCCAATCTTGACTCTCTGTTTTCTACCTCAGGACACCTCTATTTCCTCCTTTCGCCTTCTCTTCCCAATCCAACTCTGTGAATCTTTGTAGGTGTCTGAGATACGGAGAACACTCTGGGAACAGACAGCTGCGTAGATCTGTCTCTCTCCTCTTGAGTCCCCCTTCTTCTCCTCCTGCTCATCTCTATCTCCCTCCTCCCTTTTCTCCTCTTCATGTAACTCTGTGAACCTCTCTGGGTGTCCCTAACGGGGGAGAATCTTTTCGCCATTAACCTAGAAGTTTTCTTATCAGTGCTGTATAGTTGGAGAAGTCCTGAGACTACAGGAAGAATAAAACTGAAATCCAGAGGCAGGAGACTTAAGCCCAAAACCTGAGAACACCAGAAAATTCATGACAACATGGAACTTTAAGTAATAAGTGACCGTCCAAAAGCCTCCATACCTACACTGAAACCAACCACCACCCAAGAGCCAATAAGTTTTAGAGCAAGACATACCATGCAAATTCTCCAGCAATGCAGGAACATAGCCCTGAACGTCAACATACAGGCTGCCCAAGGTCACACCTAACACATAGACCCATCTCAAAACTCATTACTGGGCACTCCATTGCCCTCCAAAGAGAAGAAATCAAGTTCCACGCACCAGAACACCGACGCAAGCTTCCCTAACCAGGAAACCTTGACAAGCCAATCGTCTAACCCCACCCACTGGGTAAATCCTCCACAATAAAAAGGAACCACAGACCTCCAGAATACAGAAAGCCCACTCCAGACACAGCAATCTAAACAAGATGAAGAGGCAAAGAAATACCCAACAGGTAAATGAACATGAAAAATGCCCACCAAGTCAAACAAAAGAGGAGGAGATAGGGAATCTACCTGAAAAAGAATTTAGAATAATGATAATAAAAACGATCCAAAATCTTGAAAACAAAATGGAGTTACAGATAAATAGCCTGGAGACAAAGATTGAAAAGATACAAGAAATGTTTAATAAAGACCTAGAAGAAATAAAAAAGTCAATTACAAATGAATAATGCAATGAATGAGATCAAAAACACTTTGGAGGGAACCAAGAGTAGAATAACAGAGGCAGAAGATAGGATAAGTGAGGTAGAAGATAAAATAGTGGAAATAAATGAAGCAGAGAGGAAAAAAGAAAAAAGGATCAAAAGAAATGAGGACAACCTCAGGGACATCTGGGACAATGTGAAACGCCCCAACATTCGAATCATCGGAGTTCCAGAAGAAGAAGACAAACAGAAAGGCCATGAGAAAATACTCGAGGAGATAATAGCTGAAAACTTCCCTAAAATGGGGAAGGAAATAGCCACCCAAGTCCAAGAAACCCAGAGAGTCCCAAACAGGATAAACCCAAGGCGAAACACCCCAAGACACATATTAATCAAATTAACAAAGATCAAACACAAAGAATAAATCTTAAAAGCAACAAGGGAGAAACAACAAATAACAAACAAAGGGATTCCCATAAGGATAACAGCTGATCTATCAATAGAAACTCTCCAGGCCAGAAGGGAATGGCAGGAGGTTCTGAAAGTAATGAAAGAGAATAACCTACAACCTAGATTACTGTATCCAGCAAGGATCTCATTCAGATATGAAGGAGAATTCAAAAACTTTACAGATAAGCAAAAGCTGAGAGAATTCAGCACCACCAAACCAGCTCTTCAACAAATGCTAAAGGATCTTCTCTAGACAGGAAATGCAGAAAGGTTGTATAAACGTGAACCCAAAACAACAAAGTAAATGGCAACGGGACCACACCTATCAATAATTACCTTAAATGTAAATGGGTTGAATGCCCCAACCAAAAGACAAAGATTGGCTGAATGGATACAAAAACAAGACCCCTATATATGCTGTCTACAAGAGACCCACCTCAAAACAAGAGACACATACAGACTACAAGTGAAGGGCTGGAAAAAAATATTTCATGCAAATGGAGACCAAAAGAAAGCAGGAGTCGCAATACTCATATCAGATAAAATAGACTTTCAAATAAAGGCTGTGAAAAGAGACAAAGAAGGACACTACATAATGATCAAAGGATCAATCAAAAAAGAAGATATAACAATTATAAATATATATGCACCCAACATAGGAGCACCGCAATATATACGGCAAACACTAACGAGTATGAAAGAGGAAATTAATAGTAACACAATAATAGTGGGAGACTTTAATACCCCACTCACAATTATGGATAGATCAACTAAACAGAAAATTAACAAGGAAACACAAACCTTAAATGACACAATGGACCAGCTAGACCTAATTGATATCTATAGGACATTTCACCCCAAAACAATCAACTTCACCTTTTTCTCAAGTGCACACGGAACCTTCTCCAGAATAGATCACATCCTGGGCCATAAATCTAGTCTTGGAAAATTCAAAAAAATTGAAATCATTCCACTCATCTTTTCTGACCACAGTGCAGTAAGATTAGATCTCAATTACAGGAAAAAAAATTGTTAAAAATTCAAACACATGGAGGCTAAATAACACACTTCTGAATAACCAACAAATCATAGAAGAAATCAAAAAAGAAATCAAAATATGTATAGAAACGAATGAAAATGAAAACACAACAACCCAAAACCTATGGGACACTGTAAAAGCAGTGCTAAGGGGAAGGTTCATAGCATTACAGGCTTACATCAAGAAACAAGAAAAAAGCCAAATAAATAACCTAACTCTACACTTAAAGCAATTAGAGAAGGAAGAAATGAAGAAACCCAGGGTTAGCAGAAGGAAAGAAATCTTAAAAATTAAGGCAGAAATAAATGCAATAGAAACTAAAGAGACCATAGCAAAAATCAACAAAGCTAAAAGCTGGTTTTTTGAGAAAATAAACAAAATTGACAAACCATTAGCAAGACTCATTAAGAAACAAAGAGAGAAGAACCAAATTAACAAAATTAGAAATGAAAATGGAGAGATCGCAACAGACAACACTGAAATACAAAGGATCATAAGAGACTACTACCAGCAGCTCTATGCCAATAAAATGGACAACTTGGATGAAATGGACAAATTCTTAGAAAAGTATAACTTTCCAAAACTGAACCAGGAAGAAATAGAAGATCTTAACAGACTCATCACAAGCAAGGAAATCGAAACTGTAATCAAAAATCTTCCAGCAAACAAAAGCCCAGGACCAGATGGCTTCACAGCTGAATTCTACCAAAAATTTAGAGAATTTATTTTTGTGTATGGTGTTAGAAAGTGTTCTAGTTTCATTCTTTTACAAGTGGTTGACCAGTTTTCCCAGCACCACTTGTTAAAGAGGTTGTCTTTTTCCATTGTATAGCCTTGCCTCCTTTGTCAAAGATAAGGTGTCCATAGGTTCGTGGATTTATCTCTGGGCTTTCTATTCTGTTCCATTGATCTATATTTCTGTCTTTGTGCCAGTACCATACTGTCTTGATGACTGTGACTTTGTAGTAGAGTCTGAAGTCAGGCAGGTTGATTCCTCCAGTTCCATTCTTCTTTCTCAAGATTACTTTGGCTATTCGAGGTTTTTTGTATTTCCATACAAATTGTGAAATTCTTTGGTCTAGTTCTGTGAAAAATACCGTTGGTAGCTTGATAGGGATTGCATTGAATCTATAGACTGCTTTGGGTAGAATAGCCATTTTGACAATATTGATTCTTCCAATCCATGAACACAGTATGTTTCTCCATCTGTTTGTGTCCTCTTTGATTTCTTTCATCAGTGTTTTATAGTTTTCTATGTATAGGTCCTTTGTTTCTTTAGGTAGATATACTCCTAAGTATTTTATTCTTTTTGTTGCAATGGTGAATGGTATTGTTTCCTTAATTTCTCTTTCTGTTTTTTCATTGTTAGTATATAGGAATGCAAGGGATTTCTGTGTGTTAATTTTATATCCTGCAACTTTACTATATTCATTGATTAGCTCTAGTAATTTTCTGGTAGAGTCTTTAGGGTTTTCTATATAGAGGATCATGTCATCTGCAAACAGTGAGAGTTTTACTTCTTCTTTCCCTATCTGGATTCCTTTTACTTCTTTTTCTGCTCTGATTGCTGTGGCCAGAACTTCCAACACTATGTTGAATAGTAGTGGTGAGAGTGGGCACCCTTGTCTTGTTCCTGATTTCAGGGGAAATGCCTTCAATTTTTCACCATTGAGGGTGATGCTTGCTGTGGGTTTGTCATATATAGCTTTTATTATGTTGAGGTATGTTCCTTCTATTCCTGCTTTTTGGAGAGTTTTAATCATAAATGAGTGTTGAATTTTGTCAAAGGCTTTCTCTGCATCTATTGAGATAATCATATGGTTTTTATCTTTCAATTTGTTAATGTGGTGTATTACATTGATTGATTTGCGGATATTAAAGAATCCTTGAACAGAAACTATAAAACTCCTAGAGGAGAACATAGGCAAAACACTCTCCGACATAAATCACAGCAAGATCCTCTATGACCCACCTCCCAGAATATTGGAAATAAAAGCAAAACTAAACAAATGAGACCTAATGAAACTTAAAAGCTTTTGCACTACAAAGGAAACTATAAGTAAGGTGAAAAGACAGCCCTCAGATTGGGAGAAAATAATAGCAAATGAAGAAACAGACAAAGGATTAATCTCAAAAATATACAAGCAACTCTTGAAGCTCAATTCCAGAAAAATAAATGACCCAATCAAAAAATGGGCCAAAGAACTAAACAGACATTTCTCCAAAGAAGACATACAGATGGCTAACAAACACATGAAAAGATGCTCAACATCACTCATTATTAGAGAAATGCAAATCAAAACCACAATGAGGTACCATTACACGCCAGTCAGGATGGCTGCTATCCAAAAGTCTACAAGCAATAAATGCTGGAGAGGCTGTGGAGAAAAGGGAACCCTCTTACACTGTTGGTGGGAATGCAAACTAGTACAGCCGCTATGGAAAACAGTGTGGAGATTTCTTTAAAAACTGGAAATAGGACTGCCATATGACCCAGCAATCCCACTTCTGGGCATACACACTGAGGAAACCAGATCTGAAAGAGACACGTGCACCCCAATGTTCATCGCAGCACTGTTTACAATAGCCAGGACATGGAAGCAACCTAGATGCCCATCAGCAGATGAATGGATAAGGAAGCTGTGGTACATATACACCATGGAATATTACTCAGCCATTAAAAAGAATTCATTTGAACCAGTCCTAATGAGATGGATGAAACTGGAGCCCATTATACAGAGTGAAGTAAGCCAGAAAGATAAAGAACATTACAGCATACTAACACATATATATGGAATTTACAAAGATGGTAACGATAACCCTATATGCAAAACAGAAAAAGAGACACAGAAATACAGAACAGACTTTTGAACTCTTTCGGAGAAGGTGAGGGTGGTGTGTTTCGAAAGAACAGCATGTATACTATCTATGGTGAAACAGATCACCAGCCCAGGTGGGATGCATGAGACAAGTGCTCGGGCCTGGTGCACTGGGAAGACCCAGAGGAATCGGGTGGAGAGGGAGGTGGGAGGGGGGATCGGGATGGGGAATACGTGTAAATCTATGGCTGATTCATATCAATGTATGACAAAACCCACTGAAATGTCGTGAAGTAATTAGCCTCCAACTAAAAGAAAAAAAAAAAAAACACTACAATATTGTAATTAGCCTCCAATTAAAATTAATTAATTTAAAAAAAAGATAGTGAAGTATGCTGCATAATGTCCACATGTCATAAGTGCTCAATATATGTTAAAGCTGTCAGTCTTTTTCTCTCCAGGTTAATTAATATAGTACAGCATTCTTTTTCAAATATCATAACTCTTTGCAGACTACTTCCCTGTTGGCTCAGACAGTAAAATAATCTGTCTGCAATGTAGGAGACCTGGTTTTGACCCTTGGGTCAGGAAGATCCTCTGGAGAAGGGAATGGCTACCGGCTTCAGTATTCTAGCCTGGAAAATTTCATGAACAGAGGAGCCTGGTGGACTACAGTCCATGGGGTCACCAAGTGTCAGATATGACTGAGTGACTAACACACTTTCCCTAAGTTGGACACAAGTCACTGGCAGAGTCAGTTTGAGAGCTTTCTGAGTGTTGGAGTCTAACCAGTGCTTAGTCGCTCAGTCGTGTCTGACTCTGTGACCCCATGGACCGTAGCCCGCCAAGCTCCTGTACCTATGGGGATTCTCCAGGCTACTGGTGTGGGTTGCCATGTTGGAATCCATAATAACAACAAAATCATGAGGGACATTAAAAACCTAAAAAAAGTAATAGAATGAGAGACAGTGTTCAAATTTCCAAAGGCAAAATTCAGGGAGTTAGTTCGGGACTCCCTACAAATGTAAAAACTAAAGCAATTTTCAAATTTCATCTTTGCAACAAAAACTCTGAAAGCAATTCAGAATTTGGCATTGTGTTTACACAGGAGCGGAAAGAAATGGAAGCCTGCAAGTGCGAGCTGTGAAAAGCAATTGAGAAGAAAGCCCAGGCTGAGAGGGTCAGAAGGGTCCTTGCAGCACTGCTGTCTTGGAGCCCAACACACCTATTAGCCCAGGAGCTCATGGTCTAGAGTCTCTTAAGAAATAAATTCCAGTAAGGTCTCCCAGGGAACACCATTCTGTGATTTTGTATAACTGCACGGAATTAGATGTTAAATCTTCAGTGAGATATGGATCCCAGCTGCACTAACAGCAGTTGGTTAACTCGAGTGGACCCGAGCTCTCAAGTGAGCTCTTCCATTTCCCATCTTGGAACTGGAACAATTTCTCAGATTTGTGAAGAGTTGCACACAGAGTGCTTCCTAAGAATCCTGAATGGTGATTTGCAATGGTATCCTCATCTGTAAATGGGAAAACTAAGAGGAGAGAGGCAGATAATTTGCTCCAGAGAAACTTAATTGGGAAGCAGGGATGAAGAACTCCAGGTTCCGGGATTTGAACACAGCATCAGGTACCTGAGAAGTGATGTCAGCGTCACTCAGTGGGAAAAAACTAGTTTGGGGATTTAGGAGTCGAGGGGAGCAGAGAAGGTAGAAATACGAGAAGAAGGAAGGATAAAAGAAAAAAAAGAATAGAGGAATGAAAAAGAATTACCTTAGCAATCAGACCCTGCAGCAAACACCGCACTCCCCATTCCCACCTTTCGATACCTAACCCATACAGACACCTAGGTTATCAGATAAGAGGCTTTTGGAAATGGGCCCATGGGTACCCAGTTCATATCTGCCAGTTTCTAGCTATATAATTTGGGGCTAATCATGAAATATTTATTAAATTTATCTCCCTCATGACAAAATGGAAAGAAAGATAGCAACCTTTTTACATGGTTGTTACAAGGAATAAAAGTCAAATACTTAGTTTCAGGTACTCAAAATATTTTAATTATTGACATGGTTATTATTATTAGTTACATACTTATAAAGACAGTGGGGAAATCCATTTGAGGACAAATACCCTGACGTGGGGAACCAAGGGTAAATGACACCCCTGATTCACAGGGCTATCTGGCCACAATTGTGTTTCATTGAAAATGTACTATTTTTCATTCCAGGCTTGAAGGTCTCAACCAATGAATCCAGAGTTAGAGTTATTAACAAGCATGTTGCAGAATGCAAAGGAATTCCAAAGAGTGCTGCTTATTGGAGGATTTAAAACATATATTTGACCTTTCCTTGGCTGCCTTCAAAGTCAAAACCCAAGGTTCTCTTAAGTGAGCTTGTCTGATTAATGGCTGCTTTCATGTTCATACACGCCCGCCGGGTCTCCAGTCTCCACCACCGCCTGGTTATCTGTCTTTCTAGATGTTTAGCGATATCTCATCTACAACATGAGCTGCCCTCATTCTTGAGCCAATGTTATTTTTGAAATATTTAGGCTCAGATCCCTCAGAATGTATTTCTAATTTATAGGCAGAATGGTACAGGTAAAAAGAACACAGTCCCAAGAACCAGAGAAACCTGGATTAAACCAGTAGCTGTGTGACCTTCAGCCAAATTAGTCACCTTCTCTGAGCCTCTGTGTGCCCACTTGTGAAATGAAGACATAAACACCTCTTCTTCAAGTCTGTGTCGGACAACTGACAGGATGTACACGAAAGTAAGCGGCACAGAGCCTGATGCGTTGCCTTCCTCTCCAGATCTGTCCCTTGTCACTTTTACCAGCTACCCCACACCAGGCACACTTCCCCACACATGCTGAACTTGGTTCTGCAGCCATCTGGTTAGCCCACATGATGCTGGTCATAAAGGGATTAAGCAAGAATCTGTGGCTACTATTTCCTGAGGGTGTTACAAAGGAGTTTTCATGATGCCCAACTTTCTGCCCAGCTCAGCAGTTGCTCTCAGCTCAGACTGTTAGCTGGAAGAGAATCTACTTATCTTGAGAACTTTTCAACATCTCCCCCATACCCACAGTGTGCAGAAACTGTTCAATCTGAACAGTGCACTATGATCCCAGAAAGGAAATGGCAGGTAAAGAGAACCCAGGTGAGAGAGACAGAAAGACAAGACAGGGCATCTGACACTCAGCCTGCATTTGCAAAGTTCACAGGAGAGAAGCAGAGCTTCCCTGAGAAGCCATTTGATAACATGTGGGCCTCAAGGACCAAATTCTTTCCTTGGATAAGAGTAAGAAGTAAAAAGGGAGCTCAGGTTAAAAAAGAAAAAAAAAAAAGTACTTGGAACAAAATCGCATGAGAGATAACACCACTGAACCAGACCGAGAGTGGATCAGATATATTATTAAAACCACATCAATTGAGGATCACCTCCAATTGTTTGCTGATTTGACTTCTCAGTGAAAAGGAAGGTGGAATGAATATCAGAACCCACTGCAAGCCTTAGTCATCTCTTTTCTATAATATCACACTTGACATTTATTAAAGCATGGACTCTGAAATTCTCAAATATTATTTCCTTTATAAAGTTCACAGTAAAAAAAAATCTAAGAATTGGTGATACAAGCATTCAAAAACTAGCAATTGAAATCTTACTGTGCACCAAGTGCTCTGGTAGGCAGTTAACATATAATAGTGATCAGAGCAGATAATGTCTCTGGTTTTATGAGGCTTATCTCTTCAGAGTTCCTTGGACTGCAAGAAGATCAAAATAGTTTGTCCTAAAGAAAATCAATCCTGGATAACCATTGGAAGGACTGATGCTGAAGCTGAAGCTCCAATACTTTGGCCACCTGATTCAAAGAGCCGACTCATTGGAAAAGACCCTGATGCTGGGAAAGATTGAGGGCAGGAGGAGAAGTGGGCAGCAGAAGAGGAGATGTTTAGATAGCATCTCTGACTCAGTGGATTTGAATCTGAACAAAGTCCAGTAGAAAGTGAAGCACAGAGGAGCCTGGCATGCTGCAGTCTATGGTGGTGCAAAGAGTCAGACATGACTTAGCAACTGAACAAATCTTTCAGTGGGGGGAAACAAACAAGTACAAAAATTCAGATAATAAGTGTTATGGGGAAAACTAAACAAGAGTAAGGGAGATAAGTATTAGGAGCGGGTTACTATTTATGGAGGGTAGTAATAAAGGTCTAAGAAATTGGCATTTGAACAGACACACAAAAGATGAGAGAGGGCAGAGCTGGCAGACACTGGGGTGATGGGTGTCCTGGGAAAAGGAACAGCTCAGTGCCAAGGCCCTGGCACGGGACCTTACCCAGCAAACTCAGGAGCTGCGAGGAAGCCAGGTGAGGCAGGGGCTGAGACATAGGAGATGACAACAGAAAGTTCACAGCATCTTAGTTCTCCTAGGGGCTTTAGGACCCTTAAGGACTTTGATTTTTTGGCTCTGAATGAAACAGCTGCTGGAATGCTTTGCGCTACAGGGTAACATAATGTCATTTAGGTTTTAACAGGATCTTTCTTGCTGTTGTGTTGACGAAAATAGACCACAGGGTGGAACAAGTAATAATGAAAGCAGACAGACCAGTTATAAAGTTATTACGGTAATTCAGACGAGAAACTTGCAGTCCCCTAAACCAGTGTGATAGAAGTGGAGGCATGAGAGGAGTCATCAGCTCTTCTAATAACCCATGGACCAGGAAGAGTTTACAGAGCAGCGGCAAGATCTCTGTCCAAGGGACACAAAATGGGTAAGTAACATGTGTCTTCCCCTTCTTTTACAGAGTTATCAATTAGGGAGGCTTCTTTTTATTCCTGGCAATAAAATGGATTATGCTTAAATATATTTTTTTCTGCCTGGAATTCCTCCCCCTCTTGGCAAATTGGGTAACTCCTACTTGACCTCCAAATAGCAACTGAAACATCTCCTGACCTAGGAAATATTTCATGATGGATGACCCTCTTCCATCCCAGGCCTGTAGTCTAGGTTGCAAGTAAAGTGACAGTGAAAGTCGCTCAGTCGTGTCCGACTCTTTGTGACCCCATGGATTATACATTCCAAGGAATTCTCCAGGCCAGAATATTGGAGTGGGTAGCCATTCCCTTCTCCACAGGTTCTTCCCAACCCAGGGATAGAACCTAGGTCTCCCACATTACAGGCGGATTCTTTACTGTCTAAACCAGCGGGGAAGCCCAAGAATACTGGAGTGGGTAGCCTATCCTTCTCCAGGGGATCTTCCTGACCTAGGAATCGAACCAGGGTCTCTTGCACTACAGGTTGATTCTTTACCAGCTGAGCTACAAGAGAAGCAGCCTAGGTTAAAGGTCTGTATTTTTTTCCTACATAACGGATCCCCACTGACTTGGTTTGTTAAAACATACATAAATATTATTCCCTCACAGTCTGAAATCAAGGTATCTGCAGGGTTGGTTCCTTTTGGAGGCTGTGGGGGGATATGTTCCATGCCTTTCTCCCAGGACCCAGTGGCTTCCAATAATTCCTTGCATTCCTTGGCCCAGAAACTTCGTAAATTCAATCTCTGCCTTCAGCTTTTGGGGCCTACCACATGAGGCTAGGTGTCCATTCTCCCTCTCATTTCTCTGATAATGACACCAGTTATTAGATTTAGGGCCTGTCCAAAATCCAGGATGATATAACCTAAAGATCCTTAACCAAATCTGCAAGACCCTATTTGCAAATAGGGTCACATTTACAGGTATTGAGGGTTAGGACACAGTCATATATGTGTGTGGAGGAGGCACTATTTAACCCATTCTCAGGCCCCTCCTGCATTCCTCCAGAGACATTTCATTGCTTACCATACTCTCCCTCAACTGTCTTCTTACTGGTCTGTCCAAGCTAAGAGATTTAAGTTTTTCAAGCATGCACATCATGTCTTTCATCTCTCTTTCTCCAGTTCCACTCACAGGTCTTGGCACATAATAATCAATCACTCCTTATTGAATAAACCAATTACAAATCACAGAGTAGAACTTCTAAAATCAATAAAAGATTTAGCCAAGTGTCACCAGGCAGTTTAAACTTCCTATTATCATTGGAGAAGATACTCAGGTATTTAATGTTGGTCTTTTACAAGTGCTTTTACAAATTTATATTTTCTCCTTCAACATGACAGAATATATAGTATAAATGAAATTATATATCTATACATTGGGCAGTGGAGAAGAAAAATTCTTAAACATAAGAAATATACTAGCAGCTTTAGAAGTTTTAAACAAAACCCATCTCAATAGTTAAATAATTTCCTCTTCCTTCACTCACCATTCATGGTGATGTTCTTTTACATTTACTATTTTTCAAAAGAAGAATCAGAAGCCTTCAACATCCAGAATGATACCATATCTGAAAGTTATTTCCAAGAAATTACTAGAGTGAAGAACAGAGTCAAAACAGTAAGCATGAGAGAAAACATCTAGGAAACCAGATGAAGTGAATGAGATTTTCAAAAGTGTTCTTTGTATCTAAAATAAGGGGGGAAAAAGGAATTGATGATCACTGGATAAAAAAATCTGAGAACCTGAGAAGCAATATATAGAAAAGACTTGGAAAGAAGAGAAGTAGAGCTTGTCCTCAGTCACAGAAGCCACGTCAAAGAGTAAAAGCAAAGAGCTGAGGACTTAGGACATTTCTCAACGTGAAATGAAACGAGCATATGGAGAGAGGATATAAAGGGGGTTCTAGTCTCTCAGACCCCAAGTCCCCTAGAGATCCCAGTAGCAACCTCTTGGGATTAAGCCAACTCAAAAGACCCTTTTCTTGATGGCATCATAGTGTTTTAGGTGGCAGGAAGTATTCTCATTCGGATGGAAATGCTTAGTTAACGTGAGTCTGGAACTGCCAGAGGTCATCTCTCCTTCCATGTGACAGAACCTTCCTAAGAAAGAAAGGTACCACAGAAAAATTCAGACTGAAAGAATGGGAAAAGAGAGATGTCTTCCTCAAACTAATTTGGACAGTAGTCCAGAAGTGCCTGATCTACCCCTGGATTGCTAGTTTCAGGAGCCAATAATCCATGGTGTGCTTGAGCTAGTTTGAATTGACATTGCATCACTTACATCTTTTTTTTTTTTTTTTTAACTAATACAGGAGAAAAATAAGCTTCCCTATTTTGGGAACATCAATTAATTCAGCATGGCTAGAACTGAAAACGATATTAAAAAGGGGCAGGAGATGAGGCTGGAGACAGAAGAAGAATGAGAGTTCAAGTGGGTAAAAGCTGATATGATGTGAAGCTGCTTGTGACTGCAACTACAAGTGGTACAGATCTCACAGCTAAGGTTTTATGTGCATGAAAAATTCAGATCACACCAACAGCCACACTGAAGAAAGGGCTCTGAAGCAGGAAGAACTCAAGGGGAGAAGACATCTTCTTTTTCAGAAAGATAATATAGAGTAGACAGCAAAGCCACCCTGCCCCAGATGCCACGCAACACTGATACAGCATGTTGTAGCAGACCAGGCACAGTGTAGGTGTGTGAAATACAATGGTGTAGAATGACCTGTGGTCAGGAGATAGGTCCTGAGCATCTCTTCCCAACCAGACTGGGTGGCCTTACAAAAGTCATTTAACACACTGGAAATAGAGAGAATGACCCCCTACTCTGTCAACTCCACAGGATTTTCAAGATGTCCAAATAAGACACAGATATGCCAACACTTTGGAAATTGTAAAGTTCTATGCAAATGTCCACTCTTCTTAATGTTGTCAGGAGATCAGGGCTGGGTGTGGGCTTTGATAGTCATTTTCTGTGTGATCATGAGGTCATTAAAACTTTGGGATCTCATTTCACTTCTTTCTAAGAAGAGATCAAACTCCATTGTGTTAAATGTTCCTTCCAACTACAACAAGATTTCAGTAATTCTCCAAGTATGCATTTTCTCTTTTTGGAAAAGAGGCAAATAGTTGAGTTTAGTAAAGTCATTGGGATTTTTCCAGAAGGCAAGAACCATACTGTTTCTGAAGAATGGGCCCAATCACATGTCAGTTCCATAGCCAGCAGCACCTACAGTTATAATACTACTAACAGAAGCAAAATTTCCAGTGTTAATTCTGAACAACACAAGGGTTAAATTTGCATTGACTATTTGCTTTAATAAAGCAGTTAGTTTGCTGTGCATTCTTTAAGAAAGAATTCCATAAAATTTGTTAAAATTAAACTCCTGGTACTTAACAGATTAAATTACAAGGAAAATTCACTTCAGGTTGACATATCATTCCCTGGAGAAGCAGAATAATTGAGGTGTTCATAATACAACAACTATCATTGCATAGAATTTTCACAGCCAAAAATTGCCGTGAAATACACTGAGACACTGTGATGAGGCAGGCAGGCAGGTTTTATCCCCATTGAAAAGGTAGGAAAACTAAAGCTCTGGATGTAACCTGAAGTGAAGGGAAGTGATAGTCACTCAGTCATCTCTGACTCTTTGTGATCCTTTGGATGGTAGCCCACCAGGCTCCTCTGTCCATGGGATTTCCCACACGAGAATATTGGAGTGAGTTACCATTCCCTTCTCCAGGGGATCCTCCCTCCCCATGGATGAAACCTGGGTCTTGAGCCATCACATCAAAATACAGAGTGGGTGGGACAAGTGGAATTTGAATTCTGAGTCCTTTGACTTCCAAGTCTCTATTAGGCTCTATTCCCACCTGGTACCAACTCTCCCAGGGTTACTATTAGGTGCCACTGTTCTTGCTTTTGTGTTAGGTACAGAGGAGATCGCTAAGTTTTTGAACCAGGGAGGGAAAGAAAAGACAAGCATTATGAGTGGCCCAGACCAGCTGAATGTCATCAGGAGAGTTCAGATGAGTTTGTTGTATGGGTTTACACAACCAAATACACATCATACAATCCTCCATCTTCTATATCCAATTTCAGGTCCAGTGCCCACAGGTGTGATTGATGGAACTCAATTAATACTGCTCTCTACTGCAGATTTCTTAGTGACACCAAGTTTTCTCAGCATGTTACAGCTGCCCTGAAATCTCTCCACAGGCTTCTGCCACAATTGGGTATTGATTGAAAAATTCTATTACTGTACTTAGTTACATAGCTTTCAATAAACAGGTCACAGACACACCATGGCTGGTTTCAAGGAGAGCTGAAAGAGCCAAGGGCAATGGGATACCTGAGAAAATTAGCAAGAAGACTTAGAGTCTCAGACAGGATGCACGGATCTCCTTATTAGAGTGTGATCTGTTAATTTCAGAAGTACTGACTCTCTTCTCGTCCTCAAATGAGGCACACCTGCTGGATACAAAATTGAAAATGTTTAACAGAAACCTGATTATGCTTCAAAGAAAGACAAGAAGAAGCACTTGGCATGTGATGGTTTGGAGGAGCCAACACACACATAATCCAGTTAACACGTATTGAACAGCCCCTTGATCCCCAGGCACCAAACTGGGTGCTGGAAGATGATAAGAAACATAAGACATGATTGTGATTTCCAATGGCAACTCACAGGTCAATCTAGTCTGCTACCTATTTTTGTGAGTAAGGTTATATAGGAACACAATCAAACTCATTAATTTCCATATTTTCTTTGCCTGCTTTTATGCTATAATGGCACAGTTGAGTAGATATGATGGAGACTATATGCCCCAGAAAACTAGAATATCTGCTACTCCTCTCTTTACTAAACATGTTTGCTGACCTATGGACTAGACTATTGTGGGAGAAATAGGTACTAAAGGGCAATCTGAGTGTAACACCCTAAATTCCTAATAATCAGAACACATCGTGATCAGAAAAAGAAAAAAATACCTACACTTTCCTTAGATCGCCAAGGAAAACTGTGTGAGCTGTCTCTGAAAGAATGAATGAGTGAGGTAAAGGAAGGTAAGAAAAGGGGTGAAGGTCACACAGAAGTGCCTGCTAAGCAAAAGCACAAATTTGTGGATAAAGAAGATCATTCATGGTTAGGGAAACACAATCTCCATAGGAGGAGCTGAACTATGTGAGTTTCAAGAGGAAGTTATGAGCCTGATTATGAAGTGTCTTCTTTGTCATTCTGGGGGGCCCAGGCTTTGTCTGCAGGATACTCCAGACTACTGAAAGGATTAAACAAGGGAAGAAATAGTCAAATTTGTATTTGACTGGATCTCTCTTAGAGGAAAGAGGATTTTGAATTGTGAGAGACAAAATTAAAAACTGTTAGAAGCAATGCAATAGCACAAGTGGTAGATAATAGAGGTGTAGGCTGTGGTTGTGGTGAAACTCATTCAGTATTAAGGGAAGGAGACCAATGAAGAGGAAGATGGGTGTCACTGAGCAATTTCCTTAAAAATGATGTCAACCATAGCCAACATCTCTGACAAGCTTTTTCAACACATAGAAAATCTCTCTGAGACATGTTGCAAGGATACTGAATACAATAGAGGAAAGAAGAAAAAGGTAACAACAGGGGCTTAAAAGAAGAGAAAGGTGACTACAAATGTGGTCTATGTCAGACACAGTGCCAACTTCTTCACACGCTATTTCTCGATTCTTTCTATTGCCAGAAACAAACACACACTATTGTAGCCATGTTAAAATAAAGGAGTCTCCCTAGTCCATGGCATCGCCAAAGAGTCAGCCGTGACTTAGCAACTAAACAACAACAAGCCCCTAGATATTGTGTAACATGATGAGTAGAGAGTCTGGGATATGACAAGTGCTTAACAGATTTGATGTCTTCACTTATGGGACTGTCCTGAGAAATTACCCTTATTAAATTCACACATAACTGAGAGCTTTGTCATTTAACAGATGATTCTACATACCCTCTCTCACCCAAGCATTTTTCAGGTATTCAGAACCCAGTAGAGACAGTTCAGACCTGGCCTTGGTATCACAGAGGTTATAATCCATGGTGCTGCTATACACATCTCCCTCAGATAGTAAGAGTTTGGTTTGGAAGCAAAAATCAGATAGCTTGAATCAATTCCATATTTTGATCATTTATATATATAAACAAGCTCACATGGCTTTCTAACTATGAAGATATTTGGGAACTCAGAACAATAATAAATGAGCTCTCAATTGGTTTCTTCTTCAAAAAACAAAAGTGTTACTCAGTACACATGTTTCTTATCTGAAGCTCTAAACTCCATATGATGTTTGTCTGCTCTCTCCTCCAAACCTGAACAGATTACATATGTCAAGTACTAAAGTAATTATACAAGGAAGCCATTAGGCTGAGCTGACTCTAATGCAACAGGATCCTATGTAAGCAAATAAAATGTAAGCCAGTGTCAATTCCTATAAATGTCTCAAGGTTAAGAAATCTTAAAAAAAAAAAAAACTAAACTTATGATGAACCAATCACAGCCGACCAACTAGTGTTTCCCAAAGAAGGCAAGCTCGTAAGCTACAGCCAAGCAGATGACCTCCTAGCTTTGTTTCCAGATCTGCTCTACAAAAGCCCTTCCTACTGTGGGGGTGCTGCTAGATTTGAATTGATGTTTGCTAAAGTAAACTCAAAAATTTTATGAGAACTCAAAAATATGTATGTGGCTGTGCATGCGCTTCAGTAGTCTCTGACTCAGTGCGACCACAAGGACAGTAGTCCACCAGGCTCTTCTGTCCACGGGATTCTCCAGTCAAGAATACTGGAGTGGGTTGCCGTGCCCATCTCTAGGGGATCTTCCTGAACCAGGGATTGAACCCGCATCTCTTATGTCTCCTGCATTGGCAGGCAAGTTCTTTACCACTAGCGCCACCTGGGAAGCTCCAAAAATATGTACAGAATATACAAAATAAAAATTTGTGCTTTTGACAATGCTAGGAAACCACACAGATAAAATAGAGTCCTCTATAGTTAATAGTTTATTTTGCAGTTCTAGAAGCTTAAGAAGTGACTCCCTTTTCTGAAGTCTGTCATTATGTAAATGTATAACATACTATATTCTGCCCTGGCTGATTTCTAGTGCTTTACAAATTACATAGATCTTGCTATAAACTGTGAGTTTTTCTAAGAAATTGATACATCTCTTCTCCCTCCCTCATTCAGTGCCCAATTCAGGGATAATCATACATATCAAAGGCAGAATGGGAGTAAAAGGTGTATTAGCTTGCTTCAGTTGTGTCCGATTCTTTGCGACCCTGTGGATTGTAGACCACCAGGCTCCTCTGTCCAAAAGATTCTCTAGGCAAGAATACGGGAGTGGATTGCCATTCCCTTCTTCATATATTAGCTTCAGTTCAGTTCAGTTCAGTAGCTCAGTCATGTCCAACTCTTTGTGACCCCATGAACCGCAGCCTTTATGGAAAACCAGAGCCTGGGACAAGTTTGAATGTTTATGAGGGAATGGTGGGGGAGTTGATGCAATCCAATGAAAGCAAGAGGGAAAGAGAGACAAAGAGGGAAGGAGAGACAACCAGAAGTAGTCACGCCTGTTTGCTAGCCCTGCCCTAACAAATTACCACCAACTGGGTGGCTTCTACAATGAAACTTTACTCTCTCACAGTTTAGAGACTAGAAGTCCAAGACCAAGGTGTTGGTAGGGTTGGTTCCCCCCAAGAACTGCTTGTTCCATGAAGGAGAATCTGTTCTATGCTCTTCTCTCCTAGCTTCAGGTGGTTTGCTGGCTACCTCTGCCCTTTCTTGTCTTTCAGAAATATCACCTTGATCTCTGTGTTCACCTTCATGTGGTGTGTGTGTGTGTGTTCAAATTTCCCCTTTTAATAGGGACACCAGTCACAATGGATTAGAGGCTCTCCCCACTTCACTATGACCTTATCTTAATTATATCTGCAGCCCTAAATTTCTAAATGAGGTGATGTTCTGAGATACTAGAGGTTAGGATTTCATCATATGAATTTTGTGGGAACATAGTTCAACCCATAACAGTAGGTATGATACTGTGATATAATAAAATATATATATATATATATATATATATTTTTTTTTTTGGATTGATTTTATTTTATTTTTTTTTTTTTTTTATTTTTTCAGTGGGTTTTGTCATATATTGACTATATATTTTTAACCTTCATCCACAGTTCCTGGTACACAGCTCCTAAAACTCTTATAATTCCTTATGTAAGAGTTGTAGCGGCATCTGTCTTTTAAATTATTTCATTTGTGTATTGGGGTTCCCTGGTGGCTTAGACGGTAAAGAATCAGTCTGCAATGCAAGAGGCCTGGGTTCAATCCCTGGCCTGGGAAGATCCCCTGGAGGAGGGCATGGCAACCCACTCCAGTATTCTTGCCTGGAGAATCTCATGGACAGAGGAGCCTGGCGGGCTATAGTCCATGGGGTCACAAAGAGTCAGATATGACTGAACGACTAAGCACAGCATATTTATTTATTTGACCGCTCTGGGTCTTAGTTGCCACATGTGGGATCCAACTCCCTGACCGGGGATCTAACCCTGGCACCCTGCATAAGCAGCATGGAATCTTAGTCACTGGACCATGAGGAAAGTCCTGGGACATCTTCAAAAAAAATTAGTTTTGTCCCAGTTCCACAGTATGAAGGTAAAGTGGATATCTTTCGTTATTCATAATAAATCCCTTCCAACTACACCTGTTTATGTTAATAAGGCGACTTCTGACAAGCACTAACAATGGGACTGGTGGCCAAAGGAACCAACCACATGATTAGCTGGTTGGAACTTTCAGCCCTGCCCCCATCTTCCATCTCCATGGAGGGAAAAGGGCCTGGAGGTTGAGTTCAGTCACCAATGGCTAATATTTTAATCAACAATGCCTGCAAAATGAAGCTTCCACAAAACCCTGAAAAGACAGGATTTGAAGAACTTCCAGATTAGGACACATCGCAGTCTCTCCTTTATAGTAGGTAAAACAAAACAACATTGTAATGATGGAAATGGTTTCTTGGTGACACGGGATGCCTTGGAAAAGCCATTATAAAACTTCTGCCTCTCAGAACAGACTTCAAGAAGGAGAGAAAACAAGTCACATGTTGTGTCCTTATGACTCCTGCCTTTTCTTCATCAAAGTTTGCTCCAAAGAGCACTGACTGTCCTGTAATTTCAGATGGCGTTATTCCACCTCCACAAAAGTGCTGGAAAAGCCAGAGCTTCTAGGGTCTGGTCAGGTTGGATTTAGACATGGGAGGTGCAGCAGATCCTCCCAGAGCCAGCATGACGGAAGTTGTCCCAAAGCCTGGCAGTAGACCCCAGGATAGGTGAGAGAATCAGTACACTCTGGTTGGTGGCTGGAATACTAGTATTGTGAGAGTGACAGAAGCCACTGCTCAGCTATTCCAGCTGGAAGCAGGGAAAGCAGCCAAGGCCCAGAGGACAGATGGGCTCAGAGTGCCTGGGGAAGTACATAAAATTGGTCTAGTAAACATGTGTTTAAAAACACAGCAAAACATAATTGTCAACACTCACACAAACATGATAAAAAAAAAAACATAACAATGTATGGAAAATTAGTGATGGGTGAGTGTATTCATTTCCTAGGGCCGCCATAATAAATTATTGCCAACTTGGTGGCTTAACAGAAACAGGAAAGTATTCTCTCACTCCATGGCTTCTAGCTGCATAAATTCAATTCTGTCTGCATCTTATCTTGCTGTGCATACCTGTCTTCACATGGAATTCTCCTCTTTTTATAAGGAAACAAGTCATATTGGATTAGGGCCACCCCAATGACCTCATCTTAGGTTGATTACATCTGCAAAGACTCTACTACCAAATAAAGTAACAGTCACACATACAGAGAGTCAGGACTTTAATAATATTGCAGGGGAAAGCTTAAAATGAAATGTTCAGTCTTGTCCAACTCTGCAACCCCATGGACCGTAGCCTGCCAGGTTCCTCTGTCCATGGGATTCTCCAGGCAAGAATACTGGAGTAGGTAGCAATTTCCTTCTCCAGGGGATCTTCCTGACCCAGGGATCGAACCCAGGTCTCCTGCTTTGAAGGCAGACTCTATGCTATCTGAGCCACCAGGGTCGGGGATAGGGGTTGAGGATGGAACACATACAATTCAACACATGACACTGAGGATAAGACAAGCAGGGCTCTAAAAGTGGATTTATTCCTGACAACTTGCTTGATCTTTGGCATCTCTTGAACTGGGGATTCCACACTCAGTAGGTAAGTGGTCTCTGACTCTTTGCGACCCCATGGACTATAGCGCACCAGGCTCCTCTGTCCATGGGATTTCCCAGGAAAGAATACTGGAGTGGATGAGATGAATGGCTCTTAATCTTTTACAGGTAGACCCCTCTCCATAAAATTCATATAACTAAACACATACAAATGTTTCATGGGATTCCTAGGCCTCCTAAAGCCCATCCCTGGAACCTTAAGAACAATCTCTGTCCCAGTTAATCAAGATCTTGTCAAACTTTGCCAGTTTAGAGTTTTATTATTAATTTCTATGCCTTATTAACATTTTTGCTCAAATTTTATGAGCTATTTCAAGTCCTGTGGCAAGGATAGCTCTCTTTAGACTTAAGAAAAGAAACGCTTCTTTCCTACTTGCAATACTGTCCATGCCAGGACTTTCAAGGGATGAATGATGTTGGATATCTTCTGAGGAGTCAGAGTACCTTTGTTGCTATAAATATGGGGTAAAGTTTCATTATAATAGAGGAGCAGTCAGCACCTCTATCTGCACCCACTTCAGAAGTTCTGGGGTAAATAACTTTATCAGGAAGTTTGATAGCTCTAGACCTTGGGCCTTGCCCAGACCAGATAACCTTGCACATTTTAGCTACTCTGAGAACCCCATATTCAATCAGCAAAGTCTGAGAACCTCTGACACAATGAGACCTATTTAAAGGATGTATGATTGGTGATCACACATACTTTATGTTTTCTCCAATGTCTTTAATTTGTAACTGCTCTTTATAAAGCAGGAGGACTGTAGTTATCTGACTGCCTTAACAGCGTTCTGAGTGGTGGTAGTGGTGGTTATGCACTCAGTCATGTCTGACTCTTTTGGGACCCCATGACTGTAGCCCAGAAGACTCCCCTGTCCATGGGATCTCCCAGGCGAGAATACTGGAGTGGGTTGCCATTTCCTTCTCCAGGGCATCTTCCCAACCAGGGAGCAAACCTGTGTGTCTCCTGCTTGGCAGCTGGGTTCTTTTACCGTTGAGCCACCTGGGAAGCCCTTACACTCTGATTAGCATTTAGCAAATGCTACTGAGGACAGAACAGTAGTGAATCAACTCCCACAACACACTACCTATAGAAACTGTATGACACGGGCAGTTTCACTATTGCTTTGTCTATACATCACATCTCTCTCAAAGACTGTGAGAAACTGGAGGTGAGGAATCATGTTTCACTCTTCTGTATTTCTCAACTCAAGAACCACGTGGCAGAGTAGCTGGGCCATGATGAGGGTGAGGAAAGAGAAGCATGCAGGGACATAACTTGGGAAGCTCTCACTCATAAGGACATGCAAGCATGCTGCACAAGAGATAGAGAATTTGTTAAGCAGTGGCTGAATGAAGGGGGACCAAGGAAAGATGAAGGAAGACAAGCAGTGGACGAAAGAAACTGTGAGAGGAAAAAGGCAGGCTGGCAGAAAAGAAGGGGGCAAATCATAGTTAATGGGTCAGAGACACCATTCACTAAGTAACCATTTGCTCTTCTATATTTCTCAGCCTCCACTGCAGTCGCTCAGGGTCCTGTGACTAGTTTTAGCTCTGAGCAGAAGTCACATGGGCCATGTAAGAGTCAGTGGATCCTGTCTACCCATTCTTTCTGCTGTCACAGTGATCTTGGAAGATCTTATACTTCCAAGTATAAGGGATCTTATACTTATGTCAAACACATAGCATCAGATGGAGGAGGATGATTCAATGCACATCAGACTTTATATGAGTAAGAAATAAACTTTTATAGTATACGCTATTGAGATTGTCTGTTTTACTATTAGAATGACATAGTCTTTCTATCCTGATTAATACAATGACACATCAAATGTGATGGATGGGGTGATAATGTTATCTTTAATCACAGGAGAAAAACAAAAAGGATCCAGAGACATGCTTTACTTTGATATAAATTATACAGATGAACTCATCTTTCCCAGCCTCTTCCCTTTCAGTTCCATTTTTAAGAAAAATTATACTCAATGTTCCAAGTCACGCACACTGAAAACTGCCATTTCATTGAAAAGACCTTAGCAACCTACCTTGTCCCAGCTTGCATTAATAACTCTTTGCATTGAAACAACTTTCCTAAGAGTCCCTTCTCACATTACATCTGTTTTAATGATTGTATATGGTTTAACTGAGCATAATACTCGCCAAGTTTTCACATACTGAAATTTCAACCCAGTAATCTCTTTATTTAAGCCTTACTCTCTCAGAATATCAATAAGATCTTCAAAAGGAATATCTTTTATCTCTTGTGAGTTTTGGAATTTAACTTCTTCTTGCTATAATCCTTGAGTTTAATAACTTTAGCAGTTAGACATTTAAAGGCCACTGGAGTAAAGGAATGAAAACATAATAAAATTAAGAAAGTTTAACTGTACAGTATTTTATTTTCATATCTGTTTAATATGTGTATATGTTCTATACGATGTGTACACGCAGGAGATGTTGTAAGTGTAGTGCCAAAAGCAACAGATTAGAAGAATAAAGACCTAATTCTAGTGCTGCCTTTTACCTGTTATTAACTTTACAATCTCAATGAAATCACTTAAACTATTTCATTTTTCATGTATAAATTTTGATAGAACCAAGTAAGACTAAAAAACAAGTTGGAAAGACTCTAAATTCTGAATTAACAGTCCTGGGAATGACACCTAGTTCCCCCATCTTTCTAATTAATTTTTTTCTATTGGAGTATAGCCAATTAACAATGCTATGATAATTTCAGGTGAGCAGCAAAGTGACTTGGCCATACATATATGTGTATCCATTCTCCCTCATATCCAGGCTGCCACATAAGACTGAGCACAGTGCCCTGTGCTATACGATAAGTCCTTGCTAATTCCAGTGACTCTTGTTTGGGCAAGTCACTGACCTCCAGAAACCTCAAGTGGGTCAACTATATATGGCAATGAAGTCACCCTATACAGTCACTGTGATATTCAAAATAAAATATATGTAAAGGGGCATGTCATAATATACGTAAAAGGGCATGTCATAAAGCCTGGCCAATAAAATATATTTACTAAAGGTGTTTCTGTAAGTGCTACATATATGGGAAATGTTACTGTTACTAATATATACATGAAAACATTTTCCAGTTAATATTCCATGGCAAGTTTATGCCATAAGCTGAAAAAGTTTATCAGAAACCAAGGATTTGACATCACAATTACAGTTTTGATAATAAAAGAAGGTCGCCTTTAAAGAATGTTGAATACTTCTTGATGTACTGAATAATGTACATGACGCATTATTGCATAAATGTCAGATGTCGATTTTGCAAGTCTATTAAAACAGACTTGGGATAAACTGTCATAAAAGCGAATACTGAAATAGAACTGAAGCCAACTCTGATCAAGGGTGGAAGTGATATGAATCTCTCTCCTCTGCCCTTGGGCTTGATGATCTGATTAGCTACATGAACTTGGGTATATTATTTTCATCTTTATAAGCTTTAGCTTTCTCCTTTGCAAAATTTGGAAATTAGTAGTATCTACATTGCTGACATTATTGGGGGAATATCTTAAAGAAAAAATGTAAGGGACTCAGCAGAGGGCAGACCCAACACAATAAATACTGGCCAGGGGCTTCCTGGTTGGTGCTGGTTCAATCCCTGGGTGGGGAAGATCCCCCGGGGGAGGGAATGGCAACCCACTTTGGTATTCTTGACTGGAGAATCCCCATGGACAGAGGAACCAGGTGGCTACAGTCCATGGGGTTGCAAAGAGTCAGACATGACTGAAGTGACAGCACACACATGCACACACACGCAAGAGGCATAGAAGTTATCATGTGGTCATGTGGGGGTTAAGATGCTACCCTCTGGAACCAGACTAATCAGGTGCTCAATCCTGATACACTGCTTATGTTTTCTTTGTATCTGTGAACTGATCTAAAAATTAGAAATCATAAATGTATCTGCTTCACAGGTTTCATCTGAGAATTAAAAGAGCTAATGCATGTAAAATGTTGAGAATTATATCTGATCAGTAAGCAGAAAGTGGTCTATTATGAGCATTAAAACAGGTTAAAAACCACTTGGAAAAAAAGAAGAAAAGACTTTTAGATGGTATTCCTTCAAATGATAAAAACAAACAAACAAAAAACCTTTTGTTTGAAATGAAAGAAAGTCCAATGAAAACAGAAAGGAACTGATGGGTGGTGGGGGAGAGAAAACAGGCTCAACAGGTAAGTCTCTGTGAATGTGTCACTGGGAGATTTAGGAGGGTATAGATGGGACAGAGCTGGTATTCATGGTGGCAGCTGGCATAATTAGGACAATGAAACACCCTAAAGTTCTGTTGGCCACTGTCTGGAGCTAAGGGGAGCAGATTTTGGCAACTGTGATCAAAATGCTCTGAAATCTACAAAGCAGGATACCAGTGTTATTTTTAGTGCTACTGCTATACAACACCATGCCTGTAGCACATTGCTCATTCATTTTTCCCACAGGTGTTTGTTTATGCTTTCCTGCTCTATGCCAGACACAATCCTAAGCTCCAGTGACGCAGCACAGAACAAAAGGCTGCGATCTTCCACTCATGGAGCTTATAGTCTAGCAAGAAGACGGACATTATAAAAACAGACTTACACAAATAAATACAGAACTACAAATTATGAAACTCCTGTGAAGGAAGAAGACAGAACTAGTACAGTGTTTAAGAGTATAGCTTTGCACATTGAGTTTAAATCCCGGCCCTCCCACTTACAAATGGTGTGACTTTGGGCTCTCCATGCCTTGGAAATCATTCTGAAAATGAAAACAACGAATTAACTACTTCATAGGGTGATTGAGAAAATAAAATGAGATAACACCTATAAGTAAAAGAATTAAACTCTAGAACATAGCAAGTACATAGTATTAGTTATTATTTTAATCACAAGAGTTTCATGGAAAGGCTCTTTCTTCACTTTGTTAATCAAAATATCCAGAGGGCAAACAATACACTCACTCACACACACACACACACACACACACACACACACACACACACACACACACATGATATACGCATAACATTATCAGTCAACTGCTCTTCTAACCTATGATTGGCATGATAAACAAAACATCCAACTTTTCACTTTCTAACTAAATGTGGTATATAAATGGATGCAAGTTTTTAGGGAAGAAAAGGACCTAGCTATATCATAGGCTTTATTTGACTATCTTCAGGCAGGTTGGGACACAGGCAGCAAGCATCCATCCCACTCTAAAAGACCTCCTGGGAAAGGGACATTTTAATTTCCATTGGCAGATTAAAAAAAAAAAATCAGAAACTCCATACTCAAATGAAGGGTAATGTTTAATCCAAAGGGATTTATGGCTTGAGTCACATGGTTACTATTGACAACTCTGCGATTAGATCGGCATTTTCCCCACAGCTTTTTTCTTAGTTTAAATATGATCAGGAAAAAGAAAGACCCTGAGATAGTTGAGCGAAAAGGGAGATAAAAAGGAGAAAGAGAACAAAAGGGAGAGAGAGCATAATAAAGGAAATATCTAAGTCAAAATGAATGCATTTGAATTTTTTGTCTTTTTCAAGCTCTTGGTGTAACTGCCAAAAAATATTTAGAGGTACTTATAGGAATGCTTAAATTGAAAACTGTTGTTCAGACAGTAAAGAATCTGCCTGTAATGCTGGAGACACATATTCGATTCCTGGGTCAGAAAGATCTGCTGGAGAAGGGAATGGTTACCCACTATAGTATTCTTGCCTGGAGAATTTCATGGACAGAGGAGCCTGGCAGGCTACAGTCCATGGGGTTGCAAAGAGTAGGACAGGACTAAATGACTAACATTTTCACTTTTTATAGGAATGCTTAAATTGAAAACCTAGGATTGACTTACAGGAGAATGAATAAAATTCAGTACATTTTAAAGTGTTCCAGACAGTTTAAGTGCCAGTTTAAAAAATAAAGCTTGGCTTCTTTTATTTTGCAATATCATGAAAATTATGAGTTTTAAGAAATATTAAATATTTTCTTTCTCTAATTGAATTAGATTCCTCTTCAGGGGCCTCTGTAAATAGCTTAGTGTGCTCACAGAGGATATCATGCCTCTAATTCTATTAAGTACAAATAGATTTTATTTTTTAACCTGTGAAGCAATGAAGAGTCAAAACTAACAAGTTGGTTCATCTTGCTCTGGAACAAAAGGCATCGGAGCTGTTCTTTTCTCTTCTTCTTTCTGTTCCCACAGTACCTGTTCTCAGGTTCCCTCCCCAGTGGCCTCCACAGATACAGCACATCAAGCCACTATCAGAGAATCTAGACAGTCAGAGATACTTACACTACTACAGTCACTAGAACATTGAACACAAACTAGTGAGCTGGTTAATCCTCTCCCAGGCCAACTAGATACACAGCCAAATTAAAATATCCAAAATGTATTGGTAAGTTCTGCATGTATTTCATACTTTTGAATTCTATGAGGATATAACTGCAGATAGAGAGATAAAGTAGAGATAGGTGGAAGCAGAAAGGGATATATCTCTCACACAAATCCTTTAAGAAAATAGTGACCATTAACGCTCTCTGGATAGAGATATAATACTGAGCAGACTATATGATATATTTTATACCTGACCCTAATAAAGGGTTAGCAGACTGTTTTTGTAAGGCCCATGAGACTTAAGGGTGTTTTTTTTTTTTTTTTTTCATTTTTATACCTATTAACATAAACAACTGATTGGTGGTTTGATAAGAACAATTATTCCATTTTGCTTACTGGTTTACAAAGCCTAAAATACTCACTACCTGCCCCTCTACAGAAGTTTGCCAAACACTGGCTTACACTATTTACTGCCCATGACACCTGGCGCCCCTCCTTTGCAGTAGTCACTGTACATACATATACTCTCCCCTATTTAACATCCGTCTGTTCCTCTAGACGAGTTCCTCGAGGGTAAGGACAAGGATAAGCTCTGTCTGTAACACAGCTGTGTCCTAGCACCAAATACAGCACCTCACACATAGAAATCACTCAATAAGGACCTAATTAAAACCTTACAAGTGAATAAACAGATGCATATGCAGGACCTTCTCTGGCCTCAGGGGTTAGATATCATAGTAGCAGTAGAAACTGGACAGGAGAGGAAACCTGCCTAAAATTACAGAACTCCACAATGGATAAGAGGGAGTTTGAATTCTGCGATCCTTATCCCTATTCAGTGCATTTTCAACACAAGCTTCCTTTACGCAAAGGAGGAAAGACCCAGTTTTGTCTGATCTGGTTTATACATGTGTCTATGAAAAACAGAAAAGCCAAACAGAGCACTTGTTCACCAGGATTGGGGTAGTCATGTAAACACTGCCAGCTATCCATTTTCTCCCCCACCATTCCATCCTCTGCCTGATTACCCCATTCGGGGCTTCAGAGTTTAGTGGTTCTCTCTACAAGGGTCCTGGAAGAGGACGTAGCAACCCACTCCAACATTCTTGCCTGGAGAATCCCCATGGACAGAGGAGCCTGGTGGGCTACAGTCCATGGGGTCAAAGAGTCGGACACGACTGAGTGACTGAGCATCTGAGCATGCATGCACGTGCATACAAAGGCCAGGAACTGAGTTATATGGCAACTCATGGTACCCATAAGTAGAAAGAGATGAATCTAGGGGAAGTACCTAATACAGGCATATATGCATCCATACTTATTTACATATGGAAGCAAGCTTAGGAACACATAGTTCACACTATTCTGCTTATTTTATTGTAAAGAGAGCAAAGGCCAGATCATACTCCTTCACCCTTGCCCAATCATGTCATTGAAACCGCATCTCCATCTTATCTTTATGATTTTCATCACTACAATCACAATAAGGATAATGATCACAGTGATGTGTCAGGAATTTGTTTACCTATATTGTCCAATTTCACCTTAAACATAACCTCAAAGTAATGGAGATAAAGCTCAAGAAGATAGTAAGTGTTAGGGCCGAATCTAGATGTTTCTAACTGCAAGTCTAGTCATTGTAACCATTGCCTTATAGAACTATGCATTTGGGCTGCTGCTTGTCCCAGTCTTTATGTCCTCATTTCCATTTTTGTTGAGTTTACACATATTTTATCTTTTAAAATGAAGCATGCAGTATGATCTGTCTTAATCTCATTTTACCCAAGACTGACCTTAAATTGATGACACAGAATTGATATGCATGGACTCTAAAAACATTCATGATAACATTTAACCAGTTTTCAGTGATATATATATATACATGTATACAATTAATTTATTTATTCCACACATTTTTATACAAATGATTTTAAGAAAATTAGAACAAAAGACATACAAAACCATCTTATAAAAATACCAAAACTAATCTCAGCAGAACAACAGAAAATATGAAGCTCCAAAAAAATCATGAAAGAAACTAGGTCGATGCTTGATCTCTACTTAGAAGAAACAACAACAACAAAAACAAAAACCTAATAGAATTAGTTACATAAAAATTAAAATATGAAGATCACAAGACAGGACAAAATGACATAAAAGAAAAATAGCAGCTAATATAGCAGAGTTGAATTGGAGGGGAGGGAGGGTGATTTGAGGTGCTTGACAAATCAAAAAGAAAAACACAAAGTTAAAAGAAAATGGGCAGGAATTCCATTTCTTGCAATGAGTTTAGTGTATACTACTATTCTTTCTACTATTAACAACTATAAATGTATAAAATATATGAAATAATGATTTACAGGAATCCAAGAATGAGAAGCTTGGGAGATTATGCCTCAGAAAAGGAAAATAAATAAGGCAACTCTTAAAATTGTCTCAACTTTCTGCCTGAAGGCACTTTTTAGACAAAGGTATAGGATGAGAAAAGTCAAGCAAAGCATAATACTCTTGCTGTAAGTGAAGGGACAAAGAACAGAGTTTGTGGAAGTAGAGGTGACTAGAACTTGAGGACAAAGTGACCCTAAAGGAAAAACTGTGCAAAGCAAGATTTGAAAGTCTGCATATGGGACCCCATGAATCTTTGGATCCAAGCAGTCAGCCAAAGAAGAACTATTGGGGCAGCATGACCTGATGCACTTATTTGAGCTAAATAGGATTAGGAAATATTCAAATTCTGTCTAGTAAAAGTTGAGAGATCTTGTCATATACCTAGAGCCTTAATTAGAGACCCGAGAAAAAGAACCAACTTTAGAAATAAACCATCCCTTGGATAAATCCTATATTAGGTTCATTCAAACTGAACTGAAAAACATGCCTCAACAGGTCATAAGAAGACAGAATACTGAAGCACTCCCCCAAAGAAACTGATCTTATTTAGAAAAGAATGTGGAAAAGTTCAAGCTTTAGGGTATTCTTAAAAATAGAGAGAAAGATTTTGGTGGCAAGCAATTAGAAGGAGGCTGATACCTTCCTAAGAACAACAAACTAAACCCCTGCTCAACAAGTTTACCAGACAGAACCTACACAAGAGATAGTGAAGAAGAGACCTCCTGTGGTCACAATATACTCCAAAGACTGGTCGTGAAATATTCCCCAGTAAGGAGGTCTGACCTGGAGAAGGAAATGACAAGTCAACAAAGATTCTTGCCAGAAAAATCCCATGGACAGAGGAGTTTGGAGGGCAACAGTCCATAGGGACATAAAGAATAGGACATGACTGAGTGACTAAGCATTCAAGGGGGTATGAATTTAAATGAATCATTTAGTGGAGCAAGTTATATTCATAGTATTATCCAAAACAACAGAGCAATCAATCAGAAATTAGTGGAACATGACGGCTATATGTGTTACCAACAGAGGCAGATCAGTTTAGTCACTCAGTTGTGTCCAACTCTGCGACCCCATGGACCACAGCATGTCAGGCTTCCATGTCCATCACCAACTCTGGGAACTTGCTCAAACCCATATCCATCCAGTCAGTGATGCCATCCAAACATCTCATCCTCTGTCGTGCCCTTCTCCTCCTGCCATCAAGGTTTCCCAGCATCAGGGTCTTTCCCAAAGAGTCAGTTCTTCACAACAGGTGGCCACAGTATTGGACTTTCAGCGTCAGCATCAGTCCTACCAATGAATACTCAGGATTGATTTAAGAGTTTTCTCCAATACCACAGTTCAAAAGCATCAAGTCTTCAGCACTTAGCTTTCTTTATAGTCCAAATCTCACATCCATACATGACTACCAGAAAAAAACATAGTTTTGACTAGATGAACCTTTGTAAACAAAGTGGTGTCTCTGCTTTTTAATATGCTGTCTAGGTTGGTCATAGCTTTTCTTCCAAGGAGTAAGCGTCTTTTAATTTCATGGCTGCAGTCACCATCTGCAGTTATTCTGGAGCCCACAAAAAGAAAGTTTCTCACTATTTCCATTGTTTCCCCACCTATTTGCCATGAAGTGATGGGACTAGATGCCCTGATCTTCATTTTTTGCATGTTGAGTTTTAAGCCAGCCTTTTCACTCTCCTTTTTCACTTTCATCAAGAGGCTCTTTAGTTCTTCTTTGCTTTCTGCCATAATGGTGGTGTCATCTGCATATCTGAGGTTATTAATATTTCTCCTGGCAATCTTAATTCCAGATTCTGCTTCATCCATACTGGCATTTCACATGATGTACTTTGCATATAAGTAAACAAGGTGGGTGACTATATACAGCCTTGACATATTCCTTTCCCAATATGGAACCAGTCTGTTGTTCCATGTCTGGTTCTAACTGTTGCTTCTTGACCTGCATACAGATTTCTCAGGAGGCAGGTCAGGTGGTCTGACCTCTTCAAGAATTTTCCACAGTTTGTTGTGATCCACACAGTCAAAGGCTTTGGCGTAGTCAATAAAGCAGAAGTAGATGTTTTTCTGGAACTCTTGCTTTTTCGATGATCCAGCAAATGTTGGCAATTTGATCTCTGGTTCTTCTGTCTTGTAAATGCAGCTTGAACTTCTGGACATTCACGGTTCATGTATTGTTGAAGACTGGCTTGGAGAATTTTGAGCATTACTTTACTAGCGTGTGAGATGAGTGCAATTGTGCAGGAGTTTGAGCATTCTTTGGCATTGCCTTTCTTTGGAATTGGAATGAAAACTAACCTTTTCCAATCCTGTGGCCACTGCTGAGTTTTCCAAATTTTCTATAATACTGAGTGCAGCACTTTCACAGTACCATCTTTTAGGATTTAAAGAGCTCAACTGGAATTATCCATGACTTCCACTAGCTTTTTGGTAGTAATGCTTCCTAAGGCCCACTTGACTTAGGATTCCAGGATCTGGCTCTAGGTGAGTGATCACACCATCGTGGTTATCTGGGTCATGAAGATCTTTTTTGCATAGTCCTTCTGCATATTCTTGCCACCTCTTTGTAATGTCTTCTGCTTCTGTTAGGTCAATACCATTTCTGTCCTTTATTGTGCCCATCTTTGCATGAAATATTCCCTTGGTATCTCTAATTTTCTTGAAGAGATCTCTAGTCTTTCCCATTCTATTGTTTTCCTCTATTTCTTTACATTGATCGCTGAGGAAGGCTCTCTTATCTCTCCTTGCTATTCTTTGGAACTCTGCATTCAGATGCTTGTATCTTTCCTTTTATCCTTTGCCTTTTGCTTCTCTTCTTAACTATCTGTAAGGCCTCCTTAGACAACCATTTTGCCCTTTTTTTATTTCTTTTTCTTAGGGATGTTCTTGATCACTGCTTCCTATACAATTCCATGAACCTTCATCCATAGTTCTTCAGGCACTCTATCAGATCTAAACCCTTGAATCTATTTGTCACTTCCACTATATAATTGTAAGGGATTGATTTAGGTCATATCTGAATGGCCTAGTCATTTTCCCTATTTTCTTCAATTTAAGTTTGAATTTGGCAATAAGGAGTTCATGATCTGAGCCAGAGTCAGCTCCTGGTCTTGTTTTTGCTGACTGTATAGAGCTTCTCCATCTTTGCCTGCAAAGAATAGTCAATCTGATTTTGTTATTGACCATTAGGAGATGTCCAGGCGTAGAGTCATCTCTTGTGTTATTGGAAGAGGGTGTTTGCTATGACCAGTGTGTCCTCTTGGCAAACCTCTGTTAGCCTTTGTCCTGCTTCATTTTGTACTCCAAGGCCAAATTTGCCTGTTTCTTCAGGTGTCTCTTGACTTCTGGCTTTTGCATTCCAGTCCCCTGTGATAACAAGGTCATCTTTTTTGGGTGTTAATTGTAGAAGGTCTCGTAGATCTTCATAGAACCATTCAAATTCAGCTTCTTCAGCATTAGTGGTTGGGGCATAGACTTGGATTACTGTGATATTGAATGGTTTGCCTTGAAAATGAACAGCATTCTGTTGCTTTTGGTATTGCACCCAAGTACTGCATCTCAGACTCTATGAGGGCCACTCCATTTCTTCTAAGGGATTCTTGCCCACAGTAGTAGATATAAAGGTCATCTCAATTAAATTCACCCATTCCAGGTCATTTTAGTTCACTGATTCCTAAAATGTCAATGTTTACTCTTGCCATCTCCTGTTTGACTGCTTCCAATTTGACTTGACTCATGGACCTAACATTCCAGGATACTATGCCATATTGCTCTTTACAGCATTGGACTTTAATTCTATCACCAGTCACATCCACAACTGGGCATTTTTTCACTTTGGCTCCATCTCTTCATTCTTTGTGGAGTTATTTCTCCACTGATCTCCAGTAGTATATTGGGCACTTACGACCTGGGGAGTTCATTTTTCAGTGTCCTATCTTTTTGCCTTTTCATAGCGTTCATGGGGTTCTCAAGACAAGAATACTAAAGTGGTTTGCCATTCCCTTCTCCGGTGGACCACGTCTTGTCAGAATTCTCCACCATGACCCATCTACCTTGGGTGGCCCTACACAGCATGGCTCATAGTTTCACCGAGCTAGACAAGGCTGTGGTCAATGTGATCAATTTGATTAGTTCTCTGTGATTGTGGTTTTCATTCTGTCTGCCCCCTGATGGAGGATAAGAGGCTGATGGAAGCTTCCTGTTGGGAGAGACTGACTGTGGAGGAAACTGGTTCTTGTTCTGATGGGCGGGGCCATGCTCAGTAAAACTTTAATCCAGTTTTCTGTTGATGGCCAGGGCTGTGTTCCCTCCCTGTTGTTTGATCTGAGATCAAACTATGGTGGAGGTAATGAAGAAAATGGGATCTCCTTCAAAAGGTCCTGTACATGCACTGCCTCACTCAGTGCCCCCGACCCTGCAGCAGGCCACTGCCGACCCACGCCTCCACCGGAGACCCCTGGACACTCACAGGCAAGTCTGGGTCAGAGGCAAGCAGCTTACAAAAGGATCAGAAAAAGGGAGAGTCAAAAAGAGCCCTGATAAAGTGACTACCTGCCAGGGTGTCTATGAGCATATTCAACACTGTATACTTATGAAGAGCAAATCAGAGACTTCCTACTTCAGAGAAAGCTGGCTTCTATGAAGTCGCACTAAAAAGTAACAAACTAGCAAATAGCAAAAATTTGCTTGGAGGTAGGATCAATATTGAGGGTTGATACAATATATTGTCTAATACGCCAGCTTTTTCACACACAAAACATACGAGATAATCAAGAAAACAGGAAAGTGAAAAATATGCAGAGAAAAATACACTGAAAAGCAGGTAACAAAACTGCCTATGAGAAGACTCAGATAATGACCTTAACAAAGACCCTGAAGTAGCAATACTAATTGTGATTTAAAAAAAAAAAAAAAAAAACTAAAGGAAGATATACTTCAAGAGTTAAGGGAAATCACTATGATGATAATGAAAAGTTGTCGCTGAACCACAAAAGACGCCAGGATTCTTGGCCTCCGGAGGAGAAGAATTCAACCCAGGGCCAGAGACGAGGCTTGATCGCTCAGAGCTTTTGTGTAATAAAGTTTTATTAAAGTATAAAAGAGATAGAGAAAGCTTCTGACATAGGCATCAGAAGGGGTCAGAAAGAGTACTCCCCTCTAGTCTTTAGTTGGATGTTATATATCTACTAGCAGTCTGCTAATTAAAGAAAGGAAATGTCTCAAAACTCAGAGGATGGCAGCAGGTCCCTCACCCCCAAATGCATTTTGAGATAACCTTGGCACAAGGTGAGTCTTCCTGGGCCATAAAATGATTGACATGAATCTTGAAGAAAGGCAGATTTCCATACAAATGTATAGTTTCATTAACATAGATTAGAACAATGTTTGAGTATAACATACTGGTTTGTCAAGTCATTTCTGAACCTTTAGGTGGAACCCACTTGAAGACAAAGTCTGGGGTAAATACATAGCACATTAACATAACTTAAGACAAACATGTCTATAAGAAAAATGCATTGATTAGCTCAAGGTTTGAGAAAAGTTAAGTTCAGGTGGAACCAGGTGTCATTATGGCAACACAGAATTTTAAGAGAAACCTCTTTTTAAATTTGTATACAGAAGGGGAAAAAATATAACACTAGTTTGTTTCCTCCTGCCACTTAGGAGAGAGATAAAAAATGTCTGACACTTGCAGCCTATTTCCTTCTTTTGGAGACCCCTGGCCTTCCTACCAGTTACCCTCTCAATAACATCTTATCAAAGAAAAAATATCAATAAAGAAAAATAAACTCATTTTAAATGAGCCAAACAAAAATTCTTGAGTGGAAAACTACAACAACTAAAATAAAGGATCTACTAAGTATTCCCCAAAATTGACTTGAGTTGACAGCAGAATCAAAAACTTGAAGACAGATCACAAGATTATTCAATATGAAGAAAATAGAAAAAATGAAGAAAAATAATCTCAGAAATGAGAAACACTGTTAATGTACAATATATGCATAATTGGAACACCAGAAGGAGAAGGAAGAGAGAAAGGAACAGAAAAGTATTAAAATAAATAATGTTCAAAACTTCCCAAGTTAGATGAAAAACTTTAATATATATACTCAAAAACCTCAACAAACTCTAAACACAAGGAAGCTCATGCCCAGACAGATCAGAGTAAAAATGTTCAAAATCTAGGATAGGAGTGAAGGAAAAATGATTTCATGTATAAGAGACTCTCAATGAGATTAACAGCTGACATCTCATCAGAAAAAAATGGAGGTCAGAAGACAATGAGATGACATATTTAAATACCTGAAAGAATAAAGCTGCTAAACAAAAATCCTGTTACCAGAGAAAATACCTCCAAAGAAGATATAGGAATGTCCAATAGGTATATGAAAATATGTTTAACATCACTAGTTATTAGAGAAATGCAAATTAAAACCAAGAGTGAGATATCACCTCATCCCTGTTAGAACGGCCATCAACAAAAAGACAAGAGATGACAAATGCTGGCATGGATTTGGAGAAAAAAGAACCTTTGTGCCCAGCTGACTGGATTATAAATTGATACAGCAACTATGGAAAACAGTATGGTGGTTCTTCAAAAAAATTAAAAATAGAACTACCATGTGATCCAGTAATTCTACTTTTAAGAATATGCCCAAAGGAAATAAAAACATTAATTTGAAAAGATATCTTCATCTCTATGTCCAATGCAGCACTGTTACAATAGTCAGGACATAGAAACAACCTAAATGTCCACCAATGGAAAAATAAATAAAAAGGTTGTAGTTTGCATTTATAAATACACAAACACATATACATATACACAGCCATAAAAAAAAGGAAATCCTACCATTTGCAATAACATGTATATACCTGAAAATATTATGCCAAGTGAAATAAATTAGATAATGAAATACAAAGACTGTATGATCTCACTTACATGTGGAATCTAAGCCAAATAAAAAGATAAACTCATAGAAAAAGAGATCAGATTTGTGTTTAACAGAGGAGGGGCTAGGGGAGATCACAGAAAGGAGGTCAAAATGAACAAATCTTCAGTGATAAGGTAAAGAAATACTAGGAAAGCAATGTTTAACTCAATGCCTACAGTTAACACTACTATATGATATATTTGAAAATTTTTAATTGATTTCATCCTAAGAGTTCTCATCACAGGGATAATTTTCTTTTTATTACATCTATATGAGATGATGGGTGTTATCTAAATATATTGTAGCCATCATCTCATAATACATGTAAATCAAACCATAATGCTGTACATCTTAAAATTATCAGTGATGTCAATAATTTCTCAACTGAATTGGAAAAAATAGAAGAATTACATAGGAGAAAACAATCTTTCAGCAATGACAAAAATAAAGGCCTTCCCAGATAACCAAACTGAGAAAATCTGTTACTAGGTAGCTCATTACAAGAACTACTAAAGGAAGCTCTTCAGTTTAAAACAAGTGACCCCAAATGTGATTCGTGTCCATATTTTTAAAAAGTAAAGGTACTCATGCAATTATAACACAATATAGATGTATATTTCTTATCTTTTTTCCTCTTGGCTCATTTAAAATGCAATTGTATAAAACAATGTGCATGCAATTTTATTGCTGGGCCTGTAACATATTTAACTATGATATATTTAACAATAACTACACAAAGAAGGTGAGTGGAAGCAAAGCTATATTGGCAAAATGAATTCACATTAGATGGCAACTTATATTCACATGAATAAAGGAAGAGAACCAAAAACGGCTAATAAGATTACTACAACAAAATGTGTAAACCATGTCATTGTTCTGCTTTTTTCTTTCAGCTACTTTAAAAGGTATAAAATTATACAATGAATTATAATAAGCATGGTTGGGCTTTTACTATATGTTAAGTAATATGTATAACAATACTAGCACAGACAGGAGAGGAAATAGAGTAAAGTAGGGATATTTATTTCTATTTCACTGGAATTAAATGAATATAAATCTGACATGGACTCTGAAATTAAAATCTGCATGATAAGCTTTAGGTCAACCACTAAAAGAATAACTCAAAACATTTAGTGAAAAAGCCATTAATCAAAATGCTATACTAAAAATATCCACTTAATTTTAAACAAGCATTAAGTTCAGTTTTGTTTTGTTTTTTAAGAACACAAGGTAACATGGGGAAAATGGTAGACATAAATCCAAATATAAAAACAACCTTAAATATGAATAGATTAAAAATCCAGTCATAAGACAAAGATTTTCAGTCTGGATGTCTTTAAGAAAGCAAGCACACAAACAAGAACAAGCCAGATGAGAATGTAACTGCATCTTTTAAGTACTAAGAAAAATGTGCATAATTCTATGTACAGTGAAAATATCCTTCAAAAATGCAGGCAAAATATTTTTCAGAACAACAAAAGATAAGAGAATCTACCAGCAAACTTTCATTCTACTAAAGGAAGTTTTTTATGTGGAAGAAAAATAGTATCAGATGGAAAAACTTATTCTTAAAAAAGTAAAGGAATACAGATTGTCAGGGAAGGTAAATATGTGGCCATACACAAAAGATATTTTTATTCATTTAAATATTTTTTTAAAAAACTGACAATTTAAAACAAAAATAATAATGTATTTCAGAGGTTATAACGTGCATAGCGGTAAAATGTATGACAACCAGAATACAGATGTTGGAAGTGAATAATTGAAACATATTCTTTTGGAGATGTTAATTTACACATGAACAAATAATTGTATTTGAGGTAAAGATGCATATTGCAAACCATAATGCAATCACTGAAAACAAAACCAAAAATGCACAACTAACAAGTGAATAGTAGAGATAAAATGGGATAGTAAAAATTATTCTATTCATTTAAAAGGCGGGAAAAGAACAAGAGGAGCAAAGAACAGGTGGAACTAAAAGAAAAAAGAAAACAAATAGCAAGATGGTAGATATAAATTCCCAAAGAGAATCAGTGTTCACTCCAACTTTACTCATAATAATCAAAAAAAAAAAGAAAAAAAACCTGAAATAGTCAAAATGTCCATGAAAATGGGACAGCATGGTGGTATATCCATGCAATTAACAATTATTCAGCAATAAAATGGGATAAACCACTGATAAACTGCTACATGCAGATAAACTTCAAAAAAAACCATCCTGAGCTAAAGAAGCTTGGTACTAAAGAATTATATACTGTGTGGTTCTACAGATACAAAGTACTGGAATAGGGAAAAGTATTACAGAAGTAATCAGAACTGTGGTTGCTTCTGAGTGGAGTCAGTGCCTGAAAAGTGGACACAAGTGAACTTTCTGGATGATGGGAATGGTTTATAGCTTGAGACTGATGAGACTAAATAAGGGTAGGTATTTTTCATAGGTTATTGAAAAGTACACTTAGGATCTGTGTATTTAACTATATGCAAATAATACTTCAATTATAAAATGTTTTGGAAATAGGTTTTTAAAAAGTTTAACATGAGAAAACATGCAAAAAACCAATACAAAAATGGGACAATTTTCAACTGTATTAGTAATCAAGATTTTCACTTTAAAACAAGTAGAATATTAATTTTTTCATCCCAAAATCAGCAACAAATTTAGAAGGTAATATTCAATGCTAGGAAGAGGTGGCAAGACAAGCATGTTCATGTGATACTGTGAGAAACTAAATTGTTTTAGCCTTCATGGAAAGTTAATTATTCTATTTCCAAGTATCTACACAGGAGAATCAAACCAAGAATGTAGACAAAGATTAATATAAAACAATATCTTCTGAAGCATTATTTATAAGTGAGTAGCCCATGGACGGAGGAGCCTGGTAGGCTGCAGCCCATGGGGTCGCTAAGAGTCAGGCACGACTGAGTGACTTCACTGTCACTTTTCACCTTCATTCATTGGAGAAGGAAATGGCAACCCACTCCAGTATTCTTGCCTGGAGAATCCCAGCGACAGAGGAGCCTGGTGGGCTGCTGTCTACAGTATCACAAAGAGTCAGACATGACTGAAGTGACTTAGCAGCAGCAGCAGCAGCATTAGAAACAACCTAAACACTTAAGTCTTAGAGAAACAAGTCAGAAAATAGAATTATATATTGATTATGATAAAATGACACAAGGGAAGAAAAAAGTAGCTGTATTGGAAAGGAATTAATATTGTCTTCTCTGAATGATAAAATTATGGCTTTATTTTTATTTTTTATTGTAGTTTTCCAGTTTTCTCAAAGATTTTTACTTCTCCAAGAAGGTAAAGAAATTCCCATTTAAAAAGACACACAGAAAGACTAATAAAGAGAAAGCCAGAGGCAACTTACAAAACAGAAAGCAAATATGCTTTTAAAAAAGACAAAAGAAAACCTGATCAGTAAATTCTCTGCAGACAGGGAAGAAATGGTAAATAAGATATGTTATTCTATAAGCAAAAGGAGAAAGAAAATGTGTTTATTAGTGAAAATTAAATATTTCCAAGACTTACCTGTATAATATCATTCTTCTTCCTTTTTCTCAATCTCAGCCTTTTCTTTTCCACTCACTTGCTTATTAATATTGTCCCTTTTGTTACTGGTGGAATTTAAACCAAACAACCATTGTGTTTTGAATGATGTCTCTTCTCTAGCACGTTGGTAAAAAGTACCAATTGGCAGACCACTTAGATCTCTCAGAATATCCAATTAACCAACTATCTGCACTGAACTGTAAGTTGTTTGAGAACAGATTCTGTATTTTCTTAGTCATTCCACACTCTATGGATCTTACTGACACTTACTAAACATCAATGTGGACTGAAAAACTTGACTCTGTTTCAAGGAAGTCGTCACCAGGTTTTCTCTGGGAAGCAGGTATTTCTAGCAGCAACACAATACTTTAAGAATAGAAAAAATCATATAATAAAAGATGTAGTAAATCAGTGGTACTACCTTTGAGAATCAAGACTGAACTATTAATTTGTGAACTGCCTAAGATAGTTTTCCCTGGAAGACCCAAAGGAGTACAAGAATGAGAGAAAATAGAGCCAAATGTTCTCTTGTCTGAATCACAACTCTGCAGATACTAAATGAACTGCACAAATCTCAAGCGTTTAAGCCTGGGATTTTTATTTACAAGAGGAGGTAAAAATGACTGTCTCACTGGGCTGTGGTGAGGATTACATAAAATAATGCTAGCAGTTTTCAGTGCCATGACTGGCCAGATAGGTAGGTAACAATTAATTTCCTAAGTAAAATGCTGATCTTTCCCTTTAGGAAATTAGGACCTAGCAGAATATGTCAACATTTTGTAAGAAATAATCATCCAAGGCAGACAGCAGGACAACAGCAAGTTCTCTGAGAACTGGAAAAAGGAGTGATTTGTCTTAGTATGGAGTTTGGGGGTGAAGAGTAAACATCTATATGACTCCCTGTGATTTCACTTAACCCGGTGATGTTCTGGTCTGAGGATACAGTGGGGAACAGATAGAGTCCTTCCATTTAGTTGAACTGATATTCTATTGGAAAGTATCAAATAATAGACATGTATACAAGCAAGAAAATTCCAAGTGATATAAAGACATTGTAAAACAAAAGAGGGTAAGATGGTGGAGAGCCTGGAAGCTAGTCCAGTGAGGTGGTCAGAAAAAACTTTTCTGAGATGACATTCTAGCTGAGATCTAAATGAAAAGGATAGTCATCTTGGAGCCATGTCAGAGGTTAAATGGGAGGCACTATCAGAAGTAAATTAGAGAGGTCCCAAGATAGTGGAGGAATAATACAGGGTGACCACTTTCTCCCCAGCAAATACATCAGAAGATCTTTTGCATATGGAGCAACTCCACAAAACAACTTCTGAACATTGGTGGAGGACCCCAGATACCCAGAAAGGCAAATCAATCTCTTTGAAATCAGGTAGGACAAAGGATAAAGACAAAAAGGGAGATAAAGGATTTCAGGATGGAGAACATCCTGGGGAGGGAGTTGAAAAGGAGGAGAAGTTTCCACACAGTAGGAAACCCTCCAACAGGTGGGGTAAGTGGGGAGCTTTGGAATCTCAGAGGGCAACATAATAAAAGAAAATCACCACAAAAATGATGCTGAGTGGCAATTACCAGCCGAGAAGTGGCTCACACACTCATGTCAGCCCACAGCAAGTGGGGGCTGGGTGTGGGCTACCTCATCGGTCCGTAGGGAAAGGACGGGTGTTGAATACCATGAGGAGACTCTGAGGGGACTGTGTGACGTAACACAGACTGAACAGGGAAAACAAACTGTGGGAATGGCAGAGAAACAAAGGGGAAAAAAAAAGGACATTTCCTGTGGGAAGGCTCTGATGCCGCACTGTGACACCTGTTGTGCGTACCAAAGGATCATACCCTAGCAAATACCAAAAAAGAGTGAGCCAGCTGCTGTTTACAGCCCTCCCATAAGGCAGAGAGGCAGGTGCACAGAAGGCAAGAGGCCACTGCAATCTTGGCCCCAGAGGCCACATCTCTCACCAAGCCATGAGCGGGCTTCCAGTCACTAACCACATCCTCCTGGGATCCTCCACAGGTCATATCTGCCAAGACATCTGAGACTGAGACTAGCTCCCCCGAGGAGACACAGGGCCCACCTGGCACACCTGGGAGCCTGAGCAGCTCGGACCTGGGAGGCACCCACCGCCCTGGACATGGCAACCCCCACGTGGTCCATGCACTGCAGGTGCAGTGGATGAAATGGTAACTGTCATAAAAAAATCTTCCAACAAACAAAAGCCCAGGACAAGATGGCTCTCCAGGTGAATTCTACCCAAAATTTAGAGAAGAGCTAATACCTATCCTACTCAATCTCTCCCAGAAAATTGAAGAAGGGAAATTCCCAAACTCATTTTATGAAGCCACCATTACCCTGATACCAAAACCAGACAAAGATGCCACAAAAAAGAAAACTACAGCCAATATCACTTATGAACATATATGCAAAAATCCTCAACAAAATGCTAGCAAACAGAATCCAGCAACATGTTAAAAAGATCAAACATCATGACCGAGTGTACTTCATCCCAGGGATGCAAGGATTCTTCAATATTTGCAAATCAATCAATGTGATATACCATGTTAATAAATTAAAAGATAAAAACCATATGATTATTTCAATAGATGCAGAGCAATCCTTTGACAAAATTGAACACCTCTTTATGATTTAAAAAAAAAAAAAAACACTCTCCAGCAAGTAGGCAAAGAAGGAACATATCTCAACATAATAAAAGCCTTATATCACAAACCTACAGCAAGCATAATCCTCAATGGCTAAAAATTGAAAGAATTTCCTCTAAAATCAGGAACAAAACAAGGGTGCCCATTTTCACCACTACTATTCAACATAGTTTTGGAAGTCCTAGTCACAGCAATCAGAGAAGAAAAAGAAATAAAAGGAACCCAGACTGGAAGAGAAGACATAAAACTCTCACTGTTTGCAGATGACATGATCCTCTACACAGAAAACCCTAAAGATGCACCAGAAAATTACTTGAACTAATCAATGAATATAGTAAAGGTGCATGATATAAAATTAATACACAGAAATCCCTTGCATTCCTATACACTAACAATGAAAAATCAGAAAGACAAATTAATGAAACAATCCCATTGACCATTGCAATGAAAAGAATAAAATACTTAGGAGTAAATTTACCAAAGAAACAAAGGCCTGTATACAGAAAACTAAAACACTGATGAAGGAAATCAAAGAAGACACAAATAGCTGGAGAAATATACCACATTCCTGGATTGGAAAAATCAATATAATGAAAATAAGTATACTACTGAAATCAATCTATAGATTCAATGCAATCCCTATCAAACCACCAACAGTAATTTTCACAGAACTAGAACAAATAATTCCAATGTTCATTACAATTTTACTTACAATAGCTAGGACATGGAAGCAACCTAGATGAATGGATAAGGAAATCGCAGTACATATACACAATGGAATATTACTCAGCTATATAAAGGAACACATTTCAGTCAGTTCTAATGAGGTGATGAGCCTAGAGCCTATTATACCGAGGGAAGTAAGTCAGAAAGAGAAAGATAAATACTGTATATTAACGCATATATTTGGGATTTAGGATGATGATACCAATGATCCTTCATGCAGGGCAGCAAAGCAGACAGAGACGTGAAGAACAGATTTTTGGACTGAGTGGGAGAAGGCAAGGATGGGATCATTTGAGAGAATAGCATTGACACATATACAATTCCATATGTAAAACAGATGACCAGTGTGTTTGATTCATGAAGCAGGGCACCCAGGGCCGGTACTCTGGGACAACCTAGAGGGATAGAGTGGGGAGGGAGGGAGGCAGGGGATTCAGGATGGAGGGCACACAAATATTCCTATGGCAGATTCATGCTAATGGATGGCAAAAACCATCACAGTATTGTAAAGTAATTATCTTTCAATTAAAATAAATTAATTAATTTTAAAATGAACAAAAACAAGTAAATACCCTGACTGGAGCAGGAAACCCAAGAGAGCAAAACTGCTCACTAAGTTTAAAAATGTTTCCCTGGTCACTAAAACTTAAGAATAAAAATGGCACCCATGATGAACAGAAACAGGAGAGCAGATCAGAAATTATGTATTCTAATAGGTTAGCTAAACAACCACTTCCATCTCTCCTGACATTGTTATTAGCTTCACAAGCAACAAAATAGTGGTGCTGAGAGAAAGAACTTCAGGGAGAGAACAGCCGGTGAGTTTTCAATACCCTGTTCTGCCTCATCACGGGATGTGATCCTTGTCTGAGATACCCAGTAGTATTTAGGGCTTTCAGCCTCAGTTAAAAATCTGTCAGGTTACCACAATAATTTTCTCCATCAACCCAAAGGGAGGCCAGCCTGACAGAAATAAAGCCACTTCGTAAGCTGCAAATGCTTTACTGCTTTATTGTGTATTGGCAAAATATGGGTGATTATTTTTTCTCTCCAGTTAACTTCCATGCATTAGAGAATTTTAAAGAGCTCTTTGATGACTAAGTTAAGCAGTTTTATTCCAGGCTGAACTGGCTGATCACTTCTTCATACAACAATGGCTTGTGCCTTTATCCTAAGGGGGCACTTTCAATTCACTTAAGGATAGCAGAGGGTCTAATACATCACAGAAGCAAAGTAGGAAATTGGGATAGATTGCTTGCCTAGTCAAAGAGGGAGGGACAACCATCCCAGAGGGCAACGGGACATGTACTCAACAGTCTGGATTCCATATATATATATTTAATCTTCCAAAGCAAGCAGGAGGCAGATGTGGCTTGACCTTGAGAAATTCCCCTTGGCAGACTGATTTTGTGAAAGCAGGCAGTGCTAGTGGGTAATGAAATCAATATGAAATCAATATATTGTATCACAGCCATCACTTCTACAAAAATGAAGTAGATTCTAACAGAACAGAATACCCTACAGTAATATATTTAAGAGTATAGCACATAAGCAACAGTATTTTTATGAACTTTCTCATGGTATGTGTGTATGCTTGTGTATTGAGTCACAATGTAAAATAATTTTTTTTTGGGGGGGGGGGCAAAAGTCAAAATGTTTAAACCACTGTTGTAGGGAATAGCTCATCTTGAAGGGGACAAATGTTTCCAACACCAGAGCATATTCCTACCACACTCACAAACTCAGAATTATAGCATCTGAGCTAGAAGGAACCAAGGATACTACCTATGTTATTTTACAGATAGAGAAATGAGCTAAAGAAGTAAAATTATTACCCAAGATGACAAGGGGTTCAAGACATTAACCAAGTTCTCTTTAACTCACAGTTCAGTGATCTTTACACTGCATCATATTTAAAGTCATAGTTTGACACTGGAAAGGAACTGTTCCGAGAATCAGAGTTGTCCATGCATTTTCCAGTCACTACAAAAGAGGGGAGTTTTGCTAGGGACACAGATTTCATCATTTCATGCAATCTTTCCTGCCCACACATCCTCCAGAAAGTGAGTGCGGTCTGATGCATTTGGTACATATCTATTTCTTTCAATGGTTCATGTCTTCCCCAAAGACTACTTCAAGATGATGCCCCAAGGTTCAGAGTTTAGAAACAACATGGTATAAATGCTAAGGGCTCAGGTGCCAAGGTCATGCACCCCTACATACAAATACTGCTGGATCAAAACCCCCCATCAAGGTGGAGCTATATCCTTCTTATGCGTGCCATTTCCACAGCAATTTACACCAAGTGTGGGACTGTACCAGTGCCCAGTGACTAAGTCTGTCACTTATTAGTAATGTGAACTGGACAAGTGACTTCATATCATTAAGCCTCAGTTTTCTCGTCCATAAGATCACATGAGAGAATGCAGATCCAGATCCCAGCACAAAGTAAACATCAGTAAGGGTCCGCTATTATGACTAGGTCCCTTCTACTCTTGACCAGTGGTTTTCGTAAAATAAAACATACTCATGAGAGATAAAAAGCAAAACTCCTCTGGAGTGCTGCTACACCCCTCCTGAGCCCAGCAATGACCCCTGAATCACCTCTGAGAGATCCCAGAGGTGATGAGAATTTTGCATAAAAGTCACTGCCCTGGACCATGACGTTTGCAGCTTGCTTGCAGAATTACTGCTGAAGCTGATATGGACTGCTGAGGCTGAAAAGGAAATGAAGCCCAGCAGTGAGCATCTTCAGAGCCACATAATTCAAAATCTCCTGGGAGACAGCCTCCTATGGCTAGTATACAGTCCTGATGACACTTTCTCAGAGCCAGGGAATCTTTGAGTCAATAAAAAAAAAAAAAAAAAATAGAAAAAAGCCACATCCTGTAAAAGAAGACAATGGATGAAGGAAGAGCTCTCCAACAAACCCTAGAACCTGCAGAAACGAATGTCAGACTTATGAGCCATTCTCCTAAATTTCTGGAATTTATGGATTGCCCTACATCTAACGGCTTCCTCCAGGCACACATTTGCATATGGAAATGGGCAATGCTTTTTATTCATTCTCGTTTCTTTCTTAATGTTAAATTAACTGGGCCAATAAACCACAGGAAGTATTACTTGAAATCTGACTTCAATCACTATTAACATAAAATATTTAAGTGTGCCTGGGAAAGCATATTTCAGGGGGCTTGTCCTGGAGAACAGAGTAGAAAGGAAAGTCAAAATTCCATGTCAGGTAAAGAAAGGCTTTGATGCCACTCTCTGGCTGGCAATGGGATCAAATGGAAGCAAGGTGGGAGCTTCCCATTCTACTGGCAAGGGTCAGAGACAAGGAGAGTGAGTAAGGGGCCCAGCCCTCCTGGGATAAACTGCAGATTTGGGAATGGGACATCAAATGGGAATGAGACCATCTACTTCTCAGGGACACTGTGAGGACAAGATAATGGATAAGAAAATACACTAAGTTCCTTGCCAGCACAGCATCGTATTCAAACCAAGTATCATCAGTGTTTATTCTGACACTTAACCACTATCTCAGTGAAGCTGTGAGTGCCTCTTGGACTATCAGGGTGACGCCAGGGCACAATACCAGGTTTTCAGTGTTTAAATGAAGATTGAGGGCTTTTTCTTCTTAAATTTTAAATTTTTCTTTTTAAATTTATTTTTAGTAGAAGGATAATTGCTTTATAATGTTGTGTTGGTTTCTGCCATACAACAGTGTGTATCAGCTGTAAGTATACATATATCCCCTCCAGCTTGAGCCTCCCTCCCTTCTCTCCCCCATCCTACCCCTCTAGGTCATCACAGAGCACCGAGCTGAGTTCCCTACATGATACAGCTGTTATTTAAATAATGCCAAAGGCATGGGCTTGTATTCAAATATATTTGCTTTAAATAGGACCCTGAGGCAGTGCTGTGAGTGAAAACACGACTGCTGTCAAGTCAGTAGAAGGGGAAGGAGTACCATACTGCTGATACTAGGTGGTGGGGCTCTGGATGGAGCAATTCAGGAGATGTGAAGCCCATTGATCCTGAGTCAGCATCTTCTGGGGAGCTTTGGAGAGTTGCCTCCCTGGCATCTCCCTCCCTTCACACTTCATACTCTTGGATTCTACCTTCTCTGCTTCCTGCTGAACTTCATAAACTTGCTCAAAAAATATCAGTCTTAAGGGCTTGTGGGGCAATGACTGGGTCTTAGGAATAGGTAGGTCTTTAGCAAGTGTTTGGCATATGTCAATCAGTTAATAGGTATTAAATGACCAGTATATTTCAAACATGTGTTAACTGTGGGGTGTATAAAAAATGAAAAGCAAAATTAAAGTACCCCAGTGTTCATCGCAGCACTGTTTACAGTAGCTAGGACATGGAAGCAACCTAGCAGATGAATGGATAAGGCAGTTGTCCACTGGCAGATGAATGGATAAGGCAGTTGTGGTACATATACACAATGGAATATTACTCAGCTATTAAAAAGAACACATTTGAATCAGTTCTAATGAGGTGGATGAAACGGGAACCTATCATACAGAGTGAAGTCCATCAGAAAGGAAAACACCAATACAGTATATTAATGCATATATATGGAATTTACAAAGATGGTAATGACAACCCTATATGCAAGATAGCAAAAGAGACACAGATATAAAAAACAGACTTTTGGACTCTGTGGGAGAAGGTGAGGGTGGGATGATTTTAGAGATTAGCATTGAAACATGTATATTACCATATGTGAAACAGATGACCAGTCCAAGTTCGATGCATGAAACAGGGCATTCAAAGTCGGTGCACTGGGACAACGCTGAGGGATGTGATGGGGTGGGAGGTGGGAGGGGGGTTCAGGATGGGGGACACATGATTTTATTTATTTATTTATTTATTTATTTATTGCTGAGACCTCAGTGTTAACAGAAGATTTAAAATTTGAATAAAACTCTGAAGGAAGCTTCTAATTTAGTAAAGCATATTAACACGCATACAAATAATTATGGGGAAAAAACAAGAAACACAATAATCTAAATTCATTTTAAGTACTGATGATATCTCATTTATTCCAAGGAACAACCTTATAAAGTAACCGCACTTTACAGATAAGTAAGTTCAGTTCAGTTCAGTCACTCAGGCGTGTCCAACTCTGTGGGACCCCATGGACTGCAGCATGCCAGGCTTCCCTGTCAAGTCAGTGATGTCATCCAACAATCTGATCCTCTGTCGTCCCCTTCTCCTTCTGCCTTCAGTCTTTCCCAGCAACAGGGTCTTTTCCAGTGAGTCAGTTCTTCGCAATAGGTGGCCGAAGTATTGGAGCTTCAGCTTCAGCATCAATCTTTCCAATGAATATTCAGGACTGATTTTCTTTAGGGTTGACTGGTTGTATTTCTTTGCAGTCCAAGGGACTCTCAAGAGTCTCCTCCAACACCACACTTTAAAAGCATCAATTCTTCAGTGCTTAGCGTTGTTTATGGTCCAAGTCTCACATCTATACATGACTACTGGAAAAACTACTTCTGACTATATGAACCTCTGTCAGCAAAGTAATGTCTCTGCTTTTTAATATGTTGTCTAGGTCTTTCATAGTTTTTCTTCCAAGGAGCAAGCTGCTTTTAATTTCATGGCTGCAGTGACCATGTGCAGTGATTTTGGAGCCCAAGAAAATAAAGTCTGTCACAGTTTCCATTGTTTCCCCATCTATTTGCCATAAAGTGATGGGACCAGATGCCATGATCTTAGTTTTTTCAATGTTGACTGAGGCACAAAGAAGTTAGCCATTTATCATGGCTAGTTACACTGCTCATAAGACCTAGAGCCAGAATCTGAAACCACAGCTTGATTCTAGGGCAGCCGTCCTTACTTATTATGCTTCATGTTTGCCAGAAACATATAGCAAGAACACAAGGGGAAGAATCATTCCTCCTGGGAAAATGAATCCATCATTTGTTCCTCTATCCATTTAACAAATGTTTACTGGATATCTACTATGTGTTGGATATCAGGAATGCAAAGGTAAACTGGATGCATTCTGCTTTGGAGTTCACACCCTGATGATATTAAAAAGATAGGTAGCATGAGGATAACTTCCTTCCTGGAATGGGCAGCGCTTCCAGGAGGCCTTGAAGTATGGATAAGACATGGTGATATGACAGGGCCATAATGGCCTTGTTTCAAATAAATTACAAAGGTAGGAACTTCAGAAAAATGGATAAGTCCCTGGAAATTATTTCCCAGGAAAAAAAAGAGCTATTCTGTGCCCTTCAAATTCACAACTTCTGGAGATTGTTGACCGTGGCTGCCATCCTATAGCATTGCCTCCCTGACCCCAAAAAGCAGATGGTGACTACTGGATTAAGAACATGGATTTCACATTGCCCTATCTCTGTGTGCCAATGTGAGTTTGACTTGATTTATGTTTCCCCTAATTTTATAAGAAGCTCTCTCTATAGTACAAGAGAAAGAACATGCTGTGCTATAGAATCTAGTCAAGGTCAGAGAAACAAATGAATATCCTTTTAGTCTACAGAGAGGAGCAAGAACTTTGAAGTTTTAAATTGTTCACAATTGGTACATATACCGATGATCTTCCAGAATTATTAGTTATCTTCTAAAAATAACAACTTTCACTGGAATGCCTTTACCTCCTACCCATTAGAAATAAATATTTTTAAAACTTAAGCAACATATAGAATTTTTGCTTTGCAATATGGGGGATTTTTATTTTATTTAACTTGCTCAGCTAGAGAATAACTCACAATAAAATTTTAAGGATGCTTAAAATCAAATAATCTAAACTCTTGATTTTATAGCCTATTAAGTACATAACCAGAGAGCTAAAGTGACTGTCCTTGTTAAAGTCTCCCAACCCATAAGCATTTAGTCAAAATAAACCTGCATTCTAAAAATCAAGGGCTTTACTTTTCAGCATCTGCTTTTGCTAATGTTTCCTCTGCATGAAATTAATTTCTTCCCCTGCCCTGCTCACCTCCCATAGCCAAATTTACCTGTATGTTATCAAATGACCCAAGGAAACATCTAATTCCCTGAGGGAAATAGGAAGCTTTGTCCTTGAGAGCCAGCAGACTGTCTTCCACCTAGCAGGCTTAGCAGGGATGCTATAGAGAGAGAAAGACAAAATATCTAATGCAGAAACTCGCACAAATCTTTGATGGCAATGTGAATTAAACTTCTCTGACAAGAAAAAGCATGTTGGCGTATATATCAAAAGCCACAGTCTTGTTTATAAACTTTTAAGTCAATAATCTCACTTTAATGAATATGCCCTAAAGGGAAAAAAAAAATGAAGCAATGAGACAACAATAGAGCTTTATGTATCAAGATAATCATGACAGCATTATTTACAAAAATAAACCTAAACAACAGTGCTTTACTTCAGTAAGAGAATGCTTAAGTAAAGTTTAATTGACACAATCAATGGAGTATGATGTAGGTATTACAAATATGCTTATGAAGTGTTTGGACAGTAGCACTCAGTAGCTACGAACATGAATACCAGTTCCAATCTCAGCTATACCACTAACTGGCTATGTGATATTGGCAAATTTTCATTGATACTGTGTAAGTGTAAATTATTATGATTATTATCATTGATATCATTGTTTATGCTAACCTAGGCAAATGAAATTTTTATATTAGATGGAATATATTAACAGGAATAAAGTGCTATATAAGCAAACAATGATGCTTATGTTATGATCACAATCAAAATGACATCAAGCAACCACTATATCAAGATAATAATTGATGTGTTCCCACCCCAGGCTTCAGGCTTCTGAAATGCCTTCATTATCACCTAAGGACTCACCCTTTTCCTTCCCTCTCCCTAGCTCTACCTGCAGGGTGAAGTAATCCTCATAACCAGAAGCTCCAAGCAGGAGAAGTGAACATCCAGGTATCTCTCTCTGCTGTGTATTGAGGACCAGCTGCCAGTACTTTTCTTGGAAAATATCCAGCAAGAATGCTACTCACCAGTATCCTGAGACTTTCTCCAGTTCACATTTAACCCATCTTTTATGGGAGTGACTACATTCAGTGATCCAGGCAACTCTTTAGTCCTCAGGACTAGAAAGGGGAGCTCTGGACACCTTAGGGGTGTGCACACATGTCTGTGCTGAGACTCAATGAAATCCACTTGGATTTCTCATGGAGACAGGGATGAAGTAAACCATCATGCCCTTCCATGTTATGGACTGGACCTCCACTATAACTATGATGCGAAACACAGAAAACAAACAAACAAAAAAAAGACTGGAAGGAATGCATCAACATATAAGCAGTGATAATCTGTAAATAGTGATATGCTGAGTGATTTTTCTCCTTCCGTTTTTTCTTCAATATTTCCAAAGGTTATTTCATTGGTCACATTTTAATCTTCAATAATGAAGAAAAACTTTCTAAATATGTGGGGAAAAAATGAATCTCCTCAACTGTTTGCAAGAATTTTAGGTGGCATGGTGTCAAATAAGTCATAACTTGACAATTTTTTCATGTTAGAAATTTTCCAGAAGTCCCCTGGCTATCAGCAGGATTTAAAAATCAGGGACTTAACCCTGGGAACAGAGAGGATTAGAGCTGTGGATGACACATAAAAAAGGGAAAACTGGCATACTGAGGATATTAATAAAAGCCAACATATTTTTGACAAACTCATGTTCAGAAAATGTCCCAAATATGTACTAAGAAACACTAAACCCTTTAAAATGAGAAGCAAATGTAATACAGCCATATGATAAAGAGTATTAAGATTACTGTTAAAAAGTCACTGTATTATTTGCAACTTATTTCCTTTTAAACCTCCAAATAGACGAAAAAGAAAAAGAAAAACAGAGTGACTCCTTAAACTGGCTGGAAAGTCTGAATGCTCTGTAGTATGTTTAGATGCAAAAAACACACAAAAACATCAGCAAATACATTGGTGAGAAATATTGTTTATTATGTCAGACTTTAGGAGTGACTAACTCTGTGAAGAAACAATGAAAAGATTCTAAATGTTCTCCCCAATAGTGGCAATCATTTAGAGAGAATCTCCTAGATGTTTATAAATCTCTAAGATTTAAAAACATTTTTTATAACATAGCTGAGATCACCTAATGCAGCGACATCTGAGAATCAGGGATCTTCATCAGACCCTTGACAAGCATTAAATAGAGTCGAATCACATAAAAAGGCAGAGCCTAGTTTGTCTGTTATATCTAACCCTTCACCCAGTTCTATCCCTTGTTTGACCAGAACACTTCTTAATCTTTCCACTCCTCTCCACCATCATTGCCTCTATATAGGTCCAAGCTACCATTGTGTCTTCCCTGGATCATTCAGCGAGATCATGGGGCTAAGAGCATGAATACTGCTTCCAACCTCAGCTTCACCACTTACTAGTTGTGTGACACTGGATGACTCATATTTCAGTAAAGAATGAAATGTTTCTCTTAGCCCTTTCTGGCTCTTACACCTCTCATATTTGCACACTAGGCAAGTGTTTACAGCTGATGTAATTTCACATACTGGTTAAGAGCCCTTGTGCTGCATCTACTGAACCATTCTTCTGAGCCAGCCAGCCATCAGCCAGGAATCCTTCCACATATAAAATCAAAATGTCACCTCCCTTTCTTAACCACTCTCATGGCTTCCTGCTGCTTGAAGGATTAAAGCTCACTTTTACACTTAAAACGTTCCCAATCCTCCTCTCCAGCCTCATCCACTATCACTTCCTCTGCTTTCTGTGCTCCAATTATGCTGGGTCTTCCATTTCCTCAAACTTTAGCTTCAAGAGAGCAGAGAACTTTCTCTCTGTGTCTCTGTCATGGATGCAAAGCATCTGAGTTTGCTCATCATTTTATTTCAGCATCCTGTGAAGTGCCTGGAAGATGCTGCTGTTCATAGCAACTGCTCACCTTTGCTGAAGCCTTACTGTGCCTCAGACAAGGTCCTCGAGTGTTTTATTTACATGATCTCACCACAACTCTATGGCATCAATGCTATCACTAGCCACATTTCCTAGATGGAGACTAAGGCTGATGAAACTATGGAAGCTGCTCAAGGCTGCAGAGTTGGTTAAGTGACAGTGGGAACCTAGGAAAGAAGAATCCAGAGTGTGAATTCTCAGGCACGATCAAAGATGGCCCATTAACATTTGTTGAATGAGTGATTGAACAACTATCTGTTTCCAGAGTACCTAATGAGTTGATTCTCAAATGTAAAAGACCCAATTCAGTGTAGCAGCATAATTGAGAAGTACGTCACATTAATAGTCTTTGAGTTACTTGGAAATTTTTAAGTCAGAAAGTTAAAGCCAATAAAACAGGACATTTATTGCAGGGGATCCAAAGTCATCTTCCTCATACAAGACAATGTTACATTTACTCTCTGATTTTCCTTTTCAATGAAATTTATGCTTCTTAGAAGAAGGACTTATGCCTCATTCACTTCCATGAGCCCTGAATGAGAGCTGACACTGGGCCTGTCCTGTGGTCAGTGCTCAGAGACAGGCAGACAGATTGTCAGACTCCGTTACCAGGAAAGATTTTAAGAATTCGAACTGTAAAAAGGAAACTGTAAAACCTAGCAGGGTAGTGAAAACTGGCTGTCAGATAACCTCACTGGAAAAACACGTGGGTGTAGGAGCATGAACAACTTTGAGCTCATTCACCATGGAGAGAGGAAGCTATACCCCAGGTACAAAGAGCTATTTATATGGGGAAAGGGCACTCTATGATGTCCATCTCCCCTGAGATGCAGGTGATAAAGAGGAGATGGCTTAATTAAATGCAGTGATACTTGGGTTTTAAAAAATTGCAACCCACATTTTGATAAACTATAAAATATTCCCCTTACCCATCCACAGCTTTTATAGGTACCCATACTTGTATACTGCATGCAAAAGTGTATATAGTTGAGACAATTCTGTGTATTGAGTGAAGACCATGGGCTTGCATCTTGCTCAGACATGATCTACAATTTCACTGGTGCCATTCCAAGAATAGTTTACTTTCATCTTCTAAGCTTCCGGGTCCTAATTTGTGAAAATGGAATTTTCATAGAATTGAAAAGGAAATGAGAACATGCAAAGCACAAGCCCAGTGTCTGGCGTATAATCAGGGCTTGATTAATGGTAGTGTGTATTATTTTCATCATCATCAGTGTTATCATTTAATTATTCTTCTGGCAGAGTACGTATATTTGACGGGATATGTGTTAACATCAAGCTCCACAAAATCATCATTCCAAAAAGAAAGAGAGTCAGAAAAAACTAACACAAAAGAAAACATCCTTTCTATAATAGGCATCCCTCATTTGAATAGCACGCTGCCAGGTGGAAGCTAAGTATGTGGGCTCTCCAATCAGCTGCATGTTTAATCCAAGCACCAACCCTTAGTAGCTGTGTGGACAGAACAAGTTATTTAACCTTCCTGCATCTTAGTTCATCCATCTATAAAACAGGGTAATAATGGTACTCACTCTTAGTTTGTGAGGATTAAGCAAGTCAGTAAGTATGTAAAGCACCTATTCCAGAGCAGGTGCTCAGTAAATGCTTTATTTCCCAAGGGATCAGGAGAAGTTATTCAACTTGTTTTATGCAAAATTTCAGGACTACCCAGTCATGCAGGATATGTTCAGAAAGCTTTGGGGAGAACTCCAATTCTTACACTGGAAGTTAATTTAGATACTCATGTTCATGAACTATTTTAGAGATTTTTAAAACAGAATTCTGGCTATATGGGGACATGTTATTAATACTTGTGTAGAAAAACATAAAGAATATGTTCTTGATTTTATTCCAGCATGCCACAAAAAACAGTTCCTAAAATGCATATGCCCTCAAAGCCCCAAAGAGACATACATAAATATAGAGAACAACATGGGGAAAAGAATGTACATCTTTTCCCAGGCATGGAAAATGCACACTTTTGTAAAAAGGTAATTAACACCTGACTATCCATACAGGCTAACAAAATAAATTTCTTAAAGAAATGCATTCCCCATGAATTTATGCTGCCTCTGTGCTCCAATATAATTTTATAACATTTAGTTTACAAAAAATTGACTAAGGAGATATTTAGTCTATTGCTCTGCAATGCAACATTTAATTTTATAGCATGGATAATGCATTTCTTTTTACAAATGTATCAGTTTCTTGATAGCATCAATAAGCTGCTTCAGTCATTAAACACTATGTGAGAAACTACAGATTTCCTTCCTGAAACACACAGATTAATTTTCAGCTCATAAACCCCCTACACGGGTTACTTGCCTGGCATCTGCAGTCCATGCACTGAAGGTGGAAAAGAAAGCTTAGCCAACTTGAATGACAGACTGCACACACATTAAATCTTTGGATGGATTCTCAGCACCCATCGGATACGGATGAAAAGGCCCAAAATGCACTTAGTGCTCTGCAGGATCTAGGCTGATTACCTCGTGAGCATCCTCCCCTCTCACTCCAACGTTCTAAGTCCTTCCTGCCTCTGAACTTGCACACAGGCCATAGAACAACTGCCTGCTTGGCCACCACCCCTCCAAACCACAATCTTCTGTTAAATTTCTATAATACAACATCAACTCTATGGGATTCGAAAAAAAAGGAAGGAACATCAACTAATTCCTATACCTTCTTCCTAGTTCAACCAATGATTACTTCCTCAGAAACTAGGGGCCTTTGCTGACCCAGAAATGAGGTCAATTTACAGTCACAAGTTCTTCTATGACTTCACAGTATGTATCAGAACTATTATGAATTCATTCTTTAAATTGATCTGTCTTCCTACTAAATGATAAAATACCAAGAGTGCAGGTACCATTTATTTTTTTGCTTAATGTCTGCTTTTGCTTAGCTTTAGATACATTGCCTACAATAATGTCTGACACATAGTAGCCACTCGGTGACTCTTTGCTGAGTGAAATTTCTATTAAGACTAATACTAAATACTAAATGTCAAGGTATTGTTGTAATTATTAGCCTGCCTGGATAACTAATTCACAGTAAGAGTGAACACTAATATTATTACAATAAGTATTAAAAAAAGTACACATACTTAAGGCCAGAGAGACCTGGTTTCAAATATCAGCTCTAGTACTTATTAGTGTAATGCAACTTGAACAAGTAAACAGTTCCTCTGAATATCATTTTTTTCATGTATTAGATCTAATCCTAGTTTTCTCAGTTTTTGTAAAGTTTAAAAAATGAATACAATGCACTCATCACAGCCTCTTACATATTTCAAACATTAAGGAGAAATGCCTCTATTGAGATTAAGAAATTTTAGCTCCTATGCCTCATGCATCCCTGTCCGTGCGTGCTCAGTCACATCTGACTCTGCAACTCCATGGAATGTAGGCCGCCAGGCTCCTCTGTCCGTGGGATTTCCCAGGCAAGAATACTGGAGTGGGTTGCCATTTCCTAGTCCACGGGATCTTGGGTAGAACCCATGTCTCCTGTGTCTGCTGCATTTGGCAGACTGATTCTTTACCACTGTGCCATTCTGTCTAATATAAAGCTACATCATTAAGATCATAAACATTCAAATAATGACTAGGATGAAAAGGCATTGGTTCTTTGTCATGAAAGATTAGAAGTAACCTACATTTTCTAAAAGTTTCCATCCACTAATCCAATTAGGAAGCGTTAAACAGTAACACTTCATGACAAAATATTTGTTCTTAAATCAGTTCTTTTGTCACTGAGGAAAAGTGGGAGTAATGACAGGAGGAAGGTCAAGCATTTTAAAAGTCATTATAAGAAATAAAAAATAAATGTGACATTCAGAAAATATATATTTAAGGAATTCTTTAGTCTTTAAGGGACATTATAGGGTGAGGAAGGGAGGTTTAAAGTTTGAGTGCTAATCAAAGAGAGGATATACGAACTGTTTATTGACCTTGAAAATGCTACCCTATGTTTCTGGATTAATAAAATAAAGATAATTATGATAATTACAGTTGCTCCAAAGCAGGGAGCTAAAACTGAAGTAAAGTAAAAGTCCTAAGGACTGCAAGGAGATCCAACCAGTCCATCTGAAAGGAAATTAGTCCTGAATATTCATTGGAAGGACTGATGCTGAAGCTCAAACTCCAATACTCTGGCCACCTGATGCGAAGAAGTGACTCATTTGAAAAGACCCTGATGCCAGGAAAGATTGAAGGCAGGAGGAGAAGGGGACGATAGAGGATGAGATGGTTGGATGGTATCACCGGCTCAATGGATATGAGTTTGAGTAAACTCTGGGAGTTGGCGATGGACAGGGAGGCCTGGCGTGCTGCAGTCCATAAGGTCACAAAGAGTCAGACACGACTGAGCGACTGAACTGAACCGAAGAGTTTAACATGGTATGTGGCTCATAGTAAATTTTCTGAAAAATGAAGGCTCCTGAGGTATGCGTAGAGATTAGCTCTAGCTGGGAACTATGCTTTCGTCAAGGCATTTTAGAGCCTCGTTGCTCCACAATTCTTTTCCTTTTGATGAAATCCTATAACGTGATCAACCTCATGGGATGATCAAAACAAACATGTTTGACAGGCAGAGGCTCAGCGGTTCAAAAAGGAAATGAATCCATTTACTGTGTGTATAATTAGAAATAATGTCAGAGGTTTATGTTATCAAAAGATAATGTCATAAGAAAGTGGTTTCCCACTGCTAGATAAACTTTAAAGTTGAAGAACTGGTAGAATGTCTGGGAGGAGAGAGAGAAAAAGTAAAATGGATTTTTAGAGAAATGAAATTTTTAAAAATCTCTTGATCATTTCTTCTTCCTAGAAGACAATGCTTTTGAAAATGGAATCATATGTTCTATGGTAAGAGAATAAAACATGTAACGATCACTCCTTATAGAGCTATTTGATGCTTACTCCATCACATTTCCATACGTATGTACTCTTAGACATATTCCCTCAAAGTCTAATAAAGAAATGCAGGGTCTTACAGGCCACATTTCCCCTGGATGATCTCCTCAGAGGGAGAGTTGAGGGAGGCTTAATTTGCTCTCATTTTCAGCAGCTTTCTTTTTTGGGGTCTTAGCCCAGAACCTCAGTTTTCGCATCAGCACAATGGGCATGCACAAATTTCGAGCATGCACAATGTGCATGCTACATCCATCAACCTTGTTATGTTTGAAACCCCATACCATGACACCCTATGGCTCCCTCTATATGCAAAATCCCCTTTAAGCTTTACAACAATCTCAAGAAACAAAGGACCTATACATAGAAAACTATAAAACACTGATGAAAGAAATCAAAGAGGACACAAACAGATGGAGAAACATACCGTGTTCATGGATTGGAAGAATTAATATTGTCAAAATGGCTATTCTACCCAAAGCAGTCTATAGATTCAATGCAATCCCTATCAAGCTACCAACGGTATTTTTCACAGAACTAGACCAAAGAATTTCACAATTTGTATGGAAATACAAAAAACCTCGAATAGCCAAAGTAATCTTGAGAAAGAAGAATGGAACTGGAGGAATCAACCTGCCTGACTTCAGACTCTACTACAAAGCCACAGTCAAGAGGTATTTACTGTTTCATCCCCATTTTACTGATGAAGACACTGAAACTCTGAACAGTTGAACAACTTGTTCAAAGGCCCTCAGTGGCAGTGACAAAGCCAAGGCTCCAGCCTAGAGCTGCCTGATTATACACAGTCCATGCTCTTTCCCACACGTGTTCAGCAATGCTAAGCATTTGCATTCACACAAACTTTTTGTTCAGATTGGTTCCTATCCGTGACCAATAGCCCTGGATCCTTCTGAGTTGAAATAAGAACAGAGAACCGTACCCACTTAATAACTTAAAAAATTAATTCTGAATACTAGTTTTAGTTGCTTTTGTCACTGACAAATTACATATTGATCTTGGGTTCAACTTGACCATTTGCGCTGACCAGGCTGTTGAACTGTCCTAGTTTATAGCAGTGATTCAGATGGACCTCTCTTTTGAAAAAAAACACAAAAAGGGTTTGGCTTTTAGCTTAGAGTTAAAGGTAGGGAGATGTAGCAGATCATGGAATCAATGCTTCTGGCTTTTTAGGGATGTGGTCAGATTTCTGCCCCATTGCTGTAAATGGATGTTCAGAATAGACTGCCTAGGAAGGAATCATGACTGACCAAGTTCAAAACAGTTTTCTATTCATTGTGAACCACTGCTCTTTTCATGTGTCTGTAAATGTGTATGTGTGAGTGATTGGGAACAGGTATAAAATAATTTTTAATAGGAAAAAGGAATTTTCCATTTAATTGTTTTTCCTGTTATCTCAGTTTGCTTTTGCCTTATAAACACACACACATACACATGATTGTACATATTAGGTGCAAGCTGAAAATGGATTAAATGAAATATTTCCATCCATAGCATATCAAGTATACATCAATTGAAACTTCATGGATACTAACATCTTTTAAATTTTAGTTAGCCAAAAAGCCATTAATGTTCACAGACATGACACTGACCAGAAGAAAACAGTATCCCCTGACGCAGGGTCACCAAAGACTGTTCTAGCAGAGCAATAATGCAGTAATAATGCAGTCAGAGTGTTTATTTTTAGAGTAAAATCCCAAAGAAACACATAAGTAAATCACATAACTGAAAAGGAAATAAATGAGAACAGGTATCTGCTGAAATTCTTCATGGACCAAACCTATAGTTAAAGATTCTATTTTCCATTCATGGCATAAAATAAGACTCAAAGAACTCAGACCTCTTTTGTGCCTGATGACCTTGACTTCTATTGTCCCCATTATTATATCTAAAGGTCATGATAGCAAAGTTGAAAGATATCACTGCTAATAAAAATAAAAACTTTCCAGAATCAGATGGAAAAAAAAATCTCTTTTTTCACCTCAAGTATAATAACCTCAGATTCATAATTTCAGTTACTTTCCTATAATCTCCTTATCTCTGGTCCTGGCATGAATCTAATTGCCGAGTACAGTCTGTGATAAATGAGGGAACGAGCTTTCTCATTTATTAAATGAAGTCAATGAGAGTTTCATCTGGCAAAGGGTCACTGAAAGGAGAGAATCAAGGCTGTTAATTTCAAGGGCAAGATTGCTTTCAGAACATCCAACTCAAGAGAAGATAAAAACATTGACATACTGCAATTAGTTCAGAGGCTTCTAGTGCACACAGAGAAACAGATGTTTCCTGAACTTTCCATCATCACCGTTATTACACTTTGGAAAGAACCAGAAAGGAGATGCATGTGAACTCATATAAGCAAGTCATGACCTAACTGATGCAGTTTACACTTTGATTTTCAACTCTACTTCCTAACATGCTTTATTGGATACACTTTTATTCTACCAGATGTTTCACTAAATTGATCCACTTGTATGGATGAAATGACCCATCACATCAGGAGATTGACCAACTGCTCCAAAGTGTTGATTAATTGTTTCAGTTATATTGACAATTTGGCTTGATCCAAAGATTTGGCCTTCATAGGCACAGAATTCTGAGTGGCATAGCCAAATGAAAAACACTAGGCTCCAACTGATAAAAGGTACAAGGACATGGGCAGGCATTTCAGAGAAAAGGAAACAACAGGCTAATCAACATAATTTCCATCTTGTTAGCAATTTGAAAAAAAATTAACAAGTACCAATTTTCACTAGCCAAATTAGCAGACAGAATTGATGCAAAATTAATTCATATCCTTTGACCCAGTAATTCCATTGTGAGTATGGTCTTGTCAGAAAACAATCAACATGGAAAAAAATGTGCACTAAGGTATTCATTGCAGTGTTAGTTATGATTATGAAAATTTGGAAACTGAAATGTATAAAAGTATGTGAAAGGGTAAGATTACTGCAAATGTTCAGAAGAGAAAAACATGCAGCTATTTACTTTAAATGATGCTAATGAAATCTTTAAGAGAAATATAACAAATACCTAAAATCTGTATTACCTAGACTATGCAGCGGTACAGTTTGGTAGCTTCTGTTTACCACATGGCTTTGCTGCATGACACTTTAGCTCTGCTATTTATCATATTCTCTTCATATCTCTTGGAAACGTCCTTTTGATAAACATATTGCTGCATTTTACTTGCTAGAATGGCAATTATGATTAATTTGAATGCATTTATGCTTGTCACCGAACAGGCATCAAATGATTCTCTAAGTACCCCTAGAATCTATGTGATTCTAAGTCTCTTACAGTGTAACAGACCCTTAAATAGCAGAGTTTTACTGCTAAATTAAATTTCAAATTCAATTACCATAAATAAGGAATAACACATCTGCATCCACACATTTTTCACACTGAGCTCAGAGTGAAACATCATTTCTTACTTCTTTGATGCCTCCTGTCATTCCCAAGGAAAGACTGGCCATACACTCAGAGAAGAAAGTTAAATGTTACTTCCAAGTACAATTAAGCCTCAAGGTTTGTCTCTTAGAACCAGTGATTGCACCTTGGGAATTTTGGTGACTTAGTAAACCTTGATGATCAAAGTGGTGTTCTGTTACCTAACACAAAAAATCTGGACTCCCTTGCGTGGCACCAAAGGCCTTCATTGTGCCGCCTACACACCGGCCCATTTTCTTCCCACATCACTTCCTCAAATGAAATGCCTTAAACACCAAGGTATCCATTGCTTTACTGTCCTTTGTTATGCCATTTTCTTCATCCTGGAATGCCTCTTCCTATCTTCTACTCACATATCCCTTAAAAGAAAAGACAGCATAAATTACTGGGGTCTTCCTATGTGCTGGGAAGTTTTGGAGGCACTTGGGATACACTTTTAAACAAAACAAAGATCCCTATTCTCACTGGAGTCTGTATCGAACACGAGAGACAGACAATTAATGATGGAGAGTAATTAAACAGAGGATATAGAATATTAGAAGATGAAAATGCTAAGTAAAAAAGATTCAGGATACTGGAGATGAGGAGTGCAGAAAATACAATGTAAGCTGTGAAGAACATGTAGGCTCTAAATTAGCAAAAAATATGGGCTGGAAATGTAAGTGCTTTAGAGAAGAGGGCTAAATTTTATTTTTTCAGGTAAGAGAAGTTGATTTGTCCAAGATCACACAGTTAGTTAGATCAGCCCACGAGACTAGAACTCAAGTCTCCTAAAAGGCTATTTCATGTTGTTCCTGATAGAAAATCCTGCTACTTCTGCATTATACAGGGATAAAAAGAATGGGTTTCGTAACCAAAAGGTCCAGGGTTCAAGGCCTGTCTCTTAGACAAGTTACTTAATTTTTTTACCTAAAACTTTATCTAGAAAAGGAAGATAATTATAGTACCTTCATCACAGACATGCACAAAGGCAAGGGGAAACGGTACACAGAAGACAGTGCCTAAAACGATGCAAGCATACGTCAAATGCCATTGTAGCTTTATTTGTTTTTAAATCTCATTAGAATGCCAAACACTTATACCATAACAATGAACAGCAGATGCCAGCTTAGATATTTACATTAAATGAGCATCTACTATATATAAAAGTTTCTATTGTTCAGAGAGAGATCTGTCATACATGTGATAAGTAGATTAGACCTTTTCATGCCAGTGGCTTTTTTGTATTGCTGTTTTATAGGAAGCTGACTTCTAGAAAGTTTTGGAGATCAAGCAAAGCTGGAGGTCATGGTATCAGATGAAATCCTCTTTCTTAAAATAGTGAATTGACCTAGACATTAGTTCATCTTTGACAAAAATTGACTTTCACAATGCCCTCATTTTTTGGAAGAATAAATGCTTCAATTTCTTCCATGATATAAAAAAATCTCATCACAAGGAGAAAAGTATATTTTTATAAGAAGAACATCTTTCTGAAAAAAGAACATCTTTCTGAAAATAATCCAGGCCTCCAATAAGATCAGTTTGAAATATATCTTAAGGTGTATGTTCCTCCATAAAAACACATATGTGTTTTTTAGGTACTCATCATCTATACAGTATGATGCTTTTTTTTCTATACTCTAATAACCCTGAAGAAAGAAAAAGTTTTCCTTTACTCACAGTTCCTAACACACTGTTCCTAGCTTTACTCGTAGTAGGAACAATAAATGACTAGTCAACACATGGATCAAAACGTATCTGGTGCCTTAGCTTATCCTTAGCTACTGAGAAGAGTAATCACAAAAGAGGGAAAACCTCCAATATATTTCTGTACAAAGGCAGAAGCTAGAATCACAATGTTACTTAAATTGGTGGATGCTAATGAACCCATCTCCCATATAGAATCTCTTTTCACTTTAATTTTGGGCTTGGCTGCATGACTTGCTCTGAGGTAATGACTTCACCAAGTGTCACACAAGCAGAACTTTACTAGCACTTACACAATGGGGCTGGCTTGTCTTTCTGAAATGTTCCATCTTGGAGCCCATCAATCATGCAGTAAGAAAGTCTGGCAAGCCGAATGATGGCTGAGATGTCACATGGAAGGGAACAGAGACACTTCAGCCAACTAGCATCAACTGGCAGTCATAAGGATGAGATTATCATTGATGTTCCAGGCCCTGGATGAGTGACCATCTGATTGTAGCCTCATGCATAAACCCAAGCCAACAACACATGGAGCAGAAGAACCACTCACTGAGCCCAGCCCACCCCCAATTCATGAGAATCAACATTGTTGTTTTAAGCCATAACACTTAGGTTGCCTGATGCAGAGTAATAGATAACAAGCTAAAGCAAAAGATCACATTCATAAAAGTCACGTGCTAAAACAGAAAAGCAAGGGTCCTAGGCTCCCTCTGCCACCTAGTTTTGAAACCTATTGTCTCATTGCAGAATTTATTACAATCTTAGTTTCTCCATCTAGAGAGCACATAAAGACACTGACCTCACAGAAGTGCTGTGAGGATTAAATAAAATAATGCCATACCTAGTGAGTACCTTCAAAATAGCTGTCATTGTGAAAATTGCTGAGACAGAAATTACATGGACCTAATTTCTTGATAGTGTGATTGATGCAAATCTCACTAGGCAGTTCAAACTGAGCTGTATATTTTATCACTTTTTCTCTCTTCTCAACCTCTACCAGATTCATACATTAGGAATAGTGTTAGGAATGCAAATGAAAATGACAACTTCGGACAAGCCTCCTAACCACACTTCCTGACCACCTGGCCTCCACTCTCATTCCCCCGCCACAGTCTCTCATCCTACCACGAAAGTGACCTGTCCAAACCCCAAACCACTTCCTATCACTCTCCAACTTTAAACCTACTTAAGGGCGTCCCCAATAGCTCAGCAGGTAAAGAATCTGCCTGCAATGCAGGAGACACAGGAGATGTAGGTTCAATCCCTGGGTCGGGAAGATCCTCTGGAGAAGGACATGGCAACCTACTCCAGTATTCTTGCCTAAAACAACCTCATGGACAGAAGAGCTACATCCAAAGGGTCACAAAGAGTCAGGCATGACTGAACGACTGAACACACATAACCTCCACACATAAGTGGTCTAAAACTGAAACCTGAATGAATCCAAAAGCCTTTCATCCAGCCCTCTTCTTTCCCTTCTGCAATGTCCTCTCCAGTGAGACCAGTCACCTTGCTCCTTCAAAAACCCGGGGCTCTCCCTGACTCAGTGATTTCCCTTGCCTGTTCCTGATACTTGCACCAGATGTTCATGTGTTTCAGAGATCAGCTCAGATACCACCTCAGAGACGCCTCCCCTGATTAGCTCAGGCAATCCACCAGTCCTTGGGCCACCAGTTGCTCTCTGTTACAATACCCCAGTTTTGTTTTCTTTCCTCCTCCCTTAGAACTTGACAATTTTCATAATTTGTGTGTTTGGAGGTTCACCGTCTATTTTTCCTTCTGGCAAATGAAAGTCTAAAGACATCAGAGCTTCTGCCTGTTCATTATTTTAGCCCCTTTGCCTAGAATGGGGGTTCACAGACTATGACCCATAGACTTACCTAATATGGCACAATGACAAATAATGGCTTTTACATTTGCTAATGGCTGACAAATTTCAAAAGAAAAACAGTATTATAAGACATGTGGAAATTATATGAAGTTAAACTTACAGTGTCCATAATTAAAGTCTTACTAGAACACAGCCACATTTATTGTCTGTGGCCCCCACTGCTTTATTTTATTTTAAATTTATTTATTTGGCTGCACCAGGTCTTAATTGTGGCATGCAGAATCCTTAGCTGTAGCATATAGGATCTAGTTCCCTGACAAGGGGTTGAACCTAGGCTTCTTACATTGGGAGCCTGAAGTCTTAGCTGTTAGACCACCAGGGAAGTCCCTCCTACTGCTTTAAAAAGACAGCATTAAATAGTTGCAACAAAGTCCACATGGCCCACAAAATCTACAATATTTACTCTCTCTCTCTCATACACACACACACACTCTCTCACACACACACACACACACACACATACACACACACCCCTGACTCTGGCCTAGAGCAATGTATAATTTATAAAGATGACCAATTTATATGGGTCTGAGGAACTTTTTAAATGGAAAGAAATACCCAATAGAGAAATCTCCCAGGACCCAGGCACAGGCAACATCTAACCAGGAATACTTTTCCACACGAAAAGCCAGTTAGGTACAAGTTTCTGGCTGAGTCCTCAGAAGTCTTCCAGACTCTTTGCTCTTCTCTAAACACATTATGTTTCTATAAGGAGCAGAATGCAAAGTCTGCATTCTCATCAAGAGAATTGATCCACACACAGATTCTAATTGATCCACACACAGAGAAAAGCTAAATGAACAAAACTGGAAATGTTTGGAAAAATTAAACACAGATTTCTTAATAAAGCTGAAAATAGCTTAATAAAGCTGAAAATAGGCTGCTGGCATCCCAAGGCATGTTTATTTCTGTTTAAATAGATGACTTCCCATAGACTGGTATCAGCTCAGCAGGGATCCTGGGAGAGAAGTACTTTCCTCCTCCTGTGCATTTTAAGCTCTTTCCCAATGAAATTCAGCCGGAGTCTATAAAAAGCATCTGTCAATCTGGATAAAAACAATAACCATGGTCAAGTAACACTGAGAGCCTCAGCTGCCCGTTTCTGGAGTGCTCTAAACAGTCAGGGAACAGACTCACTGGAGAAGATCAAGAGTTTGACAGTCTCTTTTGTAGAAAAGCGATTTCTCAGAAAAAGATGAAAGTATCAGGTGGAAGAGTGATAAGGTAATTCTCACTCGGAATGCTGCAGTGGCGATTTGTTTATTTACCTGAACCAGAGGAGTGTGGTGAATTTTCAAGCCATGAGCATGCCACTGCTACCCTGACATAGAAGAGGTACGTGGAACTATGACAGATCTCAGGCAGAGAGAAGCCTATGGGCAGCTTCAGGGCCAAGAGGGGAGTAGATGATGCCATTGGCAATAGAATCAAAGAAGATGGAGGAGCATGACAGATTAATGTCAAGTGAATTCCAAGGTCACTTCCAGGAGGAGGAATCAAAATGGTATTAGAACAGGGAGTTCACTCTGGAGCTGATCACCAAGGAATAAAAGATGATGTGTTTCTAGAGATCCAGTTCACTATCACGGAGGCATTACAGAGAGATGAAGGGAACAAGAAGGGTGCTGGAAAGAACAAAATGATGAACCGTGCTCTCAGAGAGACTGGCAGAGGGGAACATAGAACAGGAAGACTTTGAGGAGCAGCAACTGGGCTGAAAAGTAGCTTAACAAAAATAAAAAATCTTGGCAATCATACAGTCAACTACGATGAGGTGTCTAATCAGGCTCATTAATCAGTGTAAAGAGTTTGCCGCCCCACCCCCCAACAACAACAAAAAAAAACACGCTTCATAGAAAAATCAGGTGCTGTCCTTAAATCTTGAAAATCCCACCTTATAGATAAACATCATCAGGGCAAGGTTCTGTAGGTAAAATGAGTTCAACAATAATAACATGCAAAATAAGAAATGATGAGAATTAAGAGTAAAAGCTTTGAGTATCAGGTAATGGGCAGGTAAGTGGCTTGTGATGGTAGTTCTCATAGGGCCCTCCCCTTCTGTCTCCTACTTTGCCTTTCTTCTTTTTGCTCTTTCCCTTTCTCTCCCCTCTCCCCCTACTCTGGAGGCACAATTTACTCTAGGGAACTGTCTGATTTCCCCTCTTCTGTGCTCTCATAGCACCTTGCATATATCTCTATGACAACACTCATCACACTCCATTATATAGGCATACCTCAGAGATATTGGAAGTCTGGTTCCAAACCACCACAATAAAGCAAAACTTTCCATGAAGCAAGTCACACAGGTGCTTTGGTTTCCCAGCGCATACAAAAGTTATGCTTACACCATATAGTAGTTTATGAAGTGCACCATAGCATTATGTCTAAAAACACAAGGTACATTACTTGACTAAAAAATGCTTTATTGCTAAAAAATGCTAACCATCTCTTGGGCCTTCAGTGAGTCATAATCATTTTGCACTCGTAACATCAAAGATCACGGATCACAGAAATATTGCAAAAATTTTACCAAAAACATGATACAGAGACATGAAGTAAGAAAATGCTGCTGAAAGAAGGGTGCCAAGACTTGCTCGATGCGGTGCTGCCAAAAACCTTCAGTCTGTTAAAAACACAATAATGTAATATATGACAAAATGAAGTAAGCCTATGAGTCCTGGGTGACTGTTGATTCCCTCTGCCCCTCGAGATCCTAAAGACAAAGGACATTGATTGGCAAGCTGCACCCACAGCGGTTTGCATAGCACCCAGCTCAAAGCAAGTGTTCAGTGGAGGACAAACACCACTGAGGAACAAGTGAATAAGGAAAAGTACAGATGGGTGAAGCGACTGTGCACACAAGTATATCTTGCCACTGGCAAGAATAAAATTGGCACCCAAATAACCTAATTCTATCACAACATGAATACCTTGAAAAGGATCAATCCCTGAGATGTATCTTACCCCAGAGTAAACACATTCTTTACAAATCAGGCTTTCTTTCCAACATATTTCTCTGGTATCTGGCATATAGTTGATTTTTGACACCATAGTTTTTTGCAGAAATTACATCTTTTATCAGTTTAAAAAATCAAAACTAGATGAAGTACCCTATGTGTATTCTGGCCACAGCCTTGAAGAGTTTAGTATAATTTCATTTGAAATTCATTTGTATTTCTTTCCACAATACTACTTATACATTTAGAAATCTTGACTTCTTCCTTTGCTATTATACATTTCTGCACAATAACTTCGAAATCTATTTTCTTTCCTTTTTCCCACTTTCCATGTTACATTGAGGAGATAATGTAAATGCCTGAATAGGTGGTGGTGGTTTAGTTGCCAAGTTGTGTCCAACTTTTGTGACCCCATGGACTGTAGCCCACCAGTCTCCTCTGTCCATGGGATTTCCCAGGCAAAAATACTGGAGTGGATTACCATTTCCTTCTCTATGGGATCTCCCCGACCCAGGGATTGAACCTGGGTCTCCTACACTGCCAGCAGATTCTTTATCAACTGAGCTACCATGGAAGTCTGCCTGAATAGGAGACAACCCCAAATATAAGAAACAGTCCCTTTTTATAAATGATAAGATCTAAAAAAGAAAAAAGGAAGAAACGAATATTCTGGGCAAAGCTGAATAATTTTAGAGGACATCTTAAATAGACAACTATCTACCCATAACATTTCATTTATGGATCTAGTTATTATGCATAGTTGTATTAAATGCATTATTTAATAGGTAATATTAAATATTAGATAAATTTAAAAATATTACTTTTTCCTTTACCATGACATCTTGAAATAATTTCATTGACTCTCTTTCCATGAATCTTGACCTCAAGGTTTTCCCCAACCCAGAGCCATTTTTCAAGTTCTCTAAAGTTTTCCAAAACTATCATCTTCCAATCTGTCTAAGTTGTTTAAGGTAAAGCACTTTTATGAATCTGTATTTGATGCTTTCTTTGGATATTTTAAGCAAAGTCACAAGAGTCCAATTGTATAATATTAGGATTTGTTTCCCCATTTGTCTAATAGGTAAATATATGTGAGCTCTACAAGGTGACAAAAACACCCTGCAATTTGTTATTAAGTGATTTTTTAATGCCACATATATAATGACATTCAGTACTTGCAACTATCACAACATGCTTCTAGGAATAATGACTCATTTTTGCTGAGGAGGTGTTTTTTTTTTTTGCCTCTTTTCAAAATTTATTCTCCAGATAATTCCTATAAAAATTCCAAACTGGCATAACTAATGCCACTATTTTCCCTCCTCCAAATACTTTGTCATTCAAAATGAAAGAACTGATAGAACACCTTGGTAATATAAGAACAGGATAAACATTTGAATTTAGGAAAATTCCTTTCTTCTGAGGGATTAAAAAGGGGGAAAATACCTTGTATTTGAACATATATAATGTTTCTTTTCTCCTTTGCAGCAACATTCATTCATTTACATCTATTTGGCATAAACTAAATTTGGCATTAACTCTAGCAAACCAGATGCTTCAGTGGATTAGAGCCCAGGCTAGTATCTTCCTTGGTAGATGTTGTTTTCACCCAGGCTGATTTGGTTTTCAAGCATTTACAAAATTGGTAACAAGCTATTTCAACTTTTAAATTGCTTTTTGAGGTTGAGTCTTTTGTTTTATTTTTGTTTTCATTTTAAATATGTCTCCTTTCTCTTTTCCTCGTATTTCTTGGAGCAATCACAAATGCAATATATGTAGCTTCCCATGTCAGCATAAGCAAATTCATTCTGATGTGAAGACATCTCCACACTGAGTCCCCAGTTTATGCAAGTTGTCAGGGAAACTTCAAGGACCCAGTGTCCCCATCCAAAAATTTCAAGCTCTGTAATCAGTTTCCCCCAGTTACTCTGCATATTCCCAGCTCAGCCCCCAGCAATATTGTCACTTTCTTAGAACCTCTATAATGATTCGGAAACTGGATACATTTCTTCAAAATTCTCCTCTTGGCAAGATTCAACATTTCTTTTCCACTTCCTATCATTATTTTAGTTATCCTCTTATTTCAACAATATATCATTTCTTTTCCACATATTGTCTATTGTTATCTGTTATTACGACAAATTAGTTTGACTACTTCATTTACCATGTTCAGTATCTGATGCTTGATTCAGGCACTATTACCCTGATTATCTGGTTATTCTGACTTTTTCATCCTGGGCTATCTGCTGCTGCTGCCAAGTCACTTCAGTCGTGTCCGACTCTGTGCGACCCCATAGACAGCAGCTCACCAGGCTCCCCCGTCCCTGGGATTCTCCAGGCAAGAACACTGGAGTGGGTTGCCATTTCCTTCTCCAGTGCATGAAAATGAAAAGTGAAAGTGAAGTCGCTCAGTCGTGTCCGCCTCTTAGCGACCTCATGGACTGCAGTCTACCAGGCTCCTCCGTCCATGGGATTTTCCAGGCAAGAGTACTGGAGTGGGGTGCCATTGCCTTCTCCACCCGGGCTATCTAGATCACCTAAAATTTGGGGAAACAATTTAGTAATGGTGGTTTAGACTCCGCTGGTATCACTGGCTTGATTTTAATTCTGGTTCCACTATTTACACTCTGATTGACCTTAAACAGGTCAGTTACCTCTTTTGTGCTTCAGGTTCCTTGTCAATATAACTAGCTCATGTGAGGATTAAATAAGTTAATGTATGTAAACCATTTAGGACAGTACCTAACATAGACTAAATGTTCAAAAAACATTAAACTGTCCTACACATTACACTAGGAGACAGGCTTCCCAAATGGCTTAGTGGTGAAGAATCTGCCTGCCAAGGCAGGAGACACAGGTTCGATCCCTGGGTCAGAAATATTCCATGGAGGAGGAAATGGCAACCCACTCCAGTATTCTTGCCAGGATAATCCCATGGACAGAGGAGCCTGGTGGGCTACAATGCATGGGGTCGCAAAGAGTCGGACATGACTGAGCAGGAGCACAATGACAAGTAGACCATCTCCTGAATGGGTGAAGAACTGAGACCATGTACAAAGGCCTGAACTAGAAAGACTGCGTGGCTCTTTGACAATGAGCTCTGTCTGCACTCTTGTGCTACACTGTATTGTTACTGGGATGGGAGAGGGAGTAGAAATGGTGACCCTGGGGAAGGAAGCAGAGATCAGAACATGGAAGGTCTTTCATGCTGTGCTGTTGACTTTATCTCAAGGTCAAAGAAAACAGGTGGAATGTGAAGTGTTAAGTAGGGAAGTGACATGATTCTATTTCCCTTTTAGAAAGTTCAGGTTGAGTGCATTGTCAAAATAGATTTGTGGGGGCTAAACTATAGGCAAGACACAAAGTAGAGAAGGAACAGAGATTGGGAAGTTCCCAAAGATGAGACAAGCTAATGAGGAATGAGGTGTCAGTGAGAAAGAAGAGAGATGGTTGGATTCAAGAAATAAAGGAGAGAGACAAGGGGACTGATATGGTTTGTGACTCTAGTTGAAAGTCAGTTGTTGTTGTTGCTTAGTCGCTAAGTCGTGTCCGACTTTTTGTGACCCCAAAGACTGTAGCCCTCCAGACTCCTCTGTCTGTAGCATTTTCCAGGCAATAATACTGGAGTGGGTTGCCATTTCCTTCTCCATGAAAATCAGTTCAGTTACAAACCCATAATAATAAGTAAAGCAACTTGTCCAGTAAGTTCCAAAGATAGTAATGAATGAATATCATTTTCCCAGTTCTCCTCTGAAGTAGCTTTTAGAATGTTATATAATAGATATTAATGAATGTAATAATTTCTAAACTACATCAAGCACTTTCCATTGGACAGGCAGAGTGCTACTAGCTTTATGTGTATTTTCTTGCTCTATTTTCCCAGCAAGTCTATGAGGTGGGCACAGTTATTATTTCACTTTACATATAAGAAATATTAGGTAGTATCAACCATATCATTCATTTTTGGTGATTCAATAAACATATATTACTTATTTTATATATATAAGTCATTACGCTAGGGGACACAGAGGACAGGAAAAAGAATACATAGTATGTGCCCTAAAGATGTTCACAGTTCAGTGGAAAGAAAATCTCAAACTGATAAATGGGAAAATTCCACTAATTTACTAATATACTACTGGTATATATAATTACTGGTATACTAATAGCAGTCTGGTCCAAAACTGTGGGAAGATTTTGGAAACAATCATCTTTAACAGAAAAGGAAACTTCAGCTCAAATGCACCTATCAGCATAAACTCCCAATGTCAAATAAAATCCAGTATCTGGGCAACTGTCTGCAGTTGAACTGGTTGTGAATAAATTTTCACAACCATGAGAGAACAGGAAACAGAGTGAGTTAAGGTAGTATGGATTCATTTAGCACTGGAGATAGGGAGACTTCACCCCCAAATCCATCCCTTTTCCACTCATCAAACCATGCCTTTGGTTTCAAGTGTACATCTGTGCAGAGGAAGGCACCACGTGGGCCAGTGGCAGCACTGGCCAATGATATTTCTAGTGTCCAAAAAAGGAATACCATGATTATTTTACAATTGACTTATTCCTGCTTGCTTTGTTCTTCAACAAAGACTTCTAGATAGGGTTAAAAGTAGTCATTTCCTCCTCAGATTAAATCCTCTCAAACTAGTGTTTGATTTTTCACATTCTGAGCCCTGACTTTATACATAACAAGGATAGGTGATATCAAGGTAATATGATGAGTCAGAGCCTTTTGGAAACTAAGACTTTCTCAGGTCTCAGTCCAATGTCTTTAACTGGTGCTCCGTGAACCATGACAGGATCCAAGAGCTATAGTATAGAGGTTTTCAAAATATTATTAAGGATTTACTGTTTTTCTTAATGTCACTTCTATCAGCAATCTATTCCTGCTGATAAAACTACTGTAAATTTTTGTAATCATTGCTTTTATTTCCCACTTGAGCAATAAATATTTCTCAGCACTAATAAAATTATCATTTTTGCATTTCTCCCACCCATGCCCTTAGAATTACTATAAATGAAATATAATAAGATGACAGTATACACTTAAATGAGCTCAGTGTTTTTCATTTTCTTATGCACATTCTTTGAAAGAGAGATTAAAAGGAAGTAAAGCATGGAAGATTGTAAGGCAGTGAGCATGGAGTTTACAGTACATGATTCTGTTTGTATAGTAGAGAGCTGGGGGCCCAGTGCCTGTTAACTGGGAATTTATTGTCTAGATTCTTGAGCTTAGAGGCTCAAGGAAGGAATTCAAGAGGCCCCTTTGCAGGAGACCTATGGTGCTCAGAGATGTCCGTGTGCGAAAAATTACACCAGCAAAAACTCCTTTTTCTCACATAAACAAGACCAGGAGAAAAGATGGGAAATCAAGGAGGGAGTGGAGGCATTCTGCACTGCCCAGCTTTATAGTACCTTATTTATTATTAAAATGAAAATGTATATTTTAACTTTTATTGCAGTAATTAACTCATTAACAACCTCTAGAGAGAAGCCAGACTCCTCTGCAGGTTGGTTTGCAGAATTTTAACAACCTAGATAAGAGAAAATCAGGGTGCCAGGTTCTGGAAAAGTCCGGGACTCTACAAACAACTCTGATCTATTCACTGTATCATCTCATAGAGAAGTGTGAATTGCAGCTTAAAATAGAGGATAATTCCTCACTACATATACAGCACAATAGGTAAGGCTAATTTAAACAAGCAATGTTTCCAGTATTAAAAAGAAACAAAACAAACAAACAAACTCAGATTTGATTCTCTCCCCCTACCTCTTCTGAGCTGGAATAGAAGCTAGTTTATTCAAGAGTTCATCTCCGCCAAGCTGGCTGGGCTTTGTGACTGGGGAGAGTAAGGTAAAGGCAATGTAAAGTGTGGGACAGGAAGGAATTTGGAGGACAATTCAGCCTCCAAGGCACTAACCATGTAACTGGCAACACTGATGTGATCCTATGATATTTTGAATGACATCCGATGTGGTACCCTGGCCTCCAATGTCTGGAGTTTGGATGTCTTTGTTCTCCATGGATGCCAAGACTGCAGTCGAATGGAGTGGCACAGAAATGGAGTGTGAGGTAACCCAGCATAATACAACTTGCCAGCAGCATGGCAGTAGGGTTGGCCACATTCTTATCGGCTCTAGTCTTGCCTGATTTCCTCGCGGCTGTTTCAAACACTGCATATATGTGGCCAGAGTTGGCACCTGGAACAAGGTCTGCTCCCCCAACCAACCCTGTGCAGACATCATTGACAATGTTGCCGTAGAGACTGGGCAACACCATGACATCCAGCTGCTGGGGCCAGGATACCAGCTGCATGGGGGTGTTATCCACAGTCATGCCCTCCAATGTGAGCTGAGGATAGTGGGCTGCCACCTCCCTACAGCACTGGAGGAACAGACCATCTCCCAGTTTCATGATGGTGGCCTTGTGCCTGGCTATCACTTTCTTGCCCCCTATCGATGGGCCAGCTGGAAAGCGTATTCAGCAAGGCGCAAACACTTGGCCTTAGTAATGATCTTCAGGCTTTCTACCACTCTGTTCACGCTCTCGTGCTCCAGGTTGCCGTATTCACCCTCTGTGTTTTCCCGAATAACTAAGATGTCTACGTTCTTGTGTCTGGTTTCCACCCGTGGCAGAGTCTTAAAATGGATGATGTTGGCACAGAGATCTAGAGTCCTGCGGAACACACTGTTTCGGGATTTGTGAGTTGGTGGCAGGTTGTAGTCAGTTTCAAAGCTGCCCTTCAAGGCCATGTGGTTTTGACGAATTGCCATGATGGCATTGTGAACATCCTCTTCACCTAGAAGTGGAGGTGATTTTCACTTCCTCAAAGTCCACGGGCACACATGCATGTCTGAACTCATTCTTGACATGCGGCATAAGTTCAGGCCCGATGCCACCCTCAGGAATCACAGTCACCGTGTGCCATCCGCCGTACATGGCTGCAGGGAGAATGCTGTCTTTAAAAGAGAAGCTCCTCAGTGACGTCTCATTGCCAAGGAAAATCTCCCAAGAATGGCCTAGAACAGTTGGTGGGAATGTGGCCTTCACAGAGTGCCTGATAGATGTCAGCATCTGGAGTGTCATGATCTTTAAATGGAGATTTAGTTTAATTTATGTAAAAACATGTGTTTTTCCTCTTGCTTTGAATGGGATTCTTTTGGTAGAATTCTAGACCCAAAATTCTTGCCTAGGTCACAGTTTTCTCCTTTGTATTCTATTTTTGACAGACATTTTACTGCAATAAGAGAGTGAGAGTTCTAGTTACAAGGAAATGTGGTGTGTTATAGAGTAGACAATATACTTTGGAGTTGGATAATTCATTAGGCACATTCAATGTATCTATGTGATACATTTAAAAATAGACTTGATAGTTTATAACACTTTTAGGTTCACAGAAAAACTGAATAGCAGATACACAGATTTCCGATGTGAAGATTTCCTATGCAAAGATTTCCTACACCATACCTATGGCTGATGCATGTTGAGGTTTGACAGAAAACAACAAAATTCCATAAAGCAATTATCCTTCAATTAAAAAATAAATTTTTAAAAAAAGATCTTACACATTTATTACAACTGATAAACCTACACTGACACATCGTTATCACCTAAAATTCATTGTTTAAATTAGGATTCACTCTTCATATTGTACATTCTGAATTTAGACAAATGTATGGCATGTAGGTTTATACACAGCTTCAATGCCCTAAAAAATCTGTTTTGCTCCTTCATCCCTCTTTCTCCACGAACATTGGTAACTGCCAATCTTTTTCCAGTCGCCATGGTTTTGCACTTCCCAGAATGCCATATAATTGGAATCATACAGTATGCAGCCTTTTCAGATTGGCTTCTTTGACTAAGTAAAATGCATTGTTTCCTCCGTGTTTTTCATGGCTCTGTAATGCATTTTTTTGCATTGAAAATGACATTGTCTAGATGTACCACAGTTTATTCATCTACTGAAGCACATCATGGTTGCTTCCAACTTTTCTCAAGGATGAACAAAGCTACTATAAACATCCATGTGTGAATTTTTTTGGACATTAAGTCTTCAGCTCATTTGGGTGAATAACAAGGAGCTGAATTGCTAAATCCTATGCTAAAAGTATGATCAGTTTTGTCAGAAACTGCTAAACTTTCAAATGACTGTACCATTTTGCATTCCCACAAGCAATGAGAATACCAGTTTTTTCACATCCTTGCCACATTAGGTGTTTGAGATTTTGGCCATTCTAATAGGTATATAGTGGTATCTCATTTTAATTTTCATTTCTCTGATGATATATGATATAGAACATCTTTTCATATGTTTATTTGCCACCTGCATATCTCTTAAAGGTTTTGCCAATTTTTTTTAAATCTAGTTGTTTGTCTTCTTATTGTTGAATTTTAAGACTTTTTTGTATATTTTGGAAAACATTTTTCTTTATCACATGTGCCTTATACAAGTAATTTATCCCAATCTGTGACTTGTCTTCTCATTCTCTTAATAAAGTCTTTTTGCAGACCAGAAGCTTTTAATTTTGGTGAAGTCTAGTTTAGTATTTCTTTTATTGATCCTGCCTTTGGTGTTGTATTTAAAAAAACCATTGCCATACCCAAGGTCATCTAGACTCTCCCTAGAGTTTTGTAGTATTACATCTTATGTAGAAATCTATGATCCATTTTAAGTTAATTTTTGTGAAAGATTTGAAGGCTGTGTCCAGATTAATTTTTTGCATATGTAATGTTCAATTGTTTCAGCACCACTTGTTGAAAAGACTATCCATCATGCTGTATTTGCTCCTTTTCCAAAGATCAGTTAACTATGCATATGGGTCTGTTTCTGGGCTCTCTATTATCTTCCACTGACTCATCCACCATCCTTTTGCCAATACCACAGTGTTGTGACTGGTGTAGCTTCATAGTAAGCCTTGAAGTCGAGGGCTGTCAGTCCTCCAGCTTTGTTCTTCTTCAATAGTGTGCTGGGTCTTCCCTTTAAATACAAACTTTGGAATCAGTTTGTCAATATTTACAAAATAACTTCCTGGTATTTTAATTAAGTTTGCGTCAAAACTATATTTGATACCTTGAAAACTTAACAATATTGTCTTTCCATCCATGAATATGAAATGTTTCTCAATTTATTAGTACTTCTTTGATTTCATACATCAGAGTTTCATAGTTTTCCTCATATAGATCTTATACATAGATTGTTAGGTTTATACCAAAGTATTTCATTTCTGGAAATGCTAAAGTAAATGATATTGTAGTTTTAGTTGAAAATTGGTATATAAGAAAACAAATGACTTTGGTATATTAACCCAGTAACCTGCAAACTTTCTGTAATCACTTGTGAGTTCCAGGAGTTTTGGGGGTTTTGTCTTTTTCATTTATTCTTTCAGGGTTTCTTGATGAGCTTATCATCTGAAAACAAAGACAGTTTTATTTTTTCTTTTTCAATCTGTATATTTTTTTATCTCCTTTTCTTGTCCTATTTACTAGCTAGAAACTCCAGGATAATATTTAAAAGGAGTTGCCTTGGACCTGATCTTAGTGGGAAAACTCTTCTTTTCATTTCAAACTATGGTATTGGTTGTAGATTATTTGTAAGTATTCTTTATCACAGGGCTTCCCTGGTGGCTCAGTGATAAAGAATCTGCCTGCAATGCAAGAGACACAGGTTCGATCCCTGGGTTGGGAAGTTGCCCTGGAGAAGTAAACAGCAACCCACTCTAGCATTCTTGCCTGAGAAATCCCAGGGACTGGGGAGCCTGGCAGGCTGCAGTCCACAGGGTCCCAAGAGTTAGACACGACTTAGCGACTAAACTACAACATTCTTTATCAAGTTGATGCAGTTTTCCTCTACTTCTAATTTATTGAGAGCTTTTTATAATGAATGGGTGTTGAGTTTTGTCAAAAACTTTTCTACATCTATTGATAGGATCATTCTTATTTTTTAGCCTGTTGAAGTGATGAATTACATTAAATAATTTTTTGAATCTTGAAACAACCCTGCATATCTGGGATAAATATCACTTGATTGTGGTGTGTAATCTTTTTTACACATTGCTGGATTCAATTTGTTAGCATTTTGTTGAGAATTTTTGCATCTATGATCATGACAGATATAGGTTTGCAGCTTTCCTTTCTTGTAATGTCTTTGTCTGGCTTTGTAATCAGGATAATGCTGGCCTCACAGAATGAGTTATAAAATATTCCTTTTGCTTCTAACCTCTGAAAGATATTGTAGAAAACTGGTATAATTTCTTCCTTAAGCATTTGGTGGAATTCATCAGTGAATGCATCTGGGCCTGGAAATTTCTGTTTGGGAAGGTTTTTAATTTGTTGAATCAATTTTAAATCTATATATAGATGTATTCAGATTGTCTGTTTCTTCCTGTGCAAGTTCTGGCAACATGGGTCTTTCAAGGAATTATTACCTTTCATTTATGTTATAAAAAATTTGTGAGAAAAAAAGTTGTTAATAGTATTCTTTTATTCTTTTTAATGTCCAAAGTATCTGTAGTGAGATATCCACTCTTTTCTGAAAGTAGTAATTTGTGTCCTTTTTTCCCCTTAATTAGCTTGGCTTGATACTTATCACCTTCACTGATCTTTTCAGAGGATCACTTTTTGATTCTGTTGAATTTATCTATTAATTTTTTTTCTTTTCAATTTCATGGGAATGTTTCTTTTCCTCTGCTTACTTTAGATTTAATTTCCCTTCTTTTTCTAGGTTCCTAAGGTGGAAATTGGGCTTCCTGGGTGACTCAGCAGTAAAGAATCCACCTGCAATGTAGGAGACATGGTTTCAATCTCTGGGTCGGGAAGATCCCCTGGAGAAGGAAATGGAAACTCACTCCAGTATTCTTGCCTGGGAAATCCCATGGACAGAAGAGCCCAGCAGGCTACAGTCCATGGTATTGCAAAGAGTGGGACACAAGTTAGAGACTAAACAACAACAAAGGTGGAAGTTGGATTACCGATTCTAAATGTTTCTTCCTTTCCACTATATGCATTCATTAATATGAATTTCCCCAGAACCATTGCTTTCACCAATCTCACAAATTTTCTTAAGTTGTGTTTTCATTTTCATCTTGCTCAAAATTTAAAAAAAAAAAATTGAAGCTTTGACTTTGACCCTTATGTTTCTTAGAAATGTGTTGTTTAATCTAATTTATCTGGGAATTTTTTGAGCTCTCTTTGTATTATTAGTTTTTACTTATACTGTGGTCTGAGTGCACACATTGTATGATTTCAATTTCTCTGGATTAGTTAAAGTGTGTTCTATGGTCCAAAATGCTGTCTGTCTTGGTGAATGTTCCATGAGAACTTCAGAAGAATGTGTATTCTGCTGTTGTTGGATGAGTCTATAGATGTTAATTATACCCAGTTGGTGATGGTGTTGTTGAGTTCAACCACGTCTTTCCTGATTTTATGATGGCTAGAGTTTATTCCTTTTATTCTTGTTAACTTTGTAAGAAACTGCTGAACACTTTTCCAAAACGGTTGTACTATTTTATATCCCCATCCGTGTAAGAGAATTACAGCTTTACAACTTCACCAACACTTGGTATTATTATACTTCTAATTTTAGTTATTCTAATAGGTTTTGATAATATCTCACTATGTTTTTTATTTGTGTTTCCCTTCTCACTATGATATGGAGTGTCTTTTAATATATTCTCCCAGATCAGAGCTACAAGCATTAATATCTGATATTTCTATAAATCAACCACTTAACCCTGGAAGGCAGGGAAACTCTTAGCTTCCCAAAACTATATCATTTATGCAATTTAATTGAAAACTACACATATCTTTAATTTTAAACCAGTTACAATCCCATTCTCATTTAATTTTCAGGCATCAACACCCCTGATGTAGATTAATATTTGTTTGGGGAAGTAGGTGACTCAATTATGAAGACTTCCAAAAAACTGTTAAAAGTCAAGAAGATGAGAGGTGTAGACTTAATAATGGTTGCTACTATAGATCGCCTGCCATATCTAAGGTACTGTGCTGAATAATTTCATACATCATTATAAGTCACCAAGGTAAGCATTATAGTTCCCATTTTATGGATGAAGCAACTGGCTAACATAGATTCTACAAATTCACCTATTATGAAGGAAGAGAGAATGGCAACAGGAGATGTGAATATTTTTAGGTGTCCAAGAGAGGCCAGAGCTTCTCAAACTTGATCAGCCTAGGATATCATTGAAATTTACATTCTAATTCAGTGTGTGTATTCTGGATTCCACTGGCCCCTTATCACACTTTGAGTAGTAAGGATCTACATTTACATCCTCACAAGGTCTGGACAAGTCTGGGTCAGCATGTGCCGGGAATAAAGGAAAGAAGCAATACTGCTCCTTTCTAAAAACTGATCTTAAATGGCAATAGAGGAGGAGCCATCTAGATACCTGTTTGTCACTTAATATGGCACATAAGATGCATAATTGCTGTCCACCACCAGTGCCTTAGGCCAGAGCAGGGGATAATACCAGGAGAGAAGACTGGCAGAAAAATTACTCAGACCCAACCACACAATTTGTTTTTCTACCAATGGGCCACCCCTTATTATATAAGTATACACCCCAATCCTCTTCTCATCCCTGGAAAGTACATAAATCTTTTTAAAAGTATGGATAAAGAAGGAAGGAGGCCTTGAGACTAGGAGAATAAACTGGAGAGTAGTTGAAATTTTAATGGCCAGATTAACCTACAAACATCCCTAGACATTAGAGAAAGCTCTTAGCCTCAATGGGACAGAATTACAATAGGGTATAAGAATAATAAGGGTGCCATGGTTTCACATATTGAGTGCTAAGAGTTCAACTAAAGCTGCTATTAAGTGTGATGCTGGGATAGTAAAAAGGTTTGGGGGGGGGGGTGGATAATACAGTTTACATTTAAAAATGATCCCAAATTGGAAGCAATTTGGAGAATAATTAGTAAGGTGACTAGCCTGGTGGCAGGAAGGCCAGTTAACAGACTGTGATGCTTGTTCTCAAAGTGATCCCCAACACAGACGCATCAGGGCCACCCTGACCTGGGAAGGAATGCAATCTCTTAGAACTATCCCTGAAAATACTGAATCTGAAGTCTGCAGTAGGGAACCCAACAACTTGTATTTTAATGCTTCTGATGCATGCTGAAATTTGAGAACCACTGGGCTATGAAATAGTTCTAGCAAAAAATGATGAGCAGTTGTACTAAGATGAAGGCACTGAGGAAAGATGGAAATGCTTTCAGGGATATTTAGAAGATAAACAGGACTAGGCTATTGACCTTGGAGACATGGAATATTTTTCTTAATGTTCTAAATGAACTGGGTGAATGATAATATAATCAATGAAAAGGTACAACACTGAATAAAGAGCAGTTGGGTTGGGGGCATAAGATAGAAAATGAGTTCAGTTTCAGACATGACATGTTTGGGGAGATGTAAGACAGCCACATAAAGATGCCCAGTGGGTGGCTTAATAAATGACTTTGCAGTTCCAGAGAAAGGATTGTGGGTAATGGCAGATCCAGGAGTCATCAACTTGTGGAAGAGAGTTCACTACACAGAAGTATACAAAATAGCATCAAGCAGAGGTTTTCAACTTTGCTTCTGCCGTGACAGATGATGAATGGCATTCATATGAGACATAATCCCAGGAGTATACTCAGATTGTAATGAAAAGCACACATGCATACGAACAAAAGCAGCTGGCCAAATAAAGCACAGAATTCTCAAACTGTTTCTGTGGATCATATTTACAAAAGCATTTTACCTGCAAATGATTAGTTAAGTCATCTATTCACTGATCTCAAATATAACTTTATGGACGGAAAAATATATATGGCTAATATAATATAAAAATTACATAAAATATTTTTTAAAGATCCCATTCATACCTCTACAGGTAATATTTTTAAAAATAAGCATGTACTAATAAAAACAATCCATATTTCATAGTTTAAAAGTATAATGCATAAATTTATGTTTATATTAGTATAAACAGTATTATCGCACACATCCTTAGATAATCACATTGCGATTGATTGGGAAACCGTAGCTACAGAGTCTCCTCAATTCTGTTCTACGTGGATAAACATGCATGCTTTCTTCATTTCTCTTCCTTATTCAAAATATGTCCAAGGGTAAAGATCAAGGAAACAAATATAAGTATACATCCACAGATAACAAATTACAATATTTCAAAACTGCTCTATCAATGCCACATCAATAACCACAGGTCCTGGATATTTTCAGCAAACATAAAATTGACTATGAATTATGAGCAACTGACTTCCAGCTAACTCTCATTTCACCTTTCCCAACACAAAGAAGCACCCACTATTAAAATGCAAATGAGTAAATATGACATCCTTATAATGGTAACATTGAGGTGAGTCCAATTATTTAAAAATGTAAATGATTCACAGGAACTTATTGTTGCTGTTTAGTCGCTAAGTCTGGTCCAACTCTTTGCGACCCCATGGACTGCAGCATGCCAAGCTTCTCTGTCCTTTACAATCTCCTGGAGTTTGCTCAAACTCATGCCCATTGAGCTTATAACTCAATGTTTCTGAATAAGTGAGTGGTTTTGACGTATGTCATGGCTGATTGTGACACTGTAATGTGTCAAATGTCACCAAGATCAAGAAGTACTAGACTAGAAAAATGATTGCAGACAAAGCACAGAAAATTATGAAGACAAAACTGAGGACCATGAGAGCAATACAGAAGTGTTTTGGGGGGGAAGGGGAGAACAGAGAAAGAAAGATGTTAGGGAAGACAAGAGAAGTGTAACACTCAAAGAATGAATGATCATCAGTGTCAGTATCCTTTGAGAGGGTGAAGTAAAATTAGAAAGATGTTGGGGTCCATTATCAGTCAATTCAGTTACTCAGTTGTGTCGGACACTTTGCAACCCCATGGACTGCAGCACACCAGGCTTCCCTGTCCTTCACCCACTCCAGGAGTTTGCTCAAACTCATGTCCGTCGAGTTGGTGATGCCATCCAACCATCTTATCCTCTGTCACTCCTTTCTCCTTTTGCCTTCAATCTTTCCCAGCATCAGGGTCTTTCCAATGAGTTAGTTCTTTGCATCAGGTGGCCAAAGTATTGGAACTTCAGCTTCAATATCAGTCCTTCCAATGAATATTCAGGACTGATCTCTTTTAGGATTGACTGCTTTGATCTCCTTGCAGTCCATGGGACTCTCAAGAGTCTTCTCCAACACCACAGTTCAAAAGCATCAAGTCTTCGGCACTCAGCTTTCTTTATGGTCCAACTCTCACATCCATACATGACCACTGGAAAAACCATAGCCTTGACACACAGAATTTTGTTGGCAAAGTAATGTCTCTGCTTTCTAATACTCTCCCTAGGTTGGTCGTAGCTTTTTTCCAAGGGTCATTGGCCATCACCATAACACTGTATAGATAGTGACTGTGAGCATGGGCTTCAGAGCCAAACTGCCTGCCATGCACCACCTGTAACCTTCACAATTTTTTGATAACTTTTTTTGGAATTTATATTCCAGGGGGTGTAGACAGTAGAAAATACATGAACGATAGATGGATAGATAGATACATAGATAGATAAATACAGGAACAAGCAATAGATGCATAAATGGATCTTTTAATGTTAGAGGAAAGAGATGCTATGAAACAAATATAAAACCTGTTGCCTTCAAGGAGTTTACATTCTAGACAGAGTTAAATGGGGTGAATGGAGGTACACGATGAACTGAAAGTTGATGCTTAATGATTCCTGAGTGACCCAGCTGGGACATGAAAGTGAACACATGGGGTTGACAACATATATGGGCAGGAATCGCAAGTGAAAGTTCTTCAGTCACATCTGAAAGAAGGGCTAGCAGCAGAAAAGTACAGAGGCAAGAGAGGATTTGGGGGATGGAGGCCAAATTGAAAGGCCTATAGCGTACACTAAGCATTGCCATTCAGCTGAAAGGAAAGGTTTATGGAGGAAAACACGGACAGACAAATGGGGAAAGTAAATTGGGGTCAGAGGGTAGAGAACCTTGAATGGCAAGCCTAAGAAATTTATGATGCCCTGAAGGCAGGAGAGAAACATTCATGATTTTTGAAATAAAAAAGTAAGAGGTTTTGAAAGATATCCCTTTAAAAAGGAAAACGTGCACTTAAAAAGAGACAGTAAATTTTCAAAGCACAAGATTACTTTATAGCAAAGCTTTGCCTTAATGAAAGCAGAATTTTAAAATACACACCCACTCCCAACCCACCCACATACCCACTCTTTAAGAAAACCCTTAATATCCATTTCATGTTTTCCTACAGACAACTGATTATGAGTGTTGTTTTATCAGTAATTATTTAAAAAGGTCAATGCAGAGAGTCAAACTGCTGCATTTTCTCCAATGCACAATTAACGCAATTTTTCACCTGTCATTCCATCACTATTTAATAACCATAGAAGAGCTGACAGATGCATAGTTCTCAGAGAGGATGTGGATAGCCAGACTTAAAATAATCCAGAAATGTCCTCCTAGTTTTCCAAAAGGGGATACACACTGTACAATTGGCTACAGAAGCCCTCATTTGAGGAAGTATTACACTTATTTATACACAGAGAAGAGCTTTCCAGAGACAGATTTCATTTAGTAAAGAAAAAAAAGAAAAATCCCACCCTGCAGAAAGGATATCTAGGTGGGGAGGGGAGTCACAGTATTATTTTTTTATAGGGGGTTTGGCTTTGTAATGAAACAGTGATGTTTACAATCCACTGAAATGACACTTAAACAAAACTTTAGCCTTTCTTGAAAAGAAGACAGGTGAAGACTAAAGATTCCAGGTAAATTGGAAACAGCCTTTATCTTCTCTTCTAACTCAACTTCATAGCCATATGAACAACTCTGTTAAACACTGTGCTATCACCTAGGGCCTTACCTATACCACTCAGTTCTCTCTGCCAATCTGGGAAGATTGCTGTCTTCCATGAAATATTCACAAGTATGATCATTATATTTCTCAACTGCTCTGCATTTCAAAGGTTTCCCTTTGAATCAGGATCTGTCAAGAGAATCACTCTGTGCTAATAATAACTGGATCCATGAGTCAACAAAGTCCTCTCTGTCATACCTATCTCAGTTTTTAGTTAAACACATACACACACCCCACAACTGCTGACACAAGCTCAGGTAATCATACACTGGGGGTTTTCTCAAAAAGTCCCAATTAGCCTGAAATCATAGTCCTTATAAAGCACACTTCACTATTAAACCAGCATGATTCGGTGACCTAATTTTTGCAGTAAGGTTATTATAATAACTGGGCTTCCCTGGTAGCTCAGATGGTAAAGAATCTGCCTGCAATATGGGAGACGTGAGTTTGATCCCAGGGTCAGGAAGATCCCCTGGAGAAAGAAATGGCAACTCACTCTGGTATTCTTGCCTGGAGAATTTCATGGACAAAGGAGCCTGGTGGGCTACAGTCCATGGGATAGCAAACAGTTGAGTTGGACATGACTGAGTGACTAACACACACTATTAAAATAACTATAGAACCTGAAACTTGCAGGGGGCTTTCTGAAGCTAGCTGGTTTACCCTTGTCAACATCACAAAGTAGGTGTGATTATACAAATCTAAACAACTCGAATGGATTTCCTCCAGCCTCCCCACCCCGAGCCCGCGCGTGTTGTCCCTTCTCAAAATGGACAAGGTCCTCTACCGGGCATCACCTCCAAGGCTCTGTGTTAGGTAGCACTTTGTCTCAATCTGAAAATTGCAACTGAAGGTAGGTGATTTATTTTCATTTTATAAATAAACATAGTTATATGCCAAGAAGATTAGAAACTCCTGTTAAATTAGCCGAAGATTCAAATTCAAGTCCCTTCTCTCTAAGCATATGCCCTTTCTGCTGCCTCATGCTGTTTTTCCCCTCCTGTGTTTCTGTATGGGTCTATGTGAAGCTCTCCCCCTCCCCCTTCTATCCCTGAGAAGGGACGGAAGAATCTCCCACAAAAACAAAATCACCATTGTAGGGTTTCAGGTATCTAAGAGACAAACTGATGATTGTACAAAATGGAAAATATCCACAACGAAATTTCCCAGGAAAAATAGTTAAAGGCATGTACTTGCATCTGCTCTTTCCTGAAACACCATTACATTTACATTTTGACTTTTACGTTTCGTTTTTAAATTGTATATCTATACAGGCAATGAAAATGACAGAGGAGACAAGAAGACAATTTTGGAAACTGGAAAGCAGGTGAAGGAGTGAAGATTGACTTTTCAGATCTGATAAAGCTGAATCCTAAACACTCAGGGAGAAAAGCTGAGAAACCATTTGTTTTGCACCACAGAACTCCACAGCCTTGGGAATAGACAACACCAAATACCCCTGAGAGCGACAGAGAAAGGTGAATAAAGAGTCTTTTTAGGAAACAAACACTCAGATCATCCTCCATATTCTGTTCAGTTAAATGACTGCCCCCTGCCACCAACCTAGCAGAAGAAGGCACATTTATGCTCTAAACTGGGGAACACTGCACAACTGAATCCAAGAAACACAATGAATTGAGGGGAAATAACTGCAAGTTTACACAACAGAGTGCTGAAAGATGGGCTTCAAGTCTCTGGACAGGAGTTTTGGAGTAGTTTCTAAGGAAATCAACTAAAAATAAAATATATAAAGATATTATCAATAGACTTTCTCCAGAGAATGGACTAGAACACCCATACTGAATTCCAGTGTCAACTATCACATGCTCATTTGCACAGAGCTTTCAATTCGTGTTTCATTATCCAGATGTTAAGTATCAGTGCAGAGCCAGGTTCAAACACGTGGAAAAATCTTCTGACATGAAAGACAGAAGCCAAAGCAAATTCATAGACAGAAGCAATCAGAGGATACAGGGATTCCATTAAGAGAAGAACATTTTAAATAAATTATCATAAATGTCTGAAGGGAAAAATGACACTGCATTCATAAAATAAAACCAGTAGTCTATTTTAAAAAGCATACAAAGAGAAAAAGTAGTCTTGAAGTATAAAAAGGGCTGCAGAAGTAGAAAGCTCGGTATAAGGGTTGGAAGAAAAAGTGGAAGAAATCCTCATCTAAGATATTAGGTGAAAATGACAAATGAGAGGGAAACAGGAAAGTAAATAAGAAAATTAGATAAACAGGAAGTTTCACATCCAAATAATTGGAGAGCCAGGAAAAAAGGAAAAGGAGACAAAAAAGTGGGGGTGAGAGAGTATGAAACAAATCACCAAAGACACGATTCAAGAATACTGGCAGACTTAAAATCTATGAATACCTAGACTGAAAAGGACCACTGAGTGCCCAGCAAAGTGAAGGAAAACGACCTCATATCATCAGAAAATTTAAAACGGTCAATTACAGGTTAGAGAGGTAAGTCCAATTATAGGTTAGGTAGGTAGGACCGTACAAAAGTACAGTCCGACTCAGGACGCAATAGACGGTAGCTTGCCAGGCTCCTATGTCCATGGGATTTCCCAGGCAAGAATACTGGAGTGAGTTGCCATTTCCTTCTCCAGGGAATCTTCCTGACCAATTACAAAACGAAGCTTAAAACATTAGAAAGACATTGGACTTCTCAAATTTCATACTGGAGCCTAGAAGACAATGTGAGAATGGCTTCAAAATTCTGAGAGAAAAAAATTATTTACAACCTAAAACACAATTTTTTTTTTTTTTCAAATTATCAGTCAAGGATGAAGGCAAAATTATTTACCTAGACATGTATCTTTTGCTTACTAAGCTCCAGAGAGTCATCTACGCAATTTTTAAGTCAGTTCAGTCACTCAGTCATGTCTGACTCTTTGTGACCCCAGGAATCGCAGCACGCCAGGCCTCCCTGTCCATCACCAACTTCTGGAGTTCACCCAAACCCATGTTCATTGAGTCACTGATGCCATCCGACCATCTTATCCTCTGTTGTCCCCTTCTCCTCCCGCCCTCAATCCCTCCCAGCATCAGGGTCTTTTCACATGAGTCAGTTCTTCCCATCAGGTGGCCAACGTATTGGAGTTTCAGCTTCAACATCAGTCCTTCTAATGAACACCCAGGACTGATCTCCTTGAGGATGGACTGGTTGGATCTCCTTGCGGTCCAAGGGACTCTCAAGAGTCTTCTCCAACACCACAGTTCAAAAGCATCAATTCTTTGGTGCTCAGCTGTCTTGATGGTCCAACTCTCACATCCATACATGACCACTGGAAAAACCATAGCTTTGACTAGACGGAACTTTGTTGACAAAGTAATGTCTCTGTTTTTCATATGCTGTCTAGATTGGTCACAACTTTCCTTCCAAGGAGTAAGTGTCTTTTAATTTCATGGCTGCAATCACAATAACCTCAGATGTGCAGATGACACCACCCTTATGGCAGAAAGTGAAGAAGAACTAAAGAGCCTCTTGATGAAGGTGAAAGAGGAGAGTGGAAAAGTTGCCTTAAAGCTCAACATTCAGAAAACTAAGATCATGGAATCCGGTCCCATCACTTCATGCCAAATAGATGGGGAAACAGTGGCTGACTTTATTTTTCTGGGCTCCAAAATCACCGCAGATGGTGATTGCAGCCATGAAATTAAAAGCAATTTTTAAGTATCCACGCATTTAACAAAAGACATTTTTCAGAGAAGGTCTCAAATTTTTTTCTCTCACGTACCCTTTCTCATATAATTAATGGAGAATGCACTCCATTAAGCCAGAGCAGTAGACAAGAAAAACGTATGCATGGTATTCAGGAACAGGGGCTACCACCCCAGGGAAAGGCAGAGGGGGTCCCCAGAATCACAAGCAAGAGAGATTCCCAGGACATGAGCCAGGCAGTGAGTCTAGCGGTCACCCTACCTTTGGGAGAGATTTGTTCAAGAACATGAAAGAGTTAATGTCTTCAAGGGTATTTATACAATGGACATGAACTTGGGCAAACTCCAGGAGATGGTGAGGGTCAGGGAAGCCTGATGTGCTATAGTCCATGGGGTCACAAAAAATTGGACATGACTTGGCAACTGAACAACCACAAACTACCGGTGAGAGTTTGGGAATAAATTATGATAAACCCATGGTAAACTAAGCAATAACATGAATAAACTAGATGATTACTAATGACAGGGGAACCAAGAACTGTGCAAGAGAGGAAACCAAGGACACCTGATAATAATTCCTTTACCAATACCATGCTTCCCTGGTGGCTCAGCTGGTAAAGAATCCACCTGGAATGTGGGAGGCTTGGGTTCAGTCCCTGGGTTGGGAAGATCCCCTGGAGAAGGGAACGGCTGCCCACTCCAGTATTATGGCCTAGAGAATTACATGGACTGTGTAGTCCATGTGGTCGCAAAGAGTTGGACATGTCTGAGTGACTTTCACTTCACCAGTATGAGCACACACTCATAGTGACATAAATGCTGAATATTTACCTAAAAAAAAAAAAAAATGTGTGCTGAGTTGTGTGGAAGATAGCTAAATCACCCTCATATGGCAAGGAAAAAAAAAAAAATTCCAAAGTTGGGAATATGAAGAAATAGTAAAGAAAAATGTTATTTAGAGATGTGATGAAAAACACCAAAAAAAGAACATTAAAAAGTTTTAAAGTGATGGCTCTAGGGATGGGAACTGGGAAACGTTTTCTAGAGGATAAATCTTTTTTATAAAGCCTTCTATATCCACTTACCTCTTTAAACTACACACATGTATAAATTTGCTAGACATACAAATTAATTTTTTAATGTGCATAAACAGATTTTTCCCTTTGAGGCACAAAAGCATTAAGGTTAAAAGTCAACAGGCTGCTTGGTTTCTAATCTCGACTCTTGTTTACAACTATTTGACCTTGGGAAAACTGCTTTAAAATCTCTCTCCCTCAGTTTCCTCTTGTGCAAATGAGAATAAGATCTTCCTCAAAGAGTTCAGGGAGCAATAAATACATGCAATTTGAACAGTGCCTAGCTCAATGCATGCCTATGATCATTATTATTTGTATGAATGAAATATTTGAGAATTTATATTGGTCTAAATAATAAAAGAATAAAACTAAAAATTGTCATTTCATTCTGATTCTAAATCACATATATTGGCCCAATTATAATTGAAAAAATCCTAAGAACCAACAAACTGACATTCTAAACAGTAATGATTTATTAAGCAAACCTGTGATAACTGAATATAGTTGCTTAGTACGGGCATTCATTATACATCTATCTGAAAAGGTAGCGAAGGTTCTGTAATATATCCACTTAAAGAACACTTATAGCCCTCTACTTAACAATTTGAGAAATTTATAGATAATATTAATATGTCTTATAGAGAAAAATGAATTAACTTCCATTTATAATTCTCTTATCAAAAAGAAATGATTTTAAAATCTGTCATCATATTTTGTGAGCACTGACTAATTTTTTTAATATTTTAAGGCCTAGATGCATTAAAATTCATTCCTCTAAGGTACAACAAGAAAAGGGGAGGGGTTCCTCAATAACCATCAAGATAGAATATCATTTGCCCTTATGTAGATGCAGACTGTCTCTGCTGCATATGTGTTAGTCTGCTGGCTAAACCAGCTAGAAGACAGACAATTCTCCAGCAACTTAAAATACTTCTCTTGCTGAGCTACAGTTTGGTACAGCATGTCAAAGGATGAAAACATACATATATAAGCGGTCAACTGAAGAGGAATGTTCTATACAGTTTCTGTCCCAAACTGCCAGAGAATATGTTGCTGTTCAGTCACTCAGTCATGTCCGACTACTTGCAACCCCATGGACTGCAGCACGCCAGGCTTCCCTGTCCTTCACCATCTCCCAGAGCTTGCTCAAACTCATGTGCATCGAGTCGGTGATGCCATCCAACCATCTCGTCCTCCGTCAGCCCCTTCTCCTCCTGCCTTCAATCTTTCCCAGCATCAGGATCTTTTCTTAGGCACTTTGTATCAGGTGGCCAAAGTATTGGAGCTTCAGCTACAGCATCAGTCCTTCCAATGAATATTCAGGATTGATTTCCTTTACGATGGACTGGTTGGATCTCCTTGCTGTCCACAGGACTCTCAAGAGTCTTCTCCAACACCACAGTTCAAAAGCATCAATTCTTTGGCCCTTAGCCTTCTTTATCATCCAACTCTCACATTTATACGTGACTACTGGAAAAATCATAGCTTTGACCAAATGCATATGCTATAAATGAAATAAACATATGACATATAGCATATGTTAAAAATGAAATAAAGCTGTGTGTACCTGTCCATCCCAAACTTCCTAACTATCCTTTGGATAACCCATAAGGACCTACTGTATAACACAGCAAACTCTGCTCAATGTCATGTGGCAGCCTGGATGGGTGGGAAGTTTGGGGGAGAATGGATATATGTATATGTATGGCTGAGTCCCTTTGTTGTACACCTAAAACTATCACAACACTGTTAATTGGCTATACCCCAATATAAAATAAAAAGCTTTAAAAAAATGAGATACACCAGGATGCTCTAAGCTACTAATGAGTCAGATTTGAATATCTGTGGTACCAGCCACATCATCTTGGGTTCCTCTGGCTGTTCAAAGGGTCAGATTATGAAGACATTCTCATGATAATAAAGCAGCTTCATGGACAGTAATCTTTCTCTTTCCTGAGGCAGCCTGCAATGCTGCTTGTCAAGTCTAATTACCCACAGAAGAACAGAAACCTATCTGCTGTCTGGTACCTTATTAACATGTCCCCAATGAGTTTACATGAAATGAATGCAATAATAGCATAGTCCCCTGGAAAAATCCTGCAAGACATAATCTAGGATGCTCATCAAGGTCTGGGTGTCAGAAAGAATATTATGTGAAAAAACTAAGGAACTATTTTCAGGTGAATATATAATGTGCCAGGTGTGTTGAAATTAAATTCAGTCACAGGTAATAGCGTTAGTGCTGTCTCATATCTGTGGACTACTTGGGTCCCGTTTGATAAAAACATTTTAGAAGGCTGTATGTCAGCTCCGAATCTACATAAAGTTTATAGAGATAAGTGAAGTGTCAGTTTGCACATACGGAAATTAAGAAGTGCATTTTACTTTCATTCATCTCATCTGGAGAAATCCTAGTTTCTCATTTATACCTTCTAATGCAACCGTGGCAGTTACTAGAGTATATCAAGAAAAAAAGTTAAGCTTACAGTGGAGTCATTTTGTATATGTAATGTTCTGTACACAGATAGCAAGGGGGGGTGTAAAATATGCAGAAGGGAAGGAGGAAACATTGGAAGAAATAAAGCAGACTATGATTGATTCCTTCTGCCATTCCACTTCACTGGAGTATTTGCATGAAATGAGAGAGTTTGAGCCGGAATATGGGAACCTGTTATTGTGTGACTCGGTCTCTGGTACATACCTCTAATATCATTACTCTCATACTGAATGTGGCTTTAGCTTTCCATCTAAGGATGTTTTTTTTTGTTGTTGTTGTTTGTTTTTTTTTTTTATTAGTTGGAGGCCAATCACTTCACAACATTTCAGTGGCTTTTGTCATACATTGATATGAATCAGCCATGGATTTACACGTATTCCCCATCCCGATCCCCCCTCCCACCTCCGTCTCCACCCGATTCCCCCGGGTCCTCCCAGTGCACCAGGCTGGAGCACTTGTCTCATGCATCCCACCTGGGCTGGTGATCTGTTTCACCATAGATAGTATACATGCTGTTCTTTTGAAATATCCCACCCTCACCTTCTCCCACAGAGTTCAAAAGTCTGTTCTGTACTTCTGTGTCTCTTTTTCTGTTTTGCATATAGGGTTATCATTACCATCTTTCTAAATTCCATATATATGTGTTAGTATGCTGTAATGTTCTTTATCTTTCTGGCTTACTTCACTCTGTATAAGGGGCTCCAGCTTCATCCATCTCATTAGGACTGGTTCAAATGAATTCTTTTTAATGGCTGAGTAATATTCCATGAATATGGCTTTAATGTTTAAATACACAGTATTTATTTTTGGTTGTCTTTATGTGGCTTCAAATCACAATATCGTCATTGAGTGCTTGACTAAAAAAACTTCAATCTCTTCTAACCACGCAGGGAAAAAAAAAAAAAGGTTGTGTTAGACTCACCAGGTTCAACAGCTGCTCTTCCTGCCATCCTGTCTAGCTCACTAAAGAGCTAAATTTTTTGTCTCACACCTAAAGTCTGGAATCATCTCTCCTGACCCCGTTATCTCATACTCACACCCAATCCATCAACAAGTTCTTTTGGTTCTAACTTCAAACAATTGCCCCAATCCCCTCACTCTTAAGACTTCCAGAGCTACAACTCTAGTCTATCACCATCTCTCAAATGAACTACAGAAAAATACTTCTAGCTAGTCTTCCTGCTTCCATTTTTTGCCTCCTTAGGGTCAAAAGCTCTCACAGCAGCCAGAGTAATCCTTTACAAAAGATAAATCAAAGCATGCAACTATCCCACTGAGAAAGACTCCACTGACTTCTCTGCATACATAGAATAAAATCCAATGCATATCTTACCCGACCTTACAAGTCCCTAGTAATCTGACCTGACACCTGAACATATCTGCTACTATCCATCCTGAACACTTACCCCAGCCACCCAGGTCTACTTGCAGTTCCTTCAGCATCTCGACCCCCAGGGAGTTCATGTTAGCTGTTCCTTCTGCCTGCAAAAGTCTTCCCAGATACCCATCTGACTTACCTACTCACTAGGTCAAATCTCTGCTCAGGTATCACCCAATCAGAGAGGCCGTTTACATCAGAAAACAGCCTCCCTCCATCCTTCACTCTGTAGCTTCCTTCCTGCTTTATTTTCCTTCTTGGTATCTTTCACTAACTGAAAACATGTATTTATTTGCACATGTGTATAGTTTAATTCACCAACTGCAGGGACATAATATGTTTGGTTCCCTGCTAGACTCACAATATCTAGAACAAATCTTGGCACTCAATAAATATCTGTTGACTAAATGAACAGAGGAACTAAGCCGAGTTGTACTTTATAGGAGATTTAAAGGATTTGATAGTAAGTTTGATTGTATATAAATTGCATCTCTGAATTTAGTGGCCACAAATGACTCCACTCTAAAGTGTATGATCAGGACAACTCTATTCAAATTCAACTTAAATACAAATCTGCTAAACAGGGTGAATTGCTTCATTGGCATTGGCTGGGTCCCCAAGAGCTAGGCCAGCTAAATCCTAGAAAAGAAATTATTTCTGACAAAACAACAAAAGACAAACCTATCTTTTAACTACAGTGGTCTAGAGAAACTCCTACCTGATGGTTTATTTTTTCTTTTCTCTGTAAAATGACCATGTCAGTCTTTTGCTCTATAGATATTAAAGTTCAAACTCCTCACTGGAGCCTTCAAGACTTCTGGATACTGGCCCAGCCTACCAGGACACTTCCTGGAACTCTTTTCATCTCTTCTCAATTCTTTTCTGTTTTCCACTACCCTTGTGACCCAGCAGCAACACATTACACTTTGTTCCCCCAAAATACCATGAACAATTGATTGTTCCTCCATGAATTTGCTCATCCGATTCCTCTGCATGAAATGTCTACTGCTCATATTCATTTAGCTAACTCCTACTTGTCCCTTGAAATTCAGATAAAAAGAAACAATATCAGTAAAGCCTTCCCAGACCCCCTAGAACACCCATTATGCTTCATAATAATATCCTCTGTTAAAGGCCAAAAGACTTGTAAAGTTATCACAAGTTTACCCATCACAGATTGAAGTGGCAGTACATGCTTTACTCAGTTGTGTCTGGCTCTTTGCAACCCTATGGACTGCAGCTCCACAGATAGGTCCCTCTATCTATGGGATTATCCAAGCAAGAATACTAGCGTGGGTTGCCATTTCTTCCTCCAGGGGATCTTCCCCACCCAGGGAGCTAACTCATGTCTCCTGCAGCTTCTGTAATGGCAGGTGGCTTCTTTACCACTGAGTCACCTGGGAAACCCTCATCACAGACTATAACACCCTTAAGGGAGGAGAATTGGAACCTAAAGAAGGCTGAGCACTGAAGAATTGATGCTTTCAAGCTGTGATGTTGGAGAAGACTCTTGAGAGTCCTTTGAAATGCAAGGAGATCAAGCCAGTCAATCCTATGAAATCAACACTAAATATTCATTGGAAGGACTGATGCTGAAGCTCCAATACTTTGGTCACAATACTTTGATGCAAAGAGCTGACTCTTTGGAAAATACCTGATGCTGGGAAAGATTGAAGGCAAGAGGAGAAGGGGACAACAGAAGATGAGATTGTTACATGGCATCACCAACTCAATGGATATGAGTTTGAGCAAGCTCTGGGAGATGGTGAAGGACAGGGAAGCCTGGTGTGATACAGTCCATGGGGTCACAAAGAGTGGGACACAACTGAGCAACTGAACAATAACAAAGGAGGAGATGATACCTTATTCATCCTTTAATCTCTAAAAGTCAAATTAGATGCAACATTTGGTATACAACAGATGCTCAATAAACATTTGTTTGCTATATCAATCTTTTCCCTGCTCAACAGTTACCATATAAGAGGTTCATTGTCCAAGAATAGACTTAATTAAGACTCAAATTTCTCTTATCTCAGGAGCATTCTTTTCTTAGCCCCCTGATTGCTAGCCTCCTTCTAATCCTGTGACTCTACATCTCTAAGTTCTCTATTTCCTAAGCTTATATCAAACTTTTGCTTCTCTGAATACTCCTGTTGATCACAATTATGGCTAACATTTCCTGAGCCGCTGCCAGTGTTTCTCCAACTTTCTCATTTCATCTCTTCACAACCCTTGAGGAAACCAAAGGGCTTCAAAGAGCATGACAGTGATGGTTAATCTTATGTGTCAACTTGACTGCACCATAGCGTGCCCAGATATTTGGCCAAACCTTATGCTGGTGTTTCTGGGAAGGTGTGTTAGATGAACTTAAGTCAGTAGATGAGTAAAGCACATTGACCTCCATAATGAGGATGGACTGCACTCAATCAGGTGAATGCATGAATAGAACAAAGACTGACTCTTCTCCAAGTAGTAGAGAATTCTCCTGCCTAATAGCCTTCGTACTGAAATGTTGATTCTTCCTGATTGATGGCCTTCAAACTGGTACATCAGCTTTTCCTGGTTTGATAGCAGCTTCCAGTCTTTGGACTCCAGGATTCTGGACATGGCCAACCTCCACAATCATATGAGCCAATTCTTTATAATAATCTCTTTTAAAATATATATGTGTTTATGTGAATGTGTCTGTGTGTGTGTGTTCCCTATTGATTCTGTTTCTCTGGAGAACAGTGAGTAAAGAACTTTACCAAGGCCATATTTCCAACAAGCTGCAGAAAAAGAAATTCAACCGAGGTCTGTTTTCAGACCATGATTTAACAAATACCACCCACAGGGTAAGAGAGTAACAACTTTCATTTTATTCCTGACTCTGAGAAAAGCTTTATCTTGGCTTTAGATAAAATATTGGTCTTGATCAAGATCTAGGTATTAACCCAAACTCTAAACTTGCTTCCACCTCTAATCACTGCTGGGGTCTGCTGCGGTTGGGCACTTGCAGGGGGAGAAAGGAGCTGTGATCCTTTGTCTTCTCCTACACAACTGTCACCTCTTTCCTCAGGTGCATAATTATTTCTTTTTCCTCCCAAGATCAGGTTGGAGAAAAGAAGCTAGGAGAAAAGGATGCATCTTACTTAGTAGACATCATTGTCACTTAGGGTAGCCCTCTCTGGCAGTAGATTATAGTTATGGACTCTCTTGTGGGCACTCCCCTCCTACCATTACGTTGACCTTGACAATGACTCTCTTTCAAATAGGCTACTGTAGGTTCAACTCCTGTTTCTCTTTCAATTCACACACAGTCTCACTGTGTCATGGTCACCTCCTTGCAGCATTTTTGGCAAAACTTAAATGACCCCATGCAGCATACTGTCCATGAGGAAACACACATGCCTCCTCAGAGAGCTATTCAGAAAGGGCTATTACTTCCCATCACAATGTTCCCCTTCACTTCAGCTCCAAAGCAGCTCACCAGCCTGTCCTCCAACACTCTCGGTATCCCTAGGTGGGACTCAGATTTGAGCTCACTGTCACCAAACGTCAGAAGCCACATATGCGGCTCCCTAAGTAATCTAACTGAAGGGCTCCCAGGCTCGATAAGAGGAAAGGTATAGGCACATTTGGAAGTGAAGAGGCTTACACAACAGATTTATCCAGAAAAGGTCTCCTCAAAAAATGCTAACTCCACTCCCTTGGACTTTCCACATCCTCGAACTGGTGAGTTTGACCCAGCTCAGAAACTACTTGGAAGTGCCCACTTGGTGGGCTGGCATCTCACTTTGAAATTCTGTATTGATTGTACCTTGGAGAACATGAAGAATCCTATTCTGACAACTCTTTGCAGTGGACACTGTTGGTCCCTCCCCTGTAAGCAGCTATTTGCAGGAAACTGCCCTCAGCAGGAAGCCCCTTGTCACTTTAGCAAAGTGACATTGTAGGTAACTTTTAAACCAGTCACCCCTATGCTTTACTCATCTCCTGCTCCAGCAGGAGACTTTTCAAATCTTTTAATAACACAATACCTTGCTTAACTTATTGGTTCTACCTATAGATCAAAGAAGGAGAAACGAAGAACTAACAGATGAGCAGACCTCTTCCCTAGCTTCCCCATCAGTAATCTCCGGAACAGACTGTGAACACCACGGTATCTGGAGGAAGATCGTGAGGAGCTGACAAGCCTGCACACAAGCCGTGCAAACAGGAGGATGGCAGAGACTCTGACTCCCATCTCCGTGATGAACTGAGCTTACTTCCCTGTCTCTCTTTCAAAGCTTTCATGGCTGAGCAGAATCTTCAGAGATGGTTTTGGGGGGATGCCGAGTCCTCTCTTTCCCCAGATTGACAACATTCTGATTAAAGGCACCTTTCTTTTCTACCATTTGTGAATATTGATTTTGTAAGTGGTGAGTAGCAGGACTTCCGATTCATTAGGTAACACCCCCCACATTTCCTTCGGCCTTCTCTTTTCCTCACATACCCGTTTGAGTCCCCTTTCCAGCATCTGCAATTGCTGAGACTAAGGGGAAGCTGGCAGTAGACAAGTGCTGCGAAATTCATTTTTTCTCAGGAACAGCCATCCATCAGACTCAGACCCTGCGGGAGAGAACTCTGGACCACAATTCTCCCATAAGGAGTTCCCATAAGGACAGGGCCCCTGCTGCCCACATTGTAACCCACTTCCCAAGTGAGGCACCCATCACTGGCCACCTCTCCTTTCCTGTCTGCCTCTCCCATCCGCCTCCCAGTGCTTCCTCGGCTTGCCTCCCAGATACAACCTAGGAGCTCAAATCCTTTCCTTGGAGCCTGCCTCTGGGGAACCGGAACTCAGATACTCTTAACTTTTAAAATTCTACTACATTGCCATTGTTTGGACACACCAGGTCCTTCCCTCCAAGACTGCCCATGGTCTAAAGCAAGAGCCTTCAGGAAAGGGAGTCACTCATGAGAGTAGTCAAATGCCCACTGCGATGACTCCAGGCTCCACGGCCTAACAAAATGAGCACTTTTAGGTCACTGGCACTTTGACAGCATGCATATATCTGACCCCAGGGAGTCTGACTGAGACCTGCTACCTATTTCAGGCTAACCCAGCAGTCAAAGCACAATGATGGCTTTAAGCTACTTGTGATCTCCTGAGGCTAAAGTGAAGACTTACATTGCCTTTAAAATAAAATTAAACAACAACAACAAAGCAAAATTAGTAGATCCAATAGCAAATCTACCTTCCAGACCTTAACTGACAACCCAGTCCACTTGCTGCCTACCTAGCTTCACACCCAGATCAGCAGCAATTCACTTCTGTTAACTACACAGTACAGATATAAAGCCACCCCCTGTAGCATCTGTGTGTCCAAGGGATCTTCCCAACCCAGGGATTGAACCCAGGTATCCCGTATTGCAGGGGATTCTTTACCAGCTGAGTCTCCAGGGAAGCCCCATCTATGTGTTCAAGTCACACCAATCTATACATCTATGATTGGTTCCTACAAGAACTAGTATATAATTACATAGAGACTGTTCAGTAGAGGTAAAAAGTACCTATCACAAAGATATGAAGTAAAGAAACCTTGAAAAATAAATGTCATAAACATGAATTGGTAATACAGAGGGTTTCTTATGGACCAGACATTTTGCCAGGCAATGAAGATAAACAAGATATTAGTCCTGCTTTTGAGGGAATCACAGGCTAGCAGGGGAAATGGCTCTGTAAAGAGATGAGATACGTATGCTAAGTGTTGGTATGTCTATAAGAATTGCTTACAGTGGGAACACAGAGGAAGAACGTTTGAATACTAAGGGAACTGGGAATACCTTCAGTGAGAAGGTAAGGCTGAGTTGATGCTTTAAAGAGGAAAGAAAATTTCCTCAATACGTACAACCTAGAGAAAATTCTAAGCAGATATATCAGCAAACACAATAGCAGGAAAGTAACCAGAACACCGTGCAATTCCCCATCAGAAGAGGAGGTGAGCAGAATCAATACTGAATTTAGACAGGCAGGCACAAGCCCATAAGATACCTTCTGAAAGAATGGGGTATAGCTTTTAAATTGTATTTTGCTTGTGTATTTTTGTGAACAGATTTCAAAATAGGAAGAATATAATCTTCAATCAGGAAACACAATAATCAGTGTTCCGGGAAATGGGAGGGAAGGGAAGATACAGATTAATTACTCTACAAATGTATGAAGAGCCTGCCTATTAACAGCACATCTTCATTTCCAGCCTCCCAGCTCTACACTAGTTTCCTCTCCACAACCCCTGTCCCATATGTTTGCCTTGATGCAATCTTGTCCAGATACATTCCAATTCTCCCACCAAACCAAGCTCAGGAAAAGTATTTTGCTAGGAAACTTTGAGTTGAGTTGTTATCTTTGAGGTGGATGATCCAAGCAGACAAGCCTATTTGCCTTACAATATATATCCTGCGGGTTATCTAGAGTTTCTCTGTTGTGTAGCCAAGAAAAGAGTAAGGCAATTACTTTCCTGGGAAACAGGAAGGTTATGTGAAGGTTATCAACAGACTTAAGAGAGCTGAGGTTGCCAGACTTAAAAGTTCAGCTTCTGTGGACAGGCGAGATAAATGCAACTCCCTGGGACCCACAAAGGGGGAAAACATTGGCACCCCAAATCATCCTTCCAAGACCCATCTACTCACTGCTAATGATCCTCTCTCTAGGATACGCTAAAAGCTTCAAGACACTCTGCAGGGCTCTTATTCTCTTTGTTCTTAACTTGCAAACTGTATTTCTCCCTGTAAATTAGCTCATCTCCATCCAGCGTGTCTGTCATTTCTGATCATGACCATTCCCTCTGCTCCCTTCCGTGTCAGAGAAGGGTGAAGGGATGTGCTTGTGGAAAGCAATTCGGTGAATGTCTGAAGGCCATGGGGCTCGCTCAGCTGCTCTCAGACATCCCTGAGCTGCAAGCGAGCACACTACAGCCTCCCCAGTCCAGTGGTCATCTCAGCACAGCTGGGCTCTTTCAGAAGTGGCTGTGAAATGTACTGTGAAAAGAAGGGACAGGGAACTCCATTTAATGGCAAAGATGAAGCTTACCCAGCAGACAGCCCAGTTCAGCTTGTCGGTCATTTCATCAATGATCACCAGCGTGTCTGCCGCCTTTACAGACGAGGAGTTTAGCAACAAAGGCAAGTTTGGCCCAGGATTGTTAAAATGCCTGGTGGGCAAAGATGAATATCCAGGCAGTTCAATGGATTTCAGCTCCCTCAGGCATATGCATGCTCTCCTGCTGTCCAATTTCAAAGCTTCCTTTTCATCCACCCCTTTCCCTGTATGCAAAGGCCCTCTTCCATAAACTGAGCAAAGGTTCCTTTAACATTAATCTTACTCAAGATAATATATTCATTTGTTTGCTGGGCACTGAATTTTTTTTTTTTTTAAGACATCTATTAACTCATCCTGATGGCACAATTTCCATAATGTAATTTCCTGGCTAGCAAGGAAATGGCATTTTTCCATCATTACATTTCCTTCAGGTACCATTATGAGTGTTCCATTTAGTCTTACAATTACTCTTCTATTTAAACACATGCTGACCTCACAGAGGCACATTTATTATTTTCATTGCCTAATATTATGAAAAGAAATCCTCAGCATAGAATCAGGGCCCCACAATTCTTAGGCAAGTTTGGTAGTTGAATGACCAGGCATATGGAGAGTAGATCCATATACATGAATGCTTGCTTGCAACTGGCCCACACTGCTTCTTTGACATGGGTGTCTTGTTCTTTTTCCTCACATCTTCTGCAAACCTCTGATCTTGTTTATTTTACTAATGTCTACTAACCCTCATTAATCAACTTAAAAATAAGTTGTTCATTATATATGGGAAAAGAATCTCAAAAAGAATACATATGCACACATACACCTATGCGCATGTATATGAAACTGAATCACTTTGTTGTACACCTGAAACAATATTATAAATCAACTATATTTCAATGCCTACGGCTGATTCATATTGATGTATGGCACAGGCCATTACAATATTGCAAAGTAATTATCCTCCAATTAAAATAAATAAATAGTTTGACAGAGAACAGGAGAGTTCTGTAGAATAATTATCCTTCAATAAAAAAATTAATTTTAAAAAATAAATAAAGTTTTTAAAATAATATAAATAAAAATAGCTTGTTCAAACCATCCCAGAAATCTATTCCTGAACTCAGATGAAGATTTTGTTTTGACCATCACACCCCTGACTGTAAACCTGTGACAGATCCCTATTGATCAAAAAGTGTGGCATGAATTATTAACATATGATGACCACATGTCTATCTCAAACCAGTGAAATCATATCTCCCTCTGTGTTATCAAAAATGTCACAAGTTGAATATTATAGTACATGGTTGACTTTATGATCAATACATTTGAAGAAGAGTATATTCGGCATTCAAGGAGTCTGCATTTGACTTTGAGCTTCAGTGCCTTTGTTGTGTGGCCTTGAACTTCTTACTCCCTCTCTTTCAACTAAAGTTTCATCATCTGTAGATGAGTAAGTCAACCCAAGTCCACTTTGGTAACAGTTACAGGCATACCCTTTCCCCAGAGCATACTGACATGCAAACAGGAGACATGATCCCTATGGTGCTTCTAGCTCTGCAAGGCCATGTTTGTCCATCAGTGAAGAGTTTCGTACCATTTCTAGACTAATCCTTATCCTCAGAGACATATGGTTTATTTAAAATGATGTGATTTTTGTAAAGCCACTCAAATGTAAATACTTCTGAGTAAAACTAAGATACCTCACCTGTTATCATTTGTATACTCCAGGAATTACTCATTTGGTTAAATTGAACAAGAGGTAGGTGCTAAGAGGCCTTCATATGCAAACTCATGTATAAGCAATCAGTGGCTGCCTTCAAAGAAACTAGAACCTAATACTCAAGTATTTTGTATCTTTTTTTCCTACTCTCTGACTTACTTGAAGTATTTCCCTCCTTTTGATACTTCTCCTAAAAGACTGAACACTTAAAAGTAATAAGCAAAACCTCAAACTGTACATCTTTGTTCAAGGCATGAGAAGCTTCTGTTTTTAGCTCTATTTCTAATCCCCAAATGTCAGCTTATTATAGAAGGAGTTGACTGCTCTTGACTAACTTTAGATAGAAATATCAATGTATACCTGGGTTCATTTTGAGATTCAATCTCCTGCCCTAGGAAATGCTATAAAGTTTTCAGATGGAAGCAGCTTCCTTCAGTGGCATCAGATTTGAAAGAAATTTGATGCCTGGTTACAGGGTGTGTCCGGGCCAACTTGATCACAGCCTCTGGGCTTGTGAAATAAACAGAAATGCATTTCTTATAGCTCTGAGGGCTGGGGGGTACTCAAGGTGCCAGCACTCTTCCTAGTTCATAGCCAGTGTCTCCTCACTGTGTCCTCTTCATATGTTGGAAGGGGCTAAAGAGCTCTCTGGAGCCTCTTTTATAAGGCACTAATCCCACTCATGAGGTAATCCACCTCTTGTGACTTGAGAACCCTTCAAAGGACCCACCTCCTAATACCTTGGGGCTTAAGAATTCAACATGTGAACTTGATGGGACACACACATTCAGATCATAGTATTTGCTCATACCATTGCAAAAAGTTTGCCTAGGCTATGACCAGGAATTATTGATTCTTTTGCACCCTGGGGTGGGGAGGGGTACTTGTAGACTCTTCATATTCCCTATGGGATCATTTGACCCCATCTATACATACCTGGTGGATCTAATGCTGTCCTGTCTCATCAAAGTGGTCAGTTCCTGCTCTTGTTGGATGCAAAGAGGATATTGATACTGAAATGTCACTACTTTTATATGCTAAAGACTTGGCTAAGGAGACGTACGTTGGTTAATAATGCATGGATTATGTTTGTATGCTTTTCTTGCTATGCTGACAAAGAACAACTAGGAGTTGACTCTAAGCATCCTCAATTGTGCATCTGCACGATGTTCTATGTAAATATACTCTGATGTCTTTAGGAGAATCTGCTTTTGTGTCTGAGGAATAAATTATCTCAATTCTTCTTTTTAGTTCAGAAAGTCTATGAATAATCTCTGAGTACTTAACCCAGATCCGGACCCTCTCTACTGGAGTGGGTAGCCTTTTCCTTCTCCAGGGGATCCTCCCAACCCAGGGATCAAAAACCCAGGTCTTTCACACTGCAGGCAGATTCTTTACTGTCTGAGCCACCTAGGAAGCCCCATACAGGTATCTGAAATAATGGAGGTCTGATTTTTTTTAAAGGTATTGGGGTGTAAGCCCTGACAGCTTTCTGGTTGCTGTTTCTTTTTTGTAATACAAGTGCCTGATTAAAACTTTGGTTACCAAGGCATTCATTTCAAAGAGGTATTCCCTTCAGAGATGGTTATCACAAACACACTTCCACCCTCACAACTAGATAAAGAGCTGGGACACAGTTGTTTTAGAGACCTTGATTGATTTCAATATCTAATCATTTTGATTACTTTTTCTCCTCTTTCTATGTTCTAAATCCCCACTCTTACATCTTAAATATGTCCTATTAATAGCGATTGAGCCCATAAAACCCTAAGCCTCCACCCTTGACCCGAATAAAGGCAGAACTCTAGGCTTCATCTTGCCTCTGGGTTCAACCCCTGGTGAGCTCTCTACGCTGCCCCAGATATGTAATTTCTTGGTCTTATAAGTAACAAACCTTAATTTTTTCAGTTTCCTACAGGTAATTGCTAAAGGGCATCCTGTAATCAAACTAAGAAAAATAAGACAATGTTCATTTACAGTATCTCTCTAGAGACTGCATCAAGTAAAAGAAAAATAAGGTATAATATATTATGATCTTTGGCATCTTAAAGGCAAACCACAATATTTGTTATTGATAGGCTGAGACCAGCACAAAATGAGGAAGACTAGCAGTAATTAAACAGATCTAAGTAATGAGCTTCAGGTTTATGCTTTCATGCTTAAAGCCTCAGTGTACCTCAGAAACCTCTGTTCATCAGATCTGAAAATGCTCCTGGTATACAGACATTTACATTTGGACTAGATCTCAGATTCCTCATTTAAAGGATCTAGAACTGAGGACCAAACCAAGATATCACTCAGCCACAAAAAGAATGAAATAATGTCATTTGCAGCAACATGGATGAATCTAGAGATGATCATACCAAGTAAAGTAAGTCAAGTAGAGAAAGACAAATATCATATGATATTGTTTACATGGGGAATCTATGAAAATGATACAAATAAATTTACTTACAAAGCAGAAATAGAAATAGGAGTTTGAGATTAAAATATATATACACTATTATATATAAAATAATCAACAAGGACCTACTGTTTGGTACAGGGAACTATACAATAATAACTTATAGTGTAAGAGAATGTAAAAAAAAAGAGTGTATATATATACTCTTTGTATGTGTATATATATGTATGTATGTATATATGTATGCATGTATATATATATATGTATACTATATATGCATATATTTATACATATAATTTGCTGTACATCTGAAATACACACTGCAAATAAACTATAGTACAGCAAAATTTTTTTTTAAAAAAGGAAAGGAGAATGCCACAAGAATATAGTGGGGTTGAGTGGCTGAGCTAGGACCAAACTCCAGTCCCTACAGTTTGCAAATTCAAAGACTTTCTAATCAGAGGGTCAGGAACAGGGTAAGGTGTGCTAAGATTGATAACCTCTGCTGAGCAACGTGACACCCAGCAGTGAGCAGCGTCATCTATTTATACCAATATGCCTATCAAAGAGTATCATTTCTGTGTGTATCATGATGTAAGAGAAAGTGGGAGTTATTCTTTTTACTCCTTTTCCCCAATATTTATCATCTAAAATGTCAAGCAATAGAGTGCTTTGCTCAAGATAATATAACAGAATCATCTGAATTAGAGTCATTGACTTAATCTTTCCCAGAGGGGAACTCTTTCGAGTTTATTTGTGTTTTGATTCTTAGCCAGAGAAAAAAATCTGAAAACGCTCTTCTACCAACCTGGGTGATTAGGCTACAGTCCCTCAAATCCAGCTGGAATCTGATAAGGAATCAAAGCAGCATCATTCTAAAGAAGAGAGATGATATTTTAACTCCAACAGCCAGGAAAGGAGGAGGAACCCTGTGGGTTTTGAGGATGGTATGAATGATGCAAACTGGTGCCTGTTTTACCGACCTGAGCTAAAAGGATCCAGAAATAGTGAAGAGAAGAAAAGCATCCACAAAGCCCCACATATGCAGTCACACAATAAATAACTGTTTTAGGAAATGAGATAAAAATTTTCATGTAAGAATATTGAGACTCATGTAAGAACATTAATACTCTGGCCATGAAAGAGGAAAGAAAAATATACAGTACAAGTCCGCAGCCAAAACTGCTAATCATTCGTCCATCTAAATCACTGCTTACCTAAGTCACATCACCTTTATTCCAAATATATGTTATATTAATAAAAATACAAAGCTTTTCCCAACTGGAATGTTAAGGATTTTTACTGCTTTCCTTCACAAAGCAATTGAGTTACCATACCAACAGCCAGTGCTTCCTTAGAAAATGACAGAAAACCCAGATCAACAGAATTAAGCAATGCTAGGGGTGGTCCCACTTCAGGCATGACTGAATACCCAAGTTGCAACAATATCATTAGGATCTAGTTCAACCTTCACTCAGTTTTGTGTGTTGGAGTCATTCTCAGACAGCTTCTCCCCTGTTGTTTCAAGGTGACCATAAATCTTCCTGGTCATATTCTTCTAGATTCTCTTCCACAATAGAAAAGTCAGTCGAATGTAAGAAGGATGGGGCAGTGGGGAGAGAACTAACTGGATCTCCTTGGGTAACATGTCAAGCCTGAACCAATTTTTGTGGCCAGGAAAATGCACTTCAATAATTGTGTGAGAGAAGGGTTATGGGTTTCAACACTAGGGCTGTAGAGACATGGCTCCTAGAAGGAAACTAAGAGATGGTTACTAACATGGTGAAATAATGCTAAGTGGTAAAATCAACAGATGTCTAGTTTTCTACTCTGACCAGCCTCCTTTCCCCTCAACTGTCTGTGATACAGGTTCTGTCATTCCTCTGACTTCACCTCAGGAACCATCACCGGAATATGAGACTTATCTAGTCAGGCTTCACATGTCTCTGACCTCTGTCACCCCAAATACAACCCTTAATTCAAACTCAATATCAGACCTACTGCTCCCTTTCTCCTTCCAGTTCTTGCTCTGTTTTGTCCCAAAGACTTTGGCTATGGGATGTCAGCTGGTAGTCAACGTATTTCCCTAAATCCCCTTTCTCTTCAGAGAATGCTTCCTCCACCAGACGGAGCAGGAATCAGGTCCTCACCAACAATCAGGTCCTTGGTCATGTCCCAGAAGTTTCCTTCCCTTACAATTTTCTCAAGAAAAGCTTATTATTCCCTCATGACCTATGTCCCAGGATAAGTCTTGACATTCTCTAAACTTGTATCCACATAACATCTTGGTATCAACACACATGATAAAATCTCTCTTCTGCTTATCTAACCTTATCCCTGTTCCAGCATGCGTGTGCGTGTGCATGTGTGTGTGTGTATTATTCCCTCAGTTGCTTTGTGACCCCGAGGCCTATAGCCCACCAGGCCCCTCTGTCCATGGGGATTCTCCAGGCAAGAACACTGGAGTGGGTAGCCATTTCCTTCTCCAGGGGATCTTCCCAACCCAGCAATTGAACCTGGGTCTCCTGCATTGTAGGCAGATTCCTTATCATGTGAGCGACCAGGGAAGCCTGGCATGCTGCAATCCATGGGGCCGCAAAGAGTCGGACACGACTGAGTAACTGAACTGAACTGACCAGGGAATCCCTGTCCTAGATTACGTAGTTAATTGCCTCATCCTTTGTAAAGCCTCAGTTTCCTCATGTCTATTATGGGGACAATGATTCTGCCTTCTTCACAGAGCACTATGAGAAGGGATTCTATGGCCTAAAAAGCCCCATCCATAAGGGACACAGCTGGGGAGAGGTACGTGGCGGGAGAAGAGTTGGGGTTTTAGGTTACGCTCACCAGGTAACAGGGTCGGCCTCGCACCCCTGAACGTCTCCATTCCAGGAGGTGAGCTGGGACCCAGCCCCAGACTGCTGAGCAGGCGGGCCTGCCTGTTGACTCCTCACCACCTCTGTACCCGCTGTCTTTAGACTCGGTGCAGCCCCAGGCATTCCCCCAGGTCCTAAGCCCCACCATCTCCCTGTGACGGGTGAGCTCTGCACACTGTGTCTCCTGTCCAGTATATGAATTGTGAGCAGGGTTCAGCTCTTTGAAACATGCATGTATACAAAATAAAAAATATTTCAAGTCAAAAAAATTGGGGAATAAATGAGATATCTGTTGTAAAGCTCTTAGCACCATGCCTGGCTCATATGCACTCAAGCTGTCAAAAGGATGGGATTCTGCGGACATAGCCATGCTTTTCTTCAGGCACTGTATTTTTATTGCTTCAACATTCACCATGTAAAAAGAAAACATACTTTACATTACATGGAATAACCTGAATCTGGTGGACCCAACCACCAAACCATTTTAGTTACTATTCTAATGAGAAAAGACACATCCAAATAGAGATCAAATGTCAAATGTTTTACTGTGAGCAGGATCCTGATTTACTGACTTTCTTTTCTCAGTAAAGTGCAAAACCCTTTTCCCACACGACATAGCTACCTAAAAGTAAATTTTAGAGGAAAGGAATTATGTGCCAAATGGTCAACATAGGTTATTTCACTTAATCCCCACAGCTAATTTATTGCTTATTTTCCTCAACAAATATTTATTAAATAACCCTTATCTGCTAAACTTTATAGACACGAAGATGAAAAGGACATCCTGTCTGTCTCCCCAGGCCAGTAAGGGAGACCGATTAAATAAGTTAGCAGTTACACTATGGTGTGATAAATGACAAGAGAGAGAATGATATGCAGAAACAGAAGAGAGGTGAAGGCAGATGGTTTGAAAAAGGAAGAACTTCAATTGCATTTTGAAGGACAAGCAACCACCAAATAAAAATGAAAGCAGACATTTCATTCAAAGTGAGGATGGAATAACTAAGAACACGCTACTTATAAGAACTTTATTTAGTCTTCAGGTCAGAACTACTAAGTGTTAGAAACCAGTACTGAACCAGCAGACTGATCTCAACAATCCATGCACTTATAACTATTGAACTATTCCACAGCAAGAGAGATTTGGAACCCTGTAGGCAGTGTGACTAAAGTAGGGCAGGTTTTATTAGAGAGGAAGTGGCAAGAAATAAGACTAAATAGGTAGATAGCCAGTGGATCAGGAAAGGCCACTATACCAGGCTAAGACGTGTGAATTCCACCCTTAAAGAAGTGTGAATTCCATCCTTAAAATCGTTGGGATGCATGGGGGGATCTTCAGCATAGAGTCACATGGGAGACAGATACTTAACAGTACCCACTACATTAGAGGCAATACCCTAAACACTTAAAGCTCACTTAGTATTGAAAACAACACATGGAAGTAGATACAACTATTATGACCAGTCCTTAAAGTGAGGCACACATTGGTTAAGTTACTAACCCGATATGCACAACTGACTTACATAAGGGCCAGACTTCTAAGCAAGCAGAAGTCGAGCTCCAGAAGCCATGCCCTTCATCACTCTGTCATCCAGCCTGCAGGTAAACCGTGGATAAACTGGATCTGGATGTGTCCTGAGTGGACTGGAAAGCAATCGAACTGGAAAAGACAGGGGTGGTAATATCCACTATGAAATTGGTGTCATTTCCTCCACATTCATTAGGCGAGCAAGCAACTGCAGAAAGCAAAGAGACTATGCCCTACATCCCACAGTATGTGTCACTGTCAAGATTTGATATTAAGAGTGCCAGATTCAAAAGTCCTTGTATTTACAGTGTTTGGGGCTGCCTCTGGCTAATTCAATTTCAATAAAATTATTTCAAATTCTAAATTATCTGGGTCTAAAATAATGAGGTGTTTTTTTTTTCTTTGTAAATTCAGCATTCAAGTAGGAGTCCGTGGATAAGTGGCATGGACAAGCATGTCAAAAAATTATCCACAAATTGCCCTGTTTCCCTGTTCTTTAGAATGCATGGCTCTCCTCTGGCTAATGGCTGTCATGAGAGGCTGCAGAGCATGTCACTATTTAAAGTTGATAAGCATCATCGTGGTAAGCAGGTCATTATGAAAAGCGTATGTCTACTGTCTTACGAATTGTTCTTAATATGAAATTGATCTTGAAATGCAACAAAAGTAAATGCTCTAGACTTGTTGTTTTCCCTTCTACTCTCTCTTATCTTAGCATAATTTGATCTTTGATGAATGCTACTCATTTCTATTCAATTTGTGACTTTATGGGGAAATTTCATCCTGAGACAGGAAATGTTATACTGTAGAAGGAATTAGATATTTCCAGCCCCTGGTATATGGATTCCAGCCATCTGTCTGCTTAATAAACACTACAGTTTTGCATTCAACTGAAAGCCAGGCCCGGGCTGCTCAACATAACAAAGAAAATGATGGAAAGCCCCATTTCTTCCTTTTGGGGTGCCATGCTGCCTCTCTAGACATCTCCTGTGCTTAGGGGTACAGATTAAAGGATGTGCCATATTCTTACTAACTGAAATGTATCCTGAACGTTTTACAGCTGCTGTGGTAGTCAGTAGGCATAGCTATCTTTAGAGCACTGAAATGTCTGGATTGAGAGATGTGAAACCTATTTTTTCTTACCTTTGTTAAAGTAACTTCTAGAAAATTTAAATCAACATGTGTGCTTTACATTATATTTCAACTATATAATTGCTAGGGCATTGTTATCCTAGAGCCTTTATGTCTTCTACTAACTTCAGACCATACATTTGTGTATGGCACGTGTATGTTTTACTTTGTTTTGTTAAACATAAAGCAAGTCATCTTTTAGGAAATTTTTTATTTTTCTTCTACTTAATACAGTCTTTAGAGAGATACTATAAATGAATATACTATCCAATATCCTTATCTGTGCAAAACAGCGTTTGCCATCTAGATGCCAAAAGTCAATTCTTTGCTTTAAAGACTCTAGGAGGCTGAAATCAAACCATTTTCCAATCTCATCTTGTCACATCTCCAAAAATAGGCTATGTTTTAGAAGAATATCTAGAATTCCTCCTACATTCATATAGTCTCTTAAGCAAAATATCCACTTTAGGAAATTTTAATATTCTACTTAAAAGAAAATCTATCTTCATACATTATTCCTAACACAACTTGAAAGTATAAATTATATTTGAATAAATAGTTGAAATTTTGCCTCATCCCTGTCCCATGTCTGTTTCAGAATATGGCACATTAAAAACAGTATTATCCCTAAGTAAGTAAGATGATAGGACACAGTGCAAGAGAACCAACACATGATTTGTGTATTGCAAGTTTAAAAATAGAAAATTCAATGATTTGGGAAGAAATGATCACAAACCATAGGAAGAGAGTTGTATTAACAAGCAGAAATCGATTATTTAATTCCAAGAATTATGAGATCCAGGGCTCAGGTACAGACTTACTTTACTATGTCACTGGCATTTCTACTCAAGAGATGTTTAATGATTCTGAGTTTTTTGCATTACTTTCAAGTGACCCATAAAGGAGTTTCTCAATTTTTCTTGTAACAGGCTGGATCAGAAGCTTAGATAAAAAGTGAACTCTCTTTAATTTGACGGAAGCCAGAAAGAAGTGGTGATGACATGGCTGGAAAGAATAAGTGCATTCAACTGGAGACCATTTTAAACCCAGGCTCCTCCCAGTCTTTCTTATTTGAAAGCCTACAAATGATCTTCACAGTGCATCAGCCAGAATCCATTTTAGAATCGCATATGGAAGGTTATTTTCTACAAATAATAATCTAGTCATTTTTACTCACTTAGAATTGTGTTTATAACAATAACACAGCAGAGACTGTGAGTGTTCACTGATGGCTGTGGCCTCCCTGTCCTTCCCAAGTTCACAGACATTCTGCTCTATTGTTAAGGGCGGCCACCAACCTAATTCTGCTCAATGCCACGTGAGCAAAGAAGTATGCACCACATTTAGATCTGGGCCATGCAAACCTCCCACATAAGAACTAATTCTCTTTCCCCATCTGCTGATGAAACGGTGAGAATTCTGAGAACCAAGAAGAGGTCACAGCTACAAGGGGGGAGGTGAGTGGGCCCCTGTATTGCTGTGTGGAGCATGACCTCCACTCACCATCACCTCTTAGCATGTGATAAATAAGAACTTACGATTTAGAAACTACTGAAATTCTGAAGCTTGTCTCTGACAGAGGCTACCACTGTGTCCTAACTTCATACAAGCAGTTTCACATGTTAGCCTTACTACCTGCCCGTTTTCCCTAAAATTTAGGAGGTAAGGGTGAGAAAAATTTGACAATGTCATTATATCTATTAGCAAATAAGGAAACGAGTAACAAGAGATTGGTTCATTATCACAGGACAAGGTACAATACAGATGTCCTGGAAAATAAACATCTATGTATAAATTCAATTCAAGGAGTCACAAAGAGTCAGACACAACTTAGCAACTGAACAACAATAACAATGTGTAAATGAGAAGATTGGGAAAAAGAAACAGAAGAAGGAGATACTGAACCCAGTTTGGTTGAGTTGGAAGATAGCTGTATTTTAGGGACTAAGTCTCTGAGCAATTGTCTACAGAGCTGAATTACTCTCCCAGGAATATACCTAACTTTATTCTAGAAAACAGAGTGGCATGTGTGAGGCTGAAATGAAGAAACGCATCCTTGCATTGGAGATAGGGTGAGACAGAAATGTGAAAGCAGGCAAGAGAGAACCTCATCACGTTCTGCTGGTCAGTATGAGTGTAGCATCCCACAAAAATCCTGTTGAGGAAGAATCACAGTGACCACTACCGCCAAATTCTGCTGACATTTGCACATTCTTTGTAAATGTTTTTCAATTCATCCTTTGTCTTAAAAAAGATCTAAATTGGCTTCCAGTTCAAGATGGTGGAGTAGACAGATGTGTGCTCATCTACTCCTGTGAGAGAACCAAAATTACAACTAGCTGTTGAACCATCGACAGGAGGACACTGGAACCCACCAAGAAAAGATACCCCACATCCAAAGACAAAGAAGCTGCAGCAAGAGGACAGGAGGGGCACAATCTCGATAAAATCAAATCCCTCCTGGCAGTGTGGGTGACCCACAAACTGGAGAACAATCATACCAAAGAAGTTAAGGTTCCCTCCCATTGTTAAGGTTCTGAACCTCATATCAGGCTTCCCCGCCTGGATCTGACAAAGGGACTGGGAATGCCCAGGGAATCTGGCATTGAAGGCCAGTGGGATTTGATTACAAGACTTACACAGCACTGGGGGAAACAGAGACTCCAGTCTTGGAGGGTGCAAACAAAATCTTACGCTCATCAAGACCCGGAGGAAAGGAGCAGAGACACCACAGGAGACAGAATTGAAACTGCCTGCGAGTGTTGAAGGGCCTTCTGCAGGGGTGTGGGTGGGCAGGAGCTCACCGCAGGGATGGGGACACTGGCAGCAGCAGGCCTGGAAGGTCCACCTCGGCATGAACACTCTTGGAGGTTGCCATTAACCCTACCCCAGAGCCCACAGACCCCAGGGCTGGATCACCTCAGGCCTAACAATTAACAGGGAGGGAGTGCAACCCCACCGATCAGCAGGTAATTGGATTAAAGCTTTTTAGAGGAGGACCCTGCCCACCAGAACAAGACCCAGTTTTTTCCACCACCAGTCCTGCCCATCAGGAAGCTTACACAAGCCTCTTAGCCTCATCCATCATAGGGCAGACAGGAGAAGCACAGTCCCACAGCAGCTAAAACAAAAACCAACTTACAGAAAGTTAATCACAATAAAAAAACAGAAAGTTATGTCTCAGCTGAAGGGGCAGGATAAAACCACAGAAAAACCACTAAATGAAGTGGAGATAGGCAACCTTCCAGAAAAAAAATTCAGAGTAATGATAATGAAGATGATCCAGGATCCCGGGAAAAACATCTTCTTGCAGAAGATGCAAGAAATGTTTACCAAAGACCTACAGGAACCAAAGTACAAACAGAGATGAATAATACACTGCTGCTGCTGCTGCTGCTGCGTCGCTTCAGTGGTGTCCGACTCTGTGAGACCCCATAGACGGCAGCCCACCAGGCTCCGCCGTCCCTGGGATTCTCCAGGCAAGAACACTGGAGTGGGTTGCCATTTCCTTCTCCAACGCGTGAAAGTGAAGTCGCTCAGTTGTATCCGACTCTCAGCGACTCCATTGGACTGCAGCCTACCAGGCTCCTCCGTCCATGGGATTTTCCAGGCAAGAGTACTGGAGTGGGGTGCCATTGCCTTCTCTGAATAATACACTAGAAGGAATTAATAGCAGAATAACTGAGGCAGAAAAATGGATAAATGAACTGGAGGACAGAATCATGGAAATCACTGTCATAGAATATAGAAAAAAGAATAAAAAGAAATGAAGACAGCCTAACAGTCCTCTGAGACAACTTTAAATGCGCTAACATTTGCATTGTAGAAGCCCCATAAGAGGAAGAACAAGAGAAAGGATCTCAGAAAATATTTGAAGAAATAATAGCTGAAAACTTTTTGAACATGGGAAAGGAAATAGTCAAGTCCAGGAAGCAGAGTCCCAGGCAGGATAAACCCAAGGAGGAACACACTAAGACACATAGTAATCAAACTGACAAAAATTAAAGACAAAGATAAAATATTAAGAAAACAACAAGGGGAAAATGACAAATAACATACAAGGGAGCTCCCATCAGTTTATCAGCTGATTTCTCAACAGAATCTCTACAAGCCAGAAGGCAATAGCATGATATATTTCAAGAGATGAAAGGGAAGAACTTACAACCAAGAATACTCTGCTCAGAAAGACTCTCCTTCAGATCTAATGAAGACATCAAAAGTTTTCCAAACAAGCAAAAGCTGAGGAAACTCAGTACCACAAAACCAGCTTTAAAACAAATGCTAAAGGAACTTCTCTAGGAAGGAAACACAAGAGAAGAAAAGACCTAAGAAAATAAATCCAAACAAGAAAATGTTAACAGGATCATGCATATTAATATTTACCTTAAATGGAAAGGATTAAATGAACCAACCAAAAGACATAGACTGGCTGGGTGGATGAAAACACATGCATATGCACTTCCATTTACCACAGCACTCTGCTTGACCTCCCAAATCGTATATAATTATCTTTTATTTTTAAGTTAATTATATTCCCATTAAGGCCTGCAATTCTAATTATCTTTTATTTTTTATCTAGCTATTGATTTTGAAAACTAGTAAACATCTTTCACAATGTGATTATGTAGCTATTACTTAATATCATTGCTTCATGATTGATGCTTTTGAACTGTGGTATTGGAGATGACTCTTGAGAGTCCCTTGCACAGCAAGGATATACAACCAGTCCATCCTAAAGGAAATCAGTCCTGAATATTCATTGGAAGGACTGATGCTGAAGCTGAAACTCCAATACTTTGGCCACCTGATGTGAAGAACTGGCTCATTGGAAAAGATCCTGATGCTGGGAAAGATTGAAGGCGGAAGGAGAAGGAGATGACAGAGGATGAGATGGTTGATGGCATCACGGACTCAATGGATATGAGTTTGAGTAAGCTCCAGGAGTTGGTGATGGCCAGGGAAGCCTGGCATGCTGCAGTCCATGGGGTCTCAAAGAGTCAGACATGACTGAATGAACTGAACTGATCATAATTGATCAACAAGAGAATAATAGAATGCTATATCACCAAAACTATGATTTAATAGAAAAACCTGTAATCACTTTTTAAAATCTAGATGCACTACAATATTGTAAAGTAATTAGCCTCCAACTAATAAAAATTAATGAAAAAGAAATAAATAAATAAAATCCAGATGCATATCAGAACTATCTTGAAATTTTTTGAAGAATACAAATGCCCAGGTATTGCTTTCTTTTCTCCAGGGCTCAGGATGTTTCTAATGAGCAGTCATGCTTAAAAACAACTGGACTATATAATGATCTTTTACTTTTATCTAGTTTGCTTCACTTTTTCTATTTCATATTCAATGCTCCCATTTCATTTAATTTGCTTTCCAATTTCTCCATCTATTCTTTTTTTTCTGATGTTCTTTCTTAAGCTTTTATGAAGCATAGTAGAAAAGTTTTTGTATGCATAAATATAAACAATATATATAACACATATTTTAGAAAACTTATGAATTTTTGCCTAACTAAAAATTTATGACATTTTTATTCTACTTGTTTGACTTAGTATGAATAGAATGCTATATTTCTAACTCAAACAGAGATATGCAACAAGCAACAAAGGTTTGCTATATGGCACAGGGAATAACAGTCAATAACTTGTAATAACCTATACTGGAAAATAATATATGCATATATTTTAATTGAATCACTTTCCTGTATACCTGAAATACTGTAAGTCATCTATACTTCAGTAATATATATATATATATATATATATATAAAAAGATCTGAATCAAGGTAAACCTCTAAAGTAACATTAAGAAGTTTCCGGGCCAAGCAGACCAAGCATTAGAACCTGTTCTAGGCTCATGACTGCTTAGCTTTCATAATGCAATAGTCATTAAGAAGAATCAGATCTATGCATACCAATCTTGCCTTAAAATACGGCATCCATCCAGGTACTAGATTTTTTCAGCTCTACAAAAGGTAAATGCACTTTGCATATATTCTGGGCTGAGATGGGTATGTCAAGTATAGCTGGTGTCACCTATAAAAGTACCAGTTGTGAAATACTTTAGGTATTTTGCAAATAACTGCTCCCCTAAACAGATCATCACTGAGCAGACAGCCTACAGATCAACTGTGGCATCTTTCCATAATGTTGCCTGAAGGGTCTCCTGGTCCATTGAGAATTGTTCCTTAGGAAAGAAAGACAGTCTTATCTTGATTTTTCACCAGAAAGTCAATGTTCAGTAGCCTGTTTTAAAATAAAATCGACTGATATATATTTATATGTGTCTACTAATCTCATGAGTCATTTAGTATGTGACAATTATGGATAAGACGCATCTATTTAACTCACCAAAGTGCAAACTCAAAATGCACTCAAAAGAATCAACACTTGTCTAAGTGTTAGATTTCCACCCCCTCTGAGATACAAGCTAGTTTAACATGTATCCCTTATGCCCCTAGGGATGCGGTTATGTCTACTGGACTGCAAACTTTAAACGGTAAGCACTGACTTTGGTTAAGTGATGGAAAGTGCTTTAAGTGCATCCAGAAGACTCTTTTTTGCCCAGGAAAAAATGCACTTGAGGGCAGAGGATATGAAAAGACTACATCAAGTTCTTCCTTGTTAAGTCAAAATAACACAACCAGTATTTTGCCCCTTGCACCACACAAACTTCCCTTTTGTACCTGTCTTCTTAATGCACCGTTGCTCATTTCAAGACTGCAATACAGCTTCTGTGTCTTTCTGCCTTTCTTTATCAAGCTGATGAACATAATGCCTCTTGATGGCTTAAACTATACAATCAGTTCTATTTTCAAGCTCCAGTCTCATCTTTTATAGTAAGCATTATTGAAATTTTAAGCATAATAATACATTCGTGGGCCTAGAGACTCTCCCCTCTCTTTTAGAATTAAATCAGTATTATAAAGTACTCTTCCTGCTCCCCTTAAGGACTGTAATACATACATACAGATCTAAACTGAGTAACAGTCCTTGGTAAGAATGTTCATGACAGTGACTTTACAAATAAGGCTGAAGTTATTTTAGTGCTGCTTAACACTGCAGTAGTGATACCACAATACCCATGCAACTGTTATTATCAATCTACTTTTATTAGGAATCATATGAATGCATCCAAAATAGGTTCGCTTTTCTGGAGGTGGAACAGTGGAGGTGAGAGAGTCTTTGTCATGCTTTCTTCTCCAGCCCTCAGGCAGCGGAATGACTGTTATCAGGTTCTGCGTCTCCATACCCAAGTAACAGCTGTTTTCCTTTATGAGGAGAAGTGTCTACCTGGCAAGTGTGATGAAGACTGGATGATGTGTGCCCCTAAGACCGTGTCCCCAGCACAATGCAAGTCCTCTTTCCTCAGGTCTCCTACACTCAGGCACAGTAAGATCCCAGAACTGCCCAGCTCTGTGCTCTCAGGACTCTGCTTCCTCTCTTCCAGCTCCTCCCCTACAATGACAGAGCAGGAGAGGGTGACCCCGAAACGGGGGCCTGACGACCCCAGGGAGCCCAAGATACAGGCCGCACTCTGATTCCCTCGCTGACCCGCATCTATTTTCCACTGATTTGAAACTTCAGGAAGGCAACCTAGATGCCCATTAGCAGACGAATGGGTAAGGAAGCTGTGGTACATATATACCATGGAATATTACTCAGCCATTAAAAAGAATTCATTTGAATCAGTTCTAACGAGATGGATGAAACTGGAGCCCACTATACAGAGTGAAGTAAGCCAGAAAGATAAAGAACATTAGAGCATACTAACACATATATATGGAATTTAGAAAGATGGTAATGATAACCCTATATGCAAAACAGAAAAAGAGACACAGATGTACAGAACAGACTTTTGGACTCTGTGGGAGAAGGTGAGGGTGCGATGTTTCGAGAGAACAGCATCGAAACATGTATATTATCTCTAGTGAAACAGATCACCAGCCCAGGTTGGATGCACGAGACAAGTGCTCAGGCCTGGTGCATTGGGAAGACCCAGAAGGATTGGGTAGAGAGGGAGGTGGGAGGGAGGATCGGGATGGGGAACACATGTAAATCCATGGCTGATTCATGTCAATGTATAACAAAAACCGCTACAATATTGTAAAGTAATTAGCCTCCAACTAATAAAAATAAATGAAAAAATAAATAAATAAATAAATAAGAAACTGCAGGAAGGGAGAGGACAATGGTGACACTCTAAACCCTCTAAACCTCCAACATGCACTCAGAATAAAAAAAAAAGAACTTCATTTTATAGAACAAAGTGATCTCAAGTTTATCTATAGTTGAAAGTTAAATGAGCAGCAAAGAAAAGGATGCCATGCTGTTTGGGGCCACACAGTGGAATACTAATCTGAGTCTCCTGAACGTTTTCCATTGCTCACATAAAGCCAGGACACAGTATGAAAAGGCAATGCCCCCTCCAAAAGCACGTGACGCACTGCGATGGGCGGGTGGCTATGGAAATAGAAATTTCTCAGAACATGAAGGGCAGAGCTGTATGCTTGGTAACCTGTCATGGTTCCCTATTACCTTGGCTCTCCAGCATGTTACATGCCCTCCAGCTCTAAACATAGCCCACTTCGGAACTGCAGAGTAAATAAGTGAATGAGTCTAGAAAGCGGTCAAATCTAAACAGAAAAAAAAGTTGTTGAAATAGATGGAAAAAAATAAATGAAAATATTAAAAAAAGAAGCAGCAGCTTAGTATCTCTCAAAACAGGCTAAAAGACTTAATCATTTCTCGTATAATTATATTCAGTATCCACAGGACGTTCAGTATTTATGGGGCATTCAGTATCTGTAGGAATGAAACATAAAACAGAATAAATGAATTTTCTATGTACAACAGACAATGTCTTTGAACTTAAGTAGCAGGTCCGTTGATGATTTTCTAAAACATTGAAACAGATATTGCACAAGCACTGGCTTTAAAATTTTAATTTTCCTTTGATTTTCTCACTGGTGGTCTAGATTTAGTGGTAATTAATACATCAAGCTACAAGAGCAGAGTTGATTTGTGTCAGATGAACTGGCCAAGACTCATTCTGCATCATTACCTAATTACTGAGCACCCAGGAAGCACAAGGTCTTGAGCTGGCCTAACAAGTATGAACAGGATGTCAACTGGAATAAAAGGAGGAGGAACAGATTCACTCCAGGATAATAAATGATCCCAAGGAGAGGAGAGGGGCATAAGGTCATCTGGCTGTTCTGTTAGGGGTAAGGTTAGTTAACTCACAAGCATGACTGGTGAGGAAATGGGGGAAGATGATATTTTAAGAGATGAGGCTTGGAATATTCAGAGGCAGCCAAGCTGTCATAGGGTCTTGAGTGCCTTGCTGAAGAGGTTAGGCTTTACTCCAAAGAACTCAGAAATATACTCACAACCCTCATCAATTTATCAATATGAATATGTTTTCACAAATAGCCTTGGGTCTAAATGGGTCAAACTATCCCACAAAATCATTCAATCTTGCCTTGCACCATTCTTGCCAACATTTTGTCTGCACATCTGAAGGCAGACCTCTAGACTGAGATCTTCCTGAATTTTTCCTCATTCTGTTAACCACATTTCAAAACTCTCTCTAGAGTACTCTAAGTACTTTTGCCAAAGGCTTTCCTAGTCCCCTTGCTACTTTCCTTCAAAATCTTTGAATATCACTTATCTGATTCACAGCCTAGCAGTTGACCAATTTTTATTATCGTCAGTGATATGTTATTAAAATAATTTTCCTTTTATTTTCCCTCTCCTTTCCTTTCATGTTGCCTTCAAGTCTCTGAAAGCATCTTTGTGCATGTGAGATACATCTATTATTTATTAATTCGGGATCTCATTTACATCTTTAGCATGAGGGGTCATACTAACCTTTCTGTCCATATCAAAACTTCCCTGGCCTTCTGCTCCCGACTGTGTATCCATCTTGTACAATTGATCCAGCATCCCCTCAAACAGAAATTTTAGAAGCAGCCCCTCTGCACATGCACCTCAATGCAAGCATGCTCATAAGAAATGAGTTTGGAGTACCATGACATTCTGAAGTGCCTGAAGAATTCACCTATGTTTCAGGAACTTCTACAGTGAATTGAATTTTATTGCAAAGATTTTCTTTGAAAGTCAGTGATCCATGAGCTATCAGACTCAACATTAAAGTCAGTTTGCACGTCTACCTGTGGGAGCAATGATTTCCTCAAGCTTGGGGTAAGGCTCTAGAAGCGAGGTACCTCTGTGTCCCAGATGGACTTTCACTTCCTTGTAAAATCTTCTAGACAAACAAGTGAATGTTCCAATAGAAATGCATCTTCATGTGTTTATTCATCAAGAAACTCTTGAGCAGTATAACATGCTTAGCTCTGTGCTAAATGCTGGTTAAACAGAGATGCACAGCCATGACCTCCAAATCAAGAGATGAGTCAACAGGCAAGTGCAGCAGATTATAATAAAGACTGCAGTAGTGTTTAAAGGGTTTCTTTGGAGGACAGAAGAGGGGTGCTCATCCAGACTGAGACGAAGATGGGCTTCTTGGACTTAGAAGACTAGGGAAAACAAAACCACATTGCCACAAAATATAAAGTACTTAAACAGCCCCTTGCATGGTTCGAAAATAAACACTGGGCAACGGGTGGCTAATTAATCTACTTCTCCAGAAAACAGAGGACACTGTGGGGACACCAGGAGTGTGACACCAGTCCCTGTTTCCTGAAATGCTGGTGGGTTTTGAGCAAGGACATCACACTAGCTTTGGAACTGACTCTGGAAAGACACAACCATGGAGATGGTTGTGGAAGATGAACGGATACTAAGAAGATGAGTCAATAAAATTCCCACTTAACCCACTGGCTCTGATTTTTCACTTAAACAATTTTGAATTTTGAGAAGTGGCTCCCTGCCTATCTTTCATTTAATAAAGGTGAAACTAGAAACACAAACATTTTGCCACGTCTTAATAGAAATTCTTGGTGGATTGGGGGGGTGGAGGAGGGAGGTGCTTCTTTTCCATTTATCTGATTCCCCAGGAGTTATTTCCCTTTGGCCTCTTGCTCCTTCTTCTCATTTCCCCCCAATTGTTGATGAGTGGAGACAGGAACTGGACATGTTCAGCCTAGTTCTCGCCTCCCTGTTGCTCTAGGAGTCAGGACACCCACTGGATAAACCCTTTCTGGGGTGCTTCCTGCCCTAAACTGCATAGGAAGCCTTAGTAGAGATCCTCCATGAGGTGCCCTGGTTCAATTGTGATTGGCTGCATAAATTGACCTAATTTGGGTGTTCAGTATTATGAATATGATTGTCACATACATAAGTCATGTTCTCTGGCATCATCTTTACCAATATTCATATTAACATTCTGGTCTCCACTGGCTTGATCTCTTCATCTGCCTCCTAACTGATTCTCAATGCGGCTGGGGGAAAACAAGGGTGTCATTTGTAGGCTCTCAAACCCTGACAGTTATCATAATAAATTAATATATTGATCCCCGAGAGATTAACCATCTCAGGTATGCTGATACAGCCAATGTTTTGAACCTACAAAACAGAGGATCTGACTCTCAGCGACATGGACAAACCGGAAGCCAGACTGCAATGAGGGTATGAAGCCAACCCACAAAGCAGCGGCAAGGAGACAGAAGGGGCGAGTTCCCACAGCAGCCCAGCTCCTGGACAGCTGACCCTGGGTCCCAGTGCCAGTTTGCTTCAGGTTCTATGACCCGCCTAGAAGGCTCACTAATGCTGATAGACAGGTGTTACTTCACAAAGCATGGAACCAGCACAGTTGCACAGAACCCCCAAATCAGAAGCAGCTGAGAATTCATGTTCTGTGGTCACCATCTTCAAGTTCTTCATAATTTCATCCTTGAATTTAAGCTTTCTAGGTGAGGTTCAACGGGACAGAGGACCACACTTCGGGACTGCCCAACACAACTCCCACTTTTTCCTCCCTCTCCAGGATGAGTTCTCAGCTCTCTGTTCCGCAGTCCCTGAAAGCAGTGACCACTGGCCACCCTGTGTCTCCAGCAGGGTCCTGTGCACAGACACGGGGAGGTGGGGTTTGGATATGCAGGCTCTGGGTGTTTCCAGGTGGAGCATGGTCGTGCCACCCCCAACCCCCAGCAGGCGGCGTGCAGGCGCAGTCCTCAGTGATCCAGGGAGCCAGTGGGGAGACTGCAGTCCCCTGGGCTGCCCATCTGCTGTGGATTGGGTCAGTGGGCTCGAGGGACCCTGCCCAGCCAGGTCACAGCACCTCAGTCAGGGCACATGGGAGCCCTGAAGTCAGTGGGTCAGGCGCATGTACAAGTGTGTGTGTAGGGGGTGGTCTGCATTCACCCTAGGAGTATCGCCACGGCCAAAGGAGTGACATTAAATAGGAAATAAAAACATCAAGATAGGTGGAGAAAGAGACCCCAGAAGAGAGGCAAAAGCTCTATGGTTTCACGCCTTTAAAAAGCAGATTTTTCCTACTTTTTTAAACAAGGATCCCACACTCATCTTACCCCGAGTTCTGCAAATTACAAGCCAGTCCCGCCAGGAGATTTCTTTGATCTGCAGTCAGAGGAGTCCTAACTAACACATAATATGTCTTCCACATGGCTCTGTATTTTGAGCGATTCTTTATAAGCCTCTTCCACACGAGACAGTGCCACTTTGTAAATTGTTCAACTGGCTTGGAAGCATTTGCTCAAATCCCCTTCCCAAACTGAACGGCAGACTCTCTCTGGACCTTGTTTTATTTGCCTCTTGCTCCTTTCGTGCTGCAAGCTACACTCCAGACACAGAATTCACACTCACTGTATGTTTATGAAACCAGTGTCAATATTATCAGTCATTAAGACAAGAATGTTTTCAAGCATCATCACATCTTATCCAGCCCTAATGACAGACAAGAGAGAGGGCTTAAACTATCAGCAATTTATCAACAGCTGCCTGCTTAAAGCTACCTTCAGTTCTAGGTTAAAGCGGGAGGGTGGAAGCAGATAAATACTCTTCCACAGACAACCCCAACCTTTACGTCTGCTTATATAAATCTGATCTGCAACAGTTTGCAAGTACTTTTTCCATTTAACCTCAAATGCCAAAATATTCAACAACAGATGCTGCATAGCTTAAATTCTTTTGCCTGTTTATCAAGAATGTGAACTTTATAATATGTATTGTAGAATAAAGGGGGGAAGAGACAGTGCAATCAGAGTTTCTAGTTGAAGAGAGAGAGGAAGAGAGAGAAGGTGAGAGTGTGTGTGTTAAATGATCAACAGCCAGAGAGGAAGAGGGAGATGCAGGGGAGAGAGAAAGAAAAGGAAGACAAATGGAAAGAAAAAGAAAGAGGAAGGGAAGGTCGGGGGAGGACAGAAACGAAAAGCAGTCATAACCACTAGGTTTCATCAGACTCAGCTATGACTTATTCAAGATTTACCCCTGAAAAAGGACAATGCCGCCAACCTCCCAGAGTTATGGTGGGAATTAGATGAGATGACATATGTGAACACACCCACAAGGTGCCTTGCACTTACTTAATGACTGTTGTTGAAGCTGGGAGAGTATTTTTCCATCTCCGTGAGAAAAACAAAACAAACCAAAGCTCCTTACATGGGCATCAGTCACCAGGAGAGCCCATCTGAGAGGATTTGTACTAATTAGCATTGTTCAAGAAACTGTCGCCTTGTGTTCTGCCTGTTAACAGAAGTGTTAGCAGTGTTCACTTCTACCCAGATGTAGCCAATTCCATGAACAACATCATGTCTAGCAAAGCTTTAAACATTAAAGAAAAAAAAAAATTAGTTCAAGCTGTCTGATTCTCCTGGTCCAACTCCCTCTATAAATGATTCAGTTACAAGTGGAAAACTCAACGACAAAATGTATGCCTTGAAACAGACACACAGTTGGGTACCTCAGTCACAAGGCTGAGATTCAAGCCAACTCATGGACTGCCTCTTCCTTGTCCTTCATCATTGTACCACCAATAATATTGTCTTCACTTTCATAGCATTTGATAGCTTAAAACAGTGATGTATATCCCTTTAATAATTCTTCACAATAACACTACTGGATAAATGTTGAAGGTGATATTGACCCAGTTGTAGTACATAAAAATACAGAAGTGACAACCCACCAGTAAGGAAATCAGGTCTAAACCCCAACTCACCAAGTCCTTGGTCAAATTTTTCATCTCCACTGCAATGCCTCCCCACACAACACTGATGAAATCCAAGATTCTCCAGATTTTACTGAGGTTAACATGACTGACCAGGAAAATTATGTTAAGAAAATTATTATCATTATTTATAATTTTGGGGGAAGATGTATTTTCAGAGTCTGTGGACATCAGAAATATTATTTGAACTCATATTTTTTGCAGTGGGGACTTTCAAAGTCCACAAAAGATGAAGCTACAACCTAGCACATATGGCAAGAGAGGGACTGGCAAACAAGCTCACTCACCTGGTGCAACCACTATCATTTTATGAAGTAAGATCATTCTGAACAAAATGCATTAAGATCAGTTCCCTGCATTGCTCCTCAGATTTACAGCAGTAGATCACATGCACCAGCAGGGGCTTGATATTCCGTGGAATTATATTAATGTTTACGTTCCTTTTTTGTTTTGTTTTAGAAATATATTCAAGTCTTCTTTTAAAAACTGAGCACTAGGTTTTTTCTTTATTTGCCTCATGGAGCTTTTTTAAAACCACAAATATTACATATATAAATGCCCACTAGAGGAGACACAAACAATACTGAATTCATAGCAATGAGTGAATGTCCTTTTTCACCCATCCCCATGGTTAATAAGGTGAAGAGTCTGCATGCTTGCCATGTCACTGCATTTACATAAATACATGTATAGATATTTATATAAATTAGCCAAGTGATGATACTATATATACTGTTCTGTAACTTGGTTATATGTCTTTTTCTTTTTTTCTCTCAAAAGTATTTATTTTAGTATGGGTGTGTATATGCATGTGCACATGTGTGTGCATACATATGCTCAGAACTTCAAACCACTGTATTCTATTCCATGAAACAATACTCCAAATAAATTAAATCATTCCACTACTGCCAGACACTTGGGATGTTTTTGGTTTTCAGTGAATACAAATAATGTAGCAAACATATCCCTGTACATGCATTTTTTTCTCCCTCAAAAGCATATACTTGGAACATATTTCAAGAAGTAAAGTCAATGGAATCAAGAGAATCTCTCTAAGACCCTTCAGATTTACTTTAAAAGTAGATCGATTTTATCAAACTGCCATTAAAAACTTTCACCCATTTACCTCTCAGTCATGCATGAGGCTGTTTACCCCAACCTCACTGAGACAGAATACAATCAATATTATAAGATTCTCCTCTAATCTAATGCATGAATATGGTGACTTAGTCACTGTATATTATTTCTCATCATCAGTATGTCATCTCTGCAGAAGAATACTGCTAGAGTGCTGTGCGTCCTTGAGTAAGTAACTTAACCGTTCTGTGTCTCAATATGGTGACCTCTAAAATGGGGAGACTAATAATACCTAACTCAAAGGGTTATTTCCTGTTTTGTTTTGTTTTTTTTTAATATAGATCTTGCCTCTTTTTCAGTGTGACATCTGTTTCCTCTTTGGCTGACTCAGTCAGTGAGTGATCGCTGACGCTTACAGGTGCCAGGTACCATTGTAGTGGATGGGAAAGAGCAGAGAGACATGACCAAATGGTCTCTCTCACAGAGCTTATGAGGAGACAGATAATACAGAAATACAAACACACCGATGCATAATGTTCTGAGAGGCTGGGTTAGTTAAGACAAATAAAGGAGGGCACAGGACTGAGAAGTCCTAGGGGTCTCCTTCTGACAGAGCAATCAGATTAAGTCTCTGAGGATGGCAGAGACTTGAGTAGAGGCCTGAAGGAAATGAACATGGAGGCAGGGTTGGGGAGCCCACGCACACAGCCCCAGACAGGAATGTGGCTGGCATGTGCGGGAAGGGCGCAGAATAAGGCGCTCGCGCAGAGCGAGTTCAGCGGAGACAAGAGAGAAAAGCTGAGAGGAGTCAGGGACTGTTCTGTTCCCATTAGATGGGAGGAGTAATGGGAATTTATCCTGAATGCTGACAAAAGCCAGAGCACTGGCCTCTAAATTGTTTCAAACACAGAGAGGGGCTGAAACTTTTAGCATCATATCCCAGCAGATACCTAGAGAGTGGCCATGAGTGGGGTCCTCTTGCTGTCTGAGCAGGGCTTTCAGAGAACAGATGCCCCCCTCAGCCACCAGCACATCCATCACAGTTCTAATGAGATGGATGAAACTGGAGCCCATTAGACAGAGTGAAGTAAGCCAGAAAGTAAAACACCAATACTGTATACTACTGTATATATATGGAATTTAGAAAGATGGTAATGATAACCCTATATGCAAGACAGAAAAAGAGACACAGATGTATAGAACAGACTTTTGGACTCTGGGAGAAGGCGAGGGTGGGATGATCTGAGAGAATAGCATTGAAACATGTATATTATCAAGTGTGAAGCAGATCGCCAGCCCAGGTTGGATGCATGAGACAAGTGCTCAGGGCTGGTGCACTAAGATGACCCAGAGGGATGGGATGGGGAGGGAGGCGGGAGGGGGGATCGGGATGGGGAACACACATAAATCCATGGCTGATTCATATCAATGTATGGCAAAAGCCACTAAAATATTGTAAAGTAATTAGCCTCCAACTAATATATATAAATGAAAAAAAATAAAAAACCAAACACAAGCCAACAGACAAAGCTGAAGGCGGCCATCTAGACATGGGACCATGCCCTGACCCACAAGCACATCTTCTTCCTTCTACCCCAAAGTCAGACTCAGAGCATTTTTATTCTTCTCTGATGCACAGTGTCCTTGCCTGCTGACCCCACCAGAGACAGGAAGCCTGGCCCGGGTCAGTCACCAGAAAAGCATGAAGGACCTGTGATAGGAGCACCAATAACCCGGGCAGGGGGGCAGCTCACAGGCAGCCTCGCCCCTAGAGCAGCCAGCCTACCTCTGCAGATGGTGCCGTTGCCCACGTAGCCCGGTTTGCAGGTGCAGCTGTGCCCCTGGACGGTGTTGGTGCAGATGGCGTTCTCATCGCAGTTGTGCTGCCCGCTGCCACAGTCGTCATGCTCTGTTTGCAGGGCAAGAAAGAGAGACACCTTTTCGTGAGTTGGAATCTCTGACATTGGAAAAGGTAAGAATGAAAGTGACTCCCACGCATTGGGACTTTGAAATCTCAACAACCCTAGAAGATGTATGTTATTATCCTCACTTTGCACAGAAGCAGACGGAGTGTCAGAGAAGTCAAGAGATTTAGCCAAGTGACGATTGCTAAGTGTTGCTCCAAGGTCACTGCTTCTTTCATGGCTGCAAAGGTTTCTGCAGAGGCTCCAAAGCCAGGTTCTCAAGGGGTGGGGGAGAGGGGTGTTCAATCCTGCATCTTTTCTTCCTCCTAGAAACATTTGACAATGTCCGAGGAGATGTTCGGTTGTCGCGCTTTGAGAAAGGAGATGCTCTCGGCATCTAGTGGATGGAGGGCAGGGATGCTGCTAAGCTTTCGACAAGGCAGAGGACAGCGCGCCACAACAAAGAATTCAACCTGTCTGATATGTCAACAGTCCCAAGGCCAGGAAACCTTTCTGCAAAGTTGAGGGAAAAAAAAGGAAAAGAAACAAACCCACAGGAGAGAGTCCGTGGCCTCTGTAGAACATGTCGGTTGGAAACCTTGGAAGCTTCCTGGGTAAAATCTGAAACCGGCCTTCAAACAAAGAGAGCAAGGAGAGACCAAAGAAAGAGGCAGACACTCCAGTTTGCTAGACACAGATTTAATAAGCAAGGGGACTCACATGTGAGACTGGTCTTGGGCGGGTGCAAGACCAGTAGATCTCTGCACTTGCCCACCAGAATCTGAAAAGTTTATATAGAGGCCTTAACGGGGTTCGGTCATGCATTCCATCCTGATGGTCTCAACAATGCCTTGCTCTTTCAGGGTTGTGTCCTTGAAACAGCTCTGACTGTGGAAACAGTGGGCAGAATATATATTACAGGGACAGGGATTGCATGTGGAGGCTCTGATGGCCAGGCTTCAGCTCGTGGTCCAACCACCTGTCACATCCTCTCAATATCCTTCTCCAAAAGAACAAGGAGGGTAAAACTAAAGAGGAAGGCCCAGCTCCTCAGCCTGGCAGAGCAGCACTAACCATTTTCACAGGGTTCAGAACTTAACCACCGTGCTGATGCCTGATGTGTAGTAATATGGTTACATATATTCAAATAGCCACAGCATCCTTAATTCACAGGACACAGGGGAAAATATATCTAACACTATGAAATGGACTGAAAGATTCCAACTTAGAAATCAAGACTTCACAGATAACTACACTCTCCCCTTATCACTGGGAACTTTTTATATTCACCTAAATGACTGCTCTGTAAATAAATACTACGGGAAAGTTTATGCCCTTTACTCCCTTTAACATCTGCTACTATGACTTAGAAATTTTAAGAGGAAAAATCAAGTAGGGTTATTGAAGTCATAAGACTATAAAACAAAAGTTGAAATCCCAACTAGAAACCTCAAAGAAAACAACACTAAGTGAACGTAACTAAACACTCAATATATTTGTTATGCAAACTATTAGATCAATGGAGCAATCAAGTGAAATAACGTCTATCTTCATTATTTTTTTATTTTAAATTTCCTAAGAGGAACTAGGTTAAAGAGTCCTAGAGAAAAGTTAAATTCTGCAAAGTAGAGCTGTTTCAGTCACCCACAAGCAATAAGGTCAAGTAGATACTTGCCCATTGCTCTTAACACCTTGCATTTTTTCAAAGAAAATGTGGGATAAGGAAGCTGTGGTACATATACACCATGGAATATTACTCAGCCATTAAAAAGAATTCATTTGAACCAGTCCTAATGAGATGGATGAAGCTGGAGCCCCTTATACAGAGTGAAGTAAGCCAGAAAGACAAAGAACATTACAGCATACTAACACATATATATGGAATTTAGAAAGATGGTAACGATAACCTTATATACAAAACAGAAAAAGAGACACAGAAATACAGAACAGACTTTTGAACTCTGTGGGAGAAGGCGAGGGTGGGATGTTTCGAGAGGAATCGGGTGGAGAGGGAGGTGGGAGCGGGGATTGGGATGGGGAAGACGTGTAAATCCATGGCTGATTCATATCAATGTATGACAAAACCCACTGAAATGTTGTGAAGTAATTAGCCTCCAACTAATAAAAAAAATTAAAAAAAAAAAAAAAAAAAACAAAGAAAATGTGTCTTAAGGCCAGAAGACCAACTCAAACTGTCAGAGAGACACGTGCACAGGTTAGCAAGCAGTGTGAGGGGAGGAGATTTATGAAGACACACCTCTAGTCAGTGCTCAAATCATCTTCAGGTTGTTCCAGAAATAGTAGAGCCCTGTGAATGTCCGACCACATTTACAGACCTAGCAAGCACCTCATAAGTACAGGTGCAATACCAGAAGACGTCAAGAAGACAAAAACGTCTAAGAATAAAGGATTAGACCCCAAGAGTTTTCAATATACTTATTTAAATCCACTTAATAAAAAATCATTAGAGTCTGTACTGGGAATACAAATGAGTAGATATGGTCCCTGCTCACATGAATGTTTTAATAGAGGTCACCAGACAGCAATATGTCACTAACCAAAACACAAGGGAGAAGCGATAAGAGTTATAAGTAGGTGACCTTATATTTTATCATATAAACAGAACATATTTTAGAGTGAAAGGGGACTTTGTTAATAAGTACACTGGAATAAGAGGCATAACTCAGAACGACCTAGGCAAACGAGCACGTGTGCTCATGTTTGCTAAGAGAAACAAAGAGAAACCGAAAAGAAGTTCACTGGAGCGAAGAAATGCCTTCCAATAGGCAGAAAAATTTTTCTTGAAAGATATGGTATTCGAACTAGCCTTTGAAAAACGGTCATGGCTTTCTCAGCCAGAAATGCTCAAGAAGGGCACTCCAGGTAAAACAACAGTGTGGAGAAATATATGATTTTCTGCAACATTCCAGAAGTCTAGCCCATTGCTATCTTTCCAGTTTCCAACCATCCCACTCACATCATCAGCTTAATAAAGGCATACTTAACAAATAGAATTGAAAGATACTGAAAATGTACAATGTAATAATTTGATATACATTTAGAAAGGATTATCCCATTGGGTTAATTAACACACCTATCCTGTTATCACTGAGGAAGGCTTTCTTACCTCTCCTTGATATTCCTGGGAACTCTGCATTCAAATGGAAATATCTTTCCTTTTCTCCTTTGCTTTTTGCTTCTCTTCATTTCACAGCAATTCCTAAGACCTCCTGAGACAGCCATTATGCTTTTTTGCATTTCTTTTTCTTGGGGATGGTCTTGCTCACTGTCTCCTGTCTCACTGTCTCAATGTCACAAACCATTCTTTGGCAATGCCAAAGAATGCTCAAACTACTGCACAATTGCACTCATCTCACACGCTAGTAAAGTAGTGCTCAAAATTCTCCAAGCCAGGCTTCACTAATACATGAGCTGTGAATTACCAGATGTTTAAGCTGGTTTTAGAAGAGGCAGAGGAACCAGAGATCAAATTGCCAACATCTATTGGATCATCAAAAAAGCAAAAGAGTTCCAGAAAAACATCCATTTCTGCTTTATTGACTATGCCAAAGTTTTTGACTGTGTGGATCACAGCAAACTGTAGAAAATTCTGAAAGAGATGGGAATACCAGACCACCTGACATGCCTCTTCAGAAATCTGTATGCAGGTCAGGAAACAGTAAGAATCGGACATGGAACAACAGACTGGTTCCAAATAGGAAAAGAAGTATGGCAAGGCTGTATATTGTCACCCTGCTTATTTAACTTATATGCAGAGTACATCATGAGAAATGCTGGGCTGGATAAAGCACAAGCTGGAATCAAGATTGCTGGGAGAAATATCAGTAACCTCAGATATGCAGATGGCACTACCATTATGGTAGAAAGCGAAGAAGAACTAAAAAGCCTCTTGATGAAAGTGAAAGAGGAGAGTGAAAAAGTTGGCTTAAAGCTCAACATTCAGAAAACTAAGATCATGGCATCTGGTCCAATCACTTCATGGCAAACAGATGGGGAAACAGTAGAAAGAGTAGCAGACTATTTAGGGGGGGCTCCAAAATCACTGTAGATGGTGACTACAGCCATGAAATTAAAAGACGCTTGCTACTTGGAAGAAAAGTTATGACCAACCTAGACAGCATATTAAAAAGCAGAGACGTTACTTTGCCAACAAAGGTCTGTCCAGTCAAAGCTATGTTTTTTCCAGTGGTTATGTATGGATGTGAGAGTTGGACTATAAAGAAAGCTGAGTGCCGAAGAATTGATGCTTTTGAACTGTGGTGTTGGAGAAGACTCTTGACAGTCCCTTGGACTGCAAGGAGATCCAACCAGTCCATCCTAAAGAAAATCAGTCCTGAATATTCATTGGAAGGACTGATGCTGAAGCTGAAACTCCAGTACTTTGGCCACCTGATGTGAAGAGATGACTCATACAAAAGACCCTGATACTGGGAAAGATTGAAGGCAGAAGGAGAAGGGGCTGGCAGAGGATGAGATGGTTGGATGCCATCAGTGACTCAACGGGCATGAGTCTGAGTAAACTCCAGGAGCTGGTGATGAACAGGGAGGCCTGGCGTGCTGCAGTCCATGGGGTCGCAAAGAATCAGACACGGCTGAGCGACTGAACTGACCCTGTTATCTCCCAATATTCTTGAGGCAAACCCCTTTCTCTGATGAGGTGGACTGATCACTCTCTTGCAAATGTATGTTAATTACTACCTCTTTAGCTTGTCATGAGGTTCCTGGACTCAAAGTACTCTCACAATGAAGTGAAAAATCTATGCTTTTGTCTGGCTTCAAATACCATTTCATATGAACACTCTTGCCATGCAGGCTTCCATGTACTCTTGACACCATATGAATTTAACCCATCTTGGAGCTTTTAATAAATTTAATATCTTTCATCACTTTGGAGGCAATGATATTACAATATATGGTGATGAGACTTGCAAGTTTTATCATGAATGCCCAATGAACTAGTTAACTTTGAGGAGACAAACTGTAGCAAATCTTCGATAACCCAGACTTTACCTCCCTCTACTTCATATGTGTTGTGCTAAGTCACTTCAGTCATGTCAGACTCTTTGCAATCACATGGACTGTAGCCTACCAGGCTCCTCTGTCCATGGGATTCTCTAAGCAAAAATACTGGAGTGGGTTGCCATGCCCTCCTCCAGGGGATCTTCCCAAGCCAGGGATCAAACCCGGGTTTCTTATGTTTCCTGCACTAGCAGGTGTATTCTTTACCACTAGCTCCACCTGGGAAGCCCTCTCTCACATAGTAATAGTGAATCCAAAGTGCCCAGCATTGAGCTAAATGGTGGCAGTATCGGTTTAGTTACTAAGTTGTGTCCGACTTCTGTGACCCCATGGACTGCAGCCCATCAGGCTTCTCTGTCCATGGGATTTCCCAGGCAAGAATACTGGAGTGGATTGCCATTTCCTTCTCCAACTGAGCTAAATATTATCACATATATGTCATTTAATTCTCCCAAAAACCACATGAAATATACTCATTTTACAATGAAGGAATGAAGACATTATTACATTTAAAGATTGCATTATTAAATACTCTAACATCACAAAACTACTAAGTGGAGGAGTTTGGACTCGTGCCTATAGACACTGGGGAAGTGATTGCATGATGCCAAGAATAAAGACTGTCTTTTCCTGTACTGGCCCCAAATACCCACTGAAAATCCAATCTATCCCCAAAGGACAAGAGTTTCAAAACATTTCCCCCTTATTATCTTTAGTCACACCTAAGTTTTCAAAGTATTCAGCACCTTCAAAACTATGTTTGACAGAGATGGCCACAGAAGAAATGGTCTCCTGCTAAAAATCTCAAATCCCCTTCCAGCTGCTGGAGATACTGTAGACAGTGTGAGACAAGCATTTGTGAGAGGTGGCAGGACATAGAGGCAAGAGGTTCTAGAAGCACACAGCCTGGGTTAGATGATCTTGGATATGCTACTTAGTAGCTATAGGCATTTGAGAGACTCAAACAGCCAGTCTTAGCTTCCATATGTAAAACGTGAATAGGATACAACCCATCTCCTAGGGTTGTGATGAGGACTCAGTTAATATAGATATGACATTTATTACAGCATAGTAACTAGTAAGTGCTCAATAAGTGTAAACTGGTTCATTATTGTTGTTACTACTACTAGTAGCAGTGTTACTCCTTTTTCCCACTACTATTAGTTACTTGTGAGCAGACTTCATTGTTGAATGGCAGTTAAGCTGGTTAAGAAAACCTTCTTTAAGGGATGGAAGTTCAGGCAGGAAAGCTGTGAACAGACAGAACTCCGAATACACTTAAATAAGAATACCTCTTTGAAGATATTGGGCTTCCCTGATTGCTCGGTTGATAACGGATCCGCCTGCAATGCAGGAGACCCCGGTTTGATTCCTGGGTTGGGAAGATCCACTGGAGAAGGGATAGGCTACCCACTCCAGTATTCTTGGGCTTCCCTTGTGGCTTGTCTGGTAAAGAATCTGCCTGCAATGCAAGAGACCTGGGCTTGATCCCTGGGCTGGGAAAATCCCCTGGAGAAGGGAATGGCTACCCACTCCAGAATTCTGGCCTGGAAAATTCGATGGACTGTATAGTCCATGCGGTCACAAAGAGTCGGACAGGACTGAGTGACTCTCACTTTTGAAGATATTAAACAAAGAAACATTTGCTTAGCTTCAATTATAGTTCCCAAGAAACAAGACTATACATTGGGAAGCTGAAGGATTTATGTTTAGGATTGTTGACATACAAACCAGCTTGATTATAGTAAATTTGGAGTATCAAACCTCTCAAGACAAAGAACTAATGATTTGGCATCAAACTCTCCATACTGATGATAATTAATGTTATGTTGGCTAATATTTAATTTAATTTAATTAATATTTAATTAATTAGTTGGCTAATACTTAATGAGTGTTCATTAAGCATTGTCATTATCACATGGATCCTTTCTCCTTTCTTCTCTTTTTCATGGGATGACTCAGAAGGACTTCCATACACTTCTGTAACATTGTAATCAATAGCCATTTTCAATTAACATACTTTTTCTTAGTGAAGTAAGCAGGATCCAAGCAAGCTACTGAAACAGTCACTACAGCTGTGACTGCAAAAGTCTTACACTTGAGATCTGACTGGCTACAGCTTCACTTTGTTCAAAGTGATCTAGTTTGCATTTCACAAAAAAAAAAAAAAAAAAGTTTTAGTGACCTCACTGGGATATGCCAAGCAGGTCTTATAAGTCATATTTCACAGATAAAATTGGAATTTGGAGCATCTATAAGTATATAGATAGTTAGTTGTATGTCAAAGACTCAAACCCCAATATCCTAATTCTTTCTCCTGTATTCTTTCCAAACCCCCAGAGTATTATGAAGCTATTCAAACATCTACAATGTTGGTCACAATGTAGATAATTTCTTTTACCTTAAAAAAAAAAAAAGAACTATAGATGTACCGGAAGCTGAAAAGTAGTACAAAGTGTCCCTGACCTCCTCCACCCAGTTTCTCTCCATAGTGCCGTCTTATATAGCAGTGGCGTCATATCTAAACCAGGAAACTGACATCCGTGTATCACTGCTAACTAGTCTACAGAACTAGTCAGTTCAGACCATGTTTTCCAACTGCACTCATGTTGTGTTTACGTATATATGGGTGTAGTTCTCAGCAATATTAACTTGGTATAAATTTCTGTAACCACAACCACCACAATCATGCTATGTCTTTGTGTTTATACCTATTCACACTACCCCTCATCACCCCCAATTCCTGGCCCCTATCAACTGCTAATCTGGTTCTCCATAGTTGTCATTTAGACAATGTTATACAGTGGCATTACACAGTTAAGTAAACTTTGAGACTGAGTTTTTAAAAAATAGATTTAATGCCCTTGAGTTGCATTCAGACTGTTGTAGCGTCAACAGCTCATCCCTTTTTACTGCTGTGTAGTATTCCATTGGAACGATGTATCAGTTTGTTCAACCATTCACATGCTGAAGGGACTTGGATTGTTTCCTGCGCTTCACAGCTCTGAAAAAAGGTGCTGCAAGCATCTGTGCACAGGTTTTTATGTGGCTATATTTTCATTACTCTGGGATAAATATCCAAGAGTGTGATTATAGAGGCATCTGGTAAGTGACTGTTCTGTTTTGTAAGAAACTACCAAATGAACTTCCAGAATGGCTGTACTATTTTACATTCCCACTGTCAATGCATGAGTGATCATTTCTCTACATCATTGCTAGCACTTGGAACTGTCATTTTTATGATTGTAGTCATTCATATTGTGTGTGTTATGATACCGCATTGAGATCTTAATTTGCCATTTTCCTAATAGCCAGTGATGATAGCATCTTTCCACATGTTCCTTTGCCATCTATATCTTTGGTGAAATGTCTTTTGCTGATTGTACTACGGGTCTTTTTTTCTTTTCTGTTGAGTTTTGAGAATTCTTCATATATTCCAGATATAAAGCCTTCATTGGATATGTGATTTGCAGATATTTTCAGTCTCTAGCTTGTATTTTCATCCTGGTTGCAGCCTTTCACAATGCAAAATGTTTTACTTTTGATGAAATTCAATTTACCTATTTTTCATTTTATTAATAGTGCATTAGATATCACATGTAAGAACTCCTTCTCCAGCCCTAGATCTCAAAGATTTCCTCCCATTTTTTCCTTAACAGTTTTGTACTTCTACCTCTTAGATTATAAGTTCATGACCCATTTTGAATTTATTTTTGCATATGGTAAGAAGTTTAGGTTTTGGCCTATGCATGTCATTTGTTGAAGAGGCCACTTTTCCTTCATTGAATTGCAAAAGCTTGTGCCAAAACCAGTTGTTTGTATTTGTGTTCTTCTCTTTCCTGATTCCCTATTCTGTTTCACTGATTTGTGTGTGTGTACTGCACTGCCAATTCCACACTGCTGAGAGTACTGTGAGTATAGAAAGCCTTCATATCATATAACAGTAATTCCCTTCACTTTACCCTTTCCATTTTGTTTTAGTCATCTTAGTTCCTCTCCCTTTCTGCCTAAATTTTAGATACTGTTTGCCCATTTCTAGAGAAAATCTTCCTGGGATTTTCACAGGAATTTTATTAAATGTATCAGTTTGTGGAGTATTGACATTTTTACTATACTGAACCTTCTAACCTGTAAACACAGTATGTTTCCCCATTTACCTACACTTTTATTTCTTCTATCGGTGTGTTGCAATTTTCAGCACACAGACCCTGTACATGTTTTACTAGATCTATAACTAGGAATTTAATTTTATTCCAGAGTGATTGCATATGATATTATTCTTTTAATTTTAGTTTCTATGTATCACTTGATAGTATAAGGAAATAAAATCAATTCTGTGTGTTAATCTTGTACAGCTTGTGACTCTGCTGAACTCACTTATTAGTTGTACAGTTTTCCTATAGATTCCTCAGAATTGAGCCCATAGGCAAGCATGTCATCTGTAAGTAGGATTAGCTTTATTTCTTCCTTTCTGATCTGCATGCTTTTTATTTCCTTGTGTTGCCACCGTATTCTGTCAGCTAAGATTTCCAGAGCTGTGTCACACAGGAATGAGAGCACATCATTGTTGGTTTGTGCCCAACCAATGCTAGAGAGAAACCAGTCAGTCTTTCAGCATTAAGTGTAATGGTAGTTCCACGTCACACAGCCTTGTCCATGCTGGGTGGAGGTGGAGGTTCTGATGGACCCCCGGCACTGAAGTCGGGGGGAGACAGACTGCCCATCACCTTGCCTTGCCCTGGCTTTGCACAGCCTGTGTGCTGCTGGCCCAGCTCCATGCTGGGCCCACTGACATCCCAAGGGAGGGACTTCAAGCATCACCTGCTTCTGCCAAGCAGGTTTCCTACTATCATATGGTTCAAGGAGGGTGAGTTTTCAGAAAGGTTTTCTGTTCTATTAGGCCCCCTTTTCTAGTTCTTTCTCGAGGAGCAGTCTCTCCTCTGTGCCTATCTATGGATTCAGGCTCCAGACTTCTTCAGCTTCCCATCTGAGAGACACCAGAGGCAAAATGAAAACAGAGAACCCAACACATTCTTGTTCATCTCCCAGAGTTGCTATGTAGTCCATCTTCTTCTACCTACCTTTCAGAGTCTACCCGGGCCTTTGTTGTGTGATAGCCAAGGGTTTTTTAGTTGTTAAGGACCTGGGAGGAACGGGGATAGTCCAACTTGGCCAGAACCATGTCTTCAGTGTGTTTAATTTTTAGGAAAATACTCACTTTCCTTCACTTTTTCAAAAAGACAAATCCCTAATAATTGGAATTTTTCATAAACATGAACGCATTTAATTGTTTAGCATAGTTTTGAGCAGACATTATGATTTAGATATTGCTCTAAAAGTGTTGTACCACTCATATGAATTAAATACTACCATCCATATTTTCTAAATGAAGAAATGGGTGAAGAAATGGGAAGAGAGAGGCTTTAAGTGGTCCAAGGGGTAGAATGGAAGAGTTAAACCAAGACAGTTACAGTCAAACCACGGCAGAAGAATTAGCACCATAATCCCTTATCAAACCATCGTCTCATTGATTTTTCTTTCTAAGTGTCTTTCAGATTCATTCTTTTATCTTCATTTCTACCGCCCTCATCAAACCTACCATCATCTTACTTACATCTAAGTGGTCAATACTTGAGCTCTTCCTGTAGCTTCTAAATGGAACTCTCATAATCACGGTTCATTTTTCAATTCACCCTTTGGAATTCAAAGGTGATCATCTTACAGTCTTTTCTAAAACCTCTCAGTTACTTTTCACTGGTCTTAAAATGTGGAGAAACATTGTTAATGTAACCGCCTCAGCCCATCACAGGTTCGCCTGCACCTGACTGTCTCAGTTCATTTTCTCATTTGTCTGCTCAGCTCCTACCACAAGGCTTTATTTGCTGCTTCAAAAGGGCTTTGTCTGCTTGGGTCACAGGCACTTTCACATGCTCTTCCTTCTTAGCCATATTAACAGTTGCTTATCCTGGGTATTCAGTTCAGTCCTCACCTCCTCAGAGAAAAGAAGGCTCAATTTCCTTGCTCGGCAAGATTCCCCTATAATATGTGGCTCAGACAGTAAAGAATCCGCCTGCAATGCGGGAGACCTGGGTTTCATTCCTAGGTTAGGAAGATCCCTTAGAGGAGAGCATGGTAACCCTCTCCAGTATTCTTGCCTGGAGAATCCCATGGACAGAGGACCCTGGTGGGCTACAGTCCATGGAGTCACAAAGAGTCAGACACGACTGAGCAACTGGACAACAGCAGCAAGGAGAATTAAGAAAAGGAAAAGGTAATTGAATCAGGCAGCTGGGGAAAACTTAGATGGAAAGAGCTTATAAATGAAACACAGTCAGGTAATGATGTGTTGATAAATTCATTTATCACAGTGACTGTAGGAAAAGGAGAAAGGAATGAGGTTTAAGGAGCTCTCTCTGAGGCAGGCTACTTCCTTCATAAAGAACTGCTAAAGATACAACTCCTAGACTCTGAGAAATACTTGCAAAGCATACATCTTTTAAGCAACTTGAATCCAGAATATATAAAGAACCTTTACAACTCAGTCATAAAAAAGTAACCCAATTAGAAAATGGGGAAAGTATTTAAATAGACATGTTGCTAAAGCATACATATAAATCTCTAGTAAACATATGAAAGGATACTCACCATCTTTAGTCATGAAGGAGACCCAAAGTAAAACCACGGTGACCACTTCACACACACCAGAATGACTATAATCAAGACTGACAACAGAAATTATCTATAAAAAAGTAAAGAAACTGAATCCCTTGTACACTAAATGGGAATGTGAAATATTTGGAAACTACTTGGCAGTTCCACAAACTAGTAAATATAAGATTTCCACATGCTCCAGTAATTCTGCTTCTAGGCATACACTTGAGAAAAATGAAAATATATCCACACATAGATTCACACAGGAATATTCATACTAGCATCATTCCTAATAGCCAAAGGTGGAAACAACCCATAAAGACATTAACAGATGATTGCATAAAGAAAATGTGGTATATCAATATAATGGGATATTTTTCAGTAATGAAAAATAATGCAGAACTTCCCTGGTGGTCCAGGGGTTAAAACTGCACTTGCAATGCAGGGGGTGTGGGTTCAATCCCCGGTGGGGGAACTAAGAGCCCACATGCAGTGTGGTGCCAAAAAAAGAAAGTTTTTGTAAAGAAAGAAAAGAAGCACTGCTACATACAACAGCATGTATCATGGATAAACCTCAAAACATTTGCTAAGTGCAAGAAGTCAATCACCTGCTTTATGTTCTCATTTATATAAAATATCCAGATGGCAAATCTATAGAGTCATAAAGTAGGTAAGTGGCTACTTAGGCCTAAGTTCAAGGGAATGGATACAAGTTTTCTCCTTGGGATGATAAAAATGTTCTAAAATTAACGTATTATAATGGAAGTGCAACTCTGAAAATACACTTAAAACAACTGAACCGTCCTTTTTTTGGTAAAGATTTTTGTTTGTTTGAATTTGTCACTCTCACTGAGATAGCTTTTGTTCAATTAGTATGGGTTAGTAAAACACTGTTGTTTTTTTGCTTGCTTGTTTGGGGGGTTATTTTTTTAGCCACACCCAGCATATTGCAGGATGGGATCGAACCTGGACCCCATGAAGTGGAAATGTGAAGTCCTAACCACAGCACTGCCAGGGAATTCCCCAAACTATACATTTTTAAGGAGGTGAACTTTATGCTACATACATTATACCTCAATAAAGCTGTTAAAATTTGCTAAGGATAAAGTTCTTAATTTTTGTTCTTAATTGCTAAGTATAAAGTTCTGGCATGTTTATCTCTTGCCATGTCTTAAAACAAGGATGGAAAGACTCATCAGATATCATTCTTGGGTGAAATGTTCTGCAAAGGAGGCTAAGAAATGTTAGTTATTTTGCTAATATCCTAGGGACATGCCACATTTCCTTAATTGAAAAAACAACATTTATTTAATAGTAATATTGGGGGAAGGAGGAAGAAGTAATTATATATATATATATATTGCATTCATTTCCAGTTTCTTAAATGTCAAATCTGAAAATCTGTTGTTTAGGCTCAAGCACAAATGTTCTTTGCAATCTAACACAGTGCGTGAATTTGAGAAACAATTTCCTAAGTCAGAGTAAATACAACTCTAGGCCCTGTAAGCCCTCTGTTTGCCAGAATGGACAACTAAATCTCATTTATTATTGAAACCCACTCCACCCCATTTGCGCTTTGTGGGATTCTATCATGGTTCTGTGGGTCTCAGGCAAAACCTTGTGTGAAGGCTATCTGATTTCCACACTGGTTATTACTCTGGCCCATTAAAAGGAGGCTTGAAGCCCTGCTTTGCTGTTATTCAGTCACTAAGTCATGTCCAGCTCCTCATTACCCCATGGACTGCAGTATGCCAGGCTTCCCTGTCCTTCACCATCGCCCAGAGTTTGTTCAAACTCATGTCCATTGAGTCAATGATGTCATCCAGCTCTCTCATCCTCTGTCTCCCCCTTCTTTTCCTGTCTTCAATCTTTCCCAGCATCAGGGTCTTTTCCAAAGTGTGGGCTCTTCACATCATGTAGCCAAAGGATTGGAGCTTCAGTTTCAGCATCAGTCCTTCCAAGTGAATCGGCTGACTTCCTTTAGGATTGACTGGTTTGATCTCCTTGCAGTCCAAGGGACTATCAAGGGTCTTCTATAGCACTAGAGTTTGAAAGCATAAATTCTTCAGTGCTCAACCTTCTTTATGGTCCAACTCTCACATCTGTACATGACTAATGGAAAACTACAGCTTTGACTATATGGACCTTTGTTGGCAAAGTGATGTCTCTGCTTTTTAACACACTGTCAAGGGGAATGGCAAACCACTTCAGTATTTCTGCCTTGAGAACCCCATGAACAGCATGAAGCCCTGTCATTCACCTGCTAAACTCAGGGGCTGAAATCTTTGTCAAGAGCACATACGCCAGCAGTTGGAACCTGAATTTTGAGGTCCACAGTATACCCATTATCCACCCACTCTTGGGGACACCAATGAAGAATCTAGAGGCCTCTATCTTCCCTCTCCTGGGGCTAAACTACCATAGCTTAAACTACTTTTACTACTTCCCAAATACCAAACCCTATAATCCCAGTTCCCTCTGGGAGATTCAGTCTCCAATTTTTTCTTTCTTTTTTAAAATGAAGTAGCATTATACAAATTTCATGCATATGACATTATATTTCTATTTCTGTACACAGTACAGTGTCAGTTCAGTTCAGTTGCTCAGTCATGTCCGACTCTTTGCGACCCCATGAACCACAGCATGCCAGGCCTCCCTGTGCATCACCAACTCCCGGTGTTTACTCAAACTCATGTCCATTGAGTTGGTGATGCCACCCAACCATCTCACCCTCTGTTGTCCCCTTCTCCTCCTGCCCTCAATCTTTCCCAGCATCAGGGTCTTTTCAAATGAGTCAGCTCTTCACATCAGGTGGCCAAAGTATTGGAGTTTCAACTTCAGCACCACCAAAACTTTAGTTTCTCTCTGTCACCATAGAGTTGACCCCCTTATCCCATTTTGCATCCCCAAACCTTCCCCTCTGATAACTGCTGCTCTGTTCTCTGTACCTACGTGTTTGCTTTTGTTTGGTTTGTTCAGTTATTTGTTTTTTAGTTTGTTTTGTATATTTCACATGAATGAAATCATATGCTATTTGTCTTTCTCCATCTGACTGATTTCACTTAGCATAATGCCCTCAAAGGCCATCCATGTTGTCATAAATGACAAGATTTCATGTTTGATGGCTGACTAGTATTTCACTGTATATATACACGTATGCCGTATCTTCTTTATCCACTCATCTGTCAGTAGACACTTAAACTGTTTCCAGAAAAAAGTGTACTAAGTCTTCCCATTGGCAAAGAGGCTTGCGTCTCTAGGACCAAAAGCTATTCTCAACTCAAAACCATAAGTAGGAATATGGGTAGAACAGATGTGGCAGAATCACTGCAGAAGCAAAAACAAAAAGTGGAAGGAAGCCAGTTCCCATCCTTTCTGGTGTGTGTGTGATCTGCATAAAATAATCTTTCACTTTCATTATTATTTTCTGTAATATACACCCTTTCTAATTCCTCCACAGCAGGGAGAAACAAACCACAATGTAGTTAACTCAATCAAGTGATTTTCTATTTGGATATACAGTACTATATATTAAGTATGGCATGTTATATATAATATATATTAATCACTTATACATATTTGTACATGAATAAAAACATCTATAAAATGCATATTAAGCCATTAGCAATGATTTACACTGGGAAGTTGGATAGAGGATAAATGGAAGGCATTTTACTATTTACTTCATTCAGTTTGTACTTATGAATTTTTTACAAACAACAAGTATCTTTTATTGCTAAAAAAAAAAAAAAAGTGCTTGTTTGTTTTTTAAGGAAAAGGAAAATGCTCTCAGTGCAACCAAGTATGTATCGAAAAGACAAAGTTTGGGAGGCTGACAGATCTGCATGCGAATCTTAGTACTGGATACAAATCCCAGAGAGATTTGACAAATTCTTTGCACCACAGTTTCTGCGGATGTAAAAGAGACAATGATAGCATGACCAGGAGTAGAAAGCCAGGTTTAGTGTCTGATTCATCAGATCCAAACTGATTATACTACGAAAAAGACATTCAGAAAACATTTATACAGTGAATGTTACTGGGAATAAACTTTGTGAAACATCTTTGTGAAATAAACTTTCTGAAATCATTTTGGGCACATAGTGGATGCTCCAAAACTGGCAGAGGCCACCACCACCACCATCATCATCATCATCACGGTGTGATGTTGGCCTGCCTTTTCCATGAGCTCTTCCTCAATAACTGTAGGAAGATACTACTAGGAGCTCTCTTTCCTTTATGTTCCCAAGGCTCTGAATCCAAATCCAGCTCTGTTGCTTGCTCTCTGAATCTCAGCATTGTCACCAAAAATTGGAAGCAATAAGATCCATCCTGCAGAGCTGCTGGGAAGAGTAACTGATCGAGCATGAAGAAGTGTCTAGTGTGTACCAGCTAAGCAATACAGATTCAGTAAATGTTAGTTTTGTTCCACAGGGATAATTTAGCAATGCATCATTAAACTACAAAATTAATGAAGAGCTGAACTGCACTCCAGTGTTTCTGGGTTTCTTTTAAACACCTATCCAATAGAAATATCCAAAATGAAAATAAAAGAAAGATGTGAAACTGCTGTTGCACTTTGGCTTTATGGAATGGTCACAAAAGCATCCCCAAAGTGACCCTTTTCTCTTTTTGCTGTAAAGAGGCTGGATGGCTATTGTGTAGGCTCCACAACTACCCAGAGAGATTCTGAAGGGAACTGTCTAAATATGAAACATGGAGAGAAAATGAATGCTATATTGATGTTTTTCTTTATCACAGAAGTTTGCCTTCTCCTTCAGGAATTCTTGACACAAATGTATTGGTCTTTCTCTGTCTGAAGCAAGGTGATGGTGCAGAAAAACAAGGAATCTGGGAAGAAGACTGGTCAAAGGGAAAAGTCTCTTTTGCTTCCATTTTAATACGTGATTATGATTTCCCTTGTGCTCTTGGGCTAAATGACTCACGAAGTCCCAGAGAAAAAGAGAATAGAATTAAAGGGACACACAGAACCCTGAAAATGAGCTAGTCCTATTACCCTGCTTTCCAATGTGTCCCTTTGTTCCTTGTGAATTCCTCTCCATCCCCAACTGTAGTGGGTTGAATAGTGCTTCTTCCCCAAATTCATGTCCACTGGAAACTCAGGATGTGACCTTAACAAGAAACAGAGTCTTTGCACATGTCATTAGCTAAGATGAGGCCATAATGGATTAAGGTGGACCTTAAATCCCCTGACTGATACCCTTTCAAGAAGAGAACACATAACAGAAAGAAGGCCCTGTGCAACTAGAGAGAGAGCCTGGACCACACAGCCGCAAGTCAAGGAGCACCAGAGCACCTAGAAGACAGCAGAGACAGGAGACGGCTCCCCCCTCAAGGCTGTGGAGGGAGTGTGGCCCTGCTGGCTCCTCAATTTTGGATCCTGACCTCCAGAATTGTGAAAGAAAGCTTCCCTGTGGTTTTAAACCACTCAATGTGTGGCAGTTTGTTATGGCAATGCTAGAAAACTAATTTGCCAGTATTATGTTTAATTGTTCAACCAATGAGGTGCTAGGATGACAGTGAGGAGCCAAGTCCTGACGCCTTTCATGTTTCCCAGAAAAGAGACCCTGGAGGATTGAAAGAAAGAGAGCCAAGGATACAAACTTCATAATGAAATCATGTGACAGTGCTTTCAGGGGGCAGGGAAGAGCAGGTATTTGAGACACACATACCGAGTTGAACCCCAGTCCCTACATAAAGCAACTCTAAGATATCAGTAAGTCACTTAACCCTTCGGAGACCCCATGTCCCCATCTTTAAAAAGAGATGATGCTACCTACTTGCTGTGGAATTGGGAGTATTAAGAAAGATGTAATTTGAAAGCTTTGCACAGTTCCTAACACATAATACTAGATGCTCAGTAACTGGTAGTTTTGTTTTTTTAATGCAGCTAGTCTAGGACTCTGAAAATCAGAATACTTCAAATATGCCAGGCCATATATCCAGACAAAACTATAACTCAAAATGACACATGCACCCCTATGTTCATAGCAACACCGTTAATAGTCAAGACATGGAAGCAACCTAAGTGTTCACTAACAGATGAATGGATAAATACGTGTAGCCTATTTATAAAGGAATACCAGTCTGTCTTAAAAAAACAATGAAATAATGCCATATGCATTAACATGCGTGCATGCTAAGTCGCTTTAGTCATGTCCAACTCTGTGTGACCCCATGTACTGTAGCCTGCCAGGCTCCTCTGTCCAAGGGATTCTCCAGGCAAGAATCCTGGAGTGGGTTGCTATACCCCCCTCCAGAGCAACATAGATGGACCTAAAGATTATCATACTAAGTGAAGTAAGTCAGAAAGATAAAGACAAATACCATATGATAGCACTTATATGTAGAATCTAAAACATAACACAAATGAACCTATCTACAAAACAGAAACAGACTCAAAGGTATAAAAGACAGATCTGTGGCTGCCAAGGAAAGAGGGCGGGGTGGGGGGATGGAATGGACTTTGGGGTTAGCAGATGCAAACTATTATATATAGAATGGATTAAAAATAAGTTTTATGGTATAACACAGGGAACTCATTCAATATCCTGTGATAAACCATAATGGAAGAATGAAAAAGAATATACATGTACATATATATATTTATGTATACACACACACACATATACATACATAACTGAATCACTTTGTTGAACAGCAAAAACTTAACACATTATAAATCAACTACACTTCAATAAAATTAATTTTACACACACCACACACACACACACATGCCAGGCCAATTATCAAAGTAAATGCCATTCTAAAAATATTGAAGGGTGTCTCTATTAAGCTTGAAAGAGGCTTACAATCTGCCTGTACCATCTCAGCTCTCTGATGAGTACTCCTAGGAATCTGTATTAACAAGAAAATCCCTAGAACAGGCAAAGGAAGAGGCCAAGCTCTCTCAGCCTCATGGACTGGAAGGTACACTCTTCTGGTTGACCATCTCTAATGCATTGCCTGCTTCCTCCCGTGTTACTGGGAGAGTCCACCCAGCATAGGGTATGATACCAGCTACTTTCCAAGATCCTCAACACCGAGATGACTGGAGGCCCAGTGGGCTTAGGTAAGTGTGCTGGGAGGTTTCTGCAATTGATTCCCTCATGAATGAAGTGGAAAAATATAGAGGAGGAGGCGGCAGAGGAAGAAGAGAAGTACATCATGAAAATGTTGTGGTCCTCTCCCGGGCTTTTGTTGTCTTCTTTACCCCTCCAGATCAGACATGTTCAAGAATAGATTTCAAAAGCAACTTTCTTCAACGGTATGTAATTATTCAGCATATACTATATGCTAACAATATGCTCATCAGAAGGGATACAAGGGTAAAGATAGACATTGGTCCTGTCTTCTTAGGAAGGCTCTTCTTAAAGCCTATTCAGTTCAGTTGCTCAGTCGTGTCCAACTCTTTGCGACCCCATGAACCGCAGCATGCCAGGCCTCCCTGTCCATCACCAACTCCCAGAGTCCACCGAAACCCATGTCCATTGAGTCAGTGATGCCATCCAGCCATCTCATCCTCTGTCATCCCCTTCTCCTCCTGCCTTCAATCTTTCCCAGCATCAGGGTCTTTTCAAATGAGTCAGCTCTTCGCATCAGGTGGCCAAAGTATTGGAGTTTCAGCTTCAACATCAGTCCTTCCAATGAATGCCCAGAACTGATCTACTTTAGGATAGACTATTATCTAGAGACAAATCAAGCCTTCTAGTCACAGACAGTAAGCACTAGAAATAATAATACACAACAAGAGAACATAATCCAGGTGAGGAGTTAAGGAAGACTTCCTGGAGGAAGTAACATTTAAGGAGAGAACTGAATGGGAGTTAGCTAGGCAAAATGAAACACGGGATCAACTTTGAAAATAATTATAAATAAAACAGCAAACAAACCGAGTCTAATTGTCAAAGCAACACTAGAGTTAGTTCATAAAGTAAATCATTACAGCAAGGTGATGGTTCTATAGAAATTGCCCCAATGTTTCCATGGTATGAAAACACAGGCAGAGGAAATAACCCCATTTACATAATGAATATGCACTTGTGGGCCAGGATTCCTTCCAAAGGAAAGGGAAGCTGCTTGATATAGGTGTCCCATGCCTGTCTCTCCACCTTTGGGTAACTCCCCTAATGTTTCCAGACAGTAACAAATATCATCTTCTCCTCTGGGTCTGTGGCAGAGTTTCTAAAAATGGACAAAACCATATATCCTAGCTCACGTGCTATTCTGCAATATAGTCTCACCCTTCCCTGAGTCATGGAGACCAATCTATTCCTCCCGTACAAATGCATTTGTAATCAAGGGAATGTGGCAGAAACCATGTCACATGACTTCCAAGGTGAAGGTCAGAAAGAGTCCGGCAGCGTCTGGATGCCCCATCCCAGGACGTTACCTCCCAGATCCCAGTGCCAGGTGGTGAAAGGCTGAAGACACAAGGCCAGGCGCCTATGTGTGCAGGCTCCAGGTGGCGGTCCCAGCTGAGCCCAGCCTTCAAGAAATATCAGCCCAGGCACCAGACACGTGAGGACAGACGCCCTTGGAAGATGACACTGCTCAGTTGTTTGAGACTTCTTCCCAGCCCCTTAAGATTTCCCAGCTGAGGCCCAGGTATCAAGGAGATGCAAGCCATCCCTGCTGGGCCCTGTCTAGATTATTCACCCACAGAATTTATGAGTAGAGTGAATGTTGGTTGTTTCACATGACTAAGTTTGAGGTGTCCATCAGACAGCAATAGATTCCTAGGACAATACCCACGGCTTTGTGCCCATGGCGTGATGGGACACAGAAACTCAATGAGGTTTTTGTGCAGCTGGGATGAAATGAAATCAAAGCACCTGGAAAGACTGTGTTCATTCCTCTGAGACAGCCTTCCATCTAGAATGAGGTATACTAAAGGATAACTCACTGTCAGTAGCTTCACACCGTTTCTCTCTGCAATGTTTTCGGTTATCACCTGACACAGATAGACCCTAAAACGAACCTAAGGAAGAGCAATTTTGCAACACTCAAAAATAGATTTTTGTCAGCTACATGACCTCCCTGGGAATTTCAAGGTATATGTTTATAGAGTTGGTGAAACCTGTCACCAAATCCTATATTCAGTTCCTCTGGTTGATGCTGTCTAGCAATGTATTCACAGGGGAGGAAGTAGAAAATCAGAGCAAAGCCAAAGGTTTTTCTGGAGAATTTCTAGGTCAGAGCACAGATAAAGGTCAGAGATAAGGTTTTGTCCTCTCTAAAGGTGGTAAAGTGAAGAGATTAGAAATTGGAGCTCTGGACAGACAAAGTCTCAAGTTCAAGTTCATATTTTCTTACTGTGGCTATCGGAACTTTTAAACATGGCTAGCACTGTGCAGGCGGCACTAGTGGTAAGGAACCTGCCTACCAATGCAGGAGACATAAGAGATGGGGGTTTGATCCCTGGTTGGGAAGATCCCCTGGAGGAGGGCATGGCAACCCACTCTAGTATTCTTACCTGGAGAACCCCATGGACAGATGAGCCTGGTGGGCTACAGTCCATGGGGTCGCAGAGTCACACACGACTAAAGCGACTTCTCATGCATGCACAGCGCTGTGCATCTCCTGGACATTGCTGTATATCAGGTGTTTCTTAAATGTGGGCAGGAAAAAAACACAGGAACAGGAGTACCTCTAAGAAGATTTGCACATTCTTAACCCCAAGTTTTTTTGGTTTTTTTACCCATAAAAGTAGGACATACCCAGCAATCTAAAACTCTGATATGTGTTTCTCTCTTTGCAATGGACACAGTGAAAGCAGCAGTCTCTAAAATGGGATTCATTTGCAAACCAGGTCTGAGTGTGTTTGCCTAGAGTGCTGTATCAGAAAACACTCAAAGCCTCAGTACACAAGGAAGATTGCTGGGGTTAATTCACAATATTTACCATGGATTCCAGAGGAAACAGTGACAGTACCACATACAATGTAATGACTATTCTTATATGGAAATAATATCAATAATTTCTGGAGAATGCATTTTTTGTTGTGACATGTCCAAGACAATTACTCTTGCTGGATATTTTCCATTCACAATTTTATTCTATTGTCACAGTGACCTAGAAAGGGAGTAACTACCATTTCTGTTTTACATATGTGAAATTCAGAGAGGTTAGTTTGCTAAGTTAATAAAAGTAAAGTTCAGGATTTGAAACCAATACAGTATCTTTCTAAAGCTCACACGCTAATTACCACTGGCTGGAATTGGGTACTCTCTCCTGATAGAGAACTTCCTGAGATGGTGGGGTGCTAGCATGAATCTCAGTATTCTGCCTGCTCCCCAGTGGTTAGTGTCTGACTTATTCCTAGACTTGGCTCTGTGCTGACCCACTTTTCACATATGATGCAGGGGTATCAATGGAGCATACCCTCAAGTCATTTCTTCCCACCTTAGGAGGTTACTCTAAACCAGTGGTTCAGTTGCTAAGTCATGTCTAACTCTTTGTGACCTCATGGACTAGAGCATGCCAGGCTCCTCAGTCCTCCACTATCTCTGAGTTTGCCCAAATCATGTCCACTGAGTCCGTGATACTATCTATTTATTTTATTCTCTGTCACCCTCTTCTCCTTTTACCTTCAATCTCTCTCAGCATCAGGGTCCTTTCCAGAGAGTCGGCTCTTTGCATCAGGTGGTCAAAGTATTGGAGATTCAGCATCAGTCCTTCCAGTGAACATTGAGGGTTGATATCCGTTAGGATTGACTGGTTTGGTCTCCTTGCAGTCCAAGGGACTCTCAAGAGTTTCTCCAGCACCACAGTTCAAAACCACCAATTCTTCTCAAACTTTGGCATGCCTCCCAATATGGACGATTTGGATTTCCAGTAAGTTCCCAAGTGATACTGACACTTCTGGTCCAGGAATTATACTTTCAAAATCCTAAGCCTCAATCTAGCTCCTAGATCTTCTTGTTCACATATAAAATCATCTGGGGTTTTAAAAATGAACCAGTGCCCATATCTGAACAACTGAATCAGAATTTTGATGGTGGGTCCAGATGTAAGCCTTTTTAAAAAATCTCCCAGGAAAGCAGTGAAGGTTGAGAACAACCAAGGTATCTGCTCTTTCTGTTGAACCTTTCCCAATATCTATTCCACAAGATAAAATTGGGGAAAATAAGTCAGCCTATTCCAGGCAAACGGCCACAGCTTAACTGGTTCACAAAAGACAAGTGTAACTGCAGAGCCAAGCTCCAGCCTGGAGGTTGTTAGGTGGGTATTAGGGTGGGAAGTAGAAAGTACGGAGGCCACAGGTCAGGCACAGCAGCAGGAGACAAAGCCCCTGAAAATGCCACCAATAACTAACATTAGTCTGTCCTAGAGCAATAGTTTATAATAAAGGTCAATGTGTTCAGCCATGTCCTTTGCTTCATAGCTGGGGAATCTTCCAATGTGAAGAACACTGACATTAAAACTATTCTGTGGCTCAACAGGAATGAAAGTTGATGGAATGGAAATGATTTACATCTGTGAGTTTCCCCAAAGAGGAGACCCAGTGCAGCTGGCATCTAATCCTGCAAAATCTACAAAGCTAAGAATTTCAAGTATAAACATCATGAGGTTTTTTTCCACAAAGTATGACATATCCTAGCAATCTAAAAATCTGATACGAATTTCTCCCTTTGCAGTGCCCAAAGTGAAAGCAGCAGACAGTCTCTAAAACCTTTGCTTTATCCCTGTCACTCAAAGGGAAAAAAAAAAAAAAAAAAATCAGGAACATCAAATGAAATGGCTTCTGATTTGTGAAATTTTCTGGTGTTTGGTAACTTTATAGAAGTTCCACTCAAAACTATCCAGCATCTTCAGGACACAAAGTTTCTGAAATGCTTCTATTTTAGATTTACCTACAGGAGGATATTTTTACTCTATAAAGACTTTTTTTTCCCTTTTTTTTCAAATGCTTCTTTATTTCCTTGTGGCTATGCCAAAGATGCTGACTAGCTCTAAAATGCAAATGCATTTTTAAATATTTATTGATTTTTTTCAAGATTTCTGTAACAAAATTCCTATTACTTATTTATTTGGGTCTGCATTCAGAACCAATCCTTATCCAGTTATTCAAGAATGACCCAGTTTCCTGTTTATTCTATAATATCAGAAGAAACTTCCATTCTTTATTTCCGATTAACTTGAGAGTATCATACCTACAAAATATTTCAAATGTAAGCTTTCTGCCTGCCAACCTCTTTGAAAAGGAATCATATTCTTGTATAGGGTAAATCAACTATTTGCAACATTAAAAATCACTCCATTTATCTTTTCAGTGTTAACTTTTGAATTTTCACATAGGAGTAGTCAAACAACCAGGGTTTTTACCATTATTTTATGTTTAGAAGAAGAAAAGAAATTACAAGAAATAACTTTCAGGATGTGCATTAGTTATATTCATTTTAATTGTTTAAATATTACAAATGGCTATCACTTCTCAGTGCTAAATGGTTTAAAAACAGATTGAAATGTCCTGAAAAAAACCTTAACAGATTCCTAGATGTCCAATTTGTTCTTCATCTTTAGACTGAAAAATGGGTGAGGACATGTTGTGATACTTTTGTCCTAAGAGGTAACTGAAACAGCTCAGATTCTAGGTCTGATGGAATCACTATTGATGGGACTATTTGTTGATCCATAAAAGTGTGACCATACCCCCTTCTTTGGCCTTCTTTTTAAGTTTCTGAGATGCTTCTGGTATAGAATCAAAACAAACCAGAACATTAAATCTCCATAGGAAACATCCATTTTTAAATTTATCACTACAAAATGTGCCTTCTAACAGCAACCACTCGTCACCTGAAAATTCAGAATATGCAAATAATACCTCTATTGCACTACAGATTGCCACGTTTTTGTGAAAACAGAAGCAGTGATAATCAATTGTAATAATAGCCTAAGTTCACTTTTCATTTCATATACACTCAGAGAGAGACACGTGTAATGTACTCCTGACCTCAATAAAAGAAATCTGTTGACTTTTGAACAAAATGATTTCAAGGATCCGCTCATACATGGAATTTTTTTCACTAAATTCATATAATAATGCCACACAATCCACAACTGGTTGAATCTGAAGATACAGAGGCACTGCAGATATGAAGGCCGACGATAAATTGTAAGTGGATTTTTAACAGTGAAGAGGACCGGTACCCCTCACTCCCTTGTTTAAGGGTCAGTTGTATTTTTAAAAAGCAATCAAGACAAATAAGGCTTAATTATACCTGCCTGAATTAATTTATTCATCTGTACATTCAATCAAAACTCACCATAAATATTTCTGAGCTACTTAATCATTAGCAAGCTGTACAATGAGAACTTCGTCATTTCACTTACTGAAAATTAACACACCTTTTAAAACACTCGAAATGTGTTAGTGGAGGTATGATAATTATATCCTGGCCAAAGAGATGATTCCTCTGCTTCATCCTCAGTTGAATTAAATAAAGATCATTCTGTTTACATTCAGAAATTATAAGCAAAGTTTGCAATTAAAAGATAACACACATCTCTGGGATTTGGAATGAAGAACCATAATTATTACCACATAAATAGGAAATGAATACTGCAATAAATATAGAATACCTGAAAGGAAAAAGCATATTACTCAGAACCAATCAACAGAATTAATACCACCCATTGCTGCTGCTGCTGCTAAGTCACTTCAGTCGTGTCCGACTCTGAGTGACCCCATAGACGGCAGCCCACCAGGCTCCCCCATCCCTGGGATTCTCCAGGCAAGAACACTGGAGTGGGTTGCCATCTCCTTCACCAATGCATCAAAGTGAGAAGTGAAAGTGAAGTCACTCAGTCGTGTCCGACTCTTAGCGACCCCATGGACTGCAGCCCACCAGGCTCCTCCATCCATGGGATTTTCCCGGCAAGAGTACTGGAGTGGGGTGCCATTGCCTTCTCCGATACCACCCATCACTCTAATATTATTTCCTGAAATGAATGGTGCTTAATGTGTACTATTTTGCCTTTTTTTCATATACTTTTGAAATATCATCTTTTAAGATATCTGAAATGTAGAGTTAAATTACAGGTTATATTTGAATAGTATTCAATATTTGCTTTAAAAGATAAAAGTTAAGACAACTCCATTTTCTTCTCATATCAATTCTATAAGAAAGGCAAGGAATGACTACAGTCCTCATTTTGCCTTGGACCACAAACCAAAGATTAGGTCTCACCCAGAGTGAGCACAAAGCCCTGAACAGGCATTTACACCTCACAGCCATGGTAGGGGGAGACAGGACTGTTATAAACATCATTTTACAAAATGAGAAAATAAATCACAGAGAAGCAAAGGGAAAAGCTTTAGTTTTCTACTGAAATTGCAGAAAACTCAGCTTAAAACAATACAAATGTATTATCTTTCAGTTCTGGAGGTCAGGGAGTCCAAAACTGGTCTCACTGGGCTGAAATCAAAGTATCCGCATAGTTGAGTTCCTTTTTCCCTGGGTGGTGGGGGCAGGCAGCAGAGGCACAGCATTAATGCTCTGGAGAAGAATGTTTCCTTGCCTTTTCAAGCATCTACTGTATGCCTGCTAATTCACTTCAGTCCTCTCAGACTTTTTGCGACTCTATGGACTATACCCCACCAAGCTCCTCTGTCCATGGGATTCTCCAGACAAGAATACTGAAGTGGGTTTCCGTGCCCTCCTCCAGGGGATCTTCCTGACCGAGGGATCGAACCCACATCTCTGTCTTTTATGCTTCCTGCGTTGGCAGATGGGTTCTTTTACCACTAGGGCCACCTTGGAAAGCCCCAAAAAGTGTTAGTTGCCCAGTGTGCCTGACTCTTAGACTGTAGTGTCTGACTCTTTGCGATCCATGGACTATAGAGCACCAGGTTCCTCTGTCCACGGAATTCTCCAGGCAAGAATATGGGAGTGGGTAGCCATTCCCTTCTCCATGGGATCTAACCGACCCAGGGATCAAACCTGGGTCTCCAGCATAGCAGGCAGACTCTTTACCATCTGAGCCACAGGGAGGTTGCATGAATTCCTAGGCCCATGGCCATTCATTCATCTTCAAATCCAGCCTAGCTAATTCCTTCATGATGCCATCTCTCTGGTTCTCTCTTTTGCTTCCCTCCTTCATTTATAAAAATTTCTGCAATTAAATTGGGCCAACCCATAATTCAGGAAAATGAAGTCATCTCAAAGTCAGTTGATGAGCAACCATAATTCCATCTTCAACCTTAATTATTCTCTGTTTTTAAACTACGTTACCAATAAGTTCCAGCAGTTAGGACATGGCTACCTTCACATTCTGCCTATCACAGAGAGAGATGACTAGGAGGTAGTATAGCCAGAGTTTGAACATGAATTTGTTGACCCCAGAGCCTACCTGTGCTCTCAAATCACTATTCTATTGCTACCTCAGAATATGTCCCATATGACATGCAAAGTCTTCCCTGCCAAGAAGGCAGAAAGCACCATTTCTACTCTATCCTATCCCCCACTGTCCACCTGAATTGTTGAGGCTTTGTAAACTGAGGCAACATAAAAGGTAAGAGTTAACATCTGGATTATAACCTCTTCCTCCAGCCTCTGGAAATGGATGAGGAACAGCTGATCCCTGGGTGTACATTCTGCAATACCATGTGAGGAAATGCAACCTTTAGAGATAAATGAGGGTCTCGCTAGGTTTACCAGGAACTGATTTCTAATTCAAGGCTACTGTTGAGCATCCTAGATGTAGTAGTCAGAATAGTTAGCTCCCTATGTCATCAGCTGCATTTTAGAATGCTAACTGGGCACACTTCCCTCCATGTACTAGCTTGACCTCAAAATATTAAGCTGAATGATCACAGACCCTGCAGCTTCTCTACAGCCAGGGCTGGAGTTTGTTTGACTACAAAGCCCACCCATGCTCTCAAATCATTCAATTATACTGCTACCTTAGAATTTTCCCAATATAACATGCAGCATCTTCCCTAACAGGGAAGGGACCCAGACTACAGTTAGTTTCCATGCCTTGAAACCAAAACAAACCCCATGCTAGGATGGGACCCCAGCAGCTGCATCTGGGTGTCTGAGGCCTTTATGATGCAACTGGTTGTACAGGTGGAAGCCCTCCTTGTTCTATATCCTTTCTTAAAGCTAAATAACGTGCTGCTGCATAAAACTACCATGCCTTGTCAGTCTGACTGACAACACAACTGGAAACATGATCTGTTGTCTTGTTCAACAAATGACTGAGCATCTTTCCTCAATCTGCACAAGAACCTGTCCTGAGACTCCAGTTTCAATACTGATAAATATGACAAGCAAATATCCATATGAAACTCAAACAACAGATAGTCTTCTTTCTTTTTTTCTGGTAATAGCTCCTGCATTGCATGCAGCTAAGCAGTATATCCAGAGGACTCTGACCATAAACAAGGCAAATTTATTAAGAATTAAAATACATCTGGGTGTGCATTATATGTGTTTCTTATAACGCCAGAAGCACTCTAAGCAAAAAATTAAAACAGAAACAATAAATACAAAAATAAAAACCAGGGTAGAACATCAGAAAACTGTTGTAAGTTCATTTGTTTCAACTAAGCTTAAGAATGGTTCTGGTAAATTAGCATAGCCCAATGGACTGAGTAGACATTCTTACTATCATGTGATAACAACAGGCGGGATAATAAATGTATATGGCTTATTGACAGTATAGAATTTGCTGCAATCAGGTTATAAGGTTTTTCTGATTTTTATACTTAGTGCAGTCCAGGACCAAATGTCCAGGCAATGTGTGTTGAATTTTTTTAAAAAAAGAGTAAATTTAGGGTTCTTAATAATTCCTTGAGCTACCAAGTGATTACAAAACAAACATAGGAATAAGCAATGGGAACAATGGTATTCCAATCTTTGTAAGCAATGTGACAATATGATGGCAAGTTAAAGATGAACACAGCAGAAGACACTTATACCAGTGTACTAAATCTAGCACTATTTGCCATTGCAAAAACTAGTGAACAGGAAAAAAACAGGAAAAAGAATGAGTAAATTGTGGATTATTCATGCAATGAGGTACTACATAGCAATTATGAACATGGATAAATCTCAAAAACATGTTGAATCACAAAAGCAAATGGCAATTGAATATATGCAGTATGATGTCATATCTGTAATGTAAGAAACAAGTCAAAGAATACAACATAGTGTTAATAGATATATGGACAGACAGTAATAATGTAGAAATATGAATGGAAATAAATAATAAATTCATGAGAAAAAGGAAGATGAATGAGGTCCAAGAAAGGTATCTAAGCAAGTTCATGCTACCTGAACCTTATTAAGTATATATGGCAAGACAGTAAAATGTTAAAATTTGATAGGATTCAATGGTAGGTACAAGAATGTTCATTGTATTAGACTCAATTTTCCTATGTTTGTAATAGTTTTGAACCTACTAAAGGAATATACCTAGAGGGTCACAAAAAGATTATGCTGCAATGGATTATTAAAATACTGAATTAAATACTGATCAGATGTCAAAATCACACAGGAAGAGGCCTTGGAGCAGGTGAGTGGAAATTCTGAAACTTAAATCCAGTTTCTCTAATTTGCACATCCACTGTCTATTCACTGTGCCTTCCAGTATATTATACTTCGCTTTCATTTCTGGTTCTTTTCAGTTAAATAAAATTTTTTTAAATTTTTTTAATTAGCGGGAGAGGGGAATCCCAGTTCAGTAGTTCTTCCAGTTCTGGGTAACAGTTTTTGATGCCTTAAGGGTTCTAAATTTTGAGACCACAGGAATAAGTAAACATGAGAGAAAAAAGCCACAGAACCATCTGAAAGTCCTTATATATCCAGGCTGGAAGGAATCATTTGGTTGAAACTGCCAACACATAAACCTTCTATGGGAGCCAAACACATTTGCAGACTTGTGGATAAAGGGCTGGGGTGCAGTTATTCTTAATGGAAACGACAGCCATCTGCCTTGCCCCTCAAATGTCAGTCTGAATTTCTGCCAGAATCATGAGAAGTGTCTCAGCCCCAGAAGCTGTGACTAAAGAAGAAATGCTGTTCACCTCCTTCTCCCCAAATGATATTGCTTTGAAAAGAACAGAACCAAGAAACATATGATTTGACCTACCCCTTGGCGTTCCCTCCCCAAGTGTACGGGGTAGGGAGCGACCATCTCCTTAAACTGTACAAGGTAAATCAGCTCCAAAGAAAGGGGAAGGGGACTAATAGTGATGGAGCTTTTTTGACAAAATGTTCCCTTATTTCAGTCTCACAATCATCTTTTGAGGCAGGCATTGTCTACCTTCTTAAACAGAAAGGAAACTGGATTTCCCAAGGTCAGATTATACATGTAAGTTCATGCATTTAGGGAACTGCAAGAAAAATCCATGGTTTTTCTGTCACAAGGCGCTTCAAAAAGTCCATAGTGTTTGGCATTTCAGGTCCATTCTCAGATTTTTCATCTGGAAGGTGGAGGAATTGCAGTAGCCTACCTTTAACATTCTATGAGTCTAAATAAGTCAACCCTGGGGCAGACACAGTTACAATTCACAAAGACAACTCAGAGAGATGAAGCTAGAACAGAGCCTCTGACAAGTAACAGAGTCAACACTCTTTATCAAAGATATTGTATGAAATTTAAAAATAAATAGAAATGAATTTGAAAGGAAAGTGTTCATTGCTTAATACTCAGTCTACTCTTTGATATAAGCCTGGTCATCATGAATGAATTTACCATCTTCAACATTACTTTGTATATTTTCTGGGCACAGAAACCTCCTAATATCTCATCAGGAGATATCTCACCACTATCTTCCATCCTTTTCTAACTAACTCCTCTGAAAACGAGAAGGGAAAGTGGCTGGTCTTCCTTACTTTCAACTTTCAGTTATGCTGACTTTTCTATTCATGTACTCACTCTCTCTTTCCATAAATTCATGGAAGTCCCTGAAGTTACTTCTCTTTCTCAAAGACCAGCTCCAGGCTCACTTCTCCTGTAAAGTGTTCCCTATGAATGAATGCGTGAATGAACTGATGAATGAATGTCTTACTAGCAGAAGAAATCCTAGGCACAACTGCTCCATACTGAGCTGTGCTGAGGGCCCCTGCAGTCGGGGACTTGGAGGGGACAGGGAGAGACTCGGCTGGACTCCAGCCATTAATGTTTGATGGGCCTTGATCCCGGAAGATAGCTGGTTCAACCCTCAACCTGCCTATTGCCACTGTGTAGCAACACAGGATCCCGCCAGAGCCCCGGGTTAAAGGAAGCACATGTGTACGTGCGTGCATGCGAGCACGCGTGCATGCTCAGTCACGTCCGTGTCTTTGCAATCCCATGGAGTAGCCCACCAGCCTCCTCTGTCCATAGAATCTTCCAGGCGAGAATACTGGAGTGGGTTGCCATTTCCTACTCTGGGGGATCTTCCCAATGTAGGGCTCAAACTCACATCTCCTGCATTGGCAGGAGAATTCTTTATCAATGAGCCACCTAGGAAAGCCAAAAAAATCTTCCCTTAACTAACTCCAAAAGGATCCAGTGTTTTTAATTATTTCAGATTTCTCTTGTCTCTTCAATACAAGGGGGAAGAGAAAGGAAGACTTACAATTCTGTTTCTACCATGTGCCAGATATTTTGCAGTAGCCTCAGTTACTATAATCACATGAAATTACATATAATCCAGTCAAGCTACTATCATTTCTATTTCACTGATGACAAAACTGAAACCAGGCAGAATTAAAGTGACTTGGCAAAGGTTACACGTCTGGAAAACCAGAATTGACAACCAAATCCAGGTTGATTACTTGGATCTAAACCCCAAACCAGTTTCTGCTCAAAGAACAGATGGGGGTGTGCAGAAATGTGGATTTTTATTTTTCCCCTTCTCTTAAGTAGTGTGAAATAACTTCATTGTTTATTCATATTTCTCTGCTTCAAAAATATTAGGTCTTGTGGAGCCAGCAAAGCTTATGTTGCTGGATGCCCAAGTAATGTAAAAACAAAATGTATTGTCTCCAATCCTCCAATAAATAACGTTAATGTTGACCAAGGATATTGACCATAAAACCAAACACATCGTCCTTTCCTTGAAACCAATCAAACTGCATTAGCACTCAAAACACTATGTGGCTCTGATTGCCACAGCTCAATAAGGACTTAACAAGACTTGGAAAAGATCCAAAGAAGAGCAATTAAGACATCCTCAGAGATGGAAGAGGCTGTCCTAGAAGAACAAACTAAAATCAATCAAGACCCTTTAAGTTTACCAAGATAAAGACTGAGAACTGATGGATTCAGAATCTGTAAAAATATCTGGAGATAGATAGCATAAGCATGCATATGCTCACTGTCCTTGGCACTTGCTATTTTTTGTCCACCCAGCATCCATTCCCTTTTCCCCCAGTATCTGGGTTTCTTTGTGGGGAGCTTTCTGTTCTTCACCACTACTGTGTGTACTGTGATAGATGAGTAACTTCAGGAATTTCCCTCCTACCTAGGATCTGAGGGAATGCGGCCTTCCCTTCAAAAGATCCCATAAAGCCATCGAGAAGTCATGTCACCCAATTGCGGACACTCAGACTCCTCCTCTGCTTCAACGCTAAATTTTGAGAGATACAAAAATAAGAGAGCAGGGAAATGGTGGGTGTGTTTATCCATTCAACCATTCTTGCTATGGAACTATTCCTTTATTCCTGTATCATTAGGAATCTCTAGATTCCAGTCCTGTCTATAGAAGCTTCTCCATCTTCCCTAGCAAGTCTATGAGCTCCTGATAGCCTTGCAGTAAGTCCCTTTTGTTTAAATTAGAGTCAGTTTCAGATATTTCTAAGAAACAGATATACTCATCAAAGGCCAGATATGGTGCTGCAAGGTAACCCCGTTCTCATAAATAATTGTTAAGTAAGAAGCAGGTTAAAAACTAGAAGGGAAGAAACTGATGCTAGCCAGACATTACATTAAGACCTTTATACCTAGAATTGCTTTTAAGTCTCAAAGTAATCCTGCAAGGTGAGAAATAGGATCTCAATCTGCAGACTGAGACTGAGGTTCAGGGGGTGAGTAGCTTTCCCAGGTTAAGTGCTTAGAAATAAAACAGACTGGAATAGAATATAAGTATGTCGCTAGTCAAATTACAAAAAACTGAAACAAGTGATATCTGGACTTTGTTTATAATCTTGGTGGACATCAAGAAAGAAAACATAGGCAGAATACTCTGACATAAATCACAGCAAGATCCTCTATGACCCACCTTCCAGAGTAATGGAAATAAAAGCAAATATAAACAAATGGGACCTAATTAAACTTAAAAGCTTTTGCACAGCGAAGGAAACTATAAGCAAGGTGAAAAGACAGCCTTCAGAGTTGGAGGAAATAATAGCAAACAAAGCAAGTGACAGAGAATTAATCTCAAAAATATACCAGCAGCTCATGCAGTTCAATACCAGAAAAATAAATGACCCAATCAAAAAATGGGCCAAAGAACTAAACAGACATTTCTCCAAAGAAGACATAGAAAGAAGACAAAGAAGACATGGAAAGACCCTCAACATCACTCATTATCAGAGAAATGCAAATCAAAACCACAATGAGGTACCATCTCATGCTGGTCAGAATGGCTGCTATCAAAGTCTATAAACTATAAATGCTGGAGAGGGTGTGGAGAAAAGGGAACCCTCTTACACTGTTGGTGGGAATGCAAACTAGTACAGCCACTATGGAGAATAGTGTGGAGATTCGTTAAAAAACTGGAAATAGAACTGCCATATGACCCAGCAATCCCACTGCTGGGTACACACACCGAGGAAACCAGAACTGAAAGAGACACGTGTACCCCAATGTTGATCGCAGCACTGTTTATAATAACCAGGACATGGAAGCAGCCTAGATGTCCACTGGCAGATGAATGGGTAAGAAAGTTGTGGCACATATACACAACAGAATATTACTCAGCTATTAAAAAGAACACATTTGAGTCAATTCTAATGAGGTGGATGAAACTGGAGCCTATTATACAGAGTGAAGTAAGTTAGAAAGAAAAAATTCCAATACAGTATATTAATGCATATATATGGAATTTAGAAAGATGGTAACAATGACCCTATATATGAGACAGCAAAAGAGACACAGATATGAAGAACAGACTTTTGGACTCTGTGGGAGAAGGTGAGGGTGGGATGATTTGAGAGAATAGCCTTGAAACATGTATATTGCCATTTATGAGATATATGACCAGTCCAAGTTCGATGCATGAAACGGGGTACTCAAAGCCCTGGGACAACCCTGAGGGATGGGATGGGGAGGGAGGTGGGAGGGGTCCTCAGGATGGGGACACATGTACACCTGTGGCTGATCCATGTCAACGTATGGCAAAAAACCACCACAATAAAGGGAAAGTAATTAGTCTCCAATTAAAATAAATAAATTAATCAAAAAAAAAAAAAAACAGAGAGAGAAAGAAAACATTTTTTTTTACAATGCCTCTGGGTGATCCTGTTAGATTCAAGCCCTCAGGATGGATAGACAGATAGATGGATGTACTAAACGAAGACAGATCATTGATCTAGCTCAAGAGAAGACAATTCTTACATGATTAGCTCCTTTAAAGCAAAGCAATAATTGATGCTAATGCAAAACTAGAGCAAAATGCTATATTTGAAGTTTCCATCTGAAGATGTAACACATTCTTATTTCATATGGCATACAGATTTTTCTGAACATTATATTTAGAAAGGTGAAGTCACTATACTATTGCATGGCTTTAAACTTGCCACCTCAAAAATTAGTATCTAAAGTAAAAAACACATGACTTGAAAAAAAAAAACACGGATTTCACTTCAGTGAAAACCTGTACATCAATAGGACTGATGGCCTTCATGTTAGGAAAATATATATATATCATAAATTAAGTCATTTGGTCGAGAAATACTCTTTTGGGGGTTGGCATGTAGGTTTGTTTGTTTGTTTGTTTTTCCCCAGAGTTACTGATGTAGGTCTTGAAAAAGTGAGAGTTTCCTCTCACCTGACAATTTTGAAACAATACATGTTAGCATGTCAAGGAAAATAAGACAGGAGAAGAGGCTATAGGAATGAGGGGGGAAATGCAGGATGTTGATTAAGGTCAACTTCTTTATTCTGCAAAAGAGATAACTGAAGGCCAGTGAAGCCAAGTGACTCAGCCAAGCTCACACAGCAGCTCCTGGCTGACTCAGGACTCTCAAGCAGCCTAGTATAGGATGGTGCTTCTGTCTGTATCGCACACTGCCCACACTCAACTTGGAAAATATACTGTGGGCCAACAAATGAGGAAAAAGAAAATTATTCTTCTACTATCTGTGATCCTACAGTAAGAATCACAGTAACAGAAATGCTGCTATTTCTCTTCTTTTGTTTCAGACTAAAGGAATTATTTCTTTTCACCTTCTCTCACACGCCTTTTTGTTGTTGTTCAAAGACATGACTGATTTCCTAATCCTATTCACTTTGGCACCACAAACCTGATTCTAATCACATTATTAAAATGAAAGAAGAGCTGTCGGGTCAGCGCTGTTCCCATAAGGGATATTCATTATCCTTTGACAGGTAACATGGGGGATCAGAACACTGCCACCCAGCTGGGAAGCCTCCCGGAAATATGAATGAAAATCAGAACCTGCCTTTTCACAGGCTGTGGATCTGCTGATGGAATGCTGTCAAACAGATCGATGCCTCCATTTCCTTAATTAATGATCATCTCACCAGGGGAGAGACAGTGGATATCGTTTCAATCTTTGTAAACTTTTCTGCAAACACTATAGTTCTCTTGAGCATCCACAGGGATGTAACAAGCCCTTATCCTGAATAATATACTCAAGCTTTATTTGTTCAGCTGACCCCATGGATAGATGCTCTGAAATCTATACTCAAGTCTTTCTAACATCACTTTGGCAATGATAATTTATTATATACCTATCATGTGGACTGTACTGGGCTGGCCCTTGAAAAAGGTCTAAGTCAGACACTGTCAGAGAGAATCTGTAATTTAATAGGAGAGGCAGATCATATTCAGAAAAGTGTGTAAGATTTCACTGTACTGAGGGAACCAAATAAACTCCCCCTGCCCTGAATTTTAAACAGATTTCCCTATTTGAACATTTTGCTTTGAGTCAAACCGGCATTGCTTTGAGGTACTGGGCATATGCGCATGCTCAGTCATGTCCGGCTCTTTACAACCCCATGGACTGCAAGCTGACAGGCTCCTCTGTGCATGGGATTTCCCAGGCAAGAATACTGGAGTGGGTTCCATTTCCTTCTCCAGTGGATCTTCCCAGCCCAGGGACTGAACTCACATCTTCGGCATCTCCTACATTGGCAGATGGATTCCCTACCACTGAGCCACCTGGGAAGTCCTGGGATGCTGGCCCTGGGAGCCAAAACCATGTCTCTCTTTTGCCAGCTGCACCCTGTTAGGCTCCGCCCATGAGGATGCAGGAAGGGAATAAAGAAGGGATGCCATCCTTCTTATTTGTTTTCATTTTGATTCTTTCTTGTCAGCATTATCCTAGCAGCAATTCTTTGATCCAACAGCAATATTTTTCTGCCAATAGCGGCATTTGGTTCCAGTTTAAAGCTTTTCCAGCACTTGAAGAACCACTGTTACGGTGTCCCCAGATATCAACAGCAGCTGACGAACACTTTCTCCTTACACATCCATGGACCAGTCCCCTGATACCACATTTCCACTCTCAAAGGCACGAGCAGCAGCTAAGTAATGCCACCTCCTCGGATAACTGAGTTTCAGCTTCACCAAACTTCTAAAATATTAGTAGTTCCATCTTCACCCTTTGGTCCTCCCAGTCCACCTGCTTCCAGAAGATGCTTTATTGATGGTACCTTAACATCCTTATTTAACGCTTTACTTGTTCAGTATATAGCTGTAGTTCATCATATTAAATCCCTCTTTTAATGTAACTGGTATTGTTTCTGCCTCCTGGGTCAGTGCTAATTGTGAAGTTCAAAGAACCCATTTCCTTAAGAACATGGTCCCTGAGTCTGACAGCCAGGATTTGAATCTCATCTCCTCCACTGAGGAGTTGTATGAAGTCAGTTGGGAAGTTAGGTCACCTTTCTGTGTCTCCGTGTTCTCATATGTTAACTTGGGATAACGACAGCACCTATACTCTAAGGTTGTTGGGAGAATTCAATAAGTCAATATATGTCAAGTATTAGAGGGATATCTAACACATAGATGCAGTATTAAAATTTTAGCTATTCTTCTCCCAGGATGTATCAGGTACACTCAGAAACAAGCCTCTCACAGGTGGTGCACTAAAAGGGAAGTAGTAGTGATGATAATTTAAGGTGCTACATTTTCTATTCTTTAAGTGAAGATCTAAGGTTTTTGCAATTTGCTGTGGTCCAGTCAAGAAAGTGAGAACACTTAACTTGCTACAAGTGAGGGGAAAAAGAGGAGCAAATGGCAACAAAATTAAATGGAGACAGTCTCTATCTCTAATGCTACAAAAATGCAAAGTGCTTACTGAGTCCAGGGTGCAGAAATGGTAAAAGAGGTGTCATTCCCCAGCTCTCTCCTTAAAGCAGCATGTTCTCCTAATGCACCAGGGCAATGAAGGGCAAGAGAATGACTTGAATTAGGAATTGGGTTCTGAATACAGCTCTGCCATCTTCTGCCTCTGAAACTGACAATTAACTAACTACTCAGCCCCGAATTCCTCAGAGCCACACAGCCCTAGCACTTAGTAGGCATTCAACAAATAGCAGCTTCTTTTCTCCTTTCAATAAATATCCCCCGAATAAATTCACTTGTCTACTTTCACCTTGTGCTATTTCTTTTGCTTTTCTGTATCAACTCAATATAAAATTATTGCTCCTTCCTGGGTATCAGTCAACGGAGAGCCTGCAGAATCTCAATGATGAGTATAAATGAGGTTTTGAAGGTCTAAAATTGGTCTGGTTCCCTCAATGTTACCTCGGGGACAGAGAGAATTCAGCTCACTAAAGGCTGATGGAACTTTAATATGGACATGTGGGCACTCAGGTGCATCCTCACTTTCAAAGAAGTTTCTCTGGTGCTTACTATGCCAACTACATGAATGATGAGACAAGAAGGGAAGGACTGAGATTCAGGATTCGCCTAGAAAGCACAGTTTCCTAGGCACAGGACATTTTTTTTAAATAAGGGGTTCAATTATTAGGAGAATCCATGGAAGAGGGTTTCTTTAAAACAGCTAGAAACTTAGACAAAAGATTTGCAATAGGGCTTACAGATGACCTGACAAGAGCAGTGATCCTAAGTCTTGATCCAAAGAAGGGACAGTAAACACACAAAAGACAAATAGAAGGGAGTGGATGGATCACAATAAAAGAGCTTTTGAAAAAAAATTCAAAGAAAGGACGAGGCTAGTATGTTCACTAATCAGCCAGAGAAAGAACAGAAACCCTCCTTCTAAATTGAGCCCTAAACAGCTCCCAGCTGTAAGTAAATAGAAATAGATGATTGATTTCTGCATTACGAGCCAACTAATTTCTCTTCCACAGAAAGAAAAATTGTCTACTCTTGATCTTCAAGTATTTTTGACTGTTCAGAAAACACATTAGAAGCCAAAAGAAATTTCTATGTAAATACTCTGATAAAAATCATGAACAATAGCATGACAAAAAGAATCGGGCACAAATTAATAATTCTAGATCAGAACACATTCCGACCATCTTAAAAGTTGTTTTCCAATTAGCCTCACTAATTGGAATGAAAAAAAGGAAGCATCTACTATAAACTCAACTTCAGAAACAATCTTAAGTTTTGATTTTTTTCTTCTAGATAATGGGATATAAATCAGAGATTATGTAATACAGATTCTATAAAGAAAGCAAAATATTTTTTAAACTTTTTGTTTTGTATTGAGAGCTTCCCTGGTGACTCAGACGGTAAAGACTCTGCCTGCAATGTGGGAGACCTGGGTTTGATCCCTGGTTGGGAAGATGCCCTGGAGGAGGGCATGATAACCCACTCCAGTGTTCTTGCCTGGAGAAGCTGTATGGACAGAGGAGCCTGGCGGGCTGCAGTCCATGGGGTCGCAAAGAGCTGGACACGACTGAGCAACTACACACAGCTCAGTACATTTTGTATTGGGGTACAGCCAGTTAACAATGTTGTGAAAGTTTCATGTGTCTAGCAAAGGAACTCAGCCATACATATCCATGTATCCATTCTCCCCAAAACTCCCTTCCCACCCAGGCTGCCAAATAACATTGAGCAGAGTTCCCTGTGCTGTATAGTAAGTCCTTGTTGATTATCCATTTTAAATATAGCAGAGTGTACAAGTCCATCCAAACTCCCTAACTATCCCTTTCCCCCATCCTTCCCTGCTGGCAACCATAAATTCATCCTCTAAATCTGTGAATCTGTAGTGTTGCCCAACACATACAGACACACAACTGACTCTTAACCATCTATCTGCAAATTATGACCTGAGGGAAAAATACTGCCCTTGAGCTAAACCCAGCTCTCCAATCAGCGACCTCTCTTTGAGAATAAAGTTTTATTGGGACACAGCTGCACACATCTTTGTTTATATATGCTGTGCTGTCTGCTTTCCTGCTACACTATCAGACCTGAGTAGCTGCTACCCAGACTATGTGATCTAGATATTTTACTATGTGGCCCTTTCCAGGAAAAGTTTTTTCACTCATGTCCGACATTTTTGCACAGATACTGTCCTCTATTTCAGCTGCAAAGGAAGAGGGGATAAGACCCTCCTAATTCAAACTATATGAAAAATGCTCCTGGAAGCAAATAAGAGGCTACTTATCGAGTCTTCTCTTTAAGCCAAATTCTAGTTACATTGTGCCTAGGAATTTGGAGAGATGGTTATCATGACTAGTAGATAAATATACCTTACTGAAGCCCAAGAACTAAGTTAGTCCTAGAGACATAATGGAGATTAAGAAGGCTGCTCTTCATTTATCCAAAACTAGTAATGGGGGCGGGGGGTGCGCATTCTGTGTAATTGTCATTGTTCAGTGCACTGCAAATAGACATTGCATTTAAAGTGTGTTTTTTCTAAACATCACCTCTAAGTACAATCTGTAGTATCCTTCAAGGAAACTTGTCGGTTATTTTACAGAAATTCCTAGAATAATTCCTATCTTCATAATATATAACACTCATTCACAAACTTGGCTACTTAAACAATTACCCAGTATTTTCAGGGAGAGTGATGAGATTTTTATTATTATTATTATTACCTACTGCTTAAAATAACATTATTATTATCTATTGGGAAAAGAATTCTTGGAGGATAGAAAAGCAGAAGATGGTGGGAAACAAGCTTAGTCTTTAAATTTGGGTTCCTTTTTATAGACAGTATTGATCAAAGGACTTTGTTATGTAGACCTAAGGAACCCATAATAGTTATGTTTATCTTAAATTGTAACATTAAAAAATTACTCAAGCTGTATTCCTCCATGTTTCTGCAAAAAAAATAAGCCAGAAAATAAAAATACATTAATCAAAACAATCATTTTTTCAAGAGAGATTATATTTTACCCCACAAAATAGGGACAAACAGTATAAAGAAAACTGATATATAAAATACTGACAGTGCAAGTTTATGTAAAGAAATATGAACAATTATCAAATGTGCCAAAAATTAAACTTTCACAAATATATGAGACTTTCATGAAGTTGAAGAGTATAATCTGATTTATCAAAATCTCAAAGTATAAAGCTATCAATTTCAAGAAAGTCTTAAAATCAGATATATTTAGGGCATAAGCTCCAAGAGTTCCACTCTGGTTTTATCTTCACTTCTACATCTTGGAGCCATAAGGAATAAGCAGCAGGTGACTGCCTATAGGCAAGAAGGGTGAAAATTCAGAAAGTATTCCTCAACTAAGCTAAAGAAGGAAACAGTAAGACAGAAAAGAAGAAAAGAAAAATTTTAAAACATGAGTGCCAAAGAGAGGGCTGCAGCATATTATAACAACATGCATTGAGAGAAGATATATCCTGCACTTAGCAACTATGTATTTACAAACATGTGAATACAGAAACACCAAAAACTCATACATTGAAACAAGAACTAAAGGAGTTTAGGGATCAACAGGAGGACACAGAGCAAAACTGGCTGTGTGGAGGGAGCTCTGAGAGCATGACCAGTGACCAAGAACAGTGGCTGACTGCAACAGAATTCAGCAATTCTTCAGATGGTATCAAATTCACTTTTCAGAAAACCTCTTTTCCTTACACTACTCGATGGTCAAGAAAGTAAACTGCAAATCACTGTTCATTCTAACATCTGTGGATTCAAGTTCTTTCATCCATACACATTCATGTAACACTTACTTGTTAAATATCTATTATTACTTGTAGAGCAATTATTATTTATTAAACATTAGTTGTAATAGATATTCCCCATCATTCTAATTTTATATTACATTACTACCAAATGATCAAATATATCATAGATTGCATCATCATTCCCAATTCTTCACATTTCTCTGGATCTATACTCTTGGCCTGGTAACTTTGTAGCTCCTGCTAAAGAAAGACTGCATTCCCTTGCCTTTTTGTCTCAGTCGCGTGAATTGCTTTGGACACTGAATGTTAACAGATATGATAAAAGCAGAGGCTTAAAATTCATGTGCATGTACATTTATGCTTGTCTTGCCACTTCCTTTCCAAAAAGAAAAATCAAACGCCTCTGCTCACCTGCTATTGCAAGGAGGATGAGACACATACTAGCAGACTGACCTCATAGAGAAAGTCACCACAATTGACCTAAAGATCCTTAGTAATAATTGGATTTTTGGAAGCCACTGAGTTTTTTCTTTTCTTTTTTTTTTTTGAGGTTTTTTGCTTTATTTTGGATTTTGTGGGGTTTTTTTTAGCATTAGGACATTTTTATTTTATTGGAGTATAGTTGCTTTACATTGCAGTGTCCTTCTCTGTTATAAAACAAAGTGAAGCAGCCACACGTATTCACATATACCCCTCTTTTTTTGGATTTCCTTCCCATTTAGGTCATGACAGACAACTGACTAGAGATCCCTGCATTATACATTAGTTTCTCATAAGTTACCTATTTTATATATGGAAGTTGGAAGTGTTAGTCACCAGTCACATACAACTCTTTGCAACCCCATGGACTGTAGTCCACCAGGCTCCTCTGCCCATGGGGTTTTCAGGCAAGAATACCAGGGGAAGTTGCCATTCCCTTCCCCAGCGGATCCTCCTTATCCAGGGATTGGGAGGAATCTGCATTGCAGGCAGATTCTTTACTGTCTGAGCCACCACGGAGGCAGTGTATATTATGTTAATCCAAATCTCCCAATTCATACCCTCCTTGGCATCCACATGCTCATTCTCTATATCTGCGTCTCTATTTCTGCTTTGCAAATAAGACCATTTATATCACTTTTCTAGATTCCACATATATGCATAATATATAATATTTATTTTTCTCCTTCTAACTTCACTCTGTATAATGTCTCTAGGGTTCATCCCTATCTCTGCAAATGACACAATTTCATTCCTTTTAATGACTGAATAATATTCCATTATATATATGTACCACATCTTCTTTATCCATTCCTCTGTCAATGGATATTTAGATTGCTTCCATGTCCCTGGTTATTGTAGATAGCACTGCAATAAGCATCGGGGTGCATGTATCTTTTTGAATTATACTTTTCTCTGGGTATATGCCCAGGAGTGGAATTGCTGGGACTGTGATAGTTTTCTTTTTAAGGAACCACAATACTAACCAAGACAGTACAGTACTGGCACAGAAACAGAAATGTAGATCAGTGGACCTGATAAAGTCCTGAGATAAATCCACACATTAATGGGCACCTAATCCTGCAGTCATGAAATTAAAAGACGCTTACTCCTTGGAAGAAAAGCTATGACCAACCTAGACAGCATATTAAAAAGCAGAGACATTACTTTGCACACAAAGGTCCATATAGTCAAAGCTGTCTTTCCCAGTAGTCATGTATGGATGTGAGAATTGGACCATAAAGAAGGCTGAGCACTGAAGAACTGACGCTTTAGAACTATGGTACAGGGGAAGACTCTTGAGAGCCCCTCGGACTGCAAGGAGATCCAACCAGTCAATCTTAAAGGAAATCAATCCTGAATGTTCTTTGGAAGGACTGATGCTGAAGCTCCAATACTTTGGCCACCTGATGCGAAGAGCTGACTCATTAAAAAAGACCCTGATTCTGGACAAGACTGAAGGCAGGAGGAGAAGGGGATGACAGAGGATGAGATGGTTGGATGGCATCACTAACTCAGTGGACATGAGCTTGAGTAAGCTCTGGGAGATGGTGAAGGACAGGGAAGCCTGGTGTGCTGCAGTTCATGGGGTTGCAAAGAGTTGGACACGACTGGCCAATGGAACAACAAGAAAATCCATGACAAAGGAGGCAAGAATACACCCTGGAGAAAAGACATCCTCTTCAATAGGTGGTGCTGGGGCAACTGGACAGTTTCATGTAAATGAATGAACTTAGAACACTCCGAATATCATAAATGAATTCAAAATGGATTAAAGACCTAATTCTAAGACCAGAACCTATAAAAACTATTAGAGGAAAACATAGGCAGAACATATTTTGACAAAGTAAGATCTTTTTCAACTCACTTCCTTGAGCAATGAAAATAAAACAAAAAATAAACAAATGGGACCTAATTAAACTTAAAAGCTTTTGCACAGCAAAGGAAACCATAAAAGACAGCCCTCAGAATGGGAGAAACTATTCGCAAATGAAGCAACTGACAAGTGATTAATCTCCAAAATATGCAAGCAGTTCATGCACCTCAATATCAAAAAAAAAAAAACAAACAAATGATCCATCTCCATTTTGAAAAAGGCAAAATCAAGGAGGGGGCTTTCCTGGTGGCTCAGTGGTAAAGAATCTGCCTGCCAATGCAGGAGACAAAAGTCTGATCCCTGGGCCAAGAAGATCCTCCAGGGAAGGAAATAGCTACCCACTCCAGTATCCTGGGCTGGGAGATCCCATGGACAGAGGAGCCTGGCGGGCTATGCTCCATGGGGTCACAAAGAGTTGGACATAACTTCGTGACTAAACAACAACAAAAGTAAGGAGGGATTTCAGAGTCACAGAAAAGTTTTCGGTCAAGACTAAGATACCAGAGGCTATGCAGTTTTCAATAGTTAGTAAAGGATTTGATAAAAGGACATCAAATAAGTGAAACATAAATCTTTGTTCTTCTTACACTGGGAGCACCAAAACTGACAAAGTTCTTAGGGTAGTCATTTTCAAGTTGCAGAGAATGTAAGGGCTTCCCTTGACTCAAACAGTGAAGAATCTGCCTGCAATGCAGAACAGGGCTCAATCCCTGGGTCGAGATGCTCCCCTGGAGAAGGGAATGGATACCCATGCCAGTATTCCTGCCTAGAAAACACCATGAACAAAGGGGTCTGGTGGGCTACAGTCCTGGGGTCTCAAAGAGGAGGACACAACTGAGCAACTAAGCATGCGTGTGTACACACACACACAGAACTTACATCAAAAACACTAGGATTATCTTTAAAATGCAGATTCCTGGGTCTCACTTACAGTCTACTAAACCTGAACACCTGGAGTGGATGCTCCAGAATCAACATTTACAACAAGTTCTCCAGGTATGAATATGCAACTTGATGTCTGTGCATCACTGACATAGTGATCTATCAACTCTCAAGGAGCCTTTGGCAAAGCTCACGGACCACAGGCAATGCCTCTTGGTTTGGGAAAAAGGCAATGTCAGACAACCCTGTTACCAGATGAAGGGTCTCTTCTCATAGAATCTGATGTCAGTAACGCTGCCACTAGGGGAAAACACATTTAGACAACTGGAGCCAGAAAACGTTGAGTTTAGTAGTATAACTCCCAACAAACTATATTTTATTTTCACCCAAGAACTCGTTATGCCTGGATTTACTGTTAGACTTCTCCATCCTGGGAATTCCTCATTCCTATTGCCAGTCCTTATGGGAGCTTGTCAATATGGTCAGAAACACAAGAGTCTCAGAAGTTTCTGTCATTATTCACACTATCAGAAATTCACATTTGTGCTACCGATGAAACTTCTGGTTGATGATGTCACAGAGTAGAGAGAACTCATGTCTGCTCAACACCTATTGTAAGTGACAGAAACGTAAGTAAAGTGTATAAGGCTCCTGGGGACTCATGGATTTCTCTCCTTAAAGAACCCTTCATCATTGCTCAGTTGCATAAGGTAATTGAAGTGGAATCAGATTTAAAGGCCTAAACATGCTAAAGACCATCCCCATTGAAAAGAAATGCAAAAAGGCAAAATGGTTATCTGAGGAGGCCTCACAAATAGCTGTGAAGAGAAGAGAAGCTAAAAGCAAAGGAGAAAAGGAAAGATATTCCCATTTGAATGCAGATTTCCAAAGAATAGCCAGGAGAGATAAGAAAGCCTTCCTCAGTGATCAATGCAAAGAAATAGAGGAAAACAGCAACACAATGGGAAAGACTAGAGATCTCTTCAAGAAAATCAGAGATAACAAGGGAATATTTCATGCAAAAATGGGTTCAATAAAGGACAGAAATGGTATGGACCTAACAGAAGCAGAAGATATTAAGAAGAGGTGGCAAGAATACACAGAAGAACTGTACAAAAAAGATCATCATGACCCAGATAATCACAATGATGTGATCACTCACCTAGAGCCAGACATTCTGGAATGTGAAGTCAAATGGGCCTTAGATAGCATCACTACTAACAAAGCTAGTGGATGTGATGGAATTCCAGCTGAGCTATTTCAAATCCTGAAAGATGATGCTGTGAAAGTGCTGCACTCAATATGCCAGCAAATTTGGAAAACTCAGCAGTGGCCACAGGACTGGAAAAGGTCACTTTTCATTCCAATCCCTAAGAAAGGCAATCCCAAAGAATGCTCAAACTACTGCACAATTGCACTCATCTCACACGCTAGTAAGGTAATGCTCAAAATTCTCCAAGCCAGGCTTCAGCAATACGTGAACCGAGAACTTCCAGATGTTCAAGCTGGATTTAGAAAAGGCAGAGGAACCAGAGATCAAATTGTCAAATATCCGCTGGATCATCGAAAAAGCAAGAGAGTTCCAGAAAAACATCCATTTCTGCTTTATTGACTAAGCCAAAGCCTTCGACTGTGTGGATCACAATAAACTGTGGAAAATTCTGAAGGAGATGGGAATATCAGACCACCTGACCTGCCTCTTGAGAAACCTGTATGCAGGTCAGGAAGCAACAGTTAGAACTGGACATAGAACAACAGACTGGTTCCAAATAGGAAAAGTAGTGCGTCAAGGCTGTATATTGTCACCCTGCTTTTTAAACTTATATGCAGAGTACACCATGAGAAACACTGGTCTGGAAGAAGCGCAAGCTGGAATCAAGATTGCCAGGAGAAATACCAATAACCTCAGATATGCAGATTACACCACCCTTGTGGCAGAAAGTGAAGAGGCACTAAAAAGCCTCTTGATGAAAGTGAAAGAGGAGAGTGAAAAAGCTGGCTTAAAGCTCAACATTCAGAAAACTAACATCATGGCATCTGGTCCCATCACCTCATGGGAAATAGATGGGAAGACAGTGGAAACCGTGTCAGACTTTATTTTTTTAGGCTCCAAAATCACTGCAGATGGTGACTGCAGCCATGAAATTAAAAGACACCTACTCCTTGGAAGGAAAGTTATGACCAACCTAGACAGCATATTAAAAAGCAGAGACATTACTTTGCCAACAAAGGTCCGTCTGGTCAAGGCTATGGTTTTTCCAGTGGTCATGTACGGATGTGAGAGTTGGACTGTGAAGAAAGCTGAGCACCGAAGAATTGATGCTTTTGAACTGTGGTGTTGGAGAAGACTCTTGAGAGTCCCTTGGACTGCAAGCAGATCCAACCGGTCCATCCTGAAGGAGATACGTCCTGGGTGTTCATTGGAAGGACTGATGCTGAAGCTGAAACTCCAATACTTTGGCCACCTCATGCGAAGAGTTGACTCATTGGAAAAGACCCTGATGCTGGGAGGGATTGGGGGCAGGAGGAGAAGGGGACAACAGAGGATGAGATGGCTGGATGGCATCACCGACTCGATGGGCATGAATGTGAGTAAACTCCGGGAGTTTGTGATGGACAGGGAGGCGTGGCATGCTGCGATTCATGGGGTGGCAAAGAGTCGGACATGACTGAGCGACTGAACTGACCTGAAACATGCTAACTGATTAGTATTTCAGTTCAACAGCAATTACTGACTGGTTGCAGCCTACTGGTAGGACACCAGGCAGGAAGGTGTCACACAGTAACAGTGGATGCTCTAAACCTCAGGTGAGGCAGGTGTGGCTCACAGGCAGCTTTTTACAGTCCCGCCTGGCAACCTATGGGCTTCCCATGTGACTCAGTGGGTAAAGAACCTGCCTGCAATGTAGAAGATGCCAGAGGTATAGGTTCGATTCCTGGGTCAGGAAGATCCCTTGGAGAAGGGCATGGCAACCCACTCCAGTATTCTTGCCTGGAGAATCCCATGAACAGAGGAGGCTGGTGGGCTACAGACCATGGAGTTGCAGAGTTGGATGTGACTGAAGCGCCTGAGCACAGCACGGTACAGCTGGTGACCTACAAATGTGACTGATACCACATTCCCAGCATCCCACAGAGGGAAAACAAAGGGACTCCTGAGACAAGCATCTGTTTAATCAGTCACCTTTCCTCCTGGGAGGGAACATGTTTTACTTCAATGGAACAACTAAGGGAGAATTCAAAACAGAGTGAAGGTGTTGGAATTCTGAGCTGGATGGTGCAGAAAGTACCTGGAGACCAAAAGACTTCTGGACAGTTCCATGTAGGTAGCACTTACTATGTACCAGGCACTTCACTAAGTTGCTTTACATGCATGAGCTTATTTAATCCTTACTGCAACACTTGAAGAAGAGGAAGAAACCTTAACGTTAGTACCACCGATTCTCTTTGCAGGTAAATATAGAGGACTAAAATTAGCAAGACTAAAATAGTAAGGTATTCCAAGGGGGTAAGGGGGACTTCAGTGGCAGACATTGAAACTGGAGTAAATATGGTAGATAAAGGAAAGATCCCTTTTAACTGAAGTATAGTTGATTTACCATGTTGTGTTACATTTGTGGTATACAGCTAAGTGATTCAGATATATACACATAGATCCTCTGTCCATAGGGATTCTCCAGGCAAGAATACTGGAGTGGGTTGCCATGCCCTCTTCCAGGGGATCTTCCCAATCCAGGGATCAAACCCAGGTGTCCACATTGCAGGCAGATTCTTTATCATCTGAGCCACCAGAGAAGCCCAAGAATACTGGAGAGGGTAGCCTATCCCTTCTCCCTTCTCCAGTGGATCTTCCCGGACCAGAAATCAAATCAGGGTCTCCTGCATTGCAGGTGGATTCTTTACCAGCTGAGCTACTAGGGAAGTCCATACATACACATACACATACATACATACACACACACACACACACCCCTACACTTTTCAAGGTCTTTTCCCTTTTATATTATCACAAAATATTGAGTATATTTCCCTGTGCTATACAGTAGGTCCTTGTTGGTTATCTATTTTCTAGATAGTGTGTATATGTTATCTGAAACTCCTATTTATTCCTTCCCCACCTTTCCCCTTTGGTAACTGTATAAGGTAAAGATTATAAGGTAGTGTCTATTCAGCAGTCCATTTTTCACCTTAAGGATGAGAAATGCATAAGTTTAACACTAGCACCTTATTTCAGTGGATTACTTTTGAATTCTAAATTTGACCAATTAAGATTATTTTCCACCTGATTAATATTCATCACAAATTCTAATAGCAACCGGAAATATTTACAGTGATTAAGTCTGCTTTGCCAAAAAATCCCTTCACATATCTCTTTGTATCAGGATATGACACCTGCAGTCACAAAATAAAATTGAGTTCTGACACTGACTTGAGTTAGAGAAAAAGAAAGGGGGAGCACAAACATGAAACTAAAGAAAGGCTAGAAATGAAAATTCAGCCATGCAGAAAGACCCAGAAGCCAAACAAATGAGGAGATGTCATCTCCAGGTGCTAATGGCACTACCAGCTCGCAAAGCCACCCAGGGTGCAGAATTGGTAGGAAAGAGCTAAGTAAATAGGATATTTCTTTTGGAAATGAAAGAAGGCCAGGGTGACACTGCTTCCCATTTTAGACAACAAGTCAGTAAACTTGAATTTTCTGCAAGATATTCATAGCCTAGAGCAGGATTTTCAAACAGGGTGCCAGGCCATCTTTGTCCCAACATTGCCTGTCAGCATGGGAAGTGAGGAAAAGTGATTTGCAACAATTTATCATAAATAAGAAACAGAAATTTAAAATCATTTACTTCTTGAATGTCAGGAAGAATGGTTTCAAGGTTACCCTAATTATAAATTCCCTCTCATTCATTGTCATTTCCTCCTGGAGAGGGAGGGGAAGAAGTGAAGGTAGACTATGGGGATTAATTGCCAACAACTTATGGCCTCTTATATCTATTCTGCAGCCCATATTGAGACATCATAAATGATGTAGGATGCTAGCTCACCTGAGCACACATGGAGACACTCTTCATCATGTAAACTGTAGCACACACACAAAAAACTAAAACAACAGGTCTAAAGCAGCTTCCCAACTTGAATGCACCCAAGGAATGACCACAGCAACTTTCTCCAAGCCTCCCCCAAACCTCTACAAGCTCCCACACGCTTTGCCACAATTGGAGCAATTTTCTCCTTCCTTTCATCCCCACTGTCTGTCCTTCACTTCTATTATTTGAGATTAAGAACACATCTAACCAACTATCTTATCATTTGAGAGGACAAATAGCACTTTAGATTATTTGATTAACTTGCCATCAAGGTCAGTAGGGACTTTTTGAGTCCCCTGCTGGGTACTCCACTCACCACTCATACATGCTACGGAAGATGGGGAAGGGTAACGTTGAATGCTATCAGACACAGTTTTTGCAAGATATCATGGATATTTTGTGGGAAATGTGAAATTTAATAACAGGGACTATTTGGTAGGGCGGCCTTACCTTAAAGTTTGCCTGGGACAGGTTCAGTTTCTGCCTGTCAGCTTGGCTTATTGAATCATACTCTGATTCACTGTCAAGACTGATCAAGTTTGGATGAGGAATATACCCTATGCAGTAACGAGGGTGCTGTCTCTCAGATTTGAATATTGACTCCAATTCATTTTGGCCAGATGACCTGGAGAAATTTCTTAGCCAATCACTATGTAAAGTAGGAAGAATAATAGTACTTATTTTATGGAAATCACTGTGGGGATTAAAGACATAAATACATGCAAAGCACTTAGGAGAGAACCTGGCATGGAGCAATGGCCACAATTATTATCAGTTAAGACAAATCAATTAAGATCATGCATTATCTGCTCTAAGCAACTTCCTTGAATCTACTCTGAACCCAAACACTTACCTCCAAGACTGGTTCAGGTTCCTTTCATTATATTTCTATACTGACAGAGGCACACAGACCCACACATACCCCTCTAGTCACCAAGGCAATAATCAAGTCAATTATTATTTACTGAAAGTCACCTCTTATATACCAGACACAGTACCAAGCACAATTTAAGGGCATGTCTCTTCCTGAAGACAGAATTGCTTCACTCATCTTATCCATCTTGCCTAATACATAGTTTGCTCTCAAATACTTGTTGAACTGACTTAAAGGGAAGAAAGAAGAGGAATAGAACTGCCTTCCCCTGGAGTAATGAGGAAGGTTTCACAGAGAAAGTGGGACTTACATCAGGTATTAAAATGTGGGAGAGTTTTGACAGGCAGGGGAGAGAGTGCCATTCTCCATGTGGCAAAGTACAACAGCTATTAAACTAAAAAAGAAGGTGAAAATGCTTTATAAATCTGAGAGCCTTGTACATACCTAATTATAAGCAAAACAGAGAAATGGAAGTCAGAGTGACATTTGCAGAAAATCTGCCAATAAGTTGATAATTTTACCTTTTCCCTAACTGGCCTCTACAGAGAAACCTGAAATTCACCCCATTGGCTCCCTACTGTCAAATAATTCACCTAAACCAGGAGGGCTGAAACAATGGGTGTCTCTTAGCAGATATGTGTACTGCAGAAACCTCTGAGAAGTTGTAGGTAAATCAAAATTTTCCAAGCCCAAGCAAATCTGAAAGGCATGGAAGTAGCTATTCAGTGATATTGCAGAATGAGTTCTACTGTAATGTGAAAGTAATATATTAATAGAGGAAATCACACTCTTTAATTTCTGTTGTTTCTAAACTTGACCTTGCTTTCAAAGAGAGTGTTCTGTAAAATCAAGGCAAAGTAACATCTCTTATTTTGCATCTCTCTCCCTTTCTCCCAGCCCATCTCTCTTTCCATGTCTGTCTCTCTCTCTCACACACACACACACCTGCCAGTAAGTCAAATCTTGTAAATCCCATCAATTTCCAACAACAAAAAATAGCCTGTCTTCCCTGCCCTCCCACCCAGAAATATCTAGGTTGAGCTGCAAGCAGATTTTAAAAAGAAATTATATAAGAGTTGCATTTCTAAAAATGTGCAGAAATATCCTCACCCTTAAACATGAACATAAAGTACTTGTCAGAGTGTATGGCAAATACTAAATATTCCATAAATGTCCTTATTTGTAGTAATATCATTATTAAATAAAAATAATAGAAAATAGATACTAACAAACAGACCTTGAGACTTAATTCCTCAAGACAGGTAATGAATGGTACACTCTCAGGATAAGATATAGAAATAAAACCATTTGGGGGACAATATCTGAAATATCAGCTACTTTCTCAAAGCCAAGCAAAGAAAAGAGAAAGGGAATTATAGCTGGATCAGTTATATGATCCTAGAGAAGGAGCCGGTTATCAACTGTACAGAAGCACTGCCAAATAAGCCTGTGTCATTGTGCTTTGGGCATGAATGGTTGAGAGGTACCCCGCCAATACACAGTCCACACATGATGTAGGAAAGGAGAAACTACAAAGTCAAATACTATGCGCTAACAAGCGTGCGCTAAAACTTAACAATCCAGCAACACTTGGTCTATTGACCTGATATTGTCCTGGGGACACCGAGTTAACTCTAATATCAAGGAGTTTAGAATTTCAAAATTGAAAGGAACTGAGAAAACATATGGACCAGATTAGACATGAATGACCCTATAGTGATTCAAAAGATAATTCTAAAAAATAACCTTTGGGATATAATTTTTAAATGCTTTCTTGGACTTTCATGGCAACTTTCACAGTTGTAATGGTTGAAAACAAATTTGAAATAGTGTAATTGTTTGGGCCTTTGAAAGCCAGATCACCATAAAGAACCTTCATAGTAAAGCACATCACCAGGTTCAGAGGAAGTTCACAAACATGCAATTGTAATTTGAATTGCTGAAGTCAAAAGAAATATACTTGGCTCTCACTGTAATAAAAATATCTTACTAAAAAAAAAGATCACTGAAAATGCAATAACAAAGCATTAAGGGAGATTGATCTAATTTAGGAAAAATTGGAGGAGAAGAGTGAAAGAAAAACATCAGAAATCCAAACACATGCTCTCTAGCCCCAGAAGAGAACTGTAGCATTGAATTTAATATAGGTAAATTTCACTTTGGGCCCCAAGAAATACCTCACAAAAATAACACAGGTTTTGTGAGGAAAAAGCTACAGCAGCGTATATATTCTGATTTAAAAATGCAAAGGTGCCCAGACCTCTGTGGCTTTAAGGCAAAAGTACGAATAAGAAAACTATTTGTCTAAGAGTTGTAAGCAGCCTACATAATTATTCAAAAATAGGAAAGATGCACATGGAATTAAAAAATGCTAATAATGCATAGAAATGTTCATCTTGTGTCAAGTGAAAAAAGCGATTTATAAGAGTCTATCACAGTTTTGTATCAAAACTACAAAATTATGCATATTTATGTTTATTTTGTGCAAAGAAAGAAATAAAAGTAAACACACCAAAAAGTTACTAGTTATCTCTGGGATAGTTATCTGTGCACATATAAGTATACATAACAAAATGTTCCTGTATATGTAAGTACTTTGTAGGCAAGAGGTACTTGATATATATGTTATTGTTGTTCAGTTGCCAAGTCCTGTCTGACTCTGTGACCCCATGGACTGCAGCATGCCAGGCTCCTCTATCCTCCACAATCTCCTGGAGTTTGCTCAGATTCCTGGGCATTGAGCTGGTGATTCTATGTAACCATCTCATCCTGTGCTGCACCCTTCTCCTGTTGTCCTCAATCTTTCTCAGCATCAGCATCCTTTCCAGTGAGTCAGCTCTTCACATCAATGGTCAAAGTATTGGAGCTTCAGCTCCAGCACCAGTCCTTCCAATGAATATTCAGGATTGATTTCCTTTAGGATAGACTGGTTGGATCTCCTTGCAGTCCAAGGGACTTTCAGAGTCTTCTCCAGCATCACAATTTGAATGCATCCATTCTTCTATGCTCAACCTTCTTTATGATCAAAATCTCACATCTGTACCTGACTACTGGAAAAACCATAGCTTTGACTATATGGACCTTTGTCTGTAAAGTGATGTCTTGGCTTTTTAGTACTGTCTAAGTTTGTCATAGCTTTCCTTCCAAGAAGAAAATATCTTTTATTTCACGGCTGCAGTCACCACCTGCAGTGATTTTGGAACCCAAAAATAAAACCTGTCAGTGCTTGCACATTTTCCCCTTTCATTTGCCATAAAGTGATATACTATGTAGATAAAAAGTACCATGTATGTAAAAGTATAAGAAGTACCAGAAAGTTAATAGTTATCTCTGGGTTGGATTATAAATGAAATTTGCTTTCTCCTTTACATTAATATATATTCATATTACACACAAGTTAAATAGTAAACATGTATATCTTTTACGACAAGAAAAACTTGAAATAGTTGGGCTAAAGTGTATAACATTTATTACAAGTTCTATAGGAACTAACATCAAAGTTTAGCAGTTAGTTCAATCACTCAGTCATGTCCGGCACTTTGCAACCCCATGAGCCACAGCATTCCAGGCTTCCCTGTCCATCACCATCCCCTGGAGTTTACTCAAACTCATGTCCATCGAACCGGTGATGCCATCCAACCATCTCATCCTCTGTTGTCCCCAGTTCCTCCTGCCTTCAATCTTTCCCAGTATCAGGGTCTTTACCAATGAGTCAGTTCTTTGCATCAGGTGGCCAAAGTATTGGAGCCAAAGTATTGGAACACCAAAGTTTAGTAAGAACAAATCTGAGTCAGTTCTAGGGAGTTGAATGAACCTAGAGCATGTTGTACTTAATAGTCAGAGAGAGAAAAACAAACATTGCATATTAACATATATATATATATATGTATATATATGGAATCTAGAAAAATGGTATTGATGAGTCTATTTTCAGGGAAGGACTGGAGGCAGATATGGAGAATGGATTTGTGAACACAGTAGGGGAAGGAGTTCAGTTCAGTTCTGTTCAGTCGCTCAGTCATGTCTGACTCTTTGCGACCCCATGAATCGAAGCACGCCAGTCCTCCCTGTCTATCACCAACTCCTGGAGTTTACCCAAACTCATGTCCATTGAGTCAGTGATGCCATCCAACCATCTCATCCTCTGTCGTCCCCTTCTCCTCCTGCCCTCAATCTTTCGCAACATCAGGGTCTTTTCAAATGAGTCAGCTCTTCGCATCAGGTGGCCAAAGTACTGGAGTTTCAGCTTCAACATCAGTCTTTCCAGTGAACCAGGACTGATCTCCTTTAGGATGGACTGGTTGGATCTCCTTGCAGTCCAAGGGACTCTCAAGAGTCTTCTCCAACACCACAATTGAAAAGCATCAATTCTTCAGTCCTCAGCTTTCTTTATAGTCCAACTCTCATATCCATACATGGCCACTGGAAAAACAATAGCCTTGACTAGATGGACCTTTGTTGGCAAAGTAATGTCTCTGCTTTTTAATATGCTGTCTAGGTTGGTCATAACTTTTCTTCCAAGGAGTAAGCGTCTTTTAATTTCATGGCTGTAGTCACCATCTGCAGTGATTTTGGAGCCCCCAAAAATAAAGTCTCCCACTGTTTCCACTGCTTCTCCACATATTTGCCATGAAGTGATGGGACCAGATGCCATAATCTTAGTTTTCTGAATGTTGAGCTTTAAGCCAACTTTTTCACTCTCCTCGTTCACTTTCATCAAGAGGCTCTTTAGTTCCTCTTCACTTTCTGCCATAAGGGTGGTGTCATCTGCATATCTGAGGTTATTGATATTTCTCCTGGCAATCTTGATTCCAGCTTGTGCTTCATCCAGCCCAGTGTTTCTCATGATGTACTCTGCATATAAGTTAAATAAGTAAGGTGACAATATACACCCTTGATGTACTCCTGTTCCTATATGGAACCAGTCTATTGTTCTACGTCCAGTTCTAACTGCACTTCCTGACCTGCATACAGATTTTTCAAGAGGCAGGTCAGGTGGTATGGTATTCCCATCTCTTTCAGAATTTTCCACAGTTTACTGTGATCCACGTAGTCTTTGGCATATTCGATAAAGCAGAAATAGATGTTTTCTGGAACTCTCTTGCTTTTTCAATGATCCAGTGGATGTTGGTAATTTGATCTCTGGTTCCTCTGCCTTTTCTAAAACCAGCTTGAATATCTGGAAGTTCACAGTTTACATCTTGCTGAAGCCTGGCTTAGAGAATTTTGAGCATTACTTTGCTAGTGTGTGAGATAAGCTCAATTGTGCAGTAGTTTGAGCATTCTTTGCCATCACCTTTTTTTGGGATTGGAATGAAAACCAACCTTCTCCAGTCCCATGGCCACTGCTAAGTTTTCCAAATTTGCTGTCAATTGAGTGCAGCACTTTCACAGCATCATCTTTCAGGATTTGAAAGAGCTCAACTGGAATTCCATCACATCCACTAGCTTTGTTCATAGTGATGCTTCCTAAGGCCCACTTGACTTCACATTCCAGGATGTCTGGCTTTAGGTGGGTGATCACACCATCGTGATTATCTGGATCATGAAGATCTTTTTTGTAGAGTTCTTCTGTGTACTCTTGCCATCTCTTCTTAATATCTTCTGCTTCTGTTAGTTCCACATCATTTCTGTCCTTTATTGCACCCATCTTTGCATGAAATATTCCCTTGTTATCTCTAATTTTCTTGAAGAGTTCTCTCATCTTTCCCATTCTATTATTTTCCTCTATTTCTTTGCATTGATCACTGAGGAAGGCTTTCTTATCTCTCCTTGCTATTCTTTGTAACTCTGTATTCAAATGGGTATATCTTTCCTTTTCTCCTTTGCTTTTTCTCTTCTTTTCACAGCTATTTGTAAGGCCTCTTCAGACAGCCATTTTGCTTTTTTGCATTTCTTTTCCTTGGGGATGGTCTTGTTCCCTGTCTCCTATACAATGTCACGAACCTCCGTCCATAGTTCATCGGGCACTCTGTCTATCAGATCTACTCTCTTAAATCTATTTCTCACTTCCACTGTATAATCATAAGGGACTTGACTTAGATCATACCTGAATGGTCTCATGGTTTTCCCCACTTTTTCAATTTAAATCTGAATTTGGCAATAAGGAGTTCATGATCTGAGCCATAGTCAGCTCCCAGTCTTACTTTTGCTGACTGTATAGAGCTTCTCCATCTTTGGCTGCAAAGAATATAATCAAGCTGATTTCGGTGTTGGCCATCTGGTGACGTCCATGTGTAGAGTTTTCTCTTGTGTTGTTGGAAGAGGGTGTTTGCTATGACCAGTGCGTTCTCTTGGCAAAACTCTGTTAGCCTTTGCCCTGCTTCATTCTGTACTCCAAGGCCAAATTTCCCCATTACTCCAGGTATTTCTTGACTTCCTACTTTTTCATTCCAGTACCCTATAATGAAAAGGACATCTCTTTTGGGTGTCAGTTCTAGAAGGTCTTGTAGGTCATCATAGAACCGTTCAACTTCAGCGTCTTCAGTGTTACTGGTCGGGGCATAGACTTGGATTACTATGATATTGAGTGGTTTGCCTTGGAAATGAACAGAGATCATTCTGTCATTTTTGAGATTGTATCCAAGTACTGATTTTGGAACCTTTTGTTGACCATGATGGCTACTCCATTTCTTCTAAGGGATTCCTGCCCACAGTAGTAGATATAATGGTCATCTGAGTTAAATTCACCCATTCCAGTCCATTTTAGTTTGCTGATTCCTAGAATATCTATGTTCACTCTTGCCATTTCCTGTTTTACCACTTCCAATTTGCCTTATTTTATGGATTTAACATTCCAGGTTCCTATGCATTATTGCTCTTTAAAGCTTCACACCTTGCTTCTGTCACCAGTCACATCCACAACTGGGTGTTGTTTTTGCTTTGGCTCCATCCCTTCATTTTTTCTGGAGTTATTTCTCCACTGATCTCCAGTAGCATATTGGGCACCTGCTGACCTGAGGAGTTCTTCAGTGTCCTATCTTTTTGCCTTTTCATACTTTTCATACTCCAGCTGTGGTGCACTGGAGCAGAAAGCGGCCAAGAGGACATACTCCACATCCAAGGTCAGGAGCATCCGTGGAAAGGAAATACCCCACATCCAAGGTAAGGAGCAGTGGCTGCACTTTGCTGGAGCAGCCATGAAGAGATACCCATGTCCAAGGTAAGAGAAACCCCAATAAGACAATAGGCGCTGAGAGGGGGCATCAGAGGGTAGACAGACTGAAACCACAATCACAGAAAACTAGCCAATCTGATCACATGGACCGCAGCCTTGTCTAACTCAATGAAACTAAGCCATGCCATTTAGGGCCACCCAAGATGGATGGATCATGGTGGAGAGGTCTGACAGAATGTGGTCCACTGGAGAAGGGAATGGCAAACCACTTCAGCATTCTTGCCTTGAGAACCCCATGAACAGCATGAACAGTATGGCGGAAGGAGAGAGTGGAATAAATGGAGACAGTAGCACCAACACATATACACTAGCATGTGTAAAACAGATAGCTGATGGCAAATTTCTATATAACACGGGGAACCCAGCCTTGTGCTCTGTGATGACCTGCAGGGGGAGGATGAGGGGAGGGGAGTGGAGAGGAGGGAGTCTCAAGAGGCCATGTATAATTATGGCTGATTTGTTCTTGTGTGGCAGAAACCAACACAACATTGTACAACAATTTCCTCCAATTAAAAATATTTTTTTAAAAAGTTTAGTAAAGTCACTCAATTACTAGAATTAAGTTTTTCAGAATATTAGGAAAACCTTTTAAAGGACAGCCATCAGGTCAATACTTTGGCTACCTGATGCAAAGAACTGACTCATTAGAAAAGACCCTGATGCTGGGAAAAATTAAAGGTAGGAGGGGGAAGGGGATGACAGAGGATGAGATGGTTGGATGGCATCACTGACTCGATGGACATGAGTTTGAGCAAGCTCTGGGGAAGTCGGTGATGGACAGGGAAGCCTGGTGTGCTGCAGGCCATGGGGTCGCAAAGAGTTGGACATTACTGAACAACTGAACCAAACTGATCACGTCAAAGACTCACTGTTTAGATTCACTGATGAGAAATAAGCTAATCCAAATCCTGATTAATAGGCTGGACCTACCCGCAAAGTAACCTCTGAAAAGCACGCACATGCCCACATCTGCCATATTTACAATTTTGGTCAATGATTTGCATGGACATGTATATTGCATTGGCTGGATATACAGATGACTGATAAGATATTAGTGATGAGAAAAAATGTTAGATAACAGCATTTAAATCCAAAAGGATCACAGCAGGCCAAGAAGTTTTGAGGTAAGTGTCACAAAAAAGTAGATAGATATATAGAGATAAATTTTAAAGTTTTCATTTCTGTCTTTAAAAATCAGTTGCATGTATATAACACACACTGATATTCATTCAACAAAGTATTTAAGGAATCTTACAAACATGCACAAATATAACAAGATAATTTTATATATTAGGTAAAGATGACCAAAACCATGTCCAATTTGTTTGGAGGAAAAAAAAAAGGAGTTTTCTATTGTTGCATAAAACTGTCACTTGTAATGGTGTATCTGCCTTCAGTCCTAGTTGGATTTCAGTTTATATCTTTAAGGTGTTCTCTCTCTCTGTCTTTGTGCCTCTCTCATTTTTGCCTCTGTTTCTAATTGCAGATCACCCTAATTCTCTTATCACAGCATCATAGACAAATGATACAGGAGAGTGCGATGGGCAAGGAAATGTGTTCATCAGTTCATCATCTAAGCCCACACCCTTGCAGTTATGAACCAAAGGGACAAGAAAATTTCCCAACATTTTCAACAGAGAAGACTTAGGATTATTCCAGTTGGCCCAGCTTGCATCACATGCCCACCCATGTGCCCAAGGGTCAGACTGGTCACATGATTACCTGTATGCTAAAAGATGACCAAGGAACCAAGATTGTCTGTCCCAATGAGACCCAAAGGCAGTAAGGTAGGGGTTCCCCAAAGATACTGGAATAAAGGAGATGGAAAAGAGTACATGCAGAGTAAAACTTCAATTAGCATAATGCATTACATAATAGAAGATTATAAAACAAATCGTATATTTTAGTGTGTAAAGGAATATGGGCATCAGAATATCCAAGTCAACAACAATATCAGTAACAGAAATGCCTAGCATACAGTCCTGCATAGTTATTATGTGTGAGCCAAAAGGTACCTCTAAGCTTCCAAATAGTCACAGGAAAGAAAGAACTTAGTTACAAGACACACAGCATCATAAAATAAGGACAAGGCATTCTTGGGATAAATTAGGAATTAAGGTTTAACATATATACACTACTATATATAAAATAGATAACCAACAATGATCTACTGTATAGCACAGGGAACTATACATTTTGTAATAACCTATAAGGGAACAGAATCTGAAAAAGAAGATATACATATTATATATCTGAATACCTATGTCTGAATCACTTTGTTGTACACCTGAAACTAACACAACATTGTAAAGCAATTATACTTCAATAAAATTAATTTTTTTAGGAAAGAAAAGCCATTCTTTCTAAGGAGCTTTAGGTCTTCTTCATTTTGACACTGAACCATGAGGACAATTTCTCTCTTAGATCCTCATAATAAAAACAGTGAGTCCTCTGTGAAGTACCTTAAGCAACATCCTTAACAACATCCCTACAACAGAAACAACAACAAATTTCTCTTGTTTGTTCACTATTGCATCCTTCAATAAGGTAAAAACATAAACAATGGAATAAGCTTAAATACCATTTGACAAAAGTGGTTTTATACAAAATAAGCACCAAGGTCCCAATAGACATTGCTCCAATGAACTGGCAAGATTAAAAGGTATAATTTAGAGCATTTGGAATGATGGATGGACTGAATATCCTTCAGGCAATCCTGAGTTTTTGATAAGGGTTATATAATAGTAGTGTCAAGGTTTTATCTCTTGTCAGAATTTGGAGAGCAGATATACTGCATCTCCAATACAGAATTGACTCATAGGTTCTGACAAGTATCTGGGAAGAAGGCAGCAATAAAGAGGACTTAAGAGGTTTTTTTTTGTGTGTGTGTGTTTTTTTCCTTTTGGACTTAAGAGTTTAGCCAATGCAAAGGCCTGAACAGTCACCTGACCAGAAAAATGTTCCTCAGAAAACAATCTTCTGCCTGTTTCAAAAAAAAAAAGAAAGATGAGTCACTGAAAAATATGCCTGATCTTACAAGTTCATGGCTGTAGGTTTGAGAGCAGCACTTCAGGAAAAACACTTAGGAGCTTTAATTGCCCATAGCTTCAACTGGTATCAGTAGCTCGGAGACATTAGGTGGATTTAAGAGAGTTACAGCATCTAAAACAAGGCAGGGAAGTGTTCCTCTCAATGGACAATGAAAAATACTGTGGGTACCGCTGGGCAGAGGTGAAAGTAGCCAAACTAGAGCATGCTAATGGATAAGTCACTAGGATGGTAAAGAAATCTTGTTAGATAAGACCTGCATAAAAAAATTAGGGAAATCTAAAGAAAATAAGAGGGGAAGAGAGGAGGAGGTGGTAGCTATATTCAACACCTTGCAAGAATTTATCATATACCAACTAACTCCAAAGAACAGAACTAGCCTCAGCATACCTAGCTCAGATGATATATTTTCACTCAGCGTCAAAAGAAGGAGCATTCTAATGGGTCAGAGACATCCAACTGTGTGTATTAGTCACTCAGTCATGTCTGACTCTCTGCAACCCCATGAACTGTAGCCCACCAGACTCCTCTGTCCATGGGATTCTCCAGGCAAGAATACTGGAGTGGGTGGTCATGCTCTTATCCAGGGGATCTTCCTGACTCAGGGATTGAACCAAGGTCTCCCAAAGTGCAGGAGGATTCTTCACCGTCTGAGCCACCATGGAAGCCCAGAGACATCCAAAGTTGGAATGAAACACCTGAGAAGTTAGTAAATCCCAAGGCACTAGGGTTGTTAAGGCAGAGATTAGATGGTTTTCTGTCAGAGATAACTTGTTAATTTCCTTCCAGCCCAGAGATTTTTATGGCTTTAGGAGCCCATTCCCTTATTACTTTAAAAAACACTTATTAAACACCAATTATGCTCTTAGACATTTTTCTACCTGCTAAGGATGCAGCATGGAATAAGACTGATAAGATCTTTCTCTCCATAAAATTTAAAATATAATGAGGAAATAGACAATAAATATTAAGTAAGTAAGTGAACCAGACTATTATAGCTTTTGATGAGCATTATAAAGGAAACAAATAGGATGATGCACAGCATCTGAGGTGAGGTGTGGCCGTGGGTAGAAGGTAGTAGCACTGAGCCTATTTTAGGTGTGTAGTCAAAAGAATAGTATTTTAAGAGGATGATTTTCAGCTAGGATTTGAAGCCAAAGCAGGAACCAGTCACAAAAAAAAAAAAAGAAAACTGTTGGAGGAAGCAACTTTCAGGTGGAGGAAACAGCTAGTTCATATATCCTGAAGCAAGAAAGAGATCAATTTGTTCAACGAATAAAAAGAAAACCAATCTAACTGGGGAATACTGAGTAAGAGAGAAGACTGGGACCCCACAAGGTCAGAGGAAAGAAGAGATACTTGGTATTTTCAAGGGCATTTATGATGAATATTTCTCAAATCCCAGCCTTATAATCAAGCCATTCCTTCCTTTCTAACAATATGCTAAATTTTCATATTCTTGGTATTTGGGGAAAAAGGACCCAATATCCACCCCAGGAGTGTGTCTTGACTGTATTAAGCCAACCACAATGATCCCATTCCATTGTCTACACTTTTTATAGGAAAGCACAGGAACCAAGTCAAGTCACTTCAAGACAACAACACTTCATTCTTATACTTTGGTCAAATTGTTCCAGGAGTACACTCTCTCTTTCTTCTTAGGACTTAAAAGTCAAAGGCATGCGGCTGCTCACAGACATTCCCAGACCACAAAGGAAGGTTTAGCCTCAAATAAAAGCAACACTGTACAAATGAAGCCAAAAAATGAAGATAAAGAAAATTGTGCATGATCCTATCACTGATTTACTGCACCAAGCTTCTCTCAAAATCAGTCCTACATTTGGACTTTTCAGTTGCTTGAGTCAATATGTTTCCTCTGTTGTTTAAACCAGTTCAGTTTCCTACTATTCAACATATAAAATCTCTAATTAATATACAATGTAAGGAGCTTCAATTTTATCCTATGAACAAGAGAGGCTCTTGGAGACATTTAAGCTTGGAACAGAAAAATTTTCTTAACATTTTTTGCTTTTTTAAACTACTCTAAAAGTTAATTTCTATTAATAAGAGAATTCCAAAAACAAAACAAAACAAAAAAAAAAGAGAGAATTCCAAATTTTATATTCAGTGGCCAACTAATACATTTATTCCTTCATCTGTACATTTATTGTTTTAGAGTGCCACATCTTTTTTCTTTCCTTTTTCTCTCATTTTATCCAAACTTTTGTCTTCAGCTCCTGCATGGATTAGGGTACTACTCGTAGAAACAGGAAAGACTGGAGACAAAACAAGTTTTGAGGGCAGTGGGGAATTCAAGAGTTCAGTTATGGACACAATGGGCTTCCTTGGTGGCTCAGTGGTAAAGAAGCTATCTGCAATGCAGGATATGTGGGTTCAGTCCCCTGGGGAAGGAAGTGGCAACTTACTCCAGTATTCTTGTGTGTGGAGAATCCCATGAACAGAGGAGCCTGGCAGGCTACAGGCCATGGGATCTCAAAGAGTTGGACACAACTTAGCGACTAAACAACAAAATGGCCAAGATTAGTCTGAAATGTGGATTAGATATTTAGACAAAATTGTCAACTTGGCCCTTGGATTTAGAAGATCAGATCACAAGAAAGAGTTTGAAACTGGGGATACACACTTTGACATCACCAGCATATTAAAAAACAGTATTTAAAAATGTGGAACTTTGTAGTGCAAAAGCTTTTAAGTTTCATTAGGTCCCATTTGTTTAGTTTTGCTTTTATTTCCAATATTCTGGGAGGTGGGTCATAGAGGATCTTGCTTTGATTTATGTCGGAGAGTGTTTTGCCTATGTTCTCCTCTAGGAGTTTTATAGTTTCTGGTCTGACATTTAGATCTTTAATCCATTTTGAGTTTATTTTTGTGTATGGTGTTAGAAAGTGTTCTAGTTTCATTCTTTTACAAGTGGTTGACCAGTTTTCCCAGCACCACTTGTTAAAGAGGTTGTCTTTTTTCCATTGTATATCCTTGCCTCCTTTGTCAAAGATAAGGTGTCCATAGGTTCGTGGATTTATCTCTGGGCTTTCTATTCTGTTCCATTGATCTATATTTCTGTCTTTGTGCCAGTACCATACTGTCTTGATGACTGTGGCTTTGTAGTAGAGTCTGAAGTCAGGCAGGTTGATTCCTCCAGCTCCATTCTTCTTTCTCAAGATTACTTTGGCTATTCGAGGTTTTTTGTAGGAAACTATAAGTAAGGTGAAAAGACAGCCCTCAGATTGGGAGAAAATAATAGCAAATGAAGAAACAGACAAAGGATTAATCTCAAAAATATACAAGCAACTCCTGAAGCTCAATTCCAGAAAAATAAATGACCCAATCAAAAAATGGGCCAAAGAACTAAACAGACATTTCTCCAAAGAAGACATACAGATGGCTAACAAACACATGAAAAGATGCTCCACATCACCCATTATTAGAGAAATGCAAATCAAAACCACAATGAGGTACCATTACACGCCAGTCAGGATGGCTGCTATCCAAAAGTCTACAAGCAATAAATGCTGGAGAGGGTGTGGAGAAAAGGGAACCCTCTTACACTGTTGGTGGGAATGCAAACTAGTACAGCCACTATGGAAAACAGTGTGGAGATTCCTTAAAAAACTGGAAATAGAACTGCCATATGACCCAGCAATCCCACTTCTGGGCATACACACTGAGGAAACCAGATCTGAAAGAGACACGTGCACCCCAATGTTCATCGCAGCACTGTTTATAATAGCCAGGACATGGAAGCAACCTAGATGCCCATCAGCAGATGAATGGATAAGGAAGCTGTGGTACATATACACCATGGAATATTACTCAGCCATGAAAAAGAATTCATTTGAACCAGTCCTAATGAGATGGATGAAGCTGGAGCCCCTTAAACAGAGTGAAGTAAGCCAGAAAGATAAAGAACATTACAGCATACTGACACATGTATATGGAATTTAGAAAGGTGATAACGATAACCCTATATGCAGAACAGAAAAAGAGACACAGAAATACAGAACAGACTTTTGAACTTTGTGGGAGAATGTGAGGGTGGGATATTTCAAAAGAACAGCATGTATGCTATCTATGGTGAAACAGATCACCAGCCCAGGTGGGATGCACGAGACAAGTGCTCCGGCCTGGTGCACTGGGAAGACCCAGAGGAATCGGGTGGAGAGGGAGGTGGGAGGGGGGATCGGGATTGGGAATACATGTAAATCCATGGCTGATTCATATCAATGTATGACAAAACCCACTGGAAAAAAAAAATAAAATTAATAAAAAATAATAATAATAAAAATAAATAAATAAATAAAAATGTGGAACTACACAAAATCACCAGGGCAATGAAATTTCTGCTATCAGTCTAAGGAACCGACATATCCCCAGCCACAGATCCTAGCAGCTTGTAATGAGGAACAGAAAAACCACAGGCCCACACTTTAGCTGCCTTCACTTTAGACAGCTAAAGTGAAGATCACCACAGGGGTAGATCACTACTGCCTCTTATGACAGCACCAACAATTAGCTGCAAAGTACAGTAATGTTTTATGAAGTCAACCTCTAAAAATTTGTAACAACTACTCTATCCAAATAGTTAAGATCTGCTTTGTCTAGAGAATGCCATAAATCCAAAGGACATTTTTATTGAGGCAGAGTTAATGTATTAATACAATATTTAGTTTCAGGTATACAACACAGTGATTCACAATTTTAAAGATTATATTCTGTTTATGATTATTATAAAACATTGGCTAAAAAAAAAAAAAAACATTGGCTATATTCCCCCTGCTGTACAATATATCCTTGTAGCTTATTCATTTTACACATAGTAGTTTTTACCTGTCAGTCTCTTACTCCTAACTCACCCCTTCCCCCTTCTCCTCTCTGCACTGGTAACCACTGTTCTCTGTATATGTGAGTCTGTTTCTTTTGGCTTTATTCACTAGTTTGTTGTATTTTTGTCGATTCCAATTTTATAAGTGATATCATAAGGTATTTCCCTTTCTCCAATTTATTCTCTCAGCATACACCCTCCAAGTCCACCCATATTGTGACAAATAGCAAAATTTCATTCTTTCTATGATTGAGTGGGCTTCCCTCATAGCTCAGTTGGTAAAGAATGCACCTGCAATGCATGAGACCCCAGTTCGATTCCTAGGTCAGGAAGATCCACTGGAGAAGGGATAGGCTACTCACTCCAGTATTTTTGGGCTTCTCTTGTGGCTCAGCTGGTAAAGAATCCATCTGCAATGTTGGAGACCTGGGTTTGATCCCTGGTTCGGGAAGATCCCCTAGAGAAGGGAAAAGCTACCCACTCCAGCATTGTGGCCAAGAGAATTCCATGGACTATATAGCCCATGGGGTCACAAAGAGTCGGACACGACTGAGCGACTTTCACTTTCACTTTCATTTATGATTGAGTAGTTTCTCCTTTATTCATTCATCTGTTGACAGCCACTAAGGTTGCTTTCAGATCTTGGCATGGTAAATAATGCTGTGATGAACATTGGGATGCTTATATCTTTTCAAATTAGTGCTTTTGGTTTTTTTGTGTTCTTTGCATAAATATCCTGGAGTGAAATTGCTGGGTCATATGGTCATCCTATTTTCAGTACTGGCTCAAAAATAGACACATACAACAAGGATGCAGAATAGGCAGCCCCAAAGTAAACCCATGCACTTATGATCAAAAGAAATTTGATGGTAAGTTGTTAGAAACAATCAAGTTTCCATGAGAAGGAGTGTAACTGACAAAATAATTGAGTTGAATGGAAATAAGAAAATAAAAGGTTCCCAGTGAGAAATGTTTGCTAAAAATGAAATCATATTGAGAAGCACCAAGTTATAAGATGTAGGTATGATCCACACCTATGACTCCATTTTCATCTGATGAAGTGCTTTTGTGATAGAAGTAGTATAAAACTCTTTAAAATGAGGCACACACAACAAGATTTCAGCTCTCCTTCCATCTTCTTGACGAGAATGCATCACAGCAGAAGATTCTGAATGTTCTGAAGAATTGTATTTTCTTTGACCTTACTCTATTTTTAAAATCCAAAATGACTAATACATTTATATTGTACCATGATTTCCTTCAGAAGTGAAACAAGAGGGGGCACTTTGGACGAGAGATTGAAAGTGCACATAGCATAACAGGCAGAAACAGGTCATGGCCAACACAGGTGACTTTGGCTAATCAGGTTGATAGATCAGGTACCTGAAGTGGACTTTCAAATCTCAGATTAGCCTGAAGAGGCAGAGTAGTAATGTGTATAGAATTCTGAGACTACACAGTCATTCTAGCACTCAATAAATTCTTTGACTTTAGACATCTTATTCCCTTAAGTTCCAAAAGGTATTTAAGCAACTTTGTTTCCCAGGCCTCTTATGAAGCAGAGGATAGAGAAAATAATGAAAAAGCCCATAAATGAAAGTATTTACTACTTGTGTCCATTTGAAATCAGTCACCATATTAGACTGCTAAGAGAGCCCTAACAAAATATCACCAACTGTTGTGGCTTAAATAACAGAAATTGATTTTGTCACAGTTCTGGAAGATGGAAGTAAAAGATCAAGGTACCAGTTGGTTTAGTTTCTCCAGAGGCATGTCTCCTTGGCTCACAGATGACCACCTTCTGTGATCTCACATGGCCTTCTCTGTCTGTACCAGCACTCCCGGTATCTCTTCCTTTTCTTAGAAGGACACTAGTCCTGTGAGATTAGGGTTCCATCCTTAAGACTTTATTTTACATTAATTACCTCCTTCTATATATCTCTAAACATAGTCACATGGAGGGTTAGGGCTTCAATTTATGAGTATAAGGGTATAAAAATCAGCCTATAACAGCCATCTATTCCTAAATGGCTGCCTTTTAAATAGTAGCTCACAAACTCATCCTCACTACTGTTGATTCACTTTTGACCATCACTGCCTTCATCCAGACAATCCCAAAAGCTTTAAAGCAATCTGCCTCAGGCACTCAGGGCTGGTGCACTGGGATGACCCCAAGGGATGGGATGGGGAGGGCAGTGGGAGGGGGGTTCAGGATAGGGAATACATGTACACCCATGGTGTACATTGATTCAGGTCAATGTATGGCAAAAACCACCACAATATTGTAAAGTAATTAGCCTCCAATTAAAATAAACACATCAATTAAAAAAATCTGTCTCTAGACAGCCTTTTCTCCATATATCCTCAACAAGATTGCCAAAGCACTGTTTTAAATGAAACTCTACAGAATGAGGGGGCTTCCCAAGTGGCTCAGTGGTAAAGAATCTGCCTGCCAATACAGGAGACAAAGGAGACGCAGGTTTAGTCCCTATGTCAGGAAAATTCCCTGGAGAAGGAAATGGCAACCTGCTCCCATATTCTTGTCTGGAAAATTCCATGGACACAGGAGCTTGGCGGGCTACAGTCCATGGAGTCACAGAGAGATGGACATGACTGAGTGAGGATACCCGCATGCTACAGAATGAGGCTGAAGCCCCTAACGTGGTGGTAAGGCCTATTGTCACCTGAATCCTCCTGTCTCCCCATCTTCCTTACTGTCCACTCCATTTGAACACTGACATACTCCTTTATGACCAGCTGCCTTGCAATTCCCCTTATATCCAGCACCTGACTCCTCCACTTGGACTACCGTTTCTCCTCTCTCAAGTACCTTGCCATCTTCAAAGCTGGGACCAGTATCATTAACTCTGTAAAGTCTCACTGTCCCCTAGACAGGTTTAATCTCTTTCTCAGTAAATCTCTTTAAGTCATGCCAGTTTCTATTACTGTTATTGCAGTGCAACTTGCCTCCCTTTCTAGACTATAAACACCCTGGGTACATAGTAGCTGCCATCTATGTCCTTCTACATTTTTAAGTCTCAATGAAATTGTATATTATTAAAAACATGCTGCAGTCCACGGGGTCACAAAGAGTCAGACACGACTGAGGGGCTGAACTGAACTGAAAAACATATAATTATACAGATGAAAAGTACATATTGCACTGATTCCTCAACTAATGGGTATTGTCTACAATACTCAAAAGGTTGCAAATACATAAGCAGTCTTTGGCTCCGCTCTGTCTCTGTATAATACTGCCCCAAGCCCCACCAATGGATCTGTGATGTCAAACAGGCTTGAGATCTTGAAGGTCAGACTCAACAAACTTCATTTAGAAACTGGTTCCAACTAAGGCATTCTTGAGGGCATAGCTTCATGATGTTTTTTTTTTCATGACACAGGGACTATCCAGAATCTTAAAACTTGGCTATATCTAGAAAAAGATATCTAGATATATATGAATACACTGTACTACTCAAAGACTACCAAACCAACCAGTAAGATGCTGCTGGAATATATTTAAATTATGAAGTATAATAATCTAATCATTCCCACTTGGTTCACTGCATTCTCATTCCTCTCATTTATTCTGAGAGTGCTCACACCCAAACCCTGCTCCAGCCAGCCCCACCTTCCCGTCACCCAACTCACACTAAAGCAGAAAAATAAAACAAAACCAAACAAGAACTAATCAGATCTAAGTATGAGATAACGATTCTCTTCCCAGAGGCAAGCCTGGACAGAGACATTTAACATCTTAGAGCCACACTGTCCAACACACAGCCACATGGTATTCTTCCAAATTGAGATGTGCTACAAGTGTAAATTACAAGTGGGATTTCAGATTAAGTGGGGAAGAATCAATGTAAAACATCTTGTTAATAATTCTAAATTAATTACATGTTGAAATTATAATATTTTGGATACAGCAGATTACATAAAATGTAGTACTGATTGCAGCTGTGTTGGGAAAAAATGCTACTAGTAATTATCAATGTATCTGTCTGTGGCTCTTGTGTGAAGGGTGGAAAGAGGCGAAAATCACAGCTAAAAAATAGAAAGTCCATAATAATTAAACACATTTAAATTGAATAAGTTATTTAAAATCAGTATGTTAGGATAAAAGGACCTTAAGTCCCAAAGAGACTGCAGTAACATATGTAGAGAAAAGATGACCTTTTATTTGTAGCAGAGCTAAAACAGAACACAAACTGGGTAACAAATACTATGGAAATAGTAATGTATAAGTTTTCTTTGTTTCCATGAAAATGAACTATTAGTCTGCTTTCTTTTGCCTTGAAATAAAATATCCATTGCTCAAAACTTGTTAAAATATTCACAAATAACTTACTTTCCCTGAAAGCTCCATTTGCTTCTTTCAAACAAAAGAATAAGGGGACTTCAAATGTTATGATTACACATACACAGATACAAGTGTCAGTTGTGGAATACCAGAAAAATACAAATAGCTAATGGATTCTAGAGTAGAGTATAGCTAAGAAAACCCTATCTCCTTTAAACTGTTACTCAGGAACAAAAGGGCACATGATAAAACATTTTTCACACACTGAAAAAATGATTTAAAATAAAAAAATCCTTCCTATTCTTCATAATTAACCTAGAGAACACCATGTCAGGTGACATTTACAAATAGACATTTCAAACAACACCCAGGATCTAAAGAAATATTAGCTGAGAAAAAGTTCTCAACCCATGAAGAGAAAATAGTTCCCAGCTGAGGATGCTCAGCTTTCACACATGGTACAATGTTGCAATGTTTGATACTTTAAATTATCCCCAGAAGCTTTTAACTACCCTCATTTAAAAGGAGGAGGACAGGTTTCCATATGAATTCTTCATATTCTTTGAAGAGATTCATGTGTTTTTACTTAATAAAATCCAAATGCAGCTTTTGGTGGGGGGTGCGGGGTGGGGGGTGGGCGTAGGTGTGGGGAAGAATGCCCTTGCTCTTTGGGTAACATAAAAATTATCTAGCAGGACAAGAGGTTATCTGGGGAAACTGCTAAAACCATTGGGAATAACTGAGATTTGGTTGTTAGGTCCTGGGACCTTAGCCTGTTCTGAGTGTTGATCACAGAGTAGATGGTCTAGTGGGAAAACTGGACCCTGCCTTTGGCTCAGGCAGGACGGATATGGGTGCTATTATAAGCAGTGGGAGAAAAAATGGTGGTAAGTTGAACATTTATGCTTAACTGTCCAGCAACTAAACATACTCACATTTTGGCAATGATCTCAAGATTGGTTGGAGGCAGAATGCTAACTCAATGGACATGAATTGAGCAAATTCCAGGAGATAGTGGAGGACAGAGGAGCCCGGTGTGCGGCAGTCCACGGAATCACAAAAGGTTGGACATAAATGAGCAACTGAACGGCAATAACAACAGAGCCCCAGCCAGCACTCCAGATGCCACCAAGGACAGATGTTCCCCTTCCCCCATACCTGGATAACTAGAGCATGGAGCTGAGACTTCAGCTCAGACAATTAGATGCCCTCTGTCATGGTCTTTGGCTCTTGGCAAGTGAATCAAAGACTGACCAATTAGACTTAAACACTGCAGGAGGAATTAGATTTGAGACTTCAGCAGCATGATGTTGAGTGTCCAGGGTTGGAGAAAACAGATATATGGTTGCAAGTGTTCAAGAGCCAGAGTACCATCCACTGCATTTTAATCAGGCCATTCCTACAATAAGACTGTGGATGTGTGTTTGCTCCCTGGGTTGAGATCTCCCATCAACCTACTCCCAGATATTTCCAATACATTTATTTTCTACTTAAATGAATCACAGCCAAGCCTATTTAGTTAACACCAATGGAGAACTGAGAAGGAAGTCTAATGTGGAACCTAAGTAGGTGACTTCAGGGAAGACGGTCAATGATAAAAAGGGTTCACACCCTAAGAACTAATGAGAGATTGATACAAATAAGTCAGAGACTCATAAAATCTAATTTTAATAATGCTGGGAGGGAGCCAGGATCCAACAGAGGCATGAGATCAAAGCCAGTCTATCAATAATGTTACTACCATAAGTCCAAATTCAGAAAACCCAGGATGTTTGGTTTCTGAACAACATGGAAATATGAAAACACAAATCTTTTCGTAACAATGAAAACCATACCTGGATAAAAATGTAAGATTTATTACTATTTAATACATAAAGCTGAATATAATAACCATATCTAAACTAAAAACTGCCTGCCTGTGCAATCTCATCATACTCATTAGGAAGTTAGAATGAAATATGGATATGATATGAACACTGAAAAAATATTTTCGGAATACAGACAAAAATTATGGCATAGTAGAATGTTTTCACTTTCTATGAGTTCATCTACTATGGGGACTCTAAGACATCACATGATGAGACCAAGACCCAAGGTAAAAATATGGCATCTCAAGGTGGCAGAATCATATTTAGGATTCAAGTGATTAGATGTTTCTCTAAAGTATAGTTGGAAAATAATAATTGGCAAAACTCAGATAGGATGGCCAAGTATGGTTTTAAGTACTAATTTAATCCTCATATCTCACTGAATCCTTAATCATTAAAACTATAATATGTTGTAGGACTACTGTTACACTCATTTTAAAAGTAAGACAACTGAGGTACAGAGAGGTTAAAGTAATTGTCCAAGGACATAAAGCTAGTAAGGTGTTACAGATAGGATTTGTATTCCAGCAGCCTAGCTGCAGAGTTGATGCTCTAAACTACCGTATCATATTGCTTATTAAAGAAGAAAATATGTTATTAAAGAGCAAGGACGTCAAAATCTCGGATTCAAAATTGAACAACCTTATATATATATAATCAATTCAAGACTGCAGTTTTCATTTGAGCCAGACACAATTTGGTTTCTCGTGTCTCAGCAAGAACCGTTGTACCAAGAAGTATAAATATAACTGCCTGTACTGTGTCAATTTTCAGTGTCATTCTCAAAATGCAAAGAAGTTAATGATCAGCACTTTAATTCACTCAACAAATATCAAACACTAGCTTTCATACACAATGCTTGTTGTAATATGCTTGCATAATTTTCCATTACAAATAGATACGTCTAATACTACAGGTTCCATTTATGTGAGGAGGAAAATGAAATACTGTAGAGATATTTAGACGGAATGAGTCAGCAAAGACGAGCGCAATCTTGGTCAAAGGCAAATATTTTAAAGAGGTTAGGATTTCTCATTTTTTTAATTTGGTGTGTATTAAAGGCTGCTCCAATTCTCAGCATTTTCCTAACTGACTTCAACGTCCCTGTGACCACTGCCCAGTGACCACTCTATTTTCCAGGCATCAGATTTCTTCCAATCTAATCATTTTTCCTCCTGTCCATTTCAGGGATCTCCTCTCACAATCACTTCTTGGGTTCTGCCATGACCTTGCATTGATCCATATCAGGAACCCTAAACTCCAATACCCTGATCCCTGACCACAGTTCTTTCCTCTTCCAGATCTCTGACTTCCCTACTCCTAACACACCTGCTCTTTAAACTACAAACCCTGGAGCTACCCCATAGGTCCCTCTTTCTGCCATCCATTTTCTCATTACTTCCACCAAAGCTCTTTAAAAATTTGATTGATACTCAGTCTTCACTTCCTAATCACTCCTTCACACTTTCATCCACAGCCCTCTAGCTTGTGCCCCTGTCTCCAGCACTTCCCTGGCAAGCGTCACAATGAGCTCCTACGTCCTAACTCGAGGGACAGTTTAAGCAGGGTTACCTGGCCTCCCAGTTTCCTGCTCTCTCCTCCTTGAAACTCCTATCTCCTTCATTTCAAGGACAACACTTTCCTGGTGTTTTTCCTTCCTCTTAACAATTTCTCAATGTCCTCAGCTATATTCTCTTCTTCAAGTTCCTAAAATGCTGGTTTCCCTAAGAGTTTTCTTCTCTCTTCAAAGATAAGTTCGTATATTGACATATTTTTAAATGCCACTCTTGTCTTGATAACACTCCCCAAAGTCTCCATGTCCATTGATTTTGAGTTCCAGGCAATCCATTTACCCAGCCCCTAGTCATTTTCATAGAGTTCCTAAAATCCCCTTCACTTGACCTTTCTGAAATGAACCAATGATCTCCATCACTCCTGTCTGCAAACTCTCCTTTACCCGGATGCCCTTCTCGGTTGGGAACACCATCAACCATGGGGTCCCCTGAGTCAGAACCTGAACGTCATTCTCTGCTGGCTCTCCCCTTACTCCCAAATCCCAGAAACCTCCAGGAACTGCCACTTGCATCTTAGGCTAAACCTGTGCTCTTCATCCTAATTACCTTAATTCAGGCCACTACCTCTTACTTGAAATAATGCAGGAGGCTTTCATATGAGCTTTCTCCCCTAACCTCACCCACAAGACGCCCAAAGACCAACAGCTGACAACCCAGACCTGTGAATACTACACCTCAGAGTACAAGGTTCTTTACAACATGGCCTGTGTGAACTTTCGTTGTCTACCCTCCTCACTTCCTTCTCTTTTATTGCAATAACAGCATAGAAGTCCATGCCTTCCACAAACTTAATTCTTAAAGACTGTCATTTCAAATTTTGTCTCCGCTGCTTGAAATACCCTGTCACATGTCCTTTAATTGTGTGATTTACTTCCTGTCATCCTACAAATCTTTCCCTCCAGGAAAGTTACATATTCTCCTCCCCCCAGGAAGCCTTTCTTCAGTTCCTTCTCTTTCTCTCCATTAACCTCTCCCTCCTCTTGACTACTTAAGAAACATGGATATGATTGTTTATTGAAGTGCAGTTGAGGGACAGCATTATATAAGTGACAGGTTATACATTACAGTGATTCACAGTTTTTTAAAGGTTATACTCCATTATAGTTATTATAAAATACTGACAATATTCCCTGTATTATATAATATATCCTTGCAGCTTATTTCATACCTAACAGTTTGTACCTCTTAATCCCGTACCCAAACATTGCACCGCCGCCTTCTCTCTCCACACTGGTAACCACTAGTTTGTTTTCTGTCTGTGAGTCTGCGCTTTTGTTGTATTCATTAGTTTGTTTTTGTTTTAGATTTCACACATAAGTGATATCATATCCTGGTGGCTCAGACAGTAAAGAATCATACACCATTTCGTCAAAAAAAAAAAAAAAAGAAAATTTGCCATTTGCAGCAACATGGATGGATCTGGAAGGGATTATGCTAAAAGTGAAATAAGTCAGATAGGAAAAAAACAAATACTCTAAGAAATGTAAATATCTTTATATTTTTGCCCTGGTCTCTTTGAAAGAGAATCTATCATTTTACACTGGGCATGTGCTCCTTAAAGGAAGAAACTGTGGCTTATTCATCTCTGTATCCTCAAAACTTAGCATAAAGTCTGGCAGGTAATAGTCACTCACTAAATGCTTGATGGATTGAATTGAAATAGATTTCACAGTTGGTTTTGCTTTTTTTTTTTATTATTATTATTATTATTTTTTTCCAGTGGGTTTTGTCATACATTGATATGAATCAGCCATGAATTTACATGTATTCCCAATCCCGATCCCCCCTCCCACCTCCCTCTCCACCCGATTCCTCTGGGTCTTCCCAGGGCACCAGGCCGGAGCACTTGTCTCGTGCATCCCACCTGGGCTGGTGATCTGTTTCACCATAGATAGTATACATGCTGTTCTTTTGAAATATCCCACCCTCACATTCTCCCACAAAGTTCAAAAGTCTGTTCTGTATTTCTGTGTCTCTTTTTCTGTTTTGCATATAGGGTTATCATTATCACCTTTCTAAATTCCATATATATGTGTTAGTATGCTGTAATGTTCTTTATCTTTCTGGCTTACTTCATTCTGTATAATGGGCTCCAGCTTCATCCATCTCATTAGGACTGGTTCAAATGAATTCTTTTTAATGGCTGAGTAATAATATGGTTTTGCTTTTAAAAGTTGCCTGCAAGGATAGATTTCCCCAGCCATGTCAAGTCCTGGACCAATCATCTTTCAACCTAGATTTAATGTTAGCATTCCCTGGGGAGAGAAATTATTCTCTAAGATGCACACATTGTTTTTGATCACTGATTGTTTCTGCAGATCCAGAAACAGGGTCTTGAAATTAATCCATTCCTCCTCCTCTGGTCAGGAGACGTAACAGTTCACTAAATGGTTTTTAATAAAGACTAACATGTTACCCATGGCAGGGCTCAGATCAATCAAAACTTTCAGCATAAGCCACAGAGCCATATGGCTTATTACTCGGGCAATCTAATCCCATTTCCACAGCTCTTTTCATCTTGTCTACTAAGTGGGAAGACAGACAGAACCATGAGTTTTGTCACACATGAACTCTTTAATGCTGCCCATAGCAAGGTTCTCAATCCTAGTGAGAAGGACTTGATAAATCAATGGCTGCCTCTAGGGGTTGGAAGCAGTATTCCTATGGGGGTGAGACTGCTTTCTCAACTTCTTAAAGAGAAACAGCACAGTGTGCTAGAATGGTAGAGACTTTGGAGTCAGGCAATTCTAGATAATAACCTTAGGCAATTGATAATCTCTGAGCCTCAACTGGCCTCATTGGTAAGATGAGGATAACAACTACCCTCACTGACTTCTTATTTATAACTATGACAAACAAGGCAATAAGATGTATTAAACTGTCTATCAGAGAACTGGGGACATCCTAAGCATTAAATAAGTGATACTTCCTTTGTTTTCCCTTAGTTTCAGCTCCCAAAACCCCTATGGGGGATGAACTACAGGAGCATGAACAGAGAGTGTCTGTTTTGTTCACTGCTGCCTCCCCAGTACCTAGCAGAATCTCTGGCACACAACAAATGCTCAATAACCATCTAATGAAATGAATTTTCTTACAAGTCTCTTCTACCCACTTCCACTGAAACAAATCTTAGGTTATTCCCAGCTACATTGACACAATGATTCTCTCTCACTCACTCACTCACATACACACACGCGCACACACAGACACACACCACACACCATTAACTCAGACCCAAAGCCCCAGACCAAGCTTCTCATTTTTGCGAGCTTGTCTGTCGACCTCAGATGGGTTTAATGAATGGTTCATCTGGTTAAATCAAAAACGTCTATTTAACACACTAGCAATTTTATGATTTGTAAAATACCTGATAAAAATACAATTGTATTTTAAATGCCTGGACTAACATCCATCTTCTCTAAGAAGGTTACAGGGAACATAAAAAGTCCACATTGTTTATGTGCCATCTGCAGCAACAGGAAGGAGACATCTCATGAATTTCACAAGAATAATTTAGAAAGGTCATTCTGAGGTTCTAAGGGGTGAAAGAAATGAAACTTACAGAAAACAAATCTGAATCAGGATCAGACTTTTCCATGAGAAAGTCTTAAGTAAATGCAGAAATCCCAAATCAGGGAAATCACTCAAGGTATAATTAGGTAAAGCCCACGGGAGTAGTTTTTAAAAAGGATACAAAGATATGAAATACACTGTGCCTAAAATATTTCATGCTTATGCTCATTCCTGCAAGGAAAAAAAGCTCTATAATTTCTTGTTTGCATACTTTTGTTTAATTAAAAAGAAACTCATTTGAGGGAAATCTCATTTTAAGGACCATCTTCACAATTGTCAATTGCACAGACAAAAGTTTGAGAATTCATAAGATGAAAATGCTAGTAACTTTACATCTAAGAGTCCAGTATTTTAATGACTGATCAAGGTCAATATTATTACAAATTCTACTTTTGTCCTTTCCTTCCTCCAAGCTCCAAACTGCCCAGGACCTTTCGGACAAGAAAAATACAGACTGAGTTTTTCATAAACATATCTGAAATGCTGTCTCTCAGCCAAAATTGCAGGCATCTTTGCTGGTTCGACATTTAGCATACACTTCATTTTGAGCAATGGAATTGGAACTTTAATCAATGTCAAGCAAAAACATACCACCTGTCAAATGGCTACACTGGGAGCAATAGGCAGAGATGAGGGTTGATAAGGGGAGATGTGGGATCAGAAAATAGATTAAAAGTATAAATTCTCTCAATCACAACGATGCAACCATTGCTGGACAACAGATGCTTTGCACAAACAAAATGTACAAACTGGCTTTGCTAGAAAATACAGAACTGTGACAAGGCCCTTCGAGCTGCTCACATCCTTCAGGAGTGGTCTAAAATCAAGTGCTTCACCTTCAAGGAGGTGAGCACAACATCCATACCCACCTCTACCATGTCGGTCAATCTTAAGGTTGGGATCAGGAAGAAGCAACAGAAGAGACTTATCTGGAACAAAGGAATCAGCCAGGCCTAATGGATGTGGGAAGATATTTCAATAAAGTGAGACTTACAGACACACCCACCTCTGTGTAACACTTTAACCTGAAACAGATGTTTGAGGATTTTTGCCCTAACACTATCTGTAATAGTTATCCCCATTGAACTGATACAGAAAGTAGGAAAGGTGAAGAACATTCATCAAAACTTCATCTCCATCATATAACTTTTTTTGAGGGCTTCCTCTGTGCTAGGCATCATGCTAAAGGAACTTTATATGTGTATTATCTCATTTAATCCTTAAAGCAAGCATATAAGACAGAGATACTATAGACAGGCCACATTTCAGACATGAAAATCAAGATTAAGAAAAGTACAGTAAGGTAAGCAAGATCATCACATGTGATGGAAGGTCTACTTGACATTCACATATCAAATGCACCATTAACACACAGCATGCAAATGAAAACACTCCCAACACACATCCGCACCACACACACATGTACCTTGCACACTCCATCCACATGTACCATGCACACCCTCCATATTTCACACATGTATCCCACAAAGAGCATACAGATGCCACATACACACATGCACCACACACGCAGACACACACACACATGCTGTTCACACCACACCTCACTCTACTTTCTGAAGAACGTATCTTCAGAACTCAGTAAAGGTCTCTAGTGCTCAAGTCAAAGACATGGAGAAAAGTCTTAAGGAAAAGAAACAAAGAAACAACAGCAATCAAGGCAGAACGCCCATCCCTCTAGACCATGGGTCCACAGCCTAGCTGTGTGGCTGGGCCACGTGGTGTCCCATCTGAGGGCGCTGGGGGAAAATACCTAAGTCTGAGTCTCACTGTAGATCAATCCAATCGGAAATGCTTGGGTGGAAGGATAGAGTCCAGGGTCTAAGTATCTGAAGCACACCCACTTCAAAGGATGCAGCTGCGCAGCCAAGGTGGAGAAGGATGTCTTCCGCTCATCCAAGTATGTCTGCGTCTCAGCATCCAACTGCCCAATCCATGTGCTGAGGCAACAGCCGGAGCCCACCCACCTGCTGCATCTCTGGCACCCTCCACTCTCCTGGCCCCTCAGCAACTAGGGGAGATCCCAGAGAACAGGGTCAGGGGACCGTCTGAGTGGCAGCTTTCCAGCTGGCTTAAAGCCTTAACACTGAACTAAAACACAAAACAGGAAGCAGTGATACTCACAAGGTCAGAGCCCGCAGCCTGTCTGCCCACATGCCAGTCTGAGAAGCCACTTTCTTGCCTGCATTTTGGATAAGAGTTGCTGGATGCCTGACAACTCTGCGGCCATGGCTTTATAAGAGTAAGGCACAACCAGCCCCCAAAAGCATGTGAACCACCCGTTTCAGCTGACCACCAGCTTTCCTGCTTTTAATTCAAAAGGGCTCCTGCAGCCAGTCTCAAATCTGAGCACCCATTTCTGGGCCTCACTATGCTCCAAAGAAAATCATTCCCAAGGCCACAGGAACTTTGCAAACATCCTGCCCTCTGCCTGAAATACTCTCTTCTCCTGACTTGGCATACCTGGTTCTTTCCAGTTCTTCAGGTCAAGGCCATCTCCTCCAAGAGGCCTTCCCTGACCACTTCATCTAACAAGGCCCTCGCCCCAAACCTAGTCACTTGCAGCTTTATCCTGTCTTGTTTTCTTTTTGTACGTGTCGCCATCCAGGATTTTCTGACTTAACGTTGTCAGTATCCCTACATGAAGTTGTCATATATACAGGAACCAAATAAATCAGTTTACCTGTCTTCTCCTATCACCTAGAACAAACTCAGTCATAGGAACTCATTGCATCATGTCCACATCTTGGCACTTAGTAGGTACTCAATAAATATTTGACTAAATGAAATAAACCAATGAATGAATGAAAAGCAGGGCTATTTTTTGGGTTTTTTTTTTTTTTTGGTTTGTTTTTTTTTTTTTAGGTTTTAGGAAAGTCAAGACAGGAAATACAAACCTACCTGCTGCCCTGGGAAAGAGTGCATTTAATACCAAGCTGTGAGCTAAAAATTCCTTAACAGTCAGGCCACCCACAAAGCAAACTTCAGGGGATACAAATCTGGAGCTCTTAACCACTAATGTATTAAACTCTCCCTTCCACATGTAAAACAGTCAGGCAGTGGGAACCTGCTATATACAAAGGGAACTCAGGTCTGTGTCTCTGATGACCTAGATACGTGGGACAGCACGGGGCAGGGAGGGAGTTACAAGGGGGAGGTGATATGTGTGTGTGTGTGTGTGTGTGTGTGTGTGTGTGTGTATACATATAGCTGACTCAATTGCTAATACAGCAAAAACTAACATAACATTGTAAAGCAATTGCACTCCAATAAAAAAAATAAACAAAATATTTCCCTTCCTAAGTAAAACCTAAAGCCAAGAGTAAAAACTGGCATTAAAGTTTCAGTCTTCCCTGGTGCTCTGTTCTATATGCTGTGACTGGTGTGAGAAAGAGAAGGGATGGGAAAGAAGCAACAAAACCAAACAGATACACCAAGGATCAAGTCTTCATTTCTCCATGTGCAGGATTTACGTTCCAGGACTGCAGTATCACCCGTGACCTAACACACTATTAAGGACATGGTATAGCAGGCTCTATCACACAAAAGAGTTTAAAAAAGGAAAACTTCCTGTTCAGATTCAGAGACTTCACAAAGCTTCTGTTTAGGTAGTTTCTCTGCAGAAAGAAAAAACCTCCAGTGAAATTTACCCTGGTCCCCAATCCAATTTGCCAGCTCCTTATAGATGAATCAGTGTGAGAGGTGTGTGTGGGGTTGCTTCCTCTAATTAACTTTGGCGGGTGAAAAGTGCACCAAAAGTCCACAGGGAGAAGTTGAACCCACGCTGTTCATCAGCAGCTCAAGGAATTGATGAGTCTGAGAGCCCGCTTAAGTGAAATCCACCAAGAGCAGTCTGTTTGACTTACAGAAGCAAAACAATCAGAGCCTGGTCCTTTCTTTCCATGAATCTATCACCTGAAGGAAGACATGCTTTACCTACTATTCCCATTCCTGCAGTATCTCCCACCTGAAATACCTCTCCCCCTTGCTGTCTCCTCTCCCTCATCACCACTCCCCCCAACCCCAGCTATCTACTAAAATCCCACCACCTGTGAGCTGAGGGCCAGGTGGGGCTTTACAACCTCTCAGAATATTGTTTTCTTCATAAGCATAACCACAACAAACTATGGAACATCCCGTTGGTTCTACAGTGGGTTTTGGCATTTGATCAAAAGACAATATCAAGGTTTATTTTTCCAAGTGGTTTATGTGCTTATACGCCTTCACAAAGAGATTTTGAGTTCTTTGGTGACAGAGATGGTGTCCAGCCCTTTCTGTATTCTTTGGTGTCATACATACTTAAGCACTTGTCTCATGATATTGAGAAAGTAGACAGAGCCAGTTTGCCTCAAGGAGGTCCAGTAGGTATGAATCCATGTCAATAGGGGCCTTAGTGTGAAGACTACTATTTGTACATCTCAACTCTCCATTTGGATACCCTTGCTAAGGCCAAACTAAACCAAAGCAGCTACCTTTCTAAGGGGTCAGAGAAAGGGAAAGAACATGTGACATAAAGGCATTTAGAACCACATGCTGATCCACGTATGGAAACCAAGGGTTCTGACCGAGGAAGCCTAGGCCCCAGCTTGCACCTGAGAAGCAAAGGGAAGATGATCATGGATTTCTCCTAGGCTGTGCCAAAGTCGGCACTTGCCATCTGCCTCTGCAAGGATTATGTCACTAGCCACTGTCGCCGCTGACCTTCAATACCCTCTGAAAGGAGTTCAGGGTGGAGATCAGGAATGAGGCCCTCTGTGCTCTGGGGGGGGCAGGGAAAAACTGACAGAACAAGCCTTTTGATAGCTAGATATTTTCTGGGGAGGATTTTATGAGTCCAAATTCTTGCATTTCCTCTTATCTTGGAAAGCATTACAATCATTAATAGTGATACCCGCTCCTTGTAACTAGCTGCAATCCTTTGCCAAAATGTGTGGTTGACTGCACATACCCCTCTTTCACTAATATCATACAAAACACTGGCATTATCCCCTGCATCTTTGGAGCAGTTCCTCAGAGCTATCCGAAATGCTGTCTTCCAAGCTACAGTCCTTGTATTGCCTCAAATAAAGCTGAACTGACAACTTTCACACTGTGCCTTTTTTTTTTTTCAGTCGACAACTGTAACTCCTAGGCTGGAATTTCCTTCAGCATATTCCAAGGAATATTTGTCCATGAAATGCTTCAAGATAACAGATTTGGGGAATGCTCTACATTACATCTCCCACAGAGAGATGCAACTACTCCTTAGCAAAGGCTCTGAGAAACCTTTCAGGGAGTAAATCTATTGAGTTTTGTTCAGCTCTGCATTTCCCATACACATTTAAGCATGGAAAACCTTTTTCCCAAAAAATCTCAGTTATTAAATTCCCACAGAACTACTATTCCTCTAAGTAAAAGGTATTCTAAGTAAATTCCTTTATGCCTGCTTTTAGAAGCCCAAGCCATCAACAGGATCTCTTGGTACCGTTAAGCAAGAAACAGTGCTTTTCCAGGCAATTAAGAGTTGTATTTTTCTCATCATCTTCTTTCTTTACTGTTCAGAATGGATACCAGTGGCTCTCTAGTTTCCATCCACCCTCCTCGCTCCCACCCTATTCTCAGCCTTTCCTGCCCTGAGCTGACTCACCTTGGGTGTTCTGTTGGCGGCCTTCCAGTGGGAGGGCAGGGGCAGAAAGGTTGGGGTAATGCTTCCTAGTTTGTTTCGTTTTTTATGTTTTCAGAGGAACAGCACCAGCCCCACAATTCTGGCTGTCTCTTGCCTCTTGCATCACTATTTCCTCCCCTCATCCCTCAGATCAAAGGATGGCAACGTCTTCCCCCTGATGCTATCACAGAGTATGTCACCTTGATTTTGCATATCCTTAATCCCACCAGCTGAGCTTGTCGCGATTTAGTGGCCGAACAACAATAACAACCCCACACAGGCCTCTATTAAGTAACCCAATCAATCAATCTCTGGGCATGAATTGTCCTGCTTTTTGTATGCTTGTTTGTTTTCTGGCAGACCCTAACTGCTAGAGCAGGAAAGGAAAACACAGTAAGTAAAGAAGTGTATTTGTCATTGTTCAGCCACTAAGTCATGTCCGGCTCTTTATGACCCCATGGACTGTAGCACACCAGGCTTACATGGCCTTCACTATCTCCCTGAGTTTGCTCAGACTCATTACCTTTGAGTTGATGATGCCATCCAACCATCTCATTCTCTTTTTTCCCCTTCTCCTCCCGCCCTCAATCTTTCCCAGCATCAGGGTCTTTTTCAATGAGTCAGCTCTTTGCATTAGGAGGCCAAAGGATTCAAGATTCAGCACCAGTCCTTCCAGTGAAAATTCAGGGTTGATTTCCTTTAGGACTGACTGGTTTGATCTCCCTGCTGTCCAAGGGACTCTCAAGAGTCTTCTCCAGCAACACAGTTCAAAAGCATCAATTCTTCAGAGCTCAGCCTTCTTTATGGTCCATCTCTCACATCCGTACATGATCACTGGAAAAACCATAGCTTTGACTAGATGGACCTTTGTAAGCAAAGTGATGTCCCTGCTTTTTAATATACTGTCTAGGTTGGTCATAACTTTTCTTCCAAGGAGCAAGCATCATTTAATTTCATGGTTGCAGTCACGTCTACAGTGATTTTGGAGCCCAAGAAAATAAAATCTGCAACTGATCCCATTTTTTTCCCCATTTCTTGCCATGAAGTGATGGGACTGGAGGCCATGATCTTGGTTTTTGGAATGCTGAGTTTTTAAGCCAGCTTTTTCACTCTCCTCATTCATCTTCATCAAGAGGCTCTTTAGTTCCTCTTTACTTTTTCCCATTAGAGTAGTGTCATCTGCATATCTGAGGTTGATATTTCTCCCGGCAATCTTCATTCCAGCTTGTGCTTCACCCAGCCTGGCATTTTTGTATGATGTACCCTACACAGAATTTAAATAAGCTGGGTGACAATATACAGCCTTGACATGTTCCTTTCCTAATTTTGAACCAGTTCATTGTTCTACATCCAGTTCTAACTGTTGCTTCTTGACCTGCATATAAGTTTCTTAGGAAGCAGGTAAGGTAGTCTGGTATTTCCATCTCAAGAATTTTCTACAGTTTGTTGTGATCCACACGGCGAAACGATTTAGCATAGTCAATGAAGCAGAAGAAAATGTTTTTCTGGAATTTACTTGCTTTTTCTATGATCCAATGGATATTGACAATTTGATCACTGGTTCCTCTGCCTTTTCTAAATCCAGCTTGTAAATCTGGAAGTTCTCAGTTCACATATTGTTGATGCCTAGCTCAAAGAATTGAAGGTTGAAGCCTACCTTGCTATCATATGAAATGAGCACAACTCTACAGTAGTTTGAACATTCTTTGGCATTGCACTTCTTTGGGATTGGAATGAAAATGGACTGTTTCCAGTTCCATAGCCACTGCTAAGTTTTCCAAATTTGCTGGCATACTGAGTGCAGCACTTTCACAGCATCATCTTTTGGGGTCTGAAATAGCTCAACTGGAATTCCATCACCTCCAGCAGCTTTGTTCATAGTAACACTTCCTAAGGCCCACTTGACTTCACACTCCAGGATGTCTGGCTCTAGGTGAGTGACCACACCATCATGGTTATCCTGGTCACTAAGACCTTTTTTGTACAGTTCTGTGTATAATTGCCACCTCTTCTTAATCTCTTCTGCTTCTTTTATGTCTTGCTGTTTCTGACCTTTATTGTACCCATCTTTGCCTGAAATGTTCCCTTGGTATCTCAGATTTTCTTGAAAAGATCTCTAGTCTTTCCCATTCTATTGTTTTCCTCTATTTCTCTGCATTGTTCACTTAAGAAAGCTTTCTCACCTCTCCTTGATGTGTGTGTGTATGTAATTTAATCCTTACCACCTTTAATGAGAAGCATTATTATCCCCATTATTTTGCAAATAAGTAGAATGAAACCAAAAGGCAATGGAATAACCTACACGGCCCAAGAGAAGCAAAAGCAAATTCAGTATGAGGGCATTCAGTCTGTCAAATACTTTCTGTGAACTCACTGATGCTTTGCTGTAGGCCTCGGGCTAATCTCTGGAGATAAAGGTGAGGAAAGGGCATAAAAAGGAAAGAATAAACAGAGGTTGAGACCTCATGCTATGAAAGGGAAGTCTTTTCCCCTTGAAAGTCAATGTTGTAAAATAAGAACTGACTCACATCTGAGTCCTGGTCCGGCAGGCCCACCACCCTGATCCTGGCATGGGCCCCAGGGAGCACAGTGCTGAGGGCAAGGTTCACCACCAAGGCCAATAAAGAACCCACAAAACCATCTCTTTACTGCTTCTGTCCTACTCAAACAAATGGGAAACACCTCATCAAGGCCAAGTTTACTGGCTCTTGAGTTGTGTCCCTGACATAATGGATAATTAAGAGATGACAGCAGGCCCGCCAATCTATGTATCCAAACATTAATTTTGAAATTTCTCTTCTGTTTCTGACATCTGGTTAGTATTAAGTATTACCAGCCCCCATCTTTGTATCTTAATTGCTTAGATTAATTCTTTCCCCCACCCCACACCAATGCCATTCCAAATGACAACAGTAGTAAAAAAAAAAAAAAAAAAAAAAAAAAATGATAGTAGTAACTATACACGGAGCCATTAATGAGTGCTGGGTACCTGACCACATTCTGAAATTAAGCACTGTGCCTCTAGATGAAGCTTGTCGAGATTTAAAATCCAATTCCAACACTTACTACTGAACAAATTATTTAATTTATCTAAGGTTTTTCATTTGAATAATGGGGATGATACCTATTCATAGAATTGTCATGAAAATTAAACTTGATATTTCAGATTAAGCACTGTCTTCTGTGCCTGGCACATAAGAAATGATGATGACGGAGGCGGTGGTAGTGGTTATGAAACATAAAACTACAATAGTACTTACAATGTACTGGCTTTTTTTCCAAGTATTTTATATGTACTCAATTAATCATCCTAAAAACCCTGTATGGTAGGTATTATTATTCTTTAAGTTCTGTGGCTGAGTAGACAAATTAAAATGATTTGCCCAAAGGTACATGCCAGTAAGCTATGGAGTGGGCATTCCTAACAGGTCTGTCTAATTCCAGAGCCTAGATGAAGAACATTACAGACCAGCATTTTAGGGGCTTCTGCCTTAATGGCCCAGTGGTAAAAGAATCTGCCTGCTATGCAGGGATGCAGCAGATGCAAGTTCAATCCCTGGGTCAGGAAGATCCCCTGGAGTAGGAAATAGCAACCCACTCCAGTATTCTTGCCTGGAGAATTCCATGGACAGAGAAGCCAGACGGGCTACAGTCCACGGGTTCACAAAAGAGTAGGACATGGCTGAGCACACACACTCACATCATCAAGGGAACCTCTACCTCACATCCAGGATTCAGGGTTTGTCATCCTTTGTCTGCCTTGCTCTCCAGTCACAGCACATTCTAATACTGAATCCTCTCTTCTATCCTCTTAGCATCCTGTTCAGGCCAATTCCTCAGTGACTCTGTGTCTGGATCAAGTTTAGGTCTTGAAATGGACATATGGGCCTTCTGCCTGCTGTGACCACTACCTTCACTTTCCGTCATGGTCCTGAAGCAGGCACACTTACAGCAGATTTCTGGGGTGAAATGGCCACTCCTCCTTGTGCCTAGGAAGCTTCCTGTGGGAATAAGTCCCCAGTGACACAGTAGGAAGGAAAACCACAGCGTAAGAGAGAGGATGCCATTGCCAACAAATAAAACCTGCATTCGTTCTATCTTTCTACCTCGATAAATGCACAGATAAATTTGACACATCTAAAAACCTAACACTTTCCTCGTGTTATTTGGTAAGATCTTACTCTCCATTGTACTCTGCAACACAAAAATAGATGCAGGAATGTGAACATGATTTCAGATTTCACATATCTCAAATTACATGATTCAATCAAATGCAACTCTCCTTAAATACACAAGAAAAACAGTGTGTGTGTATGCTCAGCCAGGTCCAACTCTTTTGTGACCCCATGGACTATAGCCCGCCACGCTCCTCTGTTCATGGAATTTTCCAGGCAAGAATACTGGAGAGGGCTGCCACTCCCTTCTCCAGGGGCATCTTCCTGACCCAGTTATTGAAACCATGTCTCCTGCATCTTCTGCACTGGCAGGGGGATTCTTTCCCACTGCTCCACATAGGAAGCCTAAGAAAAACAGTAGTTTAATTCTAATTTCCATTTAGCAGGAACTTATCCCAAAATGTTCCCTTTATCTTCCCTAGCATCATTCCCTTGGCCCATTACATGACCCACCTGAGATTCCTATGACCCCAGTGACTCCCTTCTTCAGAGGAATGTGATGGAAGCAATGACCTTAAGCTCTGAGACTAGGTCATAGGAAGCCCTACAGCTTCTACCCAGGTGTCTTGGAACTCTTGCTCTTGGGACATTCCTTCTTGGAACCTAGAAGCCATCCTAGGGAAAGCCACATGGAGAGACCATCTAAAGGAAGTAGAATCAACAGTCCCACCCGAGTTCCCAGCAGACAGTCATGAGTGAGCCCCCTTGCAAACCCAGCCCAGATGTATCTTCAGATGCCTGTATTAAAACCTGCCCAGTTGAACCCAATGAACCCACAGAACTGTGAGAGAGAACAATAAACTACTGTTCTAAGAAATCAAGTTTAGAAGAGCTTTGTATCAGAAAACTTTCTCTCTTAGAGACATATCCTTAAACATTTACAAAAGAGATAATAATGACACCTAGCATTTTCATTTAATCCAGTTGAGGTGGGGGAAAGAGTTGAAATAAACTTGCCCATGTGCTAATTACTAAAACTGAAAAGTTGGATCATAACAAACAACTATACTGCTCTGTCTTCCTTGGAGACATCCCTATTTCTTAAACTCACTAAGTGTCCCAGTAATGCTTCCCAGCTCTCACCATCCCTCCCATTCTCACTTGTGCTCAGATACCATTTTGAGACGTGATGCACTTTCTTCCCTTCACTCGAGACATGATGCTTTCCCCTTTCCTGCTTTTCTGAGTCTATTCCTTATCTACCTTCCTTTTTCCCAGTTTCTCCTACTGGTGACCCCATGGTCCAGCTCCCTGCTCTCTGTCCTTACACTGGTTTAGACACAGACTTTCACCTGGTCAACAGAGCATCATAATATTTTATCTTCCCAACATTCACCTTCTGCTTTATGTTGAAATAGCGATGGCTATTTCGGTCTCCTTGTGACTGTATAACAAACAACCTGTCTAGAAACAAGAGAATTCTTTGGAAAAAAGCATCACTTAACTGTAGCTTGGGACTCCTCGACCCTGGGGTCCACCTCGACTGGTCCACACCCCTCCTACCCATCTGTGGAAGCCCAAAACGTATGCTAGATTATGTAAATCCCAACAAAGTGGGACTGAGGCACACAATTTGATGAATTCACTAAGCCTATGGACAGTTTTACTGTCTGAGGTGTGCCATTTTTGTTTCTTATGAAAAAAACTTAGATGTTAAATTTAGCTCCTCCTTTAGTTCTTAAAAGAAGGAAAGAATGGAAAAGGAAAAGCACTCAGAATATATGTTTGTAAAATCAGATATATTTATTTGCCTTTTAAGAGGAGGAATGTAGATCTCAGTGAAAAACTTGGCACAATCAACATGAGATACTTTTGGTCTTACAAGTCCTCTGGCAATGCTACCAGTGTGGATTTTCTGCTAGCCATTCACCCCACATCATGTCCCAACGTCCCATCATATCACTGGCTATTATCTCCCTTCCAGTCTCCTTTCTCATTTTCCATCAACTCCAAATGTTGCTTTACTTCCATGGCCTACTACTCTATTCTTTTCTCTCAATTCCACTTACTCAGTTTACTGAAATATTTTTCTAAGCAAAAATCCTTCTCTAAGAGGAATTCTCTGGCCAGCTCTTAAGATAATAAAAATTTTGCCCTGCTATACAATGTTTATTCAAAACTGTCCTCAAGCTCCAGTGAACTGGGGCAAAGTAATCTTCAACTCTGGGCCTTAATGGCCAAATACAGACTCAAGAAGACAGCTGGTGAGGACATAAAGAGGGAGTCTGATGTGGAAACATGCCTACAGCCATTCTATAAATCCTTACCCAGACCCTCCAGTTCAGCCTACATCCCACTCAAGGTGCCCTTCTGAAAATATTTGTTCATTGGTCTATATCTCAACCTCATTTTACTTACATATAACTCAGGACCCAGAAGGAACCACAGTTAGCTCAGATGCTGGAGATGGTTTTATTTATGTCATACTGTGTTCCTTTGCCATGGGGCCTACATATCAGTTAGGATCAGGCTTCAACAACAAAAAGCAATGACTTGATTTTGAGGGCTTAAATACTGAAGCTTATTTCTCTCTCATGTAAAGCGATTCTGAGGCAGGCAGTCCAAGAGCAGATGATATGCTGGTTTCAGGGTCTGCAGCACCCGAGCTCCATCATTATGTCCAATTCCAGGTGGAAAAGATATGGTGCAAGGGGAAAGCTGATGAAATAGACTCCAGGCTGAACTTCGAGAAACAATTCCTCAAAGCACACTCCAGAATTGTAACTCCAAGGAGGATGCTGCCGCTGCTGCAATGAGGAGGCTACAGAATAAGAGAGCTGCCACCATTCCAGAACCACGTCAGCTCTGCCAGGATCAGGAAGGTGTCAAAGCAGAAAGGCTTCAGGAAAAGGTGGAAGCTGACACCATAGCCTCTGCCATGATTTAAACCAGCAATTTAGTTCCTGATCAAAGCCTCCAAGAATTCATCTGTTTGAGCAACCCTCAATCATACGTGGTCATGCTTGGGACCCTGACAATAAGGGAATTTGGGAAACGTAGATCCTAGCATACCAGCCAACATGAAAGAGGAAGACATTTTGTGGGGGTTGAACGGCTGTTGAGACAAACCACTGTCTACCATCTATAGTCCATCACCACTCAATGCATTTTTATTGAGAGGAATGGAAAGACTCATCCTACCATGACATCTTCTGCTGACCAGCAGACAGTCTCAGCTGGCAGCATTTAAAAGGATGGAAAAGAGAAACAGGACTGGAATCTGGTTTCAGAGTATTTGACCTTTGAGACATGGCTATATTAAAAGGTGACTGGAGAGATACAGAAAGAAAAAGGAGAGAGAAGGAAACAGGAAATGATGTGGACACCGTTGGCTTCTGCATTGCTAGATGCTGTGAATTTGCCCTCTGCTCTAAGCTACTGTTCTGTTTTTTTTATCACCTCCCTTATCATTTCTACTTGGATTTATGAGGTTCAAACACTACCATCCATTTATCTTCAGAGATTTCTTATTCAAAATTCACTGAAGCATAATTTATCTTTACCGCATCTCTATGCAGTAGGGAGGGGCTGGTTTTTATTATCTGAAGCACAAAGAGGTTAACTGGCTTACCCAAGGTCACACAATGAAACACAAGGATAAAACACCGCCAGGGAACGCCAACTCAATGGTATGTGCTTCCAAAAGAAACCCTCCAGCTCTCAATGCGTAGAGAAAACCTACAGTTTGAGAGGGAGGGCAGAGGTAGCTTCAGACTGTGTCCTGAAGGAACAATTAACTGAGTATCAAGGATTAAAATTTTTCTAGTGAGATTTTTATATCATTTGAGCTTTGAGATCTCAAATTGGATTTTCAAGATCAGTTAGTTTAATCAAGCAAGATTTTTCTCTGTAAAGGCATTATGTGTGCCTGCAATGGAAGTATGTGTGGGCACAAGGTGGAATAAAATTTAGTCTCCAATTTCTCAAAACAATTAAATTGACCATTTTTCATCTGTGAAAACTAAATCTTCCAAAGCACTTAGTTTCCTTCTGTCTTGGGACATAGGTAGACTACTTTGCAGGATCTATAAAAAAAAGTATAGCTATTCACGTATTTTCTCCAGTGTCAATAGCAGAAGATTCTAATGCATAATCTGGAAAAAAACTTAATCAGAGTCTGAAGATCTAGGTCACCTGTGTAACCTTGGAATAAATTAACTTCCCTGGGCCTCAGTTTTTCATTCTTATAATAAGGAGGATAGCTCTACCATCACTAATCTCCCTTTGAAATTAAAAGTCTCCAATTCAATACTTATAGAATTATAGAGGAATGGTTTCATTAAAAAGCTGGATATTTACTAGAAATATTAATCTAAACAATTTAAATTCTCCTTTCTCTTTTTTATAAAAATGACCTAAACAGGAAATAAATAATTGAATACATTTTACCACATGACAGCTTTAGGAGCTGGGGTTAACCTTAGGGTTAATTAACTGTAGACTTTCAGCACTATGGCTAAATCCTGGTCCAAAGTTGATGGTGGCCAAAAGAGATAACTATCCTAATACTCTTCCTAATACTTCTGCGTATTGAAATAACAATAAAAGCAACTTGAACAGCAAGTATTAAACCCCAATGTGTCTAAAAGTTCCAAGTATTTTAGATATGTGGTCTCAATAAACCCTCACATCCATGTTCCCACTTCATAGCATGTAGCACATGAGTCCAATTCCATACTTAATTCCTCCAAAAGACCTAGACTTTGTGAAATAAGTGGTCTTGCTTTTTTCCAAAGGCTTTGTAGTTTTCTCTCTTTATCCATTTGCTTGACTTTCAACAATATCCTGATTTTCACTGAGGTACCAAATCACACACAAACACACACATACAAGGAGTTTGGGGGAACACCAAGTTCAACCTAGGCTCTTGAGATGAGCCTGTGACTAAAGCTAAGCTAATCACCATATCGCTGGCCAGTGTTTGGTGCAAGAGTGGGCATGTGAGCAGGGGGCTTCTGGAAAAGAGGCTTCCTAGCACTTCCGATGGAGTTTCTTGGAGACAACCCTCTCTCTGTCTCCTCAGATATAAAAGAAAATGTGCTATTGGCACCCACCTTGGAATGATGATGAGATAATGAGATACTAGCATGATTACCAGGAAGTTGAAATCAGAGAAGTCAGAGCAGAGAGAAGGCCAAGAAAAGGAAAGGAACCAGGTCTTTGATGGCATCCCTGTGTGGTGTCAAACCAGCCCCCCAAATTGCTTGACCCTGGACTTACATGAGTATGAATCAATAAATCCCTCCTATGGGTTAGTCTACTTTGAGCTGGACTTTTTGTTACTACTTGCAACTGAATACATCTTTAGTATCTACCACAGCACACAGACTACTCAATGGTCACAGTTACTGCTCACATACAACATATCAAATATGTATCAAGTACCTCCTATATGCCAGACACTCTCTTAGGTGCCAGCATGCAGCACTGAGATAAATTGACAAAAATCCTAACCCTAATGAAGCTTATATTCTAGTGGGAGAACCAGATCATAAAGAAGGTAACTCAGGGAAACATATAGCATGGTGGATAGTGATACATACTGAGGAGAAAAAGTATGATGGAGAAGGGGAAAAGGAAATGTCAACAGGGACTGAAATTTTTGAAAGTATCCCAGGTAACTTTACAGAGATAAACATTTTGGGTAAAGACCTGAAGTAAGTGAAGGAGTGAACCAGGAAGATGTTGGAGGGAAGCACATTCCAGGCAGAGGCAAGAGCAAGTGCAAAGGCCCTAAATTCAGATGTGGACTGAATTGATAGTACCAGGTCAGACCTCATCAGTCATGAGGGCACATTTGGAAAATAGCAACTGAGAAAATGTATGAAACCAACCTATTACTTCCTAAAGATGGCCTGGAAGGATTGATTTTGAAGCTGAAACTCCAATACTTCGGCCACCTGATGCGAAGAGCTGACTCATTTGAAAAAACACTGATGCTGGGAAAGATTGAAGGCAGGAGGAGAAGGTGATGACAGAGGATGAGATGGTTGGATGGCATCACTGACTCAGTGGACATGGGTTTGGGTGGACTCTGGGAGTTGGTGATGGACAGGCAGGCCTGGCATGCTGCGGTTCATGGGGTCGCAAAGAGTCAGACACAACTGAGCGACTGAACTGAAGGAAGGTCCTGTCCCCTATCTTAAGACAGTATTTTAAAGGGTGGAGGTAGGATGGACTAGTTCTTTTCAGATTCAATAAGTGATATCCCCACTCTGGGCTTCCCAGGGTGTTCAGTGGTAAATGCAGTAGACACAGGTTAATCCCTGGGTTGGGTTGATCCCCTGGAGAATGAAATGGCTACCCTCTCTCAGGGATTTTGCCAGGAAAACCTCATCAACAGAGGAGCCGGGTAGGCTGTAGTCCGGCTCTGATCACAAAAGAGTCGGACATAACTTAACAACTAAAAAACATCCTCACACCACCTAAAGGAGATAATTCACTAAAACTCCTTGAGAAGCACAAACCTGCAGTATTTATGACTTCTATTATTCTTACAGAATTAATCCAGTGAGGACAGTGTTTGACCATATTACCATTAGTCACCTGAAACAGAGTCAATACTACCTAGAATATGATGCATAGTAATTGAAGAGCCCTGACCTAAGACCACACAAAGAGACCTCCTTGCACTGATGTATTGCCAAGAAGAAGGACCCTTCCATTGGCCACACTTTCAGAGACCATCATACCTACCTAATGACAATACATAACATTTTAGACTTTGTTGTTTGAATGTGATTTTGACATTGCTGAGCATTCATTGAGATTAACCCTGCCAATTCATGGTTGAATTTCAAATTTCCTATGGTGACATCCTAAACTCAACATGTCCCAAGAAGCATTCACATCTCATTTTATTTTCAATATTTTTACAAGGTAGGGGGCAGATTTTTGTTTTCAAGAGAAAATTTCACAACAGGCTCTCCACCCAAAACAACATTTAGGTCAAAACAAACTGTATACTCACTTTTAGCTCTCCTGATGATGTGTCTCTGGGGGATAGACGATATGCCTCTGCTTTTGCCCTGGCAGAGAAGCAGAATCTCTTTACAGATGCACAGGCTATCACCACGGAAATGAACATGAGGTAATAAATATATCATTCTGAGTGCCATCATATCTGGTAGGTGGGTAATGATAGCACTTTGCATTTAGAATCTTTCTGGTGATTTACAAGATATTAACTTAGTAAGCCTCTTAATGCCCTAGGGAGGAAAAGGGTGGTTTTACACCAGTTTTGCAGATGGGGAGACTGAGAGAGCAATTATAAGAATTCCCCAAGAGCACAGAGGAAATAAGATTTAAATGCCACTCATGCAGAGCTTCCAATTTCAGATTCAGTTGCTTTAACCATACCATCAGACTCCCTCCAACCTCACACAGCAAAACACCTTCACAAAACAAAATGCTGGCAAATATGACAGAGCAATAAAGTGAATACTATATTTCAAAGGTCCCTCCGGGCGGTGGGGAGGGGAACCTTCCATTTCTATTTATATAAAGTACAACTGGTTTTTGTGGTCTGTGACAGAGAGGATGGAAAGTATGCTGTAGAAAGTGTACTGAAAGAAAAGATGGTTTTAGTGCACAGCCAGGCACTGATCTCCACAAACATGGCATTCATACTAGACCCCTCTCCCCGGCTCTGTCTTCTAACTCCTTCCAGTTGTACCATCAGCTTCCAAGCTCCTCCATAAAGCCAGTTCCTCTATCTGTACTCTGCCGCCCACAATGATGCCTGCCTCTTCAGCATCGCCAACCTCCTCCTCCCATATACCCTGCAAATGTTGTTCATCGTAAAAGTCAACTTGAGGCAGACAAGTATCTTTCTTTGTCTTTGTTATTTGAAAATCATTTCCACTTTACTTTTTAAGCATTTTATTTTGCACTGGGGTACGGTCGATTAACAACGTTGTAAGAGTTTCAGGTGAACAGTGAAGGGACTCAGCCATCTGTATACATACACCCATTTTCCCCCAAACTCTGCTCCCATCCAGGCTGCCACATAACATGGATCAGAGTTCCATGTGCAATACAGTAGGTCCTTGATGGCTCTACATTTTAAAATACAGTAGAGAGTACATATCCATCCCTAACTCCTTAACTCCGCCCCCCCATCTGCCCCCACTCCCCACCCTCAGCAACCGTAAGTTCAGTCCCTAAGTCTGGGAGCCTCTTTTTGCTTGGTAAGAAGTTCATCTGTATCATTTCTTTTCAGAGTCCACACATAAGGGATGTCGTCCAATAAGTCTCCTCCTCTCACTCTTTCACTTGACCTGGCTGTCCCTTTTCTCTCCCATTCTTTCTAACCATGTGACTGCCAAAAGCCTCCATATTACCATCACTGTCCAACTTTCTATCAAACGTCTCTTTTTAAATCCTGTTACTGGAGAGAGCAGTGAATCTGTTCTTTGGAAGATTGCCAATAACGCTCTTCTTATCAAATATAATGGAATTGTCCATATCTTCACCCCCACTAGGCCTCTGCAGGATCTTCCAGAAATACTGCCAACCACCAACACTTCCATTCTTTTATTTCCATTTTACAATTGCCTAATTTTACTGCCACATTTACTGCTGTGTCCCTTCACAAGCAACGGCCTTCGTATGGGGTTCTCCTCTAGGTCTCTGGCCTTACACACTTTTCTCGGTACACTTTCTTATATCCTTGTTCTCATACCTGTAGCAGGTATACCTAATTCTCACATATAATCCAGTTTGCTATTTCTATTCACAAGGTGAATAAGGTGAATGCACTTTATTAGAAGGGAGGTGATCTCTGTTGCTTCCTTTCTTCTATATGTCTCATTCATCTTTCTAAATGGTGGACATACCAATCAAGTTACTATCCAAGGTGTTAATTGGTCTGTGTTAATTGCAGGTAGAATTATATATCTAAAGATAGGCCCAGTCAACTTGCCTTCTTATCTTTACTTCTTTACTGGTGAGCAATGACTCCTTTGAAAAGACCCTGATGCTGGGGAAGATTGAGTGCAGGAGGAGAAGGGGATGATAGAGGATGAGATGGCTGGATGGCATCACTGACTCAATGGACATGAGTTTGGGTAAACTCCGGGAGTTCATGATGGACAGAGAGGACTGGCGTGCTGCGGTTCATGGGGTTGCAAAGAGTCGGACACGAGTGAGTGACTGAACTGAACTGAGTGGACATTTTTGTCCATAAAGGAGAGCTGGAGATATAATTGGATCTTGACTGGTGAAGAAGATGGCTTTGCTTCACTTTGTGGTTAAATTGCCCAGTTGCACAATTAAACTGCCCTGGTGCACAATTTCCTGCACTGAAGAAAATGGACACTAAGAGATGCTGACAACGTGATGATGATATGACTGTAATAAGCAGTAGCAGAAGTTGTAGTCATTGTCATCATCATCATCATCATCTGTGAGTTTTCACTGGCCACTCCTGAATCCTCTGAGTTAGTATCATCCAACACCATTTTGCTTTAATAAACCGACTGACCAGACATGCCTCAATATATATCATGTTATGACAAATGTGACCCATACTGTTTGAATCCAGAATGCCTCATTTTTTCCAACATTGCCATTTCCATTCATGGAAATGCCATCTTTCTATTGTCACAAAGTCCAGACGCTAAAATTTTTAAATCATTTTCTTCCCTTTAATCTCCTTTATCCAACCTGCCACCAAGGCCACCAGCTTCACCCAGGCTTTGATGAACAAGTTTAGTGTGCAATGCACAAACTGGTCTCTGAGCATTTAATCCCTCTTCTTCCCAAGCATACAACTGCCAGATCAATCATCTAAATACCCAGTTCAGGAGTTTATAATGGCTCCTGATTACCTAATTATGGCTAACCTACTCTGGGAGACTTACATGCCCTCTACACCTAGTTCCTCAAAACTTTCTGGACATTCTTCCTAAATTTGACTAACTCAATGAAACCATGAGCCATGCTGTGTAGGGCCACCCAAGACGGATGGGTCATGGTGGAGAGTTCTGATAAAACGTGGTCCGCTGAAGAAGGGAGTGGCAAACCACTTCAGTATTCTTGCCTTGAGAACAGCATAAATGGTATGAAAAGGCAAAAAAGATAGGACACTGAAAGATGAACTCCCCAGGTCAGTAGGTGCCCAATATGCTACTGGAGATTGGTGGAGAAATAACTCCAGAAAGAATGAAGGGATGGAGCCAAAGCAAAAACAATACCCAGTTGTGGATGTGACTGGTGATGGAAGTAAAGTTCAATGCTGTAAAGAGCAATATTGCATAGGAACCTGGAATGTAAGGTCCAAACTGGAAGTCGTCAAATAGGAGATGGCAAGAGTGTACATTGACATTTTAGGAATCAGTGAACTAAAATGGACTGGAATGGGTGAACTTAACTCACATGACTATTATATATACTACTGTGAGCAAGAATCCCTTAGAAGAAATGGAGTAGCCCTCAGACTCAACAAGAGTCCAAAATGCAGTACTTGAACACAATCTCAAACACGACAGAATGATCTCTGTTCATTTCCAAGGCAAGCCATTCATTATCACAGTAATCCAAGCCTATACCCTGACCAGTAACGCTGAAGAAGCTGAACAGTTCTATGAAGACATATAACACCTTCCAGAACTAACACCCAAAAAAGATGTCCTTTTCATTATAGGGGACTGGAATGCAAAAGTAGCAAGTCAATAAATACCTGGAGTAATGGGCAAATTTCACCTTGGAGTACAGAATGAAGCAGGGCAAAAGGTAACAGTTTTGCCTAGAGAATGCACTGGTCATAGCAAACACAATCTTCCAAAAACACAAGAGAAGACTTAACACATTGACATCACCAGATGGTCAATACTGAAATCAGATTGATATTACTCTTTGCAGCCAAAGATGGAAAACCTCTACACAGTCAGCAAAAATAAGACTGGGAGCTGACTGTGGCCTAGATCATGAACTCCTTATTGCCAAATTCAGACTTAAATTGAAGAAAGTAGGAAAAACCACTACACCATTCTGTTATGACCTAAATCAAATCCCTTACAACTATACAGTGGAAGTGACAAAGAGATTCAAGGGATTTTATCTGATAGAGTGCTTGAAGAATATGGATAGAGGTTTGTGACACTGTATAGGAGGCAGTGATCAAGACCATCCCCAATAAAAAGAAATGCAAAAAGGCAAAATGGTTGTCTGAGGGGGACTTACAAACAGCTATGAAAAGAAGAGAAGCAAAAGCAAAGGGAAAAAGGAAAGATATACCCATTTGAATGAAAAGTTCCAAAGAACAGCAAGGAGAAATAAGAAAGTCTTCCTCAGTGATCAATGCAAGGAAGTAGAGGAAAACAATACAATGGGAAAGACTAGAGATCTCTTCAAGAAAATTAGAGATACCAAGGGAACATTTCATGCAAAGATGGGCTCGATAAAGGACAGAAATGGTATGGACCTAACAGAAGCAGAAGATATTAAGAAGAGGTGGAAAGAATACCTGGAAGAACTATACAAAAAAGATCTTCAAAACCCAGATAACCACGATGGTATGATCAGTCACCTAGAGCCAGACATCTGGGAATGTGAAGTCAAGTGGGCCTTAGGAAGCATCACTACAAACAAAACTAGTGGATGTGATGCAATTCCAGTTGAGCTATTTCAAATCCTAAAAGATGATGCAGTGAAAGGGCTGCACTCAATATGACAGCATATTTGGAAAATTCAACAGTGGCCACAGGACTGGAAAAGGTCAGTTTTCTTTCCAATCCCAAAGAAAGGCAATGCCAAAGAATGTTTAAACTACTGCACAATTGTACTCATCTCACAAACTACCAAAGTAATGCTCAAAATTCTCCAAGTGAGACTTCAACAGTATATGAACCAAGAACTTTCAGATGTTCAAGCTGGATTTAGAAAAAGCAGAGGAACCAGAGATCAAATTGCCAACATCCATTGGATCATAGAAAAAGCAAGAGAGTTCCAGAAAAACATCTACTTCTTTATGGACTATGTCAAAGCCTTTGACTGTGTGGATCACAACAAACTGTGGAAAATTCTTAAAGAGATGGGAATACCAGACCACTTTACCTGCCTCCTGAGGAATCTGTATGCAGGTCAAGAAGCAACAGTTAGAGCTGGACATGGAACAACAAACTGGTTCCAAATTGGGAAAGGAGTACGTCAAGGCTGTATATTGTCACCCTGCTTATTTAACTTATATCCACAGTACATCGTGTGAAATGCCAGGCTGGCTGAAGCACAAGCTGGAATCAAGATTGCTAGGAGAAATGTCAATAACCTCAGATAGGCAGATGACACCACCCTTATGGCAGAAAGTGAAGAAAAATTAAAGAGCCTCTTGATGAAAGTGAAAGAGGAGAGTGAAAAAGTTGAGTTAAAACTCAATATTCAGAAAACTAAGATCATGGCATCTGGTCCCATTATGCCATCACTTCATGGCAAACAAATGGGGGAACAATGGAAACAATGACAGACTTTCTTTTCTTGGGCTCCAAAATCACTGCAGATGGTGATTGTAGCCATGACATTAAAAGACGCTTACTCCTTGGAGGAAAAGCTATGACCAACCTAGATAGCATATTAAAAAGCAGACACATTACTTTGCTGACAAAGGGCCATCTAGTCAAAGCTATGTTTTTTCCAGGAGTCATGTATGAATGTGAGAGCTGGACCATAAAGAAAGGTGAGTGCCAAAGAATTGATGCTTTTGAGCTGTGGTGTTGGAGAAGACTCTTGAGAGTCCGTTGGACTGCAAGGATATCAAATCAGTCCATCCTAAAAGAAATTAGTCTTGAATATTCATTGGAAGGACTGATGCTGAAGCTGAAGCTCCAATACTTTGACAACCTGATGCGAAGATCCGACTCATTAGAAAAGACTCTCATGCTGGGAAAGATTGTAGGCAGGAGGAGAAGGGGACAGCAGAGGATGAGATGGTTGGATGGCATCACCAACTCGATGGACATGAGTTTGAGCAAGCTCCAGGAGTCAGTGATGGACAGGGAAGCATGGCATGCTGCAGTCCATGGGGTTGCAAAGAGTCAGACACGACTAAGCAATTGAACTAATTGAGCAGCATACTTGGGAACCATGACAATACGACAACTTCAGTTCTGTGCATTTGAAACACCTAGTCTTTACTTTTCTTCTAGCTACAAGAACAAAACCAACTGATGGCAAAGCCCCAAAGACCGTGCCACCAAGTAACAAATACAAACTACTGACCTTCTTTCAAAAGCCTGTGCCCGTTTAGGCACCAATCATGTAATGTATTTGTCCTCAGCTTTAAAAAGTCAGGGCTGCAACATTCTTTTCTGAATTGTTAATCAACAGCAGGGGAAATGGAATACCACAGATGTAAAAAATAAAGAAAAAAGGCAAGGCTCTTTCAGCTCCCTGGTTGCTTAGAGATATTTTCTGGCGCAGACTCTAGAGTTGCCACATTTATCCTGTGGAATTAAATGTGGAGACCTTGTTAACAGTAAGGGGACATGAGAACTGAATTCCCTGCATGCTGCGTTCAAATGCCCCTTCATAAACTCTATTCCTCTAAAAGGGTATTGTCCTAGTAATGGCTAGGGCCATTAAAGCTTTGGCTTCTACCTAAAGAAAAAACACAGTCACTCACTCCCCTTTTATCCAGTGGCCCAAATTCTATCATCTTTAAGTCTTGAGAAGAGAGTCATAACTCAGAAGTTATGAAAGAATTCTCTGCAGCATATAATGGCCATGACACCCATGTACTTGATTCCACCATAAAATACTAGAGACACATAGGGTAGAGAAGAGCCAATGGGAGTTAACTGATTTAACACGCCTCCTTATCTCATCCTGAGTCATGGAGTAGATGACTATTCTGCCCATCCACTGTTTCCGCAGAGTGGAAGCTTGTTCATTCCAGGGTCAGTGAGGCTTACTCCCCTCTCTGCTCTCATGTCTGTGATTATTTGCCCCTTATCTGTGAGCCCTTTCCAGACCCCCCCCCCCCACATAAAACTGCACCGCGGCCCAACCTTGCACACTCATCTCCTTCCTTCACTTTGCTTCTCCCCATAGTTCCTACCATCTGATATTCTGCATAGTTCCTGCTTATTGCTTGACTCCACCCAACGAGGGCTTCCCAGGTGGCACCAGTGGTAAAGAACCCACCTGCCAATGCAGGTAGATGTTAGACCTGGGTTCAATCCCTGGGTTGGGAAGATAGCCTGGAGGAGGGCATGGCAACCCACTCCAGTATTCTTGCCTGGAGAATCCCATGGACAGAGGAGCCTGGCAGCCTGCAGTCCATTGCGTCATACAGTCAGACACAACTAAAGCGACTTAGCACACACACACACCACCCAGCTAGAATGAAAGCTCCACCGACAGCTAGGCTTTTTCTGTTTTATTTACTAATGTATCACGGCATCTAGAATGATACCTGATGCTCAGCAGATTTCTCAATAACTCTTTAATGACTAAAACAATGATTGAATAAATCACTGTCTGACAAAAACAGAATTTCGTGCCCAATATGTTAAAGAAGTAAGGAAAAGTGTGGCAAATGTTATTTCTAGAGCTGACTCAGTAACAGGATGAGAAATGTCCCCAAGTCTTTTTTTATTGTGGTAAAGTACATATAACAGAAAATTTGCCATTATAGCCATTTGAAGTGTACAGGTTAGGGGTATTAAGTACAACATTCATGTTTTTGTGTAATCATCACTACTATCCAGCTCCAGAACTCTTTTTATCTTGTAAAATCTCAGCCTAAATACCCGCTAAACAATAACACCTCAGCCTGTAACAACCACCAATTTACTTTCTGTCTCTATGAATTTTGTAACTCTAGATTCCACATACAGTGGAATCATTTTGTATTTGTCTTTTTGAGTCTGGCTTATGTTACCTAGTATAGTGTTCTCTATGGTTCATCCATGTTGTATCTGCCAGAATGTCCCTCCTCTTTAAGGCTGAATGGCACCCCAGTGGATGAATAGACTACATTTTCTTTATTCATTTATCTGTTGAGGGACAGTCAGGTTGCTTTCACATTTTAGCCAATGTAACTAATGCCACTCACTATAAACATGTGTGCACAAATATCCCTTCAAGATCCTGCTTTCAATTATTTGGGGTATAAACTCAGAAGTGGAATGGCTGGATCCTATGATTTTTAAATCTATTTTTAATTTCTTGAGGGACTACCAAATTGGTTTCCACACTGGCTGCACCATTTTACATTCTCCCCAATAGTATACAAGATTTCCAAAGTTCTCTATATTCTCACCAATCCTTGTTTATTTCTCTTTTAAGTCACTTTTGACTTTCCATCCCTCATTAAAACCATCATTTGTGCAGGTCATCGGTAAATAAGAACACATAGTAATGAAGAAAATGTGAAAAAGGAAAGAAAAATGAAAGGAAATAACTACAATAACACACCTGAGAGCATAGAGTCAAGAGAAAAAACGAGATGAGAAAAGAGATAAAATTAAACACATCCGCACAGCAGTGGGCAAAGGCTGCAGTTTTGAGAGGTGAGCCCAATCGCACGCCAGTGCTGTTTTGTGATTTGTTGGTTTTCTGAATCCTAAAAATAGGGAGAGGGCACCATTCTCTGGCTTCCCTCGTGGGCTTGGCTCTGAAGCTGTGAGTTGCTTCGACCTGTTCTAAAAAAAGATGGTGCGCTTGAGGCTAAGAGAAGTGTGGCAGCCTGTACCTTCACGTGCCCCCTCCGCTGCACTGCCTGCCGCTCGGCCTGGCTTGCTGTGATGGAGCAGTCCTGCAGACCATACCCTCTCCGGCCCAGACAGGACCTGTCTCTGCATGCCCCTCTCACACTGACAGGCAGGGATGCTGTCTGTTTCTGGACAATGCCACATTTTTCATAGAAGCACGTCGAATGGACCTGGCTTGAAGAAAATCATTTCTCTTTAACAAGAAAATACCCTAAGGTTTTGGAGAATTGAAAAGCAAGCTCTCTCTAGGCACATCTCCTCAACAGTTCATCCAAATTCAGAATCAAATGACCGTAACTTGAAGGTATCTTCTGACACCTTGTATAAATATGTAAAACACACCTTATAAACAAGGCAAGGGCTTGCAGAATGCCTCTGCATGGTTACAAAGTGTTCTCAAGGCAAAATAATTATGCAAGGTCCCGACACCATCAAAATATGTGTTAACATTACACAGTACTTTAGGGTCCTATTTTTCCCAGAAATGTCCTTTAAGAAATAATGCTTGAGAATCACTGATCCCTTCCTCCTGCAAGATCCCTAAAGCATGTGTATTTACTGCTTGGGGCTGGTTTGAGCTTTGCTCTGTGACTCACTCTTCACCCAAACTCAGGCAAACACAATGATCACCATCCACTGTAATAGGGGAAGAATAGACACATGCATATGATAGGCCCATATGAAGACAGAGTAGCAGGTGGATCTTCATACTTCTCCAATGTGGCAAAAGTTATAATGATACAAAGTTTTCCCAGGTGGTGCCAGTAGTAAAGAACCTGCCTGAAAATGCAGAAGATTTAAGAATTGAGGGATCAGTCCCTGGGTTAGGAAGATCTCCCAGAGAAGGGCACAGGGTAACTCACTCCAGTACTCTTGCCTAGAGAATCCCATGGACGGAGGAGCCTGGTGGGCTAGGGTGCATAGGGTCGCAAAGAGTCAGACATGACTGAAGCATCTTAGCAAAGCACATAAGAGTGCATCTGGAGGGGAGAACATGAAGAGCTGTGTTCTTTAAGTAACTTCACTAAGTCGGACAATGCTCATGAAATAAGTAGAAGCAATTAAAATTTTAACTGGTAAGCTGCATGGTGATTTTCACAATGTAGAATACAGATGTAGGAATGGAAAATTTCAGATAGGTTTCAATTATGGATGGTTTTTAATTTCTTCTTATTCCTCTAAATTTTTTTTACCCCATAATTACTTTCATAATTATAAATAATTCCTTTTGTTAATTTTATTAAACTTGCTGCTGTCTTTACACATCTCTCTGTACGCTACAAATCCCTCTAAGGATGTTTCCCAACTGTCAAAGACCCCATCCTGGAGTCCAACCTAGACCAAGCTCTGACTGTCCATCTTTATCCTGATAGCAATTTCTCCTATGGCTGCCCCTAAGAACTAGCCAGATGCCAGCCAACAGAGCTGATAAATGCCAAAGGTGCTCACAGGTTAGGGGGCTTCCTACTCATTCCCTGAGTAGGGAATGAACTTAAATATTTCAAAGGATCTTTCAAAAAACATACTCCAAAGCTCTGGTCTACAGTAACTTACAAATGAATCACTCCAGAGATGCTATTTAAAAAAAAAATTAAGGGATTGTATTCTTTGTTAGCTATAAACCATAGTGAATTTACTTTTTGCTCCTCTTCTTAACTCATCAGCCCAAAGCATCTGTCTGTAGGCTTCTGTTTCCAGGGAGTCCGGACACAGTCTACAGAGACTGAGCTTCTAAAGAGAAGTGGCTCTCCAGACCTATTTCAAGGAACCATGGAGCCCCTGGAAGTGCAAGGAGAAGGGAAATTTGCTGATCAGGTCTTAGGGCTTCAGTACAAACCATCATCTCAGAGTCAGTTATTGGGTGGGGTTATTTCACATGTTTAAACCTTAAAACCCAACCTCCTCTCTTGGTGTTACAAATGAGTCACAGGGCACATAAGGCAACACCCTGAGATCCCAAAGCTTATAAAGGGCAGAGCTTTGGGATAAATAGGATTCTCTAGGCCCCAAGTCCCAGATTCTGTCACTCTAATAATGGTTGATGTTTATTGAGCCTCAGAAGTCCATATTGCATTAGGATTTAGAAGGCATCTGTAAAAGAGCTCTGATGGAGGTTGCACCTGAGTCTCTGAAGTTAGAAGGCATGCATTCCTATCGAGCCCTATTCCACACTCCTGAGGTCTGTAGCTATGGACCAGCCCCTAACTCCTTGCATCTTAAGTTAGAGTCCTGACCCGTAAAATAGTGATAGTAGTAGCTAACGTTATTGAATATTTGCTCTGTGCTTAGCTCTCTTCCAACCACTTTAGAAATATTATCTCATTTACTTCTCACAGGAGTCTGAGAGAAAGCTATGTCCCTTCCCCCAAAGTCGATTCAAAGTTGATTCAAGTTGATGCAGTTGATGCTACTGATAATGCCTAAAGTTGGGGCAGGAACCCAGGTCTGTCTGACTTGTTTTTCCCACTTCTAACCAGGTCACCTCCATGACATACATAGAGATGGATCTATGCACCATACATACTATTCCTTCTTAGTTCTCTTATGCCGTCTCCCACCCAACATCAAAACCAAACCAAATCCCAGTGGAAAACATATTCTCTACCATGTAGTAATTAATACCTTTTTTTTTTTCCCCACCAGTGATCCTGCATTACCCACACCTCACAATTTAGCACTCGGCTCTATGCCCCATGAAATTATTCTCCTGAAATGTTAATTGCACATCCCCCAAAGAGACCATGTGCTGGGGCTTCCTAGGTGGCTCAGTGGTTAAAAAAAAATCCACCTGCCAATGCAGGAGACACAGGTTTGATCCCTGTGTTGGGAAGATCCCCTGGAGAAAGAAATGGCAATCCACTCCAGTATTCTTGCCTGGGAAACCTCATGGATAAAGGAGCCTTGCTGGCCCCAGTCCATTGGGTCATGAATAGTCGGACACAACTGAGCATGCACATCTGCAAAGAGACCATAATTTCCTAGAGGTCAAGAACCATACCTTAAAGAATCACAGAATTAGAAATGAAGTAGCTCGTGAGAGTATCTCCTGCTTAAAAAAAAAAAAAATAAGCTGAACTCTTTCCAAAAGAAATGTTATTTGGAATCCCATTCCTCTGTCTGAAAACTATTCTGCTAGTTAATCCTTAATCTTTCAAGGTCCAAAGGAAAATGTTGAGACAGTGGCATTCATTCAGTAAGCAGGTGTCAAGTGCAGATCTAGAATCTATGTTGCCTGATTCTCTGTGTTGCCAGTGATTGCTTGTATATAGAAATCCTGAGACTTTTCTGTCTCCTCTCAGTATCTATCTTTGACTTAGCCACAATTCAGGGCGGGGGAAAAGAAAATGGACCAACTACCTGGAATCTGGAAATCCTTACAAAAAAGCTTAAGAAAAATACAAAAGGTAGGGCCTGGTTATCAGACCACCTTCTATGACCCATACAGGAGGAAAATAACATCATAACCTCAAGTGTCCTTCAAATGCCATATCCAATCAAATTACCCAGCAAATCCTTTGCTTTTAATCCCTTTATTTCAGGCTCCTAACCTAGGTCACTACAGATGAAAGGCATTAGCACAATCCAGTCTAAAACATTTTTTAATTTGATTTAGTAAGATGACCGAATATTTTGGAGGAAAAAACTCGATGTCATCTTTATCTAGCATTTTCTGTTTTTGAATATTTTAATAACACTTTTCTGATACTAAAGCATAATACAGATTCACTGCGTTTTTCATTCCACTTCATGGAAAAATCGGAAAATATGTAAAGTATAAAAAGTGTAAAAAGATATCACATATAAACTTCTACTCACAGATACTCTCTAATACATTACATACTTATCTGGGGGAATATTCCCTGCTTTTGTTTCTGTATATTCATGCATAATTTTATGTATTTATTTTAATTGGAAAATACTATACATACTGGTTGGAATTTCATCATATTATATAATAAGAATTTTCCATTGACACTGAATTGTCTTCTAGACACTATTTTAAGATCTGCTGAAGTCATACATGAATACATGGAATTTATTCAATCAAACATTCATTAATTCCTATTTAGGCTCCTTATACTTTCTTTTTTTATAAACAATAAGTAGAATAAATAGCCACAATGAAAATCTCACATAAATAACATTGATTTTATCTTTAGAATAAGTTACTATAAATAAATATTTCCAGGCCTTTTGATATATACTGTCAAATTATCCTAAGGCAAGTTTGTATCAATGGATATTCTTATAGCAAAGTATGAAAAGGTGCCTGATTCCTAAACTATCTCCAAAAATGGGTAAATGACATGTATATAAATAAATATAATGTCTATCCATATATCTACACAGAGATCTACACATAAATTAACTATGTTGTTTGGCTCAGTTGCTAAGTCGTGTCTGACTCTTTGTGACCCCAAGGACTAGGGCCCACCAGGCTCCTCTGTCCATGGGATTTCCCAGGCAAGAATACTAGAGTGGGTTGCCATTTCCTTCTTCAGGGGCTCTTCCCAACCTAGGGATCGAAACCACATCTCCTGCATTGGTAGGGAGGTTCTTTACCACTGAGCCACCAGGGAAACCCCAAATTTAGTATGGTGGCAGTTTAGTCATAAGTCGTGTCCGACTCTTGCGACCCCGTGAACTGTAGCCCGCCAGGCTCCTCTGCCCATGGGATTCTCCAGGAAAGAATACTGGAGTGGGTTGCCATTTCCTTCTCCAGGGGATCTTCCCGAGCCAGGAAACGAACCCGGGTCTCCTGCATTGCAGGCAGATTCTTTACCAACTGAGCTATGAGGGAAGCCCCTATAAATCTAGTATAACTAATTGCATTTAGTATAAATGCAATTTATATAGTATTTTATACTAAATAGATACTAAATTTATATAGTATTTTATACTAAATTTATAAAAATTATATAAATTTTTATACTAAATTATACTAAATTTATAGTATAATTTAGTATAACTAATTGCATTTATTTCAATTGCTGCTATGACTGAAATAGTTTTCAAGGCTTTCAATATATTCTAATAGACGCTGTCAGTTGCCTACACAATTGTGGATCTATACATATGCACACATATTATTTCCTTCCTTGACAATAAAACTCAAATATGATAAAGGAATACTTGGGTTTTATCTATCCTGAGGTGGACCTGCACTACACCTCAGAGATAAATCTTGATTCAATGTACTTCTATTTGCTTTTTCTAAGGCACAATTTAGTGTTAGTTATTCAATCATGTCTGACTCTTTGCGATACCATGGACTGTAGCCTGGCAGGCTCCTCTGTCCATGAAATTCTCCAGGCAAGAATAGTGGAGTGGATTGCCATTTCCTTCTCCAGGGGATCTCGACCCAGCGATCAAGCCTGGGTCTCCCACATTAGAGGGATGTTCTTTACCATCTGAGCCACCAGGGAGAAAGAGAAAATTCTTGTGGAGAAGACTCTTGAGAGTCCCTTGGACAGCAAGAAGATTAAACCAGTCAATCCTAAAGGAAATCAACCCTGAATATTCATTGGAAGGACCGATGCTGAAGCTCCAATACTTTGGCCACTTGATGCAAAGAGCAACTCATTGGGAAAAACCCTGATGCTTGGAAAGATAGAGGGCAAGAAGATAAGGGGAGCAGCAGAGGATGAGAAGGCTCGATGGCATCACTGAGTCAATGGACATGAGTTTGAACAAGCTCTGGGAGATGGTGAAGGACAGGGAAGCCTGGTGTGCTGCAATCCATGGGGACACAAAGAGTTGGCCATGTCATGGCCAACAACAATAAGGCAACAATAAGTGAACAACAATTAGGCAAGATTTATTAACAGAGTATTTTAAAATATTTCAGCCAAGGAGACATGAAAACAGATCTGCTAGGGATGGATTTTTGATAAAGTTATCCTTGATCTTAATGAAGAACTCTAAGAAGAAAATCCTCTTTGGGGACATCATTAAGTCAAGATCTGACATGCAGGGTTGTTTCAGTCATCCTGAAACCCTGAAGAGAGCTAGATCAAGTTTCAAAGTATCAGGATGAAAATAACAAAGTAAAAAGTTGGAAACAATCTAGGACTCTGAGGATGTCCCAGCAACTAAATAAACTAATTCCAGAAACACTGTCTTAGACTTTTTCTTGTGGGAGAATAAATTTATCATCTAAGCCAATAGATTTGGGTTTTTCTTGTTTGTTTTTGTTATTTAAGCTAAAATAATCTGAACCAATATACTTAAACTATCTTTCAACAACTCTGTGAAGATATACAGAGGATACAGATAAAGAGGCAGAGAATTTAAATGGCTTTCCAATTTACATAATTAAAAAAAAAAAGGCACTGCCAAAGGTCGCAATCAGTAGAATTTATATATTAATTCATACACCAGATTTTAACCGTGAGAAATTAGAGCTTTCATTTTGGCCCAAGAATAAATAACGTATATTGTCAATAATCTTACATAAAGGAAACATAACCCAAGGATACTTCACTATACCTTAAAAAAAGTATGGGAAGAACTAAACACCTGCATTTACCAAGTCTTTAGGCTTCCCTGGTGGCTCAGATGGTTAAGAATCTGCCTGCGGTGTGGGAGATCTGGGTTCGATCCCTGGAGAAGGGAACAGCAACCCACTCCAGTATTCTTGTCTGGAGAATTCCATGGACAGAGGAGCCTGGCGGACTACATGGGGTTGCAAAAAGTTGGACACGACTGAGCGACTAATATGTTCACTTTCACCAAGTCTTTAAGATGGGAACAAAGGACACATGTGAGCTTGATGGGTTATTAAACAGAAATGTCCACTCATTGTGTCAGCTCAAATGTGGATATGACCAGGGCTGCAAGGCTGGCCTCAACAGTGATGGAAATGCATGTTGTCATTGAATCACTGAGTCTTTTGCAATCCCATGGACTGTAGCCTGCCAAGTTCCCCTGGCCATGGAATTTCCCAGGCAAGAACACTGCAGTAGTTTGCCATTTCCTTCTCCAGGGGATCTCCTGACCCAGGCATCAAGCCCTCTTCTCCTGCTTGGCAGGCAGATTCTTTACCACCAAGCCACTTGGGGAGCCCACTGTAAGTGCTAAAGCAGCCTCAATCAAATCCCTTTATGTGAAAGCTTAATTGTGATTCTGCACAAACAACTCCAACAATGAAGTGTACAGAAATACTAACAAGCCTTTATGATGAATTTGAGTCAAGGGCAACACAGTACTTAATAGGTTTGTGTACAAACACCCTGGGGGCAAGATCCATCATTTATCCTAGTTGGTCTGCAGCAGCCTGTGTGGTTCAGATCCTTTATAATATGACTGATAAAAAAAAAAAAAAAAACAGAAAACAAAAAACAAACACCCACTCAGTTAAACCCAACAAGGAAGCCAAATACCAGACAAACCCTTCATAAAGTCTCAAGAGAAATGCCCTTTGATATCCTCCTTAAGATATATTTCCTGTCTTTAATAAACCTCGGCACTATTTTAACACTATTATTGCTAAATGCAGTAAGTATCTGCTTTTTGGCTTCTCTAGGACAACACATGGAAAACTAAAATTGGCGTGGAAAATCAAACATTCACTCTATGAACCCCATTCAGAGGGTCCTCTTAATTTCTCCTGTTTTCTTTTGTTAACTGTTTTTCACATGTGATGGGCAGAGAGGTCCCATCCCAAATCCGTATGTGCACATAACGTAGCTTGCTATAATATTATTTCGACTTAATGAATGGTTCTGAACTCCTGTTTTTCTGAGTTGGTGGGTAGTGGAAATGTCGTCTGTCATTGTGAGGATTCTTTGCTTTTAGCTGATGGTGTCATGGTTCTAGAAGATTCCAAGTGACTCTGACACTGGCATAGAGAGAAATCAGTCCAGTCCTTGGCCTGTGGAACACACAGGAGATGAACATCACCATGGAGATGTTCCATTTGTCTTTAAGGGCTCTTTGCAGCATCACTGCTGCTGCTGCTAAGTCGTTTCAGTCATGTCCGACTCTGTGCGACCCCACAGATGGCAGCCCACCAGGCTCCCCCATCCCTGGGATTCTCCAGGCAAGAACACTGGAGTGGGTTGCCATTTCCTTCTCCAATGCATGAAAGTGAGAAGTGAAAGTGAAGTTGCTCGGTCATGTCCGACTCTTAGCGACCTCATGGACCGCAGCCCACCAGGCTCCTCCATCCATGGGATTTTCCAGACAAGAGTACTGGAGTGGGGTGCCATTGCCTTCTCCTTGCAGTATCACAACAGTCAGAAAACAGTTGAAGATTCAGGTCCTACCCATGAGGCCCACCTGCAGAGCATCCCACAGCCTCGTTTTCTTCAGAATCTCACACTCCAAAAGGCAGCCTTGGAGGCAGAGCCCTTCCCTCCAGAAACTGCTCAGGTCTCTGCTTGAATTACCTTCAACCACCAAGTCACCCACTACCCATTCAAAGCAAACCTTTTCTAGTCTACAATTCAGAGGGCAATTTTTTCTCACTGATTCCCTGCCCACATTTTCTCTCCTAACTCCAACCCTTTGTGCTCTACAAAGGCAGGAGCTGTCAACCTTGACTGCATGTTAGAATCACTTGGACACTAAAAAAATAAAAAAAACACTGAAGCCAGGTCACAACTCTAGACCAAATGAAAACCAAAACCCCAACGGGTAAATCCCAGGTTATCAACTTTTTAAAATTCATGTCCTAAGTGATTCTAACCTAAGGTGAGGGTTGAGAACCTCTGCCCTAAAGGGTTAGAATTTTGGAATTCTGCTTTTTTAGTTTTACATACAAACATCTCTGGAGGGAGAGGATGGTGACAAAGTCTGCTTAAATATAGGGAAGAAGAAGGAAAAAAAGAAAAAGAATATACAGGGCAAATAAATCAAAACAATAGGCAAATGTTTCACAGAGAACAACAGAGTTTTTAAGTGGGTTTTGAAATATCCAACGGTATAAGTCTTATTCTGACTTTTCTTATTCAATATATCAGTAAATGTAGTCTTATTATCTTTCCTAGAAAGATTTGCCTTCTAAAGCATTTGCTAGAGCATTTCCTATTAAGTACAAGTAGTCTACCAATCCATGACTGGAATTTTATTCTTATATCTGTATGTCCTCTTGCTGTTTTGCGTTAGATGCTCAGTCTTGTCCAAGTCTTTTAGCAACCCCACAGACTGTAGCCTGCCAGGCTCCTCTGCCCATGGGATTTCCCAGGCAAGGATACTGGAGTGGGTTGCCATTCCCTTCTCCATGGGATCTTCCTGACCCAGGAATTAAACCCACATCTCCTGAATTGTGCAGGCAGATTCTTTACCACTGAGCCACCAGGGAAGCCCCTATCTCAACTGAGAGGCAAATAATTAGTAACTTGCACCAGCTATGATGCCAGATAGTCAAAAGTAAATAAGAACAATATGTCCAAAACAAGCACATACTATGTGCTGGAAATATAAGGATAATCAGTGTGTGATTCACTACTGTGCTCAATCAAGGAGGAGGATTTTCTATTTCAGCCATGTGTCCCATGACTTTGTTCACTGAAAAGTTACCAGGTATCTCAATATTTGAAATGATCTGTATTTCATTAATCTTAGTAAGAAAATATTTTTCCAGAGAACTAGTCTAAAATTTCTAACTTTTACATCTTTTAAATTGTTTTCTCACCTTTGATTATATGGAACTAAATTTAAACCATTAAATTAATAGACTACTACATCTAACTTTCAATTTACTTGATTGCAAACACATTTCCTGCAATCTCCCTTCCATGCCAATATCAAAGAACATTTAAAAAAAAAAAAATCTCTCGGCAAGGTAATGGAAATCACATGTGCTACTTGTTATTTCACTTCTTACCTTTATTTCTTACCTCTTTGGGAGGTTTTTGGCATTACGCATTACCGTCAAGTACCTGTCTTACTGCTGCATGCTTTGATCATAAATCACAAGTCTCCTCCCTTAAGGCTGCCTGAGTATTCAATGATAACATCTTATCAAACAATCTAAACACAGGGAGTTTAACTGGGGATAAATAAAAGTCAGGGACCAGCAAGCAATAAATCAAGCAGCTTGACCATTACAAAAATCAAAGGGATCCCAGGAAGAGAAAGCCACCCACCCCAACCTCAATTTTAGAAACTTCTCCCACTTCAAAATTCATAAAGAACAAGAGCAAATCGGGGATCTCTTACAGAACAGAAAATGATTTAGAATCGCACACAAATTTCAAGATCAAAAACTTACCCAGTGTCAAAGACCCAGTGCTTTCAATTTTACCAATGAAAACTCTCCTAGAAAAAAAGTACGGAGCCTAACACAAACCACACAGTTATATCAGGGAACCCCAGCTCCCCCCAACCTCCACGGTAATGACTGAGTTATACCACATGTTAAAGTTTTAGGTAATTATTTTCAATGTTGAATTCTCAGAACTTTTAATATCCCATGAGATATGACTTTTTCACATTCTAACCAGAAAAAAAGAAAGAGGTACCATTTCTTCTCTGTTTGATATACTGTCTTTATTTCCAGCATCATCTTGGCATCTGTTGCCTGTGGTGCAGCCTTTGTCAAAGGACTGTTGTTACAGCACAGAAGTGGGAAACGAAATTTCAGGGTCCCTTCTCTGGAATTTGTCAAGGGTCATCACTGTAGGATGTGAAATACCCAATACTTATCTAAACTCTTCTAAGACTTTGAAGAAGAACTGATTTGGTAAACTTGGAACACTGTTGATGGAGAATGCACATTTGAGTTTTCTCCTTTGAAAATACTACCACACTGACCATGAACTTCCGGACAAAGAGGTCACTTGTCAGTCATCTCTTTGGTCATATTTCCTAACACTCATGATAGACACTAGCTGCATATTGGACATACAAATGAATAAATGGAAGAGTGAATAAATGAATGAAAGAGTGAACCAGTCATTCAATAAATCAATGTATCACCAAAGCTCATACATCTTCTTTAATTCTAAGACCACTAATTTTTTTTATCAATCGCAGATTTTCAATAGGACTACTAACTTCTAAAATGTCAGCGCTGAAGGAAATGACAAACCAAGAAAAATTAAATAGAAAAAAATGACCCAATGTGCTTGGAAAGCCAGCTTAGCAGTAGCAGCAGATACTAACTGACTTGGGGCAGAGACTAGAATGATCCTTGGAAATAAGAATGACAATAATGAGAAATGCCATGTCAGGTAAACAAAAGGATGTCTTCAAGCCTGTGAATTTCTCCTAGAAATTTTTCTTCCTGGAAACGAAGCATCTGAAAAGACATCTTACAGTGGTATCCATTTACTATACACCTCATTTATTACAGAGGACTATAACTGCTTGGCGGAAGAAGTCTTCTCTACCAGTAAAGAAATGGCAGAGAGTAGATGTGGGGGCCTGCTCTGTCTTGAAAAGTCAAGAGCATATTTGGCCTAACAGACTTATTTTCAGGACACGAAGGTGAATGTCAGAGTAACAGCTGACCACGCAGGTGTCTAATGGAGGCCCTTGAGTCTGGTCTGGAGGAGAAATGACCACAAGGAGAAAGCTTGTCTCTCAGCTCTCCTCATTCTCATCAATGTTCCTCCAAAATAAACTTAGAAAAAAATAGAGTTCTCTCTCATACATGTCAATATGAAATCCTATTAAATACCTATGTGTAGATGTCAAGTTGAATATATGATTCAGAAGCTCATGAGAAAGAATGGAACTGGACAAAAATTTAGGAGTTATTGCCAGAGATGCTATAATGTTGTAATATTGAATGCAGACATCTAAAAAGGTTATATTGATAACAGGAGAAAAGGTTCTAGGGCAGAGCTCTATAGCACTTTAACCTTTAAGATATCAGCAGAGGAAGAAGAATAGCCAGGAACACTGGGCAGGAAAGACCGGTGACATAGAAAGAAAATCAGGAAACCTATTGTCTCAAAGGTCAAAAAAAATGATGTGTCTAAATAAGGAAGATGTGGTCAGCTCTGCTAAATGCTGCTGAGAGGTCACAAAGATAAGGTTAGATTGAGCAAGATGGGGCTCATGGTTGACCTTGATAAACACACTCTCTGCTGAATGGTGAGTCTGGAAGACTTAATGGGAGGGGTTGAAGAGGCGATGTGAAGGAAGTACATGCCATGGAGACAACAACCGCTAACAAATCTATTAGGAGGTTTGCTGTGAAAGGCAGCAGAAAAATGGGCAGTAGATAAAAACATCTGGGACCAATGGGAGATTTCTTTTTTAAAGAAAGAGATCTTATCCTCAATCCTATGACCTATGGGGGGAAGTCCAAAGCCCTCATCGAGATTTTTGACACTCCTGAGGGAGGCCATGGTGACTATGATGCATGTACGTCTGTTTAAATGCACTCTGGGCATCAGGGAAAGGATAGGAAGAGTTACCTCTGCCTCTGAGGTCATGCTATCCTTCATATATACATATGTACCATTTCTGCTGTCTGCCATGTTAACTTAAATTTCTTTGGGGTGGGAACAGGGAGGTTCACCTTTAAGCAGCAGATTTTGCTGAAGGTTAGAGGGTCATGAGGAAGACTCACATTGCATACTACACAGCAAAACCACAACAAATCACCTCAGATTAAATATTCCTATCCTTAAAAATTCTTTCAGCCATCCTTTCACTGGGTGGTTTTCACTGGCCTCTGTCCTCTACGGCAGGCACCTCCAACCACCAGGATCTAATGCCTCACAATCTGAGGTGGAGCTAATGTAATAATAATAGAAATAAAATGCACAATACATGTAATGCACTTGAATCATCCCAAAACCATTCCCAATCAGTTCATGGAAAAATTGTCTTCCATAAAACTGATCCCTGGTGCCAAATAGGCAGGGGATCACTGCTTCATAACACCCAGCCTTTGGCTCTGACTGGTTTCTCTCTCCTCTTTTTTTCTCTCTTTTGTTCTAACTTTTCTATTCTCTCTCAGACAAAACATACATACCAACAGAACAAAACATGTATGTATACATTTTTTCCTGCAACACTATGTTTTTCTAGAGGGGGATGGAGTACCCACTAATACCCATACCCTTGCCTTTTACTCCGAACAACACAGCTCTCTTTCTAAAAGTAACTCTGGGGCTAGTTCTTAAAAAATAATACATTTTCCATCTTCATCCATATATACAAACTACTGGGCAAAGCACCTGTCTTTAATAGGCTTTCAGTAAGTACCAGCTCTTGCCTTCCTCCTTCCATGACAAAGTAAGAGCAGAGGTGTTATGGATTCGCAAATAATTTCCAACCAGCAGTGCCTTAATTAGGTCTGAGCTGCATGATAAGGTGCAGCTGTGTTGGGAGGCAATTCGCTGCCTCTGCCTAATGTCAGAACTAACATAAGTCAGGACCATGGATAGACCAACGAGAACAGAGTAATAGTCATCTGAAACATCACAGATTTTTCAATTGTTTGTTGACAGGTCCACAAGAGTTTTGCCCTCTTAAAATGTTTATGTCTCAGCATAATATTTATGAAATCTTTTTTTCTCCAGGGATTTTCTTATAAGAAAATCATGTAAAAGACAGATAATTGAGACTTGGCCAACTGCGGGAATCAGAAACCTCATCAATCTGAAATCACTAGTCCTTTTACCAAAGAACAGTAACTCTCAGATATTATTAATACAACAAACAATAGTAAAGGTAATTGGAGATACAAACATACTTCTCGAACTTTTGTAACTTTTTGTACTTTCAGAAAGGTCATTTGAAACACAAAATGTTTAGAAATGAGTACCATTCCGTCTAGTCAAGGCTATGGTTTTTCAAGTGGTCATGTACGGATGTGAGAGTTGGACTGTGAAGAAAGCTGAGCACCGAAGAATTGATGCTTTTGAACTGTTGTGTTGGAGAAGACTCTTGAGAGTCCCTTGGACTGCAAGGAGATCCAATCAGTCCATCCTAAACGAGATCAGTCCTGGGTGTTCATTGGAAGGACTGATGCTGAAGCTGAAACTCCAGTACTTTGGCCACCTCATGCGAAGAGCTGACTCATTGGGAAAGACCCTGATGCTGGGAGGGATTGGGGGCAGGAGGAGAAGGGGTCGACAGAGGATGAGATGGCTGGATGGCATCACCGACTCGATGGACATGAGTTTGAGCAAGCTCTAAGAATTGGTGATGGACAGGGAGGCCTGGTGTGCTGCGATTCATGGGGTCACAAAGAGTGGGACACGGTTGAGCAACTGAACTGACTGACTGACCATTCCATTATGAGTGAAGAAATCACTGTTTATATACCAAAGTCATTAGGACCAAGAGAAAGATACAAGAGTCAGAGAAATACATTACATGACTGAAATCATATTCAAGGAGCCCTTTCTTTATAGGTTAAAGATTGGGCATTTAAACACATTTCATCCGAAAGAAGACAGAATCAGAACCTTTTTGCATCCTAGCCAATTGACTGCTCATGTCTCCATATTCATGACTTAAATGCTAATGGAACCTCAAACCAAATGCCCCCAAGCTAGCACTGCTCACACACAGGCACCAATCACAATGCCTGGCATTCCCCATTTAGGGCTGACACCCCAGTGTGATGAAGGGAGAAGAGAGGAGAAACTAACAATATGTCAGTGAAAAGTCTCAAGTGACCCCCCATAGGCCCAATCCCGCCCACCAGGCACTCGTGCACACTTCAAATTTAAGCTCTTGTCTTTCCCAGTGAAAACAAAGTACATTTTCTCATATACAAAAACATTTCACCATGATGAAAGGAGAATAGTTTGATACTTTTCTCTTTTTGGAGAAGGAATCTCTAAGTCCTTCAGCATCACCATAGGCAACTGAGACTTCAAGTTCAAACCATATACGAATGTACGTGTGCACACATACAGAGGAGGACATAACAAAAGTGGAAATAAATTAGGCAGGCTTAAATTATCATTTTTTTCCAAAAAACTTGATGGTAAGATAATGAAAGAGAAGAATTAGTTTGGTAAAAATAGTATTAGTGTACTTGGAGCTAAAGGAAACAACACAGATAACGATGCAGAGAAGGATTGAATCATAAAAGCAACATTGCTTCTTAGCACTCACCTGTACAAGAGAAGTCATCCACACGAATGTATCCTGGGACACAGTCACAGCGATATAACCCAGGCAGGTTGACACACACAGTGTTGGCATGACAGTAATGCATCTTAGCTGCACACTCATCAATATCTGAAGGAGAAAAAAAAAAAAGAAGAAGCAATAACACAGTTAGTCGAATGACTGAACTGGAATGTGATCATCTTACAATGAAATTAGAAAAGATGAATGCCTATGGAAGGCAAGAGGAAAAGCAAGATGCACTAGCACAAAAGCTTAAGCGCAAATTTCAGCTGGTGTAGAAGATTCCATCTAAAGCTGAAAATCTTTCTAGAAAGATGCATGGTGGGACAGAACAGTGAAGAACTCAAGAAGTATGAAGACTGAATCTATTATTAATCTCTCACCAAAAAGGATGCTTGATTTAAATGTCCCAAATCAAGGAGTTCTGTGTCCAGGCATTGACATCAATGAATATTTATTAGGTGTCCACTGTACACAGTGTGGCTCTCATCAGAGAGATCAAGAGAATTCAGCCCCCCTCTGCTTGTTTTTCTTACTAATACATGCTTTAATCCATCTGGTACAAAATGACTGTGGAGCCACTTTCTCCCATGTTGTACTATGAATACAGACAGCAACTGCTATCTAATGAAAATTAATGTCTTTCATCGCTTGACCTGGAGATGCATCCCATGTCACAGAATAATGGGCTGATTCAACAAAAAAGATCTTTTTCTCTTTGGAATGGAGATCAGAGCATCACCTTCTGTCTCATAAAAAGTTCATGATAAGAATTAAGATAACCTACAACCATAAGCATAGAGTTTAGTCTTTCCTAGAGTTTATGTTTTTAAAAAATGGGTTTAAATTCATTTTACTCAGACTGCTAATGTGTGATGGCCTGAGAGAGGGAAGAATAAAAACACTGTGGGAATCCAAAAGGGGCAATACAAGCTCTAGCTCCAGTCTGGTTAATTACTAGCAGATGACCCTCATCATAAGGGTTACCTCTGAACCTACTGCTCTATATCTTTCAATGTGCCATCTAATTTAACCCTCATACAATTCCGTGAGTGAAGTACAGCACTACCATCATTCTCAAGTCAGACTGAGGCTTAGAGAAGTTAAATGTCTGGCACTAAGTCACCCTGTAAGAACACACTATATCCACAATTTGAAATCAAACGTCCAACTATGATTAACCTCATGAAAGCATTCTGAAAATGATCACTAGTCAGATGTAGCATTACTTCTAAGATAATCACTGAAATCCTAGTAATCTTCATGCACAGAAACTACATTGAACCACTTAAAACTCATTTATTTACTTTAAAAATAAATGTAGATGGATTTATTTCCTAATATTTTATTTAGGAAATAAATATTTGGGGGTGTTTTATCCCCAAAATAATATCAGATTCTTTTCAGTACTAAAGATCTGTTAACCTATACTTGAAAGTTAACTGAGGCTCTGAAAGGAGACATAGTCAGCAAGACTTCCCTAAATTTAAGAAACAAACATCAATACTTAGTAAAAGAATTCAGGCAATCAATAATTCTATGTGCACAGTATCATAGGCTTTCAAAACAAATGGCCAACGGGAATATAAAAATTGTATAATAATATGAGTACATAAAGCTTGGGTATGGAGGGGACTCTCCCAAAAATTTGGGATAGGATAGTAACTGCATGAAATCATTAGAGGTGTTTCAGGTCTTTCTGGCACTCAAAGCAATAGAATTCTTAAATAAGTTGGTTCCTTACATCATTAAAGCATTTTGCTTTACAGATGACTGAATATCATAAAAGTCAAGAGGAAAAGTGTTTCAAGAAAGGAATAATGGTCAGTTTTGTCACCTGATGCTGAAAAAGTTGAATAAGATAGAGATAGAATTAACGTTTTGATTTGGCAAGAAGTTCATTGTTGCCCTTGAGCTGTTAAGAGAAGTTTGGGGAAAGTGGCTGGTAAAGCCTGACTGGAGTCAATTAAAGAAAGAAGGAAAGTTGAAGGAGACAGAAAAACAAGGCAAACTTTTTGAGATATTTTGCCATCAAGAGAAGAAAAACTGTAGTAGCTCTAGGGAGACTCCAGGTTGAAAGACAGTCTTGTTTAAAGACAGTTCTGGAAAAGATCATAGAATGTTTACACACTGTTGGACATGATTCAACACTATGAAGAAAACTGACATTATAGAAGAAACAGCAGGGATTTCCTTGATGGTCCATTGGTTAAGACTTCACCTTCCAACGCAGGAGGTGTAGGTTCAATCCCTGGTCAGAGAGGTAACACTCCACATGCCTCACGGCCAAAAAATCAAAACATGAACAGACATAATATTGCAACAAACTCAATAAAGACAAAAAGAATGAGAGCAGATTTCTGCAGGAGCAGTCTTGGAGGAGACAAGAGGAGTTGAGTTCTGGCCACAGATGGAGCAAGTCATTTTTACAACAAAAATGAAACTAAGAGATAAGGGAAGAAAGTTGGTATCTTTGGTGGCAGAAAGATGAAGTAATGCTCCTTTGCTTGTTTTTTTTTTTTTTTTTATTTTCTTAGTGAAGTGAGAGAGTAACATCTGAGAATTAGGAGAAGGAGGTGGTACTAGATGTTTAAAGAGAGGGGAAGAGGTATGAAGTCATCATTTTGGGAAAAAAGGAAACAATTTACTAGAGAGTATAGCAGGTGGCTACAGAGGCACATGTGACTTGTGACCATAAATGCTAAGTGAGAGCAGTCAGCGTGGCCATGTGCTTCACTCCAGATGCACCCAGATATTTGGGGAAGGGGCAGGGTAGTGGGGAAAAGGTGTACCCAAAGGTGAGTGTTTGAACAAACAGGATAGATTAAAATGAGAAACAAGGGAATTGATGTTGCAAGAAAAGAGTTCATGATCATCAGATGCCAAGGAATCGCAGTTATTAAGGAAAGAAGTGAGGGCAGCAAGAGGGAGTTGAAATGCACTGCCCAGACCAAAGCTAAAGAACTTGTTCCCCCAGCTGCTGGAAGTACTGCCTGCTAAAAAATCAACTGTTAGCCTTTGAGGAAAACTGTCCTTGACTTATGTGAGCTGCCTCACCTTTAGTCACACCCCAACCCTGGCGACAACCTTCACTGAAGGATGGCTCTCCTTAGCAGTAACTCAAGATAATTGTGAAAGACTATACTGGGTTCAGAGCACTCAATGAGATGCAGCTAACCCCTCCCTCTGCCCAATTCTGTATCTTTCCCTTCCCCAAAGGCATTCTGTCCCTATCAAACTTCCTGCATGTCAGTCTCCATCCCAGAGTTTGCTTCCCAGGGAACCCTAACTGCAGCAGGACTCCTGAGGGAGGCAGAAATGATTCCAGTGTGACTACTACAGTGTGTGAGCTAGAAAGCCAGGGAATGGAGTTATAGAGTGATGTGCCTGACACTAAGATTTCAGTGGTGATTTAGTTGTTGCTGATTACAAAATCTTTCATTTGACTATGTGAGAGTGAAAGAACAGATCATTGTAAGTGAGGGGTTGAGACACCAAGAAAAGCCAGATATAAGAGGGGCCTGGTCTGCATTAGCACATTTCATCCAGTATATTACCATATTTCCTCCTCCTGAGCAAATAATTCAACTGTACTTTCCCATCCTCTTCCGAGCATGAATCTAAGCAGAAGCCTACCACCTTGAGGTGGAAAGATTAAAGGCCAGCATCAGACTTAACACATTTCCTTCTTCCTGTCTTGGAAATTATGTAAACACAGAAATGGAACTCTTTCAGCCTGGGTCCCTGAGTGAGGAGCAGGTCACCAGACCAGCATGATGAACATGTTGCATGACCTAGAAATATGCTTTTGTTAATTTAAGCCATTGAGTCTACCCTGACCAGTACAGAGAATGACCATGAGAAGCATTGCAATGGAGATCATTAAATTTGATCTTGAAAGATGAACAGAAATTCAGCTTAGAGAATGGAGATGAGGAAACAGAAGGGAAACTGCCAAGCCTAAACTTTTTGTCTTTGCAGAGTTATAAAGGGTGAGGACCTTTCGTCTGTACATTCAAAGAACACTAATTAGCCCTCTATTATGCTTTTAAAGGCAGGGTGATGAATAAAATATCATCATAGACCTCACAGCCTGGCAAGATACTGAGCAGAACTTACATGTTCTACCAATAATGTGAGATCATTTAACGGGGATTTGACATAGTCTGAGAAGTTTAGAGATGGATTCTCTATAGAAGTGACTGTTCATCCAAGACCTGAAACAGCGGTGAAACAGGTGAAGGGGAGAAAAATAACATACCCAATAAAGAAGAATGAAAAGAATTCATTAGAGGCGGGAACTTTGCCTATTTGAAGACAAACTGGAAAGATGAGCTTGGGCCACCCGTGCTGGGCTCTGGAGGCCACATGAAGGAGCCTGGGCTTAAATCATGGTGGTGACAAAGTCCAATTTCTGTTTTTAAAATATAGTTTGGCTGCAGTGAAGAGAATAGATTGGAGCAGGGCAAGCTGAAGGCTAAATCAAGTTGGTATTTTACTCACAGAGATGCAGCTACAGTGAACTCATTCTATACTGCTATGATGCCTAGCCATTTTTTCAGATGAGAAACTAGTGAGGACTTGCCTTAGAGGCAATGCAGTCTTCAGCCTATGGGCCACAGCTGCCAATCAGGCCACTGATGAGAATAAATGTTTCTCTGTTATGGACCCTTGTCAGCTCCTCCCACAGAGAAACTCCCAGCTCATTTCCCTCAGGCCACTGAGGCAGCAGCCTCATCTGGATTTGAAGGAGTTACTGGGCCATAACGAGTTTATTTTGATTCTAACAACCAAGTTATCACCTTGTTTCACAGGATGCCAAGCCCTGAACAGAAATATTTTCAAAAACCAGGAAGAGGATGTTAGGAAATCCCAGGGAGAATTTCCCACAGAGGTTTATCCAACCCTTGCTCTCTGTGAGCCACTCCCACACCACAGCCAGGAATCCCTGCTGCTATGGCACTGTGTCACTGAGTTTGTTTCATTTTCAATTCATACCATGGGTAATTCCAGCCTTGGCATATCTCAGTTTCCTGGTGAAAGTGAAAGTGTTCATTGCTCAGTCATGGCCGACTCTTTACGACCCCATGGACTGTAGCCTGCCAGGCTCCTCTGTCCATGGAATTCTCCAAGCAAGAATATTAGAGTGGGTAGCCATTCCCTTCTCCAGGAAATCTTCCTGACCCAGGGATTGAACTGAGGGAGGCCCACAAGAAGAACAAAATAAGGCAGAAAATTTGACAAATGTACCAGAAAATTAAACTGTCAGTACGTTATCTTTGTTGCTTATCTTCTATCCTACAAACATCTGATATAAAAATCACTTCCTGGAAAAAATGATGGTAGGGAGACAAAGAAAGTAAAGTGTTTAGAGACATGGGTTCCTTGAGACAAGAGGATGGAAGAAAGAAAAGAATTGATAACTCCCCTGGTTTCAGGATGGGGACAAGGGATGAGAAGAAACACATCTGCCTAAGAAAGCCTGCCTCTCCAAACTCAGGGAAAGGCACAACCCTGCAGACAGTTTCAAGAGAACTCAAGAGTGTTCCACAAGCCAATCTGATTATACAGAGAATCAAAACACAATTAACGTCTTCAGAGAGCTGAGATATCTTGAGAAAATCCTGAGAAAGAGCAAACAACTGAGATTTTTCAAAATGAGCCTAGGACAAATGTTTTTTGTTCACAGACAAAAGATCCTAAAAGGTTATGAAATTACCAAATCAAGAAAAAGAAATAAACAGAACTCCCCAATTAAAGAATGAACTGATGCTCAGAGAGAGAAACTGAGTGAGCCCATAGCAATGAGGGTTTTAAATATTAGCCTGAAATGAAATCTGACCATAGCTCAGGTGGTGATGGAGTTTTGCCTAAAGCAGGTGCCTCTCTCAAGCAACGGTCCTTCCTACTCTGATATTTACCCAGAGCCAGGAGGCAAGAAGAAACTGTCTGAAACTGAACCTCAAAGGAGAAGTTGAACACACTCAAGGCCTGGTTCAACCTAAAAGTCTAGATCAGTCTAGCAAGATTTTCTAAGAACCACAGTTAAGTTAGCTACTGGAAGGTTGAATGGGTAAAAATTTTAAAAACACATCATTAGGCACAGGATGATATGAAAATGAAAGAGAGCCTAATAGTTCCTAACCTCATAGGGTATAACTAGGAACAGCCCCTGGCACCTGGTTAATATTCAAAATCTGTCATTTCTACATATCAGAAACTATGTTAGGCACTCCACAGGTAGCACTGCATCACCCCATTTATTCCATTTGACTCTTCCTATAGGAGACAGACATCTGTATGTCATGATAAGGAAACTGAGGCTCAGAGATTATGAGATCACTTGTACAAGGCATAAAGTCAGTAAGCGTAAGACCCTGGGTTTGAACCCACAGTCTCACTTCACACGTGGCATTGTTCTTCCCGGGCCCGTTCCAGCTCTCTCTAACTTTTCGAACCTATGTTAGACATGCCTGGTGCTCCCATGAAATGTATAGAAACCGGCAGATCTCCAAATTGAATGTCACTGTGCATCCTGTCCATGACATTTGTTCTGTATGATGCTCTCTGTTAAAATAGTAAAGCTGTACTCCTCATGAGTATTCCTGTGGGTCTTTTAAATTAAACCCTAACTCTTTCAAACATTAGACTCCAGTAACTCAGGACCCCAAAACAGGTGGCAGAATTCTGCTCTGAGCTGGAACCCTTGATATAACCTTAGCTCAGGATACGTGAGACTGTTGAAGGCCCCCTCTAGGATTAGAAGTAGTGACAGAGGGGCCTGGATCTTCTATTAAATCTTGTTAAAGAAACATCTCTAAACCCCACTGTGGTACATATCAGCTCCAGTATAATGGGGCTCAAATCGTGATTTATTCTTAAAGATTGCTTGTCACCTTTGAAATATTAGCACTCATCTTCTGAGGTAATAAAAATGCATGATTTATGTCCCTCCCCAGGAAAGTGAAGCAATTTGTTTTTGTTTTAAAAAGGTATACTTATGGACTTTCAAATGAAATTTGATGTGACATAATGCCTCTTCACAAATCACCAGCCTTCATCTGCACAAGACTGCTCAGAACAAACCAAGCTGAATTTGGCATCATCATCATTAAATTAGAGTGTCAGGCTTGGGTAGCAAAGATAGAAGCAAATGCAAAGAATTTTCTAAATAAAAGAGTGTGATCCACTCAGACTTGCTGCCTAAGAACATCCTAGAAAAAGGCAACCCAGAGAGGGTTAGATACAGTGGGTTGGGCAAGGGGGTCCACTCCCTATGAGCATTTAAAAATGAAACAGAGTGAAGAAAGAAAGTCAATATTTATTGAAGACTGGGTGAGTCTCATTTCATTAGCCCCAATTAGCTTGTGATCAGAAATGACGTGGAGAGCACCTACGATGTCATCCCGGGTCTCTGTGACTCCAGGAGCAAACTTGCTCCACTCTGCTGAACCACAGGCACTAAATTGACAACCTAGAGTCAAGTTCTATTCTTGCTCTTTTTATTAGTTAACTCTAGCACCAGGCACTTCTCTAGACATCAGTGTTTCCATTTATGAAATGACCAGCTGAACCAGAGAGCATCCAAAGCCTTCCCTGATTCTAAAGTTACTGACACATTCAGGTGTTTCTGTCCTCACAATGCATCATAAACCCCGCCTCCAAAACATTTTATTTTGGGCCACCTCTTTTCCTCCTATTTCAATGAGCTTTAAAATGTTCCAGATGCCTTTTCTAAGACACAAGGCCTGGAAAATACTAGTAAGGTGACCTGAACCTTCACACTGCCCCTTGGTGCCTGTTTCAACTGAGCTGGCATGTCCCCAGAAAATGGAGAACAGCCATATCTAGTTACAGATATTCAAACAAAGCACAGCTCTGGAAGGTCCTCCAGGAACTAGTAAGATTACCTGCAGAGCAACTCTACCAGACTTTTATCACCTGACTTTTCAGAAATCACGAGTTATAAAAACATGGTGGCACTGGCATTGATATGAGAACTATCAATATGCTCCCATCGTGTCATAGTGAAATTTTTTTAAATAATGAAGGCATACATGATCTCTGATTTGAACTTATAAAACTCCAGTGAAGCAGACAAGATATGAATTATTATGACCTTTTTCAGATGAGAAAATAAAGTCTTTGAAAAGAATTCTGACTTGCCCAAGGGTAATAATCACTGAGCTGGTAATAGAATGAAGGCCTTCTAACTCTGGAATTAATGTTTTATCCAGTGTTCCATGTAATTCTCTATAATTATTGTTTTCTTCCTAAAGCAAGAGTAGAGAAATTAAATATCTGTAGAACCTAGAAATATAAACCAAATGAAGAAGAAGCCAGGTAGAAGATATATGTAAAACATAAAATATGTACATTATGTACATATGTAAAATATGTCCCATCCAAAAAAATAAATAAGGTATATACTATATCTCTTAAAATATTAATCAATCCTCTTCTTTCTCTCTCTCTCTTCCATCCCTGTCTATCAATCTCTTTCATTTTCCTACTTTCAAGAACAAAGAAATGGTTCTGTCTTACAAGGTAAAAAACAGTGCAAGACCAGTGTTACATGAAAAATGAGACTAAACCTCAATGGCAGAAAGACAATAGAAAGAATGTGAACTGTTATCTTCACTTTATAGATGAGAAATCAGGCCCATAGGAATGGACAGTCAACTGTCTAAGGTCATATTCAAATGGTACCTGGACTGCCAGGATGTGAATTCAGCCAGCATAGCTCCAAAGTCTACTCATCGATTTGTAGTACCTCCTCCAGGGACTGTGGGCTAGATCTCTGATGTTTCTAGAGAACTTACGTTGTTGTTATTCAGTTGCTAAGTCATGTTTGACTCTTTGCGACCCCACAGGACTATAGCATGCCTGGCTTCCCCGTCCTTCAGTATTTCCCAGAGTCTGCCCAAGCATTAATTTAACTTTTTAAAATAATGGCTCCATTTTTTTTTCAAATATTTTGAAGCAAGCAAAACACATCTGCCTATCAGATTCAACCCACAAATGCCTGTGTCTTGAAGCATATTATCACAAGTAGCTTGGGGTGGGGGGGTGAGAGAGAGATGGGGGAGGAGGAGGAGAGAGTGAGAGGAGGTGAATGGAAGGAAGAATGGAAGGGGCAAGGAAGGAAAGACTAGGAAGAAAGGAGGACTAGGGAGGGGAAGGAAAAGGACACAAGAGGAGGAAAAGAGAAAGTGAGAGGAGGGGAGAGGGCGAAGGGAAGGGAGGGGAAGGGAGGGAAGGGCAGGGGAAGCGAAAAATAAGACAGTCCCAGGAAGTATCTAGATAACTTCTCTGAACTTAGCTGTGTTCCCTGCACAAATTACTCAGATGTTTATATACCAACCTCCACTGTGACAGCATTTGGAGACGGAACCCTTGCGGAGAAATTATGTTTAGATGAGGCCATGAAAGTGGTGCCCTCCTGATGAGATTACTGTCCCTTTAAGAAAAGATACGAAAAAGCAGGGATGGCATCGCCAACTCAATGGACATGAACTTGAGCAAACTCCAGGAGATGGTAAGGGACAGGGAATCCTGGCAAGCAGCAGTCCATGGGGTCACGAAGAGTTGTACATGACTTGGTGACTGAACAACACGAAACAGCATGCTCTCTTGCTCGACCATATCATGCCACAGGGAGAAGGTAGGCATCTGCAAGTCAGAAGGAGAGCCCTCAGCAGAACCCAACCCTCATCTCAGACTTCGAGCCTCCAGAACTGTGAATAAATTTCCATTGTTTAAGCCATCCAGTCAATGACATTTTGTTATGACAGCCCCCACTGACTGATACAATAACCCTTTAAATTTCTCGGTTGCCTGGTGAGACGAATTTTTACATCATCTTCTAAGATATGTGTCAAACAAACATGCTTCCTGCCAGATCAAATATTTGCATATTAAAAATTCAAATACCCTTTTGGTCATCCCATGCACAGTAATGAAGTCTTCGCACACAGGGTTAAATACATCGTAAGGTAGAAGTTAGATCGTAGGATTTTCTGACATTTTAAAGGTGTTTTCCATATATACCTATGTCAAATATTTGCAAATTCATGCTAAGATGTTTTTTTTCCTCTGCTGGATTCAATTTCAGAATTAAATACTGTCATAAAGTGATACATCTCTTTGTGCCACGGGGAATCACATCATACCAATTTTAAGTTGACATCAGAAAAACATGGTAAGATACCACTCTATGACTTTTTCCCCCAGCCTGGTATTTCTGACCTTCAAGAGGGTCTACAAAGTGATGCTGAGCATCTACAAGGAAAGAAGCATGCTGAGAGAAAGGTGACTAGTTCAGTTTCATCTGTAGGCTGTGCCCAGACTACATGAATCTTTCAATTTCTGGACCCTACACTTCAGCCAACAGTACCAACAAAACCAGGGAGTGCTTCCAAAAAAGGTCTGAGGTTTCCTCACGAGTTGTAAGTCAGCTAAGGAAGCTATGAAGATCTTGTGCCTTCCTGACCACTGGGAAAGGAAATTTCAGAGCTACTAAGAGACTGCTAGATTCCAGAGGCAGTCAAGATTCCAAAGCTCAGTGGGATGTAGTCTTTGTCTTCTGGCTTTTATGCTAAGTGAAATAAGCCAGACCAGACGGTACAACCAGTCCCAATCCAGTGGAGAGGCCATCACCTGAACATGACTTACTAGAAAAAGAAATGGCTAATTCCATCAAAAATGACTGAGGAAGAATTCACCAAAAATATATCTGTGGTGAGTCTTGAGAAGGCAAGAAGATGCCTTCATAAGTGCTGATGACCTTGCCTTATCACTTTGATTTAACTGGGTGGCAATTCTTTTTCCCTCAGCTTTATGAAGAAATAATTGATATATAACATTGTATAATCTTAAGGTATACAATGTGTAAATTTGATACACTTATCATTGCAAAATGATCACCACCACTGCCTTGACTGACACCTCCATCAGGCCGCATAATTGCCATTTGTTTTGTGGTGACAAGATTTAAAATCTATTTTCTTAGCAATTTCCAAATAGACACTATTGTTAATTATAGTCACATGCTGTACATTAGATCCCAAGATTTTATTCATCTTATAATTAAGAAGTTTGTACTCTCTATCAAAAAATGAATGAATAAAGATGTGAGTGTACACACACTCACACACAGAGGAATATTGTTTAGCCATAGGCAGAAAGTCCTACCATTTGTGACCACATGGATGAACTGTGGGAGTATTATGCTAAGTAAAATAAGCACTTCTATCTCAGACAGAGAGACCAATACCACACGATACCACTTACATGTGGGATCTAAAAAAAGCCAACCTCATAGAAATTAATAGAGTGGTGATTACCAGGGGCTGGCTGAAAATTGGGGAAAATGGAGAGATTCTGGGCAACTGTTCTCTGCTTTACAAAGATAAAGGAAAGTCAGGTAAGAGTGAATGAAATGGAAGAGTGCAACACCATTAACAAAGCATCTATTAATACATCCTTGCTGTAACTAATCTTTTAATTTCTGGCAGCATTTATTGATCATTGCTTTGTGCCAAACATAGTTACAAAGCACTTGACATGTATGATCCATTTCATCCTCACAAGTACCGTACAGATAGGTATACATAAATATTTTTATTTTACAAAGGCACACAAAGTTATTAGACAGCTAGAAGATGACCTCAGAGAATTTGAACCCCTGTCATTTCTATTCTGCTGCTCTACAAGGCAACCTTAGCTTTCCCTTCCTCATCAAGAATATTCATTTTCCTTGATTAATTAAACAGCAATTCCATATAGTCACAATCAGTCAAATTATTCATTCACCACTTTTCCCATGCAGTCAAAATAAAGTGCAAAGGTTTTAGTCATTTAGATAAGTGATTTGGTGCCCGAGGTTCAGATCTGATTCACTACAGCATCAAGTTAACTAGTGATTAATTACCAGGCTCTGAATTCCACAAACAAACCAGACACTGTGGATCTATGAGCAGGTCATTAATGCACACATTAATGAACGTTTACGGAACTGGGGTTCCATAAAACCAGTTCCTTATAATGAACCAGCACCTGTGCAATGAATGAAAATCAGCTGAATGTCCTCAGGAAGAATAGCTACTTTTCTATGGACTTCACCCCCTGGGAAGAGATTCCTTCAACAAAACAATATTTTTGAAATGAAGCCAACATTATTCACCACTTCAAATTTTTACACATCAGACTGAATCCATTTTGTCTATATGAAACATGAACTATGAAACCCAAAATGATAAAGTGTTCAAACTGGTTCTTAAAATCACCAACTCCAGAATGCTATGAATTGTGATTGCAGAAAAACTACAAAAATAAATGGATGAGGAGAAAAGAGGAAAAAACCCCACAGAATAATGACTCATAATCCACTTTCTTCTGATAACACAATCCAAATCTACAATGAAAACACCCTTCAAAAGAAAGGAAATGGAAGAGAATCAGATTTCCATACAGTGCACTAGTCTTCAACTATTTTTACTTTTTTAATTTTAAAAAATATAGTTATTTTTAATAAGAGGATAATTGTTTTAAAATATTATGTTAATTTTTACCATTTGAACTGTTTTTAAATGGAAAAACCTTTAAAAAAGTAATAACAGCTAACATTTTCAAAAACAACTAAGATTATGGCTTCTGGTTCCATCACTTCATGGCAAATAGATGGGGAAACAATGGAAACAATGACACACTTTATTTTCTTGGACTCCAAAATCACTGCAGATGGTGATTTCAACCATGAAATTAAAAGACACTTGTTTCTTGGAAGAAAAGTTTTGACCAACCTAGACAGCATATTAAAAAGCAGAGACATTACTTTGCCAACAAAGGTCTGCCTAGTCAAAGCTATGGTTTTTCCAGTGGTCATGTATGGATGTGAGAGTTAGACCATAAAGAAAACTGAGCACCAAAGAATTGATGCTTTTGAACTGTGGTTTTGGAGAAGATTCTTGAGAGTCCCTTGGACTGCAAGGAGATCAAACCAGTCCATCCTAAAGGAAATCAGTCCTGAGTATTCCTTGGAAGGACTGATGATGAAGCTGAAGCTCCAATCCTTTGGCCACCTGATGTGAAGAACTGATTCATTGGAAAAGACCCTGATGCTGGGAAAGATTGAAGGCAGGAGGAGAAGGGGACGACAGAGGATGAGATGGTTGGATGGCATCACTGACTCTATGGACATGAGTTTGAGCAAGCTCTGGGAGTTGGTGATGGACAGGGAGGCCTGGCATGCTGCAGTCCATGGTGTTGCAAAGAGTCAGACACGACTGAGCGACTGAACTAAACTGAACAGTTTCTAAGTACCAGGTACAGGCCTATGTTTATTGACTCATTTAATTCTCAAAATAACCCTTTGAGGTAGGTTTTTCAGTATTTCCAAGCAGCAGATGAGGAAACTGAGGCATGGAAGACTAAGCAACTTGCCAAAGGTCACCCAGCAAGGAGTGGGCAGAGCTGGAACTCAAGCCCAGGCAGACCTGGCTCCCAAGGCAGTACTTTACCTCCACACCCTCACTCTCAACCAGAGTGATATCACTTACAAGGGGATGAAAAACTGGCTCTTGGCAGAGTGAAAAAAAATCTTAGCTATTTTAAAAGTTTGTGATTCTCCAAAGGGCCACAGCACAGGAGGAGATATATAGTATATCTCTGGTATTAAATTTTCATGAGAAAATGATAAGGAAAAGATGTCTAAAAGACACCTTAGGGGGCTCACAGTACAAAAACAGTGAACACACATTGCCCTATACTGAACTGTCTCCATTTAGGAATAACATCTAACTTAAAAGTTCAATATAAAAAACAGAATTAAACCCTACATCAAATTAAAAAGCTTCTGTACAGCAAAGGGAGCCATCAACAAAATGAAAAGGCAATCTGCTGAACAGGAGAAAATACTTGCAAATCATAAAATTTATAATAAGGGCTTAATATGCAAAATATACAATAACTCATAGAGTTCAATAGAGGAAAGTCAAAAAATCTGATTTAAAAAAATAGATCTGAAGAAATATTTTTCCAAAGACGATATACAAATGGTACTCAACATCCCTACTCATCAGGGAAATGTGAATCAAAGCCACACGAAGTGATCACCGCACGTGTCAGTAGGGTTATCATTCAAAACACAAGAGAAAACAAAACAAACAAACAAACAAAAACAAGTGGAGAGAAGGAGACCCTTCCCCATTATTGATGGGAATGTAAATCGGTGCAGCCACTGTGGAAAACAGTATGAAGGTCCCTTTCAAAATTCAAAACAGAATTACCATATGACTCAGCAATTCCACTTCTGAGTATTTATCCAAAGGAAATAAAAATCACTGTCTCAAAAAGGTACACACATTCCTATGTTTAATGAAGCATTATTTACAACAGCCAAGCCATGGAAACGAGTGTTCTTCAATAGATAAAAGGATAAAGAAAACGTGATACATACAAACACACTCTCTCAAACACACACAGAGTAGTATTGTTCAGCTACATAAAAGTAGAAAGCTTTGCCCTATGTGACAACACGGATGGGAGACTTCAAAGGCGTTATGCTAAATAAGTCAGACAGAGAAAGAAAATACCATATGATTTCACTTATACATGGAATCTGAAATAAAAATCCAAACTCGTAGAACAGATCTGTGGTTGCCAGAGGGGAAGGGATGGAAAAAAAAATGGGTAAAGAGGTCAGACTTCTGGTCATAAGACAAATTAAGTCTTGAAGATAAAGTGTACAACACAGTATAGTCAACAACCCGGTATTGCTATAAAAAAAAGATTTAAGCAGACTTTTCTATGGTAAAGAGGCGGATTAGGCATTGGTTGGGATGAAAAAGAAAAAGAACCACCTACCTTTCAGCAGTGGTAAATAATGCTGCAATGAACTCTGGTGTACAAGTATCTGTTCAAGTATCTGCTTTCAACAACTTTAGGCAGAAATTTAGGAGTGGAATTGTGGGACCATCTGGTAATTAGAAAAGACCCTGATGCTGGGAAAAACTGAAGGCAGGAGGAGAAGGGGACGACAGAGGACAGGATGGCTGGTTGGCATCACTGACTCAATGGACATGAGTTTGAACAAGCTCTGGGAGATGATGAAGGACAGGGAAGCCTGGCATGCTGCAGTCCATGAGGTCGCAAAGAATCAGACACAACTGAACAACTGGTAATTCTATGCTTAGGTTTTTGAGGAACCAATGAACTGTTTTCCTGCACCAAACAGTTCTGGCTACACCAAGATGAGAGGTTTACCAGGGGGTGGGAGGAGAGAGGGAGGACGGAGCAGTCATGGCTTAATGGTTAGAGTTCTGTTGGGTGATGACAAAGTTTCATAAGTGGATGGTAGTGATGGTTCCTCCACATTGTGAATGCAATTCACACTGTGAAATGTACACCTTAAAACGGTTAAAATTCCGAGTGTTATGTCAAAGAAAATGTTAAAAAAATTTAACACAATTTGTAAAATAATGTAATTTTGTATGGTATGGGAATATCAATGAAGCTATTTGAAAAAAGGGGGAAGAAGGACAATCCCAAACCTGTATTTCTGCTTCCTCAGGAGAGAAAAAACCAGCTAAGCCCCTGAGCAGCTGAATGTCATAGAGCTAGAAAGAAAACTATGTGGCTGATCTGAGTTGAAGCCCAGCTTCACTATGGGTGAGTGTTACTCTGCACAGTTACTGATTGTCTCTGAACTGGGTTTCCACATCTGAGGAACAGTGCTCTCGTGCAGGTTCGGTGAGATAGCATGAGTGATATACATGTGTACCCTGTCCAGTGTCTTGGGCCTCAATAATGTCTTTGGCTGCTGCTTCTCCCTTTTCTGTCTTCAAAGGCACCATTCTTGACAGGCTGCCAGATCTGGCTCTCCTCTCTAGCCAGCCCAGGGGATCCAAGCCAAAGGGAGGAGGCTTCAAGTCAGCATCCTCTGCCTGCCAGTGGCTCCTCCATTAAACCAGCCAATGCCCCTTGACTGGTTCATCCAAAGATGAGAAGAGGCAGTCACGCCCTTCCTCCTGGCCCTGCAGCTCCCCACACCCATCATCACAGCAGGACTATCACCCCCTGCTCAGGCTAACTCACTTTTATTTTCCTCCTGAGGGCAGCTCCTGGGACTACATGATGGCATGGACAATCAATCTGCTGAGGGAGGGGGGGTGGTGTGCGTGTGCGTGTGCGTGTGTGTGTGTGTGATGTAATGCCTTTTTCCAATAAACTGAAAAATTAAAATGTCTAAGTTTAAATTTTTTTAATATTTTTTCATCTTCTGGCCATACCATGAGGCATATAGGGTCTTATTTCTTTGGCCAGGGATCAAACCTATGCCCCTTGTGGTGGAAGCATGGAGTCTTAACCACTGACTGCCAGGGATGTCCCAGAATTTCTAAGCTGAAAACTTCAGAACATAGGACTTTTAAGTTGAAACCTCCTTTAAGAGAAGCAGACTGCTCACTAAATAAAAGATTGATAACAAAGATGAATTGGTCTGCCTACCTTACAAAAATGAACTTAACCTTAGAAAACTGAATTTTAAATACTCATAACATAATAAAAATAGTATCTCTGTGAGGTTAAAAGCATGCTGAAATCCTTCCTTTTAGATACATGTCTGTCCGTGCACTTCTGCTTTGGTTATGTCTGACTTTTTGCAACACTATAGACTGTAGACCTTCAGACTCCTCTGTCCATGGGATTCTCTAAGCAAGAATACTGGAGTAGGTTGTCATGTTCTCCTCCAAGGAATCTTCCCCAAACAGGGATCGAACCCACATCTCCTGCATCTCCTACATTATAGGTGGATTCTTTACCACCGAGCCACTGGGGGGAAAAGCCCTTATTCATGAGGTCTAATTCAAAGATATGCCTTAGAGTTGTAAGCAAAGTTGAACATTTTAAAACACAATGCCCTCCACAGAATAAAGAGAAGGGGGATGGATATGCAATTGGGAGGCACTGATTATCAAATGTGTATCTAAAAACATTTACTGAGGAGAAAAGCTAGAGGAAGGAGGAAGGCCAGAGTCTTTGCATTGCATTGATTGCAATGACTGACCCCTCTTTCTCGGGGTCTTACACACCATAGTCACTGTAGCACCTTATTTAAGGTGACAATGCTTTTATCTGGTGGCTCAGATGGTAAAGAATCTGCCTGCCATGCAGGAGACCTGGGTTCAATCCCTGGGTAGAGAAGATTGCCCTGAAGGAGGGAATGGCAACTCACTCCAGTACTCTGACCTGGAGAATTCCGTGGACAGAGGAGCCTGACAGGCTACAATCCACGGGGTCGCAAAGAGTCGGACATGACTGAGCGACTTTCATTTTCACCAGGGCTCTGTAAAAAGACTCATTAAAAATGACTAGTGGCTGGGAGGGAGATTCAAGAGGGAACGAACATATGTACACCTATGGTTAATTCATGTTGACATATGACAAGAATGAAACCAATATTGTAAGGCAATCAACAATCAATTAAAAATAAATTTTAAAAAAAACTACTGATCTTTCCAAGAACTGCAGCACTATTCCAGGTGGGTGTACAGGGTAGGGTGGGTGTTTTCTCCCTGGGTTCCCAAGGGTGAAGGTGCTTCCCTCTGCCCCAGTCCAGCCCTGGGGTGCTCAGTCTGCCTTCAGAAGCTCAAGGGGCCAGGGCCTCTGACGAGTGGTGTGGTGATAGAGGTGAGACCAGCCTGTGCAGGGCGTCCACAGTGAATAAGAGAAGACCAAAGCACAGACAAAGAAGGACGCCGAAATTGACAGCACTTTGAAGGAAATATGCCTGGAGCAGCCACAAGGAGGTCACGAGCAATTTTCTCCCGCAAAGGGCGAGTTATGAGCTATCATAAAAGAAACGTTCACACAATTGATAAGGGAAAAGGTAAGAAAGGAAAAGGACAGGAAACCCTGCCAGAAGGATTACCAAGAGGAAAGGCCCAGGATGTGAAGGAGACGCACCTGTGAACGTGAATTCACCGAACTGAAAGGGCGTGAAGAAGCCAGACAGAACTAAGGAAAGCAGGAGGAAGGCGAGCACAGGTCAGACAAGACAGGCCTTGAACACATCAGGGGTCGGCACTTCAGTTCTGAATCAAGAGGGGACTAAGCTCTATGTGAAAACACAAGCCACTTGAGATAGGAATGTCTTAAGTAAGAGGAGTTGACGATATTTTCTTTCATTCTTAAAGAAAATATTAATGAGGTGTACACATCTATTAAGAACAGTGATTACTGACTGCTTAGTTCACTGTTGTAGATCTGTAAATGAATAAATAGAGTAACAGAATTATTAGTGTTCTAACATAGAGAATAACATGATCACTGATGCATTTTTAAAAGATCATTCTGCATTACTCAACCATAAAAACAAATTCACTTGCTCGGATCTAGTGAGGTGGATGAACCTAGAGCCTAATGTACAGAGTGAAGTAAGTCAGAAAGAGAAAAATAAATACCATATATTAACGCATATGAATGGAATCTAGAAGAATGGCATTGATGAACCTGTATACAGGGCAGGAATACAGATGGAGACATGGAGAACAGACTTGCAGACACAGCTGGAGAAGGAGAGGGTGGGACTAATCAAGAGAACAGCATTGAAACATATACATCACCACCTATAAAACAGACAGTTGATGGGAAGTTGCTGATTAAGGCAGGGAGTTCAACCCAGTACTCTGTGACTACACAGAGGGACGGGATGGGGTGAAGGGCAGGCGGGAGGCCACAAAGGGAGGGGACACATGTATCCTCATGGCTGATTCATGTTACATTATGGCAGAAACAAACACAGCACTGTAAAGCCTCCAATTAAAGATAATTTTTAAAAAAAGAGATCATTCTGGAAATGTGTAGAAGGTGATGCTGGCAGGAGAGCACCGATGACCATGTTGAGAACAGCACCAGGGACTTCCCTGGTGGTCCAGTGGTTGAGAATCTGCCTTCTAATGCAGGGGACATGGGTTCAATCCCTCTTTGGGGAACTAACATCCCACATGCCATGGCACAACTAAGCCCTAGCTCTAGAGTCTCCGAATCACAACTAGAGTGTCCGTGTGCTGCACCAAAAGACCCCGCAGCTGCAAAGGAAGAAACTGTGTGCCGCAACTAAGACCCAACGCAGCCAAATAAATAAACATTAAAAATATACAATAAAAGAACAGCAGCTTTAGTACTGGGTAGAAGTCTGGCTGCAGTGGTTTGGTAAGAGGAGAAAGAATGTGTACAAGCTTGAGACTGAAAGATCAACCACTCAGGAATGGGAGCTGATGGATTTAGGGACAGGACAGTTAAGAGATGGCAAAGTCAAGAACGTACTGAAGTGGTATGGGAATGAAGGTGATTGTGCTCCCAAGATAAAAATCTTCAAGGCAAGTCTTTTCCCCAGAATGAGGACACAGCTCAGCATGGAAATGAAGTCATAGCAGCGAGGTATCTAAGGCTTCCATGATTGAGGGGCAGTGGCTGGGAGATGTGTCACTGATGACAACTAGGAGGGATAGCAGGTGTCAGGAGCAGATGGCTAGGGTTTCAAAATAGAAAAGGTTTTGTTTGTTATGGAGAAGAAAGAAATGACTCTAGATGCAGCAAAGCTATCTTTGGAGAAGCTGATGTCACCTCTGGCCTCCAAGGCACATGAGGTATAAGAAAACACAGCCTGCACTTAGAGAGCTGTAGGAGGGCTGAATCCCCAGAGGAATTCCTGGAGGCGGAGAGATGGAAGGACATCATTCTGTAAAGAGTTTGAGGATGTGGTACGATGGGAGGAAAACAGTGCGATGAGAGGAAAAAGGACAGACAGAAGAATCAGCTCAAAGGACACACAAACTAGGACCGGAAGGAGAATCTAGAGGACAATCGACCGGAAGACCTGGCAGCTTCTGCAGTGGGTAAAGATGATGGAGATAGAGGCAGTGTGGCTCCAGCAAGCCCAGGGGATGGTCTCAGGCACTGTCAAAAGCCAGATGCATATGTTCAGCCAACAAGTACATCCTTTGCTGGGAACCAAATTAAATGCTAGGGAGTTCTCTGGGGCCCAGGGAGAGGCAAAAACTAAAGGTGACTGCATCATGATAGCTACACAAACCCCCAAGATGACACCACTCGGGTTGTGAAAGATGGCGTTTGTGGGTTACAGGATACCCACCACAGTTTGTCATCCAGGCTCTGGAGCTGGGGCCCTGCTTTCAGTGGCGTGATGCTGTTGCTGCTTTGAACGAGTTCATGAGAGAGGACTGTGGGCATATCTTCCCAAATCCACAGTCAGCGGCTCCCTAGTGGCTGCTTAGTGGTTGTACTTAAACTACGGACATCAATAAACCTACACATCAGGCCCCCTGCTCCCCTGAACCAACATTCAACATCGGCCAGCACACCACTGCCGCCTTGCCCTTGTTCTCACAACTCATGAGAAACAAGATTCATGCCTCAGACTCCAAGGTGCCTCTTCTCTAGTTTGATCTCACCAAGCCACCCTCAAGAGAACCACCCGCCTGCCTAGACTTCTATGGTGAGTCTTTTCTAGTTCCACCTTTTCTTTTAGTTACCCTCCCATCAGACCTACTCCTGGGCCTCCCAGGTCCCAAACACCCCCACTGACTACCCACCACCCTGCTCTCCAGCTATCAGATCTCTGCATGATAAATATTAATAACAGACAAATAGATTTGAATATAGACTCTCCTATACCTTGCTATGTGACCTTTCCTACAAAATGATTATTTTATAGAAATACATGCATTGGATTGTTTCTTAAGAATTGATTGAGTACACAAATTGCCTAGAGTTGTGCCTGAAATGCAGAAGGGTCTTAGGTTTTTCCCATTCCCTCTAGGAAGCTGACATCATCATCGTTGTTGTCATCATCATTATTATTGACATGACACAGTACTTCTGTGTGCCAGAAGTCTTCTCAGCTCTTTGCATTACTATTAACCCATTTGATTGTTGCTAGAACTATATGCAATAGTACCATTATTTACCGTATTTCCCTACGTGGAAAACTAAGGCCCAGAAGAGTTAAATAACTTGCCTAAGATCACACAGCTAATACCTACTAGAGCCGGGATCCAGAGCCATGCAACTAGCTTCATAGAGTTCACTCTTCACTGCTGAGTTATTTCCCTATAGTCTCTAGTATCTTACTTCACTCCTGCTCCCCATGGATATTTCTAGTCTGCCTAACTTGTCAATAAAACCTAAGGCCCTGCTGACCAAAACCCTGAACCAGAGTCTTAGTAACAGACTTGAACCAAACGAATGATAAAACTACTTCATAAATACTATAGTTAAACAAGTAGAAACAAAACAAACCGCCTCACCGTGGAATATACAATGCCACCGCTCAAGCTGTTCCCTTAACTTGGGATGTTCTGCTCACCAGTCCTGTTACTTTTTAAATTTTTACGCAGTTTTTAAAAGTTATTTTCCTTTCACAGTTATCACAAAATATTAGCTCTATTCCCCATGCTGTACAGTACACCCAAAAGTTTGTGCATCCAACACCTGCCCCCACGTCCCACTAGCAAACAGATGCTCATCATACAGAGCCCATGTCAAGTTTCACTCCACAAAACTCTCTGCATCTCATTCTCTATCTTTCCATGACTCCCCAGTGATGTCCTATATATACTCCTGACTCAGGATCTACCCTGGTAGAAGAATCACTCTATCTCCTCAACTTCCAGAAACTTGACATTTGTAAATGTACATCATATTGTCAATATTCTGCATTATCTATTCCCTTTCTGCAATGACTTTCCCCGCCCCCCCAAACAGAGAAGTTATCTTAGGGACATTTCCATGTCCTTAAAACCCATGACACACAGCACCTTCTATTGAATAAGGGTGAAATAACATTTCAAAATAAGTGATGGATGACAAATAATTGGCTGAATGAACTGGCAGCAAAGAGTAAGACCTATGATGAACATTTTAAATAGCAAAATAAAATTGAGAATCAGACATGGAGTCAGATAAGAACTGGTCTTATAATGATCACTTTTTCTGCTGCCTAGCTTCTTAGTTGAACACTCATGAAAAGCTTGTTTAAAACCTTTGCCCTCTAGGGACAGGATCAATTCAAGATAATGGCATAGGAAGAGCTGAAACTCTCCTCCTCCCATGGACACACCATATTTATGGCTACATGGGGAACAACTTCCTCTGAAAAAGACCCAAAATCTAGTTGCACAACAAAAGATAAAAGGGCCCCTCAAGATGGGCCACAGAGGCAGAGACGTGGTCTCACCAATTACCCCAAATCAGGAGAAACCTCAAAAATACAAACTTTCTCCTGCAACTGGAGCAAGGGGTTCATGCCCTCCATTAGGTATTAACACTCGGAACCTGCACCAGAGAGCCTGCCTGGACCCCAGAGGGCTGTAGGATATTGAGATTCCATTCATAAGGCACTGGGACGCAGACTGACTCATCCTGAGACCCAGCACAAAACCAGAAGTTTAGAAAGAGCCTAGACCCTATGTGAAGACTCATTTGCCAATCTTTCAGCACCTGCCAGAGGGGCAGAGGCCCGCTGGGGCGCTCTCTAGGGACCAACACAGCAGTAGGCTCCATCTCTGTACTCTCTCGATATATACCTTGTCAGGACTGGCAGGCAAGCACATCACAGCACTGCTCTGCCCCTATACGCTTACACAGCCTTGCTGAAGCCAGCAGGTACTCCCTGGCCCATCAATCTTCCAATAAACCCAACCAGCATGCCCTACCCCTGAAGTCTCCCACTGCCTCACCAAAATAGAGGGGCACGCCCCAGCCAGCACTCTCCACCTGCCTTGCTAAAAGCAACAGGCACACCTGGCCCTGTTATTCTCCTGCTGCCCAGAGAAAGCTACCAAACCCATCCCAGCAACGCGCTGGCCCTGTGCACTCGCACCGCATTGGCAAGGCCAATGGATACACACAGCTCACACACGGGACCCCCCTTAAGCATGCCTGGCTCTGGTGGTCAGAGGGACTTATATTTCTAGGTCTCATGGGAATGAAATAACTTCAGAGCATTTCTGGCAGGCTATCACACTCAGGGTGATGACAGCAGACTGAAATATATGTCCAGTTTTCATGTGGAAAAAAAAATGATAACAAAAACTGCAAAGCTCCAGTTGTCCTGGAGCTTCAGCCTGCAGGTCAGGTCTCAGGTTTGCCACATATCAAGAGGCTAGAGATGAAGGACACCATCTTTGCACTCACCATGGCCTTGATACAGCTCACGAGAACCTCCCAGAAAAGAGCTTATAAACTCATCCAGAGCCCCAGTTTTTTCAACTATTCACCCAAGCGACGCACGTAGACTTCTCGGTCTGGAGGCTAGCAGGGTTCACAATTTCAGGCCACAGGACTGTATATATTTGCATATTTTAAAAGCAGCTGCCTGAGGGCCTGGTTTCTAGCCTGCCTGAAACTAGGCCCTGATTGAGATCCCACTTTGGAACACTAGCACACCCTCAACACCTGGCACTTGTAAAAAATAAATAAGGCTGCTGAGATCATCACAAGGGTTGAAAAAGCAACCAAGAGCTAGGGCGAGGTTGAACAGCAGGTATACCTCCTACACAAGGTCACTCCTTCAAGATTCAAAGAGGTAGCTGCTTTGACTAACCTGCATTAGCCACTCAGTCGTGTCCAACTCTTTGTGACCCCCATGGACTATAGCCCACCAGGCTCCTCTGTCCATGAAATTCTCCAGACAAGAATACTGGTGTGGGTTGCCATTTCCTTCTCCAGGGCATCTTCCCGACCCAGGGATTGAACCTGGGTTTCCCATATTGCAGGCAGACTCTACCTACTGAGCCCTCAGGGAAGCCTGTGTTGCTTTATACATAGAAAGAAACACAGAAAGGGAAGGAAGATTTTAAAAATTTAAAAAAATAAAAAACAGAGGGATATATTCCAAATGAAAGAACAAGATAAAACCTCAGGGGAAAAAAAAAGCATGATGAAACAAAGACCAGTAATTTACCTGATAAAAATTTCAAAAGTAATGGTCATAAAGATGCTTGCCAAACTTACAAGACTAGACGAATTCAGTGAGAACTTCAACAAAGAGAGAGAGAAAAAAAAAATTAAGTACTAAACAGAAGTCATAGAGCTGAAGAAAATAACTGATTTTTCACTATATGAAGCAGGAGGAAAGATAAGTGATCTGGAAATAGGCTGTGGAACTCATCCAAACAGAGCAGCAAAATAGAAAAAAGAATTATAAAAAGTGAAGATAACTTAAGGGACCTAAAGAACAACAACATCAAGCAGAATTATATGCATGATAGGGGTCTGAGAAAGAAAAGTAAGAGGCAGAAAACTTACTTGAAGAAATAATGCCTGTAAACTTCCTTAACCAGAGGAAGGAAAAAAACACTAAGATCTAGGAATCTCAGAGAATTCCAAACAAGAGGAAACCAGAGATCCACCCCATGACCACTGTGAAATGAAATGTTTACTGCTCTTCTCTTTACCAGTAAACAAGCCTTTTCCAAATGCAAATGTCTGAGGCCAGGTGAAACAAAGTTAATTATTTAGCAGCCATCAGCTACTCCCTCCCAATAAGCCCTGAGGAGCTGTGGGATGTGAGATGCTGTCATGTACCACACTAGCCATCTATTACATCTATTACTAAACAAGGAATTAGTATATGAACAATAAAAAAAGCAGGGTTGGCCCCAGATAGCTAGATGCATGTGAAAGAAATGATTTCAACCAGCCAGATGCTTGCATCTTGCCAAACCTTGTATTTTTCAGTCACTGTCATGTCTGACTCTACAATCCATTGGATTATAGCACGCCAGGCTTCCTACCCCTTCACAATCTCCCAGAGCTGGCTCAAAATCATGTCCATTGAATCAGCGATGCCCTCCAACCATCTCATCATATGTCATCCCCTTCTCCTCCTGCCTTTAATCCGTCCAGCATCAGAGTCTTTACCAATAAGTCAAATCTTCACATCAGCTGGCCAAAGGATTGGAGGTTCAGTTTCAACATCAGTCCTTCCAATGAGTCAACCTAAAGGTTGATTTCCTTTAGGATTGACTGGCTTGATCTCCTTGCAGTCCAAGGGACTCTCAAGAGTTTTCTCCAGTATCACAGTTTGAAAGCATCAGTTCTTTGGCACTACGCCTTCTTTATGGTCAAACTCTCACATCCATATGTGATTACTGGAAAAACCACAGCTTTGACTATATGGACCTTTGTCGGCAAAGTGATGTCTGCTTTTAATATGCTGTGTAGGTTTATTATAGCTTTTCTTACAAGGAGCAAACATCTTTTAATTTCATGGCTGCAGTCACCATCCACAGTGATTTTGGAGCCCAAGAAAATAAAATCTGTCACTGTTTCCATTGCTTCCCAATCTAATTGCCAGGTATTTATGGGACCATATGCCATGACTTTAGTATTTTGAATGTTGAGTTTTAAGCCAGCTTTTCACTCTCCTCTTTCACCTTCATCAAGCGGCTCTTTAGTTCCTCTTTGTTTTATGCCATTTGGGTGGTGGTAGCTGCATATCTGAGGTTATTGATATTTCTCCTGGCAATCTTGATTCCAGCTTCAGCTTCATCCAGCCTGACATTTCACATGATGTACTCTTTCCATACATAAAAGATCACTAAATCTCTTCATGTATGAGATTTAGTTTTCTCTTAATTAACAGTAACCTTTTAATATTCAGATCACCTGACCCTTGCTGCAAACTTGTGTGTAGCTTGGCTCCTCCCATGCCTCCTCACATTCAGCTCACTTAGGGTCACCTGAGATACTGTCTCCCAGGCTCAAGCTCAGTCCTAACATTCCTACAGAATAAAACTTAACTCTAAACTTCCAAGTTGTGTGTATTTTATAGATGACACTGTCACTTAAAATGTCAAGCTTAAAGATAAAGAATCTCAAAAGCAGTAAGAAAAAACCTGTCATTTACAAGGGAATATCCTTAAGGCTATGAGAAGATCTTTCAGTCAAAACTTTGCAGGCCAGAAGGCAAGTAACACGATATATTCAGGGTCTGAAAGGGGGTTAAAAAAAAAAAACTTCTAACCAAGAATTCTGTACCTAAAAAGTTATAAATCACAATTGAAGGGAGATAGTGTTCCAGATAAGCAAAAGTTAAAGGAGTTCATCACCACGAAGCCAACCTTACGATGAAAAGAACACTAATTAGAAACAAGAAAACACACAAAATTAAAAATCTCACTGCGACCTCATGGACTGTAGTCCACCAGGCTCCTTTGTCCATGGGGATTTTCCAGACAAGAATACTGGAGTGGGTTGCCATGCCCTCCTCCAGGGGATCTTCCAACCCAGGGATCAAACACAGGTCTTCTGCATTGCAGGCAGATTCTTTACCATCTGAGCAAGAAGGGAAGCCCAAAAATCTCACAGGTAGAGAAATGTATATAGTAAGCATTGTAGACTAATATCTTTAAATTTTAGTATGCAAGTTAAAAGGGAAAAGTAGTAAAAAATAATCTATAAGTATAATAATTAAGGGATACACAAAATAAAAAGATGTAAAATAAGGCATAAAAAACATAAAACGTTGAAGGGGGCAGTAAAAATGTAGTGTTTAGAATGCATTCAAACTTACCTTGCTATCAACATAAAATAGACTGTACTACAATATATGCAGGCTCTCATTTGTGAGTCTCATAATAACCACAAAGAAAAAACTTATAGCAGATAAACCAAAGATAATGAGAAAGGAATCTAACCATTACAATAAAAGTCATCAACCCTGGGCAGAGATGGAGGTGGTGAACTAAAAGCACATGGAGCTCACCTCCTCCCACTACTGCCATCAAAACAGCACATCTACGTGTGGAACAATTCTCCCGGAAAATCAAAGTACCGGCAGAAGATTTCATGTGACAAAAGCTGCAAAAAAGACAGCCATACAACTAGGTAGGAGAAAAGAAATTTAAAAAGGAATTAGGACAGGACCTATGCCCCTGGGAGGAAGCTGTGAAAGAGGAAAAGTTCCCTCACCCTGGGCATCCCCTTCACCAGCCGGGAGATGAGCTGAAACAGATAGAGGCTCAGAGGAGAGAGGAGCAGCTGTTTTCCAGCAGAGAGGACAGACAGAACAGCACAGACACTCCTGGCCAGTGTCCTGCACTCCACAGACCAAGAGGTGTATGCTGGTGCACATGGGGGCTCGGTGCTGAAAGCTGGGTTTCAGCCAACAGACCCAGAGAGAGGACTGGGGTTGTCTGCACAAAGACAGCCCAAAGCACCAGAGTGCAGTCTGGCCGCAACTCCCAGAGGGATGTGCAGAACAGAGGCAGGGTCTACTGTGGAATCCCTATCTTAATGTGCAAGTAAAAGGAAGGGCAAGGCTACTGCCTGAACTCTGGGAGCCACAAGCCCCACTGGATTACTCACAAGCAAAGGCGGTACTGAAATCCGAGCCAAGTTCCACAGCTGTGTGACTTTGGCGAATTTACATTTCATGGCTTCCCTTGTGGCGCAGGTGATAAAGAATCCGCCTGCAATGCGGAAGACCTGGGTCTGATCCATGGGTTGGGAAGATCCCCTGGAGAAGGGAAAGGCTACCCACTTCAGTATTCTGGCCTGGAGAATTCCATGGACAGTAGAGTCCACGGGGTCACAAAGAGTCGGACACGACTGAGTGACTTTCACTTTCACTTTTTCACTTTCACATGGCTGGTGGCTTTGTAAGTGCAGCTTCTGTGGGACATTCAAGTGTACTACTGGCTCTCCTATGACTGGGCAAGTCTGATACTGGCAGAGGCCATAAGTGAATACTATGAACAATTACATGCCAAAATGTTGGGCAACCTAGAAGAAATGGACAAATTTCTAGAAACATACAGCCCACCAAAACTCAGTCAAGAAGAAATAGATAATTTGAACAGACTGGTCACTAGAAGTGAAACAGAATAAGTAATTAAAAAAAAAAAAAAAAAAACACCTGCCTACAAACAAAAGTCCAGAACCAGATTGCATCACTGAGGAATTCTACAAAATATACGAAGAACTTACACCAACCTTTCTCAAACTCTCCCAAAATATTATATAGTAGGGAACACTTCAACAGGCATTCTATAAAGACACCATCACCATGATACCAAAACCAGAAAAAGACACTACCAAAATAGAAAATTACAGACTAGCCCTAAAGAACATGGATATGAAAATCCTCAACAAAATGATAGTAAACTAAATTCAGTAAGACATTAAAAGAGACATACATCTAATCCAGTGATATTTTTCCCAGGGAGGCAAGAAAAGATCAACATCTACAAATCAATCAGCATGATACATCACATTAACAAAATGAAGGATAAAAATTTTATGATCATGTCAACAGAGCAGAAAAAGCATTTCACAAAATTCAACATCCATTTATGATAAAAACTCTCCACTTTGTTGAGACAATATGTACCTAAACATAGCAAAGTCTATATGTGACAAGTCGAGAGCTAATATTATACTCCATGGTGAAAAGTTAAAACTTTACCTCTAGAGTCAGGAAAAAAAAGGATGCCTACCATACCACTTTTATTCAACAAAGTATGGGAGGTCCCAGTCAAAGCAATTAGGAAAGTCAAAGAAATAAAAAGCATCCAAATTGGAAAGAAAGAAGTAAAACTGCCACTATTGTGAAAAGAAAACTGTGAAGATCCACCAAAAGACATTTAGAACTAAAATGATTCTTCCATTTTTTTTCTTTTCTCATTTTTGTAATTTTAATATTTAACTTTTTAAACCTGTTACATTTTTTCTACATTTATTCCATTGTTTGATTTTCCTACTGTTCTTTTCCCCTTGCAGTTACTCTTTAACGTATATAAATCTTCTTCATCTACCTCTATTTAACTTTGCATATCTATTCTTTCTTTCTTCTCTTCCCTTTCAACATATTTCTTAGTTTTGTTTTCATTGCTTTATTTCCCACTTGGCACCTTGCTTTATTTTGTTTTCCAGTTTGTGCTTAGTTAGTTTTGTTCTTAACTGATAAATTTAATTTTTGATTTTGTTTGCTTGGTAAATTTACTGTACTTTATTTTTGTTGGACTGTTTTGACTTTGTTCATGGGTGTGTATGTATATGTGTATATATACTATTATTTTAATTATTATTTGCCTGATTTTATAACTACCATTTGTCTGGGGTTCATCTTTGATTTCTCTTTTTTGGATATTTGTTTTAATCTCACTTAATGCCATAACAAACCACTTGTGGGATCTTTGTTCCTGACCAGAGATCAAGCCCTGAACCTTTGAAGTGGGAGCACTGACTCCAAGACCCTAGACTACCAGAGAACTAACCCTAGGGAGCATCAAATAGTGAGAACTCACACTAAGAAAACCACTTGAATACAAGAGCTGGCATCACCCAACCACCAGTACCACCCTGTGCAGGACACTCCATCTAAAAAACAAACAAAACAAAAACATAAATCCAATCATCAGCAGACAGGTTTACCAACTCATTCAGCCTTGCCGATCAGAGGAAAAACAAAGACTCAGCACAAACCTCACTCTATACAAAGCTTACACAAACAACTGGGCCAACCTTAGGAGGGCAGAAAACAGAAGGAAAAAAGAATTCAACTTTTTTCAAGGAAAGAATTCAACTTTCCTTGAAGACTGGGAAAAGGAGACCTCAAACACAGTAAGTTAAAAAAATAATAATAATGAAAAAGCAGAGAAATACTACACACATGAAGAAACAAACTAAAAACACAAGAAGTCAAAATAAATGAAGATGAAATAGGCAAATTACCTGAAAAGAATTCAGAAAAGTGATAGTAAAGATCAAAAACCTTGAAAACAAAATGGAGAAAATGCAAGAATCAGTTAACAAAGACCTAGAATTAAAGAATAAACACACAGAGACAAACAACACAATTACTGAAATTAAAAATACTCTTAATCAATAGCTGAATATCTAAAGCAGAAGAATGAACTTCAGTAAATTTAAGAAAACTGAAATCGTATCAAGCATCTTGTCTGACCACAACACTATGAGACAAGATACCAATTACAAGAAAAAAACTATAAGAAACACAAACACATGGAGATTAAACAACACGTTTCTAAATAACCAACAGGTTACTCAAGAAATCAAAAGGGAAATCGAAAGATTTCTAGAAAGAAATGACAATGAAAACATGACAACTCAAAACCTATGGGATACAGCAAAAGCAGTTGTAAGAGGGAAGTTTATAGCAATACAATTCTACCTCAAGAAACAAGAAAAACATCGAATAGGCAACCTCATGTTACACCCAAAACAACTGGGAAAAAAAGAGCAAAAAAAAAAAAAACCCAAAATTAGTAGAAGGAAAGAAATCATAAAGATCGAAGCAGAAACAAATGAAAAAGAAATGAAAGAAACAACAGCAAAGATTAACAAAACTAAAAGCTGGTTCTCTGAAATAAAAACAAAATTGGCAAACCCTTAGCTAGACTCACTAAGAATAAAAGAGAGAAGAATCAAATCAACAAAATTAGAAATGAAAAAGGAGAGGTTACAACAGACAATGTAGAAATACAAAGGACTATAAGATACTATTATGAACAACTCTAAGACAATAAAATGGATAACCTGGAAGAAATGGACAGATTTTTAGAAAAGTTCAATCTTACAAGACAGAAGCAGGAAGAAATAGAAATAAAGAACAACCCAATTACAAGCACTGAAATTGAAGCTGTGATTTAAAAAAAAAAAACAAAAAACGAAAAAAACCTCTCAAAAAACAAAAGCCCAGGACCAGATGGCTTCATAGGAGAATTCCATCAAACATTTAGAGAAGAGCTAATGCCTATCCTTCAAAAACTCTTTCATAAAATTGCAGAAGAAGAAATACTTCCAAACTCCTTCTAGGAGGACACCATCACCCTGATACCAAAACAAGACAAAGACAACACAAAAAAAGAAAACTATAGGCCAATATCACTGATGAACATAATGCAAAAATTCTCAACAAAATTTTAGCAAACAGAAGTCAGCAACACATCAAAAAGTTCATACATCATGATCAAGTTGGCTTTATTCCAGAGATGTAAGGATTCTTCAATATACACAAATCAATCAATGTGATACACCATATTAACAACTTGAAAGATAAAAACCATATGATCATCTCAATAGATGCAGAAAAAGTCTTTGACAAAATTCAGCACCCATTTATGATTAAAACTCTTCAAAAGACGGTCACAGAAGGAATCCACCTCAACATAGTAATAGCAATATATGATAAGTGTACAGCAAACGTTATTCACAATGGTGAAAAACTGAAAGCATTCCCCCTAAGATCAGGAACAAGACAAGGGTGTCCACTCTCACCACTATTATTCAACATAGTTTTGGAAGTCCTAGCTATAGCAGTCAGAGGAGGAAAAGAAATAAAAGGAATCCAGATCAGAAAAGAAGTAAAGCTGTCACTGTTTGCAGACGACATGACACTGTACATAGAAAACCCTAAAGATAGTATCAGTAAATTACTAGAGCTAATCAGTGAATTTAGCAAAGTTGTGGGATACATCAATACACAGAAATCACTTGCATTTCTATATACTAGCAATGAAAAATCAGAAAGAGAAATTAAGGAATCAATCCCATTCCACATTGCAACAAAAAGAATTAAATATCTAGGAATAAACTTACCTAAGGTGACAAAAGAACTGTATACAGAAAATTATAAGACACTCATGAAAGAAATCAAAGATGACATAAACAGATGGAGAGGTATTCCATGTTCCTCGATAGGAAGAATCAGTACTGTGAGAATGACTATACTACCAAGTGCAGTCTACAGATTCAGTGTGATCCCTATCAAATCACCAATGGCATTTTTTATAGAACTAGAACAAAAAATTTCACAATACATATGGAAATACAAAAGACCCCGAATAGCCAAAGCAGTCTTGAGAAAGAAGAATGGAGCTGGAGGGATCATCCTTCCTGACTTCAGATTATACTACAAAGCTACAGTCATCAAGACAGGATGGTACTGGCATAAAAACAGAATTTTAGACCAATGGAACAAGATAGAAAGCCCAGAAATAAACCTCTGAACCTATGGGTACCTTATTTTTCACAAACGAGGCAAGAATATACAACGGGGCAAAGACAGCCTCTTCAATAAATGGTGCTGGGAAAACTGCACAGCCACATGTAAAAGAGTGAGATTAGAACACTTCTTAACACCATACACAAGGATAAAATTAAAATGGATTAAAGACCTAAATGTAAGACGAAAAACTATAAAATTCTTACAGGAAAACATAGGCAGAGCACTCGATAACATAAATCAAAGCAAGATCCTCTATGACCCAACTCCTAGAGGAATGCAAATTTAAAAAAAAGTAAACAAGTGAGACCTGATTAAACTTAAAAGTTTTTGTACAGCAAAGGAAACTATAAACAAGGTAAAATGACAACCCCCAGAATGAGAGAAAATAATAGCAAATGAAACAACTGACAAAGGATTAATTTTCAAAATATAAAGCAGCTCATACAACTCAACATAGGAAAACAAACAACCCAATCAAAAAGTGGGAAAAAGACCTAAACAGACATTTCTCCAAAGGAGACATACTGATGGCTAACAAACACATGAAAAGATGCTCAACATCACTCATTATTAGAGAAATGCAAATCAAAACCACAATGAGATATCACCTCACACCAGTCAGAATGGCCATTATCAAGTAGTCTATAAACAATAAATGCTGCAGAGGGTGTGGAGAAAAGGAAACACTCTTGCACTGTTGGTGGGAATGTAACTTGATACAGCCACTATGGAAGACAGTATGGAGATTCCTTAAAAGACTAGGAATAAAACCACCATATGACCCAGCAATCCCACTCCTAGGCATATACCCTGAGAAAACCAAAATTGAAAGAGACACATGTATCCCATTGTTCATTGCAGCACTATTTATAATAGCTAGAATATGGAAGCAACCTAGATGTCCACCAACAGCTGAATGGATAAAGAAGTGTGATACATATAGACAATGGAATATTACTGATCCATTTAAAGGAATGCATTTGAGTCAGTTCTAATGAGGTAGATGAACCTAGAACCTAGTATAAAGAGTGAAGTAAGTCAGAAAGATAAATATTGCATTCTAACACACACATACGGAATCTAGAAAAATGGTACTGAAGAATTTATTTACAGGGCAACAATGGAGAAACAGGCATAGAGAATAGACTTAGGAACATGGAGAGAGGGGAGCGGAGGTCAGATATATGGAAAGAGTAGCATGGAAACTTATATTACCATATGCAAAATAGACAGCCAATGGGAATCTGCTGTCTGGCTCAGGAAACTCAAACAGGGCCTCTGTATCAACCTAGAGGGGTGGGATGGGAGGGAGATGGGAGGGAGGCTCAAAAGGGAGGGGGTATATGTATGCCTACGGCTGATTCATGTTGAGGTTTGACAGAAAACAGCAAAATTTGTAAGGTAATTATCCTTCAATAAAAAATAAATAATTTTTTTAAAAAAACTAACCTGAGTTCAATAAAGTTAGCAAGATACAAAATAATACATAAAAATCAGTTGTGTTTCCATACACTAACAAAGAACTATCAGAAAGAGAAACTAAGAAAACAATTCCATTTACAATTGCATAAAAAAGAATACCTATGAATAAATTTAAACAAGGAGGTGAAAGACCTGGAACACTGAAAACTATAAAACACTGATAAAAGTAATTGAAAACAAATAAACAAACAAAAAAAATTCCATGCTCATGAATTAATTTAATTTACAGTAGTTAATGTATTGATTTACATTAATAATACTAATTAATTAATATTAAACTATTCATATAACCCAAAGCAATCAATAGATTCAATACAATGCCTATCAAAATTCCAATGTCATTTTTTCATAGAAATAGAAGAAATAATCCTAAAACTTGTATGGAACTACAAAAACTTTCACATATACAAAGCCATCTGGAGAAAGAACAAAACTGGGGGCATGATGCTCCCTGATTTGAAACTATATTACAAAGCTATAGTAACCAAAAGAGCTGGGTAAAAAGTATGTGGTTGGCATAAAATCAGACATACAGATTAACAGAACAGAAAAGAGAATCCAGAAATAAACACACACACATGTATCATCAAATAATTATAGACCAAGGAGGCGAGAATATAAAATCAGAAAATGAGAGCATCTTCAATAAATGGTGCTGGGAAACTGAACAGCCACAAGCAAAATAATGAAACTACAGTCTAACATCAGACACAAAAGTCAAATCAAACCATACTAAAGACTTGAATGTAAAACCTGAAACCATGAAACTCCTAGAAGAAAACAGAGGCAGCAAGCTCCTTCACATCCATATTTGCACATTTTTTTTTGTAACTGACTCCAAAAGCCAAAACTAATTACATCAAAAACCACATCAAACTGTGTTTCTGCACAGCAAAGGAAACCATCAACAAAATGAAAAAAGCAACCTCCCAAATGGAGGAAAATATATGCAAATCATATATCCTATAGGGGGTTAATAGCCATAAAATATAAAGAACTTATACAACTCAAAGAAAAAAAATCCAATTAAAAAATAAGCATAAGATTTGAATAGACATTTCATAGAAGACATACAAAAGACCAACAGGCACAATGAAAGATGATTAACACCATTAATCATCAGTTCAGTTCAGTTCAGTAGCTCAGTCGTGTCCGACTGTTTGCGATCCCATGAATCGCAGCACACCAGGCCTCCCTGTCCATCACCAATTCCCGGAGTTTACTCAAACTCACGACCATCGAGTCGGTGATGCCATCCAGCCATCACCAGGAAAATGCAAATCAAAATCACAGTATATGCCTATGACTGGTTCATGTTGATGATGGCAAAAACCACCACAATATTGTAAAGTAATTATCCTTCAATTAAAATGTTAAAGAAGATGTAAAATATGATACAAAAATGCACTTCTGGATATACATCTAAAGAAAATGAAAATACTAACTCAAAAATATATAAAGTTCTGTGTTCATTACAGCACTATTTACAAGAGTCAGTGTATGGAAACAACCTGTGTCCATCAGTGGATGAATGAATGGATGAAGATGATGTAGGGGATGTATACATATGTATGCACATATATGCATGTGTCCCCTATACATATGTATATGTATGTATATGTATACACATATATCACATATGTGTATGATGTATACATACATATGTATGGTGTATGTATATATACCACATATACATACATATATACACACAATGGCATGCTGCTGCTGCTGCTAAGTCATTTCAGTTGTGTCCAACTCTGTGCAACCCCATAGACGGCAGCCCACCAGGCTCCCCCGTCCCTAGGATTCTCCAGGCTAGAACATTGGAGTGGGTTGCCACTTCCTTCTCCAATGCAGGAAAGTGAAAAGTGAAAGTGAAGTTGCTCAGTCGTGTCTGATTCTTAGAGACCTCATGGACTGCAGCCTACCAGGCTCCTCCATCCATGGGATTTTCCAGGCAATACTCAGTACTGGAGTGGGGTGCCATCGCCTCCTCCACATGCTCAGTTCAGTTGAGACACTCAGTCGTGTCCGACTCTTTGCGACCCCATGAATTGCAGCACGCCAGGCCTCCCTGTCCATCACAAACTCCCAGAGTTCACCCAAACTCAGGCCCATCGAGTTGGTGATGCCACCCAGCCATCTCATCCTCTGTCGTCCCCTTCTCCTCCTGACCCCAATCTCTCCCAGCATCAGTGTCTTTTCCAATGAGTCAACTCTTCGCATGAGGTGGCCAAAGTATTGGAGTTTCAGCTTCAGCATCAGTCCTTCCAATGAACACCCAGGACTGATCTCCTTCAGGATGGACCGGTTGGATCTGCTTGCAGTCCAAGGGACTCTCAAGAGTCTCCTCCAACACCACAGTTCAAAAGCATCAATTTTTCGGTGCTCAGCTTTCTTCACAGTCCAACTCTCACATCCGTACATGACCACTGGAAAAACCATAGCCTTGACTAGATGGACCTTTGTTGGCAAAGTAATGTCTCTGCTTTTTAATATGCTATCTAGGTTAGTCATAACTTTCCTCCCAAGGAGTAAGCATCTTTTAATTTCATGGCAGCAGTCACCATCTGCAGTGATTTTGGAGCCCAAAAAAGTAAAGTCTGACACTGTTTCCACTGTCTCCCCATCTATTTCCCATGAGGTGATGGGACTAGATGCCATGATTTTAGTTTTCTGAATGTTGAGGCTTAAGCCAACTTTTTCACTCTTCTCTTTCACTTTCATCAAGAGGCTTTTTAGTTCCTCTTCACTTTCTGTCATAAGGGTGGTGTCATCTGCATATCTGAGGTTATTGATATTTCTCCCAGCAATCTTAATTCCAGCTTGTGCTTCTTCCAGACCAGCATTTCTCATGATGTACTCTGCATATAAGTTAAATAAGCAGGGTGACAATATACAGCCTTGACGTACTCCTTTTCCTATTTGGAACCAGTCCGTTGTTCCATGTCCATTTCTAATTGTTGCTTCCTGACCTGCATACAGGTTTCTCAAGAGGCAGGTCAGGTGGTCTGGTATCCCCATCTCCTTCAGAATTTTCCACAGTTTATTGTGATCCACACAGTCAAAGGCTTTGGCATAGACAATAAAGCAGATATAGATGTTTTTCTGGAACTCTCTTGCTTTTTTGATGATCCAGTGGATATTGGCAATTTGATCTCTGGTTCCTCTGCCTTTTCAATTTTAGTATATGTGCTGCCAAAGCAAGCACTCCTCTGCCTTTTCTAAAACCAGCTTTAACATCTGGAAGTTCTCAGTTCACGTATTGCTGAAGCCTGGCTTGGAGGATTTTGAGCATTACTTTACTAGTGTGTGAGATGAGTGAAATTGTGCAGTAGTTTGAGCATTCTTTGGGATTGCCTTTCTTTGGGATTGGAATGAAAATGGACCTTTTCCAGTCCTGTGGCCACTGCTGAGTTTTCCAAACTTGCTGGCATATTGAGTGCAGTGCTTTCACAGCATCATCTTCCAGGATTTGAAATAGCTCAGCTGGAATTCCATCACATCCACTAGCTTTGTTCATAGTGATGCTTTCTAAGGCCCACTTGACTTCACATTCCAGGATGTCTGGCTCTAGGTGAGTGATCACACCATTGTGGTTATCTGGCTCATGAAGATCTTTTTTGTACAGTTCTTCTGTGTATTCTTGCCACCTCTTATTAATATCTTCTGCTTCTGTTAGGTCCATACCATTTCTGTCCTTGATTGAGCCCATTTCTGCATGAAATGTTCCCTTGATATCTCTAATTTTCTTGAAGAGATCTCTAGTCTTTCCCATTCTGTTGTTTTCCTCTATTTCTTTGCATTGATCGCTGAGGAAGGCTTTCTTATCTCTCCTGGCTATTCTTTGGAACTCTGCATTCAAATGGGAATATCTTTCCTTTTCTCCTTTGCTTTTTGCTTCTCTTCATTTCACAGCTATTTGTAGGCCTCCTTAGACAACCATTTTGCCTTTTTGCATTTCTTTTCCATGGTGATGGTCTTGATCCCTGTCTCCTGTACAATGTCACAAACCTCCATCCATAGTTCATCAGGCTGTCTGTCTGTCTGTCTATCCGATCTAGTCCCTTAAATCTATTTCTCACTTCCACTGTATATTCATAACGGACTTGACTTAGATCATACCTGAATGCTCTAGTGGTTATCCCTACTCTCTTCAGTTTAAGTCTGAATTTGGCAATAAGGAGTTCATGATCTGAGCCACAGTCAGCTCCCAGTCTTGTTTTTGCTGACTGTATAGAGATTCTCCATCTTTGGCTGCAAAGAATATAATCAATCTGATTTTGGTGTTGGCCACCTGGTGATGTCCATGTGTAGAGTCTTCTCTTGTGTTGTCGGAAGAGGGTGTTTGCTATGACCAGTGTGTTCTCTTGGCAAAACTCTATTAGCCTTTGCCCTGCTTCATTCTGTACTCCAAGGCCAAACTTGCCTGTTAGTCCAGGTGTTTCTTGACTTCCTACTTTTGCATTCCAGTCCCCTATAATGAAAAGGACATCTTTTTTGGGTGTTAGTTCTAAATTGTCTTGTAGGTCTTCATAGAACCGCTCAACTTCGGCTTCTTCGGCGTTACTGGTTGGGGCATAGGCTTGGATTACCGTGATATTGAATGATTTGCCTTGGAAACGAACAGAGATCATTCTGTCATTTTTGAGACTGCATCCAAGTACTGCATTTTGGACTCTCTTGTTGACTATGATGGCTACTCCATTTCTTCTAAGGGATTCCTGCCCACAGTAGTAGATATAATGGTCATGATGTAATGTAGATATAATGGTCTCTGCATGCTACTTGACTATAAAAATAATAGAATCTTGCCATTTATAATAAGAAAAGATCTTAAGAGCACAGTTGGCCTTGAACCACACAGGGGTTAATCCATGTATAACTTATAGTCAGTCTTCTGTTTCCATGGTTCCTCTGCATCTGTGGATTCAATCAACCACGAACTGTGTAATTCTTTAGTATTAATGATTGGAAAATATCCAGCATAAGTGGATCCACACAGTTCAAATATATCTTGTTCAAGGATTAACTGTCTATGTTAGGTAAAATAAGTCAGCCAAAGAAAAATACCATATTGTTTCCCTTATCTATGGAATCTAAAAAACAAAACAAATAAACTCATAGACATGGAAAACAGATTGATGATTGCCAAAGTGGAGGAGGACTGGGGTGGGTGGGCAAAATGGGTAAAGAGGGTCAAGAGACACAAGCTTTCAGTTATGAAATAAGTGAATCACAAGGATGTCATTTATAGCCTGGTTACTATAGTTAATAATACAATATTGCAGTTTTCAAAGTTGATAAAAAAAAAAAATATACCCTAGTTCTCATCAGAGGAAAAAAAAAATCATGTCACTTTGCCTGGTGATGGATGGTAACTAGACATTATAGTGATCATTTCACACTGGATACAAGAATCAAATCATTATGTTGTACACCTGAAAATTAAAACAATGTTATGCGTCAATCATATCTTGACAAAAAATATGTCCTCTAAAATTGAACATGAACCTCCATAGATTATTACCCATTCCTATCCATGCTCCTGTGCAGTTGCTATCAGCTTCAGAAATAACTTCATTTGTTCATCAAGTCTCCTTTCTCACATAACTAGGTTATTTAAACAAGAGTTAAGTGAAGGTCAGTCTTTAACTAGCTAGAAATTCCTCTAGATATATTTTATAATGTTAAGAAAATGTTCTGAGGTCTTTCACTAAAACTTCTTAAATATTGGGGTAAAATGTTTTGAGTAACATGATATATTTCCAAGCTCCCAAAGAGTTCTTTAAAGAAGAGGTTATTTGTTAGCAAGAGAACATTCAGGCTCAAATCAACTGCCTGACCTTAACTGAGGTATGTCATTTAAAAAACAACTACGGTTTATTGAATAACTACTATGTGCCAGGAAATGTGTATTCATTAGCTTTAACCCACACGATTCTGTAAGGTGTTAATTTTCCACTTTACAAAAAAAAGGAAGCTTTCAAAAAGTTAATTCAGATTCTTCACATAATATAATTCGCAAACAGCAGAGCTAGGGTTGAAATCTCTGTTTTATTTCGAAGCTCCAGCGCTTTGAAAATCTGATGCTTGTAAAGAGACTCTACCTGATTACAGGACAGTTAGCTGAGAGTGAGCATATTACAAAAATGATGCCACCACACCATCAACAAAAATACCTCTGTTAGTCCCAGAGAGAGCAACACTGAACAAGTAAATAGGGAGAACTAACTCCAAAGCCTTTTTCCTTTATTTATGATCCACATCATAGCTGTGTTTTGCTTACCCTCCTAAGAGAGGGGTGTTAGCCATAATTTCATGGCAAATGCCCACACCATCACCCATGACTAACGATGCTGTAGAATCCTGGGAAGATGAACTCACCTTTATAGACCTAGCTGAGAGCAAATGTTTCTGGGCCATTTAACACCCATTCTTGGGTCGTTTCTCTTCTTTGTGGACTCTTCCTTTTCCGTATTATTGTGCGTGTGTGCGTGCTCAGTTATGTCCAACTCTTTGTGACCCCATGGACTGTAGCCCACCAGGTTCATCTGTCCGTGGAAATTTTCCCGGCGAGAATACTGGAGTGGGTTGCCATTTCCTACTCCAAGGGCTCTTGCCAACCCTAGGGGTTGAACCCATGTCTCTTGCGATTCCTGCACTGGCAGGTGGAATCCTTAAGACCACACCACCTGGGAAGTGTCTGTATCATTATACATCTCCAATTACAGGAAGTGGCAGAATGGAAGTTGAAATCAAATAAGAGAAGACGATAGTTGACTTACAAACTCACCACAGTCCATGAGAAGCCCTTGCTCCATCCCCAACTATGAGCAGAAGAAAATGAGCATTAGAATCTTCTTGCCCCAGCAGCACCCCACTTCCCTAAACAGGAACCATATAGCAATCTGACAGCAAAGCGGCATCTCACAGGTCCAAATTTGTTCTAGGAAATGGCCAGCCAGAGTGCCTATCATCCCAAACACCCCTTCCTCATTTGCAACACCCCTGGACAGTTTTTCTCCCTTCCAGTCAACCAAGGGCTGCCAAAATTCCTGAACAGCACCGGAAAGCCTCCCCACCATCCCAAATTCATACATGAACAGAATACTTGCCAATCACAGACCACCTCAGCCTTCCCTCTTTTTACTCTATAAAAATTGATTCACCTCTGTAATACTTTCAAACCCTGCCGAACCCTAAAGGTAATGGCAGATGGATTCCCTTGCCATAAGCTTATGAATAAACACTTTGTCAATTTTTTTCTTGGACTTTGTTTCATTTCTGACACAATTTATATAGTTAGCCATGTCAATATGCATCTTTAATGAGAGGCTTGATGCATTATTTATAACCCACACCTTCTGTCCATGAGACGCCGTTAAAGAGAGATGACTTTGTCCAAAGGTGGGAAGAGACTCTCCATAATTATTTTTGATTCTAATCTCAGTGATAATTTTATTGAATACTATTCAGAATTGTAGATGAATTTCAAGGGATTACCATATTTTGGTTATTTTTATACATGCCTTTCACCCACCTTGAAGATGAGAATAAAAAGTGAGATATATTAATATAATTAAACCAATTTTCATAAGATAAGTTTAATATATATTTCACTTTTGCAATCCATTAGACCTGACTCTGCTACTAGTTTAGGAGGAATACTAGATCATTGTACCAGAAAAATAATAATTCTTGCCTTTGAGCAATTATATTAAAATAGCTTCCACACTTAGTATTTTTATCTATTTCCCATCCCCCATCCATCCGGGCAGCAGTGTTTCACTTCTCTCTTATCTCTAATACTCTTACATTGGCTCTGTCCTATCTCTGTGCTGTGATATTGACTAGCCACTCTTTAAATTCACATAGATGCTATCTTCAAATGATAAATTGTAGCAGGCTACCCATATAATTGATCTCAAATTCCCCGTGCCCCCAGCAACCTTTAGCTGTGGCATTTTGAAGGACTTCGCACCTTTCTGAAAAATTAAATGCTGATGGGAACTCTGAAGGGAAGATGTCTCTCTCTACCTTAAAAATGTCGCAAATCTTTCAAGAAATGTGAACATTGACCTCTATAATCATTTTGAAGATATACTTTTTAAAAATTAGATGTGAGCTATGAATAGCAGTCTGTGGTAAGAAATTAATACTCTCTTACTTTGTAGCTGGGAAACAATGTATTTACTTGACTTGAATGTGCAACATATGACAGTGTGAAGTTAAGGAAAAATGACTTATTTTTATCAGTACAGATCTGTTGAATTTGTCTGGCTTATGTATACAGCTTATCAAGTGAAAAGCAATGAGGTGTGAGAAAGGACATATATGGGCTTCAGGCTCAAATTCTGGTTTGAATCTGGGCTGGTTTGAATCTGGGCTGACTCACTAGATTTGTTGCTTTAAGCAAATGACTTCCAAGAATCTTAGTTTTCTTATGCAACACCCTAACTCATCCACCTTGCAAGGTAATGGTGATAATGAGAAAACAATGCATGATATGGATTCAGACACTGAAAGAAACACTTTGTTAAAATGAGTTTACTTCTATCAAGGTCATTATTTTTCCCAGACTACTGCTGTGTCTCTTTTGAAGCACATACACTGATTCATGTCCTCTGGGGCGTGCTGGGGTCATCTATAAACTCCTACAGCCAGGTGTATAAAATCTAGAACAGCAGACTTTATGGGAGCTACAAAACTTATTCAGCAGCGCCCACAGACACACACACACACACATACACTCACTCACTCCCTCCCTAGGAGTCACAGAAAACAAGCTGTCAACCTAGAAGATTGATAGACAGTTTGCTTTTCAATTTTTTTAATTAAGACATTTTTAGGGACGTTTGAGGTTCACAGCAAAACTGAAGGGGAAGTACAGAGATTTCCCACAATCCTCTTTTGTCCTCACATAAGAGACTTCCCCATTATCAATATACCCCACCAGAGTGGTACCAGTTTTCCCACTGATGAACCTTCATTGACACATAATCACCCCAAATCCATACTTTAATACAGTTCACTGTTGGTATTCATCATTCTATGGACTTGGACAAATGTATAAAATGACATGTGTATCCATCAGTATGTATCAGACAAAGTATTTTCACTGACCCAAATTACCTCTGTGCTCCACCTATTCATTTCCTTCTGACCTCTCGTAACCAATGATTTTTTTTCTTTTTTTACTATCTCCATAGTTTTGCCTTTTCCAAAACATTATATAGTTGGAAGTATACAGTATATAGCCTTCTAAGGCTGGCTTTCACTTACTAATATGCATTTAAGTTTCCTCCATGTCTTTTTATGGCTTGTAGTTCATTTCTTTTTAGTGTTGGGTAACATGTCATCATTTGGATGTGCCACAGTTAAGAGTATCCATTCACCTACTGAAGGGCATCTTGATTGCTTTCAAATTTCAGCAATTGTGAATAAAGCTGCGATAAATATCCACAAGCAGGTGTTTGCATGGATATGCATTTTCAACTCCTTTGAGTAAACACCAAGAAGTACCTATTTGATTTTGGAATGAAATATGGCAAATTGTAAAACCTGCATATAAAACAGGGGTTGACAAAATTTTCCCATATAAGAGACAGATAGTAACTAGACTGTGTGGATCACATCTCCATCACAACTGCCCAGTTCTGCCACTGGAACATGAAAATAGCTATACACAAATCATAAACAAACAAGTATGGTCATGTTCCAATGCAACTTTATCTGCAAAAATCAATCAGTGGGGCAGACTTGTAACAAGGATGATAATTTGCTGAGTGCTGATTGAAAGGAAAGCAGAGAGTGAGTACATGAAGTCAGCACCGTTTGTTCTCCTTCCCCCTGCTATGTTTCAGCAGACCTTGGGATTTAAAGCACTTTGATATCCACATACTTTCACAGGACATCAAGTTTGCAACACACATCAATATTAGGACAAGACAGGGACTTCTTATTGGTCTTCAAAGAATCACTTCTCACTCATACAAAATGGTAACATTTGTCAGTATGATCATTAAAAATAAAGAATAGATTTATTCAATAAATCTACATAATCTGCTATAATTTATGACACTAGTAACTAAAGAACTATTTTCTTTTTTCTTTTTCTTTCTGGACTGCACAGCACTAAATGTGTTAGGTATAACCTAAGGTAACTCAAGCAAAAGGCAAAGGAGAAAGGGAAAGATATACCCCAATGAATGCAGAGTTCCAGAGAGAGGCAAGGAGAGATAAGAAAGCCTTCTTAACTGAACAATGAAAAGAAAATAAATAGGGAAAAACAATACAATGAGAAAGACTAGAGATCTCTTCAAGAAATGTGAGATTCCAAGGTAACATTTCATGCAAAGATGGGCACAATAAAGGACAGAAATGGCAATGAACTAAAAGAAGCAAAAGAGATTAAGAAGTGGTGGCAAGAATACACAGACCAACTGTACAAAAAAGACTGTAAAGACCCAAATAATCACAATGCTGTGGTCACTCATCTAGAGCTAGACATCCTGGAGTGTGAAGTCAAGTGGGCCTTAGGAAGCATCACTATGAACAAAGCTAGCAGAGGTGATGGGATTCCAGTTGAGCTATTTCAAATCCTAAAAGATGATGCTGTGAAAGTGCTGCACTCAATATGCCAGCAAATTTGGAAAACTCAGCAGTGACCATAGGACTGGAGAAGGTCAGTTTTCATCACAATCCCAAAAAAGGGCATTGCCAAAGAGTGTTCAAACTACCACACAATTGCACTCATTTCTCATGCTAACAAAATAATGCTCAAAATCCTTCAAGCTAGGCTTCAAAAGAATGTGAACTGAGAACTTCCAGGTGTTCAAGCTGGATTTAGAAAAGTCAGAGGAAACAGGGATCAAATAGCCAACATTTGTTGGATCGTTGAAAAAGCAAGAGAATGCCAGAAAAACATCTACTTCTGCTTCATTGACCATGCAAAATCCTTTGACTCTGTGGATCACAACAAACTGTGGAAAATTCATAAAGAGATAGGAATACCAGACCACCCTACCTATATCCTGAGAGACGTGTATGCAGGTCATGAAGCAACAGTTAGAACCTTACACGGAACAACAGACTGGTTCAAAATTGGGGAAGGAGTACATCAAGGCTGTATATTGTCATCCCACTTATTTAACTTATATGCAGAGTATATCATGTGAAATGTTGAGCTGGATGAATCACAAACTGGAATCAAGATTGCTGGGACAAATATCAACAACTTCAGATATATGCAGATGATACTACTCCAATGGAAGAAAATGAAGAGAAAATAAAGAGCCTCTTGATGAAAGTGAAAGAGGAGAGTGAAAAAGCTGGCTTAAAACTCAACATTCAGAAAACTAAGATCATGGCATCTGGTCCCATTACTTCATGGCAAATAAGTGGGGAAAAAGTGGAAACAGTGACAGACTTTATTTCCTTGGGCTCCAAAATCACTGCAGATGGTAACTGCAGCCATGAAATTAAAAGATGCTTGCTCCTTGGAAGAAAAGTTATGACAAACCTAGAAAGTGTATTAAAAAGCAGAGACATTACTTTGCCAAAAAAGGTCTCTACAGTCAAAGCTATGGTTTTTCCAATAGTCATGTATGGATATGAGAGTGAGACCATAAAGAATGCTGAGCACCAAAGAATTGATGCTTTCAAACTGTGGTGCTAGAGAAAACTCTTAAGAGTCCCTTGGACAGCAAGGAGATCAAACCAATCAATCTGATGCTGAAGCTGAAGCTCCAATACTTTGGCCACCTGATGTGATGAGTCTACTCATTGGAAAAGATCATGAAACTGGGAAAGACTGAGTGCAGGAGGAGAAAGGGGTGACAGAGGATGAGACGGTTGGATGGCATCACAGATGCAATGGAAATGAGTTTGAGCATGCTCAGGGAGATGGTGAAGGACAGGGAAGCCTGGCGCGCTGCAGTTGATGGAGGCACAGAGAATCGGACCCAACTTAGGTACTGAACAACAACAATTCAAACAGAAAGCTTTTTAAAAAAAATTCCAGGATATGAGCATAAAATTTTCTCACCCTTCCTTATTTTATACTTAAATCTCAGTGAAAATTTTGATCCAAATTGCTTTGTTCCTAGCTATGAAATAAAACTGGGCTTCCCTGGTGACTCAATGATAAACAGTCCACCTGCTAATGCAGGAGATGCCCAAGACTCAGGTTCCATCCCTGTGTGGGAAAGATCCCCTGCAGGAGAAAATGACAACCTGCTCCAGTACTTGCTGGCAAAATCCGATGGACAGAGAAGCTTGGCAGGCTATAGTCCCTGGGGTCACAAAGAGTCATTCACAACTCAGCACACAGCACAGAAATAAAACTAGCATTTTCATTCTGCTGTCTCCACTGTCAAAGCTAAGCTCTATCTTTAGTTAAAAACTATTTCATTTAGACTCAATAGTCTACTGGTTACTCATTGCCTTCCTCTCCTATTCAATATTTTTTCAATCTGCCTTTAAAACTAGTGCCTTTTATCTGAAAGTCATGGTGAGTTTGATCTGGATTTGGAAACTATTATAGTGTAAAGGCTGATAAAGGATGAATGGATTATTATGAAACTGAGAGGAAGCATTCAGAATTGATAATGATGAAATCAGAATTTGCCCAATGTAACTCTCAATTTAAGTTTACCCAAATGACCGAAGTCTGTGAGTGGTAGGTGTTCACAGTGGGTAGACTCAGACTCAGCTAAAATTTCATCTGTTAGGTGAGGCAATGATCACTCCAAAAGTCTTTCAATTCTACCTACTCCGTACTCAAAGATCACACTGAGTTGAATGAAAACACTAATGCTTTTAGTGGACGGCAGAAGTAAAATATTCGTACTGTAAATAGACCATGAACCCAAATAGAAAGCAAAACTTTAACATCACCAAATTTAATGTTTGAAAAGATAGAGGTTGAAAAAGAACACTCTTTTCCTCCTTTCTTAGTCTTTTGCTATGTTTTTTATATTGGGAATAGTCATTCCACTTACACTACTGAAAACAAAACAACTGGGTTTGGTCAGGTGCTAGGGTAGACGTGGCCCCTGCCTACACACCCCTGGGGGACATGCTTCCCATACAAGGAACTTTCAGGAACAAATGGCTCAGTGGTTCATTCCATTTATTCCTTCTTCCAACAAGCACTTTATAAGTGCCTCTTGCATTTGAAACCTAGAGGACAGAAAGATGAAACAGCTCCCCTTCAAGAGCTCACGGGTTTGCAAACACAAATGCAACAACTTCTTGACATTCCAGCTTCAAGTTTTGTCCTTCAAAGCCCATTTCTGCCAAAGCAGTCAGAGCTATTTTTAAAAACATATAAATCAAATCACATCCCTCTCTTGCTTAAAACTGTCCTTTGCTTCCCCCCTTATATTAAGAATAAAATCCATTTGCTTCCCTATGATCTATATAAGACCTGACTCTTAACCTGTCTTTCCTACCACCCTAATCTCCAATTCTATTCAAACACAAATTTCTCTCTATTCTTTGAACCTATCAAGCTCATTCCTGCACTGGGACACTTCTTATTCTCTCTGAATTAAATAATCTATCTAAAATAAATCTTTGGCCAAAGCTGGTACCTTCTTATCATTCAGATCTAGATTCTAAGGTCACTTTCTCAGACATGGCCTCTCTGAAGACCTGTATAAATTGAGCACTTCTTCCAGTCACTTGTCACACTTTCTATCATCCTGAAATGCAGGGTTAGTTTATTTGTTCTCTTGTTTATTATCTATCTCCTCTAGTAGAATGCAGTTTCCATGAGAGTAGAGATCTTGTCTGTTTTATTCACCATGGCATCCCAATACTTTGAATAATATCTAATATATGATAAGGCTTCTCGGGTGGCTCAGTGGTAAAGCACCGGCCAGCCAATGCAGGAAACTCAGGTTCAACCCCTGGATCAGTAAGATCTCCTGGAGAAGGAAATGGCAACACAATCCAGTATTCTTGCCTGGGACATCCCATTGACAGAGAAGCTTGGCAGGCTACAGTCCGTGGGTTGCAGAGAGTCAGACACGACATAGCAACTAAACAACAACCCTCAAAATAATCTTGAGCAATTGTTACTATTCTAATCATCAGCTGAAAAATATGCTGATTGAATGGCATATTGGTTTACATCAATGAAACAGCCAGAACAACTAGGAAACTGAGGTGAGAGATAAGTAATTCTCTTTGATGATAACATTAACATTCATACACCCAGGACCTCAGAGCTTAAGGGAAACTCAAGACATAATCCCATTGTTAGAAGCAACCACAACCTTGTATGAAAAAGGGGGACAAAAGCACCACTTTTCTCACAACATTTCAATGCCACCTACCTGAAAATCACAGTAACAATACACATATATAGCACCTAAGTTGTGAACAGCAGTCCCTGGAGTTGTGCAAAGTACAACCTTCACTATCATAAGCAATGTTCCTGCCGAGTCATTCCCATTTTTTGAGGCTGTTTGTATATGTTTTGAAAATGAAATGCCAAAATAGGATTATAAGAACTGTAATGATGTTTACCTAACACAGAATAAGACTTGTAACATACCAGCGCATTTTAATCAAGTCATTGGAAATTATTTTAAAAAATGGATATTAATTTACAGTATACTATATAGCACTGAGGACTGATAATGAGGCCCAAGTTTAAAGCTGTATGATAGTTGCCTAATTTCAACCTTGTCAGGATGTTTCTGTTACCACATGCGTGACTTTGCAAGGAAATGTTTACAGTCTATACTAGAGGTCGTTATGAGCAGGCCTTCCACTCTGCCTGTGATACAGCCTGAATCCTATCACAACTCCTAATGTAATGTCAACAAGAGGTACTCTGAGGAGGAGCATATGCCCTGGTGACACTGGTACCGTGAAACTCACCTAGCAGTGCGCCCTGAAATCAGCTGGGCCTCCCAGGTGGTGCTGGGGGTAAAGAACCCACCCGCCAACGCAGGAGGCATAAGAGATGTGGGTTCGATCCATGGGTCGGGAAGATCCCCTGGAGGAGGGTATGGCAACCCACTCCAGTATTCTTGCCTGGAAAATTTCAGGGGCTACAAAGAGTTGGACACAACTGAAGTGACTTAGCAAGCACAGAAATAATCAGTTATTGCTTTCTCCAAGCCCCTGTTTCTTCCAGAAGTCTCTCATAGAAGGAAATTTAGCAGGCAAGTTTAGGGAGACTGATCAAAATCACTCCTATAGCTTCTGACTCAGGCCACGTGCTGCCTCACAGGGGAACAACATGCAGGCAATCTGATGTGTCTACTACACTCCTCACCAGCTCTTCATCTCTGATTTTTTTTTTAATATTCCAACATTATTACGCTAAGTTCAATGTGCTGTAGATTTACAGTAACATTATAGGTGTCCTAAAAAACCATAAATACTAAGACTTCAGCTCTTCAGTACATATTTTTAAAATTACAAATGTATTTTCTAATAGCCTAGTTCACTGACACATCTGAGTCAACCATCATAAATGAGTCAGTTCTGTTTCATTTTCTCTTAGCATTTTAGCCTTTACAATCACTGGTTTTTCAGACCAAGCCAATAAACAAAAATGATTCAACTACTGGTTTTGAGGAATCTCTAATATTTCTAACCTTCCCCAAAGGCCCCGTTAAAAAAAAAATAAAAATACTCACTTAATTCTCATCCATGATATTTTGCCTTCTCTCTGCTTCACCTGGGATCTGACAATATGTCCCCTCTAGTTGGCCAGTCTGGGAGATTCAATGACCTCCACATGAATATACATTCTCCAACCCTGAGGCTCTAGCTGTCCCAAATGGCCCAACCCCTGCTTTCTGCATGACCACTAAACTATGCCAAGGACTCCTAAAGTTCCCATCCCTTTAGAAAGCTTTACTCTCCCTTATACTGAGCCTCTTCAACTAGAAGTCATTAAAAGTCATGCTGTAAGGGAAAGAGTGGCTTCCCCGGTGGCTCAGTGGTAAAGAACCTGCCTGCAATGCAGCAGACTCGAGTTCAGTCCTTGGGTCAGGAAAATCCCCTGGAGATGGAAATGGCAACGCACTCCCGTATTCTTCCTTGGAAAATTCCACGGACAGAGGAGCCTAGTGGGCTATAATCTATGGGTTCTCGAGAGTCAGACACAACTTAGCAACTGAACAACAACAGTGGAAAGAGTAGCTAACAGTAACAATAATCTAATGTCGGCCTAGCCCTGGGCCATGTTTTCATACCTTAAATGAGGATTTTTAAATTCAGACACTGGGGAGTGCAAAGAATTGTAGGTTGAAGAACCTAAGTGAATATAGAAATGGAGTGAGAAAAATATGAGTTTGTGTAGGGAAAAGCAATTAGTTTTCATTTATGAAAGTATGGCGGCATTAGTGGTAAAGAGGAGAAACAAGAGACACGGGTTCGATCCCTTGGTCAGGAAGATCCTCTGGAGGAGGAACTGGCAACTCACACTGGAAAATCCCAAGAACAGAGGGGCCTGGAGGGCTACAGTCCATGGGGCCTCAAAGAGTCAGACATGACTGAGCAACTGAACACACGATGTATATTAAGGGAATAAGCAGAGATGAGCCTGGGGAAAACAATAGCACTGAACCTCATCCTGCTGCTGCTGCTGCTGCTAAGTCACTTCAGTCGTGTCCGACTCTGCGGGACCCCATAGACGGCAGCCCACCAGGTTCCCCCGTCCCTGGGATTCTCCAGGCAAGAACACTGGAGTGGGTTGCCATTTCCTTCTCCAATGCATGAAAGTGAAAAGTGAAAGTGAAGTTGCTCAGTCGTGTCCGACTCTTAGAGATCCCATGGAGTGCAGCCCACCAGGCTCCTCCATCCATGGGATTTTCCAGGCAAGAGTATTGGAGTGGGCCGCCAGTGCTTTCTCTGGAACCCCATCCTAGAGAGTCTCAAAAGCCAAAATAAGAATCTGGCCCTTGCTCAGCTGGCAGGAGAAAGCTGCAGAGATTCTTATTTATTGAACTTGCTGAATCTGGGCTATATTTTAGAAAGATAAAATTGGCAGCATGGGGAGAATGGATTGGAAGGAAAGAACTGAAGGTGCTAGTTTTTATGCAAAAGCTTCATGGGGAAATTGTCATCTAATGCTAACAGTCTATCTCTACATCTTTGATTACTATAATTAACTGATAAGAGACCTGTGGGATACTCTGTAGTTGCAGAGAAAAAGTATGTAAATATGTTATTTCTACACCATCACCTTGGTGCTTTGCTAAATTCAGCTGTTCTTTCAGAGAAAGAAAGTTTGCCTGCCTTACTGAGCCCACAGCAGCCTCATAAAACGGTGAGCTCACCGGAATGGAGCTCTATAGTTCAGAATGAAGCCCCAATAAGCTTGTCCTAATTCAGCTGCCTAAAACAAGACTCCCCCTGACGTTGAGTGCCAGAGAAACAAATGATCACCATTGTAAAGAATTCCGCTGTAATTTTCAAGGTCCCCAGCGGCAATACAGATGAAGTACTAAGCTACAAGAGTTCAAGTCGCTGTTAGCAGGAAAATGGTACATTTCTGTGAAAGAGCATTGCTGGTGGTTCAGACTATGGGCTCTAGAATCAAGCAGTCTAGGTTTATATAATATCTCACTTGCCTCAGTTGCAACCTGTGTGACTTTGATCAAATTGCTTACCCTCCCTAAGGGTAAGAGTAGTACCCACCTCGTAAGATCATTTGAGGAATAAATGAAACAATCCACATAAATCACTTAACACATAGTTGGTGCTCAAATGATTTGGGTTTTTTAAGATTTTCTTTTTTTTCTGACGTGGACCATTTTTTTAAGTGTTTATTGAATTTGTTGTAATATCACTTCTGTTTTATGCTTTGGTTTTTCAGCCATGTGGCATGTGGGATCTTACCTCCCTAGTTAGGACCTGAACCCCCTGATTCGGAAGGTGAAGTCTTAACCACTGGACTGCCAGAGAAGTTCTGGTGCTCACATGATTTGATATCTATTTTTGACAAAGATAACTTTTGACAAAGATAAACATCTGCTGGGTGTTAGACTAGATGGAATGGGAAGAAAAGGAAAATGTAGAGAGCAGAAGAGAGGCTATTTCACTAGTCCACAGAAGTCACAATGGCATCTTGAACATGGGGACAAGTAGGTGGATATGAGATATATTTCCAGGGTTATCTGGATAGAAATTGCTGGAAGGAGCTTGCTTGATGAAGAATGACTTCCAGGCTACCAGCAGTAGAACCAGATGCTTGTGTCCATGTGAAGACACTATGGTTGTATCTGACTCTATGCAACCCTATGGACTGTGGCCTGCCAGGATCCTCTGTCCATGGGATTCTCCAGGCAAAAATACTGGAATGGGTTGCCATGCCCTCCTCCAGGGAATTTTTCCAACCCAGGGATCGAACCCTCATTTCTTACGTCTCCTGCATTGGCAGGCAGGTTCTTTCCCACTAGCGCCACCTGGGAAGTCCCAGAACCAGATGCGTACCAGTCTAATACAGTTAGATAGCATAAAGAAAGCAAGGAACAGGTTTAGGTTTAGCAAGTAAGAAGTTCTGATTAGGTTACAGTATGAGTCCAAATAGGACTTGGACACTTCCACACAAATTCAGAGCTCAGAAAGATTTAAGCTGAAAATACTAAACTGACATCACCTAATGTGAATTAGAATGAGAGGTCTGGATGCCATCATCAACTCAATGGACATGAGTTTGAGCAAATTCCTGCAGAAGTGAAGGACAGGGAAGCCTGCCATGCTGTAGTATGCAGGGTCTCAAAGAGTTGGACACGAATGAGCAACTGAACAACAACCATAATGTGAATTTATAGCCAAAAAAAAAAAAGAAACCGAAACAAACAAACAAACAAAAATGTTGGAAAATATTCAGATTTTGAGTTTGGTGAGCTGAGGAGCCTCCAAAAGAAACAGTGAGCAGACAGGTGGGAAGGAAAAGAAGACAATATGTAATCACAGAAAAACAGAGACAAAACTGTCCAAAGAAGAGGGCTGGTGATTAGCCAAGGTCAAGTGCTGCTGGGAGACCAATAAACTGATAACAGGGAGCTGTCCCCTGGATCTAGCAACACATAATTCAGAGAAAAGTGGTAGGCTGTAAATGGCATTGTGACCGGGTATAGAGTAGATATAAGAATCAGAAACTGCCTATAGAGACAATTCTGAGAAATGCCCTTGAATAGACATACAGATAGAAATAAAGGCTGTCAGAGGATATAGACAAAATAGGAACTTTTATAGGTTAAGAGATAAGATAGTATACTGAAGGAAGGGATGCTGAAGAGACTGTTAAATTGATGATGCAGAATGCAGAGTGAGGTCCCAGGAAAGCAAAGAGAACACAGGATGTGGTACCCAGAAAAAGACTGGCCTTTGATCAGTCAAGAGGCACTTGTTACAACAGGAAAGAGCATTTGGATACTGAATTGGGTGGATCTGAGGGACAAATGATGAGGTAGTTCTCTCCTGGAAATTTCTATTTTTCTCAGTGATGTATGAACTAAGCTTACAAATTAAGGGTGAGAGTAACAGCATAAACATGGAAGGCTGAAAGTTTCAGAAGTAAGAGAAAACACGCAAGCTAACTAGTCAAATATTAGATGACTGCTGACTGGCAAATCTTTAGGCATCACCATAGAAATCACCAGCATAAAAATCTTGTTTAAACCATGAGAAAGAGTTCATGAATGGCTATGAGCAAGGGGAGATGAGAAGTTCATGGAACTGACATATGCCATGTTGGACAGGGTCATCCAAGTAGACGCTGAAATCATCAAGATTAATGACAGGAATTAACATGGAGAGGAAGAAAGGAATCAGAAGTTATGGATACGAGAAAATGTTAACAGAGGAGAGGAGCAAGAGCAGGGAAAGATTAAGTATAGTCAGATGGTGCAGATCCCAACGATGAGACAGGGTTTTGTCACAAATTTTTGAAGGCAAGTTAGAAGTATCTAACAAAATCTGAAATGTACATGTGCTGTGCTGTTTTTTCTACAGAGTAGGTACTATTTGCTCATAGGGATGAGTTCAAGGACATCCACTGAAACACTTTTGGAAGAAGCAAACCTGGAAACAACTGGAAAATTGACCAATAGTAGTCTTGTTAGATAAATCATGCCGGAGCTTGCAAAGGAATACAATGTAGACAAATAAAAGAATAAGAGGAGTATGTATGTTACCAACATGGAACTACATCCAACATAGATAGTAAAGTAGAAAAAGAGGTACCTTAACAAGATGTATAGACTTCCTGGTGGCTCAGTGGTAAAGAATCTCCCTACAACATAGGAGCTACAGAAGACATGGGTTCAATCATAGGATCAAGAAGATCCCCTGGAGGAGGACACGGCAACCCACTCCAGTATTCTTGCCAGGAGAATCCCATGGACAGAGGAGCCTGGTGGGCTACTGTCCATAGGGTCGCAATGAGTCGAACATGATTGAAGTGACTTAGCACACATGCATTGAACAAGATGTATAATACACTCCCTTTTGTATAAATGAAAAGAAATATATGCACAAACACATGTACATATTTTCCCTTATGCACACCCTATCACTAAAAGAACATCCTAGAAACAAGAATAGTAAAAATAGCCCTAAAAATAGCCCTAAAGAGGGATGTTAAGGATCTACAAGACTTTGTTGTGGTTCAGTGCTAAGCTGGGGCCAACTCTTTGTGACCCCATGGACTGCAGCATGTCCAGGTACCCTGTCCTTCATCATTTCCTGGAGTTTGCTCAGACTCATTTCCATTGAATCAATGATGCCATCCAACCATCTCATCCTCTGTCATCCCCTTTTCCTCTTGCCCTCAATATTCCCCAGCATCAGGGTCTTTTCCAATGAGTCTGCTCTTTGCATTGTGTGGCCAAAGTATCAAAGCTTCAGCTTCACCTAAGTCCTTCCAACAAATATTCAGGGTTGTTTACCTTTAGAACTGACAGGTTTGATCTCCTTAAAGTACAATAGATTCTAAAGAGTCTTCTTCAGGACACAGTTCAAAAGCATCAATTCTTTGGTGCTTGGCCTTCTTTATGGTCCAACTCACTCCATACATGACCACTAGAAAAACCATAGCTTTGTCTATACAGACCTTTATCTGCAAAGTGATGTCTCTGCTTTTTAATATGCTCTCTGGGTTGATCATAGCTTTTCTTCTAAGGAGCAAATGTCTTAATTTTATGGCTACAGTCATCACCTATAGTGATTTGGAGCTGAAGAAAATAAGGTCTGTCAATTTTTCCACTTTTTCCCCACCTCTTTGACATGCAGTGATGGGACCAGATGCCATGATCTTAGTTTTTTGAATGTTGAGTTTTAAGCCAGCTGTTTCACTCTCCTCTTTCACCTTCATCAAGGGGCTCTTTAGTTCCTCTTCATTTTCTGCTATCTGGCTGGTACCATCTGTTTATCTGGGGTTATTGATGTTTTTCCCAGCAATCTTGATTCCAGCTTCTGCTTCATCCAGCCCAGCATTTCACATGATGCACTTTGCATAAAAGTTAAATAAGCAGGGTGACAATATACAGCCTTGACATACTCCTTGCCCAAATTTGAACTAGTCTGATGTTCCATGTCCAGCTCTAACTGTTCCTTCTTGACCTGACCTTCTTGACCCGATATCCCCATCTCTTTCAGAATTTTTCCAAGTTTGTTGTGATCCACACAGTCAAAGGATTTAGTATTAAGTAAATGAAGCAGAAGTAGAAGCTTTTGTGGAATTCTCTTGCTTTTTCTATGATCCAGTAGATGTTGGCAATTTGACCTCTGGTTCCTCTGCCTTTTCTAAATCCAGCATGTACATCTGAAAGCTCTCTGTTCATGAACTGCTGAATCCTTTCTAACATGTTAAATGAGCACAAGTCTATGGCAGTTTGAACACTCTTTAGCATTACCCTTCTTTGGCATTGGAATAAAAACTGACCTTTTCCAGTCCTGTGGCCACTGCAGAGATTTCCATATTTGCTGGCATACTGAGCATTGCACTTTAACAGCATTATCTTCTAAGATTTGAAATAGCTTAGTTGGAATTCCATCACCTCCATTACCTTTGTAGTAACACTTCCTAACGCCCACTTGACTTCAGACTCCAGGATGTCTGGCTACAGGTGATTTGTCACACCTTCATGGTTATCTGGGTCATTAAGATCTTTTTTGTACAGTTCTTCTGTGTCTTCTTGCACACTTCTTTTTAATCTCTTGTGCTTATGCTAAGTCTTTGCTATTTCTGTCCTTTATTGTGCCCATCTTTGCATGAAATGTTCCCTTGGTATCTCAAATTTTCTTGGAAGAGATCTCTAGTCTTTCCCATTCTATTATTTTCCTCTATTTCTTTGCATTGTTCACTTAAGAAGGCTTTCTTTTCTCTCCTTGCTATTCTTTGGAACTCTGCATTCAGATGGGGATATCTTTCATTTTCTCCTTTGCCTTTCACTTCTCTTCTTTTCCCAGCTATTTGTAAAGCCTCCCCAGACAATCATTTTGTCTTCTTGTATTTCTTTGTGTTTGGGAGAGTTTAGGTCACTGTCTCCTGTACAGTGGTACAAATCTCTGTCCATAGTTCTTCAGGCAGTCTATCAAATCTAATGCCTTAAATCTATTTGTCACTTCCATTGTGTAATCATACGGAATTTGATTTAGGTCATATCTGAATGGTCTAGTGATTTTCCCTACTTTCTTCAATTTAAGTCAGAATTTTGTTATAAGGAGCTCATGATCTGAGCCACAGTCAGCTCTTGGTCTTGTTTTTGCTGACTGTGTAGAGCTTCTCCATCTTTGGCTACAAAGAATATAATCAGTCTGATTTCGGTATTACCATCTGGTGACGTTCAGGTGTAGAGTCATCTCTTGTGTTGTTGGAAGAGGGTGTTTTCTGTGATCAGTGTGTTCTCTTGGCAAAAATGCTGTTAGCCTTTGCCCTGCTTCATTTTGTACTCCAAGGCCAAACTTGCCTGTTACTCCAGGTATCTCTTGACTTCCTACTTCTGCATTCTAATCACCTGTGATGAAAAGGACATATTTTTTGGTGCTAGTTCTAAAAGGTCCTGTAGGTCTTCATGGAACCATTCGACTTTAGTTTCTTTAGCATTAGTGGCTGAGGCATAGACTTGGATTACTGTGATACTGAATGGTTTGCCTTGGAAACAAATTGAGATCATTCTGTCATTTTTGAGATGGCACCCAAGTACTGCATTTTGAACTCTTTTGTTGACTATGAGGGCTACTTCATTTCTTCTAAAGGATTCTTGCCCTCAGTAGTAGACATGATGGTCATCTAAATTAGATTAGCCCATTCTCATCCATTTTAGTTTGGATTCCTAAAATGTTGATGTTCACTGTTGCCATCTCCTGCTTGACCACAGCCAGTTGACCTTGATTCATGGACTTAATATTCCAGTTTCCTATGCAATACTGTTCTTTACAGCATTAGACTTTATTTTCATCACCAGACATATCCACAACTGAGCACTGTTTCCGCTCTGGCCCAGCCTCTTTATTCTTTCTCTACTCTTGCCCCATAGCATATTGGACACCTATGGACCTGGGGGCTCATCTTCCATTGTCATATGTTTTTGCCTTTTCATACTGTTCATGGGGTTCTCAAGGCAAGAATACTGAAGTGGTTTACCATTCCCTTCTCAATAAGCACTAGAGTCAGTAAAATTTCCTCTAGACTCTTGAAAACTGTTTAGTCATCTTCAGTTAACAGTTTAAGAGGTCAGTTGTTTATGTCTTCATAACAATTCTTCCAGAATCAATAAGAACCCAAGAGAGATATAATCAGAGAGTCTAGTAGATTCTTGTTCTAGGACCAAATTTTTCTGCTTACCAATCTCAATAACCGTGTTTATTCTAAATTCTGTGCCACATGACCCATCATTGAAAAATAGAAACATAAGGAGAAAACTGCAGGCAGTGTACATTCTTGTGACTCTAAGAGTCAAGAAAGTCAAAAACACTGTAGAACTAAGATCCTGGCAAAGACTGATCTGTGCAAGGATCACACATGGTTACTTCAAACATGAAACTCCCTCCTCTTCCTCATGCCATTATAATAAAACAGCATGCATCAACGAAGAGTATTTGGAGTGGAACAACACATGTACTATTTGTCTTAACCCACACTACAGGGAGATACTTGAAAAGTTTTGTGTAACAGTGAACAGACTGAAAAAGTGGTATCATTAATTACATGTTAAAAGGCACCAAGACCACATGTTCAAGAATTTCTTTGGTATGATAGAGCTAGGGTACTGCTGACCAACACGACTCACCTTGGCCAGGTGCAGTAATAACTGCTTGCATGAGTGGTCTCACGATAGGAGGTCCTGAAAAGGAACATGATGCTGCCACCAAAAACTAACCAGGAGAAATCCAGAGGACCCAAAAGGAGGGAGGAGATGCCCGTCCATAATGTGTCCTGCCAACCTCCCAGAAACCCTCACACTGGAATCCATCTTGGCTGAGAGATACATTTTGTACCAGGAAGGACCCTGAGTCAGACCAAATATAGGCCGAAGCAAGATGAGTGGTCAGAGACATCCCAGAGAGCAAACGGCATCACTCTAAGCCAAGAGGCTGAGAGTCACATGGAGAGCAGTCCTGGGCTCCCGTATTGTCATCTCTCCACCTCAGTGCCACTTTCCAATGAAGTCTCTTGCTTTCTCACCATATGTCTCTTCGGACAATTCATTTCTCGGTGTTAAACAAAGACCACGCTCGGGCCCTGGAAGGGGTCTCCCTTCCAGTAAATAGTGTAACTTGTTGAATCTGGTCATACTAGGTCTAAATGTTTCATACATCACATTGCCTAATTTCTGAATGTAAAGGAACCCCATATAGGAAGGAGATAGGAAAATTCACAGATGTCACTATCTACCAAGTCCATCGAAGGAAACTTACCTAATCCTAGACTCGTGAATTACTCTTCTATGCCATGAAAATTAATCATGAAATCCTGTTAAATCAACCTCAGAGAATTCTCTGAATTCCTCCCTACATCACTGCTTCATACTGTCTACACACACCTTCACTTACTGACACCACCAAAATTCAAAATCTCTTGTGTCTTCCATCAGGGAAGTGTTATTACCTTCTGCAACTTTTCTTCCAGGGACTCCCAAGCTTGGCTGCACATTAGAATTATGTAGAAAGCTTCTGAAAAACACTCATGTATGGATGAACTTTGTGGTATGTAAATTACATCTGCAGCCATAAAATTAAAAGACGCTTGCTCCTTGGAAGAAAAGCTATAAGGAACCTAGACAGCATACTAAAAAGCAGAGACATCACTTTGCTGATAAAGGTCTGTATAGTCAAAGCTATGATTTTTCCAGTAGTCATCTATGGATGTGAGAGTTGGACCATAAAGAAAGCTGAGCGCCAAAGAATTGATGCTTTAGAACTGTGGTGCTGAAGAAGACTCTTCAGAGTCCCTGGAACTTCAAGGAGATCAAACCTGTCAATCCTAAAGGAAATCAACCCTGAATAGTCACTGAAAGGACTGATGCTGAAGCTGAAGCTCCAATACTTTGGTCACCTGATGCAAAGAGCCAACTCATTGGAAAAGACTCTGAGGCTGGGAAAGATTGAGGACAGGAGTTGAAGGGGCAACAGAGGATGAGATGGTATGATGGCATCACGGACTCAATCTACATAAGTTTGAGCAACCTCTGGGATGTAGTGAAGGGCAGGGAAGCCTGGCATGCTGCAGTCCATGGGGTCACAGAGAGTCAGACACGACTGAGCAACTGGACAACTACAGCCAATTATATCTCAATGAGCCTATCACAAAAATACTCATTTATGTGTGAACTCCACTGTAGACTAATTAAATCAGTGGCTCTTGCACTCTTTGAAATACTACAAGTATTTGTAGTATTGGTCATGGTTAAGAATCACTACTGTGGTCTCACACATCAGTAGCCTCCAAACCTGGATTACTAGAATGTCTGGAGGAACTTTTGAAATGTGGCAACTTACACAAAATTTTTATAGCCTCCCCACACCTCAACTCCCAACCTCTAATTTATTAGACTTGCATTACTAGTTTTTTTTTTTTTTTAATGCTATCCAACTGATTCTGATTCAGGTGATAGTCAGTGAGATACAGCTGCATCAAAACAGGCTATCCATGCAAGAATATTTCTGCTTTCTTCAGTAGTACTTCTCAAATGTTAAACTGCCCACAAAGAATCTGCAGTTGTGTTAATATGCAGAATTGATTCAGTAGGACCGGGAGGGTCTAAGATTCTGCATTTCTAATAAACTCCCAGATGATGCTGATGCTACTGATGCTGGACCACATTTGGAGGCAGCAAAGTCCTGGATCTCCTAGAGATTCCATTTACAATAAAAACGCATCCTCGACTAATAAGGCTTTTTAAATACTGATTTTCTCAGGCTTGCTCTAGTTTGCAACTATATACTAAAGGTGTATCTTTGCTCAAACTATCACACAATTGGACTCATCTCACATGCTAGTAAAGTAATGCTCAAAATTCTCCAAGCCAGGCTTCAGCAACATGTGAGCCAAGAACTTCCAGATGTTCAAGCTTGTTTTAGAAAAGGCAGAGGAACCAGAGATCAAATTGCCAATATCTGCTGGATCATCAAAAAAGCAAGAGAGTTCCAGAAAAACATCTATATCTGCTTTATTGACTATGCCAAAGCCTTTGACTGTGTGGATCACAATAAACTGTGGAAAATTCTGAAGGAGATGGGGATACCAGACCACCTGACCTGCTTCTTGAGACACCTGTATGCAGGTCAGGAAGCAACAGTTAGAACTGGACATGGAACAATGGACTGGTTCCAAATAGGAAAAGGAGTACATCAAGGCTGTATATTGTCACCCTGCTTATTTAACTTATATGCAGAGTACATCATGAGAAATGCTGGTCTGGAAGAAGCACAAGCTGGAATTAAGGTTGCTGGGAGAAATATCAATAACCTCAGATATGCAGATGACACCACCCTTATGGCAGAAAGTGAAGAGGAACTAAAAAGCCTGTTGGTGAAAGTGAAAGAGGAGAATGAAAAAGTTGGCTTAAGCCTCAACATTCAGAAAACTAAGGTCATGGCATCTGGTCCCATCACCTCATGGGAAATAGATGGGGAGACAGTGGAAACAGTGTCAGACTTTACTTTTTTGGGCTCCAAAATCACTGCAGATGGTGACTGCTGCCATGAAATTAAAAGATGCTTACTCCTTGGAAGGAAAGTTATGATCAACCTAGATAGCATATTAAAACACAGAGACATTATTTTGCCAACAAAGGTCCATCTGGTCAAGGCTATGGTTTTTCCAGTGGTCATGTATGGATGTGAGAGTTGGACTGTGAAGAAAGCTGAGCACCAAAAAATCGATGCTTTTGAACTGTGGTGTTGGAGAAGACTCTTGAGAGTCCCTTGGACTGCAAGGAGATCCAACCAGTCCATTCTGAAGGAGATCAGTCCTGGGTGTTCATTGGAAGGACTGATGCTGAAGCTGAAACTCCAATACTTTGGCCACCTGATGTGAAGAGCTGACTCATTGGAAAAGACCCTGATTCTGGGAGGGACTGGGGGCAGGAGGAGAAGGGGAGGACAGAGGATGAGATGGCTGGATGGCATCACCGACTCGATGGGCATGAGTTTGAGTAAAACTCCAGGAGTTTGTGATGGACAGGGAGGCCTGGCGTGCTGCAATTCATGGGGTCGCAAAGAGTCAGAAATGACTGAGAGACTGAACTGAACTGAACTGAACTTTATACTCAACAGCTACTAGAAGGAGTTAGTTGCCCATTTCTCTCCAGCTTAAGTTCTCTTGGGTTTTACCTAAAAGTCCCTTTTCCAATAGATAATGGAAAATGTTTTTGTATTCTCTATTTATACCACTTGAATTAATTGACTGAACCTACCTATAAAAACAATTTTTTAAATATATTACTAAAATGTGAAGCAATAAAACTGTACTGTTTTTGCTGCTTTCACTTTATTGCCTTCAAAACTCTGATGAAATGCTATCCGACAGGAAGCCTTCCCTGGCTGTGCTTGCTCATAACGTTTGCTTCTATAAGTTGGAGTATTACCTTCAGAACTCACCAAGTAGCCCTGGATAGCATACAGCTGGGATGCCGTGCATCTGTTTTATGCATCAAAGTTCTCATCCCATCCACCAGGACTTGCATCTGAGAGGGTGGCTTCTCCTCTGCTTCAACACTGAACAGCTACACAAGAACTCAATTTGAAAATCATCAACTCATTCATTAGATAAAATGTACCTACTGATATCCATTTATATTCAACTGCAGATTCCCAAAATTTTCAGACTGCAAAAGATTAAACATTGGTTTATATGTGTACTTTTTCTTCCATTCAGGAAACAGACCGAAGCCATCATGGAAATTGCACCCTCTGATTCTTTCTTTAGAATCTCCAGGCATCAAGACTCCAGATCAATTCTAAGCAATCTATTCAAATGTGCCCAAGATGATTACCAAAGATTATCTGAAAAATGCTAGCGCTGATTAAGATTTGTTATCTGCTTCCCAGGTGATGAGACCAGACAATCTTTCAACATAACTTCCAGGTGTGGAAAGAGTCTGCTCCAAGTCATCTTCTATAAAAGAGAAGCTTACAAGTCAACAGCAGAGAGAAAGAGGGAGAGGGATTGCCCAGGAAGAAAAGGTTCACGGAGCTTTGATGAGATAAATTATGAAATGAAGAAAGAACAAGTGAGATGGAAAGGTCAGAGGCATAGTTTTGGGTGCTGTGTCCTTGAATAGGAAGCAGATTATGCGTTAATGAAATGTGGGGTACAGCCATATTGCTGACTAAAGGCATACACATATGGTGAATGGCACATATTCTGAATAATCAACAGAAAAAGAAACGTTTTGCTGCTGAGAAAACAAAATTAGGGCATGTTATTCCTTACTGATGTTGCCTGAGGCAGTTACGTCTGATTACAGCTTTGAAGCATACGCTCTTTCCTTTTTCAGTTTCCCTTTACTGGTTTCTCTGGCATGAACCATAGCTCTGCTTCCCTATATAAATCTTGGCCAAGCTTTATGTGCCAGGTTTTGTTACAACTTAACCACCTATCTTTAGTCTGTCATTTTTTATATCCCCCATCCGTATAAAGAATTGTTCCTGTGCTATATTCCTCACAGAAAACACCAAGAACTTTCAGGGCAAAGAATGCTCTGATAAAATGAACTATTGATGTTTAAAATGAAAATAGAATTCAAGTCAGAGTTCTGCAGTTCTGCAGAGGAAAAAAAACAACTTAGCTGAAAATTATAAATAAAATCCAGAAATCCCTCTCTGCAGGACAATAATAGTGAGACAACTGTGACATACAAAGTTTCAATATTTCAACTTGTATTGTTCTTTCCTTCAAATAACAATGGAGTAATTTACCAGCAACTCAGTGTTTCTATTCCAGGCCATTACACTTGTGTTTAATAATTTTCACATTTATTGATTGTTGTATGACATCTGGCTATTAGCTGCATCAGCTCTCTAGAAGTTCACCTGCTACATTAGCAACACTGATGGCTTCTATTAATAGTACCAAGATAAACAACTTAATAGACTAAGCCCTCATAAAGATACCTTCATTGCTAGATTAAATTCATTATCTTCTGCATATATGAGAAGATATCCCTACTCCCCTGATAATGAGAGAAGCATGGCTCCCCATTTTCTTTGCTTCTCATGAACTTCTGCTACCAATTGGGCAGCACGATGAGTACCTGATCATTGTGAGATACACTGAGCCATCGGACAGAAAAAAAACCCCACACAGACATTTAAGATGTATGTGTGTGCCCAGTCATGTCTGACTCTTTGCAATACCCATGGGCTGTAGCCCACCAGGTTCCTCTGTTCTGGCAAGAATTTTACAGGCAAGAATACTGGAGTGGGTTGCCATTTCCTACTCCAGCATTTCTTCCCAACCCGGGGATCAAACTCATGTCTCTTGCATTGGCAGGTGGGTTCTTTACTGGGAAACCCAATATCTAAGATACCAGACCTGAAAGATGGCAGAACACTTTCATCCAAAGATACTCATTCTTCAAGGAAGGGAAAAAGTGCTTTCCAGAGTGATTGTCCAATTAGGTCACCTATTGAGCCAAAAGACTGGAAGAATTTTCCATCGGCTCCCCTCTTAGAGTCAGGTTTCAAGTCCAGATCTCTGAGTTCATGAGCCACCTGTTGCTTCCAAGAGCCACCCTCCTCAGTCTGGACATACGAGGCTTGAGAGAGAGATCAGAAGTCATGTCACCCTCATCTGATGAAATACCACTTGGCCAGAAAACTCGCCTAAGCCACATTGATGATATGAGGGATTTTAATGATAGGAGATGTCTCAGCAGGATGCCATTTGGAAGTATGCCTTTCTCCTTCCAGCTACAAAATAGTCTTTGCAGTTTTTCATTTTGACAGATGCAGTAACTTCCCGCTAATGATACAACTCTTATTATTACTATCTTAACCATTTGTTGAGACATATATGCCAGATTTACTGCTAAATGCTTAATATGCATTTTCCATTAAGTCCCATAAGTAACACTTACTGAGTATCTGCTATGGGTATCAGGTTTATAGCAATGTTCAAACCAAATTCAATCCCCTTCCTATAGAACACATATATTTTGCTTAATTTACTTATTTACTTCATCTTCACAATAAACTTACTGCTGCTGCTGCTGCTGCTAAGTCACTTCAGTCGTGTCCGACTCTGTGCAACCCCATAGATGGCAGCCCACCAGGCGCCGCCGCCCCTGGGATTCTCCAGGCAAGAACACTGGAGTGGGTTGCCATTTCCTTCTCCAATGCATGAAAGTGAAAAGTGAAAGTGAAGTCGCTCAGTCGTGTCCGACTCTTAGCGACCCCATGGACCGCAGCCTACCAGGCTCCTCCGTCCATGGGATTTTCCAGGCAAGAGTACTGGAGTGGGGTGCCATTGCCTTCTCTGAATAAACTTACTATGTAGGTACTATTATTTACATTTTGTGAATGATAAAACTGAGACTAAAAATTTGCTGAGTACACAGTGAATAAGTGAGGGGGCAGGATTTAATACCAAGACACTCTAATGTCAAAGCCATGTTCTTAACCTCTTAAATATGCTGATGTTCCGAGGCAAACCTGAGCTATAGAATGTAGGAGGGCTGGAAACAAGGCGAGCTCTTAGAGGACTGGATGTCTTTACACTGGCAGACATGTTTGTCAGTTTCTAGGAAAGCAGGATAGGTAAGGTGTCCAGTTGTCAAAATGAGGGAGGCAAAAATTGCCAGATATTATCCACCTGGCAAGTGGAAAAGCCGATGTGACTAAGAATCTCTCCTACTTGGAGATGCTGTCTAAGGCATCTTCAGGCTCAGATCTTGGACAATGACTTCTCAAATTTCTTTAGATGCAAATCCCAGTGTCATGGGGCTCTTTGCAACTCATCACGAATGATGGAGATATTATATATTCCAATCCCACTGTGCCGAACTGGGATGTTCAGCACATACCATGCTCTACATGAGATAAGCAGCAGGTGCCAAAGTTAAGAAAAAGCATGAAAGCGTATCTTTCAAACAAACACATTCTGTGTACTAATGTACTTTTATGCAAAGTAGGAAAATGTCTATGTTGTTCCATTTTAATAGCTGGTCCCTAATGGAGCCCCTGAAACAGCAGTAATAGACTCACTACTCTTGGATCAGCCTCATTGTCTGGTTTTCTAATTCTTTTGCCTCTAACTGCAGCCTTGAGAACCTGACCTCCCAACACCAAGTGAAGAGAAGAAAGAATTCTAGATGAAAGCTCCAATCAGGATCCTCAACCATCAGTCTTATCAACTGCAAAACCTTCTTAACTCCTGAAATTTTCTTTTTTTCAAATCTATTTTATTAAAGTAAGTTGATTTATAATGTGTTAGTTTCTGGTGTACAGAAAAGTGATATGTATATTTTTCATATTCTTTTCCATTATAATAGCTTATTATAAGATACTAAATGTAGTTTCCTGTGCCAGACAACAGGATCTCACTGTTTCCCTCTCTCTCTCTCTTAAATAAGAAAACCTCAGAGTAGAAAGGCTATTTGTAGATATTCGTGTATAGCCAGCCAGCTTCCAGTTTTACTCTCATTGAATCTAACACAAGTCTCCACACTGGAATCCCAATCAGTTTCCTTCCGGCATCAGGCTATTTCAATAAAACAGTCTTGGAGTGACCTGGTGAGTAAGCTATTGGGGATGTGAGATGAACAAGCATGTCATTCAGGGAGCAAAATCATTTCGTCCCTTCGATTTAAGTGACCACATCATCCCTGAAAGCACCTCGCGGAAGTGCAGAAGTGTTAGTCGCTCAGTCGTGTCTGACTTCTCACGGCCTCATGTACTGTAGCCCACAGGCTTCTCTGTCCATGGGATTCTCCAGGCAAGAATACTGGAGTGGGTTGCATTTTCTACTCCAGGGGATCTTCCCAACCCAGGGATCGAACTCACATCTCTCACATCTCTTGCATTGGCAGGTGGGCTCTTCACCACTGGCACCACCTATGAAGCCCAAGAATGCTGGAGTGGGTCGCCACTCCCTCCTCCAGGGGACCTTCCTGACCCAGGGATCGAATCCGGATCTCCCGCATTGCAGGCAGATTCTTTACCATCTGAGCCACCAGGGAATCCCCGATAGCACCATACTTATCTATGAATACTTATGTATCCGTACAAGGGAAGAAATAAAGTGAGTGTACAAAGAGTACCTAACTCTGTGTCAGGCACCGTGCCCTCATACTTCTTCTTTGAAGCTTACAATGACCTGCAAAAAGCTCAGAGAGGTTAAATAACTTTCCCAAACAGGGTCACACCAACAGTAAGCAAGCAAGTTGTGGAGTTGCCTCCACAGTGGGCATTTTTCCAATATATTCCTCGGATCCTTAATTGGTAATTTCCAGCCTCCAGCATAAGAATCATGGCAATAAAAAATTCAAAAATCCTCCAAATAACACTGCAAACCAAAAGATCAATTTAATTTTAAAAAGTTTAATAATAATTGTATGCCCCACAACCCTCTGTGTGGAAGAACAGAACTAATTAAATATCAGGTTACACAACTTCACAAAAGGTTGGGACTTGATGGACTCAATGTAGAAGTTTTCCTCTGCACTTTAATTCCCTTCCCAACCCCCCTTCCCAGAGTAACATTATTAAGCCAAGAGCCAGCAGTAACACTCCAAAGAGGCCCTTCTTGAGATATTTAAAGAATGTTGACAACTTCTAGAAACCTTCATCAAACAAATGGAAGGTAGGCTGTGTAATTTTCCAGGCAAGGAACCATCCTGAGGGCTTAAAAAAACAAACACATCTGTTTCCACATTCTAAGGCCTTCTGTTCTTGCCAAGTGGACAGGGTAATTCACTGCTTTCAAACTCCAGAGTGTAAAAGCCTAATGGAGTGTTTCCACAAGATTGAAAATTTTGAAAGAAAGACAGAGTCTAGCTCTGTTCTGTAGACTTCAGGTCTCCTAAGTTTCCAAGGATTGCCTGTCCACCTGTATGTACACGTGTTTAGAGCTCATCCATTCATGCTGCCATCACCTTAGTTCAGAAGCACACCAGGCCCCCAAAGCCTTAGTTATTTAATAAACATGAAGCACATCAAGAGACCCTGGGGATTTTCATCCAGGCAAACTTGTATTCTAAAGGCAGTCCCATCTAGCCAGCTCCAAGACTGATCTGTTCGAATTACTTCAAATCAGAAAACACAGCTGTGGCAAGCACCTGGACTCCTGAATCTGTTGGTCAGTAGCAAATTGACCAGTTCATAGGGCTTTTTTTTTTTTCTTCTTTTGACTCCTCAAAGCTGAGATACTGATTGTACTCTCAGCAGCCCCATTCACCTGCATTATGCATTTATCTTGAGTTGATATAGAATCGAAACTCTTGAAAATGTGCATGTTTGAACATATGTGTGTTTCTGTGTGTTTTGAAAAACAGAGAGAAGAGGAAAGGAAAGGAAGCCCCAGAGAGAGTGATAGTTTAATTTCAGATGTACTCTAGGTCTGTCAGTGATTCTAATCCATGTAGAGTCATCCTCGGCTTATCTAAGTAGAAAACGGTGAACTCTGGACTCAGAATTTGTTGTTCTTTAGTTGCTAAGTTAGGTCTGACTCTTTGTGACCTCATGGACTACAGCGTGCCAGGCTCCCCTGTCCTTCACTAACTCAGAATGTCCTGTTTTAAATACTGACTCTATTTATTAATTCAATGGCCTTAGGCAAATAATTCAAGCTCTCAATGTCTATGTCTAAAATGGGGAGAATATTAATTATAGGATTAAATGAGGTAATACATGTAAGAGGTGTAAAACAGAACACAGTACATGGTAAGCACTCCAGAGAGGTCAGCCACTGCTCATGTCATCATTCTGCCCTGTAGAGCAGGGCCTTTCCTACAAAGGAACTTGCATTCATCCTGTTGAAGGGTCTGGTATACACTCAAAGTCCACCCGACACCAGAAAGAACACATCACCCTTTATGAGAAGGACTGCCTGAAAACAAGGAAAGCGTCAAATCTGGGATGAAAAGAATATAGATGATGGAGTTCCAGAAATGTGTCTTATTTGTGGTATATGCCAAGCCAATGCTCCTTTCTAGCACTTTGCATTTGCTTCTAGTTCGTTTCCAGACTTCTTCGTGAATGCACTTTTCCTCAATGAAGAGCAAACCTCCTCTCTGTAAAACTTGTCAGTTTCTTCCTTGGTCAAGGACCTTCCTTAAGGTATTCCTCTGATTAATGACAACTGTCTTGCTCCCGACATATGGAAGGCCTTAGCAGAACAAGCCTTACTCCCTCCCAGGCTAGGCCAGGGAGAAAGAACACGACTTTAGAATGCAAGGCATTCAGAAAATATTAAGTCTGCAAATCTCACAAGCAGTCAGAATCTAGGACATCTGACTTAATGTGCTGTCTAGAAATCTCCCTTGATCATGTGGTATCGTTGTACTTACTTGTTAGGGACTCTCAAGTTTAAAAAGTGTGACTTCACCATGAATTCCCCTTTCACATTCCAAAACAAACCAACAGAAATTAAACAATAAAATAATTAAATATCCTTTCACTAATCTAATCTCTTACTCTGAAGGAAGGGAGTCAAGGAAGTAACACTATACTTAGGTATTAAAACATGTCAGATAGCCTCTTCCCAGTCTTACCTCATTCTAGCCTTAATAAAAAGATCTGAGAAAGCAGGAACTATTTTTATTCAGTATTATACACTCAGTGCTCAGAACACTGCTTGGCATATAGGGGTTCTCAATAAACACACACTGAATGATTGAATGATACCACCTGTTATCTTACAGATCAGTAAGCTGATAAACACTAAAAGAATTTAAATAAAGTACTCAGAGGAAAAGCTACAGTTTGAAAACTGTAAATCCACAGCCAATGTTTTTCCCACTATTCCATGTTGTACTATTTCATGGAATATTAAAAACAAAAGCAAAAATAATCCCTTTGCCTACTGCACTGATACAGTCAGAGCAGAGAGTTAAACCACTTGCTATGGACCACAGCCTGGACCACAGCCAAGGCAAAATGTGAGATCATCAGAGGATGAATGCAATTCCAGGGCTGCTGGTTAGGGTTCCCTTATCAGAGAATGAAACTGGTACCCTGAGAGAACAAGGATGCAGCACAGCTTTATGCAGAGATTGGCAGCTCTAAGTAAGGAAAAGGGGGGAAAGATGTCATCATTCGTCATTCACATATCTAGCCTGAAAAGCCTTGTTTCATTACCAGCAAGGACTCCAGAGCAAATAAAACTGAAGAACAATCAAGTTTGATTATCTATATTCATTTAAAAGAGTACCTAGAAATTCCACTCGGGCTTCCCTTATAGCTCAGTTGGTAAAGAAACCACCTGCAATGCAGGACACCCCAGTTCAATTCCTGGGTTGGGAAGATCCCCTGCAGAAAGGAAAGGCTACCCACTCCAGTATTCTGGCCTGGATAATTCCATGGACTATACAGTCCATGGGGTTGCAAAGAGTTGGACACGACTGAGCAACTCTCACTTTCACAAATTCCACTCAGGAAAAGGCTACAAATCAGATAAGATTGTAACACTCGAAATTATACATCAATTAAGGACACTTGGGCTCCAAAATCACTGCAGATGGTGACTGCAGCCATGAAATTAAAAGACGCTTACTCCTTGGAAGGAAAGTTATGACCAACCTAGATAGCATATTAAAAAGCAGAGACATTACTTTGCCAACAAAGGTCCGTCTGGTCAAGGCTATGGTTTTTCGAGTGGTCATGTATGAATGTGAGAGTTGGACTGTGAAGAAAGCTGAGCACCGAAAAATCGATGCTTTTGAAGTGTGATCTTGGAGAAGACTCTTGAGAGTCCCTTGGACTGCAAGGAGATCCAACCAATCCCTCCTAAAGGAGATCAGTCCTGGGTGTTCATTGGAAGGACTGATGCTGAAGCTGAAACTCCAATACTTTGGCCACCTCATGCAAAGAGTTGACTCATTGGAAAAGACCCTGATGCTGGGAGGGCTTGGGGGCAGGAGGAGAAGCGGGCGACAGAGGATGAGATGGCTGGATGGCATCACCGACTCAATGGACATGAGTTTGAGTAAACTCCGGGAGTTTGTGATGGACAGGGAGGCCTGGCGTGCTGTGATTCATGGGGTCGCAAAGAGTCGGACACAACTGAGAGCCTGAACTGAATTGAACTGAACTGAGGACCAAAATGGATGCGTTTCCAAGCAAAGGCAAAAAGTGTGTACAGAGTCCCAACCAGAGCATTTCTGACAAAAGGGGAAAAATACATGATCCTTGAAGATTTCTAGTTTGATTTTTTTCAACTGATATCCTCTTTTTCTTTCATAGCACAAAGGATAAAAGAACATTTAATCACCAAGCACTTATCTGGTCGAATGGGGAAAAGTCACTTCTTCCCAGATTCATTGCAAAACCTTTAACCCTGTTTTATAATAACTGAAAGTAAATTCAGAGTTAAAATGAACAGTGTCCCCTTAGAGTTATTTACTCCACAGTTAATAGCTAGCCCTACCTAATATAGCTAGGACTAGACATCTCTTTGAATTCAATATATGCAATCTAACACCAGGTTACCAGGAAAATAAAAAAGAAATCTATTTCTAGTGTAGTAAAAACAAAATAAATGGTTTGCATCTTTTTTTTTTTTTTTTTGAAGCCACTTAATTCTCTAGACATCTGCACTGAATCAGGGTAGAGAATGCTTCTTTGGGGACATGAACAAACCACATTAAAGCAAATTGAATCAAGGAGTAAAATCATCAATTGATTCTGGAAAATCTAAGATCAGTTTGTCCTAGAGACCCAAGGTGACTGGTGACTTCTGAAAAAGAAATGTATAAATTAAATAACAAAAGTAAGTTCACCATCTATACTTGAATTTCTCTAAAATCCTGACATCATGAAGCCAGTAGGAACTGAATCCTTTTAAAACGTGCCTCTCAGATGAAACAGCTTCCTAACTGTCCTCCTGCTATCCAGGGTCATTTAACCCATTAGGCTTATGAGCCTATAAGCTTTTTTAGGAGCCTATAAAAATCTTTAAGATGTCCGGGCACTGGGCGGGGGGGCGGGGGATGGGGTATGTGCTCAAAAATACAAAAAGGAAACTACACAATCAATATGAATAACTGTTAATTTGTCTACAAAACATACCATTATGTAAATTTCACAAATTATTAAAATCCACATTTGTAGAATTATCTTCACATCTGATAATAAATTGTAAGTGAGATTTTTCTCACTTATTCTAGGTTTGCATAATGGTTGCTGAGACGTCAAAGTCATTCATGAATTAAACGTGTAACTCAGGTCAAAGGCCAAAAATTTCAAAAGAAAAACTAATAAATTCCTTTAAAATTATTACAGTAAAAATTGTTATTTAAGAGATGATGTGGGTGCATTTTAATTTGCTTAATATGAAGTGGGTTAGCAACTCCATGATATGAACACTTAACATTTACAAGGAGTTAAAACGCCTCCCCTGCCCCCAGCATCCCCTACTCTTTCTCCCTTTCCTATCCTTCCTGCAAAAACCCTTCAGAGTGATGTCTGTAAAATACTAATGTAATCACAGAACTCCTCTGCTTACACTCTTGAGTGACTTCTCAGTGCAGCTGGGATAAAACCCAAACTCCTTACCATAACTTAGAAGATATTCAGGGCCAGGTCTCACCTTGGACCACTCAATCCCTCACTCTCCAATTTGAGGAAATCCTATTAATTCTACCTTCAAAACATACCCAGAATCAGGCCATTCTCACCACCTCCTCTGCTCTCATGCTATTCTAAACAACCATCATCTCCTTCCTGGAGAATGACAACTGTCTCCAAGCAAGTCTCTCTTCTATCCTTGCGTGCTATTGTCAATTTTCACATAGCAGCCCAAGTATGTTTCAAAAGGAGTCATGCCATGTTACTCCTCTGCTCAAACTTCTCCAGTGGAAGAGTTCAAACAGAATAAAATCCAAAGTCTCCATCAATGGTCTACTAGGCCCTCCAGGGAGCAATCTGGTCCCTTCCTCCCTCTATTCTCCTCCACTTCTTCCATCTTCATTTTCTCTTCTTGTTCTGTTCATACTGGCCTTCTGGTGCTTTCCTAGCCCATCCAAACATTTCTGCCTTTGAGTCTTTGCACTGGCTGTTCCCTTGGCTTGGAACTTACTTCTTTAAGATTTACGTTGGGCTAACTTCCTCACCTCCTTCAAGTCTCTGCTTCATTGTCAGTCTCTAACAAGACCTACTTTGAACACCATATTATAAGTCACGACCTATCACTGCCACACCAACCACACCAGCCCTGGTGATTCCTGTTCTGCTTTTACCCAGGGCACCATCTTCTAATATTGGCTCTAGTTTTTATAGTAGGTTTGTTGGGTTTTTGTTTATTGTCTGTCTGCCCCTGCTAGAATATAAGTTCCAAGAGAGCAGGGTTATTTGATGTTCACAATATATTTCAAGTTTCTAGAACTATTCCTGGCAGCTCAATAAACACAGGTTAAGTGATGAATTGGTCTATTTGTTCTTCCCACACTGGACTTTTCAGTCTATTGCATAATAAAGAATTTGTCTGGTCTTTGTGCCAGATTCTGGGCACTAGACTTTTAAAACTCTTAGAATTTCCTGAATAATTTAAGTGTTTTTGTTATTCCTGAGGCCCTGGATCACACCTGAGTTTATGCTAATGGGATGACTCTTGGTGGGCCCCTTGATAACCTCAGGATGGGGGCTAGTCACCAGAAAGACCAACCACGTTATCAGAGGGTTGAAACGCTGAGCCACATGACCTCCAGGGAGAGGAGTAGGGCTGGAAACTGACTTCGATTACACAGCCAATGATTCAATTAATCATATTTACATAACAAAATCTCAATAAAAACTCTGTACATCAAAGCTCATGGGCCTTTCTGGTTGGTAAGGAAGGAGTCACATCCTGAATATGTCAGGAAGGTGACACATCCTGACCCCATTGGGACATGGAAGCTCTGTGTTTAGGATGCTCCTAGACCTCATCCTATACTTCTTTTCATTAAGCTGTTCCTGACTTATATCCTTTATACACTGTAGTTATAAACACAGAACTTTCTTGGCTTCTTTGACTTGTTCTAGTGCATTATTGAACCTAAGGATGGCCATGAAAGGAAGGCAGTCTTGCTGTAAGCTGTGGCCTTTAACTTGTAGGGTCTACGCTAACTCCTCCAGTGCTTAGGGCCAGAACTGAACTTCAGTCCACCTGTTGATGTAGGAATATAGTCCCTCATACTTCTTAGGGATGAGTAGCCTAAAGTTCACTCTTTCTATTGTTTTTCATTTTTAGTTAGTTTATAAAGTAGAGAAAGAGCATTAACCAAAAGGGATCAAATGTATAGATTTACTTATAACTGAAGACAATGTCCTAGAATCCCCATATTTCTAGATCAGCATTGAAAGGAAATATAATGTAAGCCTCTAATCTGTCACTTAAATTGTTTTAATTTTTTTGATAACCACTTTTTTAAAAATGTAAAAGGTGAAATTAATTGTAATAAATTTTTATTTTATTCACTATTTTCAAAATAGGATCCCAAATTGTAATGAATATAAAAAATCATTGAGATATTTTACTTTTTCACATTAATTCATCAAAATCTTCTGTGTATTTTACTCATACTGAAATCAAGTACAGACCCTATGGGTCTTCTGGGGTGCAAAAGTCTTCTCCTGACCCCCTATTCCTTATTTGTAGAAAAAAGGCTTTCATCTCTAAGGCCTTCCAAGACTTCCAAAGAACAGGCTCAAGCAGTTCATGATTAGTAAAAGAGTCACGGGTCTCCTAGCTCCTCCTGAAGGGACATAATCAAAGCTATGGTTTTTCTAGTAGTCATGTACAGATGTGAGAGTGGGACAAGAAAGAATGGTGAGTATCAAAGGGTTGATACTTTCGAACTGTGGTGTTGGAGAAGACTCTTGAGACTCTCTTAGACAGCAAGGAGATCAAACCAGTAAATCCTAAAGGAAATCAACCCTGAATATTCATCGGAAGGACTGATGTTGAAGCTGAAACTCCAATACTTTGCCCACCTGATGCGAAGAGCCGACTCATTGGAAAAGACCCTGATGCTGGGAAAGATTGAAGGCAGGAGGAGTAGGGGATGACAGAGGATGAGATGGTTGGATGGCATCACCGACTCGATGGACATGAGTTTGAGCAAGCTTCAGGAGTTGGTGATGGACAGGGAAGCCTGCCAAGCTGCAGTCCATGGGGTTGTAAAGAGTCGGACATGACCAAGCAGCTGAACAACAAGAACAAACTTCATAGATTAATAAGTGGGAAGATTATATCAATTATTTTGGGGAAGGAGCAGAGACTTTTCAGGAATTGGATCAGAGATACTGAGACTCAAGATCTAGTGGAAGTAGGACTTGTCTGCCATATTAGACCCATTTAGTTGTAATCAGTTTATGTAGTGACCTCATAAGTTTGTGACTTGACCCCTTCCTTCCTGTTTCACTGTCAAAAGCCACATGTTGCTTATAGCTATCATACTGGACAAAGTAGATCTAGATACCAGAAACTACCTTGAAAATAATAGACTAACCAGTTACAAGAGGCAAAATGGAACAATGACTGGCCTGAACCAAGTCCTGCCTAAATCACTTTCTGGAGGATCCTCAGGCTAGGGAGTGGGGAGGGGGTGTGATTATTTCGAAGGAGTGAAGCCCATCCTTCCAGAGCAGAGAACAGACTTACCCCTTTCTAGTGAAACATGGCCCCATGAACATCTCAGATTTTGACCAGTCAAAATGGAGAGGCAGTACAAATGGGGAAGCAGGACTAAACCCATGACTGCCAGTTTCCACAACCTCCTCCACAGGGGAAGAAGAAGGGAACTTTGCCTTAGAGAAAACTGTGCCCCTCCCTCTCACTGAAAGCCCTTAGCAAGTGTTAATGCTAGCTAAAGTTTCTTGAGCAAGGTGCCACAACAAGCAATTTAAGAAATGTATTTCATTTCATCTTTACAGCAAACCCCTTTTTCAGGTAAGCAGATTAAATACAGTGAGGATAAATACTTTATCCAAGGTCAGCTCAGTAAAGAGCAAATTTGAATTCGGAAACCAAAACTTTGACCCTGAAGCCTCATTTACTAACTAAAATTCTACAGTGTGGCTTCTTTTTACCTGGTAAAAATGTTACCTTTCATAGCTCTTCAGTAAACAGAAAGACTATTTGCTCAGTGAAATCTTCCATGATGTCCTTGCTCAATGAAGTAAGCCCTACCCCTCACCCCGACCATTACTGCCCACTCTACCCTAACCATTACTTTAGTTGACTTTGTTAGTGTCTTATCATGACTTGAAATTTTTACACACACAACATTTCACATGCTTGTGTGCTCCCTATCTGTCCCCCACAATGGGAATCTAAGTCCCATTAAAGCAAAGACCTTGTCCAGCTTGTTTACTGTTTAACAAGCAGGGTTTAAATCAGTGATATGAGCACAGAATAGGAAGAACTGATGAATCTACCAGATGTGTCAGGCTGGGTATCAGGTTTTCTCATGCCAAAGATTGTTCAGGCAGGAAAAAAGAGGGAAGTCCACAAACAGAACCACTGCCAGCAGAAATAATGGAGGAGATCCTAGACCATCCTTTTTTATTTTATTTTATTCTTCCCTACACTCAGGTTCATTATGTGGTACATAATAGGATTCTGAAATCAATAATATAACATTTTACCAGATGTCAGCAGGGGTAAAGAGAACTCGGTTGAAATGCTGTGTAAAAACACATACCAGGCAGACCGTGTTCATAATAATGAGGGCATGGCTCATCCACTTCTTCACAGGTTTCACAGGAAACCAAATGACAGTTTATTAGTTATTGATGACAGCTAATATTTTTATGTGTTTATAATTCCCAAGGTTTTAACATGTATTATACAATTTAACTTAGTCTTCAAAACATTTCTACGAAGTAAATAATATCATTTCTATTATATGGGCTTCCCTGGTAGCTCAGGTTATTAGTCAGTGTTCTCCAGAGAAATAGAACCAATAGGATCTATGTGTGTGTGTGTGTGTTTCGGAGAGGGGGGTGTATGTGTGTGTGTATGAGGAGATTTACTAGAGGAATTAGTTCACACCATTATGGAGGCCAAGAAGTCTGATGATTTACCATGTGCAAGCTGGAAAACTAGGGAAGCAAGTGATGTAACTTAGTCAAAATCCTGAAGGTCTAAGAATCAAGGGAGCCTATGATATAACTCCCAGTTTGAGGCAAAAAGCAAGAGAACATGAGGGGCCACTGGTATAAATCTCAGAGTCTGAGGACCCGAGAACCAGAAGCTCCAATGCCTAATGGCTGGAGAAGACAGAAATCCCAGCTCAAGAAGAGACAAAGAACTCTCCCTTCGTCTGCCTTTTTGTTCTATTTCAACCCTCAACAGTTTGGAGATGCCCACCTGTGTTGGTTAGGGGGATTTTTCTCTACTTGGTTTACTGATTTAAACACCCTCACAGACACAATGTAAGTTCTGTGTTACCAGCTATCTAGACATTCCTTAGCCCAGTCCAGTTTACATGAAAATTAACCATTACAGAAAAGGAAACTCAGAGGCACAGTGAAATGAAGTAATTTGCTCACGATCCCTACGTGAATAAAAAGAAGAGTCAAGATTCAAATTCAGGACTGTATGAGTCAAAAGCCACGGCCCTGCTAAGTGAGGCTGGAGCTATAGTAATGGCTTAAGGAAATGAACAGTGACAAGGTGGTCTTCCCAGGAGCAGCAGAAGCAGAGAGTGACCCTAAGATCCTATTTACCTAATGTGTCTAACCCCACGTCGTTCATCAGCACACAGCATTCTACATCCCTGCTGGCCTGCTGGGCCCACAAGACGTATCATCAGGTCGGTGCAAAAGTAATTGCGGTTTTGCACTGTTTTAACTTTGCTGTTCAATATTGGAATACATTCTTAAATGCAGTTATGTTATACATCATTTTAATGCACATTTCTCACTTTATCTTTTTTTTTTGCTAATGACTTACGACTCTCTGTTTATTTTATATTGATTTTAGACTAGGGAAATGACATTAGACAAAAAGCAAATACCAGCGATTTTCTTATTCAAGTTCAAAATGGTTTGTAATTGCAGCAGAGACAGCTCACAACATCAACAGCCCATTGGGCCCAACTGCTAATGAACATACAGGGCAGTGATGGTTCAGGAAATTTTGCAAAAGGAAGTGACAGCCTTGAAGATGAGGAGCACAGTGGCTGACCATCGGAATTTACAATGACCAATTGAGAGGATCATTGAAGCTGATCCTCTTACAACTACATGAAAAGTTGCCAAAGAACTCAATATTAACCATTCTATGGTTGCTCAGTATTTGAAGCAAATTGGAAAGGTGAAAAAGCTCGATAAGTTGGTGCCTCATGAGCGGACCGCAAATCCAAAAAAAAAAAAAAATCATCGTTTTGAAGTGTCATCTTCTCTTATTCTAGGCAACAGCAACAAACCATTTTTCAATCAGATTATGACATTCAATGAAAAGTGGATTTCATACAACAACCAAGTCAGTGGCTGAACCAACAAGAAGCTCCAAAGCACTTCCCAAAGCCAAGCTTGCACGAAAAAAAGGTCATGGTCACTCTTTGGTCTGCTGCTGGTCTCATCCACTACAGCTTTCTGAATTCGACTGAAACCATTACATCTGAGAAGTATGCTCAGCAAATTAATGAGGTACACTGACAACTGCAAAGCCTGCAGCTGGCACTAATCAACAGAAAGGGTCCAATTCTCCACGACAAATCCTGATGACACATTGCACAATCAACACTTCAAAAGTTGAACAAATTGGGCTAAAAAAGTTTTGCATCATCCACTATATTCACCTGACCTTTTGCCAAGCAACTACTACTGCCTCAAGTATCTCAACAACATTTTTCAGGGAAAACACTTCCACAACCAGCAGGACACAGAAAATGCTTTCCAAGAGTCTGTCAAATCCCAAAGCACAGATTTTTATGCTACAAGAATAAACAAATTTATTTCTCATTGGCAAAAGTGTGTTGACTGTAATGGTTCCTATTTTGATTAATAAAGATGTGCTTGAGCTTAGTTCTAATGATTTAAAATTCAGGTTCTGAAACCACAATTATATTTGTACCAACCTAATCATTTTTTAATATAAGATAATAGAGTTAGCCTGTGATTCAGCAACAGTGTACTCCACTTAATTCCAATGGCACCAATGGTAGAAGTACTAGTAGAAAGCAGACTTATTTATTCATTGTCATGCCCTGTCATTCCTGGGTCTCTTAGGGCAAAGAATAGATGCCAGTTGTCCTTGAGAATATGGGAAGCCAGCCATATCACGTCAATCACTTTCAGACCCCAGTGTATACCAGAAAGCAAGAAGCTCTTACTTTCTCTGAATTGGTAAAATATAAATTTTTCTTATATTTGGTGAAATAAATTTATACAGCATAATTAAGACTCTCCTGTCAGGATGCCTATAGCATCATCAGGAATAAAAGGCAGAAGAACAGGCAAGTTTCACTTTGGGGAGTGAAGGCAAGGGAGAAGGATTCTCTTGGAGAGATGCAGAAAGCAGTACAAAAAGCAGACTGGGAAATGTCTGAGGCTCTGCTCATTTTAAGGAGTAAATATTCATTGAGTATGACCATGAGGTGGGCATTGAAGATAATAATCTAAATAAACCTTGATTCTTCAGTGGTAAAGAATCCACCTGCCAATGTAGGAGACACAAGAAACATGGTTTTGATCCCTGGGTCAGGAAGATCCCCTGGAGAAGGAAATGGCAACCTGCTCCAGTTATTCTTGCCTGGAAAATTCCATGGCCATAGAAGCCTGGCAGGCTACAGTCCATGGGGACGCAAAGAGTCGTATATGACTGAGCATGTGAGAACAAATGTGCGCATGCCCTCAGGAAGATGAGAAACTCACAGTATAGATGTAGAGATAGAGGGTTAAGATGAGGTGCCACGCAAGGTGAAAAGTACATACAAAGATGGATCTTTAAAACATTATAAGAGCTTGATGAGGGAACTCTCCGTTCTACCCTGGAGAAAGGTAGTATTTACACTGAGCCCTGAAGGATAAGCAGGATTTCACAACTCATCATGAGTCTAATGGAGAAGGAAATGGCAACCCACTCCAGTATTCTTGCCTGGGAAATCTCATGGACAGAGGAGCCTGGCAGGCTACAGTCCATGGAGTCACACAGAGTTGGACATGACTGAGCATCTACATGAGCTTGAGTCTAATACAGCCCTGGACACCAGAGCCCAGAGATGAGAGAAGATGGTGATTTTGTGGCCAAAGGTGACTCTGGGTTTACAATGGATGGAATTTAATTTTCTCCTAGCAGAAAAGCATACCTCTCATTCTGGAATCTGACACAAAACCAAAGAGATGACACAACAGTGAGAGGGTGGGAGGAAAGGAATTTAGGCCAGAAGTCTGTTGGAAGCCCCCATAGCTCATATTCCCTGTGACGTCTCACTTGCATTCAAACTAGGTGTCACATATCTATGAGACATTCTAGAGCTTTAAAGCCCTGTTTATACAAATAATCCATTGCTACATCTGAGTTAATTACTTCTCCCCAAAACCAACAGAAAGTGCACTTGGCGCTGTGGATACAGAAGAGTAAAGTTCACATTAGATCTGGGAGATTGCCTTCTTTTATGAGTGCAGATAAACACAAATATCACTGCTAGAGTTTCAGCAATTAGAGACTTAAGTGTCACCAAGAGAACAGGGTAAAATGCTGAGAAGTCTCCCATCTCACTTCCAAAACAAAGCTCAATGCACAGTGCAGTAAAATTAGAAATGACACAGAGTGTGCTTACTAATAAAAGCAAAAGAAAAGAATTTAATTTAAACACGCTAATCCAAACGTCTGATTCACTTAAAGCTTAGAAAATGCCATTTCATTAAATCATGTTTTCATTTCAAAAGATGATTGTCAGACACAAACTATTTCATTATAATAGAAGAATGAAACATAAAGATAATATATTTCTAGATTAAGTAATTCAAAATGTATTTGAGATTTTAGAAGTTTTATAATGAACTTACGAATCACTAAGCCTAAACCAGAGAGAATCTTGAACAAATTTGCTTCAAATGACATCCATAAATCCATGCCCACATAATTGCCCTTCTGCCCATGAGTCTATTTGTTACATAGTATGAGAGTTGTGCCCATTGGTGAGTGAGTGACAAAATCTCCTTAGAGAGAGGACTTGTTCTTGTCCTTATACAAGGACTTGTCCTAGTACACAATATTTTATTTTGGGATCATATACTGCCTAGATTTTGAGGTCAGACTCAATCTCCTTTGGCTAGAAGTTGCCAAACGATTGACATGGCAGTTTTTAATCAACAGCCTCTCTACATAAAACAGAAGGTAAAAGAAAAGATAAGTTTCTTTAAATCATTTAAATGTCTTTGGAAATAATCAAAGTGCTTAATGCTTTTTAGTGTTATGAAAATAACTCATTGCCCTTATAGAAAAATAAAGAAATACAGGCAGGTAAAAAATTTTGAATCATTCACAATCCATAGCCAGTTTTAAATGTGGAGGTTAAATTTCCAAACATTGACGCAATTTCTCAAACAGGGGGTGTCATTTAACACCCCATTTGCAGCTTGCTTTTTGTACACAGAATAATACAGCAAGTATTTATTTCTTTTATTGCAGACTCCTTTTAACATAGACTAACACTATTAACACTTGACAAGTTTCTTGTTATTGGACATTGTTTCAATCACTCTCTACTTTAAAAACAAAAGGTAGATAAACATATATATATTGGCATATTTATGCACAACCATAACATGTCCTCAAGATAAATTCTGAGGAGTGAACTGCTGGTACAAAGGATGTGTAAAAATTTAAGACTCCTGATAAGCACGCCAAGTGACTCTGCTAAAAACAGAAAGCATGACAGTGTCTATTTCCCTGTTTGTGCTATCTTTATCTTAATCTTATTTCATAGTTTGGAAAATGGTATCTAGTTGTTTTAATTTACAGATTAACAGAAGTTTAACTTCTTTTTTCATTAGATCATCTTTATTCTTTTATTGAAGTTGACTTACAATACTATATTAGTTTCAGATGTACAACATATTGATTTTATATTTTATAGATCAGGTACCATTTAATATTATCACAATATTATAACATTATTGACTATATTCCCTGAGCTATACATTACATCTTAGTGACTTATTTATAACTGGTGGTTTGCACGTCTTTGTCCCCTTTGCCTGTTCCATCCATTCTAGTTTTTAATGGGTCATTTATATTTCTTCCTTTATGACATGCCTTCTTAATATGTTTTGGTTGATATTTAAAATTTACATGTTGATCTTATTGATTTGATGAAGTCCTAAGTATATGAAGGATACACTAAATGATATTAAATTGCAAGCTTTTTGTTTGTCCTTTACTTTTAAAGCTATCAAAATTTGAAAACCACAAACTCCTTTTTTTATCTTTTCCCTAGAAACATCTTCAATGTTTCAGGCCTCTGATAGTCAAATGCTTTTACCATGAAAATAATGGACATGGCTATACAGGCTGTAGCTAGAAGCCAAACAAGATTTTACATCATATTTCTGTCACATAATTACCATGTGGTCTCAGGAAGTAACTCCACATCTTTGAGCTTCAGTTTCTTTATCTGGGCTGGACAATTTCTAATATCGTTTTTGGTTCTAAAATTTAGTGAGTCTATGTTTTTTTTGTTTTTTTTTTTGTTTTTTTGTTGAATTTAAAATTCTACACTTTTTATTAAAGAAGACCTCCCCAAGTTACATGTTTCAGGCTCCATAAAACTTAGATGTGTCTTTGTTCACATAAGATAAATTTTTGTTTGTTTGTTTGTTTGGTTTTGGTTTTTTTTTTTGTTTTTTTTGTTTTTTTTTTTTTAATTTTTATTATTATTATTTTTTTTTTCCAGTGGGTTTTGTCATACATTGATATGAATCAGCCATGGATTTACATGTATTCCCAATCCCGATCCCCCCTCCCACCTCCCTCTCCACCCGATTCCTCTGGGTCTTCCCAGTGCACCAGGCCGGAGCACTTGTCTCGTGCATCCCACCTGGGCTGGTGATCTGTTTCACCATAGATAGCATACATGCTGTTCTTTTGAAATATCCCACCCTCACATTCTCCCACAAAGTTCAAAAGTCTGTTCTGTATTTCTGTGTCTCTTTTTCTGTTCTGCATATAGGGTTATCGTTATCACCTTTCTAAATTCCATATACATGTGTCAGTATGCTGTAATGTTCTTTATCTTTCTGGCTTACTTCACTCTGTATAATGGGCTCCAGCTTCATCCATCTCATTAGGACTGGTTCAAATGAATTCTTTTTCATGGCTGAGTAATATTCCATGGTGTATATGTACCACAGCTCCCTTATCCATTCATCTGCTGATGGGCATCTAGGTTGCTTCCATGTCCTGGCTATTATAAACAGTGCTGCGATGAACATTGGGGTGCACGTGTCTCTTTCAGATCTGGTTTCCTCAGTGTGTATGCCCAGAAGTGGGATTGCTGGGTCATATGGCAGTTCTATTTCCAGTTTTTTAAGAAATCTCCACACTGTTTTCCATAGCGGCTGTACTAGTTTGCATTCCCACCAACAGTGTAAGAGGGTTCCCTTTTCTCCACAGCCTCTCCAGCATTTATTGCTTGTAGACTTTTGGATAGCAGCCATCCTGACTGGCGTGTAATGGTACCTCATTGTGGTTTTGATTCGCATTTCTCTAATAATGAGTGATGTTGAGCATCTTTTCATGTGTTTGTTAGCCATCTGTATGTCTTCTTTGGAGAAATGTCTGTTTAGTTCTTTGGCCCATTTTTTGATTGGGTCATTTATTTTTCTGGAATTGAGCTGCAGGAGTTGCTTGTATATTTTTGAGATTAATCCTTTGTCTGTTTCTTCATTTGCTATTATTTTCTCCCAATCTGAGGGCTGTCTTTTCACCTTACTTATAGTTTCCTTTGTAGTGCAAAAGCTTTTAAGTTTCATTAGGTCCCATTTGTTTAGTTTTGCTTTTATTTCCAATATTCTGGGAGGTGGGTCATAGAGGATCTTGCTGTGATTTATGTCGGAGAGTGTTTTGCCTATGTTCTCCTCTAGGAGTTTTATAGTTTCTGGTCTTACATTTAGATCTTTAATCCATTTTGAGTTTATTTTTGTGTATGGTGTTAGAAAGTGTTCTAGTTTCATTCTTTTACAAGTGGTTGACCAGTTTTCCCAGCACCACTTGTTAAAGAGGTTGTCTTTTTTCCATTGTATATCCTTGCCTCCTTTGTCAAAGATAAGGTGTCCATAGGTTTGTGGATTTATCTCTGGGCTTTCTATTCTGTTCCACTGATCTATATTTCTGTCTTTGTGCCAGTACCATACTGTCTTGATGACTGTGGCTTTGTAGTAGAGTCTGAAGTCAGGCAGGTTGATTCCTCCAGTTCCATTCTTCTTTCTCAAGATTACTTTGGCTATTCGAGGTTTTTTGTATTTCCATACAAATTGTGAAATTCTTTGGTCTAGTTCTGTGAAAAATACCGTTGGTAGCTTGATAGGGATTGCATTGAATCTATAGACTGCTTTGGGTAGAATAGCCATTTTGACAATATTAATTCTTCCAATCCATGAACACGGTATGTTTCTCCATCTGTTTGTGTCCTCTTTGATTTCTTTCATCAGTGTTTTATAGTTTTCTATGTATAGGTCCTTTGTTTCTTTAGGTAGATATACTCCTAAGTATTTTATTCTTTTTGTTGCAATGGTGAATGGTATTGTTTCCTTAATTTCTCTGTCTGTTTTTTCATTGTTAGTATATAGGAATGCAAGGGATTTCTGTGTGTTAATTTTATATCCTGCAACTTTACTATATTCATTGATTAGCTCTAGTAATTTTCTGGTAGAGTCTTTAGGGTTTTCTATGTAGAGGATCATGTGAATCAACAAATACGAAAGTTTACATTTGATGTGCATTGATGCTTTAGAGGGACAAATTTTCAATTTTAATAAAAATTGGAAAGAATTTAATGGCGAGAAGAGCTTGTTAAACAAATGATTTATTTAAAATAAGCTTTGTGCTCAGCATAAAAATATAGTCAGTGTCAAATGAACGTTCATTTGAGTAGTAGGTCTGGCAGCCCATCTTATGAGAACAGAAGGTTGTATCATAATCACAGGTGGTTAGAATTCCTGAAAATTTCCCTAAAGTTTATGTAATCAACCCACATGACAGTAAAGCCAGAAAGGGAAGGTGACTAAGTTACAAAGAGTTAGATGAAGAGTTCAGCAGGCATGCAAATCTCTTCATTTCTTCTACAGGCTATCTTTAGCCTTGAATCCCAAACACAAAGTTTGACTTTTTGGAGATCAGCAAAAAAAAAAAAAAAAGTCATATTATTTACCAATATCATGTCACATTGCCATGGCCACTATAATGTCACGTAATTCACTGGATGGGGCTTCCGTGAATTAACATAACTCAGCTTGGGAAGAAGGGCTATGGAATAGCACCAACTGGCTTCAAAGTCTGGCCCTGCCCACCTCTGCCCACGAGACTGGAACAAACTGCTGAAGCTCTCTCATGTCAGCTCTTGTGGAGATGATGAAATACCTAGCTCACAAACACATTGTGGAGATGAAAGGCATAGATGTGCACTTCATGCTTGGCCCAAGGCCAGGGCAGGTGACAATAGTCAGCAAATGTTAGGGGTTGGGAGTGTGCTTAGATATTCTAATGTTCCAAAGTGTACAGCATGGAAATCAATATTTCCCTCCAGTCCTCCTTCCCCAGTCTCACTGAGGAGCAGAAATCAAAAAGGATTATTTGAATAACCAACAAACACATTTTACAGAAGTTTTTTACTGAGTTTCTATGGTGTGCTCAGAAAGATGCTGAACGGTATGAGGAACAAAAGTTGAAAGACAAAGCATCCATTTCCAGGTATTTTGTCTTACAGGAGCCATATCTGACCCCCAGCTCCCATCAGGCCCACATTTAAATAGCCCCTCTTCAGTATATCCTCTGCTCAGTATGAAACCAGTTAAAAATAAAATCATAGGTCAGTACATTTCCTAAATCAGACCAACATTTAACTAGAACATATAACAGAAGTTTCTGCTAATAGTAAACCACATGCTTAAATACACAGTAATAGATGTATACAGAATTACACAAGACCTTTAAGAAGAAAATAAACTCAAAACTTATATTAAAGTATATGGAAGCTGACCTGCAAAAGATAGGTGCTATATTCCTATAGTCATGTATGGCTGTGGGAGTTGGACTATAAAGAAAGCTGAGCACTGAAGAATTGATGCTTTTGAACTGTGGTGTTGGAGCAGACTCTAGAGAGTCCCTTGGACTGCAAGGAGATCCAAACAGTCCATCCTAAAGGAAATCAGTCCTGAATATTCATTGGAAGGACTGATGCTGAGGCTGAAACTCCAATGCTTTGGCCACCTGATGCAAAGAACTGACTCATCTGAAAAGACCTCGATGCTGGGAAGGATTGAAGGTGGGAGGAGAAGGGGATAACAGAGGATGAGATGGTTGGATGGCATCACCAACTCAATGAACATGAGTTTGAGTAAACTCTGGGAGTTGGTGATGGACAGGGAGGCCTGGCGTGATGCCATTCATGGGGTCGCAAAGAGTCGGACATGACTGAGTGAACTGAAATGAACTGATATTCCTATAAAGATGGCAATGCTCTCAAAATTACCTACTTATAAATTTAATTCAATTCTACTATAAATGTCTTTGAAAGTTGATACAGTTATTAGAAGCGGCTTCCTTGGTGGTTCAGTGGTAAAGAATCCTCCTGCTAACACAGGAGACGCAGGTTCAATCTCTGGGTTGGGAAGATCCCCTGGAGAAGGAAATGGCAACCCACTCCTGTATTCTTGCCTGGGGAATCCCATGGATAGAGCAGCCTGGTGGGCTACAGTCCCTGTGGTCATAAAATAGTTGGATACAACTTCGCGACTAAACAGCAAACAATTATTAGAAACGCTTTCTGAAACACTCAATGAGGAAGAAGAGTCCAGGCATTTTTGAAGAAAAAAGAAGGAAAATGAAGAGAAAGATTTGAGGTAAAAACTTATATATGCGTGCTTGTGCTAAGTTGCTTTAGTCATGTCTGACTCTTTGCAACCCTATGGACAGTAGCCCACCAGGCTCCTTTGTTCCATGGGATTCTCCAGGCAAGAATACTGGAGTCAGTTGCCATGCACTTCTCCAGGGCATCTTCCTGATCAAGGGATCAAACCTGCATCTCTTACATCTCCAGCATTGACAGGTTCTTTACCACTAATGCTGCCTGGGAAACCTTATACTAAAGACAGTGCAGTACTACAGAAACTGAAATACTGACTTCACTATTTTCATCTGATGAAAGATACTTTAAATCAGAAATCAAATGAATATTATTAAGTAAATAGTTCTGATACATTTGATCAACTATTTGAAGAAAAATAATAATGTTAGATCTCTACTCACACAAGGCACAAGTTTTAAATGCAACTAAAGTAATGTGTAAATTACAATAGTACATCTGTGACAAATGTCTTTATAACCAAAAAGCACATAAAGAAGCATTGATGATGAAGATGTTAAAGATTTGACGTAAACCAAAAGCTTCTGTCACTCTAGGAACAACATAAACCAATTAAAACGCAACTGTCACACTTGGAAAACTAACTGAACATTAAAATATAAAAACAAAAAAGGCAAAGATTAATACACTGATAACAAAAAAGGCAAAGGACATGAAGTTGCAATTCCTGAAAGAATAAATGCACACGTATAATATATATGAAAAATATTTAACATATTAGTAATCAGAACAATGTCAACTAAAAGAGTCCACTGTCATTTATTTATCAAATTAGAAAGACTCAAAAACTATAATATCATGAGGATGATGGAACTGGGGTAAAAGTACTATATTAACTGTGAGGTATGAAGCCACACAATTTTTTTTTAGGACAATTCAACAATATTTCACAAGAACCTTAAAAGTGTGGAATTTATTTTCTTTAACCATTTTACATGTTCTAAAAAAAACAGATATTCTCAAGAATGTGTTTACAAAGTCTCCACAACAATTTTTTTTAATTACTAAACTTTTAGAGAATTATAATACATATAAAATATAATCCAAGATGCCACTTAAAATTATGGTCTTGAATATTTAATGCTGAAAATACACTATTTAATGGAAAAGGATTTTACCACATAGTAAGTACAATATGATACTAAGTTTATAAAGAAAAAAAAAAGCAAGTATTCATATTAGACAGAGAGGGGAAGACAGAGATAGGAAAAAAAGAGAGAGATGAAACTGGAAAAGTTCATATCAAAATGTTAACTATAGTTTATCTCTAGATGGTAGATTATGGATGGTTTTATTTTCTCTTTAGAGATTTTTCTACAGTTCCAACATTTCTGCAATGAAAACAGACTACTTTTGAAATAAGGAAAAGCAATTATATTTTGAAAGATACATAGGGAGAACCTACAAAATAGTTAATGGGAAAAAAAACACATCAAGTTTTTGATTGCTGTTGTTATTCCTATTGTTTAGATTTCACAGCAACAGAAATTGATTTTGACCAAGAATCTGGTTTATCAGAGAGACACATTCGTTCAAGTAAGGCATCCCGCCACCTGAAGGAGACCTAGTGTAAACATGGACACATATACAAAGAAAAGCAATTTTGCCAAACAATTATGTTTTAGGGAAAGCTTCCTAGGCCTGATAATGTCTCCAACTGCCTCCATTTTCTGACTGATGAAGATGATGGCAGGAAGCTCTTGAGTCATACAAATCAAAGAAAGGCTGGCTTTTTCTCCCCCCTAACTGTATAGGATTGAGGTAGTTTATTCTGTACCTCCTGCAATTTATAAGCTGACATTTACTATGTAATGTACATAGTACAGACCCCCTGGGCTTCCTGCAGAGAGCTCCTGCCCTGATGTCAGCAAAGCTCCCAGAGGAGATCCTTGGTCAGAGTACACTTAAGTTCAACACCGGTCATGCTAACACAGACCATCTAGCTGTAACAGATTAACAGTTCCAGTTTCACCTCACTGGCACAGTTGGGATGGATCCTTCCTGAATATGGGCTCAAGATAGCTAGCACTAGCTTCAGCAATGCGGTTCTAGATTCAAATCAAAAACACCTGTTTTCTCCCTTCAAGTTGCCTGGTTCTCTGACCAAACAAGCCTCAGCAATTTATACTCTCCCTCTTGATCCAATCCCCACCCTGGTTTGGTCCTGTTTACCTTTGCAACTTCATCTTCTATCATCACCTCTGCCTACTCTGATTCACCAACCCACACCAGGCTTCTTATTTCCTCAATCTGGCTAGGCTCGTGCTGGCCACAGGGCCTTTGCCTCATCTGTCCTCTTGGCAGTGCAATGCTCTCCTGCCACATTTTACATGGCGGTTTCACCTCCTTCAGATCTCAGCTGCCTCTTTGGTGACCAACTAAACTAACTAACCAGTGTTCTCAAAGACTCATCTCTAGAGTTCAAGATATAACCCACAACACTGTAGGAGATGTCCTCGCTCAGTATATCTCCAATTCTGGAACTAACATAATGAAGACCACTCAATAAATATCTGTGGACTGAGTCACTCTATTGCTAAATCATTGGCTATCCCCCTGAAAAATATGCAAAGTGTTACCACTCTCAACATCTTCACTGCTACCACTGTGGTCCAAGGTACCACCATCTTTTCCTGGATTTTTCCAACAGCCTCTTGAGCAATCTACCTGCCACCACCCTGGCCACCCTTGTCCCCTCATCCCTGAAAGTCTGTCCTCAACACAACAGTCATAGTGATCCTGTTTAGAAATAAGTCAGATCATGTGACTCTTCAGCTCTGATTCCCTGGTGGGGAATTTCACCCAGAGTAAAAGCAAAAGTTCTTACAATGAATCACAAGGTCTTGGGGACCTTACTCACGCTGACTCTCCATCTTACCCTCGCTGCGCTCCAGCCACACTGATCAAACTCCTACTGTTTCCTCACTCCTGCCAAGAACATTCCTCCCTTGACCCATTTGCATTGCCTGTTTCCTCAGCCCAGATTGCTCTTCCCCAGATATCCACTGGGCCCACTCACTCTCTTCAAGTCTCATCAATTGCCCTCTTCTCAGTAAGGACCACACTCCCTGACTGCCCCACTGAAAACTGTACCCTTCGTATGACCAGCACTGCCCATTTACCTGACTCTGCTATTTTTTCTCCCTAACACTTACCATCTCCTAAATCATCTCTATGGTCTACTTCCAATTCCCAGATAGGATGGGAGCCCTACAGAAGCAATATCTGTGTCAGTTCTGTTCCCTGCTATATCCACCCACAGCCCCCTAGAACAATGCCTGACCATTGAAGGTGCTCAATAAACATCTGCTGAGCGAATGAATGAGCCAAGGGAAGATGGACTAGAACAAGGGTTCATTTTGGCACCATCTGTGTCAAACATGTGGTGAAGGTCACTTCCTTATCTCTCTGCCACTGCTGCCCCTGAATGTATAAATGAAAAATATCATGTTCCATAGAAAGAAGCCCATAGTTAAACCGATTCAAATAAAATGCATCCACTGGATTTCAAGGGTGCACAGTCCAGAAAGTGAGAGGAGCTCCTCTAGGAGGTCCTGTCCCTGGGATCTCTTCCCACTCACAGGACTTGGCCCCCCACAGCTCTGACAGCCTTGGTGAACCAGCAGCATGGTGAGGAATTGTGAAAAGTTGCCCCTTGAACCTCAAATCTACAGAGACACAGCCACTTAGCTGTCAAGAATATCTTAGAGTCACTGAACTTCAAAATCAGATGCAATCTTTGTGGTCCCTGAGTCCAACCCCCTCACTTTACAGATGAGAACTCTAAGTCCCAGAGAGTTTAAATGACCCTGAAATCACCCTGGTATTTCCCAATCCTCATTAAGGCAAGAGGACAAATATTAAAGCACAAAAGTTTTTAAAAACCATTTATCTAACAAAGAAGCTCTTGTAGACCCCAACCTGAGTTTTGCAGGCTGATCCAGGATGGAGGGCTGCAGATTTACATGTCACAGAAGATTTAGAAATAATTTCTCTTGTCTGAGTCAGACAACACTGAATATTTTAATTCTTCCACTCATTTCAGAGTTTGTGCTATCTACAAAGAGAGAAATACAGATCAATGGAACAAAATAGAAAGCCCAGAGATAAATCCACGTACCTACAGATACCTTATCTTTGACAAAGGAAGCAAGAATATATAATGGAAAAAAGACAACCTCTTTAACAAGTGGTGCTGGGAAAACTGGTCAACCACTTGTAAAAGAATGAAACTAGAACACTTTCTAACACCATACACAAAAATAAACTCAAAATGGATTAAAGATCTAAATGTAAGACCAGAAACTATAAAACTCCTAGAGGAGAACATAGGCAAAACACTCTCCGACATAAATCACAGCAGGATCCTCTATGACCCACCTCCCAGAATATTGGAAATAAAAGCAAAATTAAACAAATGGGACCTAATGAAACTTAAAAGCTTTTGCACAACAAAGGAAACTATAAGCAAGGTGAAAAGACAGCCCTCAGATTGGGAGAAAATAATAGCAAATGAAGAAACAAAGGATTAATCTCAAAAATATACAAGCAACTCCTGCAGCTCAATTCCAGAAAAATAAATGACCCAATCAAAAAATGGGCCAAAGAACTAAACAGACATTTCTCCAAAGAAGACATACAGATAGCTAACAAACACATGAAAAGATGCTCCACATCACTCATTATCAGAGAAATGCAAATCAAAACCACAATGAGGTACCATTACACGCCAGTCAGGATGGCTGCTATCCAAAAGTCTACAAGCAATAAATGCTGGAGAGGGTGTGGAGAAAAGGGAACCCTCTTACACTGTTGGTGGGAATGCAAACTAGTACAGCCACTATGGAGAACAGTGTGGAGATTTCTTAAAAAACTGGAAATAGAACTGCCATATGACCCAGCAATCCCACTTCTGGGCGTACACACTGAGGAAACCAGATCTGAAAGAGACACATGCACCCCAGTGTTCATCACAGCACTGTTTATAGTAGCCAGGACATGGAAGCAACCTAGATGCCCATCAGCAGACGAATGGATAAGGAAGCTGTGGTACATATACACCATGGAATATTACTCAGCCATTAAAAAGAATTCATTTGAATCAGTTCTAATGAGATGGATGAAACTGGAGCCCATTATACAGAGTGAAGTAAGTCAGAAAGATAAAGACCAATACAGTATACTAACGCATATATATGGAATTTAGAAAGATGGTAATGATAACCCCATATACAAAACAGAAAAAGAGACACAGATGTACAGAACAGACTTTTAGACTCTGTGGGAGAAGGCGAGGGTGGGATGTTCAGAGAGAACAGCATTGAAACAAGTATACTATCAAGGGTGAAACAGATCACCAGCCCAGGTTGGATGCATGAGACAAGTGCTCGGGCCTGGTGCACTGGGAAGACCCAGAGGGATGGGAAGGAGAGGGAGGCGGGAGGGGGGATCGGGATGGGGAATACATGTAAATCCATGGCTGATTCATGTCAATGTATGGCAAAAACCACTACAATATTGTAAAGTGATTAGCCTCCAACTAATAAAAATAAATGGAAAAAAAAAAAAAAGAGTTTGTGCTATCTAGACCTTATTAAATCAAGCTAACCAAAGTGGGGGGGGGGGGTGCAAGCCAATTTAAAACAGACTGTCTCAAAAATTACATTTATATAATTTGAGTTTTAAGTAATCTCTATTCAGATTGTCACTTCTAAGAATCTGATTAAAATGATTAGTTTACAGAAGAAAGACTGAAGCAAGCCTTCAAGGAAGAAAAGAAAACCTTGCAGGTTTTTCTTTTGGTCTCCCCACCTATCCCTGCTATTTCAAAGTTAAATAAAACCATACAGATCATCTCCTGTGATGGGAGGAGGATGGGGGGAGCTAAGTTAATAATACTGCTGACAAAGGTAGACAATTATATCTTATTTTAATTCATGGGCTCTGAAAGCATTTCAAATGCAGCACAGCCATTGCCAATGACTGACATCTACATCTGTGATTGCTTATGGCTTCAGTTGTCAAACTAACATTTCATTAATCACATTTTTTTTCAATTTCACTTTTAAAGCATTGAATTTGGGCCTGCAGTGGGGAGTTGCCAGGAATTACTGAGCTGTGTGTCTTCAAAAGATTAAGCATGTCTATAGCAAGACAAAGTTGAGATCTTTGCTAGGGATGGATCTGTCTGTTCTGAAACTAACTACACTGGGGAGGGGAGTATTTAAAATGACATCTGTGAATAGGTAATCAGCCTTAAACAGTTTTTCCTCCTTCCTCATAGTTTGGCGGGAAAATACTCAGGAACTCCTAAAAATGCAGTTCAGCAATCTTAAACACAGTTCACCTTAGTGTGAAAGGAGGGACCACAAAGGCACTAGAGGAGGAGAAGTCCTCAGAGATGGATCCAGATCGTGGTCCTGGACTGCCCACACTGCCACTCACGATATCCCAGGGAGACACACTCCCTGGAGTTATGCAGCAATTCCACCTTGCTCCCAGTTAGTCTCCCTCCTTCCTTCTTTACTTTCTGTTTATTCCCTCTATCAAGACACAGGCATTTTTAACCAGTGAGATCAGGTCTGAGGAGCAAGCTCAAAGGCTTTTAGTTTATTATTAAAAAATAATCATAATAATTCAGCAGTAACTCCCTTCCCTCTCTCATTTACTTCCTTCACTCTTCCAATCTTACATGTTGCTAGGCATTGGCCAGTGACAGAATCAAGTTGAGTTGAGTCAGAGTTCTATATAGGGGCAAAGAAATCATATCTAATGTACAGAACCACTTCAGACATCAAGGAGTAAGAGGATAATCCACCAGATTTCCTACTGGCATAAAGACAAATTAGGGAAGTGCCATATAGGATGACACCAGGACAGTGCAGTTTCAGATACTTGAGCAAAGATGAAAGATGTCTGTCTCAACATCTGAGGATGGTACCTGTGGGAGAGTGTTTAACAAAAATGCCCACAATAATTCTCTTTCCTATATCATGCCTTTGGGTGGTCCCCTACCACTCTGACTCCCAGCTTGTCATGTGACTTGCTTTGGCTAATAGGATAATAATGATCAACATAAAAATAGAGACACAGAAAGTGCTTGTGTGTTGGGACTTGCTCTCTCTCTCGGGAACTCTGAAAACAACATATTGGGATCACACCCAGGCTAGAGTCCTGGAGGATGGTAGGTGTGTGGCTATTTCACCCCATTGCCCAGCTGACATTGATCCATCGTCTCAGTCAAGTAAGGAGGGCCTTCAAAGACCATCCAGCCCAAGCTGACCTGAAGAAACATTAAGAAATTATACACATTTCTGTTATTTGACAATATACTTGAGGATGGCTCATTATTCAGCAAAAGTTAAGGAGTTAGTACCTCACTCTAAGGCAAGAGAAACTCAATGACACATCCTTTGACAGCGGCCCTGACTGGGAAATACTGTGTTAAGCGTGCAATCCTAGACATTATAATCAAATACTATCTAGCTCAGATTAGAAATTTGCTTTATGCTTCTTGAATCATGAACACTTCAAGTAGTTAAGAGTTTCTGGAATCATCTCAAAACCAAATCAACTAAAGGAAGTTGAAAGTGATGTAATTTGGGGTGGGGAAAGGAGATAGAATATGAAAACAATTGTGGCAGTGATGCCTGGTCAGAAGTTTCAACAACAAAAGCAAAAGTTGAAAAGGACAGCAGTGAGTTGTCCTGCTCCCTCTTTAGGACTGAAGCACTTAATCCCTCCAATTCTGAGAGTGTTGGCAGCTAAGTGTGCTCACCTGAGACTCACTCTAGGAATTTCCCTCAGATGAGAAGCTGCCTTGTTCAAGGTCATGTCCCCTTTCCAGGATCACATCCAGTGACCGGTCCCTGCTGGGATGACTCAATCTGCTTATCCAAATGCAGGACAAGTCTGCCAGCCAAGCCCTCCAGAGATTGGAGGGATTGGCTGAGGCTTTTCTTCTGACCACATGGCAGTTCCACTGCTTCCTCTTTCCAGTCCTGCTTCCTTCTTTTCTCCATAGGCATTAATCCTAAGATCAGTCCCCCGCAAAATTCCTGCAGGCCAGGCTACCCTCCAAGCTGGATATCCCTGATGACTCAGACCTAAAGCATCTGCCAGCAATGCAGGAGTTGTGAGTACAACCCCTGGGTCAGGAAGATCCCCTGGAAAAGGACATGGCAACCCACTCCGGTATTCTTGCCTGGAGAATCCTGTGGACGAGGAGCCTGGTGGGCTGCTGTCCATAGGGTTGCACAGAGTCCAACACCACTGAAGCGATTTAGCATGCATGCATGCATTGGAGAAGGAAATGGCAACCCACTCCAGTATTCTTGCCTGGAGAATCCCAGGGATGGAGGAGCCTGGTGGGCTGCTGTCTATGGGGTCGCACAGAGTCTGAAGCGACTTAGCAGCAGCAGGAGCAGCAGCAGCATTCTTGGCTGGAGAATCCCATAGAGAGAGGAGCCTGGCTGGCTACAGTCCGTGGGGTTGCAAAGAGTCAGACCAACTGAGCACACACACAAGCAGCCTCCAAGTCAGAGTGTGTGCTTTGGGGAACTGCATCTTTGACATTCCCAGAAGCCCTGTCTCACCAGGTAAGGAAAATAAAGGGCAGCAATCCCAGAGGAAGCTATCACATGATAGGGCGATGCCAACAGAAAAAAATAAGAAGCCATCAGAAGTATGAATGGTCCATGGAATATTACTCAGTCCTAATGAAGAACAAAATTGGGTCATTTGTAGAGATGTAGCTGGACCTAAGGTCTGTCATACAGAATGAAGTAAGCCAGAAAGAGAAAAACAAGTATTGTGTATTAACATATATATGTGGAATTAGAAAAATGGTACAAGGCAGCAGCAGAGACAGATGTAAAGAATGGAACTGTAGGCACAGGGGTTGAGAAGGGGGAGTGGGATGAACTGGGAGATGGAAATTGACATGTAAACACTACCATGTGTAAAATAGCTAGTGGGAATGCACTGAGAACACATGGGGCTCAGCTCCATGCTCTGTGATGACATAGGGGGCTGGGATGGGGGTGGGTGGGAGAGAGGTGCAAGAGGGAGGATACAGGTATACACAAAGCTGATTCAGTTTGTTCAATGGTAGAAATCAAACACAACACTGTAAAGCAACTATATCTCAATTAAAAAAAAAAAAAAAAGCATGAATGTTAAAAAAAGCAAGGGAAGTAGCCTAAGGAAATAAAGCAGTTGGTGAACAGGCTAAACACCCTTGGGAATGTCTCCCCATGGTTTGAATAGCCTTGAGAAGGTAAGACTTGTATACTTGTATTTGTTCACAACATCAAGAAGTCGAAGGCTAAGTCATAGAAAACTGGGGAAAAAAAAACACATAGGTAAAAAGCTGCTCTCCTAGAAGAGAGAGGATAAGAAGCAGAACATGGCCATGTTAACAAAGAGAGGATTGTAACAAGCAGTAAGACATCAACAGATCAAACAAGACAAAGACACGGGAATATAAATTGAGAATACAATGAAAGACCCAAAGGCAATTGGACATTATAGCAATATTTTGACTACTTTGTTAAAGAAAACATTGTTCAAAATACTATTTTCCTTTGAAAATTAGTTTACACCTTACTGAGACTTAAGAAACACTGCTTTAGAGAATCAATTAAAATGCCATTAACACTAATAAAAGAGTTCAGTAATGAAGACAGATACAAAGTAAATATACAAAAATCAATGGCACCCTTAAACACCAGCAATAAAAAGGTATAAAATATAATGGGAAAAGATAATCACCATATTAGCAGCACAACAAAAGATAACCAGAAATAACAGTAACAAGAAATATTCAGAAAAAACATACACTGGGGGAAAAAAAACTATAAACATTTTAACCTAAAGACTTAAGAGTACTTGAATAAGTGGAAAGAAAGGCATTTGTGATAAAACTAAATAATGTTTAAATGGCAACTATGCTGAAATTTAATTATATGCTTAATTCAATTTCAATTACAGTGCACACAAGATTATTACTGAAATGTGACCATGTTGCTCTGGAAAAATAAAACAGTGGGAATAGTCCAAAAAGTTTAGCAACAGGGAAGAAATAAGGATGTGGTCCCCAAAAAAAGTTATAAAAGTTAATTAACATATCTTTCTACTAGCATTCTTGGTGCCTTTCCAATAAAAATATGATTTGTGTCTGAGGAAGAGGAGTGATAGAGAAGTATGCAGTATTTACCAAGTGCTTTTCATGACGAAACTCATCTGTATAAAATAGTCCCTACATACATTTCCTCTAAACCACAGAAGACAGTTTGTGATGTCCCCTGGACATTTCACACAAAAGAGACCAGTGAGTCTCCTGGACTCTTTCTTGACTTCTTCACCAGGAACACTCTTGCCACTTGAGCCATGCACACCATTACTTAACACCCAAAATCTTATCATCATCAAAAGTTCACTTCCTTCAACAATCTCATCACAAGCCTCTACCAATAACTATTTATACTTTTTTATATTAAGCATTTTATACTTGTATATATGCATTGCTTCACCACTTACAATTCTTCTACCTCATTGAAGGTTGCCAATCCATTAATCTACTCTTTACTTTCTCACTGATCACCAGCCTTTGCCCCTGCTTGGATTAGATTCCATGTCTTTCTTTTTAATCAAACCCTTAACCTCAACCTGCTTGGCCAACTGTTCCCCTATATTCTTTGTCTAGGCAAAACCCTAAACCTTTTTGAACTCAACTCTTCACTTTTCTCTGCCTTCACACAGTTAAAAGTTTCAAAAAATACAGACATAAACCCAAAAACAAAAATACAAATTCATACAAACAGCTTAATGCCGTAATCAAATGGACAGTCCTACACATTCCTTTTAACCATTCCCTCCCCAACTCTGAGACGACTAGTTAAACCTCTCTCTACCTCCTGATTCCCATCTCTGTATTCTCTCCAGCTGTCATCTGATGACCCCACTTCGCACTCCACAGAGGAAACAGACTTCCTCATAAACAAACACAGTCACCTTTACGCCAACAAATCAACACACCAACCACAACGATCCTTTACTTATTAAGAATAAAGGACGGCCCATGGTCCTTATCAACTGGCAGATTGTCTCCTTATACTATAGATACCATACTACTTGGCCTCTAAATGATCCCCTCTCTCCAACATCACACCTCTCTCCAACATCACACCTCTCTCCTCATGGAGCTTTTCCATCCATGTTGGTACATGCTCTGATCTCTCTCACTTTAAAACATAAACATACAAATGAACAAAACCCAAACAACAAAAACAAACTTCAGCTTGTCCTCTGATCAGCCCCTCTGCTGCAGGTCCATTTCTCTGTTACCCTTCAAAACTTCTCAAAAGAGTTCCCTCCACAAGCTTTCTCCACAGTCTCACTTTTCATTCACTCCTCAACCTACTCCTACCTGGCAGTCTTCTGCCCCAACTATTCCCATGGAAACTGTTCTTTGTTAAAATCACCAACAATCAACCTCTTGCTGAATCAAACAGATATCTTTCTGATCTAATGTTTCTCAGCAGCATTTGCAGAATTAATTCCTCCCCTTGAAAATCCTATCCTAAGCTTCTATCTTCTCAGTAAAAGCACCTTCTGTCTCAGCACAATTTATCAGTCCTCTCTGCTGGTTCCTCCATCTCCATTAAACTTGAAACTATAAATCCCCAAAATTGGTCTGGGCCCCTATCATTCTCCCTTGATGATCTCAACTATTTGTATGGTTTCCAATGTCACCTCTACCCTGATAATTCCCACATTTATATCTCCAGTGCAGACTCTCCTTTGAACTCAGGACTCCTATATCCAACCTCCTACTACTCAACTCCTCTTGGATATTTCATAGATATAAAGACCCTCTTGATGGAAGTGAATGCAGACAGTGAAAAAGTTGGCTTAAAACTCAACATTCAAAAAGCTAAGATCATGGCATCCGGTCCGATCACTTCATGGAAAATAGACGGAGAAACAATGGAAACAGTGACAGACTTTACTCTTTGGGCTCCAGTATCACTACAGATGGTGACTACAGCCATGACATTAAAAGATGCTTCCTCCTTGGAAGAAAAGCTATGACAAATCTACACAGCATATTAAAAAGCAGAGATATTACTTTGCCAATGGTTTCTCCAGTGGTCATGTATGAAAGTGAGAGTTGGACTATAAAGAAAGCTGAGCACAGAAGAATTGATGCTTTTGAACTTTGGTGTTGGAGAAGACTCTTGAGAATCCCTTGGACTGCAAGGAAATCAAACCAGTCCATCCTAAAGGAAATCAGTCCTGGGTATTCATTGGAAGGACTGATGCTGAAGCTGAAACTCCAATACTTTGGCCACCTAATGTGAAGATCTGTCTCATTGGAAAAGACCCTGATGCTAGGAAAGATTGAAGGCAGGAGGAGAAAGGGGACGACAGAGGATGAGATGGTTGGATGGCATCATCGACTCAATGGACATGAGTTTGAGCAAGCTCCGGGAATTGGTGATGGACAGGGAAGCCTGGCGTGCTGCAGTCAAATGGGGTCACATAGAGATGAACATGACTGAGTGACTGAATTGATCTCAAATAGAACATGTCCCAAATGGAATTCTTGAATTTCCCTCTCACAAAGTGACATTACCATCCACACAATTATTTTTTTTTTAATCTTTTTTTTTTTTTTTTTAGTTGGAGGCCAATCAATTCAGAACATTTCAGTGGGTTTTGTCATACATTGATATGAATCAGCCATGGATTTACACGTATTCCCCATCCCGATCCCCGCTCCCACCTCCCTCTCCACCCGATTCCCCCGAGTCCTCCCAGTGCACCAGGCTGGAGCACTTGTCTCATGCATCCCACCTGGGCTGGTGATCTGTTTCACCATAGATAGTATACATGCTGTTCTTTTGAAATATCCCACCCTCACATTCTCCCACAGAGTTCAAAAGTCTGTTCTGTATTTCTGTGTCTCTTTTTCTGTTTTGCATATAGGGTTATCGTTACCATCTTTCTAAATTCCATATATATGTGATAGTATGCTGTAATGTTCTTTATCTTTCTGGCTTACTTCACTCTGTATAAGGGGCTCCAGCTTCATCCATCTCATTAGGACTGGTTCAAATGAATTCTTTTTAACGGCTGAATAATATTCCATGGTGTATATGTACCACAGCTTCCTTATCCATTCACCTGCTGATGGGCATCTAGGTTGCTTCCATGTCCTGGCTACTATAAACAGTGCTGCGATGAACATTGGGGTGTCTCTTTCAGATCTGGTTTCCTCAGTGTGTATGCCCAGAAGTGGGATTGCTGGGTCATATGGCAGTTCTATTTCCAATTTTTTAAGAAATCTCCACACTGTTTTCCATAGCAGCTGTACTAGTTTGCATTCCCACCAACAGTGTAAGAGGGTTCCCTTTTCTCCACACCCTCTCCAGCATTTATACTGGTCAACCACTTGTAAAAGAATGAAACTAGAACACTTTCTAACACCATACACAAAAATAAACTCAAAATGGATTAAAGATCTAAATGTAAGACCAGAAACTATAAAACTCCTAGAGGAGAACATAGGCAAAACACTCTCCGACATAAACCACAGCAAGATCCTCTATGACCCACCTCCCAGAATATTGGAAATAAAAGCAAAACTAAACAAATGGGACCTAATGAAACTTAAAAGCTTTTGCACTACAAAGGAAACTATAAGAAAGGTGAAAAGACAGCCCTCAGATTGGGAGAAAATAATAGCAAATGAAGAAACAGACAAAGGATTAATCTCAAAAATATACAAGCAACTCCTGCAGCTCAATTCCAGAAAAATAAATGACCCAATCAAAAAATGGGCCAAAGAACTAAACAGACATTTCTCCAAAGAAGACATACAGATGGCTAACAAACACATGAAAAGATGCTCAACATCACTCATTATTAGAGAAATGCAAATCAAAACCACAATGAGGTACCATTACACGCCAGTCAGGATGGCTGCTATCCAAAAGTCCACACAATTATTAAACTCAGGAACTTCCTGGTTCTCCCTGACCCCTTCTCTTTCACTTCACTCTATTCAGTCTATTCTTGAGTATTGTCCATTTAAATTTATTTCAGTAAATCCATGTTAAGTCCATCCACTTTCCTCCATCTTCACTTTATCTTCATCTATTTACCATCCTTGCTCTCATGAGAAGGCCTCTCTGGGACCTGGCTTCCATGTGATCTTTTCCACCACATTCATCATCAGTCATTGAAGCATATGAACATCTAAATCACACATTCTGTCCCTGCTTAGCATCTTTAGTAATGAATGCTTACACTTAGAAAAAACTTAAAAATTCCTTAATATAGCTCTCAGGTTCTTCCACATGGGAACTCTGCCAGCCTCGTGAATGTCATGGTGTGCCGCTTTCTCACTATTTCTCTTAGCAAAACCCACATTTGCTAGAACACACTATCTCTTTCCAAACATAAGCCCCCAATTTCTAGATTTTATTAAAATTTTTGGCCATTTCATTTTCTCATTTAATATCTCTTTAATATCCAGAATATAACTTTCATTACTTCAGAATTAGATCCTGTCAAACTCTTAATTGTGGTATCCCTTGCAATGAATATAGGTGCTTGGCCATTGTAGATTCACAGTATTTTTGAAGTTACTGAATGGACAGAAGTACTCTCCTTGCCCACATGCCCCTTTTACCCCACATAGGGCTACCATATTTTCTTGCACTCATCTTTACCTACTCTGGAAAGATAATTTTGTCATATCCATTTCCTATTTTCATCTTTGGGCATTGTTAGCAGCACCACAAGCAATTCTCAGTGTGCTGATAACAAATGCTACTTCAATGCACTGCTCCATAATTACTAATTATTCTGGGCCCTTGATTTGCCAAAAGATTTGTTTATGTACCAAAAGTGGAAAAGTAGGCATTACAATGAAACAAAAATCTCACAAAGCATGATCTGTGTTATGCAGCTACAGCAACAGAGAAAAAAACAAATATAGTGAAATTCAGCTTCCAGTGGTGCTAAAAACACAAGGCTGGGGATTCGTGTCAGCAACAATTCCCTGACCGCCCATTCACCTCTCATCAGATGTCCTTAAGCATTATCACCTGCAAGTCCCCAGGCCAACCTGGGAAAGTACTGGCTGTCACCAGGAAGAGATGAAAAGACAGGCAGCCACAGTGAGGAAGCTGCTGTCCCCAAAGGGGTGTCCATTGCAGGTACCTGGTGCTGAGACTGCTGACTCCTCTGTGTTCAGGCTAAGCCTTGGGAGTACAGACTATCTGGAAGAGCAACACTATTGAGTCTCGCAATGAATACTGCACCATAGTACTTCAAGGCTAACTAGTATCTGTGAATATTCACAGCCCCTTTTTATTTCCTCCCAGAAACTGTCTTCCCTGTGGATTCATAAGCAGTATGACCCAGTGCCCTGAAAAAGGGTCCATGGATATTAGGACCATATGGATGCCTGCAGGGATCCATGAGTCCTATGTAATACAATTTATTTCAACAATAATCTTAACCCTTTTATGGAAGTATTGTTTAGTCACTAAGTCATGTTTGATTCTTCGTGACCCCATGGACTACATGTACCCTGTGCCAGGCTCTTCTGTCTATGGGATTCTCCAGGCAAAATACTGGAATAGGTTGCCATTTCCTTCTCCATTATCTAAGTATATTTTGGATTATTATGATGATCTCTTTGTAATAGTGCAGCCATGCAATTTTTGTGCTCATCTTTGTTTTTTTTTAATTTATAAAGCATTGTGCTAAGATATTATACTTTAAGGACTATTAACACATGAGAAAGAGGGGGAATTGCCTGATAAAGGATATGTTCAAGGCCAAATGAAATTTATGGCACACCTTCCAAAAGAAGACTTAACAATAGTTCAAATACAGAAAGTGGAGGCAAATGGGTGGTCACACTGCAATTGGTGGTGTACATGTGGCAAATCCAAAGAACTCATGCCTCAGAATCCATGGTGCATAACATGCTGCCACTACAGATTTATCTCCAGCAAACAACCCTTGGTCATGCTGAATCAATGCAATTAAAATTTGAACTTTATTGGCCTGTGGTTTTGTTTGTACTTAACTAGTAGATTGGTTTGCCTTTGTGGATGTGTAAGAGCTATAGTTATTCGGAATATACATCTGATTTTAAGTTTCTATCCATTTAAGAACTACTTGAAAAGACATTTAAATCAAGGTCAGTGTTTGTTTGTTTGTTGTCCTTTAAAAGTTTATGAGAGGGGAGGAGCCAAGATGGTGGAGGAATAGGACGGGGAGACCACTTTCTCTCCTACAAATTCATCAAAAGAATAACTGAACGCAGAGCAAACTTCGCAAAACAACTTCTGATCGCGAGCTGAGGTCATCAGGCGCCCAGAAAAGCAGCCCATTGTCTTCGAAAGGAGGTAGGACAAAATATAAAAGATAAAAAGTGAGACAAAAGAGCTAAGGACGGAGATCTGTCCCGGGAGCTCTTAGGCGGCATTGCTTGGGGTAGGGTCCGGGCCTGAGTGCCCTGAGGACAATCGGAGGGAGCTTCTGTGAGTTGCCAACATGAACTGTGGGAGACCAAAAGAGAGAGAGTAAATTAACCGGCCCGAACACACTGCCGGCCGTTCGCAGAACAAAGAGACCAAGAAAATACAGAGAGGAGCTCGCAGGCTGCGGACCAGCCCAGCCACGCCGGAGGCAGGAGGCAGGGGGGAGGGGAAGGTCGCGGCGAGACACAGGGCGCAGGCACCCGACCGGCGCGGGCGCGGGCGGGGACTGGGGCTGGGGACGCGGAGGGCAGAAGGCGCGCGCACCCGACTGGCGCCAGCGGAAACTGAGACTGGGTCCGCGGAAGGGAGTGGGCGCGCCGCACCTGGGGAGAGTGCGCCCACCGAGCCCCTGGCTGCCTGGACCGCTCTGACGGGGAAGGCACAGAGAGCAGGCGCAGCTTTTCCTTCCGCGCTTTTGTGGAACACCCGAGGGCTGGAACCTCGCGCAGCGCGGGTCGCGCTCCATAGAGAACAGCCGGGAGCCTGAGCGGCGCAAACGGAGAGGGCAGCGTCGGCCCCTACCGGCAGCGCCAGCCCGTCCACGCGGCGCCGGCCCGTCCCGGCAGCGCAAGCCCCTCCCCGCGGAGCGACGGAACTAGCTACCTGAATAAGAGTCCACCTCCGCCACCGCCTGTGTCAGGGCGGAAATGAGGCTCTGAAGAGACCGGCAAACAGAAGCCAAATAAACAAAGGGAACCGCTTCAGAAGGGACTGGTGCAACAGATTAAAATCCCTGTAGGAAACATTGACTACACCGGAGGAGCCTGTAGATATCGAGAAGCGTAAGCTGGAACGAGGAGCTATCTGAAACTGAGCCGAACCCACACTGACCGCAACAGCTCCAGAGAAACTCCTAGATATAATTTTACTTTTTTCTCTTTTTTTTTTATTTTCTTTTATTTTTATTTTTTCTTTTTTTTTTTTTTTCTTTTTTCTTTTTTATTTTTTCTCTTTTATTTTCCTTTAAAATCCCCTATTACTCCCCCATTACTCCTTAACTTTCATTTCCATAGACTTTTACGATTTTTTAATTAGGGGGAAAAAAAAAATTTTTTTTTTCTTTTTCTTTCTTTTTTCTTTTTTTTTTTTCCGTTTTTCTCTTTTATTTTCTATTTTTCTTTTTCTCTTATTTCTTTTAAAGTCCTCTAGTACTCCTCTACTACTCCTTAATTTTCATTTCCAATACACTATAACCTTACCAAAAAAAAAAAAGAAGAGAAGCCGTATTTTTAAACCGAAGATTATTCTCTCCCAATCTTGACTCTCTGTTTTCTACCTCAGAACACCTCTATTTCCTCCTTTCCCCTTCTCTTCCCAATCCAATTCTGTGAATCTTTGTAGGTGACTGGGCTACGGAGAACACTCTGGGAACAGACAGCTGCGTAGATCTGTCTCTCACCTCTTGAGTCCCCCTTTTTCTCCTCCTGTTCATCTCTATCTCCTTCCTCCCTCTCCTCTTCTTCATGTGACTCTGTGAACCTCTCTGGGTGTCCCTAACGGGGGAGAATCTTTTAGCCATTAACCTAGAAGTTTTCTTATCAGGGCTGTACAGTTGGAGAAGTCCTGAGACTACAGGAAGAATAAAACTGAAATCCAGAGGCAGGAGACTTAAGCCCAAAACCTGAGAACACCAGAAAACTCCTGACTACAAGGACCTTTAAGTAATAAGTGACTGTCCAAAAGCCTCCATACCTACAGTGAAACCAACCACCACACAAGAGCCAATAAGTTTTAGAGCAAGACATACCACGCAAATTCTCCAGCAACGCAGGAACATAGCCCTGAACATCAACATACAGGCTGCCCAAGGTCACACCTAACACATACACCCATCTCAAAACTCATTACTGGGCACTCCATTGCTCTCCAAAGAGAAGAAATCAAGCTCCACGCACCAGAACACTGACGCAAGCTTCCCTAACCAGGAAATCTCGACAAGCCAATCGTCTAACCCCACCCACTGGGTTAATCCTCCACAACAAAAAGGAACCACAGACCTCCAGAATACAGAAAGCCCCCTCCAGATACAGCAATCTAAACAAGATGAAAAGGCAAAGAAATACCCAACAGGTAAAGGAACATGAAAAATGCCCACCAAGTCAAACAAAAGAGGAGGAGATAGGGAATCTACCTGAAAAAGAATTTAGAATAATGATAATAAAAATGATCCAAAATCTTGAAAACAAAATGGAGTTACAGATAAATAGCCTGGAAACAAAGATTGAAAAGATTCAAGAACTGTTTAATAAAGACCTAGAAGAAATAAAAAAGAGTCAATTACAAATGAATAATGCAATGAATGAGATCAAAAACACTTTGGAGGGAACCAAGAGTAGAATAACGGAGGCAGAAGATAGGATAAGTGAGGTAGAAGATAAAATGGTGGAAATAAATGAAGCAGAGAGGAAAAAAGAAAAAAGGATCAAAAGAAATGAGGACAACCTCAGGGACCTCTGGGACAATGTGAAATGCCCCAACATTCGAATCATGGGAGTCCCAGAAGAAGAAGACAAAAAGAAAGGCCATGAGAAAATACTCAAGGAGATAATAGCTGAAAACTTCCCTAAAATGGGGAAGGAAATAGCCACCCAAATCCAAGAAACCCAGAGAGTCCCAAACAGGATAAACCCAAGGCGAAACACCCCAAGACACATATTAATCAAATTAACAAAGATCAAACACAAAGAACAAATATTAAAAGCAGCAAGGGAAAAACAACAAATAACACACAAAGGGATTCCCATAAGGATAACAGCTGATCTATCAATAGAAACCCTCCAGGCCAGAAGGGAATGGCAGGACGTACTGAAAGTAATGAAAGAGAATAACCTACAACCTAGATTACTGTATCCAGCAAGGATCTCATTCAGATATGAAGGAGAATTCAAAAGCTTTACAGATAAGCAAAAGCTGAGAGAATTCAGCACCACCAAACCAGCTCTTCAACAAATGCTAAAGGATCTTCTCTAGACAGGAAATGCAGAAAGGCTGTATAACCGTGAACCCAAAACAACAAAGTAAATGGCAACGGGACCACACCTATCAATAATTACCCTAAATGTAAATGGGTTGAATGCCCCAACCAAAAGACAAAGATTGGCTGAATGGATACAAAAACAAGACCCCTATATATGCTGTCTATAAGAGACCCACCTCAAAACAAGAGACACATACAGACTAAAAGTGAAGGGCTGGAAAAAAATATTTCATGCAAACGGAGACCAAAAGAAAGCAGGAGTCGCAATACTCATATCAGATAAAATAGACTTTCAAATAAAGGCTGTGAAAAGAGACAAAGAAGGACACTACATAATGATCAAAGGATCAATCAAAAAAGAAGATATAACAATTATAAATATATATGCACCCAACATAGGAGCACCGCAATATGTACGGCAAACGCTAACGAGTATGAAAGAGGAAATTAATAGTAACACAATAATAGTGGGAGACTTTAATACCCCACTCACAACTATGGATAGATCAACTAAACAGAAAATTAACAAGGAAACACAAACCTTAAATGACACAATGGACCAGCTAGACCTAATTGATATCTATAGGACATTTCACCCCAAAACAATCAACTTCACCTTTTTCTCAAGTGCACACGGAACATTCTCCAGAATAGATCACATCCTGGGCCATAAATCTGGTCTTGGAAAATTCAAAAAAATTGAAATCATTCCAGTCATCTTTTCTGACCACAGTGCAGTAAGATTAGGTCTCAATTACAGGGAAAAAATTGTTAAAACTTCAAACATATGGAGGCTAAATAACACGCTTCTGAATAACCAACAAATCATAGAAGAAATCAAAAAAGAAATCAAAATATGTATAGAAATGAATGAAAATGAAAACACAACAACCCAAAACCTATGGGACACTGTAAAAGCAGTGCTAAGGGGAAGGTTCATAGCATTACAGGCTTACATCAAGAAACAGGAAAAAAACCAATTAAATAACCTAACTCTACACCTAAAGCAATTAGAGAAGGAAGAAATGAAGAACCCCAGAGTTAGCAGAAGGAAAGAAATCTTAAAAATCAGGGCAGAAATAAATGCAAAAGAAACTAAAGAGACCATAGCAAAAATCAACAAAGCTAAAAGCTGGTTCTTTGAAAAAATAAACAAAATTGACAAACCATTAGCAAGACTCATTAAGAAACAAAGAGAGAAGAACCAAATTAACAAAATTAGAAATGAAAATGGAGAGATCACAACAGACAACACTGAAATACAAAGGATCATAAGAGACTACTACCAGCAGCTCTATGCCAATAAAATGGACAACTTGGATGAAATGTACAAATTCTTAGAAAAGTACAACTTTCCAAAACTGAACCAGGAAGAAATAGAAGATCTTAACAGACCCATCACAAGCAAGGAAATCGAAACTGTCATCAAAAATCTTCCAGCAAACAAAAGCCCAGGACCAGATGGCTTCACAGCTGAATTCTACCAAAAATTTAGAGAAGAGCTAACACCTATCTTACTCAAACTCTTCCAGAAAATCGCAGAAGAAGGTAAGCTTCCAAACTCATTCTATGAGGCCACCATCACCCTAATTCCAAAACCAGACAAAGATGCCACAAAAAAAGAAAACTACAGGCCAATATCACTGATGAACATAGATGCAAAAATCCTTAACAAAATTCTAGCAAACAGAATCCAACAACATATTAAAAAAATCATACACCATGACCAAGTGGGCTTTATCCCAGGAATGCAAGGATTCTTTAATATCCGCAAATCAATCAATGTAATACACCACATTAACAAATTGAAAGATAAAAACCATATGATTATCTCAATAGATGCAGAGAAAGCCTTTGACAAAATTCAACACTCATTTATGATTAAAACTCTCGAAAAAGCAGGAATAGAAGGAACATACCTCAACATAATAAAAGCTATATATGACAAACCCACAGCAAGCATCACCCTCAATGGTGAAAAATTGAAGGCATTTCCCCTGAAATCAGGAACAAGACAAGGGTGCCCACTCTCACCACTACTATTCAACATAGTGTTGGAAGTTCTGGCCACAGCAATCAGAGCAGAAAAAGAAGTAAAAGGAATCCAGATAGGAAAAGAAGAAGTAAAACTCTCACTGTTTGCAGATGACATGATCCTCTACATAGAAAACCCTAAAGACTCTACCAGAAAATTACTAGAGCTAATCAATGAATATAGTAAAGTTGCAGGATATAAAATTAACACACAGAAATCCCTTGCATTCCTATATACTAACAATGAAAAAACAGACAGAGAAATTAAGGAAACAATACCATTCACCATTGCAACAAAAAGAATAAAATACTTAGGAGTATATCTACCTAAAGAAACAAAGGACCTATACATAGAAAACTACAAAACACTGATGAAAGAAATCAAAGAGGACACAAACAGATGGAGAAACATACCGTGTTCATGGATTGGAAGAATTAATATTGTCAAAATGGCTATTCTACCCAAAGCAGTCTATAGATTCAATGCAATCCCTATCAAGCTACCAACGGTATTTTTCACAGAACTAGACCAAAGAATTTCACAATTTGTATGGAAATACAAAAAACCTCGAATAGCCAAAGTAATCTTGAGAAAGAAGAATGGAGCTGGAGGAATCAACCTGCCTGACTTCAGACTCTACTACAAAGCCACAGTCATCAAGACAGTATGGTACTGGCACAAAGACAGAAATATAGATCAATGGAACAGAATAGAAAGCCCAGAGATAAATCCACAAACCTATGGACACCTTATCTTTGACAAAGGAGGCAAGGATATACAATGGAAAAAAGACAACCTCTTTAACAAGTGGTGCTGGGAAAACTGGTCAACCACTTGTAAAAGAATGAAACTAGAACACTTTCTAACACCATACACAAAAATAAACTCAAAATGGATTAAAGATCTAAGTGTAAGACCAGAAACTATAAAACTCCTAGAGGAGAACATAGGCAAAACACTCTCCGACATAAATCACAGCAAGATCCTCTATGACCCACCTCCCAGAATATTGGAAATAAAAGCAAAACTAAACAAATGGGACCTAATGAAACTTAAAAGCTTTTGCACTACAAAGGAAACTATAAGTAAGGTGAAAAGACAGCCCTCAGATTGGGAGAAAATAATAGCAAATGAAGAAACAGACAAAGGATTAATCTCAAAAATATACAAGCAACTCCTGCAGCTCAATTCCAGAAAAATAAATGACCCAATCAAAAAATGGGCCAAAGAACTAAACAGACATTTCTCCAAAGAAGACATACAGATGGCTAACAAACACATGAAAAGATGCTCAACATCACTCATTATTAGAGAAATGCAAATCAAAACCACAATGAGGTACCATTACATGCCAGTCAGGATGGCTGCTATCCAAAAGTCTACAAGCAATAAATGCTGGAGAGGGTGTGGAGAAAAGGGAACCCTCTTACACTGTTGGTGGGAATGCAAACTAGTACAGCCACTATGGAAAACAGTGTGGAGATTCCTTAAAAAACTGGAAATAGAACTGCCATATGACCCAGCAATCCCACTTCTGGGCATACACACTGAGGAAACCAGATCTGAAAGAGACACGTGCACCCCAATGTTCATCGCAGCACTGTTTATAATAGCCAGGACATGGAAGCAACCTAGATGCCCATCAGCAGATGAATGGATAAGGAAGCTGTGGTACATATACACCATGGAATATTACTCAGCCATGAAAAAGAATTCATTTGAACCAGTCCTAATGAGATGGATGAAGCTGGAGCCCCTTATACAGAGTGAAGTAAGCCAGAAAGATAAAGAACATTACAGCATACTGACACATGTATATGGAATTTAGAAAGGTGATAACGATAACCTTATATGCAGATCAGAAAAAGAGACACAGAAATACAGAACAGACTTTTGAACTTTGTGGGAGAATGTGAGGGTGGGATATTTCAAAAGAACAGCATGTATACTATCTATGGTGAAACAGATCACCAGCCCAGGTGGGATGCACGAGACAAGTGCTCCGCCCTGGTGCACTGGGAAGACACAGAGGAATCGGGTGGAGAGGGAGGTGGGAGGGGGGATCGGGATTAGGAATACATGTAAATCCATGGCTGATTCATATCAATGTATGACAAAACCCACTGGAAAAAAATAATAATAATAATTAAAAAAAAGAAAAATAAAATAAAATAAAAGTTTATGAATACTGATCTAGTATAAAAAGCATTTTGTTTAGAATCAGACCAATCTAAGATCAAACCCCAGCTCTGGCAGCCACTAGCACTGCAGTCTTTTATTTTTAAGTTTTTTTCTTCTTTTTTTTTTTTTACTGAAGAATAATTGCTTTATAGAATTTTGCTGTTTTCTGTCAAACCTCAACATGAATCAGCCATAGGTACACATATATCCCCTCCTTTTTGAGCCTCCCTCCCATCACCCTCCCCATCCCACTCCTCTAGGTTGATACAGAACCCCTGTTTGAGTCTCCTGAGCCATACAGCCAATTCCTTTTGGCTACCTATTTTACACACGGCAATGTAAGTTTCCATGTTACTCTTTCCATCCATCTCACCCTCTCCTCCCCTCTCCCCATGTCTGTAAGTCTATTCTCTATGTCTGCTTCTCCATTGTTGCCCTGTAAATAAATTCTTCAGTACTGTTTTTCTAGATTCCATATGTGTGAGTTAGAATACGACATTTGTCTTTCTCTTTTTGACTTACTTCACTCTATATAATAGGTTCTAGGTTCACCCACCTCATTACAACTGACAAATGTGTTCCTTTTCATGGCTGAGTAATATTCCATTCTGCATATGTACCACACTTTCTTATCCTTCAGTTGTCAATGGACATCTAGGTTGCTTCCATGTTCCAGCTATTGTAAAAAGTGCTGCAATGAACAATGGGATACATGTGTCTTTTTCAATTTTGGTTTCCTCAGGGTATATGACTAGGAGTGGGATTGCTGTGTCATATGGTGGTTTAATTCCTAGTTTTTTAAGGAATCTCCATACCATCTTCCATAGTGGCTGTACCAAGTTACATTCCCACCAACAGTGCAAGAGTGTTCCCTTTTCTCCACACACGCCCCCCCCACCCCCCCAGCATTTATTGTTTGTAGACTTTTTGATGATGGCCATTCTTACTGGTGTGAGGTGATATCTCATTGTGGTTTTGATTTGCATTTCTCCAATAACGAGTGATGTTGAGCATCTCTTCATGTGTTGGTTAACGATCTGTATGTCTTCTTTGGAGATATGTCTGTTTAGGTCTTTTTCCCACTTTTTGATTGGGTTGTTTGTTTTCCTGGCATTGAGTTGCATGAGCTGCTTGTACATTTTGGAAATTAGTCCTTTGTCAGTTGTTTCATTTGCTATTATTTTCTCCCATTCTGAGGTCTGTCTTTTCACCTTGCTTATAGTTTCCTTTGCTGTGCAAAAGCTTTTAAGTTTAATCAGGTCCCACTTGTTTACTTTTGTTTTTATTTCCATTACTCTAGGATTTGGGTCATAGAGGATCATGCTTTGATTTATGTCATCGAGCATTCTGCCCATGTTTTCTTCTAAGAGTTGTATAGTTTCTGATCGTATATTTAGATCTTTAATCCATTTTGAGTTTATCTTTGTGTATGGTGTTAAGAAGTGCTCTAATTTCATTCTTTTACATGTAGCTATCCAGTTTTCCCAGAACCATTTATTGAAGAGGCTGTCTTTGCCCCATTGTATATTCTTGCCTCCTTTGTGAAAAATAAGCTACCCATAAGTGCAGGGGTTTATTTCTGGCCTTTCTATCTTTTTCCATTGGTCTATATTTCTGTTTTTGAGCCATTACCATACTGTCTTGATGACTGTAGCTTTGTAGTATAATCTGATGTCAGAAAGGTTGATTTCTCCAGCTCCATTCTTCTTTCACAAGACTGCTTTGGATATTTGGGGACTTTTGTGTTTCCATATGAATTGTGGAATTTTTTGTTCTAGTTCTGTGAAAAATGCCATTGGTAATTTGATAGGAATCACACTGAATCTGTAGATTGAGCTTGGTTCTATAGTCATTTTCACAATATTGATTCTTCCTATCGAGGAACATGGAATATCTCTCCATCTGTTAATGCCGTCTTTGATTTCTTTCATCAATGTCTTATTTTCTGTGTATAGTTCTTTTTTTTGTGTGTGTGTATAGTTCTTTGATCTCCATAGGTAAGTTTATTCCTAGATATTTAATTCTTTTTGTTGCAATGGTGAATGGGACTGATTCCATAATTTCTCTGATTTTTCATTGTTAGTATATAGAAATGCAAGTGATTTCTGTGTATTGATTTTGTATTCTGCAACTTTGCCAAATTCACTGATTAGCCAAGTAATTTTCTAATACTATCTTTAGGGTTTTCTAAGTACAACATCATGTCATCTGCAAACAGAGATAGCTTTACTTCTTCTTATCTGATCTGGATTCCTTTTATTTCTTTTTCTTCTCTGATTGCTATAGCTAGGACTTCTGAAACTATGCTGAATAATAGTGGTGAAAGTGGACACCCTTGTCTTGTTCCTGATCTTAGGGGGGATGCTTTCAGTTTTTCACCATTGAGAATAATGTTTGCTGTAGGCTTATCATATATGGCCTTTACTATGTTGAGGTAGGTTCCTTCTATGCCCATTTCTTGAACAGTTTTAATCATAAATGGGTGCTGAATTTTGTCAAGCACTTTTTCTGCATCTATTGAGATGATCATATGGTTTATATCTTTCAATCTGTTAGTATGGTATATCACAATGATTGATTTGTGTATATTGAAGAATCCTTGCATCCCTGGAATAAACCCAACTTTATCATGGTGTATGAGCTTTTTGATGTGTTGCTGAATTCTGTTTGCTAAAACTTTCTTGAGGATTTTTGCATCTATGTTCATCAGTGACATTGGCCTGTTTGTATCAGGGTGATGGTGGCCTCATAGAATTAGTTTGGACGTGTTCCTTCCTCCACAAAATTTTTGAAAGAGCTTTAGAAGGATATGTATTAGCTCTTCTATAAATGTTTGACAGAATTCTCTTGTGAAGCCATCTTGTGCTGGGCTTTTGTTTTTTGGGAGATTTTTTTTAATCACAGCTTCAATTTCAGTGCTTGTAATGGGGTTGTTCATAATTTCTATTTCTTCCTGTTTCTGTCTTGGAAGGTTGAACTTATCTAACAATCTGTCCATCTCTTCCAGGTTATCCATTTTACTGCTATATAGTTTTTCATAATAACCCCATATAATCATTTGTATTTCTGCATTTTCTGTTGTAACCTCTCTTTTTTCATTTCTAATTTTGTAGATTTGGTGCTTCTCTCTTTTGTTCTTGATGAGTCTGGCTAAAGGTTTGTCAATTTTATTTATCTTCTCAAAGAAACAGCATTTAGTTTTATTAATCTTTACTGCTGTTTATTTTTCATTTATTTCTGCTTGGATCTTAATGATTTCTTTCCTTTTACTAATTTTGCAGCTTTTTGTTCTTCTTTGTCCAGTTGTTTTAGGTGTAAAGTTAGGTTGTCTATTCGATGTTTTTCTGGTTTCTTGGGGTAGGATTGATTTGCTATAATCTTCCCTCTTAGAACTGCTTTTGCTGCATCCCATAGGTTTTGAGTTGTCATATTTTCATTGTCATTTCTTTCTAGAAATCTTTTGATTTCCCTTTTGATTTCTTCAGTAACCTGTTGGCTATTTAGAAACATGTTGTTTAATCTCCATATTTTTGTGCTTCTTATAGTTTTTTCTTGTAATTGATATCTAGTCTCATAGTGTTGTGGTCAGAGAAGACGCTTGATATGATTTCAATTTTCTTAAATTTACTGAGGTTTGATTTGTGACCCAAGATGTGGTCTACCCTGGAGAATGCTTCATTTCCACTTGAGAAGAAGGTGTATGCTTCTGTATTTGGATGGAATGTCCTGAAGATATCAATGAGATCCATCTCTCTAATGTATCATTTAAGACTTCTGTGTCCTTATTAATTTTCTGCTTTGATGATCTGTCCATTGGTATGACTGCAGTGTTAAAGCCTCCTACTATTTTTGTGTTACTGTCATTTTCTCCTTTTATGTCTGTTAGTGTTTGTCTTAGGTATTGAGGTGCTCCTATGTTGGGTGCATAGACATTTACAATTGTTATGTCTTCCTCTTGGATTGATCCCTTCATCATTATGTAGTGTCCTTCCTTATCTCTTGTAATCTTCTTTATTTTAAGGTCTATTTTGTCTGATATAAGGATTGCTATTTGTTCCAGCTTTCCTTTGCTTCCTATTTGCATAGAATACATTTTTCCATCCTCTCACTTTCAGTCTATATGTGTCCTGAGGTCTGAAGTGGGTTTCTTGTAGATAGCATATATATGGGTCTTGTTTTGCTTTCCATTCAGCCAGTTTGTGTCTTTTGGTTGGAGCATTTAATCCATTTACATCTAAAGTAATTATTAATATATATGTTCCTATTGCCATTTTCTTAATTGTTTGGGGTTGATTTTGTAGATCTTTTTTCTTCTATTTCTTGACTATATAAGTCCATTTAACATTTGTTCTAAAGCTGGTTTGATGGTACTGAATTCTTTTAACTTTTGCTTCTCTGAAAATCTTTTTGCTTCTCCATTAATTTTGAATGAGATCCTTTCTGGGTTCAGTAATCTTGGTTGTAGATTTTTCCCTTTCAGTACTTTAAATATATCTTGCCATTCCCTTCTGGCCTGCAGAGTTTCTGCTGAAAGGTCAGCTGTTGAGTGTATGGGGTTTCCCCTGTATGTTCCTTGTTGCTTCTCTCTTGCTGCTTTTAATATTCTTTCTTTGTGTTTAGTCTTTGTTAGTTTGATTAGCATATCTTGGCATGTTTCTCCTTGGGTTTATCCTGTATGGGACTCTTTGGGCCTCTTGGACTTGATTGATTATTTCCTTTTCTGGATTGGGGAAATGTTCAACTATAATCTCTTCAAAAAATTTTTCAAACCTTTCTTTTTCTTGTCTTCTTCTGTGACACCTATAATTTGAATGTTGGCAAATTTGATATTGTTCCAGAGGTCTCGAACTGTCTTCAGTTCTTGTCATTCTTTTTTACTTTATTCTGCTCTTCAGAAGTTATTTCCACCATCTTATCTTCCAGCTCACTGATTCGTTCTTCTGCTTCATATAGTCTGCTACTGATTCCTTCTAGAGTATTTTTAATTTCAGTAATTGTGTTGTTTGTCTCTATATGTTTATTCTTTAATTCTTCTAGGTCTTTGTTAATTGATTCTTGCATTTTCTCCATTTTGTTTTCAAGGTTGTTGATCATCTTTACTATCATTATTCTGAATTCTTTTTCAGGTAGTTTGCCTATTTCCTCTTCATTTCCTTGGACTGCTGTGTTTCTAATTTGTTCCTTCATTGGTGTAGTATTTCTCTGCCTTTTCATTATTTTTTTTAACTTATTGTGTTTTAGGTCTCCTTTTCCCAGGTTTCAAGGTTGAAATCTGTCTTCCTTTTGGCTTCTGCTCTCCTAAGTTTGGTCCAGTGGTTTGTGTAAGCTTCGTGTAGGGTGAGATTTGTACTGAGTTTTTGTTTGTTTGTTTGTTTTGTTTGTTTGTTTTTCCTCTGATGGGCAAGGTTGAGTGAGGTGGTAATCCAGTGCTGAAGATTGGGTTTGTATTTTTGTTTTGGTTGTTGTTTAGATGAGGCTTCCAGCACAGGGTGCTACTGGTGATTGGGTTATGCCTGGTCTTGTATTCAAGTGGCTTCCGTTGTGTGAGTTCTCTCTATTTGATACTCCCTAGGATTAGTCTGAATTTGTTTTTGCTGACTGTATAGAGCTTCTCCATCTTTGGCTGCAAAGAATATGATCAATCTGATTTTGGTGTTGACCATCTGGTGATGTCACACAATTGCACTCATCTCACACGCTAGTAAAGTAATGCTCAAAATTCTCCAAGCCAGGCTTCAGCAATACGTGAACCGTGAACTTCCAGATGTTCAAGCTGGTTTTAGAAAAGGCAGAGGAGCCAGAGATCAAATTGCCAACATCAGCTTGATCATCAAAAAAGCAAGAGAGTTCCAGAAAAACATCTATTTCTGCTTTATTGACTATGCCAAAGCCTTTGACTGTGTGGATCACAATAAACTGTGGAAAATTCTGAAAGAGATGGGAATGACATACCACCTGACCCACCTCTTGAGAAACCCATATGCAGGTCAGGAAGCAACAGTTAGAACTGGACATGGAACAACAGACTGGTTCCAAATAGGAAAAGGAGTCAAGGCTATATATTGTCACCCTGTTTATCTAACTTATATGCAGAGTACATCATGAGAAACGCTGGGCTGGAAGAAGCACAAGCTGGAATCAAGATTGCTGGGAGAAATATCAATAACCTCAGATATGCAGATGACACAACCCTTATGGCAGAAAGTGAAGAGGAACTAAAAAGCCTCTTGATGAAAGTGAAAGAGGAGAGTGAAAAAGTTGGCTTAAAGCTCAAAATTCAGAAAACTAAGATCATGGGATCTGGTCCCATCACTTCATGGCAAATAGATGGGGAAACACTGGAAACAGTGGCTGACTTTATTTTGGGGAGCTCCAAAATCACTGCGGATGGTGACTGCAGCCATGAAATTAAAAGATGCTTACTCCTTGGAAGGAAAGTTATGACCAACCTAGACAGCATATTAAAAAGCAGAGACATTACTTTGCCAACAAATGTCTGTCTAGTCAAGGCTATGGTTTTTCCAGTGGTCATGTATGAATGTGAGAGTTGGACTGTGAAGAAAGCTGAGTGTCGAAAAATTGATGCTTTTGAACTGTAGTGTTGGAGAAGACTCTTGAGAGTCCCTTGGACTGCAAGGAGATCCAACCAGTTCATCCTAAAGGAGATCAGTCCTGGGTGTTCATTGGAAGGACTGATGCTGAAGCTGAAACTCCAATACTTTAGCCACCTCATGCGAAGAGCTGACTCATTGGAAAAGACCCTGATGCTGGGAGGGATGGGGGGCAGGAGCAGAAGGGGATGACAGAGGATGAGATAGCTGGATGGCATCACCAACTCGATGGACATGAGTTTGAGTAAACTCCAGGAGTTGGTGATGGACAGGGAGGCCTGGCATGCTGCGATTCATGGGGTCGCAAAGAGTCGGACACAACTGAGCGACTGAACTGAACTGACTGAACTGATATATCAGGAATTGGGGATTAAAATATAAACACCACTATGCACAAAATACACAATCAACAAGGACCTACTATAAAGCACAAAGAACTTTACTGAATATCCTGCAATAACTTATAAAGGAAAAGAACCTTGAAAAGAATATATATGTATATATGTATAACTAAATCTCTTTGATGTATACATAAAGCTAACACAACATTGTAAATAAATTATACCTCAATAAAAAAAAAAAAACCACAAAGCTGAGAGACTTACTGAGAACCACACAGTGATACATCAATAATATAGTTTTCAGTCAACTAGTTTAAGCCTTTTTACTCAAATGCCACCATTCTCTTCACTAGACTATGTCCAAATTAGATCAAAAGAGTCCTCTAAATTCTTTCAATGTAATATCACACTGTGGATTGTTGATAGGTATGTAAAGGGGCCCAGTTATTTCATAAATAATGAACAACAAAGTTGAAATGGAAAAGCTGACTAGCCATGGCAGGGAACACTGACTTTAAAGGAAGGGCATTGATTACTGACCTTGGCAATTCCATTTTCCTCTCTCCTTTCATCATTTTGCTCACAACTGCATCCTTTTAGATTTTAAAGTCTATTACGAATTCATGCTGCAAAGAGGTTGTATAATGGCTTAGAAACTATATTAGGTCAGAGAAAAATTATTTTTTCTAATGACCCAAGATAATATGAGGGATAAGTGTGTTAAGCTTTTATCATGAAAACACAGGTCCAGCTGAATTTCCGCTGAAATTGGGGGAAATGCTCACTCTTGTCTTTTTACCCAAGATTGACTATGAGGGCAAAAGAAGACCAAGACTGGCAAACACTACTGTCAGAGAAATTCCAGGGTCTAAGCAGACAGAAAAGTTCCCTGTTAGGAGTACACCAGATCCTTCTCAATGCTCATATCAAAAGGGGGTCATCCCAGTGCACCAGGCCCGAGCACTTGTCTCATACATCCAGCCTGGGCTGGTGATCTGTTTCACCCTAGGTAATAAACATGTTTCGATGCTCTTCTCTCAAAACATCCCACCCTCGCCTTCTCCCACAGAGTCCAAAAGTCTGTTCTGTACATCTGTGTCCCTTTTTCTGTTTTGCATATAGAGTTATCGTTACTATCTTTCTAAATTCCAACTAATAAAAATAAATGGAAAAAAAAGGGGGGGTCAAAGCCAGCACGAGCAACAAACCCATGGCTCCAAGAGCACAAAGTAACTGAAGCAGGGACAGAAGAGCATGGCAAAGATTAGAGGACCATGGAACTTTGACACGCAATGTCACATTTGCACACACCCACTTCATTCATATAATTCAGTTCCTTCAAGAGGAATACAAAGATGAATCAGAAGATGTTTTTCAACTCATACAAATAAAAGGGAAAAAATTAAAACAACCTAACAGTCACAAATAGTGGACTGTTTTCATTACTTCTATCCTCATGACAGGATATTCGGCAACCATTCCCTTGATGTTGACAAAGCAGTCTCAGAATATAGAGAAATGCCTTTGATGTGATGCTCAGTGTTTTTGAAAAGGTGTAAATATTCACACAGTGATATCAACTGCCTTTTTTTAAAAAAGGGGGTAACAGAAAAAAGGCTGGAAGGAAATACACGAAAATATGTGTTATAATTTTAGGTTGGCGGGGTTAGAAGGATATTCTTTCTGATGCACATTTTATCTGTATTTTCTATTATATTCGAAGTAATCATGTTACTTCAGTATCAGTAAAAACACTACATTACACAACTTTTACAGAACTACTAGCATCTATTGCATCTGCTGAGACAGAGCTGAGCCCCTCTCCAAAGCAGACTTCCTATCATCTGGAGCCAAAGAAAGGTGTATGCCAACGGAATCAGATCAATGGAGATCTCCGTAGGTTCACAGGCGATCCCAGACTACCTTAGAGAATTCCTACCCTCCAATGTCATGCCTTTCAGAGAAGGATTTTCCTCTGTTATCCCCTGCATGGGGACTCAATAAAGCCAAACATGCTATACTATTGCATCTTTTGGTTTTATACAACAAAAACTGACCCAGTTAGCAATGATGATGTTGGAGATTTTTAAGAGATCTTGGTACAGATCTTCCCCAGAACGCTGGGTTTTCCCCTATGTAGAAAATCATCCAGCAGTGGTCGTTGTTTCTTTATGTTTTTTGGTTTTCTTTTTTTAATAAAACTAAAGGCAGAGTGGGCTTCCCTTGTGGTGCTAGTGTTAAAGAACCCGCCTGCCGCTACAAGAGATGTAAGAGACCTGGGTTAAATCACTGGTTAGGGAAGATCCCCTGGAGGAGGGCATGACAACACACTCCTTTATTCTTGGTGGAGAATCCCATGGACAGAGGAGCCTGATGGACTACAGTCCATAGGGTCACAAAGAGTTAGACATGACTGAAATGACAACTTGGCACACATGCAAAGGCAGAGGAAATATGTGCTTTAAAAAACAAACCTGAGGTTTCTAGAACATGCACCCTTCCCCATAAACTTAGGGCCTTCCATTCACCTCTGATGTCATCCCTTTCCCATCAGTCCTCACCCTACTCCCCCTCACCTCCTTGATCTTTTAACCCTTTTTCATCCTCTGTGTTACTCGAAATGGTTATTTTGAACAAGTCTTTTAACAGTCCACAAGTTAAGACATTTATTCCAGAGTGTGATTTCTTCACAGATAAAGTTTTGCTGCAAAAACCATAATGCTAATAGAGAAGCAAACAAAAAAGTCATCTAAAATAAGCAGCATACTTAGTGATTTCATTGATTTACATGCGGAAGTAAACTCCTTTCCCTGTCACAGACCAGTAGCAAACATCTGCAGAACAGTATTGGTCCACACACTGCACTTTGAGTTACATTGCTCTACTCCTTCCCACTGGCCTGCAAATTTTATTTCAGTAACAAATTCATGGGATAAAGTGAAACAGGATAACAGATCAAGGAGAGGAGGGAGGGACTAGAGCTTACAGGGGAGAATTGTGTTAGAAAGTGACATATAAGTTGGTAAGAAGCAGCCAGCCAAGCAAAGATCTGGAAAAAGAATTCCCAGGTAAAGAAAATAGTTGATACAAAGATCCTCAGATGGGGAATGCGTGTAACTCTATGGCTGATTCATATCAATGTATGACAAAACCCACTGAAATGTTGTGAAGTAATTAGCCTCCAACTAATAAAAAAAAATTTTTTTTAATTAAAAAAATAAAAAATAAAAAAAAAACAAAGATCCTCAGATGGAAAATGAAAGTTAAATAAAAATATAATTCAAAAATACACATGCACCCCAATGTTCACTGCAGCACTATTTACAATAGCCAAGACATGGAAGTAGCCTAAATGTCCATCAACAGAGGAATGGATAAAGAAGATGCAATATATATATACAATGGAATATTATTCAACCATAAAAAAGAACAAAATAATGTCATTCGCACAGACATGGATGGACCTTGCAGTTATCTTACTTAGAAATAAATCAGACAGAGGAAGACAAATATTATAGGATATCACTCACATGAAATCTAAAGTAAAAAAAAATTATATAAATGAGCTTATTTACAATGCAGACATAGATTTTAAAAACAAACTTACTGAAGTAGAGACATGTGGATAGGATGGATAAACTAGGAAACTGGGATTAATATATACACACTATTATATAAAAAATAGATGATCAACAAGGACTTTGTTGTTGTTGTTCAGTTGATAAGTCATGTCTAGCTCTTTGCAACCCCATAGACTGCAGCATGCCAGACTTCCCTGTCCTTCACTATCTCCTGAAGTTTGCTCAAACTCATGTCCATTGAGTCAGTGATACCATCCAACCATCTTGTCCTCTGTTGCCCTCTTCTCTTGCCCTCAATCTTTCCCAGCATCAGGGTCTTTTCCAATGAGTCAGCTCTTCACATCACGTGGCCAAAGTATTAGAACTTCAGTTTCAGTATCAGTCTTAATGAATATTCAGGATTCATTTCCTTTAGGATTGACTGGTTTGATCTCCTTGCAGTCCAAATGACTCTCTAGAGTCTTCCCCAGCACCACAGTTTAAAAGCATCAATTTTTCAGCACTCAACTTTATTTATGGTCCAACTCTCACATCCATACATGACTACTGGAAAAACCATAGCTTTGACTAGACAGATCTTTGTGGGCAAAGTAATGTCTCTGCTTTTTAATATGCTATCTAGGTTTGTCACAGCTATTCTTCTAAGGAGCAAACATCTTTTAATTTCATGGCTGCAGTCACTGTCCAAGAAAATGAATTCTTTGTTTCCACATTTTCCCCATCTATTTGCCATGAAATAGATCATCCTTACTATATAGCAAAGGGAACTCTAGTCAATATCCTGTAATAACTTATATGAAGAAAAGAATGTTAGAAAGAATGAATATATGTATAACTGAATCACTTGCTCTACACTTGAAACTAATACATTATAAATCAATTACTCTTCAATAAGGGCCTTCCCAGGTGGCGCTAGTAGTAAAAAATCTGCCTGCCAACTCAGGAGACATAAGATACTCGGGTTCAGTTCCTGGATCTGGAAGATTCCCTGGAGAAGGGAACAGCTACCCACTCTAATATTCTTGCCTGGAAAATTCCATGGACAGAGGAGCCTGGTGGGTTACACCCTATGGGGTCACAAACAGTCGGACACGACTGAGCAACTTTGCACACATGCATGCAAACTCCAACAAAATTGTTTTAAGTAAAAATATGTTATAAATTTAAGTGCTAAGTGAATTTTGGAAGTCACCTAAGCAACAGGATCAGTATCCTAAAGAGAGTGTTATAGAACACAAGTTTCACAGGATGTTAAGCAGTACTTCATTCGGTCACGTAAATTTGGGAAAAGTTGAGCTAATTAAGTTTAAATTGTTAAAAAAACAAAAACATTCAGCAAGCTAGTAGGCATTGGAAATCTTCACGTGTTCCTTGGAGCCTAAGTTGAGACACGCATCCAACACCTAATATTTACAAATGAGTATACTGAGGTTCAAAGCTGATGACTTGACCCACATTCAGCGGTGTGCTGGTGAATGTTTAACAATCAACTCTCCTCCTCCCTCCCACCCCCAAAATACACATACTGTGATGGGCATGCGCTAAGGTGGACTTCATGGTTCCCATCTTTGGGTGTCCATGCTTTTGTGTGTACTCATCCCCCTGAATGTAGGTAGAATCTGTGACTGCCAAAGCTGACGAGATGTCACTCTGTGATTAACTTACAGAAGACTCTGTCCTACTAGTAGGCTCTCACTGAAGTCTCTTTACCTTCCCAACTGATTTTTAAAAAGTGGCCATATGGGAGGCCCAGAGGGTTAGGAGCTCAGGGTGGTCTCCAGGAACTGAGAGGAGCCTTTAGCTTCTGACATCCAAAAAGAAGCCAGGGCCTTCAGTCTTACCGCTGCAAGGAAATGAGTTCTGGCTATAATCTAAGAGAGGCTGGAAATAGCTTCCAACCCTGTTGAGCCTTCAGATAAAAACACAACCCAGCTGATAGCTTGACTGCAAACTTGGCAGACCCTGAGCAGACTGGGATAGAACCCAGCTACCCTGTACTGGCCTCCTGACCCACAGAAAGTGTAAGATTATATATACATAAATATATAGTTTAAGCCAATAAGTTTAAAATAATTAATTTTATAGCACTTTATCCCTAATATAGACATATATAGGTACACAATTTTAACATAGTCTTACTGCTATAAAGGATGTGTGCTTAGTCATGTCTGACTGTTTGCGACCCCATGGACTGTAGCCCTCCAGGCTCCTCTTTCCATGGGGATTCTCCAGGCAAGAATACCAGAGTGGGTTGCATTTCCTCCTCCAATAGGCCATTAGGGAAAAGGAACACAGGCAGAATGAAAAGGAGCAAGACTTTCTCCAAAATCATCTGAAATAAGCATCGAGTCCTCTTGGCTCCAGCTTGAGAAGCTTCTGGTGGAAGGGGTGTGAGATTCAGATTTAGCTCTTATCTTCAAGGCCCTCCATGTCTACATCCTGGGGGCTTTTGTCTTCTTTTTTGATTTGGGCTGTGGTTCACTAGTCCTGGTTGGCTTGGGAGGGGCTTCTGCTTCCATGGCTGTTTTCTCTTTCTGGGCAAGTCAGATCTGTGGCAGGAGTTTTCTGCGCTTCTTCCCAGACAGAGTAATGTGGGCACATGCACTGGACGCCTGCTACTTGAGCTGTTGCCGCGTAATCAGTCCTTTGTCTATCACATCTCTGACCACCCGAGGTTTCAGTTGCCACTCCTGGTTCAACACTCGCCATCGCTTGAACAGCTTCTTCAGCTCCGTTCATGGCCAGTTGATCTTTCCACCCGCAGCACCCATAGCGGCACTATGGCTGTGTAGTGTAGGATGTGTAGTACTACAAATAATAAAATACACCACAGTCTTTATTACAAACTCTATATAGCCAGTTGAGTTTCACAGAATACTTTTGTTGATTTTCTCTGAATTCCTGAATCCATAGCCAACCTGTGGTTGCAACTGATGAAGAAGTAAAGTTCCAACACGCATGTTGGTTCATATTCTTATCTAATGAGTAAGATAAAACAACAAAGACATATTTCAAAATTTCGTTCATTTTATGCTGAGAGATGTTTTTCCTGATTTGGAAAATAATTTTTAAAGCCCAGAAGACTATTTCCTCTATTTTTTGTACTATTCACAAGGTAACTACTACAAAAATGAAAAGCTGTTGCATTTGCTCTATTATTAACACTTCCTTCATCACCATGTTTAGTGTAGCTCAGGAATCAATAAACATTCTGTGAACAATCAGACAGGTATTTTAGGATTTGAATGCCATATATATCTGTATCAGATATTCTCCTCTGTGTGTGGTGTGGTTTTTTGTTGTTGTTGTTGTTTCTTTTTTTAGTTTGTTGTTATGGCCTCATAAAACTGTAAAAAGCATGCCTAGCTCTCTAGCTATGTAAAAGCAGTCCTGGGCTGGTTTTGTTTCATGGCTTTGTTCTATGGTTTGTCAAATCCTGATGTACACAATCAATAAAACAATACATCAAATACACTTTGATTTGTATCATTTGCCAATTTCTGTGTTGTAACTACTTACAGCATGGCCAATTTCAAGTTACTGACATGATGGCAGTTCATGTGGAGTCGGGAAGAAATGCACAGTAGCATACCACTTGTCTTAGCCTGCTCAAGCTGTCATAACAAAATGCCATAGACTGGGTGATGTGAACAATAGAAACTTATTTTTTCACATTTTTAGATGCTGAGAAGTCTAAGACCAAGGTGCCAGCTGACTTGGTTTTTTGTGAGAGTTTTTGTGGCTTGCAGGCAGCCAGTCCCCTTCTCTCTGTAACCTCATGGGGCAGAGAGAGAGAGAGAGACTGCTAGGTCTCTGCTGTCTCTTCATTTAAGGACACCAATCTTACCCTATCAGGACCCCACCCTGATGATCTCATTAAACCTTAATCATCTCCTTACCTAACTCCAAATGCAGCCACATTGGGATGCAGGCTTCAGTGTATGAACTTGAGGACACATTTCAGTCCAAAGAACCATTACACAGCAATTCTATCACACAGACAGAAGATCATAGGCAACAATAGCAAAATATATTAAAATAATTAGGAAATGATGAGGTTTCAGTATTCATCACATTTGTTTTAATATAGTTTTCTTAATTGTACATTTGCATCATTTAACATGGGCTATATTAAACTGGCTGTCAAGATGTCTGAAAAGTTCATGACATGTTCTCACAAGCCATTCCAAGCAAATTCCAACCAGTCCCAGCACACCATTGCCAAAGCAAGTGAGTTCCAGAGCTGGTTCCAGAACACATATGTTTGTTTAATCCAGTGTTCTTTCTTTGCCCTTCAGCACGTTGCCAAGACAACCTTGTCAGTACATGTACCACCTAAGTAAGAATGCTGAAGAGACAACATTTAAAATCATAATAGAAGTTTTCTAGATGTAAAAATATAGATTCATATATTAACACATCCCAATCAGGATTAAAAAGAAATTTATGACAAGACAGTTTTCAGTAGGAAAACTAAAAAAAATTAAAAACAAAACTCTTACAATAGAAAAAAGGAAAAGAGTACCTACAATGGAAGGGCTGTTAAAAGGAGCATAGAATCTCACAACAGCAAGAGAAGTCAGAGCATGAAATGTTACATTTAAAGGTTTGAGGGAAGATCACTGTCAACAGGAATTACTAGCTAAAATACACTATTATATTCTCAAAAAAAAAAAAAAAAAGGAAATGCAATCAAACTATTGTGCCAAATAGGTTTTTTTTTTTTTTTTTAATTTTCTCAAGCTTTAAAAGGTATGGAGACTAACAGATTTTAATTCCACATCCTATAAATCCCTGACTTACTCATTATGCACACAATCCCTGTACTAACTGACTCTTTGCTTTCTTGCCTATCCAGAATATTCTTGACAATATTTTGATTAAGTATTAAAGAAATATTATGGGACTTCCCTGGTGGTTCAGTGGTTAAGCATCCCCTGCCAGTGCAGGGGACACAAGTTTGATTCCTGGTCCAGGAAGACAGAGCCCACATGCCTCAGGGAAGCTAAGTCCACACGTGACGACTATTGAAGTCCGTGCCTCAAGCAGTGCTCCACAGTAAGAGAAGCCAGCTGAATGAGAAGCCCCCATATTGCAACCAGAGATTTGTTGTTGTTCAGTCGCTAAGTCATGTCTGACTCTGCGACCCCATGAACTGCACCATGCCAGGCTTCCTGTCTTTCTCTGTCTCCCAGAATTTGCTCAAACACATGTCCATTGAGTCAGTGATGCCATCCAATCATCTCATCCTCTGTTGCCCCCTTCTTCTCTTGCCTTCAGTCTTTCCCAGCATGAGGGGCTTTTCCAATGAATAGTGCCAGCTACTAGAGAAAGCCCACACATAGCAACGAAGACCCAGCGCAACCAAAAATGAAGAAATAAATAAAGGTATTATAAACCAATATTTTCCCAAATACCTATGTATTGCAGTCAATAGAGGACACATTATAAAACAATTGGGAGCTTCTCTTGTGGCTCAGATGCTAAGGAATCTGCCTGCAATGCAGGAGGTTCCATCCTTGGATCAGGAAGAACCCCTGGAGAAGGCATTGCAACCCACTCCAGTATTCTTCCCTGGAGAATTACACGGACAGAGGAGCCTGATGGACTACAGTCCATTGAATCGCAGAGAATCAGACACGACTGAGTGACTAACACACACTATAAAACAATACACCCAATAAATGTTGTATATCAGAATTTGGGAGCAATGGACCCCAAGAAACTCTATTTTTTTAAAATGCTGATGGTGACTCCAATATAACTAGGCCAGTATCTGCTGTCAGACAATATTTTGAGAACTCTTAGTATAAATGAAAAAAAATTACTTTAAAGATCACGCAGTTCAGCAAGCTCAATATTTCATATTCCTTTTCTGGGGGTCCTTTTCAATCTTATCTCTATCAAACTTTATACTAATATTTTGTTTCAGTCCTGTGGACAGTATGAACAAAATGTAATTTCACTAGTTTTCTCATAAAACTTAATAAGGCATTCCCACCAACAGTGTAAGAGGGTTCCCTTTTCTCCACACCCTCTCCAGCATTTATTGCTTGTAGACTTTTGGATAGCAGCCATCCTGACTGGCATGTAATGGTACCTCATTGTGGTTTTGATTTGCATTTCTCTAATAATGAGTGATGTTGAGCATCTTTTCATGTGTTTGTTAGCCATCTGTATGTCTTCTTTGGAGAAATGTCTGTTTAGTTCTTTGGCCCATTTTTTGATTGGGTCATTTATTTTTCTGGAATTGAGCTGCAGGAGTTGCTTGTATATTTTTGAGATTAATCCTTTGTCTGTTTCTTCATTTGCTATTATTTTCTCCCAATCTGAGGGCTGTCTTTTCACCTTACTTATAGTTTCCTTTGTAGTGCAAAAGCTTTTAAGTTTCATTAGGTCCCATTTGTTTAGTTTTGCTTTTATTTCCAATATTCTGGGAGGTGGGTCATAGAGGATCTTGCTGTGATTTATGTCGGAGAGTGTTTTGCCTATGTTCTCCTCTAGGAGTTTTATAGTTTCTGGTCTTACACTTAGATCTTTAATCCATTTTGAGTTTATTTTTGTGTATGGTGTTAGAAAGTGTTCTAGTTTCATTCTTTTACAAGTGGTTGACCAGCTTTCCTAGCACCACTTGTTAAAGAGGTTGTCTTTTTTCCACTGTATATCCTTGCCTCCTTTGTCAAAGATATGGTTTCCATAGGTTCGTGGATTTATCTCTGGGCTTTCTATTCTGTTCCATTGATCTATATTTCTGTCTTTGTGCCACACTGTTGGTGGGAATGCAAACTAGTACAGCCGCTTTGGAAAACAGTGTGGAGATTTCTTAAAAAACTGGAAATAGAACTGCCATATGACCCAGCAATCCCACTTCTGGGCATACACACTGAGGAAACCAGATCTGAAAGAGACACGTGCACCCCAATGTTCATCGCAGCACTGTTTATAATAGCCAGGACATGGAAGCAACCTAGATGCCCATCAGCAGATGAATGGATAAGGGAGCTGTGGTACATATACACCATGGAATATTACTCAGCCATTAAAAAGAATTCATTTGAACCAGTCCTAATGAGATGGATGAAGCTGGAGCCCCTTATACAGAGTGAAGTAAGCCAGAAAGATAAAGAACATTACAGCATACTGACACATATATATGGAATTTAGAAAGGTGATAACGATAACCCTATATGCAAAACAGAAAAAGAGACACAGAAATACAGAACAGACTTTTGAACTCTGTGGGAGAATGTGAGGGTGGGATATTTCAAAAGAACAGCCTGTATACTATCTATGGTGAAACAGATCACCAGCCCAGGTGGGATGCATGAGACAAGTGCTCAGGCCTGGTGCACTGGGAAGACCCAGAGGAATCGGGTGGAGAGGGAGGTGGGAGCGGGGATTGGGATGGGAAATACGTGTAAATCCATGGCTGATTCATATCAATGTATGACAAAACCCCCCAAAAAAAAAAAAAAACTTAATAAGGCAAAACTGTAAGCATATGCTATTCCTCCAAACTGTTTCCAACCTTTCCTTTCTGTTTCCTTTGCAAATTCTTGAATTTTTTTATCTCCTTTATCAAATTTGCTTTGATAAGGATTAGATAAACTTATTCACACTAACACAGATGTGACTAAAATGGGGCTACCTCAATTTCACTCTCTCAAATATGAAACTCCATCTCATCAACAAATCCTATCAACATCATGACGTGTCTATCCAAGAAGCCAACCGCTTCTTGTGACTTTTTGCAGTAGAACTCTAATGAGGCCACCAGCCTCTTGTGCATAACTTTTATAATAACATCATAATGGATTTTCTTGGTTACCCCTTTGCCTGCCGTCACTCTCTTCTCAATATACACCTCAGAATGACATTTGGAAGCTATAAATGAATGTGCCATTCTTCTACTGGAAACTCTTCAAAGACTTCCTATTTTAGTAAGAATGAAATCCAAAGTCCTTACGTACAGTAGTCTACAGGACCCTGCACGATCACCTCTCTGCTCACCTCCTACCCCATCCCCTCTGCCACGTGCTTCATCTATTACTACAGAAAACACCTTTCCTGACCAACCCATGTAAAATAGCACACACACGCTCTATCTCCCCACCATTTCTTCCCACTCTTCTACATTTCTTTTTCAGAGCACTTGTTAGTTCACACACTGTACCTATTATTGTCAGTCTCCTCCACTAGAAAGTAAGCACCAGGAGAGCAGCAATTTGTATTCCTTGGTTTTGTTCCCTACAGCTTCCCAGTACCTGCCAGAGTGTCTAGCATGTGCAGTAGTCATTAAATAATTGTTGAATATAAATGACTGAACAAGAGGCAGTTTTTGTCACCTTTTGACAGGCATTTCTCTCCACCAACTGCCTACTTGTTCTCCATCGACCCCAGATGGCCACCCTTCAGCACACTGGATTCCTCTCAATCACGACTGGCTTCATAATTCGTGGGGCCCAGTGCAAAATGAAAACACGGAGCCCCATGTTCAAAATTACTATTAAGAATTTCAAGATGGCAAGAGCAGAGCAGTAAACCAAAGGTGAAGGCTTACTAAAGGCAGGATGCCGTGTCTGCTCACCCATGAAGCCAGCCTCCTTTCAGTTCCCTGTATCTACCACACTTGCCCTTCTCCTGGCCCTACAGGCTGCCTGACCCACCTTCCCCCTCTCCCTAATGTAGAGGTCCCAGCCTGTCCCTCCTGAGTTATATTAGACCCTCTTGCATTTCCATCGTGTATTACCTCTTTCACAACACCGTCACATTGTTGACATACTGTGTTGATTTTGGTCTTCTCTGCTAGGCAGGTAAAGTAGCTCCTAATGTATTATTTAACTGCATTCCTACCACAGGACCTAGAACCCAGTAGGTACCAATAATTCCTTGTTAAATTGACTAAAATGAGAAACAACTTGCTAGTTGTGGAATTTTAGATACTAGAAAGTGAGGTTTGCAAAGTATCTTGATCATCAGGGAATTCCCAGGCCATGTTAAAATTAGCTATGGTTGGAAGAGACTGAGACTCAAGAAGTCTATTGGGCATTTCTGCCTCAGGTCTAGGAAGGTGTGGACACAGGACAGAGTAGGTCATCAAAACTAATACAGCTTGGGCAACCTTGGCAGTGACGCATGTAACAAGAAGAGTATCCGTAAGTCATGTTGAACCTGGGACTATTCTGGTGGCATTTTGATTAACACACAGATGGAAGCCATAACAGGCAGCAGGAGCTCCTTGGCAGTGATGGTGTCATGATTTAGTAAAGAGTGCCAAGGGGAAAGGCCCGCATAAAATTAACACAGGTGCCCCAACCAAAGCCCAATGCATTGGGGTACCAAGGATGGTTTGAATTACAGACAAGAAACAAAGGTGAACTCCAGCCCTGGGAATTAGAGAAATTCTTTGGCACTTAGAGAGTAACTACAGCACTGAGAAAATAGGTGAAAACTAGGTATTCCATTTCAGAAACCTGATGCTAGAACATCAAGATCAATTCCAGATCCCAACCACCGGCTGGTGTACACATGTTGGCTCTGGGATTGAATGGGGCTGGGGCTATAGACTAAGGTCTTCAGGGTCCTCACCAATACAAGCATGCAGAAGGCAGAGCTAAAGCAAGTGGGTCTTCCAGGCTTCCACCCAGGTGAGTCCCAGAAAATTCATCTCATCAAGTAGATTTCAATCATTTTAAGTTTCCAACACTGCAATGTAACAGACACTTACTTAACTATCTCAGTACTCATTCCCAATTCCTCCCTTGCCTATCTTCTACTAAAGAGTTTGAAAAAGGTGAAACAATCACTTTTCCAACATCCACTGCAGCCAGGGGTGGCCGTGTGATACAATAATTCCCAGTGACACAGAAGAGATTGACTCCGTGAAGGCTTCAGGAAAAGTATTTTCTATCCCCATAAAAGGCACAGACCTAGTTGCCACTTTTGCCTTCCTTCTACTTTGAACAAGAATGTGATGTCTGGAGCATGGAAGTCATCTTGCAACCATGAGGTGAGCCTGAAGATTAAAACAAAACATACTAAGGATGCAAGGAAAGAAAATAAGAGAGCCTAGATCCCTGACAGCATCATTGAACCAGCATGCTGACATCCTGCTATGTGAGAAAGAAAATTTAAAACACCTTATTACAACAAAAAGAACACCTATGTAGCTCACCAGGTTCCTCTGTCCATGGAATTCTCCAGGCAAGAATACTTGAGTGGGTAGCCAGCCATTCCCTTCTCCAGGGTACCAGCTCAACCCAGGGATCAAATTTGGGTCTCCTGCATTGTAGGCAGATTCTTCACCATGTGAACCACCAGGGAAGCCCAAAAACGTTCACTTACCCCATCAGTTCTGCAGTTACAGAAATCAATATATGCAACATTAGAGTATTTCTAACAAGACACACAATGGGTAAGAGTCAGGCGCTGGAGTCTGAGTTCAAACTGAGTCTCTCTGCGTCTTAGTATGTGATCTTGAGCGAGTTTCTCCATCCCTCTCAACCCCTAGGGCTTTTTACCTAGGTTCTCAATGGAAAATAGAAATTATAGTGGAACATACATTATATAGTGGGTGAAGGGTTAAAAAGAAAAACTAATAAGCTTTTAGAACAGTACCTAGAATATGTTACATGTTCAGTGTATACTGGTAATTACAACAATAGTGCTGAGAGAATAAAATTAAGATTCATGAAAAGAGACATCACCGCTAGCCCTTCCCTGTTTTTATTAGCCACAGAGTAGTCCTACATTCTTTCTAATACAAACTACCCACAGCCTTCTCTTTTTGTATTACATAAATTGTTTTTTCTGTGTTAGCATCTAATTCATATATGCATTTCAAAATGGAGAGGGATGGAACATACATTGACTACTTAACACCAAGAGACTCTTCAAACCAAGATCATCTTTCCCAAAACAATCAAAACAAAAGTGTCTACAACCTATTGCCTTGATGATTAACCTCATTATTATCTTCCAGATTTCTTGGACAGTTGTAATAAGATAATGTAACCCTCACAGCATGAATTTGTGGCTCACAAATTGATAATCCTATGAGCCCTGATGCAGCTGGCAGAATAGCATGCTTGCAGCTTGCTCAAAATCAAGGTACGTTAAACCCTAACTATAAGCAAGTTAACAGTATTCAGTTGCCAAAACAAAATATCATGTTTCATCTATTTTATTCATGAACTTAATGGCCCTTTAAAAAGACCTAGTTCCTTTTTATTCTGTTATTTAACTACCAACAAATATCACTCCCCACACCAAGCATGAAAGGCTTCCAGTGTCTATCTTCCACTACAAAAAATTAGTCAGAGCAACTGGAGACACTTCCATTTTCAGCAGTAAGGAACAGTAAATGTCCTGATAACTGCCTATTTCATAACAATGAGTAATGTCAGATAAGATATAACAAACCCATTTCATCAAATAAATATCTGAGCTTGCAAGGACAGAACAAAATTTGCAGGCAGCAAAAGGAAGAGGGAACTAAAAACCATAGATATGAAAGACTGATGACCACATAACCATCAGGTTTTACTGTTCAGGCAAGAAGAATTAAGATTTTCACAAGATTAGAAACAAAATCCTTAAATAAAGCTTGCACTCTTAAAGAATCATACATGAATTGGGGAAAGTATGGGCTGAAAATTAATCTGCCCACCAGAAAAGGAAGACAGATCAGGAATGCACCTCTCTTGTATGTATAAAAATATACTCTGAATTTGTTTAACCACAGGCCTATACTGACAGTTACAGATCAAATCTATTCATCTTTGTAGCATGGGATAGATGTTATAGGCTAAACAGTAACAAAAAGTGGCCTCAACTAAGTAGTTTCAAAGCGTTACCTAGAAGAAGCAAAAAGTCCTGTGCTATCCAGTAAGGATACCACTAGCCATAAGTGACTAAATCAGATTTTTCTATTAAAATTTAATTTAAAGTTCAGGTTTTCAAATTAGCCACATTTCAAATCCTCAACAGCCACATGGGACTAGTGGCTACCCTACTGTACAGCAGACATAGAAATTATTTCCATCATTGCAGAAATTCCTGTTGAAAAGTGCTGGTCTAAACAAGCATACTTTTAAGCCAGGCTTCGTAAGATTCGCATAGCTAACTAGTACTGAAAACGAGTTCACAATCCACAATTACAAAGGGGAAAAAAAAAAAAAAGAGGAGGAGGGGGGAGGAAAAAAAAAAAACAAGGAAGCAAGAAACTGTGAGAGTAAGCAGAAATATAACACTGGAATAAGTCTAATAACAGCTTTGGATTATAGAATTTTCCAATGTATATGACAAAATACATAAATTTTAAATGCTTTTTTAACATTGAAAAAGAACTCAAAAATATAACAAATTAAAAAGATGCTATCAAAAGGGGTCAGGGAGATTTTAAAAAGAATTAAAATAGCTTCTGAAAATATATATGTATACATATATATATATATATGATATATGTGTATGATCACTGAAATTATAAACTCAGTGACTAAAGAAAGAATCCGTTCACAGGCAGATATCCTTTGGGGTGGGAGGACTAAGTACAGAACACTAGACCACCAGAGAATTCCTGGCCCCGGGAAATATTAACAGGTATAACCAACCACCAAGAATGCAACACAGCACTTTTCACAGAAAGTACAGAAATAGGGTAAAGAGACATGAAAGGCAGACTGAGAAAATATAAGCAGAGTTGTAAGAGAGAGAAGTGAGAAAGAGTGAGAAAGAGGCAATATTTAAAGAGAAAAGCTGAATATTTTCCAAATTTTATGATACCAATTCTCAAATTTATTGTATTAATTACACTATTATAATTAATTATATTGTAAATTAATACAATTTAATTGATACCATACAATTAAGACAATTTATTTATAATTATAAAAAGAAATGGATCAATCCTTATAAAACTTCAGATAACCAAAGGAAACAACAAGATTACACAGAGCAGTCAGACTGACAAGCATCACCCACAAGAGAACCCTGACAACCACAGCAGCAGACCTGGCCACATCAACAAAGACGAAGCTGGCAAACTGGAATAATAACTTTAAAATACAGAGAGAAAATAACTGACAACTTAGAATTACACACAGAGGTGATTATTCAAGAATAAGATTGAAATAGTCATTTTCAAACAAAGAAAGACGAATATGTTTACCACTAATAGCTCTCACTGAGGAAATTTCTCATGGATACCCTCTGACAAAAGAAAAGTAAGCCAGAACAAAAGACGGGCAGGAAGGAAAGAATGGTGAACAAAGATCTTGTGGATAAATCACATCAACAATAGCTAGGCAATATAATTAGCTAGGATAATAACCAAACAAAGTAGAACTAAAATTCTGAAAAAAAGTAACATGAAAGAGATCGTTGGACTTCAAGGATTCTAAGTATGGTCTATTCAGAAGAAGGACAAAAATAATAATGTTAGATTTTGGGATACTCAGTTTGGATGTTAAAACTTTAAGGATAACAACCAGAAATAGAGAAATAGAGGGGACAATGTCAAAGTCAGTGAAGTAAAAAACACATACTAGGAGTGATAAAAACCTAATTCTGAAGAGTAACTTTTCTAGGGGGAGGGAGAGGCCATGTCATTGGAGTGGTACAATGCCTCAATTAAATAAGAGTTGTATTTCCTAAAATGGATGTTGGTTGCATGCTTACTTCTTTTAATTTCGTGTCTTTTCGTTTGTCTAAAACACTAAATTAAAAAAATATGCCTCAATTAAAAAATAGCTGCTGTACAAAGAAATATTAATAAAAACCTCACAAGAAGAAAGTTCTTTAAAGTTTACGAAGTAATGCTATTCTCTCTGCCTCATCTGATCTTCACAACAACCAGAAAAGGGAAAGTAGGACAAGTTTCACATTCTGCATTTTGCAAGTAAAGGGAAGCGAAAGTCGCTCAGTTGTGTCTGACTCTTCGCACAGTCCATGGAATTCTCTGGGCCAGAATAGGAGTGGGTAGCCTTTCCCTTCTCCAGAGGATCTTTCCAACCCAGGGATTGAACCCAGGTCCTCTGCATTGCAGGCAGAATCTTTTCCAGCTGAGCCACAAAGGAAGCCTCCATTTTGCAAACAAGAAAACAAAAATGACCAGAGTAGTGTATCCTTTTCCCAATGTCACACACCCAAAAAGTGGCAGAACTTGTCCTCAAACTCATGATTTTCAACTGTAATTCAGTGTCTACCCAGAACACAACGCTACCTGGCACCTGTCAAAAAATTTAAAGAATATTTTATAGAATTAGCAAGTTCCACAGAAATTGTGTTTTACATGAAAAAAAAATTCTGACTATTAACATAAGAATATATTCAAAGGGAATTTAAACAAGTCTTATGTACAAGGATCTTCACTGAAGCATTATTTATAGAAGTGAAAATTGAAAATGACCTAAATATCTTACAATATAGAAGTGCAGAGAATGGTATATCTGTGTAATGCAATGCTGCACAGTCATTATAGATTATTTTCTAAAAAGAATATTTATATCTTAGGAAAATGCTAATAATATTAAGGGGAAATATGGTATTAAAACTATAATATCCATTTTATTCAACTATAGATGTTGATATAAAAACTGGCAATAATGATATATTCTGCATATTGAAAGCCTAGACATAAATGTACCAAAACATTAACAGTAATTATATCTATGGTGGAGGGGGGCTGAAATCATCAATGATTTTTATCTTCATTCTCTAAATTGAACACATTTGCCACTCAAACTGAGCAAAATAAAATTGACAAATAAATTTTAGAACTCCCTATTTACAAAAGCATCAGCAACATTAAATATCTTATTGCCCACCCCCACCACCCAGAGTTAAACAGTGAAAAGTTAACATGCTAAGAGGAACAGAAACTCAAAGAAAATAAAACAGATCAAAGATGATGATAAAGCATTTCTGAAATTGAATCATATGAGGTCAGAGCCTGGTTCTCATTATCACTGGGTCCTAAACAAATAGGTTAACTAGCCTCAGATATGTAACTGAAAACCAATCACAGAAGACCCCAATCCCCCAAGTTTCTGGTTAACAACACTATTAGCTGAATTATCAAAAAGACTGCCTTCGCAAAATGCACTCCAGGGAAGTCACTTCCTCTCTAACAGGTGTCTGTGCCACTGAAAGATCAAATGGTATCTCATAAAGGGCAAACCACCCAACCACAGAGGTACATCATATCTTCTAATTGTGAGAGGGCTGTAACCCAAACTAGGACAAATTAGGGACCCTTCCTAACCATCTACAGTTCCTAAATCCAGGCATGCATAACAGTTTTCTTATAGAATATGCCTGTTCGACAGAGTCTCTTCTGCTGACTCCTAAAAAATATGTAATATAATTTTAAAGTTCAATTCACAAGCCAACATCCAATACTACAGGCTGTCAGTTCCCCAAACGTGTGTGTACCCATCATCTAATATATCGTGACGAGCTTCTGATCACTCCATTTAGTTCTGTACTGGCAATCTCTCAAATACCTATTCAGCAGGTCACTAGAGGTCTTGCTGAGGATGGAGAAATTTTAAGATCTTCAATCCTGTTTTCAGGTATAATGTCCCTGCCATCAAAATAAAATGGTTAACGGTTTTTCCACTCTTTTTCTGTTAGAGAAGTGGTGAATGGAGAGAGGAATGAAAGCTGGAAGCTAACATGTTAGGTGATTCCTCCCTTTATTTAAATCAAACGTCCTTCCCATATCCTTTATTCAAGGCCTCTCCTGTTCCCCTCTTCCTCGCCTGCTTCCCTTTGGCACTGCAAGGCTGAATCGAAGATTCATGATTCAGGGGGAAAAAAAAAAATAAGTTTGGAACTCAGAAAAATCAGATGAATCTAGGTGAAGTCATTAGAGTGGATTTTCCAGAGACAACCCTGGAAGGTCAGGCTCTTGCCCGGGGACTCAGATCTCATTTAAGTTTTCCTGGTGCCTTTGGGGAGTCACAATGATGGTGGTGGTGATAATGATGATGAGGGAGAGGAGGAAGATGTAGAGAGAGAATTGATATGAGCTGGGAAAGTCAGCAAAGATTAACCTCTGAAACAAAACACATTTGTTAAACAAATGCCAAAGGGATAAAAATACAACTGTGTCAAAGGAAGACACTAAGACCCAACTATGATATGAAGTTTAAATTAAGCTTAACTTTGGCATTTACTGAAGACAAAACCCCTGTCTCTACCACCTTCAGTGAATGTCAGAGAGGTACAATGCAACAAGCACATACCTGACATCCAAATAAGATGTTTATGGGGAAGCAAATGGTTCTGTACTTCAGTGCTCCGTTTCTGAAACATTAAAGTCAATACTTACAAATATACACATGATCAGAGGATGAGAAAGAAACATTAGCTGACTCAGGTGATTCTAACTTAACCTGTGTTGCACTAACCCAGGGAGGGAATCTATTTTCTATCAGCTTCCAAGAACTCGTAAGAGGTAGGGAGCAGAGTTGGGGTCGGGGGAGGCAAAATGTTCAGGGCAACATATTAAAGATAACAACTTGAGAGCTTTTTAATTTACGAAAGGGCAACTGTACAACTAATTTGTTTTTAAAATAAATCACTGGAACACACAATTCCTCAATAAACATTGCAGACAACACAAAATATATACCATTTCATGCTCTGGCCAAAGAGAGCAATAAGAAAAGTGGAGGAGGGGAAAGTGGAGAAAACTATAAATTAAAGAAGAAGGAAAAAGGAAGAAAGGTAGAGTGTGTGGATAAAAAAGAGAGGGAAGAAGAAAGGATTGTAGAGAGAGAAAAGAAGATCAGAATAGAATCAGGCGGGAGGCAGACTCCGTTGGTTGTCAGGTAAATATATTAATTAATTAACACTGGTTTTGCCAACCCCAGCTTTTCATCAGTGGACACTCCCTGTTATTACTGCCCTTTGAAATGCTGATTAGGTCTTCAGCATAGAGTCATTCATTTAAAGTCCCTGTGTTCCCCAAAGGTTTTTTTTTTTTGTTTGTTTGGTTTGTTTATTTTTTTCTGTTTGGTTTGCTTTTGTTTCTTTTGGCTCTGAATGGGCCATATTTCCTCTGGCCAAAGTACTCCAGGAAATCTGCAGAAGGAAACGGTTCTCTTAGCACCAAGATCAGAGGTTGCCTAAAGCTGTAGTTCTCAGTCCTGGCCACATGTCAGAATCACAGGGAGAGCCTTAAAAAAAAAAAAAAAAAAATGACTTCCCAAATAAAATACTGATGTCCCTGTCTGCTCTGAGCTAATTAAACCAGAATCTCCAAAGAAAAGCCTCCAACAAGAAAACCTTATGTGCTAGGTGAAAAACATTTTTCTATCCCCTCAAGAATGTATTCGTATCAGGGCTTCTAGAGTGTATATACATACACTCTAGATTTTGTGATTATAAAATTATATTTATATATATAGTGTGTGTGTGTTAGTCACTCAGTCCTGTCCGACTCTTTGTGACCCCATGGACTGTAGCCGCCAGGCTCCTCTGTTCATGGAATGCTCTAGGAAAGAATACTGGAGTAGGTTGCCATTCCCTTCTCCAGGGGATCTCCAGGGGATGACCAGGGCATCAAGCCTGGGTATTCCGCACTGCAGACAGATTCTTTACTATCTGAGCCACCAGGAAACCCAGTTCTGCAAGGAATCAATGAGTTTCTAAGAACCAAGTTCAGAGGCATGTGTTTCTCTCCAGAGATTTATCGACCTGATTTTTCTAACAGGTGTGCAAGAGGAGCCAGCCCCCTGAGAAAGCTAAGCTGCAGCAGGAATTGTGCATTCAAGGACCCCTGAAGCGCAGCTCAGCTTCACCCCCTCTTGTGCAGCACTGCCTGGCCCACATCAGCAGCTCAGCACCTTCTAATGCCTTTTATCTGCTCATCTTTGTCCACGACATGAACTGTTCCAGAGAACGTGCTGTGGTTTCAAGGGCACTAAACTGCATCGTACTAAAAATCCAAACAAACAAACAGTCTTTTCTGAACTGTAAACTGTAAGAAAATTGTACTTGAAACTGTCAGGGGAGTGTATAATTTCCTCAGTTCTGTCTTGTCTCAACAAAAATTTGAAGTGACGGACCAGTGTTACAGCCCCATGTAATTTCCTCAGACGGATCAGTTTACAGCTCCATGTTACAGCTCAGTTTTATTTAGAAAGCAAAGGAATATACCTATTCAAGGCATGAGGGCAGGCTGACCCAAAAGACACAAGAAAGAGAGCAGTCTCAATCCTTCTAGGCTTCCTGCTTTTATACATTTGTCTCCTCACCCCACCTCCCCTCTGCCCCACTTCCCCCGCCGAGCCTGCCCTGTGTAAACTGGGCTATCCAGGAGGGCTGTTTGTTTTATCTGAGGTCCTCACTCCAGTCCTCAGACCTTCCTTTGTTCTATTTTCATGGGCTTTTCCCTTTTTTGTCTTTTGGCCACCGCCATTCTGGACCCCTTTTTCCTATTCTAACTACCTAACAAAACTGACCTTCTGCCTTCTGGATCCATTGGAAGAATCCCAGAACCTGAGAGGTGGTTATCCCTGAGACAAGCCAGTTCTGAGAGAACCACAGCATTATTTGCACATACTCCATGGGCCTCTTTAAGTGTTAACAGTAGAGTGGAGGAATCAACAGGCATGAAGATCAGTATCAACTCTGGGCCTGGGGTGAAGATTCTCAACAGAGGATGTGTGAGAACAGACTTCATGTCGTCACATATTCCTTTATTCTGCAGTTTGGAACTGAGTTTTGTTTACTTTGGTTAATAGTCATGAGTACTTTGCTCCCTGCTAATATAAGACATGGTCTCTGCCCTGCAGGAGCTGGAAAACTAAGTAGAAAAAAAAAAAAAAAAAACAGAGATAGAGAGGAAACAGCTGAGTCAGGCTTTCCCAAAGTAATCATGAGAGGTTTTTGAGCTTCATTTGGAGAAGTCCTATGAGGCTGGCCAGCGGGCCAGTACTCTCTGACATAGTGAATTACTGCGTTGTAAGAACTAAACCAATGGGCATAACATTTTTCCCACAAATGTCATTTAAAATAAATGTTGATCCTAAACCTTCCCCTCACCTACTCCCTTGTGCTCCTTCATGAAAGGAAAAATACCACTAGCATTGATTCTCCTATCTTCCACCAAAGAACACTTGTTCATCCTTGGTACAATGCTGAGAAGGGACATGTCACAGGCCACCAGAAGACAATGACCCACAGGACTAACAGCATCTGTTATTCTAAGAAAGGGAAGGACAGCGATGCAGGCTGGCATACAAAAACCAGCAGGATGCAATTATTTAGAGCAGGGGTCTTCAGGTGAAGCAGACCCATTGTCTTCACTTAGCCATCTGACCTTGAGCAGGATATTTAATCTCTCCAAGCCCCAGTTTCTCCTCTGTCAAGGATGTATGAGATTATTTAGTTCAAAGGAGCATACTGGATACTTTATAATTTAATAATGAACACAAAATACTCAATACAATGCCTGACACAAAATAAATGCACAATTGATTTGCTCATGCAAGAAATATTTGAGTATATAGAAGGTGCCAGGGAGTGTTCTAGGGGCTAGGACTAGCAGCATAATAGACCCAGTTCCTGCCCCCATGTTGCTTACCATCTACTGTTAAGGGGTAGATGTTTTAGATGGTGATCATTGCTATAGAAAAAATGAAGATAGAGAAGGATTACAGGGAGCGGGGATGACATGCAATGTGAAATAGACCTTACTGATTTGATAGCACGTGAGGGGGAAAAACCTGAAGAGGAATGGTAATGAGTCATATGGAGGAAACAACCATTGCCGAGGCCCAGAGTGAGAAGCTTCTCTGGTCTATTTGCATATCAGCAAGGAGGTCTGACTGGCAGAAAGAGAAAAATGGTGGGGGCAGATGAGGAAGAGATGTGATCTAAGCAGTAAGGCATGAGTGACTAGGTAGGGCTTTGAAGCTTGGCTTTTGCATTGAGTGAATTAAATGCTGCTGAAGAGGTCTGGAACAAGTGACACTACCTGATTTAGACTCTACCAGGACCCCATTAGCACTGATATACAGAAGTGATCGGGCAGGTGTGTAAGAGCAGAGACTCAAAGAGGGGAGTGAAGAGACTACTGTAGTCAGAGAGGTGAGAGTTAGAGGTGACTCAGACCAGATAATGATGGGAAAGACAGTGAGATGTGGTGAGATAGATTCTGGATTTTGAAGATGTAGGTGATAAGTTTTGTTACTGAGTTAAATGGACAATGTGAGAAACAGGAATCAAGAATGAGTCCATGAGATCTTAGCCTGAGCAGTTGTAATGATGGCCTTTAATTGATGGGAAAGACTGACGGAGAAGCAAGTTGGGAAAGACAGGCTGTAGGGAAAACAAGAAGTTCAGTTTGGGATACATGTTGTACATGTATTCTGCATACCAAGTCAAAATAGAAAATAAGCAGTAAAATATGTGAATCTAGGATGAAGAGGCAGGTCTGGATTTGGATATAAATGTGGGCATTGTTAGTAGAAAGATGATATTTAAAACCATGGATAAGATCACTAAGGAAGTAAGAAAAAAAACAGAAAGACAAGTTGATGAAGAGAGGCCAGAGAGCTTCAATGTTCAGAATTCAGGAAGGTAAGGAAGAGCCAGCAAAAGAGATGAAAGAATTAGCCCATAAGGACAAGCAGGGGATATATATGTAACCTAAACTTCCCTTAAGCTTATTCACCTAATCATGCACACCACCATGTAGCTATCCATTGCTGGTATGGCAAAACAGTTCTCATCAGAACATGAAATTTAAAATGAGACAAACCTGGATTCAAGTCCAGAGTCTTCCGTTGACTACAACTGTGATACTAGGAAGACTTTAAGCTTGCTGAGTCTCTACTTCCTTGACTATGAAGTGAAGAGAATAACACCAATTTAGGATTATGAGAAAAAAAAAAAGGAGATTTTTAATATAGAGCATAGAGCTGGGTAACCCAGATGCCCAATGTAGAATGGCTACACCACATGTAAATCATTGAAGTTAGAACACTCTCTCATACCATACACAAAAATAAATTCAAAAAGGCTTAATGACCTAAATGTAAGATAGGATACTGTAAAACTCCTAGAAGAAAACGTAGGCAAAACACTGACATAAATCATAGCAACATATTCTTAGGTCAGTCTCCCAAGGCAATAGAAATAAAAGCAAATATAAACAAATGGGACCTAATCAAACTGGCAAGATTTGGACAGCAAAAGAAATCATAAATAAAAAGACAACCTATGGACTGGTATAAAATACTAGTAATAGTAAAAGATGTAACTGACAAGGGATTAACTTCCAAAATAAACAAACGTTTCATACAACTCAAAGAAAAAACAACCCAATCAAAACATTAGCAGAAGACATATACAGACATTTCTCCAAAGAAAACATGCATATGGCCAAGAGGAACATGAAAGGATGCTCAACTTCGCTAATTATTAGAGAAATTCAAATAAAAACTAAAATGAGGTACCACCTCACACCTGTCAGAATAGCCATCATTGAAAAACCTACAAATAATAAATATTGGACAGGGTGTGGAGAAAAGGGAACTCTCCCTTTTCCCTATGTTGCTAGTGGGAATGTAAACTGGTACAGCCACTATGGAAAATAGTACAGAGAGGTTCCTTTAAAAACTAAAAATAAAGTTGCCATATAATCCATCAATCCCACTCCTGGGCATACATTCAGAGCAAAGTCTAATTTGAAAAGATGCATGCATTCCAATGTTCATAGCAGCACTATTCACAATATGGAAGCAAGCGACATGACCACCAACAGAGGAATGAATAAAGATGTGAAATGAATATACACCCACACGTGTGTATATGTATATACACACACATATGTAGTGGGATACTACTCAGTCATAAAAAATGAGGAAATAATGCCATTTGCAGCAACATGGATGAACCTAAAGATTATCATACTAAGTGAAATAAATCAGACAAAGACAAACAGCATGTGATACCACTTGTATGTAGAATTTTAAAATATGATACAAGTGAACTTATTTAAAGAAACAGAATCATAGACATAGAAAACAAACCTATGGTTACCAAAGGGAAGGTAATCAGGAGTTTGGGATTAGCAGATATAAACTACTACATATAAAATAAACAAGGTTCCACTCTTTCAGTTAAGTTCAGTCGCTCAGTCGTGTCCAACTCTGCGACCCCATGGACTGCAGCACACCAGGCCTCCCTGTCGATCACCAATTCCCGGAGCCTGCTCAAACTCATCTCCATTGAGTCAGTGATGCCATCCAACCATCTCATCCTCTGTCATCCCCTTCTCCTCCTGCCTTCAATCTTTCCCAGCATCAGGGTCTTTTCCAATGAGTCATTTCTTTGCATCAGGTGGCCAAAGTATTGGAGTTTCAGCTTCAGCATCAGTCCTTCCAATGAACACTCAGGGCTGATGTCCTTTAGGATGGACTGGTTGGATCTCCTTGCAGTCCAAGGGACTCTCAAGAGTCTTCTTCAACACCACAGTTCAAAAGCATAAATGCTTCGGCACTCAGCTTTCTTTACAGTCCAACTCTCATATCCAAACATGACTATTGGAAAAACCACAGCCTTGACTAGATGGACTTTTGTTGGCAAAGTAATGTCTCTGCTTTTTAATATGCTGTCTGGGTTGGTCATAACTTTCCTTCCAAAGAGTAAGCATCTTTTTTTTTTTAATTTTTTTTTTAGCATCTTTTAATTTCATGGCTGCAGTCACCATATGCAGTGATTTGGGAGCCCCAAAAAATAAAATCAGCCACTGTTTCCACTGTTTCCCCATCTATTTGCCATGAAGTGATGGGACCAGATCCCATGATCTTAGTTTTCTGAATGCTGAGTTTAAGACAACATTTTCACTCTCTTCTTTCACTTTCATCAAGAGACTCTTTAGTTCTTCACTTTCTGCCATAAGGGTGGTGTCATCTGCATATCTGAGGTTATTGATATTTCTCCCGCCAATCTTGATTCCAACTTGTGCTTCTTCCAGCCCAGCGTTTCTCATGATGTACTCTGCATATAAGTTAAATAAGCAGGGTGACAATATACAGCCTTGACATACTCCTTTTCCTATTTGGAACCAGTCTGTTGTTCCATGTCCACTCTTCAGCACATGGAATGATATTCAGTATCCTATAATATACCATAATGGAAAAGATAACAAAATAAAGGCTACACTTTCTGAAATTATTATTCATTAAGTACTTTTTCAACACTTACAAGGGATGCAAACAGTACCAGGTCAGGCACTGGAATAGAATAAAATCTAGCAGAATAAAAGATACTGGGAATTTAAAAAACAAGATAGAAATCATGGTCCCCAAGACAGGCTCTTTGAAAAAAGTGAACTTTTCCATCTGATTTATACAGTCTTCTTAACAAGTGGGACAAGGATGGCACTCTAATGTTTCATGAGTGAATGAATGAGAGACTGATGTGAAGAAACACTTTGAGTTTGTAGCAGAGAGAGATCACTGGGAGTTGAAATGGAAAGAGAGCACTTCATTAGTACATGGCGAAAAAACTTTCAGGTGAATTTCTCCCATTGATTCAAAATTTACATAAAACAGCCAAACACAAGGTGAAAAAGAAGAGGCTGGATTATCAAAAACTATAGCATTGGGATTACTGAGTAATCCTTGGAACTGACCCAGACAACCCTGTTACCTTGTTAAGTTTTGTTTTAGGGAAGTTTGTTTTACTTCACATTTATCAGTCACAGAATGCAATCTTTTGTACTCAAAAACAATAAAAATAAAAGTGAACTCTAACTTGTGCCAGACACTCTTTCAAGCCATTTATATTCAGTTACTCCGCAAAAGAATCTTCTAAGATAGATACTATGATTTCTACTTGATTGATGAAGTTAGGATGATACAATTCTAATTAATTCTACTAAGTGGCAGAGCTAGAACTTGCACCTCCACTCCAGAGCTGACCCCTTCACTATTGCGGTGTGTCCTGTAGAGACCATATGCATCCACAGATCCAGACACTGACAGGTAGGTACCATACGACCTGTCAGGAAAGGAAAGCCACGGAACAGAGAATTTAGTCAAGTTAACGATAAACATCATAATCAATATCATTCCCTGCCTAAGTCGATATTACATTCTTCTAAGTCAGTATCATAGCTCAGGCATTTGTAAATGAACAAAATACACACAGTCCCAAAGTATCCAAATCTGAGTGAAATTGAAAGTGCTTGTTCTTACTCTGGGACATCAAAACATCTCTTAGTCTTTTTTCTTCTCTCTAAATGATGGGAATTTTTACTAGTTTTGAGAACTCAATAGCCATCTTTGTTTGCAAGAAGGCTTTTGAAAAACATTGGCACCTGTTTTGGTAGAGCAGCTTCTATGCAATGCTGCACTGCCTTAGAGCAAGGCTGAGTGATTATTAATACAGGTACAAAAATGAAAATAAAACAAAATGTGGTGTACCAAAACCCATCAAAGCAACAGAGCAGAAAGTCAAACACATCTGCTTTCCCCAGAGTGATGAGTCCAATCGAAGACACCATACCAGCCACCTGTGCCCATGCAACTGGTGGGGGTGAGAGTGAGCAAGCATCATGCATTGTTTTTATTAGCATGTTCCCTGGCTCATTATAGCTCAGGTAATGATCCACGGGCCCGGCAGGGTTACAGGCTGCTGATATTCAAAGTCTTAACACTCAGAGCAAGTTTTTCTAGGTAGGGAGTATTTTTTCCCACTGGCCTATTCAATTTGCAGTCGTATAGCCTTAAGAAAATAAACGAGCAGCATTAGATATTTTCTGACTTGCAAAGTGATATGTGTGCATGGTAGAACGTTTGGAAAATACAAAAAACACCAACAAGTAATATGAGAATCACCCATATTGCCACTTCCCAGGGGCAACCTCTTAGATTCACAGAATTTAAAAATAAAAGTACAAGTGAAACTAGTAACAGGGACTTGGAGGGAAGACAGGGTTGTGGTTGAGTGTGTCTGTGTCTGTTTGTCAGGGCTCAGTCATGCCTGACTCTTTGTGACCCCATGGACTGGAGCCCACCAGATTCCTCTGCACATGGCATTTGCCAGGAAAGAATACTGCAGTGGGTTGCCATTTCCTTCTCCAGAGTATCTTCCCGACTTAGGGATCAAACCTGCATCTCTTACATCTCCTGCTCTGGCAGGCTGATTCTTTACCACTGAGTCACCTGGGAAGTCCTTCTTTTACTCTTCTTTTAGCTTTGCTATAAAGTCATTTTGTGAGTCTTTTTTTAATGGGAAAAAAGATGTTAGGGCTCAGTTACAATTCTTTTCATAGTGAGAAAAGTAAGGTTTAAAGGACAAGAATGACTGCTCAGGACCACAAAGCTGCTTGTCTGAACAGAACTAGAACCAAAGGGTTTCCTGCATCAGGCTTGGACCTCTCTGGACTCAGCTCTCCACGGTGGAATCCCACCATTCTATTATTTATGGCTTTGGGGCTTCAGGGCCTTTTGCTTTTCAACAGTGTCCCATAAATTTGTAATATCCTAGGAGGGAGGAAGAGTTTCCACTATGGATTACAAAATTTCAGTGAGCATTCTTTCCAGATACAGCCCATCAAGGGAGCCAGAGGACCCTGACAAATAGCCCTCCATGGCACCAATCTGCCCAGGATGCTACTCGCCCATCACAGCCTCGATGAGTCTGCCTGCATTCCTTTATGTTGTGACCTCTACCACCCTCCTGTCTTCTCTTGGAATTAATATTAACCATATCAAAAATTTATGAGTAACATAAACCAGGTGCCACACTACATACACATTATCTCATTTAACACTTCAGTTCAGTCGCTCAGTCATGTCCAACTCTTTGTGACCCCATGGACTGCAGCATGCCAGGTTTTCCTGTCCATCACCAACTCCCAGAGCTTGCTCAAAGTCATGTCCATGGAGTCAGTGATACTATCCAACCATCTCATCCTCTGTCATCCCCTTCTCCTGCCTTCAATCTCTTCCAGCATCAGGGTCTTTTCCAAAGAATCAGTTATTTGTATCAGGTAGCCAAAGTATTTGGAACTTCAGCATCAGTCCTTCCAAAGAACATTCAGGACCAGTTTCCTTTAGGATGGACTGGTTGGATCTCCTTGCAGTCCAAGGGACTCTCAAGAGTCTTCTACAACACCACAGTTCAAAAGCATCAATTCTTTGATGCTCAACTTTCTTTATAGTCCAACTCTCACATCCAAACATGACTACTGGAAAAACCATAGCATTGACTAGATGACCTTTGTTGGCAAAGTAACGTCTCTGCTTTTTCATATGCTGTCTAGGTTGGTCATAGCTTTTCTTCCAAGGAGCATGCGTCTTTTCATATCATGGCTGCAGTCACCATCTCCAGTGATTTTGGAGCCCAAGAAAAGAAAGTCTGTCACTGTTTCCATTGTTTCCCCATCTATTTGCCATGGAGTGATGGGGCCAGATGCCATGATCTTTGGTTTTTTTAATGTTGAGTTTAAGCCAGCTTTTTCACTCTCCTCTTTCACTTTCATCAAGAGGCTCTTCAGTTCCTCTTCACTTTCTGCCATAAGGGTGGTGTCATCTGCATATCTGAGGTTATTGATATTTCTCCTGGCAATCTTGATTCCAGCTTGTGCTTCATCCAGCCTGGCATTTCACATGATATACTCTGCATATAAGTTAAATAAGCCAGGGTGACAATATACAGCCTTGACATACTCCTTTTCCTATTTGGAACCAGTCCATTGTTCCAGGTCTGGTTCTAACTGTTGCTTCTTGACCTGCATACAGATTTCTCAGGAGGCAGGTAAGGTGGTCTGGTATTCCCATCTTTTTAAGAATTTTCCAAAGTTTGTTGTGATCCACACAGTCAAAGGCTTTGGCGTAGTCAATAAAGCAAAAGTAGATGTCTTTCTGGAACTCTCTTGCTTTTCCTATGATCCAAAGGATACTGGCAATTTGATCTCTGATTCCTCTGCCTTTTATAAATCCAGCTTGAGCATCTGGAGGTTCTCAGTTCACATACTGCTGAAGCCTTGCTTGGCGAATTTTGAGCATTACTTTGCTAGCGTGTGAGTGAGTACAATTGCGTGTTAGTTTGAACACTCTTTGCAATTGCCTTTCTTTGGAACTGGAATGAACACTGACCTTTTCCATTCCTGTGGCCACTGCTGAGTTTTCCAAATTTGTTGGCATATTAAGTGCAGCACTTTAACAGCATTACCTTTTAGAACTTAAAACAGTTCAGCTGGAATTCCATCACCTCCACTAGCTTTGTTTGTAGTGATGCTTCCTACGGCCCACCTGACTTCAGACTCCAGGATGTCAGGCTCTAGATGAGCAATAACAAAAGGCAAAAAGATATGATGCTGAAAGATGAATGCCCCAGAACACCCCAATATGCTACTGGAGAAGAGTAGAGAAATAACTCCAGAAAGAATGAAGAGATGGAGCCATAGCGAAAACACACCCAGCTGTGGATGTGACTGGTGATGGAAGTAAAGTCCAATTCTGTAAAGAACAATATTGCACAGCAACCAGGAATGTTAGGTCCATGAATTAAGGTAAATTGAAAGGAGTCAAGCAGGAGATGGCAAGAGTGAACATCAACATTTTAGGAATCAATGAACTAAAATGGACTGGAATGGGTGAATTTAATTCAGATGACCATTCTATCTACTATTGTGGGCAAGAATCCCTTAGAAGAAATGGAGTAGCCTTCATAGTCAACAAAAGAGTCTGGAATGCAGTATTGGATTCACTCTCAAAACTGACAGAATGATCTCTGTTCATTTCCAAGGCAAACCATTCAATGTCACAGTAATCCAAGTCTATGCCCCAACCACCAATGCCAAAGAAGCTGAAGTTGAATGGTTCTATGATGACTAACAAGACCTGCTAGAACTAACACCCAAAAAGGATGTCCTTTTCATCATAGGGGACTGGAATGGAAAAGTAGGAAGTCAAGAGATACCCTGAGTAACAGACAAGTTTGGCCTTGGAGTACAAAATGAAGCAGGGCAAAGGCTAACAGAGTTTTGCCAAGAGAATGCACTGGTCATAGCAAACACTCTCTCCCAACAACACAAGAGAAGACTCTACACATGGACATCACTAGATGGTCAATACTGAAATCAGATTGATGATATTCTTTGCAGCCGAAGATGGAGAAGCTCTATACAATCAGCGAAAACAAGACTGGGAGCTGACTGTGGCTCAGATCATGAACTGTTTATTTATTGTAAAATTCAGACTTAAATTGAAGAAAGTAGGGAAAATCACTAGACCATTCAGGTAATACCTAAATCAAATCCCTTACAATTATATAGTGGAAGTGACAAATAGATTCAAGGGATTAGATCTGATAGACAGAGTGCCTGAAGAACTATGGACAGAGGTTTGTGACATTGTACAGGAGGCAGCGATCAAGAAAAAGAAAGGCAAAATGGTTGTCTGAGGAGGCCTTACAAATAGCTGAGAAAACAAGAAAAGCTAAAGGTAAAGGAGAAAAGGAAATATATACCCATCTGAATGCAAAGTTGCAAAAAAAATAGCAAGGAGAGATAAGAAAGCCTTCCTCAGTGATCAATGCAAAGTAGAGGAAAACAATAGAATGGGAAATACTAGAGATCTCTTCAAGAAAATTAGAGATACCAAGGGAACATTTCATTTAACACTTAGGATACCTTGTATTTGGTTTCTTATCTCTATTTCATAGACACAGAAATACAGGAGGCCTATACCCAAGGTCACAGAAAAGTAAATACTAAAACTCAGATTTGAATCTAGGACTATTCAATTCTAAACTCTGTCTTCCTCCTTCTGGATACTGAGAAGAAAGTCCAGGGTCTCGTCACCATGGCTGTTTCTGAAATCCTTTTTTTTTTTTTTTTCTTAATTGGAATATAGTTGCTCTGCAACGTTCTGTTAGTTTCTGCTATATAGCAAAATGAATCAGCCGCATGTATACATATAGCCCCTCTTCCTTGGATTTCCTTCCCTATAGGTCACCACAGAGAATTGAGTAGAGTTCCCTATGCTATATAGTCAGTTCTCATTAGTTATCAGTTTTATACATAGTATTGTATTTTGGTGTTGAGTTACTATGGATTACTATGGGAAAATAAGACAGAAATATTAAAGCAACCAATAGGGCTTTGGAGTTAAATTGTCTTGATTTCAATGTTTAACAACCAACTTTAGTAGCTGTGCTTCAGATCTTCAGCAAATCACTTGAATTTCAGAGTTTAATCTTTCTCCAGTTGGGAGGATTTGAATATCTTACTCAAACCTATGGTGTCTATAAAATTTGTCATTCAAATCTGTATACATTTGGAAGTGAAAAGAAGTACTATGAATAACTCTGGTGGGACAACAGGTACAAAACAAGACTTGCCAAAGCAAATCAGTACATATAGTCCTCGGTAGATAACCAGGTCAAGTAACCTCCTAAATTGCCCAGCATACAGTTAAGGGTCACAGTCTAATAGATTTCTTTTTTTCTGTGTAAACGAAACATCCCATGGCACAGTGGTTTTTCAACCGGGGCAACTTTGCCTCCCAGAGAAGACCTGGCCACGTGTAGCTAGAGACATTTCGGTTGTCACACCGGAGACAGGGAAAGCTATTGGCATCTAGTGGGCTGAAGCTGGATACGCTACTAAACACCCTACAGTGCACAGAACGGGACCCTACAGAAAGATGGCACTTATGTCCAGGTGGAAAAAAAACCCAAATGTACTTTAAGACCATGTAAGAGAGGGTAGAGAAGGGCCCATGTCAAGGACCCAGTTCAAAGGCACAAGTTCACCGAGCTTCTCACAGTTTTATCTGGGTTAGCCCAAACACAGCTCTTCTGAAATCACTCCCCTTGGAACTTAAGAGAAATAGTACATTCTTTTGATAGTTTAATTACTGGAAACAAATTTGCAAATGGGCCCATCACCACTCTGAAAGTAGCATCTCATCTCAGAGGCAAACTCATTATGTAAGGAAACAAGAGGCCAAGTACCACATACATAATGCAATCTTTAGACATTCAAAGAACAGCAAGTGTGCAGGCAATCAACACAGGTGCTTCTCTAAAGGTATAAAATTGTAATTAGCAATAATAAAGCCTTCATCTGACTTGCCGTCCCCAGGACATGCTCTGACGGTGAGATAAGTTTAATTTGTAAGCCCCATGCCTGAAATGAAGGAAGCAACTATTTGGGGAACCAAAGCTCTTTGAGGGAGAATGAGCAATTATCTACAACTATATGGGGATAATTAATTGATCATTCACTCATATTTCTTCACCCTCTCAGATAAACATGAAAGAGATAGTAAAGTTTTAAAAAGCTCTCTTCAGATCCACACCCCTCCCCCACCAGGCCATACTTCAATAGTCAATGCTTTCTTCAGTCTGTGCAGCTTGGCTCAAGAAACTGGCTGTAAGGCTGGATATGTAAACACATTTATCTCAACTCTTAAGGCAAATGTAGCTCATTAAAATACAGTTACAAACAAAACATAATCCCTCTTTCACTATAGAATGAGTACTTTGTAGTTTGGGTATGCTTCTGAAGGTCTAAAAATTCCGGGAAAGAGGATTTTTTTTATTATTGTTATTCCTAACTTTCTCTCTGCTCTATCAGCCAGCAGATCCCTACCAGGAGAGGTTTGTTCCTGCTCATCACAAGGGTGAACAAGTTCAAACAGCTCCGTAGATCTCTGCTGTTCAGTACAATGTCCAGCTGGTCTAGTGCATGGGCCTCCCAAAATTAGTGGCCGTTTCTGAGCTTCCTACAGTGGTATCTCCTCCAAGTGATAAAGGGATAAAACGAGCATGTTCAGAGGCCCTCCCACACAAAGATGTCTTTTCTGACACAAGTCGATCTATCAGGGCAGAAAAGTGGCGAGAGACAAGCAGAAGCAATGTCCTCCTGTCATCTCAGATCAGGGAGATAAATTCAAAGTGATCCCAGGCAGGGAGACGGAACCGCCGAGATGGGGAGAGGGTTCAAGAGATAAACCAACTTGAGTTTCGAAAATAAGGAGAAATTTTTCCTTTCTTCTTGGAAAGTCCTTCTCTTCCTTTTATTTTTCATCTTTTCAAAATGAATGTTTTAAAATAAACAAAGAAAAACAAACTTTCTTCCCATACAGCCTCAGATAGAATTAACCAGTCCCAATTTGGAGCTGTTACAGAAGAACATATATAGTCCTATTATATTTATTCAACTAAACTAATAAACTTACTTAAATGTATGGTTGAAAGTGAAAGTGTTAGTCTTGCAGTCATGCCTGACTCTTTGAGACCCCATGGACTGTAGCCCGCCAGGCTCCCCCAACCCTGGGATTCTCCTGGCAAGAATACTGGAGTGGGTTGCCATATCCTTCTTCAGGGCATCTTCCCAACCCAGGGGGTCGAAGCCAGGTCTCTGGCATTGCAGGCAGGTTCTTCACCACCTGAGCCACCTGGGAAGCCCCAATGTATGTTTAGGGCAGTTTTAATTTCCTACTGTTCAGTGCTGTGTCCGGAGAAGGCAATGGCACCCCACTCCAGTACTCTTGCCTGGAAAATCCCATGGACGGAGGAGCCTGGTAGGCTGCAGTCCATGGGGTCGCTAGGAGTCAGACACAACTGAGCGACTTCACTTTCACTTTTCACTGTCATGCATTGGAGAAGGAAATGGCAGCCCACTCCAGTGTTCTTGCCTGGAGAATCCCAGGGACGGGGGAGCCTGGTGGGCTGCCGTCTCTGGGGTTGCACAGAGTCAGACACGACTGAAGCAACTTAGCAGCAGCAGCAGCAGTGCTGTGTCTGACACAAAAAAAGGGTATAAAATAAAGTTTCAACCAACTGAATTGAAATGATACAGGAACCATATCCTGATGCTACGTTGGTATGTACTTGCTCTGGAGTAGAGTCAGATGCATGCTCAGATATATACAGAGCTTCCCCAGTGGCTCAGCAGTAAAGAATTTGCCTGCAATTCAATAGCCACAGGAGACACAGGTTCGATCCCTGGGTCAGGAAGATCCCGTGGAGGAAGGCATAGTAACCCACTCCAGTATTCTTGCCCAGAGAATCCCATGGAGAGAGGAGTCTGGCAGGCTCCAGTCCATAGGGTCACAAAGAGTCAGACATGACTGAGCATGCACACATGCAGATACATAGTGATCTCACAAGCACTTAGCAAGTGCCAAGCACGATTCTCAGGGGTTGGGAGTTGGCATATAATCATATTACTTCCACATATTAATTGGACAACAACTGAAAAAGATGGGTACTCATAGCTCCATTTTAGAGTCAAGCAAGTGAAGGCACAGGGAGCTGTCTGTGGTCACGTCACTAGGAAATGACAGGCAAGAATTCAAAGCAGGCATCCCATCTGTTAAGCCCACACTCTTAACCATTAAGCGTTATTGGTGCAAGAGACTATTTCAGGGCGAACAACAGGCAGAAAAGAGTCCAATGCAAGTTCATGTCATAAACAGGTACTGGGCTCGGATTAACATATACACAGTACTATATATAAAATGGCACAAGGAACTATACTCAATAGTTTGCAATAACATATAAGGGAAATAATATTAATTATTCAATTTTATATATATATATATATATATATATATATACACACACACACACACACACACACAATTCACTTTGAATAACAATGCTGTACTCCTGAAACTAACACAACATTGTAAATCAACTATACTTTAATTAAAACAGACAATTTTAAAAAATCTGGAGAATTCAGGATTTGAGCTCAGGGTTTACCAAGAAATGGCCCTTAGGCAGGCTGCTCAGAGTGCTCATCACCTCCTCTGGGTTGTCTTCAACCAGATAGAAGCTGCTCATCCCAACTAGTTCTAGAGCTCTGTTGTGGTCGTTTAGTCTCTAAGTCATGTCCGACTGGACTAAATAGGACACATCAGTGTTTTCCAACCACAGCACTACTGGTACTTGGAGCAGAGAATTCTTTGTTGTGCAGGGCTCACATCGTGCCCTGGAGGATGTTTAGCAACATCTCTGGACTCAGACCAGTAAGTACCAGCAGCATCTCCCGGTTGTGATGACCAAAAATGTCCCCAGACATTCCCCAGCATCCCCTGGAGGCAAAATCGCCCCCTGCTGAGAAGCACTAAAATACATGTGGCCCCAAGCAGACAAGACAGAGTCAGAGAATACAATGACCCTAGTCTTCTTTCTGTCATCAGAGTAAACCATTCTCTGCCTGTAACAATGGGAAACTCTTAACTCTTAAAAGTCTCTTGGGCCACATATACTCACCCTTTCCTCCACCACCGGATGTTGGGAGGACAGGAAGTGATGTTAACGTTCAGCGGTGTGTTACTAATTGGGAGTCAAGTTTCCTGTGTAACCAATTACTCATTTAGAGGAAAAGAAGTTCAGTTGACCTTTGAACACCATGAGGGTCAAAGGCACCAACCCTCCGCAGAGCCAAAAACCTGTGTGTGAATTACAGTCTACCCACCATATACACAGCTCCTCTGTATCAGTGGTTCCTCTAAATCCAGTTCTGCATCCACAGATTTCATAACCTTGGATTGTGTAGCACTGTAGTATTCACTTCTGAAAAAATTCCATATACAAGTGGACCTGAGGTGTGCAAATCAACGTTCAAGAGTCAACTGTCTTGGTCCTCGTTTTGCTCTAGAACTAGACTATCCTTCATCAGACTAATGTACCCTAGGAGGTAAGAAGAGCAATTATAATCATTGCTATTTAAAATAGCATACACACAAGACTCAGAAAGCTTAGGTGATTTAGCCAAAGTCACAAAACTGACTCAAGTTAGAACTAAGACTCAAGCTCAGACCTTTTATGTCAAACATGATTATAGTTCCCTGGCACCCCCAAGGTGAGTAAAGCTTTCAAAAGACGAATTAAAGCAGAAGGAAAAGTGAAAACTTCACAACTGCATTCTGATAACTAAATCACCTTGAGGCTACAGTGGGAGATGTTCGAACATTAGGAATCCTTAAGGTGAAGCAGCCCACAGAGATGATCAGGAAGCAGGCTGGGCTGATGAGGAATGAATAAGGGTTCTGCCACACTGCATCCAGCTCTAACTTGCACCATTTGGTAAATAACAGATCCAAGCATTCCTGCAAAAACTCACTTGCTAAAATTCCCCAAGGACAGCTGAAGAGTCAAGGGAAACATACATCTTCTCTTGCACCAGCTTGTGGGGAACCAGCAACACATTACATGTTGGCTTCATCCTTACTTCTGCAGCCAAGAACCTCTTTTCCTACCAGGCAGCCACGATGTAATATACCTGCCGCAATGAAACAGCCAGTGACAAGGAACAGGCAAACAGGAAGGAAAACAGCACTCTCTGAAGAACTGGATATCTCCTAATCACAGAGGTCAAACCCAAACATCTGACACCCCTGGAGCCACAAGAATGAGTTCAGCTTGTTCCCAGTCACAACTGGTTTAGCAGATGAGTCTTTGTGACCACTGGCCAAAATAGTTCCCACTCCTCCATGTACTCAGACACAGTTTTTGCAGGATGACAGAGTCTGTAACTTCATGGCCTCTAACCCCCATGGCCCCCTGAGTATACTGTTTTGGAAGCTGTAAGGCTGAGGTAGGTATGAAGATGTTTGACCTTTTGTTAAACATATATGGTTGTTGTTTAGCTGCTAAGTCGTGTCCAACTCTTTCGTGACCCCATTGACTGTAGCCTACTAGGCTCCGCTGTCCATGGGATTTCCAAGGTAAGAACACCAGTGGGTTGCCATTTCCTTCTCCAGGGAATCTTCCCCACCCAGGGATCAATTCTGCATTTCCTGCATGGGCATTAAGATCTATTCAATCCTAGTCTGTAGGCTCTGGACACCAAGAGGAATAAGAAAAGGTTTTGATGCAAATATCTTAAAAATTACAGAAGAGATAAACACACAAATACTTACTTTGGATACACTGAGGTAGCCCTGGGAGTTCAAAACCTAAGAGGACTAAGGAGAAATAAATGACCAATTGTTCCTGGGAGCTCAGAGAGCAAAAGGGATGATGCTTAAGAAAAGAATTCAAGTTGTAGAAGTTAACCAGGTGGATAAAAGAGGGAAAGATCTCCCCATTCTATATGGAATAGAATGTGCAAATGCATAGATGTATGAAATATTCCAGTAAGTTACAGAACCCTTGAAGCTTCAGGAGGGCTACAGCACAGACTGTGAGTGGGTAAATGATCAATCATAGCCAACTTTATCTTCCACTCCATGGAACTAGTTTCTGCTTTACCTCCTAGAAAATGAGGAGCTATTTCTGGTTAGGAGAAGAGACACATGATCAAATTTGCAATGAGAAACATCAAACTCCTGGAAATGCAAGGAACAGACACATAATGCAATCAAGATGGAAAGCAGAGGAGGCTTCCAACAAAAATGTCTAAATAGACTGGAGCTCATATTCCAGTGGGAATGGGGAAGACACATAGAAAATAAACATAAAATAGGTTTAAAGAGCTGCAGGTGTGTGGGGGGTGTGTATAAAATTCATTTAATCAAAAAAAAATTCATTTAATCCTATGAGGTGGTACTATTATTATCTGCATTTAACTCATGAGAGTACTGTATCAGTCAGAGTTTGATTAGGAAAATAGAAGCCACCCTATGGATTCCAGGTATAGGAAAGAGAATTGCAGGTGTTTGTAATGTTTGGAAGGACCAGGAGAGTATACACTGGGAAATCATCACCAGTGATCTCAGACTGTAGCAAGTCAGTCAGTGGTTTCAAAACCACACCAGGAAGCCATGAAAAGTCTAAAGAATCTCTGGGACACTCCTGCCACTGCTTGGAGCTGCAGCAGCAAACAGGTCAGTCTCAAGAGCTCACTAGAAAATGGTTGTAGCTCCCACATCCACCCAGGTGTCTGACTGTATCTGCTTCCAGAGAACAGGGGCTTCTCCCCTCCTGCCTCCCAACACATGTCCGTGCCTGTCATTGGCTGCCACTAACCTGAAATCATATAAGAAAAATCTGCAAAACAGTTTTCCTTGCTTCTCTGTAATATGATGCAAATGGTGCTTTTAGAAGGAGATGGGGGTGGGGGTGGGAGTGCCTAGTCAACAACACGGAATGCAGCACAAAAATTGAGACATGGAAAGTTTAGATGACTTTCCCAAGAACCCCTAAGACTTAAGACCAGAGAGGTTAAGTCATTTGCCAGGATCACATAGCTCAAAACAAGTAAAGCCAGGATCTGGGACTTAGGCAGTCAGATTACGAGGTTTACCCATTTTACCACTATGCCAAGATGAGAAATGAAAGAGATGAAGAATATTTGCAGGTTTCAGATTAGATAACAAATTAGATGCTGCTGAATTCAAACTATTCTAACCTGTTCTTTTGCCACTCCCCCCAAAAGCCATGTGAAACAGGAAAGAAAAAGGGAAATAAAGCTTAAAGACCATAATCCTCATTTTAATGGAATTCCCCAAAGCTCTTAGTTACCGGTACCTGGACCTTGAAAACTTTGAGCACACCTGTGACTTCAGTGGCCCAGAGGAAGTGCCAGGACAATCCAGGGTGAAAACCCCTTAATTCCTGCCCTGGAAGCACAGAGCAGAGAGGTCTGGGTCAGGTCCTTGAAGCTGATCTTCTCAGAGAATGTTGCCCTAATAGTTCCAGGATAAAATGGCTTTCCAATGAGATTTCTGTAAAATATTACTACAACTACTAATAATAAATTCAACAGCCAATATTCCTACTGTTCAGATTAATGTGGCTTTTCCATTTCACAGTCCTTTACTCAGAGCTTTCACCTTGATCAAATTGCTAAGGGACATGAATTTTAAATGCCTCCAAGGCTCAAGTCAAAATGACTCAAATAGATTGTTTCAAAACTTGTGAAAAGCCTACAACAGTGTATCATAATAAATAAGGCTAATATTTATACTCAACTGGAATCCTCTATGTTTCATTCATTCCATGGCTACTTGGCATGCCCGCCCACTGTTGCAAGGTCCAAAGCTACAAAGACAAAAAAGTGTCATTCATAGAGACCAACAGCCAGCACACTTTCTGTAAAGGATCAGACAGTATTTTTGGCTTTACAAGTCATATGATCTACTATTGCAATTACTAGGCTCTGTCATTGCGGTGTGAAAGCCTCCACAGACAATGTAAATGAATGGATAGGCTGGTTCCAGTAAAACAGTTTCAAAGACAGGTAGCTGGTTAAATCTTGCTTGGAGGCCGTAATCTGCCAACACAGTTCTAGGTCACTAAACCAAGGTATGAATCCACAATCAGAAATAACAGCATCATCTGAGGGCTTGTTAGAAATGTAAATTCTCAGGCCCCACACAAGCCCACTGACTCAGAATCTCTGGGGGTGGCCCTGGGTATCTGTGTTTTAACATGCCCTCCATGTGATTCTGATGCACACTAACATTTGAAAACCACTGGTCTAGACCTGCACTGTCCAATATGGTAGCAACAACCAACAACATAAAGTTTCAGTGCTCACTTGCACTAGCCACACTTCAAGTGCTCACTAGCCACATTAAGCATGCTTCCTTCACTGCAGAAACTTCTATTGGACAGCACTGGGGTCCAGACAGAACCACTGACCAAAAATCGTCAAGAGTCACGAAGGGGGCAACAATGGACCAAATACAAGTGGAGCATGAAGTTAGGGATGGTCAGTTCTACAGGTGGGGAGGGGGTCACTGAAGGTTTAGCAATGATGGGGCATGAGTGGGAAGCTACAGTAGAGAAAGGTAAGTTAAGATGAGAACATTGTGTACAAAGGCACCAAGAAGTAAAGGACATGGTTTGTTACAGGGACTGTGATTCCTTCACTTCGGCTAGAAAAAAAAGGAGTGCCTGTGGTTAAGAATGGAGAAACAAAACTAGAGAGATGGTAGAACTGAGTCATGGCACACCTGTGTGCCTGCCTCAGGGGTTTGGAGACTTACTGGGTATTCAAAGTATGATTGATTTGTGCTTACAAAGACCACCCAACCAAATGCATCCACAGCCTAGGAAAAAGCAAGCAATGTGTTTATCTGATCTATCTCAAGGCTTCTCTAGGTAATTGGTTTATTCTTAGCTACTGGAAGGGAGAAAGGGCGTGAATTCAACCAAAACCGATTTGTCATTAAAAAAGAAGGCATGCAATTACACTCACCTTGCCCTGAAGAGCACTGCCTGTCCAAACATACAATGGAAATGGAAAGGTTAGTTAACGACATATTCATTATCTAGCATCCATGAGTTAGCGGCCAGCAATGCCAATAAGCACCACAATGGAAGGGCCTCTTTCCACCGACAGGTCAGCAGGACACAGTTCCTCTCTGCCAAGACGGGAGGCACCAAGGGCAAATGCTATGGGATCCTGAGGCTCAGAGTTCAGATTTAAAAGCTCTATACATCGGATTCACATAAAACAAGCTGAGAGACCATTTATACAGCAAAACAGTGGCCCAGAGACAGCGACAGCACAAAGAGAGCAACCAGCAGGTTTCTGGGAATGAACATACTGTGTTCCTAACAAGATGTGCCTGTTTAAAAGAGGGCAATGTTATATTTTACTTAAATGCAATGTTAACACCTGTAAAGAAGAACCATATAGAGGAAAAGCATAGATGGGACTCTGGGATCGATTCGTGGTGGGAAAGGAAAAAGGAGGGGTGGGGAGGAATTTCAAAATGGGCCTTACATTCTGTTATGAACCAAAGGTGTTTCAAAAGCTGCTGACCTTTTCACAACAGCATTGATTCGGTCACAGGACAAAAAAAAGCCATGGAACAGGAGAAAAAAAAAGAAAAAAAATGCACCTGAGGTTAACAGGTGAAAGCAAACTGTGAAAGGAAGAAAGAAGTTTGACCTTCAAAGGCTAACATATTGTCAGGCCAACCCAACCTGGACAGGCATTTATCCCCAAGGTCACTCCCAAGCAGGAGCTGCTATCACCACAGGAAAGTGGACTGGGGTCCTGGCTTGCAGAGTTAATTCTGAGACCACTACGTGTTCAGTTCCCGAACGCATAGCAGTCAGTTCACCAGCAAACATGAATCTCTTCCTCTGCTTCTCAGCCCTTCATTGGCAGCCTTGCTTCATTTGTACTTGGGTCCATTCTTTACAATGGCACCCAGCAATAAATAGAACCAATATATTCATCAAACTCCTTGATGTTATAACATAAAGGAAACTGAGAATCCCACTTGCAGAAGGAAAAAAAGGAAAAATAAAATAAAATCAGTGAACAGAAAAAATAAATTGTCAAAAGGTAGTTACCTAAAGAAAAACAGAGTTGACATACCAAGAAATGGTACAGAAATCTGAAAAAAATGGACAAAGTTCAGGTCAGTGAACAGGTTATGTTCCATGATAAGTAAAAGCCAAGAGGCAAAATGCCTGACAAATGCAGTGGGAAAGGTCAGCTAAGGAAAACAAGAGCTAAAATCAGTGCTTTTTTCCAAAACTGCTTAAGAGGCTGATAAGAAAACAACCACGATGGGGAGAGGCAGGCACAATCTGAATTACTTTAAATAATAATTTTATTAACAAGTTCATCAAGTTAGGTAAACTAATTACATTTCTAGTCCTGAGTTATTTAATCAACATTTTTAAGCCTCTAATATAGTGCTGTGCCAAGCAACAGATTCACAAATATATATAAAATATACTCTCCATGTTCTAGGATTTCACTGTGTCCTGAGATTAGAGCAATCAGCAAGCAACTAATTAAAGAATTATAAGTGCTCAAACCAGGAGTTATGCATTTGCTGAAATACAGTTTCATCAGCCCCATGGATGTAAAACTTACTTAGGAAATAAGCCTATCTAGTGCTTAGGGAGAAGAAACAGACTATGAGGAATGCCAGCATCGCGGGGCTGAGGAAATAACAGTACATTCAACTCTATTTCTTCATTAATCTGTCCTAGGGAAGATCTTTCTCAGTTGTTCAAACTGAATTTACAGTGAGAACAGGGAGACAAGTAAGGAAATAAAGCTTACAAACTTCATTCCACTCCAAGAATTTCCATCTCAGAGGTTAGAAAAACCTGCCTGGACCTGGCCTGACCACTCTGGTAACTGGAAGAATTTAATCACAAAGCAACAGCACAGGAAACTCCCGCTCAGGACCCCAGTTCCTGCTGGGTCAAATCCATTTACATCACTGAGTTGACAAAGTTGAATTCAACTGAAAATCCCTGTCCCCGGCGCCAACTGAAGAAGCTCTTGTTTGAAAAGGTTGGAAGAATTAGAGCAACAAAATAAAGTAGTAGTGGGTTATAACCCAATGTACAAAATAAACATCAATGAGTCTTCCTTCCCAAAACACATAACCCCAGCTAAAGTGTGAGGAAAAAAATTAGACAAATCCCAAGTGAGGGACATTGTATTTAACACCTGACCAGTATGCATCAAAACTCTCAAGGTCATCTAAAACCGTCATGTTACGAGGAGCCAAAGGAGAGATGAGGGCTTCCTGGGTGGCTCAGTGGTAAAGAATGCACCTGCCAATGCAGGAGACGTGGGTTCAATCCCTGAGTCGGAAAGATCCCCTGGAGCAGGAAATGGCAACCCACTCAAGTATTCTTGCCTGGGAAATCCCATGGACAGAAGAACCTGGCGGTCTAAAGTCCACGGGGCTGCAAAAGAGTCAGACACAATGTAGTGACTAAACAACAACAAAGGAGAGACCGTGACTAAATATAAGTCTGGAAGTCATTCAAGGACGTCTGAAAGAAGGTATGGGCTTTAACTGATGATGATGTACCAGCTTTGGTTCATTCATTGTAACAAACGCATCACAGTTCATGTATAATGCTAATAGGGAAACAGAACTCCATGCACTCTCTTTACAAACTCTGAGAGTCTAAAAAACTGTTGTAAAATCCAAAGATCATTCAAAGGAAAAGATAGAGGAAACACATCCTTGGCAGGCAGATGATGTAGGACCCATTTAATCGTCTCAGCAACCCAATGTGATAATGGCCACAATTATCCCCATTTTACAAAGAAGAGGACTAACAGGGAGGGTAGTTTAGTAACTTACTCAAGGTCACATGGCTGGTGGTGAGTGGATTCAGATCCAAACTCTCCGATGTTAGAGACCATGCTTTCAGCCACCACACTGTACTGACCCCAGATCCTAAACTCAAAGCGCTTTTTCATCTGCACACACTTTGTTCCCACCCCGCCCCTCGCAGTCTAGACCACTGCTTCTGGGCTCTCCTGGCACAGGCTCTGAGATTGCTTCCTGCCTGGTTTCTTCTTTGCTGTCATTTCCACCGCCCAGTCCTCCAGCCATCTATGTTCACCCCTTGCCTCAAGATTAGAAACCAAATTGGCTTCTTCCTAGGCTCTTCTCAACCAATTCTAGGTTTTCCTAATCTTTCCAGGCTGATTATCTTCAGCACTGCTATATCCCCGAAGCCAGAGAGAGGGCTTAGGTCAGGGGAGAATCCACTTCAACATGGGCATAAGCCCCATGGGGGACAGCCAGGGCTCTGCCTGTATCAGGGAACCAGAAGCCTCCTGGGCTGGTCCTAACAGATGCCAGCCAAGACTCCCATGCAGGATACGTGGGTGAGTGGGCTTCCCATGCCCCTCACTCAAGACAATTCCTGGATGGGGGAAAGAAAGGGAACCCCCGGGGAAAATTCCATGGTCTTCAGTGAAAGCCTGGTGGGGAGAACTCTGAATACAGCACACAGTCAACATCTGGGATATGCTTTCGGGGCTGGAACAGAGTAAAGCCCAGGAAGACGTGCAATCCCAGGATGCTTGCTGTATCAACAGAGCTTCTGGTTACAGGAGAGTGTTCATCTTACCTCAGGAAGACAGCAACTGGAAAGTACAGCAGCTACAGTGGCCTCTGTCCTCTGGGCTCCAAAATCAATATGAATGCCAGAGAGGACACAAGACCCAACCCAGAAGTGCTCCCATCAGGTGCCTGGAAGCCCAGCCTCACCAGCAGCGCTGACTCAGTGCATGGGAAAACTCTAAGCTCTGGAGTCAGAGGGCTGCTCAACTTCTCTGAGCAGCAGTTCTTAGACTGTAAAGTGGGAGCTGTGGCTTTTATTTGGCAAAATGGTTGTCAAGAGGAAACCACTTTGCAGGTGTAAGGCTGGCACAGTGGCAAGCCTCCAAGAGGGGCTCAGGAATTATCAGTGTTCTGGTCTTCGGATTATAGTGGTGACTACAGCAGTAGAAATAACTCTAGACATTGAACTTGAAGATAAACACTGGTTTTATGACTCTTTATTGCATGCCCACTACATGTTGGGTGACGGAGAGGATGAGCCCAGCAGAGGCGAGCTCCTGAGCTTAGCCTACCATGCTAGGGAGAAGATGCATAATAATCAGCAAATTACAATCAAGGGTATTTGCTAAGAAACTGATATAAGTACTGAGTAGTCTGCATATGTAACAGACATAAAAATGGACATCTAAGACAGCTCGTCTCCCTGCTACTCCCCCCTACGAGAAGTTCTGGACACCCAGCTGCAGACTGCACTCAGTAGGCAGCTCCCAGCTGTCGGCTCTTTCCAGGTCCACCTTCGCTGCAGAGAGATGCCTGGTTTGAGAACACTCTCTTCCCAGGGCAGCCTGCACTGAGGGCGGAGCCAAAAGTGGGTATAAAGGCATAGCCATACTGTTCTAACATGACATACATGTCAACTCTGACATACAATATTTACCCCAGATACTTGGTGTATTAGCATTTTAACTTCTCCCTCTGCCCAATCCTGCTTCCTCCCATTTCATAGGTGTTGATCCCTAATAATCACAGGCTTCCCAGGTGGTGCTAGTGATAAAGAATCCGCCTGCTAAGCAGGAGATGATCCCTGGGTTGGGAAGATCCCCTGGAGAAGGAAATGGTAACCTGCTCCAAAATTTTTGCCTGGGAAATTCCAGGGACAGAGGAGCCTGGCGGGGTACAAAAGAGTTAGACACAACTGGGCCCAGCACAGAGAAGACCTCTAATAAACATTTTGCACACATACTCCATCTCAAGCATCTGCTTCCAGAGAACCTAGGAAGACAGTCCCTGGTCCATCTCATGGATGGCCAAGGAACCCTGACAACACTGGGAAGTCCAAAAAGGCTTCACTAAAGAGAAAATTCTGTGGTTGATTTCTGAGTTTGATTAGATCTTAAAGAAGCAAAGAGAAGAGAAATAAGATTGTCCCCTGAGAATTAAACTCGTAAAATCTACATACAGTGGGGTGAGATTAGCCATCTGGGGAAATACACCTAGAGAATGTAAATGTGACTGAGGAAGTGAGGAGCACTGAAAACCCCATCAAGGTGATTCGGGAGTCATTTCAAGGAGTGAGAACTGCAGCATGATTGTAATTCACTGAGCAGAAGGAAGCCTCATCAATGGCATTGTACCTTGTTTAGAGAAAGACTGAACAGAAAGGGAGCTGAGAAGCCAAAGGTGGAAAAGTACTCCAGGGTGACATGGCTCCAAGCTGGCCAAGCTAAGACCAGTTTGCAGATAGTTTTTTCAAGATGCGGGGCAAAAGAGGAGGGGCCTATTCCCACCTGCTTTACATTTTCCAGTATAGGTGTTCCCTGGTAGCTCAGTGGTAAAGAATCCACCTGCCAATGCTGAAAATATGAGTTTGATCCCTGGACAGGGAAGATCCCACATGCCTCGGAGCAACAAAGCTTAGCAAGAAAGCTAAGCAGCTAAGCCTGTCGTGAGCCACAGCAATCCAACCTGTGCTCCTGTCTGGGAGCTGCAACTACTGAGCCCGCGTGCCCTAGAGCCCATGCTCTGTAACAAGACAAGCCACTAAATGAGAAAGAAGTCTGCACGAAACTAGAGAATAGCCCCCGATCACCATAACTAGAAAAAGCCCACGCAGCAACAAAGCTCCAGCGCAGCCAAAAATAAATAAATCAATTAAATTACTTTTAAAATAATTCTCCAGCATAGAAATAGCTCTAGTCAAGCTCTGTGACACCTCACCTTTCAAAAGAGCCCCTCAGGGCTACTCTGATCTTAGCCTGCTATTCAGGCATGCAGTTCTAGGCACTTTCATGCATTATATTATTTACCTTCACTTTCTAGATGGCAAGTATTAACATTTTGATTTTGAGGAGACTGAAACCCAGGTTCTTACATCTTAAATGACTTGCCTATTGTCTTGTCAGGTAACGGCATGGGATCTGAACCCTGGTTGGCTGTGCCCTGGGCTGTGGGGATTACAACTGCAAGTTCAGCCCTTTCAAACCTCACCAGAAGCCTCCTGTTAATCCTAGCTCTAAGAGATGGGTGGAAAGAAGGAAGGGCGGGTTGGGAAGTAGTTAGCAAACTGAATCCTCCTTTACCATTAGAAAAACACCAAGGAAAATGAACATAATTGTCTAAAAGATAGGACTCACAAACATCCATAAGGATAAATGGAAATAAAAACTGGATGAAACTTCCAAAGAAATTTCCTCAGGGAAGGAGTAGTACGGAGTGAGCAGAAGACTGTTGCTTCTTCATCATGAGCCACGTACCACTATGTCACTTCTAATATACAAAGGTTGTACTTTGATAAAAATGGAATTGAAACAGGAGGGAAGGGGGCAGGGCACAACTTTTGAAAGGATGACATTTGAAAGAATGACATAATCCGAGGACACAACATAAACATTAGAATCAAATGGTCCTAAGATGGCAGACACGGCGACTTTGACTTTGCCTGGTCTGCCATCTTGGAACTTTAACCTTCAGTATATCCTCATTGTAACACATCCACAAGCTAAATGCGCATCCAGAGGAGCTATGACAGTTCCAAGGCTGACCATCAAAGACCAAAAGCTGGCACTGGTCCAATTCCTAGAAACCTTTGCCCCTTCCCCAAAATGGTTGGAATAATCCTCCCGCTCATTATAGTCTATGAAATTATCCAGCGAATAAAAGCTAACTGCACCACACATTCTGATGCCACACTCACCCTCTGCAACAGCCTACACTCTGTGGAGCGTGTTTCTCTCTCAACAAATCCACTTCTTAGCTATCACTCTGTCCCTCACTGAATTCCTTCTGTGATGAGACATCAAGAACTTGAGCTTCATTAGGTCCTGAAACCAGATCTGTGATCTCAGTTGGAAGACCATGGGTTTTGGTTGGGTTCCAATCCCAGCCATGGAGGTTAGAGTCCCAAGCAGGGTTTCGGCCAGGTTTGAGCCCTGGCCAAGTGGGTTCAAGTCCCAAAGTGGGTTTCGGCTGGGTTTGAGTCCCAATCTGAGGTAAATAGTTTCAAAATTAGTATGAAGTGCAGTGCTCTATGAAGAGAATAAACGTTTCTGTAGCACCGTCTGAAAGACATGCCCTCCTCTGAATACTTTATACCTAGATTGATCCAGGATAACAAACAGCCGCAGTCCCAGAACACAAGGACAGAACTGGGATGTCAGCAGGGCCCATTCTGGGGAGAGGGAACTCTACTGCCCACTCAAGAACAGCCACCTCTGAGAATTCCCTGATGATCCAGTAGTTAAGACTCCACACTCCCAATGTAGGAGACACAGGTTCTGTCCCTGGTCAGGGAACTAAGATCCTGAATGGCATGACCAAAATAATAAATAAATTGTTTTAAATTATTTGAAAAAAAAAAAGCCAATCGCCTCCTGACCCAGGAGGTGGGGTATATTATCCAGATGGGCGTGACCATACTACCAGAACCAAATACTATGAAAACCTTCCTCTGAGCACACGCTCCTTAAGAAACCCTCTGATCATTTTTCCTTCCCTTCAAGGTAAGAATATCCTGGTCTGTCTCAGAAAGATGTCTGACCTGCCTGAAAATTACTGTAAATTATTGAATTGACATTCTGAGATAGTATATATAATCAGGTCCCAGAAGCATGTCAAATATGAGCCTGTCCCAAAGAGATAGCTCTGCTCAGTAAACTGGTAAAGTCAGATGTCTGAAGCAAGCAGCAAGAGGCAGACCCTGGGAGGCAGCGTCTTGCATCAGAGGAATCGCTACCTTGCATGTGAACTCTGGGTAACCCTATCAGGCATCTTTCTACTGGTAAAACTCTCTGCTCTGCTGTAAGGCCCAGTCTTGTCCTATGAGATACTATGAAGTCAGATTAAGGCTTGGGGTCTTATTTTTCTCTTCTCACCTCACAGTGAGCACTGGGAACACAGGGCATGGTCCTTTCATCTTCGTATCATCAGTACTTTGCACACCATCTAATGAGATTGAAGGTCATTGAACATGACCTTCAATAAATGTTACTTGAATTTGTTACTTCATTCATTTATAAATGAAGAATGAATGAATGGAGCGATGCTACATTCCATGAAGCTCCTAGAAGTTGATGTGAGACCATTAGGGGCTCAATGTCAAGAAGAACACTGAATCAGGTATACTGGAGTTCCAGGATTTTTGCTGGTGGCAGTTGTGGGTCAGAGGCAGTCATTATTGGGACGCCAGTCACTTGTAATGACTACAATAGCAAAAGCACAAAGATTTGGAACATACGAAATAAACACAAGGCTTAGGACATCAAAGTGTTCATAAACTTTCACCTCCCACCAACCAAATTATCTCATTTGCATTTTACTCGATATTTTGAATTGCCTCCATTGATGGGACCTTGAGAGCAACAGTATTTTAGGAAGTTCATCTTCCCCTCCACATTATCCCCTCCACATTCCCCTCCACTTGTCCTCTCGGGTGACCAAGGTCAGTGAGTTAGCAGAAGAGCTGATACTACAAGACAACAGAAAGTTCAACAGGTCCAGGCCCTGGTACGAACCCACTGACTGATACACGTGAGGCTGATCATGGGTATCCTAACAAGCCAGTTGTTCCTTATAAACTTGCTCATCTTTCCCAGCTCTGTCCACAGTTCCCCCACCCCCACCCCCCGTTAATGTGTTGCCCACATTTTTCATTCATTTTCTCACTCATTCATTTATTCAGCTACATTCTTTTCAGCACCTACTATATACCGGGCTTTGTAAATATTCCTATACTGCAACTTTTTCCCCAAGACACTCACAGTCTAGATGCCATGTATCAGAAGGAAATCTAAAATATTCAGATGTCATTTTTAATTTTCTAGTATTCTTTCACAAAGAATCATGTAGACAAAATACTTGGATATTTAAATCAATCAAGGAATATTTACTGAATCTTCCTACTAAATGATCAGCATCAACCCAATCTTCACCACAGAAAAACTTTAAGATGTTAGTTCTTATCTTCAACACATTTTTAATGAAGTAGGTTAGTCAAGTCAGCACATATGAAACAATACGCAAACAATGTAAAAAGTTTCAAAATGTGTGAGCCAATTTCTAATAATTTGGAGACTCATGGTATAATTACTGCAGCAGGTGGGAGAAGGCAAGTGGGAATAGTTTAGTGAGAGCTGATGAATTTGACTTCCTCCACTGGAGCCTGAGGTATGTTTATTCACTCCTGCGGCATCTTTCAGTCCTACCATTAAAGAAGACGGTTGTCTTCAGTGATTGAAAAAAGTCACTTTCAGTTCTGAATTCCTTGGTACGTCTCTTGTACAAGCCACAGAAGGTTTCATTTTAGGGCATGAACTTCCCCTGAGCCTCTGTACTGGGTTGGCCAAAAAGTTCATTTGGGTTTTTCCATAAGATAAATCTTTTGGCCAAACTGATAGATAAACCAATGAGGATATTGCTGTTCACATTTACATCTGCTGAAGCCAGTCATAAAGAGAAATATCATATATTAATGCATATATATGGAATCTAGAAAAAATGGTACAGATGAAGGATTCCTTCACGGCTCAGATGGTAAAGAATCTACCTGCAATGCAGGAGACCCAGGTTCGATTCCTGGGTTGGAAGATCTCCTGGAGAAGGGAATGGCTACCCACTCCAGTATTCTTGCCTGGAGAATTCCATGGGTAGAGGAGCCTGGTAGGCTACAATCCATGGGGTTGCAAAGAGTCAGACACCACTGAGCAAGTAACACAACATGGAATCTGGAAAAATCATACAGATGAATCTATTTTCAGGGCAGGAATACACATGCAGATGTTGAGAACAGATGCTCGGACACAAGGGTGGAAGGAGAAGATGGGACAAACGGGAGGATGAGGATTGGCATATATATATACCACGTGTGAAATACGTAACTAATGGGAAGCTGCTACATAGCTCAGGGAGCTCAGCTTGATGCTCTGTGATGACCTAAAAGGATAGGCTGGGGGGGTTGGAGGGAGGCTCCAAAGGCAGGAGATACTTGTATACATAGAGCAGAGTTAAGTCACTTTATAGGAGAAACGAGTGCAACATTGTACAGCAACTATACTCCAATAAAAAATTAAATTAAAAAATGTTACAAAGTAACTACATATATGAAGTTTTGTGAAGTTACAAAAATCATCTTGGATAGCAGACCACACCTTAATGTTGGAAATTGCTTGTTTTACACTGGACATCTAGACCTTATGATTGTTGTTCTTTAATTTGAGGATTGAAGGATGTGATAGAATTAGGCACTGTTAAATCATAATTGCATAGCACCTGCAGTTGCAAATGAGCGTGAATGAGCATACATCCCTCCCACACAAACCCGGCACCGAGACACCAAGAGGATGGAAGCTGGCTGCCTGGCTTCTAACAAAACAGAGAAATCAGGAAAGAGACAGGGAAGAGGAAGCCAGCAAAGAAGGTGGGGGGGGGGGGGGTGTAAAATATGCATGCACAAAGCTCCAAACAGGAGTTGCAGCAGTTACAGCAGAGAGCAGCCCCAGGCTAGCAGTAATTTTCACCCCAATCATTTCTGCAGCTTCTCACCCTGTGCCTGATATAAACACACTGGTTGTGAATGTCCTGATCCTATCAATATGTCACATGTTATTATGTCTTCTGGGAAGACTGTGTCACAAAGAACTGACATTTATAACAAATTTAAAGGTTCCAGTCATTTCAAAAAATGCCCATCTCCATCCCAACTTTGGCAAACAAAATGTAACCAGACAATAAGAGGATAAGGGAAGATGCTAGGTGAGTGAACTGCCTTGTCTCATTTCCCTGGTTATAGGAGAGGGTGGAGGATGAGGTCTGCAATAGAATCCTGCCTTGTTCAAGAAAATTACTCCATGATCTTCCATTCTCATCCCAAGAATAAAGCACTGTTCACCTCACATTGCTATATGTAAATAAATCACCCCTTATCCCACCCACAGGAAGATATCCATTAAAAAGTTAGGTTCGATTTTCACTTTGTGTTTTGCTTTCCCAGTAGTTCACAGCATTAAAAGCAGATACAGAGGTTTGTTCCATTCAGAGGCCAAGGAATTTACTTTGGCTCATCCTGTCCACCTCCCTATGAAATGGTCAGAGAGAAAGAGCCATGTCAGAGTAAATCAGTGGGGAAATAAGGCACCATAGTGGCCAAAACTCCAGTGCTAAGCTTTCGGATGAATGGGATGGGGTCAGTGGCTTCAAACCCAAGAGGAGTCTTGGGATCTCACCTTGCTACAGCCAGATACTCAAGAGACCTGTCACTAAGGATGTATAAACATTGATGAGAGGAGGGGAGAAGACGGAGGACCAGAGGGAGGGGAGCCTGTTCTAGGAGCAAGAGTCCCTCACCACATGGAGAGAAAATGAACAAGAGTGAAGATCGAGTACAGTGACTGTACCCACTAGAAGATGGGGCTCAATCATTAAAGTACAGTATGATGCAGGCATACTAATGGCCCCACTTCTTGAGAAAAAGAAGAGACCTGGAGAGAGGAGTCCTTTATATTCTTCATCCCCCACACAGGGTGGAGACTCTGCCATTCAGAAACCTTACTGATGGAGCAGGAAGGCTTCTGATTGTCTCCACTTGCTGTCACTGAATCTTCGTGACCCCAGGCAAACCATCCGATTTCCAAAGTTCTTTGTGGACTTCCCTGGTGGTACAGTAAATAGAAATCTGCCTGCCAGTGCAAGGAACACGGGTTCGATCCCTGCAAGGAGATCTAACCAGTCAAACTTAAAGGAAATCAGTCCTGAATATTCACTGGAAGGACTGATACTGAAGCTGAAGCTCCGATACTTTGGCCACCTGATGCAAAGAACTGACTCATTGTAAAAGATCCTGATGCTGGAAAAGAATGAAGGCAGGAGGAAAAGCGGATGACAGGGGATGAGATGGTTGGATGGCATCACTGCTCGATGGACATGAGTTTGAGAAAGCTCTGGGAGTTGGTGATGGACAGGGAAGCCAGGCATGCTGCAGTCCATGGGGTCACAAAGAGTCAGACACGACTGAGCGACTGAACTGATTCAAGCAAGGGTGCCTAGACAATATTAAAAGTGAAATGCCACTGTGAGTTAATGAGATATCGGAAAGCTTTTAACCTAGGGCTGCAAAACTGCACTGTTAATGCTGACGCTCATAAACACCATCTTTATTGAGAAGAGAGGAGATCGGAAATACACGCTACTCATTCATAAAGACAAGGGCCAAGAGGCAGCAAAATGCCAGTGATCAGGCAGCGGTACCCCAGCACAATGTCGTGGGCTCGAAATACCACCAGTGTGATGATCCATCCATACTCCTTCCCCAGCAAATCTCTGCCAAGAGTTCAGTTCAGAGAGAATGCAGCCTGGGACAAAACCACACTAACCCTGGTGCAGCAGACTTTCTGCTCCCAATATCAGCTTCTCGATTGGGGTATCTGTAGTGTTATCCAATTTTTAAACACAGCAGAGGGGCAGGGGAGGGGATATAATTGTCCAGAGTGCTCTGAAAATAAATAAATAGGAATTTAAGACGGAGCTTAAATGAGACATAGCAATGAACCTTGCTTTAAGTCTTAGTGTGGAAAATCATCATACAGACATTTTTCACCTACCCGTATTCATACTCAGTTGCTCCAGTCGTTTCCAACTCTTTGCGACTCTATGGATTGTAGCCCACCAGGTCCCTCTGTCCATGGGATTCTCCAGGCAAGAATACGAGAGTCAGCTGCCACGCCTTCCTTCAGGGGATGTTCCCACCCCAGGGATCAACCTGTGGCTCCCGCATTGCAGGCAGTTTCTTTACCACTGAGCTACCAGGGAAGCTGTCACCCACCCCCTAAGCATCAGTAAATGCCATAATAAAATACAAGCTTGTAAGAATAATGTGACTACAGTTATTATTCTGAATATGAGTCTTCTCTTTCCAGGGATGGAGTTAAGATAAACATAAGAACCTAGATTTGGTATATTCTGATTCCAAGACTTGCCCTACATCACTTTAGGATGGATGTGGTCTTAATGAAATTTCTGATATGAGCTTTTTCCTCATCATTTTCTTTCAAAAGACAGGCATGGGAAAAAGTTAACGAGTTGAGACATTTCACCAAGGTAGCTGTGGTCTCTAGGCTGTGGGATTTAGCAAACTGACAACACTTAGAAAAAACCTTTTTTTTGTAAGAATGTTTATCTTACAAACTATATTCCTTTTTGACACTAAAGCTGTTTAATATACCAAATGGTACTACTAACATTTTTAAAAGAACACTTTAAAGCAAAAACATATAGAATAATCCTTTAAATTCAGCATTAATCCCATGGATGGAGGAGTCTGGTAGGCTGCAGTCCATGGGGTCGCTAAGAGTTGGACACAACTGAGCGACTTCACTTCCACTTTTCACTTTCATGCATTGGAGAAGGAAATGGCAACCCACTCCAGTGTTCTTGCTGGAGAATCCCAGGGATGGGGGAGCCTGGTGGGCTGCCGTCTATGGGGTCACACAGAGTTGGACACGACTAAAGCGACTTAGCAGCAGCAGCATTACAAAAAAACTCATTTATTACTTACTTTTTTCTCATTTTATCATGGATATGTGTGAGCTATCAAACAGGCACCAGTCTAGGCCTGGTATTTAAAAATCTCCATGGAGAGGTTAAGGCATGGGGTTTGGATCCCGGATTCCTGCGTTGGAATCTCTATTTTCTTATGAAGTAAAAATGACTCTGATTCTGGGCCTTCCTGTAACAATGAGAATACAAATACCTCATTCCTGGGGTTGATAAGAATGAAGTAAGGCAATAAACAAAAATACTTTGTAATCAAAAAAGATCAGCATGTGTATTACCATACATATTAGTATGTAAATCTAGCCTAAGTCATTCTAATTAATTGGGTTTTACTACCTATCATCTCAATTAATATATATTGAACACCTATTACATATCTGTCACAGGCTTTAGAGATGTAGTGATGAATGTGGTTATTCCCTGACACTCAAATTCACAGCACAACCGGGGAGAAAGACATCAAGGGACAAGGAAGCTTCAGTGTCCCGAGAGCTATAATGGTCATCACAAAGTGCAGTCGGGACACAGACAGGAAGACGGCTCAGGTGGGAGCGCAGAGCACCAAAGATGGAAGGATGAATGAATGAGGTTTCCAGGCAGAGAAGCTGAGGGCATTCTAAGGCAAAGGCAATGCAAAAGAACAGACGTGGGTCCTGTTTTCTCACAGTCATCACTCCACAAAAGACTGGGAAAATTTTTCATCTGTAGTTGGTATTTAAACACTTTTCTCCCTTAAAATTTGAGCCTACATGGCTTTGTGTCAAAAGCTTGCCTCGTATAAGCTACACAATTCCATTATTGGGCTGACTTGCTCATCCAGAAACCATGTCAACCATCCAAATTCATAACATGGGGGGCTGTGCTCAGGCTTGGGGACAAGGGCTTGGAGGACCCAGTCCCTGGTCTCGAGTGGGGCGAGATCAGACATGGGAAAAACAACAAGCAGCTACTGAAATGTTCAAAATGCTATTTGTGGTCAAAGCAAAAACTCATGTCATCGAAGCTAGCGAAGTTCTAAATGCTGCTCTCTTCACATTTTCCGCCCTCGTGGATGACAATAATAAATCACAATCATAATAAATCAATAAAAAAAGGAAAAGTGACAACAGTTTAAAAATACTTCAGCCTGCAGAGTTTAGAAACATTTTCATAACTTAGTACCTTTAGATTGCATGTGTGCATCTTCAGTCGCTTAGTCATGTCTGACTCTTTCTGACCCCATGGACTGTAGCCTGCCAGGCTCCTCTGTTCATGGGCTGTCCAGGCAAGAATACTGGAGTGGGCTGCCATTTCCTCCTCCAGGGGATCTTTCTGACCCAGGGATCGAACCCATGTCTCCTGTGTCTCCTGCATTGGCAGGTGATTCTTTACCGCTGAGCCAGCTGACACGGTGGCCCAACCTCTTCCAGCCTCCCTGGCACAAGGACCACTGGTGTCTGCACCAACACAAGTCAGAACAAAGTGAAGGGTGTGGAGAAATAACCAGGGTCTCAGAGCTCTCATTTATGGGATCCGACCTTGGGCAAGTCACTTTCCCACTCCAACTTTTGGTCTCCGTGCCAATAAAATAAAGTCTGAGCTAGGTGGTCTCTAGTTGTTCCTGCCAGGCTCAACTTTCCAATACACAAAATTAGTGTGACATAACAACATGCCTTAGTGACCGCTGCGCTGTTGATGTTCTTTAGACTTGTCCTCATCCTACAGCCTTATGTCATATCTCGGTGCAGTGGTAGCTGGCCCCCCAAACACATCTCCACTCTGTCAAAGAGCCAGGTATCCATCAGTAAAGCTCAAAAAAAAAAAAAAACAAAAAAAACAGTTCTCACGTATAGAAACATGATTTATATGAAAACGTTAAAGACCTCGATCCTCCTTAAGTCAAGAACCAAGTTTAAATGACTTTATTTCAAAATTTACTCTAGCACAGAGACTAGAATATAGAAGATGCTTTGCAAATACTTGTTCAAATAATTATCAATTAGTTAAGGAGTGACGATAGAAAACAGATTTAAGAGTACAGAAATAATCAATGCCTTTAGTGAATGCAATATTAAATTAATATGTACTCTATTAGTGGTTAAAAATGGCAATCAGGTTTTTTAAGGAGGCAGTGGTGTACCTCAGGGGCAGAGGGCTTGGGGGGCATTAGAAGAAGTTGGTAGCATTCAAGATAACACCTAGGGCAGTCAAAGGTGGCAGAAGAGAGAATCCACTGCAAGCGGAAGTGGCAGGAGACAGCATGCGACAGCTGCAGGGGGAAACAGCATTAGGAGAGGAGTCGAAGTTTAAGGGCGGTGCATCTCAGTAAGGTGACTTAGCAGAGGAGGAAAGTATCCCACTGGCTGAGAGCCACAGGACTGGGAGTTCTCTGGCAAGCAGCCCCTGGGTGGTAACACCTTCTGCCAGACTCAAGGTCACACTTTTTGGATGAAAGAGGAGACAAGGATATTGAGGGGGATGTGGAAGGCGGATTTGGTGCAAATCCAGGAAGAGTTTTCAAGCTGAGAAAGTTCCAGACAAAGTATACCTACCTCCTGGTCTGAAGCATCCTTACTTATGAAGATTAAAGCTTTCTAACAGAATGGAATAGATGGTCCAGACAAGCAGGAAGACCTCCCAGTCTATCTATCCCTTGACTCTCAGAATCTCCCATTCACTGCTATGGATATAGCAGTTACCAAAGACAGAAGGATCGAAACACCCAAATACCTGCAGTCTTTGCTTTCATTTGTTAATCCAGGTGGCTAATTGCTATAAAATGTCCTTGCCCAGCCTCCGTATTCTAAGAGCCTCCATCCTCCAGTCTAAACCCTTTTACGACCCTAGTAGGTACCTAGATCCTCTTCAGAAATGTTAAGTTTCAGAGATGCTGGTACAGTTAGGAAACACACGGAGAAGCAGTTTGCCATCCCCGGTAGCCATGGAGATGGGCTGCTTGGTTCTCTCTTCAAAAAAGATCGTGCTGCTAGGTTGGGAAAAGCACAATTAGCTGACAGCCCCCTCGGCATCCCCTTGCCACCACCCCAGAGTTGAGGCCACATTCTCCCCAGGCTGCCCGCAGCAAGTAACTGAGCCCTGCTGAAGGACTAGAGCCAGGCCGTCTCTGCCTTACGTGGGACTCCATTACAGGCATTCTTTTTTGGGAGTTCCCCACTGATGATGGGTGAAGAATTTGTCAGGTCTGCATGTGGTCTGGGGCTTTCCCTGCCTAAAGCTGCTTCTTTCCACTTCATCTTTAATAGGCATTCCTGTCTTCCCCAGTAAATCATTTACCCTTCTAAATCTCCCCAAACACACACATTCTCCAGGAGTACCCTTGAAACTCTTCTCATCAGGCTGAATGGGGAGGATGGACTTCTCTCCTTTCCCAATGGTGGAAAGAGCTATTTCCATCCAAAGAAATGGTCTCTCCAATTTTCCATTCCACTCTTCCATTTCTGACCTTCTCAACAGGATGAAGCGAATGGTCAAGAGTTCCGAGGCACCTCTTTATAAGTCAAGTTGTCCAGCACCTCACTTTGTAATGAGAAAGTTGTCACCTGTTTTCTGTATCAGGCCTCTGATCTATCCTCCACAGGACAGAGAGAGTCCAATTTTAACATCCTGCTAAATAGAGAACATTTAACTCCAGAAACAAGGGTTACCAAAAGCCTCAGCTTCTGCTGTAGCTTATAAAAAAGCCACGTACTGACCTATATAAACCCTTGTCAAATGGACTCCATCAGGATAAATTGGAGACATTACAGTATTTTCTCCCATGGAGTCTCAAAAAGACTTCTCCTATGGTGCCTCCAATGACTTCAAAAAGGTAAGAAAATGTTAAAAGTTACTAAAAGCTGTCTTTGTATCTCCTAGATGTTCTTTGTAATGAGAAAAGAACTACCAGCTCAGCTATCAGGGAAATCCGAGCTTTCTTAAAAGTATATTTATCCATTATTGCTAGGAGAAAGGATGTTAAGAATTTGGCACCATCATTGTAGATTCTGGCTCAAGATGAACAGCCAACAACAATTCTGCGATTCAAATCCTGGGCCCCCAAAGGCTTGTTTAGGATGAATGGACAGTTCAAGAAGGTGCTCTTAGGTAGTTCTTCTCTGGCATTTCACAATGATCTCGAATCTCACCACCGCTCAGTGATATGGGAAGGTGGATTAAGGTTCTTATTCAAAGTCAAACAACAACTACAAATACCAGCTGATTAGGAGAGAAAATTTCCCAAGGCCAAATCTGCATCTTTTACCACGATTTAATCACCACCAGCACCTTTTGTCCAACCCCATTTATTGGCTCTTCCTAGATTTAAGAGACATCATTCATCAACTCTTCAAACACCTCCACCCAAACCACTCAACACCTTCATATGACCTTTCAAGTAATCTAATATAACTAGCAAACACACTCTGGAGCATCCATGTCCTTTACAGAGCAAGTGGTAGATTAGAAGCTGAAACTTTGATGGCATAAAGAACGAAAGAACAACAGAATCCACCTAATTTGAAGCTATGACACATTTCCAGTTAAGACAGCGCAAAACTCAAAATAAGAAAAGCTCATGTCCTTTAAAGTTGAGGGGAAAGTTCAAGTAACAGAAATTGGGATTTTTCACTGAGGAGGGGTGATCAACATTTTTACCACCAAACTTTATTATTTTTTTTTTCCTAAAGAAAACAAAAAACAGGGTCCAGAGGAAGAGTATTAGTAAGAATGTGACTCTTAAAAGTCACCTGTTTTCAATTTCATCAATATTGATAGATGTGTAGTATTAGTACCAATTTAGCCACCAGGGTAATTTTGGAGAGTGGATTCAATGGATGTTCTTCAGCTTCTCTCAGAAGTTTTACACCTCTTGCCTTGGAAATATAAGAAGTGAAAAGCCAAAGGAAATTCAAACTGGGGTGTGAATTTTTTAGGATGAAAAGTCTAAGGAACCAGACTATGATTATTTTGGGTCATCTGTGTTATCACCACCAAAAAAAGAAAAGTCATACACCAGATAGAGCACTGCCAGGAACCCAAACTAGCTTATAGCTGTGGACAAACAGACAACCTTGGGATGACACAGTAGCATCACGTTAAAATCTGATGGAGGTCCAACTATTAGAAAAGAATCAACCGTGATGGGCAAGGAAGCAAAGCACAGAAATAAAGAAAAAAGCAGCAAAGTGCCATACTTTTTATGTGCATTATATTGCCCTAACAGGGTTTGTGCCAGTCTTACAGGCATGGTGCCCTAACCCTGGCACTGGACGTCCATCATTAACAAAGAGTAGGGGCATGGCATACAATATAAAATACTACAAACCACCATATATTCCAAACTTGGAAACCATGAGTCTTTTTGCAAGCCTGAATTTAGCTTAAAGATAATACGAATCTTGTTTAATGTAATCTGTCAAATTACATTTGTTGTTCATCAAGTGATAGGTGTCATCCTATTCTACCTCTATTGAAAATAAGTTCCTACTGAAAATACATAGTTCATTTTAATAAAAGCTGAGTTTATAGAAAGAAGAGCTCCATATAAAAGTAGCCTTTATAAATGAGCAAGATATGTAATTTTCATCATCCTTGACATTGTATAGATTGAATTTAATCCAATCTTCCCTTATACAGAGGCAAACACTAATGGCAATTTTCAAGTACACTCATTAGACTGCAGAGTTAATAATGCTGACTGGCAGGAGGATGCAAGACAGTCAAAGTTTTTCTACTGGTCAACATTATTGACCAAGTAATGCTGGTAAATTAGCTGCTGCTTCGGCTCAATAGTCTGCAAGATGTGTTTTGTGTCAAGGTGCTTACACACCTAGGAAAGAAGATTAATTTTGGTAATAACAGGACCAGAGGTACCTAAAGATGGTGGAAAGCAATGTGTGAGGTGCCTAATGAAAATTGTCACCACCATCATTGGCATAAAAAGATTGTGAACTGAGACTGCAAAAATATCTTCTTACAAAAGAAACTTCAGAAGCAGTAATGACAATAACAAAATGAGCTGTGACTAAAAGAAAAAAAAGAAAACTTCCATTATTTAAAACTAAATCACTGAAATGGGCTTCAGTGAGAATCAATCCATCAAAAGTGTTAGAAAAGAGGAATCTTTCTCTTTTTCTCCACATATATGACTATCTGAAAACAGCCCATGTAGACTATATATATACACAAACACACAAAATACACACACATATATATACACGCATACATAGGGCACCAAAGAAACTACTAACAAACCATTCTGAAATATTAAAGGACAGAAAATAAAAGGAATACAGACCACAAGACTGTAACAATTAATATAATAATTTGTATTTTGCTTCTTGCTTTCTGGCTTTGTCCATAGGTAAGTAATTCATTTTGAATAAACTTTTTATTGTGTTAAATTTACAAAGTTGCCAAAGCAGTACAGTGATAGCCTGAATACCATAATCTAGTTGCCCCTAATGTCAACGTCTTATATGACCATAACCTAATTTTGTCAAAACTAGGAGATCAACATCAGTGCATTTCTATTAACTTAATTCAGACTTCATATTTCACTGGGTTTTACGCTAATGTCTTTTTTTTTTTTTTTTTTTCTGTTCTAGGTTCCATCAAGGATAACATGCTCCATTTAGCATTACTCTCTTTTCAGGCTGGTTTGGGGAGATAGACTCCAAATCTGATCCCAGTCCTCTGGGTTATAAAGTACAAAAGAACCCTTGACCTTCATGTTTCATCCTTTAGTTCCTGATAATGTCCAATACTTGGTCTTGTCATGTCCCATCCATGTGACTGAGTTGGTATTAGGAAACTTGAAATCTTAAATACAAAGTAGTTACCACCTTTCGTTATTTCATTGAATCATAAATCAGAAAAACAGTGTTGGACTCCTTTGGTCATACATCGTATTTATTGGTAGATAAATTTTGTGAAATCCTGATGCATTTTCCTCTTGATAATCTAGCGGTGGTGATGGCTTTTTCTCCCCTAATTAAGGATAAAGGGTTATTTTTTGCCAAAGCAAAGTGGAAGGTATGCACACTAGGCAAGGAAAAATGACAGGATGATGTAGGGGAAGTTCCTATTAGATATAATGAGGAAGTTGAAGCCTTGGTGAGTGCAGCATGAAGATGAGGGAGATTCAAAGAGGATATATGAAGGATGAAGGTGTTAAAGACCTAACACTCCCAGCCCTTTAGCTTTATGGGAGCAGAAGCAAGAAGAAGATGAAAACCCCAGAGACAGCAGAAGAGGGTATAAGAACAGAGAATTTGCTACTCAACTTGCCATTTGGAAGTCTGGAAGGAGACTCTCCAACAGGGTTCCACCACATCAACAGAGGGAAGCTGCAATTGAAGAGAAATGATGGCGTGGCATACTTTTGCAGAGAAAGGACCAGTGGTTCCTAGGACCCTGGGTATGGGCAGGAAGGATTCCAGAGTTTCCTGGGTCCCCACCATGAGAAGGTTCTTGAGCATGCCAGCTAGGGGGGTCCGCAGAGAGGGGCCAGGAGCAGAGCACGTGGGAGCTGCAGTCAGGTGTCCAAGAATCAGCAGCCCCAGTGCCAGTGGAAGTGGGAACCACCTCTTGAGCTATCCAGATCAAAAGCCTCCCTGGGAGCACTCAGGATCCATGGAAACCCCTACAGGACTCAGAAGAACAGAGACCACCCTCCAAAGACCGGGTAAGATGAACTATATCTCACCCAAGGGTAGATAGAGCAAAGCAGCTTGAAAGAATAGGTCTCAGACCAGACACCCCAGCCCCTCCCCTAGGAGGACACGTCAACAGCATCTTGAGAAAATGAAGGGAAAGGGGAAATCTCCACAAGCCGTGAATAAGCTTGACACTTTGAACAGACTGAGCACTGCAGCTTGCCTAAACAAGACTGAGTTCACACAAGTAAGAGTTTTAAACTGAGAGAGACCCAAGGACTGATAATTGGGTACTTCCCCACTTCTTTTATTGAGAATAAAGGTCAGAGAATGAATCAGGCTGAAGAAAATAAATTCTTATACACTGAACTAAAGGGTATTGATTTCTGAAGCATTAATATATCTGGTACTTGAGTATTAAAATACTAAGTAAAATTTGTTGTTCAGTCACTAAGTCATGTGTGATGCTCTGCGATCCCACGGTGTGCAGCACACTAGGCTTCCTTGTCCTTCACTACCTCCTGGAGTTTGCTCAAACTCCCGTCCATTTCATCCATGACGCCATCCCAATCATCTCATCCTCAGTCATAAGAAGGAATGAAATTTGGCTATTTGTAGAGATGTGAATGGACCTAGAGTTTCTCAAAAAGAGTGGGGTGAGAAAGATAAAAACAAATATCATATGTTAACCCGTATATGTGGGATCTAGAAACACGGTATGATGAACCTACTGGCAGAGCAAGAGTATGGAGACACAGACATAGAGAATGAACATGTGGACATGGGGCCAGGTGGGGATGTGGAATGAGCTGGGGAAGTGCATTGACATATATACACTGTGGTGTGCTTTGTCAATCAGTCATGTCCGACTCTCTGTGACCCACCAGGCTCCTCTGTCCATGGGGATTCTCTGTCCATGGGGATTCTCCAGGCTCCTCTGTCCATGGGGATTCTCTGTCCATGGGGATTCTCCAGGCTCCTCTGTCCATGGGGATTCTCTGTCCATGGGGATTCTCCAGGCTCCTCTGTCCATGGGGATTCTCTGTCCATGGGGATTCTCCAGGCTCCTCTGTCCATGGGGATTCTCTGTCCATGGGGATTCTCCAGGCTCCTCTGTCCATGGGGATTCTCTGTCCATGGGGATTCTCCAGGCTCCTCTGTCCATGGGGATTCTCTGTCCATGGGGATTCTCCAAGCAAGAATGCTAAAGTGGCTCACCAAGCCCTCCTCCAGGGGATCTTCCCAACCCAGGGATGGAACCCAGGTCTCCTGCATTGCAGGTGGATCCTTTATCATCTGCGCCACCAGGGAAGCCCATATATATATACTACCATGTGCAAAATTGATAGCTAATGGGAACCTGCTCATTAGCACAGGGAGCTCAACTCGGTGCTCTCTGATGACCTATATGGGTGGGATGAGGGATCCTGAAGGTCCAAGATTGAGGAGATACATGTCTACATATAGCTGATTCACTCTGTAGTAGAGCAGAAACCAACACAACATTGTAAGGTAACTATACTCCAATTTAAAAAATTTTTAATCAACCTTTGTAAAATGAGCATAAAATATTTCCCTTCTTCTATCCCTCCATCCAAATTCTGTTCATTCTTCAGCTCCCACCATCTTCATGAAACCCCCATCTAGTTCAGTTCTCAATGACCTAACATTACTCTGAATTCCTCCTCCATTTATTTTTGGTAATATTCCAGGTAGCCTGATTAGCTCTAAGGAGGTGATTTACAGAGGACAGAAAATCTGGTTTACTCTTCTTTGATACCCTACACTGCCCATCATGAACCAAGGCAGTACATAAAGATGTGCTAATTGACTTATTGATTGACACAAAGTAATGGAAGGCAAAGAAAGCCGGATGAAGGGATAACAAAGGGAAGAAAGGTGATAAATGGAGGCACTCGGCTCTGCTGGGATGTGGAAAGTGAAACTATCTATGGAAGCCTATTTTTTTTTCTTTTGCTCCCTCTGACTCTCAAGTTATTCACTTTCCAAAACTACTAATTATTAATCACAGGAAAAACCTATGCCAAGCTAATTCCTCTGGACAAATCACACACACACACACCGCAACCTAACACAATCAATTTTCTTTGCAACAATTAAGAGTAAAAAAAATAATAACATCATGAAGTCTGTGGGAGACTGGCCTCCTTTGTGGAACTTGCAGTTATAAAATAAAATAACATTATGTAAGTAAGGAGAAAGACAAATAAAAATTTTCCAGCAGGCTATCACTCCTGTTGTGATTTTAAGATTCGGAGGAAAGCGTGTTGGGAATATGGAAATGGCTAAAATCCATATCTAACATAGTTGTTAAAATAAGATCTGATTGTCGCAAGGTTGAATTTGTTAGAAACAATAATTATTTATGACACTTTATTGCAACACCCTCCAAAGCATATGGTTACCTTATTAGAAATTAAAATTCATTTTCATATAAATCTCAGCAGGATATCACACCAAAATAACTAGAGTAACTCCAGGGGACAAGGAATAATTCTAGTTTAGCTCTTCTAAGACCTGGCATTTGTAATATAAAATTTAAACTAATTCACTTGTAGATATAATGGCAGGTTTTGAAAATGTGGACAATCTACCTACCACAAGTATGAGCATAATTTTTTTTTTTACCACCTTGAGGACATGTATAATTTACACTTTCCTCATAAGTTTCTGCTGCTTGGTTTTACGTTTTCAATATAACACGAACTTTATTCATCATCAAGGAGATTGCTGTTCTCATTTTTAATTTGTGAATGTTTACAAATCAGAGCTTTCAGCTAACTGGCTTTCTGTTCTTTCAACCACAGAGAACAATACATAAAATCATAAAAAATAGTCATGCTGCTGTGAGCCTGTGCAGGCATTGATGCAGTATAGATATTTCTGTTAGATTTCACCTAGGTTTCATCATATTTCCTTTATTGCAGCATTTGATGGCTCAGGGAATTGTCAGGCTTCCCTGATGGCTCAGATGGTAAAGAATCCGCCTGCAATGCAGGAAATCTGGATTCAATCCCTGGGTTGGGAAGATCCCCTGGGGAAGGAAATGACTACCCACTCTAATATTCTGACCTGGAGAATTCCATGAACAGAGGAGCCTGGTGGGCTACAACCCATGGGGCTGCAAAGAGTTAGACACAACTAGGTGGCTTTCACTCACTCACTCACTCGGGGAATCTTCATGTTTTTTCATGACAACGCTCAGTGCCTACTTTCAAAATTGGCCTACTGAGCTTCTATTATGATTGTTTTTGACAGTGTGCTATATGCAGGGGTGTGTGGGGTGTTAGTCACTCAGTTGTGTCAGATCCTTTGTGACTCCATGGACTGTAGCCCACCAGGCTCCTCCGTCCTTGGAACTCTCCAGGCAAGAACACTGGACTGGGTTGCCATTTCCTTCTCTAGTATGCAGGGGAAATGAATGTATATGTCTTCAAATTCGGCATCTAAATCCTAAGCAACAATGACTTAAAAGCTACAAAATATAACATCGCCAATCTGCATATGCTACCAAATAAATAAATAAGATTCCTTAACAGTTGCTTTAATTAACCAGGAAACTGTTTGTAAGCTGTTTGTACATAGAGATTATACGATGATCCCAGTTTACATCATTGTCTTTGAAGATATAGAAGAATATAGGAATCACATTTATTTTTGTTATCAGACTTTGAGGCGACAGAGATGATGATGCTAAAAGAAAATCTCTAAAGTAAAATCCCTCTTGTTTTGTCTACTCACAAAATACTCCTGACACAAGATAAATGGGATTTTCCCCACATCAACCAATTCTCTGAACACCAACTGGCTGTTCTACAATTAATCCTGACACTATTCACCCAGAATTAGTGTCAGGTCCCACAAATTAAAGGATCCATCCCACAAGACTGCCCTGACTTCAGATACCCATTGCAAATCTGGGTCACCATACTTCTTACAGCTTCCTATGACCCCTGCCTCAATTTCTATGACCTGCTAGAACAGTCCACAGGAAAGCACTTGACTTACAATGGTGTGACCACTCACCTAGAGCCAGACATCTTGGAGTGCCAAGTCAAGTGGGCCTTAGGAAGCATCACTATGAACAAAGCTAGTGGAGGTGATGGAATTCCAGCTGACCTACTTCAAAGCCTAAAAGATGATGCTATGAAAGTGCTGCACTCAGTATGCCAGCAAATTTGGAAAGCTCAGCAGTGGTCACATGACTGGGAAAGGTCAGTTTTCATTCCAATCCCAAAGAAGGGCAATGCCAAAGAATGTTCAAACTAACGCACAATTGCACTCATTTCACACATTAGCAAAGTAATGCTCGAAATTGTCCATGCCAGGCTTCAACAGTACGTGAACCAAGAACATCCAGGTGTTCAAGCTGGATTTAGAAAAGGCAGAGGAACCAGAGATCAAATTGCCAACATCTGCTGGATCATAGAAAAAGCAAGAGAATTCCAGAAAAACATGTAATTCTGATTCACTGACTACGCTAAAACCTTTGACTATGTGGATCACAACAAACTGTGGAAAATTCTTAAAGAAATGAGAATACCAGGCCACCTCACCTGACTTCTGAGAAAACTGTATGCAAGTCAAGAAGCAACAGTAAGAACCAGACATGGAACAACAGACCAGTTCAAAATTGGGAGAGGAGTATGTAAAGGAGTACATACATGTTCTAAATATGTATAACAATATATATATTGTTACCCTTCTTACTTAACTTCAGTGCAGAGGACATCATGAGAAATGCCAGGCTGGACAAAGCACAAGATGGAATCAAGACTGCTGGGAGAAATAACAATAACATCAGATATGCAGAGGATACCACCCTCATGGCAGAAAGCAAAGAAGAACTAAAGAGCCTCTTGATGAAGGTGAGAGAGGAGAGTGAAAAAGCTGGCTTAAAATTCAACATTCAAAAAACTAAGATCATGGCATCCAATTCCATCACTTCATGACAAATACAAGGGGACACAATGACACAATAAAATGACAGACTTTATTTTTTTAGGCTCCAAAATCACTGCAGATGGTGACTGTAGCCATGAAATTAAAAGACACTTGCTCCTTGGAAGAAAAGCTATGACCAACCTAGATAGCATGTTAAAAAACAGACATTACTTTGCCAACAAAGGTCCATTTAGTCAAAGCTATGGTTTTTAGTCATGAATGGATGTGAGCAACTCTCATATAGAAAGCTGGACCATATAGAAAGCTGAGCACCAAAGAATTGATGCTTTTGAACTGTGGTGTTGGGGAAGATTCTTGAGACTGCAAGGAGATCAAACCAGTTAATCCTAAAGGAAATCAGTCCTGAATATTCATTGGAAGGACTGATGCTAAAGCTGAAACTCGAATATTTTGGCCAGCTGATGTGAAGAACTGACTCATTGGAAGAGACCCTGATGCTGGGAAAGATTGAAGGCAGGAGGAGAAGGGGACACCAGAGGATGAGATGGTTGGATGGCATCTCTGACTCAATGGACATGCGTTTGAACAAGCTCTGGGAGATGGTGAAGGACAGCGAAGCCTGGCATGCTGCTGTCCATGGGGTCACAAAGAGTCAGACACAGCTGAGTAGCTGAACAGCAACAACCAATTAATTACAAGGCCTATTTTAAAGGACATACGTGAACAAAATGAAGTGATACATAAGTGAAGTCTGGAAGGATCCTGAGCACAGGAGCTTCTGACTTCACGGAATGTCGAGTGTGCTATTCTCCTGGAACAAGGATATATCATTGTTCACCATCCAGAAAGTCTCTGAACCCTTTAGGTTAGGGCTTTTATGGGGACTTCAACCTCCAGCTCTCTTCCCTCCCTAGAGGTCAAGGGTAAGGCTAACTCTCTAATCACAGGATTAGTTTCCCTGGCAACCAGTTCCCACCCGTATCCCTGTAGCATAAAAAGACCTATATCACTTCAGATGTTTCCAGGGGATCCAGGAGCTTTGTGCCAACAGTGCCAGGAAAGAGGATGGGGGCAGGGACCAAATATGGTCTTATTTCACAACAAAAAAGCACATTTAAATATATTCATTGAGATTGTGTTTGCTTGCCCAGCTAATGGACGCTAGCCAACAGCAGTCCACTGTTGCCACATCTAAGTGAGAAGTGACAGCAACCTCTCTGCTCGCTACGCAGAGCCTCTCCAGCAGACCTACCCCAGCCCAGTGTCGCTGAGTATTCACCGAGTCAACAAAACAGGTACGGAGCACCAAGTCTAGGCTAGTGCCTGCCCTAGAAACACACAGTCCACTGCAGGGAATAACGTGTCACTCATCGGTCACGCCATCATGATTACAACAACTGGAATTGTAATGAGTAGAACATATAAAATGGAACCTGAGCAAAAAGAACATCAAAGTCTGCCTGGGGGAGTCAAGGAAAGTTTCAGGGAAGTAGTGCTTCAGTGCAGCCAGGAATATTATGTAAGGGTTTGTCAGGCCCACAAGTAAAAGAGGAGGGCTTTCTACAGAGAGAAACCCACTTTCCTAGAAGCTGTAAGCAAGGCAGTGATGAGCACCATCAAGTCAAGGTTTCTAGGAAGTGGTCAGAAATGACACTTCATACTGGGGGAAGAGCAATCATTCTGGTCCAGTGACAAGAGCCCAGACTTGGGTCAGAAGACAGGCGTTCTGCTCCAGGCTGTTATCAATCACTCTTCACCTGATCTTGACCCACACCAGGCCGAAGAGGCCACCAATTTACAAGGGACAGAACTAAAACTGAAACCCAGGTTCTCAACCTCTTTGAATCGCCTCTCCTAATCAACCAGATGCGCAGGTTGAGTCCAACAGTTTCCAAAGATTGAAATTTACAGAAAGCATTGCAGACTGTAAACCCTAGCCTCCAGTACCCTGTGCAGCAATGAAACATGTAAAGACTTTAAAGGCAAGGCCAGAAATTAAAATCACGGACTAAAGAACTTCAGTAACCCAGTGTTAATTGCTAGGCTTTCGTGCAGTAATGGAGATCACATTTAAGTAGAAACAGCCTCCTGCCCATCCTCCTCATCTGAGAAACCCTGCTCACAGGCTGCCCCAGGAACTGTTCTTTCTTACCTATTCAGTAGCCTGCAACTCTGAATTAATCACCTTGCATGTAAATATCTTTGTCTTCATAAAAATGTTATTGGGTTAAGTAAAAATGTTTTCAGCCATTTTTTTTTCTTCCTGAACCCTACACAGGCTTTGAAGGAACAAAGGAAGGAGGGGGTGGCTATGCCCTTGTTGCACAATACCTGTCACCTTGGGAATGTGATTCTCCTCAAGAACAACACTTCTGGGGGAACAGAGAATAAGAGACGGGTTTAATTTCCTTCTGCCGAAATTAACTTCCTCTGCTGCTGCAAGGAACGTACATAACGATAAGCCTGGAGAATGGGACGCTGGTGTGGACCAGCAGGCCTCGTTCCCAGAGCAGGTTCCGGCTCAAGGGCAGACACTCCTCAGGCCAGGAACTGGCCATTCACGTCCTCCCAGGAGGTCAGCGTCGGCATCAAGAGGCGTTTATTGAAACGTGTGCCAGTTTTTGCAAACAAACAGCCCACAGGAGATGCCAGTGTGCTGGCCTGGCCGGCACGCCTCCTCCACTCTCGTTTCATTGTTATGGAGGAGAAAGAGCAAAGGCATTTGGAATCAGACCTCTATGGATTTTTAACTCCAGCCCAGGCTCTAGCCTGCAGAAGGAAATAGCAACCCACTCTAGTATTCTTGCCTGGAAAATCCCATGGATAGAGGAGCCCAGTGAGCAGCAGTCCAGGGGGTCACAAAAGAGTTGGACATGACTTAGCGACTTAACAACAAACAGGCGCTAGCCAGGCTGGGGTCATGTGACTTCCATCTCTCAGGGCCTCAGCGTATACCTCTTTAAAGCACGAATATGGACACTACCACACAAAGCTACTGGGAAAATGAGGGTATGTGTATGAAGTTCAGAAATAAAGATTCACGATTTTCCCTTGTTGGAAATATACCTTAGAAATCTCAGTAGCAGTTAGACAGTGGATTTCTGCAGTCAGCCCAGCCCACTGATCAGAAGAAACAGACAATATATTACAACAAAACCATTGGTTGCCAGAAATGTTGGTATCAGAGATGCGATGAGATGGTTGGATGGCATCACCGACTCGATGGACATGAGTTTGAGCAAGCTCCGGGAGTTGGTGATGAACAGGAAAGCCTGGAGTACTGCTGTCTATGGGGTCACAAAGAGTCAGACATGACTGAGTGACTGAACTGAGTATACACAAGAATATTTGTTGCAGCATTGTAATAACAAAAATCTGCAAACAAAAGTTCCTTGATAGGGGACTTATTAGTTAAGTAATCAAATTGTGGCAGAACCCTATGATAAAGTATCATGTTGGCATTAAAAGGAATGAGACTGATCTATATAAAAAAAAAAAAAGATACAAGGGAAAGAGATTCTTGGGACATGTGCCCTCGTTAGACAAGACTCCCCTTCCCTGGTGATGGCCATGGCTCTAGTCTTTCTCACCAGACCATGGTGGCCACTCTGCCTGACCCCGAATAGTTCCTTTGGATAATTCACTTGCCAGGAGCTGGAACACATCTGGCAAAGCTGGACATTCCGGGGAAACACCAGAGTTGGTTATTAGTGTTGGGGCTGGTCAGGAAAATAGGGAGCTGAGAAATCCACGAGTAGGAAGCACCCAGACAGGATAGCCACAGGGAATGGCCAGGGAAGCTGCTAGGGCCAGGACACAAAGAAGCAAGTGCCACCAGATGCTGACCAAGACTTCTCCTGAGGACCAGACTCTGTCCCAAACCTGAGAACAAAAGAGAGTCACGTACCAAATTCTAAAGCAAGTTGGAACAACTGAGGGCTTCCCAGGTGGCACTAGTGCTAAAGAACTCATCTGCCAATGCAAGAGATGTAAGAGATGCAGGTTCAATCCCTGGGACAGGAAGATCCCCTGGAGGACACCATGGCAACCCACTCCAGTCTTCTTGCCTGGAGAATACCCAGGGACAGACGAAAGGCTGCAGTCCATAGGGCTGCAAAGAGTCAACATGACTGAAGCGACTTAGCACACACGCATGCAAAACAATTGAGTGCCTGACACCCTCAGTAGGCTCTGCTGGTCAAATCACTGCAGCTCTATTCCCCTCCCCTGTCTACACCGACACAGATTTAAGGAGCAGGGAGATAGGATAATGTGCCATGAGCTTGGGAGGAATGTCTTGGTCACTGAAGGATGGTTCCAAGGGACTGGGGGTGCCAAGAGCAAGAAGGAGAAACTGAGATGCTATTTAGTCATATGTTTATCTGCTTACGAAATAAACCTATTGATCTTCTCTGTGTTTTAACAGAGGGAAAGGAGTATTAGACAGAAGTAGCTGGCAGAAAGAGGTGTGCAGAGGGGTGGCCTGCACATCTGGTATTAGCATGTCAAGAATGGGTGTTCCCTATGTGTCAAGTGAACACCAAAAGATAATCAGAATTTGAGCCATTTCTCCTGATCAATATCCAAAAGAGTTGCCACTTGAGTAACGAAATCCCACCAGCAAGGGGCTCTTGGAGGACACTGCTGAAAAAGGGAAAGAGGCGGCGGGGTGGTCAGACATGAAGGGCCAGGTCAGTCAACCTCCATATTTGGAGGTCCCACAGGAGCTGCTGTAGATCCAACACACTGACCCATGAAAGGACCTGTATCTGGCTGCCCAAGAGGAGGCAGACAAAAACCAGACCACACTCCATCCCTCCCTCCAAGCCTTCAGGTCAAAGCTTGGGCAGTGTTCAAAGGGAAGGGAAAAGATGAGCATGAAATTGGACATGAAACTGAACTTTCAAACTGGACTGGACTTTTTCTACACAGAAATTACTAGAAAGTGGTGGAATCAGCCCAAAATGTTAAGAAAACAACTAATGACAATGACTGAAGACAAAGTTGCTCCTGGCCTTATAGCCCAACTGATTTCAGACTATTCAACTGACCAAGGACATCAGATTCTGCATTGTGATACTGGATGAGTTTGAGGTCTAGAAAGAAGGTCAATGTCAAGACGATACGACAGTGGAACAGAGAGGATAATAAGAGCAAAGTGGAGAAACCAAAACAATGAAAAAAGCCTCAATGCCCAGGCCCGGTTTGTACTGATCATTCTTTCTGTAATGAGTGAGCGAACAGGCTTGATTTTGCAGCACAGAGCTGGGAAGTTGCCTCACCCAGCAGGAGGGCCCACCTAAACTTATCAACTACAACCAAACTCCTGGTCTGAGAGCTCCCTGTCAGAGAGCCTCAGGCTCCTTCATCCCAGAGAGGCTCAGGACTGGAAACCCAGAAACCATAAACCATCCTCCTCTTCAGAAATCACAAGAAAACAACAACAACAAAAAAAATAATAGAGTATTCTGTGTCACACAGACCTGGATTTATACCCAGCTCTGAGACGAATTGGCTGGAAGAACGCAGGCTAGCATCTCAACCTTGATGTACTTGGATACCACAAAGGTGGAGAAACTGAGGCTCAGAGGGGTGCAGCCCTTTGCCTGAGGCTGAACAGTGAGCTAGTGGGGGAGGCGGCTGAAGAGCTCAGGCCTGCCTGACTCCAAAGCTTTGTGCGGCAGCAGGCAGAGAAAATAACAACCCTCCCTGAGGTGTTCTGACAACCCTAGAAGAAAAAGCTTTGGAAAAAATATATAAGTATTATGAGCATAAGATGTTGCCATTATTATCTACAAGCAGATGACAATAGGGCTAGTGGGATTAAATTTGCAGCTATTATTTACTATGATAGGTCATTCAATTCTGACTCAGATGACTAACGTAACGTCTGCTCAGAGGAAGGAATTTTAACTCAGAAGCGCAGTCCATCCCTATGTGATAAAATAGCAGGAAAAGCAAGGGGAATTTATTAAATTAAGAAAACATTATTTCTTTAAACAATAGGGAATTGCAACTACCAAATGGCAGAGTGAAGACACCACATCTTATTTACCTTCTCTCATGCAAGACAGAAGCACAGCTCAAGTCAGGAGGCTGAACTGTGGGTAACCAATCTGTGAGCATGAATTCCAGTCTTTTTTTGCATCTCAGTTTTCATTTGCATTAAATACAAAATAATATATCAGAATCAAGAAGTTATTTCCACAAAATATACCCTGGAGAAGGCAAGAATACTATTCTAATATTAAAATACATATGTGTGACACAGTGTTCCAAACCCTTTACAAACATTCACTCATTTTATCCTTAGAGCAATGGCATGATGGAAGAGCTAGCATGATCCCCACGATTCAGATGAGTTAAAATGAGGCACAAAGAAGTTAAGAATCTTGCCCAACATTTACAGCTACTAAGTAGCAGAGAAGGGATTTGCACTTGGGCAGACTGGCTCCAGAGTCCATGCCATATAGATTTTTATTAGGTAATAACCGAGATCAAATTAGTTAAGGAAGGTTACAAAAGGAGAATATTAAAGTAAGTAGGCTCTATCTAGAGCAAAATCTAGTTAGAATGGCTTCGGCCTTTTTCATTAGAATTATGCAATGTTTCAGCCCTGTGGGGTTTCTCTCTTATCTATTAAAAGAGCCATTTTGATTATTGCATACCATATGCCAGAGTTTGCACTAGGCAAATACTGCATTACATGTTCAGTAGTTTCCTTCTTCATTAATCCTTTAAAACATTTAACTCTTTGATCTAGTTAAATAATAAATATTTTTGCAATCTTTGAAGCTAATTTACGTAGAAAAAATGATTTCTCACATAATGGTATGTCAGTGAAGTTTACAAAATTGAGGGGAATAAAAGAAGAGTCACCTGGCCACACCTTCATTCTCTGATCCTCTTAGAGGGCGATACTTCCCATCACTGTAGGGTCAGGCATATGTGATGGCTACAACTATTTGTTTTATTTAAGTTTTTATTTTATTTATTTATTTTTGGTCACACCGAGCTGCGTGCAGAACTTCCCTGACCAGGGATCGAAGCTGCACTGCCTACAGCGGAAGCGCAGAATCTTAACTACTGGATCACCTGGGACATCCAGTCATTGGTTTTATTGATGCAGGCTTAAGAAAGGTGAAAAGGTGCCCACGTCTATAGAACAGTGGTTCTCAAAGCATAGTTTAGCCATCCGGAATGAAGGCGGATGCTGCATCACCTGGGAACACGTTAAAAGGCCAGATGATTGAGTCCTACCCAAGAAGCCTGGTGGGCTACAGTCCCTAGAGTTGCACAGACTCGGACACAACTGAAGAGACTTAGTGCATGCACACATACATACACACACACACACACACACACAAACATACACACACACCCTGACTTAATGAATCAGAAACTCTGGGGATGGGGCCTGGCCATCTGACTCCAGGCGCTGCTGATGCAGGATGAAGTTCATGAGCCACTAGCGCCTGGTGAAACCTGATCCTTTGGGCTCCTTGAAAAGGTACTAAAGATCACAGTTGCCAATGGTTCATAGGGAGAAGACAGAAGATAGACAGGAAATAGCCTTCAAATCAGAGGTGAAGGTGAGAGTGGCCAGTTGACAAGGGCCACCTTTCCTGACAATCTCTCTCTCATCCCCTTTTGGAACATGGGCAGTCAATATCTGGGGAGGGAAGTGAACCTGGGACAGGATGGGAAAGGAAGTCCTGGGACCCCATAAACAATCCTGATCAAACACGTACCCCTTTGAGACTAGCTTGAGATCTCACCTGGTCTGTTTTCCAGGACAGGCTCCCTGCCTTCAGAGAAGAGAGCCATGTGTATCACAAAAGAACGAGAGGGGAATGTGGCAAACTGGATGCCTGGAAACCTTGTCAAGAGGCATCAAATGAAAGTCTCTAAAATGCCCGGGAAGCCAAAGAAAAATGTCTGTAGGCCAAATATGGTGCATAGGATACCAACATGTGACATCTAAATCTGAGTCCAAACTCCTTTTGAAAAAGAAGGAAAAAAAGGTCAAAGAGTTGAAGGTTCTTAAGTAAACCCTTGCAAGACAGTATCAGCAGTCCTGGCCCTGAGCCCAAAAGACTTCTTCTTCCAACAAAAAGTCTAATTTTTGTGCATGGACAGTGTGAATTTTATAACCAGTCAGGACTCCTCTTTTGCTCAGAAAGATATGTGCAGCCTAATTTTGCTAATGATATAAGGCTTATCACCAACAAATACTGTCACCTTGCTTATGTAACTTATATGCAGAGTGCATCATGCAAAATGCCTGGCTGGATGAAGCACAAGCTGGAATCAAGATTGATGGGAGAAACATCAATTAACCTCAGGTATGCAGATGACACCACCCTTATGGCAGAAAGTGAAGAGGAACTAAAAAGCCTCTTGATGAAAATGAAAGAAGGGAGTGAAAAAGCTGGCTTAAAACTTAGCATTCAAAAAACAAAGACAATGGCACCCAGCCCCATCACTTCCTGGCAAATAGATTGGGAAACAATGGAAACAGTGAAAGACTTTATCTTCTTGGGCTCCAAAATCACTGCAGATGGTGACTGCAGCCATGAAATTAAAAGATGCTTGCTCCTTGGAAGAAAAGCTATGACCAACCTAGACAGCATTAAAAAGCAGAGATATTACAAAGATCTGTCTAGTCAAAGCCATGGTTTTTCCAGGAGTCATGTATGGATGTGAGAATTGGACCATAAAAAAAGTTGATCACCCAAGAATGGATGCTTTTGAACTGTGGTGTTGGAAAAGACTCTTGAGAGTCCCTTGGACTGCAAGGAGATCCAACCAATCAATCTTCAAGGAAATCCTTCCAAGGGAAGGACAGATGCTGAAGCTGAAGCTCCAATACTTTGACCACCTGATGCGAAGAACTGACTCCTTGGAAAAGACCCTGATACTGGGGAAGATTGAAGGCAGGGGGAGAAGGGGACAACAGAGGATGAGACGGTTGGGTGGCATCACCAACTCGATGGACATCAGTCTGAACAGGCTCTGGCAGTTGGTGATGGTCAGGGAGGCCTGGCATGCTGCAGTTCATGGTGTCACAAAGGGTCAGACATGACTGAGTGACTAAACGGAACTGATCACCAACATATTCAGATATACAATTTCCTTTTTCTATTTCTAGTCTAGCTATGATATCATTGTCTAGTGGCATCTTCATTTTAAGTTCATTTCTACTATTTTACTCTTTTATATTCTTGTAAGCCACCGCAAACTCTTTATGGAACAAAGCAGGATATACCTAATGAAGCATTAGTCACTCAGTCCTGTCCAACTCTTTGCAACCCCATGGGTTGTAGCCCACCAGGACCCTCTGTCCATGGAAGAATTCTCCAGGCAGAATACTAGAGTGGGTAGCCATCCCCTTCTCCAGGGGATCTTCCCAACCCAGGGACTGAACCTGAGTCTTCCCTCATTACAGGCAGATTCTTTAGCATCTGAGCCACCAGGAAAGACCAGGATAAACCTAATGAAGAGTAACTTTATTTTACCTCATCAACCTCCTAATGGCATGTCCATTCTTTTTGTTCATAGGTACTCAGGGTAACTAGTTTGATCACTCTGGTGAGGTGACCAGGAAAATAAAATCAAAAAGTTATTTTAGCAATTTTTTTAGCAAATAGCTGACTGAATCCACCCAGTTTCTTGAGGGAATCAACATAACTGGGAGGGAACTACTAACTTGGTGAGCACATATAGATTTTTTTTTTTAATTATTGAAATCAGGTTTGAAATCAAAGAAGATCCAAGCAGAAATGCCATTTGGGAACTCAGAAAAAATTTAATCATCGAGTCTTAGTGACCAAAGCGAGTTAATGTACCTTCAAAACTAAGCAAATTACTCCCATCTTCCTGCAAATGACCCATCATCATAAATGTTGGCTATTAAGGTGCCATGGGATTCTGCACGGACCACTAAGAGGACACAGGATGCTGAAGACTCATCACTAATGAACTGAGCAGCATCCAGTAGGATTCATGCAGGTGCCCAGCCCAGGTAAAAAAAGGAGATGGCTGTAAAGATCAGAAAAATGTGAAGAGAAGAGCATCTTGACATTTGTAAAAACATAACTTGTCATATTCTATAGAGAGCTGGAGGGGAGAACAAAGGAAATGAACATTTTCTTAGTTTCTACCATGCATCAGGCCACCTTTGGGCAAGTTATTACACCATCTCATCTGATTCCAAGCTGTGACGGGCTTAGTCGCTGTCGTGTCCGACTCTTTGCGACCCTGTGGACTATAGCCCGCCAGGCTCCTCTGTCCATAGGATTCTGCAGGCAGGAATACTGGAGTGGGTTGCCATGCCCTCCTCCAGGGGATCTTCCCCACCCAGGGATCAAACACAGGTCTCCCGCATTACAGGCGAATTCTTTACCATCTGAGCCACCAGGGAAGGCAGGCAGTAGAATTACTAGGACAGATGCAGGTGAGGGAACTGAAAACCCAGAGAGTTCAAGTCATTCACTCAAGTCAGGTAACAAGTAAGAAACAAAGCCAGGATATAAATTCAGATCCGTTGACATCAGAGGTCATACATTTTCACAAAAATAAAACTCAATATTTTTTTAGTCACCTAATATGTCCAACACTTTATTAGGTACTAAGGATAATAATGTTCAAAGGGAAAATGACTGGAAGAATCAAGAAATTATACAAACATAAAATTAGCATTGTGAGGGTAGATAAAAAGGAGATCAATATCTATAGAGGGTGGATATTGAAAATTTGATCCAGGTGGTGAAGTGAACTGAGAAGGTGGTAACTGATCTGAGACATAAAGAAAAAGTGGAAGATAAGTAAGGAGAAGTTATAAGAAATGGGGAAAGGACACTGCAGGAAAAGGGACCAACAGATTGTTAGTGAGAGATGGTTCATATGAATGGAAAGATGGAGCACAATACAGTGTTACCAAAAGAAAAATCCTAAAGGTCCTTTAAAAATCCTAAAGAGGCCTATGGCCTCTTTTTCCTTAAAGCAGTGGGAATCCATGCACTAGGGCCAGGTAGGTGGCATGATAGGTTTTGCATTTTGAGAAGATGACTCTGATGCAGCATGCAAAATCCATCAGAAAGAGCCAGAAGACAGGAAATTAAGAGGTTACTGCAAAATTGAGATGAGAGACAAGGAAAGCTGAGGCTCAAGGGAGGCAGGGGGTGTGGATGGAAATAGATGGATTGATAAGGTACTCAGGAGATCAAGTCAAGCAAAACTGTTAATGGACTGGACTTGGGGATGAAGCAGAGGAAAGCATTCAGGATGTCTCATGAATCTGTGCCTTGTGTAATGGGATGTTTGGTGCTATCACTCACAGAGAGGAAATGCTGGGAGAAGAGCAGGTGTTCCAAAGGGACACAGGACATCTGTTTCGGCCACACTGCATTTGAGGTGTCTTTGAAGCATCTGAGTAGAGCTGTCAAATAGGCAATTAGCCATGCAGGCATGGAGCTTAAATGAGCAGTCTCAGCTGGCGGTCCAGTACAAACGTGTGAGTCACTCATCCATCAGAGCTAAACAAAGCACTGCTGTGGATGGGCTGGGAGAGGGACCAGAGACAAGGTTTCAGATCAGGACTTGAGGGGCTTCATCATTTAACAGGTGGGGAATGGGAGTGAGCCACGAGGGAGCAAGAATTCCAGAACTCTGTGCCACAGTGGAGTGTGTGTTTTAAGACGGTGCAGAGGTGGAGTGGGAATTCAATCATTCTGAATGCTACTGTGGGCAATAACACAGTCCTCAAAGGATCAAGACCAGCATCTCTGTAACTTGCCACGGTCACAAAGCTGAACATCAGCCACACCAGAATTGGAGCCCAGGTCTCTCTGCTGCCTAAGTATGTTCTCTTCCTACCATGTTATGATAACAACAGTGAAAATCAAATATCACCTTGCAATAACAGAGTCAGCAGATCTGACCTTACTCTAAGTAAAGGTGGTATCTAAAAATATTTACCAAAACAAAACAAAAAAAAAACTGGTTTGGTTTTTTTTTTCACTTAACAAAAAGACTCTAAATTACTAACCACAGATATCCTTTAAAGTAGTAAGATCAAGCTTTTAAAATTATTTCATTAGCAAAAATTCCATATACAAACAACTTTTTAGAAGAAGTAAATCACATTGACATAATTCTTAAAAACTTCCTAGAGCACTTTCACAGCTGTTATTAAAATCCTGGCCTTAACACCAAGAGAGACTCCACTTCTGATTCTGCCCTTAGTGACCTGATGACCTTGGTTAAGTCACTTAACCCTCCCTGCCTGCAGGATGAAGGGGCTGGGTAATCTCTAAAGGTACCATGTGAGCAATATCCCCTCTTACTGTCTGCAGAGCAACATCATGCGGGAGAATCATTCCACCCACTCAGCAGGTGAGGCAACTAAGGCACACACAGATTTGATCCCAGAACCAGAGAGCAGCAAATGGGGCTTTAAATCCCGTCCTCTTAAATCCCAATTCAGGGCTTCTCCAGGGCAATCATCAACTCTATCATCATTTTTACAGTAACCTCATCTGTAAATACGAAAGGCATCACAGCATAGGATAGCTACTGTCTTTTCCTACCCTGAATCTTTCCTCTCGTTTTTTCTAATATGACGCCTTCATATTCCTTTAAGGAACCATCTCTCCTCTGCACTCACTCCACATTACAAATGAGTGGAGGGGAGCTTTGCTGTCACTTTTCAAGCACGGGACTGTGCCCCAGGACTGCCTAATCAGTGTGTTATAGCTCGTAAGTGAACCATGAGTGGTTCAGGGCCAAATACTGGACCTAAATCTGACTATGAATCATCAGACTCAATCCTATGACTCTTGCCAAAATGACTGGGATTACCTAGTCAGGATGCAAGCTTGAAGCTGACGGTTGCAGTAGAATAGATCTGCCCGTGAATGAAACCAACCAAAGCCAGAGATAGACAAAAAGAGTCCTGGTGAAACTGCCTGAGCATTGGATTCCCCCATGCCTGAAGGCAATGTTCAGTTATTTTTTGCCCCATAAATTTTCTCTGCTTAAGTCGTTTGGGGTTTGGATTTCTGCTATTTGCATATCAAAGAAATCTAATCATGCACTGAGCATACTTACATGCTATTACTGGGTTCTTATTTCCTTGGGTTTTCAGGGGGAAATGTTCTGCCTAGAAACTCTGAATCTAATGCAAACCTACATTCGCTTAGCTTATTAAGGGAAACCAGAGGTGAGAGAAACAGGAAGAGGGCTAAGGAAAATGCTTTAAGCTTAACTGAGTTTGCCAAAGGTCTGATGATTTTTGCCAGCTATTCACAGAATTAAGACAACAGGCCTAATGTGGCACTGCTCTGCTCAGAGGAAGAAGAATACCTCCTAGGCACTGGACTTTTGTTTTGTTTCTTTTACATTTTTAAAAATTGAGGTATAATTGAAATATACCATTATTTTAGTTTCAGGTGTACAACATAACAATTTGATATTTGGGTGTGTTTCAAATGATCACCACGATAAGTCTACCTAACATCCATCACCATACACAGTTAATATTTTTTGGTGATGAAAACTTTTATATATACTCTCTTGTCAACTTGAAAATGTGCAATGTAACTATTAACTGTAGCCAGCATGCTGTGCACTACATCTCCATGACTTATTCTGTGTATAAATGGAAATCTGTACCTTTGACTCCCTTCATGCATTTTGTCCTTTCCACACCTCTGCAATTGCCAAAGAGCATGCTTTTTTTTTTTAATATTCTGAACAACTGATTGGTTCAAGATTGAGAAAGAATGACCGGGCTATCTGCTGTCACCCTGTTTGTTTAACCGATATGCTGAGCACATCATGAGAAATGCCGGGCTGGATGAGTTACAAGCTGGAATCAAGACGGGTGGGAGAAACATCAACAACCTCACATATGCGGACAATACCACTCTTAACAGCAGAAAGTGAAGAGGAACTAAAGAGCCTCCTGATGAGGGTAAAGGAGGAGAATGAAAAAGCTGGCTTAAAACTAATATTAAAAAAACTAAGATCATGGCATCCAGCCCCATTACTTCACGACAAATAGAAGGGGAAAAGGTGGAAATAGTGACAGATTTCCTTTTTGGCTCTAAAATCACTGCACATGGCTGCAGCCATGAAACGGGAAGACTTGGCAGGAAAGTTATGACAAACTTCGTGTGTTGAAAAGCAGAGACATTACTCTGCCGAAAAAGGTCCATATAGACAAGGCTATAGTCTTCCCAGTGGTCATGTACAGTTGTGAGAGCTGGAACATAAAGAAGGCAGAATGCCAAAGAATTGATGCCTTCAAAGTGTGGTGCTGGAGGACTCCTGAGAGCCCCTTGAACAGCAAGGAGATCAAACCAATCAATCGAGGGGAAATCAACCCTGAATACTCATTGGAAGGACTGATGCTGAAGCTGAAGCTCCAGTATTTTGGTCATCTGATGCAAATCAATTCTGATGAGCCTGATGACTTATTGGAAAAGACCCTGATGCTGGGAAAGAATGAGGGCAGAGGAAGAAGAGGGCGTCAGAGGATGAGATGACTGGATGGCATCACCAATGCAATGGACATGAACTTGGGCCAACTTTGGGAAATGAGGAGAGACAGAGAGGCCTGACATGCTGCAGCCCACGGGGTTACAAAGAGTCAGACACAACTGGGCGACTGAACAACAACAAATAAGTGAGACCACATGGTATTTGTTTTTCTGTCTGACATTTCACTTAGCATAATACCTTCAAAGTCTATCTGTGTTATGACAAAGATTAACAAGATTTTATTCTTTTTAAATGGCTGAATAATATTCCACTATGTGTGTGTGTGTGTGTATTACACCATATTTTCTTTATCCATTCATTCTTTGATAGACACTTGGGTCATTTCTACAGCTTACCAATTATAAATAATGCTGCAATGAACATAGGAATGCATTTATCTTTTCAAACTAGTGCTTGCTTTTTTTAATTTTTTTTTCCCTCTTCTTCAGATAAATACTCAGGGGTGGAAATGCTGGGTCATGTGGTAGTTCTATTTTTCATTTTTGGGTCAGTCTCCATACTGTTTTCTATAGTGACTGCATGCTAGGCCACTGTTAAGAACTTAAACTGCTTTATTTTCTATGACCACCCCCCCCAAAATATAATTCATGTTCCAGGTATAGTAACTACTCAACTGCATCCCATGATCACATTGTGCCCTTTCTCCAGCCTCTTATCTGTGGTTCCCATGTGCCTTTGATGGAACTTGAGATAACCACAGATGAGAATTTATGGTCCCTTTACTCAAATCCTACATTTTCTCAACTCCTACATGTTCCTCTAAAGTCACTTCTAAAATGACAAAATTAAGAATTTGATAAGAGTGTCAAAATACATATGCTTTTCCGTCCAGCTAACACCTTTTTCCCCTCCTATCTGCCTGGTAAAATACTACTCAGCCTTTAAAACTCGGTTTCAAGTGTCTTGTATGGCACAGAATGGTAGTTTCCATGTATGTCTACTACAGATTTTGCTGGGATAACAAATGATCTCATATCTCAAAGCTTAAAAACAAAAGTTAATTGAATTCATATTACATGTCCAGTGTAGGTCGGAAAAGGGATGTACAGATCACTGTAATACTCAGGAACCTAGGCTGACAAAACAGTCACTATCTGGGGTTACTGTTGCCAATGGGAAGGCATTTGGCAGTTGCTTACCCAGAAATTAAATATTCTGACTTGGCAGCAACACATAGGGCTTTTGCTTAAAATTCCTTGGCTCAAACCACTATGGCAAATGTCTAGTACCTGGAATAGGGTAGAACCTTAAATATTTAGTGAACTGCTCCACAACTATACATCAGGATCCCATGGTCTGGGAATGGCTGAGTTATCCAATAACCAAACCATGGGGTAAGACACAAGGAATCCAAGAGGAGTGAAAGCAAGAGAGAGTGCATGCCAGAGCATAAAACTTAAAGATAAATTGATATGTCATCTTTCTAAAGTTATACTGTAGTCATTCCAAGAAAAGTTAAGAACTTTATAGGACTTCTATATACTTACTTTATAATTTTACTTTCAATAATAATGACTTATCTATGGGAGGTATATATCACAAGGGCTTCCATTGTGGCTCGCTGGTAAAGAATCTGCCTGCAATGCAGGAGACCTGGGTTCAATCCCTGGGTTGGGAAGATCCCCTGAAGAAGGGAAAGGGTAGCCACTCCAGTGTTCTGGCCTGGAGAATTCCACAGAACATATAGTCCATGGGGTTTGCAAAGAGTCAGACACAACTGAGCAACTTTCACGTCACTTCACATATCACAAACCTCTCAATGGTCAGGGTCTCAAAAGATTCTGCTCAGGGAACTCCCCTGGAGGCCCAGTGGTTAGGACTTCACTTTCCAGTGCAGCAGTTGCAGGTTCAATCCCTGGTCGGGGAGCTAAGATCCCCACATGCCTTAGGGCCAAAAAACCAAAACCATATAACAAAAATAATATTGTAACAAATCCAATAAAGACTGTAAAAATGGTCCACATTAAAAAGAAAAAAAAAAAAGATTCTGCTTGGACTCTGGGTCTAGGAAGGGTCCTTGGAAATAGAGTCTTCACAGGACTTCCTAGGAGATTCTGCTGCTTATCAGCATTCAGAAGGCCCAGGAATAAATGACTGGTGTTTATGAGCTGAACTGACTGCAGCCATGAAATTAAAAGATGCTTACTCCTTAGAAGGAAAGTTATGACCAACCTAGATAGCATATTAAAAGAGACATTACTTTGCCAACAAAGGTCTGTCTGGTCAAGGCTATGGTTTTTCCAGTGGTCATGTATGGATGTGAGAGTTGGCCTGTGAAGAAAGCTGAGCGCCAAAGAATTGATGCTTTTGAACTGTGGTGTTGGAGAAGACTCTTGAGAGTCCCTTGGACTGCTAGGAGATCCAACCAGTCCATCCTGAAGGACAAAAGTCCTGGGTGTTCATTGGAAGGACTGATTCTGACGCTGAAACTCCAGTACTTTGGCCACCTCATGTGAAGAGTTGACTCATTGGAAAAGACCCTGATGCTGGGAGGGATTGGGGGCAGGAGGAGAAGGGGACGACAGAGATGAGATGGCTTGATGGCATCACCGACTCGATGGGCATGAGTTTGAGTAAACTCCGGGAGTTTGTGATGGACAGGGAGGCCTGGCGTGTTGCGATTCATGGGGTCGCAAAGAGTTGGACATGACTGAGTGACTGAACTGAACTGAACTGACAAGTCTACCCTAGCTATAATCCTTCTGGAATTTATATCTTCATCTTTAAAAATGAAGAATACAAAATCTACTATAAGGTGTACTGTGACCATTAAATAAGATGGTATGTACAAAAGCAATCAACACCTAATGTGGGAGAGGGCAGTCAGAAAATACTGATCTTTTCTTTTCTTGTAGTCTCAGTGCCCACAGAATATCTGAGAAGAAGTGTTTGGTAAATCCAGAGAAAGAAAGGGTGGGAAGAAGTGAAGTCAGCTATCCAAAAGAGGAACCTGGGAGGCTACACTCCGTGGGAATCACAGAGTCAGACACAACTGAGCAACTAACACTTTAAAACCTCAGTGATTCAAATACACCTATTTTAAATCATCAAATACCATGGTGGCTCGAAGGTAAAGAATCTACCTGCAATGAAGGAGACCCAGGTTCAATCCCTGGGTTGGGAAGATGCCCTGGAGAAGGGAATAGCTACCCACTCCACGATTCTTGCCTAGAGAATTCCATGGAGAGAGGAGCCTGATGGGCTAACAGTTCATGGGATTGCAAAGAGTCAGAGGCAACTGAGCAACTAACATAAATAGTATTAGGTGTTGGAGACGCAATGATAAAGAAGACAACCTTTCTGCCTTTAAGAAGATCCCATTTTTCCTTTGCTGGGTACTACTTTGTGGAGAAAAACCCAAATGATAAAAAAAAAAAATAGGCCACAAAAGCCACCTCCAAAGTTGTGTCCCCATGTACACACAACTGGAGGCAATAAGCCTCAACCTGGCCATACAACACCTATCAAGATGAAGAAGAGGCTGAGAACTGACGCCCCAGGATAGCTGGTGGCCTTGTCAGTAACCTCAGTTACCAACCAGAAATCAACAAGGAGCACAGCCTCATGCCATCCCCAAGGCCAGGAGAGGGACGGAGGAATTGAAAGTTCTTTCATTAACAAAGGGGCACACAAGGGTTCACAGGCTTTTCCCCTAGATAATCAAAACTTCTAAGTCTCTAAACCCATCATTAACCAGTTTGGCCTTGTTTTCTATTATTTCCAACTTTAAGTAGCCTCTGTTAAAGCAGAAATTATTTCAATAAGTACCTTTCATTCCTTTGAAAATATGGTAAAATATGCCATTAACATAACACTAGCAAGCCCAGTGGTATGATTTTTCAAAACATGTATATATCTGCATGTTTATGTGGGTATGCAAGCATGCACATACACACACTTTCTCTCTCTCTTTCTCTCGTATCTTCCAATTAGGAAGAAGTGACATTTTCAATTTCTTATAGTTTTAGTAGACCAGGTTTCCTTTTATGGTTACATGGTTTGTTTTTCTTTTTCTAGAAGAAAGCCATGGATTTATGATGTTTGGCCCCGTACTAAATGAGCTGAAGGGAGATTTGTAAAGCAAATAAACTAAAAGATTTACAGTTCCTTTCTCAGAGCAGCTAAAAATTATGGAAAAACTCATTGACCTTTTAAGAGAAGAACTTGGTTCCGTCGACCAGAAACAAAGTGCACCTAAGAGGCTTCCAATTAATCTGTTAATTTAAATCCTTTGTCTTTCTCCAATAAATATGCTGGGGGGGGTAAGGGCAGGGTGGCACAGCAGAATCCCATTCATTCCTTTTGAAGTGTAACTACCTGCGGCCAATATAAACAGCATGTCCTATTACACTAAGCACAGAGCATATATAAAGTGGACAATAATTAGAAAATGAGGAAACTGGTGGGATTAGAATGAAAAGGGAAATACAGCAGACAGCTAAACGGGAGGAGTCAAAGGAGCTGATTTTGCAGGATAACCTAGTGAGAAAAGAAGAACAAGGAAGGGAAGATTCCTGGATCTTGGAGGAGGAAGATAGAAGACGGGGATGCGAGCATGAAGGTGACAGGTCTGCTGTTCATCTAGGTTTTTCTGTGAAGTTCTCCACAGGAGAGAGTCTGAGAAAGGGATCTAGGAGATTTAGAAGGGTGTTTCCTCAGCTATGTGGTCTAGGACTGTGGAATAAAAATTGCCCATACTCTCTCCTATCTAAGGTACCCAAATTGTGTTTTGGGAACCCAATACAAGAAGAGAAAGTAAAAACAAATAAAACACCTCATTAAGTTTCTCTGATTACTTTCTTCCATTTTTTTTCTATTTGTATGGAGACAAACAAGATAATCTGGGATTAGGATTGCAGGCATACCATTTATTAACAGTGTAACCTTGGGTAACTCATTTATCCTGTCTAAGTCATGGTTATATGGAAATAAAAGTAGTACCTAGCTTGTAGAGTTGTGAGGATTAAATGAAATAATGTATATAAGATGCTAAGCACACTGCCATTGAATAGATGCTGAGGATGTGGTAATTGTCAGCAGTGGCAACAGCAGCATCATTATTTGTTTACCATGGGGCTGAATTCAATCTAATGATGTTTCGTATAGAAACAGCTGGCTTAGGTATAAAAAGATACAGGTTTAATTATCACATCTGAGCCTCAATTCCCTCTTGCAGAGATAACAAACTAGAATTGCAGAAGCTAAGTGATCTAACTTCGTTACTTAACTAATGGGGTAACCTCAAGCAAGCCACTTGATTTTTCCGAACCTTAGCTCCTCATTTGTAAAATGAGAATATCCATAGTTTCATTAGGGTATAATATGAAAAAGATTAAAAAGCATGTAAAGTATTTAACATATATCAAATATATCAATAAATACTAGCAGCAAACATTACTATGATTCATTCTTTCACTGATGCACTCAACCACTACAACAAATTAGCTTCTACCTGTCAGGTGAAACTTGATGTTAGAAACTCAGCAATGAAGGAAGCAGACAAAAATTCCTGACCCCTTGGAGCCTACTCTTCAAGCTAATAAGAATGCCTTATGTACTAGAAGCATTCAATAAACAATTTGAGTATGTTTTAAGAGAAGATCCTAGTTTCTCATCTATAAAATAGTATAAGAATGCAAATCCATATTTTATGGGATTTGATATAAGATAAAGGAACTAAAATACATTAAAGCACTTCATAAACTACCATGCACTATACAGATATTTGTTATCCTATTTATCCTACTCATATACATGCTAAATGGCTACATATTCTGCAGCATCAAACACAAACTTTACCAAGTGAGGGAAAACAATTTGATGAATCATTTTCAAAATTATTATTTAGGAAAATTAGATTTTCAATGGATAGGTCAGGAAAATTATTAAAGAAAAATAAACAGATTTTGTAAGGGTTCACATTAAAGAAAGTTTCTTACACTTTTATAATTCACTATAGTCCTGATAGGAAATCTTGATATTTGTAATACAGATACCTAGATATTTCTGAGAATTCCCAGATTTGTAAACATTAGCAGAGTCTATAATTTATGTAGTTAAAACATATTAAGGACCATTTCCCAAAAACATGTTCCACAAAACACTAGTTTCATGCAATGATAAGAGATTTCATGTATTATGACAATTTCATGTACAAACAGGTTTGACAGATGATGTTAAATGCAGTTTTCTAGGAGTTCTTTAAAGTCACTGAATGCAATTTTGATCTCTGGTATTCAATATGTTCTAATATATTTGAACAAAGAATCCCTTCTTAGGGACAAGTGCAATAAACTCTATGAATGCAACAGTTAATACAACTGCAAGACTGGGATGATCCCTCCAGATCTTCAACAAGAGGGCTCAATACTCAGCGAGCAGCGGGCAACCACAAAGCAGATGGGGATGTGGAAACCAAACGGCCTATCACTCAGTAGCCAGTTAAATTCCAGTGTGCTTTGGCCAATTGCTGTATGTCATGGACATTTACTGTCTAGACTAAAATGAATTACAAATTATGTTTAAAAGTGAAAAAAAAAAAACCCAAACTAAACACTGTGTGCATACATACACAGGTGTGTGTGCATATGTGTAGTATTCAGGTTGGGTTTTTCACCTTCAAACATAAAATTCATATCCCATTAACAACAAAAAAAAATGTTGGCTGTGGGAGCAGTACCAAAACTAACCACACAATAGGTGGTAGATTTCAACTGTATCCTCAGAGAGGCCCAGTTCTTACTACTGGATTGGGGAAGAAAAAAGGTAATACACTGAGATATATCCAAGAACACTCAAAGGAAGCCCCTGATTTTGACCACCTATGGGAACAACATTAGTGAATAATAGTGGGTAATCATTTACTACAAATGAGTTGCAATTCATCAAAATGGAGTTCGAAAATAATCCACTTCGAGGAAGTATATTGAGATACTGGGAAAATACATAGTATTAAAAGTACTTATCTTTTTTAAATGTAAGCATTTCAAACTTCACATTAAATAGATTCTCTTTGACTTCCTGCACCCCAGACCAGTAAATATGAGGTATTAAAACCTGTATAGGAGAGAAATCTCCCAGACACCTACAAATTTACAGAATAGTAGCCCAGGAAGGTAGAGCTATCTAAAGATCCCCGAGCATCATGAGAACTTCTATTTATCACAGCTTGTCTGCAACTGAGAAAGGATGATTTGTTTACCCTGCCCACTGCAAGATGCTCTACTGGTCTGTCATAAATGCAAATATTACTTCTGAGTTAGAAATCTGCCATTGACTAGAACTGGAGAAAATAGACTTGGCCAGATGTATCCTGGCAAAGAAAAGAAAAAGTATTAACAGGAATCAGCTGGAGTTATTTTTTCTCTAGATCATGGCTTCGGGCTGTGCATTACTTTTATGTCAGGAGGACCTAAGATTAAATCTTAGCTCCGTCATTTACTACAGAGCAGAGACGTGCGAAGTTGGGTTTCTTTATTAACTAAGTGAGACAGTTTGGATTAAAGAAGATAACAAGTATAAAGACCTGACTAGCACAAATGTTAAGTGTGTCTAGACAAAGGAAAACTATAAAACACTTGAGAGGGTCCCATTTCCTACTATCAATCGTTCATTTATTCAATAAACACTTAACTGAGTTGGGCTTCCTTGGTGGCTCAGATAATAAAGACTCTGCCTGCAATGCAGGAAACCCGAGTTCTATCCGTGGGTGGGGAAGATCCCCTGGAGAAGGAAATAGCAATCCACTCCAGTGTTCTGGCCTAGGAAATCGCAAGGACAGAGGAGCCTTGCGGACTACAGCCCAGAGAGTTGCAAAGAGTTGGACACAACGGAGTGACTAACACTTTCACTTTCTTTCTTAACTGAGTAACCACTCTGTTCCAGGTACTGTCCTAGATGCTAGTTTATAGCAATGACAAGCAAAACAAGCAACAATCCCAGCCTCTGTGAACTTTACATTCTGAATGCTCATTTCCCTTCTTCCTTCCCAATCCTAAAGAAATAAACTTGCTACATTGCCACTCAAATGTAAAACTTGAGCTTGCACAATGCTAGAGGCATGGACAGGTAAACCCTAATCGCTCTGCTACAAGAAATCCCTATAGTTCGGCTCAGAAAAGTTCCCATTAGAGTTTTGAGTAGCCAGGAATCAACATCAAATGACAAAGTTTAGTATTTCAGCAGCAACAAGAAAAGTGATAAATGGTCAGAAGTGAATGGGAAGAAGTCCCTGAATCTCTGCAGCAGCTCCTTAGAAGGTGATGGGTAGCACTGGGCTTTCTGCAGATCTTTCCAATACTAAGGAGGGAAAGGGTCTTGGAAAGATGTACAAGCTGCAACTGAAACACATGTCAAGGTCACTTTTTCTACTTTAAAACTGGCGAAGATATTAATAAAATCTCTCTCTGAGATGCCAGACATTTTAGTGCAAAGAAGCCATAGAGCACTAGCATGTATTCATGGGGAATCACACCTCCATGTATTCATCAGTTCATTCAGATATATTCCCTGCATATTTACTACATTCCAGCCCTAGGCAGGGTCATGGGGATACAAAGATAAATCAGACACAGCCCTGAACTTTGAATAGCTCTTTACCTAGAAAATATGTTAAAAAGTCATTAAGATCCTGTGTGATGAGCACTCTAATAAAAGTCTGAACAAAATACTGTCAGATCCCAGAAGAGGAAGCGGTGGAGTCAGCCACCAGAGTTTGCTGTGGTATGGATGAAGCAACCAGCGAATTGAATCTAATTTCACTTCTCAGATACTATCCAATCTACCCCTCACATCCAATCCATCAACCAATCTTGCCAATTTCACCTCCTGCCCTTTTCTCCACCTCCGTGCCCACCACATCTTACCTAGACGACCCCAAAAGACTGACAATTGGAGTCCCTGCCTGGCTGTTATATTCCATCCTCCACTGTAGCCAGAATGATTTTTCAGAATAAAAGTTTGATCTTATCACATCAGCTTTAAATACTTCAACAACTCCCCATGGCCTTTAGTGCAAAATTTGAACTTTACAGGCCTGCAAAGCCTCCTAAGTCCGCCTCCCTCTGTACACACTACTCTCCAGCTCCCACCTTGGGTTCCAAAGTGTGCCTTTGCTCTCTCCTGTCTCCAAATCTTTGGAGATGTTGTTCCTAACTCTTGCATTTTTGGGGGTGTGTGGGGGGGGTGATTTTTACTTACTTGTTATTGCAGTATAATTGCTTCATGATGTTGTGGTACTTTCTGCTGTACAAAGAAGTGAATCACCTATATGTATATATATATCCCTTCCTTCTTAGAGCTCCCTCCCACTGTGGAATATTACTCAGCCATAAAAACGGAATGAAATTGGGTCATTTGTAGAGATGTGAATGGACCTGGAATCTGTAGTACAGAATGAAGTCAGAAAGAGGAAAACAAATATCATCTATTAATGCACATATGTGGAAACTAGAAAAATGGTACTTACGAACCTATTTGCATGGGTGAGAAAGGGACATGGACATAGAGAGTGGAAATGTGGACATGGTTGGAGAAGAGAAGGGTGGGATGAATTGGGAGATGAGGATTGACATATATACAACTAACTCTTGCACTGATCTCTTTTTATCCTCTAATGTCACTAACTGCATCTTATCCTAACGTCTCTGCTTGCATAGCCCATAGCATCCCACCCTTACCCATCAAACATTCCTCATCCATCCCAATTAATCCCAACCTTTCAAAATCCTTCTTTTTTTTTTTTTTTTTTTTATTATTTTTTTTTTCCAGTGGGTTTTGTCATACATTGATATGAATCAGCCATGGATTTACATGTATTCCCAATCCCGATCCCCCCTCCCACCTCCCTCTCCACCCGATTCCTCTGGGTCTTCCCAGTGCACCAGGCCGGAGCACTTGTCTCGTGCATCCCACCTGGGCTGGTGATCTGTTTCACCATAGATAGTATACATGCTGTTCTTTTGAAATATCCCACCCTCACATTCTCCCACAAAGTTCAAAAGTCTGTTCTGTATTTCTGTGTCTCTTTTTCTGTTCTGCATATAGGGTTATCATTATCACCTTTCTAAATTCCATATACATGTGTCAGTATGCTGTAATGTTCTTTATCTTTCTGGCTTACTTCACTCTGTATAAGGGGCTCCAGCTTCATCCATCTCATTAGGACTGGTTCAAATGAATTCTTTTTAATGGCTGAGTAATATTCCATGGTGTATATGTACCACAGCTTCCTTATCCATTCATCTGCTGATGGGCATCTAGGTTGCTTCCATGTCCTGGCTATTATAAACAGTGCTGCGATGAACATTGGGGTGCACGTGTCTCTTTCAGATCTGGTTTCCTCAGTGTGTATGCCCAGAAGTGGGATTGCTGGGTCATATGGCAGTTCTATTTCCAGTTTTTTAAGAAATCTCCACACTGTTTTCCATAGCGGCTGTACTAGTTTGCATTCCCACCAACAGTGTAAGAGGGTTCCCTTTTCTCCACACCCTCTCCAGCATTTATTGCTTGTAGACTTCCAAAAGTCAAAATCCTTCTTTACACGATCCTTCTTATTATTTCCAGGAATTAGCCCTCCTCTTCCTTATTACTTACTGACACATACCCTGAACCATAGATTGCAAGAATGAATTGTGTCTAATTGAGCATTTATCATATTCAAACATAACATGCTAGTAAAATCTGATTTTGTACTGGATCTTACCTTGGACCTTTTTGCTCACTTGAGTTGCTATAGCAATTCTTAAGAGAGACTAACAAAGTAGAAATGGGCACACTGACTTTACAAAGGGGAAGGGAGAATGATGATGTTCCCAGCTTCAGTTCACAAAGTAATGGTAAAGCCAGGATTTCTAACTCACACAGGCGCCTCCAGCAAAAAGTGAAACTGTTAGCTGCTCAGTCATGTCCGACTCTTTGTGACCCCATGGACCATAGCCTGCCAGGCTCCTTTGTCCATGAATTCTCCAGGTAAGAACAGTGGAGTGGGTTGCCATTCCCTTCTCCAGGGGATCTTCCTGACCCAGGGATCAAACCCAGGTCTCCTGAATTGCAAATATAAGTCAATATATTTTTTTACTATACCCCTGCCATTCTCCCCTAATTATTTTGAGTGTACAATTCGTGTTTTCACCAAGAAGCAGAAGCCCCAGAAGGCATTACACCAGCCACAATACCAAGGGCATAATAAAAACACTGATTTGAATTCTTCTCAATCCTGTCTAGATATCAGGCATATTGGAGATAGCCAAGTTATTAATTTTTTAATAACCAAAAATGTTTAAATCTACTAAATTCTCATTATCACTAAAAGTTCTAAAACTTGGACTTATTTCTGGAAAGTGAGCAAGGATTTTTTTCCCCTTCCTCTCTTTTTTCTCTTCCTTCTTTTTGCTACATAAAAATGCTAAGGACTGTACATAACATAATATATGCATAACATCTTTCAAAGAGACACTCTGAAGTCTTAATATACTGCACAGTGAGTCAAAGGTGAAAGTACATCATTGGAAAATAATGTAAGGCCATCTTTGCAGGCTTGGCCCCTGGGTACCACCCAGCCCCTCTGATATATTCATCAAAGAGCAGAGCAGGGAAGATTCACCTGGGAAAATGCCAGACACTGGAACACTCAGCTCTCAGAAGGAAGTCATGGCCAAGAACCAGATGGAACATGTCTGCAAGGATTTGGGGACGACATCATGCAAGGCCAGACAAGCTTATCTCTTTGATATCAGTGATGCTTTATTACCTTGGTACCCACTGTAGCCAAGTCTGAGAATCCACAAAAATATCAACCATGGAAGCAGTGTTGCCTAACTTGGCTCTCTGCTCTTAGCATCTCCCCAGCCAGCACTGCTTCCACGTGGCCATGAGGCTGAGTTTCCTAACATTACCAACTTGATAATGTCCTCCCCACCTCAGATCCTCCACTAAATTCTCTACACTGCTGTGGCCTACAGCAGTGATCTGTTTTTGACCATGCATCCTTATTGGTAGCAATTAGAGGGCATTGCCTCCTACATGAAAATAGTTATGTAATAAAATATATACATGCACTGTTATACTAATATATGATGTACACTGTGTTTAATCACTCAGTCATGTCTGACTCTTTTCGACTCCGTGGACTGTGGCCTGTCAGACTCCTCTGTCCAAGGGATTGTGCTGCCAAGATAACTGGAGTTGGTTGCCATTTTCTCCTCCAGGGGATCTTCCCAACCCAGGGATCAAACCTGCATTGCAGGTGGACTCTTTCTGAACCACCAGGGAAGTCATGATGAACATTATGAAACATCAAAATAGAAATTTAAAGGATGAGATAAAAATAAAGTCCTAATTTTTTTTTCCATATCACAGTGGGTCCAATTTTTCACCTGCTCTTATGCCTGCATCCTACACAAATGTACATTGGCTTACAGGATACAACTCAAACTCTTTAGCATGCTTGCGATAACTTTTCACCACACCACCAACCGTATTTCCATTTTCATACAGATTTACACAGAGGAGATTTACTATGGGTATTGGCTCAATGCCTCAGCTAGGCAATGTAACATACATAATATGTTATGTTATGGAGGCTTAGAAGTCCCACAATCTGCCATTCATAAGCCAGAGAACCACGAAAGCAGGTGGTATAATTCAGTCTAAGTCCAAAGACACGCACACCAGAAGACTGCTGTTATAATTCCTGGAATCTGAAGGCCTGAATCCAGGAGCTCTACTGTCTCAGGGCAAAAAAATGATTGATGTGCTAGCTCAAGAAAGGAAAGAAGGAATTTATCCTTCTTTTGCTCTTTTGTTGCATCCAGGATCTCAAGGAATGAGATGACTCCTGCCCATATTGGTAGGAGAATCAAATGTTACTTTCTTCCAGAAAGACTCCCATAAACACACTCAGAAACAATGTTTTATCAGTTATTTAGTCTTCTCTTAGCACAACCAAATTGACACTTAAAACCATTAAAATTAGATATATATGGGGGGGGGGTCGTGGGGGCATGGGTGTGTGTGTGTGAGAGAGAGAAAGTATTGTTGTTGTTATTTAGTGACTAAGTAGTGTCTAACTCTTTGTGACGCTATGCTCTGTAGCCTGCCAGGCTCCTCTGTCCAAGGGACTTCCCAGAAAAGAATACTGGAGCGGGTTGCCATGCCCTCCTCCAGGGGATCTTCCTGGCCCAGGGATCGAACCCAGGTCTCTTGAGTCTCTTGCTTTGGCAGGTGGGTTCTTTACCACTAGCACCACCTGGGAAGCCTGTGTGTGAGTATATCTCAACCTTAAATACCTAAAGATCAAGTTCCAATCTAAGCACTGCCAAAGATTAAAATATTTATTGTTACTATAATGACAAATACTTATATAATTGTAACATCATCAGTAAGTTACAGTAAGAAGCTAAATCACTCTCGCTTGTGAGCTCAGTCAGGTCCGACTCTCTGTGACCCCGTGGACTGCAGCCCACCAGGCTCCTCTGTCCATGGAATTCTCCAGGCAAGAACACTGGAGTGGGTTGCCATTTCCCCACCCAGGGGATCTTCCTGATCTAGGCAAGGATCAAACCCATGCCTCTTGTTTCTCCTGAATTGGCATTCGGCTTCATTAGCATTGTGCTATTACTATGATTATTGTTTTCATGATTCTAGCAGTCTTTGATATAGTAAGTATGTCATAAAACACGTAGAAAGGTGCTTATTGTATGCTGAAGGCCCATAGTTGCCCATGGTTTGCCAATCATCTCTCTTCTTAAAAATCTCTGAGCTCACTGGAAAGGCCCATCTTGGAAATCTTGCCTTGACATTACTCTAGTGTTTACAAAATATTGCCACATTCCACACCTTATTTAACCTGCACAAGTGACCAGTACTATTTAGGACATATTTAAAAGTCTTATTTGGACCATGAGAAAGTCAGACACAAAAGAATGGGTGATTCTCCAAGATTACCCAGCTGGCAAGTGGTAGAACCGGGATCATTCGAGATCGCCTTATTCTTAGTTCATATTCTTTCACTCTATCACAGCCCTGGGAGTTGTCAAGAAAAAAATAAAATGGGGTCAGGGAAAATGCTAAATAGCAGGGATATTTGAAGATAGCTGACTACCAAGGCAAGCTCCCAGGCACAGACAACCCACTTAGTTCTGCCAAGAGCTCTTTCTTTACCACACACAGAAGATTTTTTTTTTTTTTTTTTTGCTATGCTACATGAAATTTAACAGTTTGGGGGTTTTCTTAATCAACAAGCATCCTCTTTTAAGATTGCATTTACCTCTCAGAACATTATACAGATATCAATCATTTACAATTGTGTGTAAGCTTGTTCCATGAATGACTTTTCTCCGAGTGTAAACCTCAGAACTGCAGCATGTGAGAAGCTGTGAATTTTGTTCCAAAGGAAGAGGAGATGGGTGACATTGGGACATGACGTATAGAGCAGGTGGAGCAACTGCAGGTGAGGTGATACAGAGGAAGCTAGGGAAGTCTGGAGATAATGCAAAAAGAAAGCAGAAGCGAGATGGTTAAATCCTATCTAGTTTCCAAGTGAGCAAGTTATCACACAATCAAAAAGCCAGATGCCCATTCAGGGAGATTCAGGAAATAAAAAGAGGCATAAAGTTAACAGGGGAGTTTTTGTTTGTTTGTTTGCTTTTACCACTTTGTAACTGTGGCAACTCTGAAAAACTATTAACCGAAACAGATTCTTTTTCTTCCCAGGAAGACAGCTGGACAACATTTACCAGCCTCTCCTGCAGCTAGGTAAGGCCAGTGACGAAGTTTGAGACAAGTAGAATGTGACCAGGACTGACCATAAAAACCTCCCAGTCATCACCTTCCATTTCCTTTCCCCCATCATGGCAACCTTGGAAGCCATACTGCATGTAGCTGAGCCAAAGAGGGAAGGAGCCTGGGCTCTTGAATCAGTTTTAAGAAAAACCACCTGCCAACAAGGAGCATCCATTTCAAAGCCTATAAGAATGGAAACAAAAGCTTCTATTTTGTTGAATCCCAGAAGATGTTTCTTTCTATAAGCAGCTGACAAAAACAATTTTTTTTAAATGATTCTCTTCTTATCAAAATTAAGGGAAGGGAGAGCTGCAAGGGCTTCCAAGATGGCACTAGTTGTAAAGAGCCTGCCTGTCAATGCAGGAGACATAAGAGACATGGGTTCAATCATTGGGTCAGGAAGATACCCTGGAGGAGGGCATGGCAACTCACTCCAGTATTCTTGCCTGGAGAATTCCATGGACAGAGGAGCCTGGTGGACTATAGTCCATAAGCTCACTAATAAGAGTTGAACATGACTGAAGTGACTTAGCACGCATGCACAATTTCTTTTGCCATGTGGTGAAGAAGGTCAATCTGTAACAAATAGTGGCAGTTCAGTTACCATGGAATGAAGGGAGCAGACAGCACTGGAGCATTATATGGATGGGGTATTTGCGAAAAAAGAGCAGACTCGGGCCCCAAAATCAGATTCTCTACTCTAAACAGTAGCCCTTGACTGACACTAACAAGACAAATCTGACAAGAAACAGCATCAAACATAGAAAAGCGTGAACCTGTAGGAGACTTTCATTCATTCATTCAGCAAACAGCTTGGTGAATTTATTACACCCAGAGCACTTTCCTAGTGCTGGAGATACAGTGAATAAGATAAAATCCTGCCTTTCTACAACTTTTGTTCTAAAGGGAAAAGTCAGTTCATAAACCTTTAAATAGGGAAACACAAGAAAACAAAACAATTATAGATAATAAGTGTAAAAGGAACATAAAACAAATAAAATGAAAATGGTATAGAGTAGCTGAGGGTAGTAACAGAGCTAATTCAGGGAGGGTGGTTAGGAGAGACCATTCTAAAGAGTGACACTTGAGCTACAACTTAAATGATCCATCGAAAGTGGATTTGCAAAGATCTAGGTGAAGGACATCCCAGGGCAAAGAAAGAACTATTGCACAAGCCTACTGGAGAATATGAGTCAAAGCAGGGTGGAGAAGAGAGAACACAGGACAGAGTGCTGAGAGCCCAACACAGAGAGGCAGGCAGTATCCAGTTCACACGGGGCCTTACACAGGACCAAGCCTGGACATTATTCTAAGATGCACGGAAACTATCAGATGATTTTAAAGAGCAGATGGCCATCATATGACTTGTATTTTAAAAATACCCTGACTGATGCCTCAAGAATGGATTATGGGTAGGGCAAGAGTAGACCCCATTGCAATCACCAACCATGAGATAAAGGAGGCTCAGACTAGAGTCGGAGCAAGACAAGGGTGAATGTGTGATTTATTTTGTAAGTAAAACTACCAAGACTTCCCAATGCAGTTGATGTTGGGAGTGAGGGCAACATAGAACTGACAATGACTTCTCCATCTAGTGATCTCAGCAACAGGGTGGATGGAAGTACCATTAACTGAGGTTGGGAGAAAAGTACATGGTCCTCTGTTCTCAGGACCCTGGAACTCAGGAGAGACAATAGTTTAGCTACTTGATGAGTTACCATGGCCTCTATGTGCTAGCCTAGTAACTTAACACTTAGAACATTTTTATCATTAAAAAAACACTAAAAATTTCAACTATCTTATAAATGATCTTTTAAAACACGGTTATATTGAAAACAAAAAATAAAAACAAGTGCTACTTTAACCTCCAGTCCTGATCATTGCCCCAGCTGGTTTGACTAGGTCACCTTCCTCAGTAACAAGCTTAAAAATGAAACTCTTGGTTCAACACAAGTGCAATAACCATGGCTTGGATTTGGGTTTTTTGTTCTTTTAATTTAAAAAAAAAAAATTATGGAGATGGGAAGGGTGGGTGTTGTTAAGAAGAGGCAAGAGTTTAAGTAGGTGGGAGAGCAGGAATAGATACTTTTGTAAAGTGGCCTTGGAAATAAAGAAGCAGAGGCAAAGAAAAGCCAGGCCCAGGAAGAAAGTGCAACTCTGTCTGCTGCTGGGATGAAAGTGACACATGGGTCATCACAAGCAGTGCAACAGCTAGAGATCTCTGTGTCTTGGCAAGGCTGGCAGGATGCAGTGGGGTGGGGGGCTGTTGACATACCTGGATACCAGAGGATCTCTCCATTAGTGCTACAGGCTAAATAGGAAAGGAAAAGGGGATCCCTGAGGTATTCTTATCTCAAGCATTCTGAACCCCCAGAAATAAATGCAAGCAGGAACTTAGAGTTAAGGTTTTACAAACATGAATAATCCATAAGAGGCTTTTGATCCCTGTGTGGTCCACATCAAGACTTTAGGAGATGGAAGCCCAGATCTGAGGATAAGCTGGGCTTCATGGATTGCAAGCTTCATGCATTTTAGAAAATTTCAAAATAAGAGTTACCTGATTAATCCTTGGAGAATTAGCAGTATAACTTAAGGATGCTCACCATTTCCACACATTTTCTTCATCAGGGACTCGCAGGGGCTTGTTTCTATGGCAGTGTACTCACACTGGCCTCTGCATCCAAAAAAAACCTACCCTGGAGTTCTTCTGCATTTTCTTTCTGCTTGAACTTTGACCTTCCTGCCACTGTCCCAGCCTCTTAACACTATGGGGTCACACCCTTTGTCATCACCTTCAGTCATGAAAAAGACATTATAAATCACCTTGCTAAGCAGTTGCTGTAGTTTTTTTTACATGAAATTATTAAATTGAAACCAATAAAATCATTTTGTTCCATGACATATTACCCTTCAACTCAGCTCCTCTTGTGTTTGTACAAGGAAGGAAGGACTTCATCATTATTACTATGCTGGGTACCTTACTGCTAACAACATGCTCCTGGCAGGACTGATATAATTTGGTCCCTTTGTCTAAGAACACCCTCCCCTGCTACCTTCCAATACTCCAAAAAGAGGCAGACATGAGAAGCCCACATTCTCAGTCTTGGCCTCTACGAGCACACACTCTTCCAAGAAAGATCCTCATAAACATTGATATAGGTTGGTGACAATAACTGTCGCAATTCACTAACTCATCATTAAAAAACAGACAATTTACTGAGTTTTTGACCTGCATTGTCACATTATCATCTTAATTGGGAAATCCAATTTCCCACATTGGAATTGGCTATAAAAAAGCAGTAATCTATTGCTTGTGGTGTGTAAATATCTATTACCTGGTAGCAGAGTCAGGTATTAATGATCTACACAGTCTGTACTTTTTCTAGTAACTCTCAATGCTTACTCTGTAGAAAACTACTTTCAGTCATGAGCACTGAGTTGGAGGTATCCTTCTGAAACCACAAGATTTGGGTCAACTCACCCAGGCAGGTATACCAGTAGGCTTAGGCTAAGTTACACAAAGATAACAGATAATTACACCCTCCAAAATATCAGTGATTCACAGATATTTCTCACTAAGGCCACATGCCCATAACCTATCCATTGTCACTAGTTTCATGTCATCTTTGTGCTGGGACCACAGCTAAAGGAGAAATGCCACTCCAGAACATTGCCAGTTGATGAGAAAGAGGTGGAACCCTGTAACAGCTCTTCGAGCTTTCACTCTGAAATGGTACAGATCTCACATACATTCAGATTTCATTAGATCAAGGACATAGCAAATATTATGAACAAGACCACACTGGAACAGGGTGGGGGATAGGGAGGTAGGGCGCAGCATAAGTCAAGGCATATGAGTTGTGAGTTGAATATCAACTTCACTTCATTTCTCTGAGTCTTTGTGTCCACGCTTACAAAATGGAGTTCATCTGGTGAACACTACCATTTTCCTCAAAGATTTACTGGAAAGCTCAAAGAGTATAAAATACATAAAAGGAGTTCAAAAAATTCAGAGCACTCTGTAAGTAGGAGGTATTATTTAATACTAATTGTAGTACTTTCTATGCCTGGCAGATTTTATGATGTATATGTACCACAGTGCTCTTTATTCTTCAACCTAACCTTTTCCTACTTTTTCACTAGGAAAAGTGTCTCTGTGTAGGCTTCAAATTCAAGAAGATCAGGAATAGACCCCAACTACTGTACTTTCTTCAAGATACTACCTCTAACTGGAGCTAATGTATCAGAAACTATTTAAGACCAACCCATTGTCATCACAAAGATTAAAAAAAAAAAAGTCACAGTAGACCAGATTTCATAAAACACAAAAATCCGACTACAGCAATTTTCAAAATGGGGAATGTTCGTGTTGGAGCCAGACGAGGCAAAATGAAACAACCTCCTGTGAATTGTATCATAGCTGACAAAGGTTCTTATTACCTTCTATTGATTGGCCAGGAGTTCTGATATCTTCTCTATGGCAGTTTCTAAGGCAATCTCTGCAGAGCAGGAAGAGCCCTTAATACACTATCTCTCTTCTGCTACCCAAGGAAGTTAAGAAAATTGAAAGCCTTTTGTGCTGCTTTTTACACTGAAAGCCTGAATAGGCTCTTCAAGACAGTCTGGACAATGAGTGCAATATTTTGTTTTAATTTGCAAGCCAGTCTTGTTCATCATGTTTTGTACAATATGGGTCATCTTCACTCCATTTACTCTGAGTGAAAAATAACTTGCCTGAAGCAGTTCATACGTATCTACTCCTCTCTCTCTAGGCTACAGGGAGACAATGAACTCAGCCTCTGAGAGTCTCTGGTACCCAGGTGGCTGTGTGGTGAGCATCCCAGAGGATAACTCTGAGGACAGAAGCTGAGTAAATGGCCATACTGCATTTTACCATACCAAAGTGTGGTATCCATGGCTTTATATCCACCCAAAGCCACACACATACCCTCCTCCTATAGCTACAACCATATTTAATTCAGGCAAAGATCATTTAGTCTCAGGGAAAGTAAACCCTTATTCCAAATCCAGCCGTGGAACACAATTAGCGCAAGCCATTGTGCTTTGAGACAATCATCTGATTGGTGTAGGGGTGGATAGCAGGTAACCCAGGTCTAAAAAATAAGACAGCAGAAGTCTTCTGCATGGGGAGAGAGAGCCAAAGGAGGTTATAAAGGACATTCTAGGAGAACTTTCCTTAAACATATAAAGATAGAACCTTACACAGAGAAGGTTTTTAACCCCTACCCCTCTCTTCCTTGAGATCCTGGTAGGAGGACATCATGCCTGAAGTTATGGCAACCATCAAGCAGTCACAGGAAAACAAGTCCAAAGCCCAGGTGTGCTGAAGATGGCAGAATGGAAAGGGAGAAGGGTGTTTGCTCTAAATATTGATATTCACCCTACTTGGTTCTCAGTGCCTCCCATCCAATGTCCAGGATCCGACCCCTGTTTTTTTCCCCTGAGTTCTATTCTTAGACAGTAAATGGGCTCTAATGTTTAGTCAGCTTTTTCTTAGGTGTTATCCTTGAACTTGTGGAATGTTCCCATGATTACAGAGAACTGATTGAAGCCCAAGAATATCACCATGTCCCAAAGTGGTCCCACAGTATACACTGGCCCAATGCCCTGAACCCACAATGAACTGAGAAACATGTTCAAGAAAACAGGGATTGAGACCTAAAATTGCTCAACAGAACCAATAAAATAAGGCTTCACACACAAAGTGAGTGAGTGATAGTCGCTCGGTGCGTCCGACTCTGCGACCCCATGGACTGGAGCCCACCAGACTCCTCTGTCTATGGAATTCTCCAGACAAGAATACTGGAATGGGTTGCCATTTCCTTCTTCATCACACACAAAGGGTAGGCATAACATGGCACCTCACAAAACTGAGTCTATGTAACAAAAATAAGGACAGAATCGGAGTCCCAAACAGCATTCATGCCAGCTATTTCCTCCCAGGTTCTGCCAGGTCTCAACAGCTAAGGGGAGTCAGGAATGGTGGGCACACTGCTTCCAAAAGACAACCAAAATGTCTGCCAATGACAGAATCAGGATTCAAATTATTTTGAGGTTCCTTCTATCATTTTTATAATTGTTGAGTTTTGGGGCTCCAAAATCACTGCAGATGGTGATTGCACCCATGAAATTAAAAGACGCCTACTTCCTTGGAAGGAAAGTTATGACCAACTTAGATAGCATATTAAAAAGCAGAGACATTACTTTGCCAACAAAGGTCCGTCTAGTCAAGGCTATGGTTTTTCCACTAGTCATGTATAGATGTGAGAGTTGGACTATAAAGAAAGCTGAGCACCAAAGAATTTGAACTGTGGTGTTGGAGAAGACTCTTGAGAGTCCTCCCTTGGACTGCAAGGAGATCCAACCAGTCCATCCTGAAGGAGATAAGTCCTGGGTGTTCATTGGAAGGACTGATGCTGACGCTGAAACTCCAATACTTTGGCCACCTCATGTGAAGAGTTGACTCATTGGAAAAGACCCTGATGCTGGGAGGGATTGGGGGCAGGAGGAGAAGGGGACGACAGAGGATGAGATGGCTGGATGGCATCACTGACTCGATGGACATGAGTTTGAGTAAACTCCGGGAGTTTGTGATGGACAGGGAGGCCTGGCATGCTGCAGTTCATGGGGTTGTAGAGTCAGACACGACTGAGCGAACGAACTGGACTGAACTGAACTGATCCCACATATAGCAAAAGGCAAAAAGCTAAATTTTTCAGACCATTACCTGGCTTGTGGGATTTTTTCATGAAGAATGGAGAGAAGAATGTTCTTTTTTTTTTAATTTTTAAAGTTACATTAATTTTCTGACAAAAACACAGAATAGTGTAAGGTGCAATACAAAACAGGACAAGGTACAATATAAAAATAAATGTTAACATTAAACATTGAAATTAACAATCCTCTTTCTCAAAATTGATGTCTTGATAACATGATATTAAGGCAAGATGAAAAGTTGCATAACTAAAGGACAACTTCATTCTCCCAAGTGACATGTCTCCCAAATCAAGTTCAGTAAACAAAAGAAAAAGAACTGTAGAAAAAAGTGGGGGAGGAACTATTAGACTTATACTGTATTGCCAATGAGGACCAAAACAGTAGTGAAGAAAATCTTCCATATGAAATGGAAAACAGAGGATACCTAACAGGTTCTGAACACTAACAGTAATAAGACACATTTCCTTAATAACTGACAAGGTCTTTAGTCAGCCAACTGTTAAGCAGAAGTCAATAACATAAAACAGCCGAATGGAAAGAAATTTACCATTATTGTCATCAATTGTCCTCACCTTGACAACACCCAATCTACTTGAGAACCAAAGCAGCAGAGGATAGTGACCAGGACATTGCCGCATTTATTCCAGTTGTGACATCCACATTCCTGATTAACAGATCCCCAAGGCTCAATATATTGTTAGTAAAGATGACAGGAGTACGTGGGTCCAACCAGGACAGAGAAACAGCCTAGCATCAATTGGCCTATAACAATTTCTCTAAACCAACAGGAGGGAGCCAGTGAGCCCTGGAGAAATGAAAGATCTTAGATTTTACGGCATTTTACATGTAAGTGGAGAAGGCAATGGCAACCCACTCCAGTACTCTTGCCTGGAAAATCCCATGAATGGAGGAGCCTGGTAGGCTACAGTCCATGGGGTCGCAAAGAGTTGGACATGACTGAGCGACTTCACTTCACTTTCACATGTAAGTCCAGGGTCAGACATAATTTCTGACCCTCTGGTTTGTTAAAGGAGCAGGAGTATGCAATACTTGCCACCAGAGTCCTGGGCATGGAAAGAGGGGTTCACATAAGACAGAGGAGTTGTTCAGCTTTGTAAAGGAGAAAAGGGGGTCACCGACGCTTGAGGCCACCAACCTACTATAATGACATCAATTCATGTGCAAAAGTTATGAGTCCATCCGTCACTGGGGCTTTTACAAGAGTTTGGGGATTATTAATAGCAACACATAACCTTGGCAGAGGAAGATGATGGCAATTGGGTAGAAGTTAGCATCAAAGCATCCATTCAAAAAGAGAATCCACTGCATAACATTGAACTGAAATTGAAGATGATGATCTTCCCAAATAAGACAACATAAGATGAGGTATTTAGAGTTTTCCTGGTGATTATTAAATATAGTGACAGTAGAACATGGGATCTGATATGGCTCTACTGCTTTTGTTACTTTGCTGGGTTTCACAACTTCAAAAGTCTTGCTATTACATGCTACTAAGCAGTCTGGCAGGAGGAGAGTATCCTAGGCAGTTGACAATTTCTTCTAGGATCCCACAGGACCAGAACCAAGGGAAGGCTTTCAATCTTCAGCCATATCTACCAGGAATACATTCCTCACAAGTTGATTATATTAAATAGCTCACTTACCTTCACAGTAGGCAGAGTCTCCCTGGACAGAAATGTAACCATTCTTGCACTCACAAGTAGCTTTGGTATTCCAGTTTTTGCACTCTGAGTTTTCACCACATTTAGGTCCTTCAGCACAAAAGTTATGACCTAGAAGAAACAAATAAAATTTTACATCAGGAAACAGGAGAATAAAAGACTTCCAAATAATAAAGCATGAGACACTGTTATTATATGTCAGCATATATGAGAATATGCCTTGGCAATATGCAAAGATAAATTTGCATATCCATAAAGAGGAATAAAAATCTTTGGACCATCCTATATCTGAGAATTTTCTCTCCTAATGCACAAACTTGCTGAAGTTATTCCTTTTTGAAAGCTTTTATCCATGTTGATCCTGAACTTTCTTTCCACTACCTTCTTACGTGAGTAGCCTTTTAAATGGTTTTATTACAAAATTTATGACACATAGGAAATATATAAAATGAATATATATGAATATATCTGATAAAATTAATACAAAAAGTATTGTCAGTACCTATTTATTAAACATCCCCAAAGAATCTCCCTCTCAGCCATCAGAGACAACTACCCTAACAATTGTGTTAATCACTCCCTTACATATTTCTGTATGCTTTACCATACATAGGTATGTATTTCTAAATAATAGATTATTTAGTTTTGGCCATTTTGAACTTCACCTGTGAAATCATACTGTACCATATCCTCTATGACGTATGTTTTTTTTTTCCTGTTCATTCATATTAATGCCTGTGGCTATCATTCATCAGTAGTATATAATATTTCATAGTATAAATATTCCACAATTTATCTATTATACTAAGTATTGACATTTGAGTTATTTGCAGGTTTTGAATTACTAGCACGGCTGCAAGAAACGTTCTTGAACATGTTTCCTGAGGCACACTTTTTAAACCACATGTTTTACATTTCTTTGCTCAAGAGTCTTTCTTGAATCTAAGACATTCCCTCAGAGATAGTTACTTTTCCTCAATATATTCTTCATAAATTCCTTTAGTGAAGATAAATTTGACAGTAACTATGCTCAATTTTAATTTATCTAAATATGTCCTTTGACAACCCTCCTACTTGAAAAACAGCTTTACTAGGTACAGAGCTATTTTGCCTCAACATTTTGAAGACATCTCATTGTTTCTGGCTTCTGTCATAACTTTTGAGAAGTCAGCTGTTAGCCTAACAGTCATTTCATAGTATGTGACAAACCTTTCTCTGTGACTTTTAAGATCTATTTTATTTGGTTGGTTAGTTGATGAGCTTTGTTTTGTTCCATATTCATTGACTTTAAGGTTTTTAGGTGTGAATTTATTTTTATTTGCTCTTCCTGGGATTCCTTGGGATTCTTAAACATAAAGATTAGTTAAATCTTTTATCAGTTTGAAAAATTCTCAGGTATTTTCTCTTCAAACATTCTCTCTGCACCATTGCCTCTAATCGTTCTTTCTAGAATTATAATGAGATTACTATTCTCCCTTCTTTCTTAAGCTCTCCTCCATGTTACTTCTACTTGCCTTAATATTCCTAACTCTTTTTTCTATGCAGAATTCTGTTTAACTTCTGGATGTATACTTCGGTCTCTTAATTCTCTCAAGTCATGTCATATTGTCTCAGTCATCCACATCATTTTTATTTTACTTGCATTTTTTTATTTTCTAGAATTCAATTTCTTTTTAAATCTCCTTGGTCAAATTTGTAGTCTCTCATTCTTTCCTCTTTTAATTTCTCCCTTTTAAAAACACATTAGACATATATTTTACACATACAACTCCAATATCTTCAGTCTTCTGATTTTAGTTTGTTTCACTGAGTATCCTGCATGGGTACTATTTTCTTATGTTTTGAGTGATTCTTTTATGATTCTTTGTGAGCTCATATTTTTTAGGATTTAATCTGCAGGAATTATTTGAGGTTTGGGACTTTAAAACTGTACTTCTTCAGAGAGGATCTGGGTTTGCTTTTGTCAGGTGCCCAAGGGAACTATCAACCTACAATCACTTTAAACTACATTTTGCCTTGGGACATGGACTGAGCCACACAGGTAGAATAAATTTAGATTCTAAGCTTTCAGGAATGCACACTTTCCTCTGCCATACTCCCTATCTAGAGTCAAGACTGACAAGCAAGTCTCCTCTTACAGAGTAGATTTTTCCTAGTCACCCACCAAGGATTTACCCTTCAAGATTCTTTATTTATGCAAGCCTCAGGCTTCTCCTCCTGTCTGCTTAAACAGTAGTCCATTAGAAGCCAGATTCTACCACCAGGGATTAAAAATTGACCTCTGGGCAAATGCCAACTCCAGTGTGCTTACTTATCTCAATGGAATCAACCTTTTTCAACATTTCTGGTCTCTCGACTTTTTTTTTTTCCCCCATCCTACCTCTATTACCAATTCTACCAATCTCCCAACCCTCAAAAAATTTTATATATTATGCATTTTTATGTTATACTCACCACGGGAATTGTGAAGTTCATATATAACAAGGTATATAAAAGGTGCTTTATCATTTTTAACTCATACATTTTAGCAAATAATAACCACACTGCTATATCACATACTGCAGTCTCATAGAAAACAAGTGATCTTGGAGAAGAGATCTAATTCATAATTCAGGGTCTATACTAACAAACACAATAAGTCACTTTGCCTATCTAGGTACATATTCCAAGAAAGGTCATCAGTGATTTTCACACTATTCCTCAGAGTCTTGGGCACAGCTGAGTTGTTCGTCAGAGCGCAAGTCCCCCCGCTCTGATTCAAATAGAACAGCTTTGCTTTTATACTGTTGAAACAGTGATTATGTGAACAACAGTTTCTGGTTTAAAAAATATATAGAAAGCACTGAACCATATAAACTCCAAGTTTAATTCCTTTTGGTGATAACATTCTAGAATGTTCTTCCTTTGAGACAGAATTTTAAACCAACATTTAGACCAAACAGTATAAAAGATAACAACTCCTATTAAATAATAATATTCATGCACCTATGTCTGGCATTACACTAGATGTTTTAAATGGGGTTAATAATATACCTTATTAATTTGTGTCGAACAAGTTAAATGGGCTAATTCATAAAGCACTTAGAGCAAATCTTGATACACACTAGGAGGGAACTAAATGTTAGCCACTGTGATAAGAATGATAATGATTATGAGAACAGTACTGCTGACAATGATGGTTAAAGTTCAAAAATGATGATAACACTGTTACCCTCAGCTTCAAGATAAGAAAGGAGAAGCTCAAACTCATTAATATCTAGCTAATAAGTGGACATGCCAAGATTCTAAATTATGTCTGGTGAACTCCAAGGCCCATATAATTTGTTTTTTTCTATATCCTCTCTCATAGCAAAAATATTTTTTTTTAAAATTGAAAGATGTAGACACTACCTGTGATGTTAGAAAGTGGATCCAAAGGTTGAGGGGAGCATAGTATCATATCCAGCCTCAGTATCTGACCTGTTAACCGGTGACTGCCTCAGTCAAAATCAGAGTAAAAACTTAATTTGTTGGAAATGTGAAACCTCTGTCAGCCAAGAACACTCTACAAGGACTTAAAAGGCTTATAATAACCATTAAAGTACTTGATGTTTCTGTTATCAAAAGGACAATTTTTAGGTATCATAGCTTTCTTTGCCAGAGGAAGTGCCTGGACTTCCCTCCCCACATCACAATTGATCAATAATTAAGTTGTCATATTTTCTTTTATTGTAAAGTTTGACTCAATGTCATATGAACCTCCTTTGTTGCATGACATTTTTTTTCCCTAGGATATGCAACTGTCCTTCACTTTCCACAAACATTTGATAGCCTGGAACAAAGCCCCTCAAATACTGTTGACTTTCCAATGCACATCTCTCTAGCACACATGTGCCATGTCAATTCACAATGCAGAGAGTTGGGTCAAATGAATTTCAAAGACAATGAAGGGCCCATGAGACAGATTAACGGTATGGACAAATCCACTTTGTCTGGGCCTCACCATTGTATCAAAAACATGTTTTCCTCTTCTTCTTTTTTAATTAATGCAAAATTTAACTTTTTTTAATTAATTCATTCAAGCAGTATTTATTCAGTACCTGCTTGCCTTTCTACATGAGTGAATAATCATCTACTCAATATTTACAGAGATGCAGCACTATGCAAGATCCTGGGGGCAATGTCAAGGTGTTTGAGACATTCCATGACTGCAAGAGAATTTAGAAACTCTAAGGTGAGGTAAGCCAAACACAGGAGTAGTTAAGTATGTGAGCAATACAAATTATCATAGCGTTCCAGAGAAGAAGAAATCCCTTCTAGCTGATGCAAAACTTGACCTTTGACTCATCACAGGTAGAAACTTGTGCAAGACAAATGATCTGCAAGACACAGGAACCAATGGGAGGAATGGGACTCCAACCCTTGAGGAAGAAGGGTAAGTCTGAAGAACCTCAAATAATCTGGCACAGTTGTAATAAGAATGATTAACATTTATCAAGCACAAAATATATGCTAGGTGCTCAGTAAAGTGTTTCAGGTGCATTATTCCACTTAATTCTATTAACAATCCTATGAAACTGGAATTATTACCCTATTTCACAGATGTGGCACTAACTCAGAGACGTTAGTGCATGAGTGAAAGTGCACAGAGCCACGATCCAGGTGTGACTGATGCCAGGCTTCTTAATCAAAAAGCAACAGTTTTATAAGCAGTATACGCTCCAAAGGATAAAAAAAGATATCCTTTCTTTTTTGCATGCCTAGATTCAAGCAGATTACATTCTAGATTTCTTTTTCATATACATACACACACACACATATACAAGCATGTACACGTGGCTGGGCAATTTAACATATTCTTTTAAAATACTAACTCTAATCACTCCAACTTCTTCAAGTCAAGGTCTATGTCTGACTCATTTCTTTCGGCTAAAAGCTTCCCACACAAGGATAGCTGTCTGTGAAGAAGGATGGCTTACAGATGGATGGGAAAATCGACAGATAAAAATGTGGGTGGTTAAATTAATGAATGAATAAAGATATGGATGAATCTACAGTGGTATTTTAATGCCCCCTCTTGAGCAACTAGAAGGCTAATGGGACTGGTTTTCTAGTCACCATTTTTCTTTAAACATTTTTACTGAAGTACAATTTACATACCATAAAATTTACCTATTGTGAAGACAAACTGATGATTTCTAGTAAACTCACACAGCTGTACAGTAAATCACCACAATCCAGTCTTAAAACACTTTCATCACCCCAGCTGGTCATCTTCATTCTTCAAAACCACCCCAAGATAGCTGGCTGCCAAGTCATAAATCCTCAATCAACTTTCCACATTTCAAAATCTTTCTAAAGGTTTAGTCTTTCTTATCTGATGTCTGAAAAGCATGACACTTAAGTTATAGATCCTTCCCTTCAGGATATCTGTCTTCAGTTGCCACCTATAGTCTTTTTCTCTAGTCCTCTTACTAACTCTTGGTACAATATTTTCTTCAGCAGCTGGCTATCAATACAGATTGATACATGAAATTCTTCAATGTTACCTTCTTTCTTTAATCAATATCTTTTTTCCCTCAGAATTAGAAGCTGTGACCAGACTGTAGAATACACACACATATGCATACACACATACTCAATATTCATTTTCTTTTACTTGAATATTTTAATAAATGAATCTGAAGTCTCTGGGGGCTTCCCTCATAGCTCAGTCGGTAAAGAATCTGCCTGCAATGCAGAAGACCTGGGTTCGATTCCTGGGTCAGGAAGATCCCCTGGAGAAGGAAATGGTAACCCACTCCAGTATTCTTGCCTGGAAAATCCCATGGACAGAGGAGCCTGGCAGGATCCAGTCCATGGGGTCGCAAGAATCAGACACAACTTAATGGCTAAACCACCACCAGAGTCTCTGTAATTATCATCCTATAATGAGAAGCACACAAAGCAACATCATCTAAATAGCAGTGGTCCAAAGATAGAGAACACTTTTGTTATAAAAGTCACTGTTTGTTGACTTTTTCCAATTTGTCAGGCACAACAACTCTAAAGATTATTATTATTCTTACTTTGCAGATTAGGAAAATGTGGTTGGGACTATTTTATCCAAGGTAACACAGCCAGGAAGTGGCAGAGTTATGATTTAACTCAAGTTCTTGTTAAGACCACTAAGAAAATTATTATTCTATGATTTAAAAACCTCGGAGCATAGATAACTACTAATGACTATTCTCTGATGATGTTTGTAGATCTCTATGCCCAATAAAATTTTCAAAGAGGCCCATTTAGGACCCAACCCCAGGTTCTGCCAATCTGTTCTTAAGAAAAATTGAAACAAGGTCAAAGCTTATGCCCAGTCTCTTCTGGTCTCTGGTTAAGAACATTCACCCTCCTCTAGAAGCAATAATAAAGGCTCACACAGCCCTCTACAAACATTGCAAGTAACACTGTCTTGTATATCCCACTTTACATATTTTACATCATTATAGCCACGGCCCACTTGACAGTCAACTGTCTCATGGCTCACCCAGCTGAAACTGCACTCTTGATCTTAAATCTGATATCCGTGCTCTCCAAGTCCTCCATATCAATCTACAGCACTTTCATCCACTTAGACCAGCTTTTTTTTTTTAAGGAGTCATCTTTGTCCTCTGTCTTTAAATACTGCCCCTTCCCAAGTTCTATTCATTTCATTTCATGAATATCTCTGGAATCTCTTTTTCCTCCACTCCACAGCAGTAAGAAAAAAACCCTACTCCAAACTACTATTTCTCAAAAAGAAAGCACCTCATTTGCCTTCCTATTCCCCATTTTGCTTGTCTCGAATCCATTTTCCCCACAAACATATCCTTTTAAAACATAGATTGGATCATGTCACTCATCCCCTTAAAAGTCTTCTCCCGGAGGACTTTCCATTTTCTCAAGAAAAATGCAAAATTCTTAACTCTGATTTGAAATGACAAACAAGGCTCTCCTCTCCCTCTCTCATTCCTCCCCAAGTGTATCAGCCTTTATTTGAATTCCTCTAGTACTCCAATCTCTTCCCTGATTCAGAGTCTTTGCAAGCTTGTCCCACCAACTCAGAACCTATGACACATCCCTGCCAGAATAATTTCTACTCAGTTGTCAAGTCCCAGCTTAAATATAATCTATTCAGAGAAGGCTTCCTTGTCCCTCAAGACTAAAGAAAATCCTATTACTCTCTCCGATACTACTCTCTTCTTGTTCATAGCAGGTAGCACAGTACTAATTACATGTTCATTTCTTTGCTTATTTGTTGAATGTCTGTTTCCACATTAGAAGCTCACTTCTTCAAGGGAAAGGACTCTACAAGTTTGTTTCTCTTGCGCCTAAGGCAATATCCAGCACATGATAAACACTCAAGAAATATTTGTAGAGTTGATGACTAAACCCTCTGTCTTCCAAAAGTAAAATTAAAAGAGTGCTTTAAAATGAATAAACCAAGACTCAAAGATGTTAATTACCTTCTTTGTGGCCTTGCAGCTAGTAGGAAATGCCTAAAAGATATATATAGACTCAAATATGATTCTAACGCCCAGTCTCTCTCCACACTCTACATGATGTCCCGGCCATGATTTTACTCATTAAGGGACATTCAAGGAATTCTGACCTGACCCGAAGAGACCACTATTCCATCACTCAGTATTTTCTAGTCCATGACATGCCTTGAATCTTTCCAAAGGAATAAACCATGTTTCTTTCTCCAGGATACAGCCCACTATTACTTTGTGGCTTGGGGACTTAAAGTCAAGAGAGAAATAACACCATACAACAGAACACCATTCTTGGATGAGATACCAAAATGAGTAATATCCATTTGGAGCTTAGTTACACTTGAGTGGTAGAAATGAGCAGATGCTCCGAGGAAGACACACAATCTGCTGAAATGGAATTCCAGGTTTTACCCCAACCACTTCCTTAATTTTAGTTCCTGGCAGAGATACCAGTCATTTGTTTGACAAATATTAAGCCCCATGACGTGTGTCCAGCCACTTTCCTAGAAAATTGGGATAAAACAAAAATGCCATAAACAGCATAAACACTCCCTCATTCATTTAACACTCAGGATGGCTATTGTTGAGTATTGGGTTACAGGAGATGTGATGGAGAGGTGTAAGGTGCTTCCAAAATGTTATCACAGAGAGGCCCTAACACAAGGTATCAAAAGGAGATTTGAGGGATGAGTGAGGTTGGCTGGACAAGGCACAGGATTTCCAAACAGAGGGAGCAGCATGTGTCCACAACATGCTCAAAGAAATTGAAGAAAAAACATAAAAATGTTGAGGTCATATTTTCTCCTTTCATTGGGAGCCGTCTACAATTTGGACTCCCCCTCATGACCCTAATCTAGAATCTTTCAATACCAGTGAAAGACCAATAACGCTTATTAAAAAAAAAAAAAAAAAAAAAAACTCTTTAGTTTCTTTAAATCCATTGGCTTAACTACATATAAAATCCTTGCCCATCATAGTGAAGCCCCCACACTGCCATTCTCCAGATCACTCTCTATAACCTTTCTAATCACAGCAAACCATGCACTCTTTCTGCCAACAATGGATAAGCATCTATATGATTTACTACCGTGATTTCTTCCACAGCAAGGAATGAATAGGTCACTACTCAAGAGCAGGATTTAGTTTCTCTAATATAAAGTCTGATTCCACATAGAGCATCACTGCTTGCTCGCAATCACCTGCCCCTAATATACCTCCCAGAAGGCAAGCAGGTTACCTTTGAAATGATGGACAACCTGAAAATACACCTCAGATTTCCCCACCCTAACTCAAATCCTAGAGAGCCAATAACCCTCACGTCACTGCTGCTTGCCCAACCTTGAAAGTCACAAAGAGCAAAGGTACACTGAGGACAATATACTCCAATGTACCTAGTTGGTATGGAGACAGCTCCACCCATGGACTGGCCCTAGAGGAGGACTAAGGCCCAAAGGTTCTTTTTGAGAACCAGATGCCCTAGTGTACTTCACAACCAACATACACACCACAGAAGCCTGGGCCCTGCAGGGGTGAGGCCATTTCTTCAGCTTCTACGAACAGAGGGTTGTGACATCATGGCAGAGGTTGTGACCTGCTAGAGACAGAGCTCTCTGGATTCTCATAGGTTCTTAGAAACACATGGTTTTTCGACAGTAGTCACACTTAAGGGTCTTCTAGTCCAAGGCAGCTTGGCCTTAATTTCAAGTCTTCTCTCTGGGGTAATGTGCCTCCTTCCCCAGACTCGTTGGGCCTGGATCCACTGCAGCACTTTTAAGAGAACAGAATTCATGGGCTCCCCGAGACTCTCTCCTCCAAATGCCCTGTGTTCCCAGCCTCAGTAGTTGAAAAATACAGACCTGGCTTTCCAGTGCCCACCATGGTCCATGGCTGCAGGGATTTTTCTATCAATAGGCAGAGCACCTGGCCCATCTACAAACTGCCTGCTCCTCTATTTAGGCACTAGCTTACCTTCTCATTAAGTGCCTCTTTTCTAAGTCTCTTTTTATCTCCATTACACTGAAATCCTATAAAACCCATTTCAATTACAAATTCACCTAAGATGATGACAAAGACTAGAAAAAAAGAAAATCATGCACCACCAAGACTCTTTGGGAGGATTTAATTGAAGGGCATAAAGCCTTAAATAGTACAAATAACATCAACTAATTTCAGCCCAAGCCAGACGATAAGGCAAGTGAGCATGAATTAAAATTACAGATAAACACGTTGGGAACAGATGTTGAAAAGAACTTTTTCTCCAACACTGAAAATCTTCAACATGCAGCAAAACCCTCCAGAGTCATTGGCAACATTCAAGATTCAATTAGAGCTGATTATGAAAGGAATAAAACCCTGAGGAGAGTGTGAAGAATTCTGGGGTGGGCCAAACGATTGTTGTGTTTTCCTGGAGCGATCCTAAGAATACATGGTCAAGTTGGCTTTTTTTTCCCCCGTTAAGTGAGAACACTAGCAATTCACATGCAATCTTTCTGCTGGGGCTACATCCATGCTTTTATTGCTTCTTCCCAGGCAGAAGCATAGATGCTATTCCAGTACCCACTGCCCCTTCTCCACCCTCGTGGCCTTACACTTAGGTAGATGGGCTCCTGCTATAGTCATTACCTCAAGGTAATGATGAGGATAAACAAATTTTGTGCTTCTGGCACAAACCGACCAGAGGCATCAGAGAGAAACTACAGCAGTGATTAGGGCTGTTCTGGGTGGTGCTGCTGGTAACTAAGACCTTGGATGCCAGCAATTGCAAAGTGACCTTCCCCTGCCAACATCCATTACCTTGACTCTTTTTCTGTGTGTCTCCCTATTTGTCCTGCAGTTCTGTCCCTAAAAGCCTTCTGGCTGTACCAGGAGCCCTGTGGATTTAACCACATGTCAGCTGATTACTTTTTCTTTAAAGGGTAGAAAGATTATTTACAGCATTTGTCATGACCCAAGGTTTGAAGAGGTAAGGTGTCCATGCAACGAGTCCAGACAGCCATTCAGCTGATACAATGAACAATGTAAATCAGTTAGAGTCTGTTATTCTTAACTGGAAGGTCTTAGGTCTGATCTCCCCAAAGGGAAAAACTCAGTATTAAACTACAGTCTCCTTGAACAGAAGTGAGGGGATGGGGAGAGCTGTATCATCGTACTGTTACACAAAAAAACAGACATGACTCAGCTAAAGAAAAAACGCTTCATAATCAAGCCAACAAGTTATGTCTTGAGGAACCAAGTTATAAGTCCACAGAATGAGTCTTAACACTGTTCTGTAGATGAGACAATGCCTTCAGCCAGTGTCAACTACAAATTGGCACTTGCCATCCACCTCTACAAGGACTAGATCATCTGCTGCTGCTGCTGCTGACCTTCAACCCCCTCTGAAAGGAGTTCAGGGTGGAGAGCAGAAATCAGGCTCTCTGTGCCCTGGGAACAACTGACAGGACAGGTCTTCAGATCGTTAGATGCTTTCGGGAGTCGATTAATGAGCCCAATTCTTGTATCTCCTCATATCTAGAAAAGCACTAAAATCCTTCATGGTGACGACTGTTTCTCATGACTAGCAAACAGCTTCATGAGACTAGCAGAAACCTTCCAGAAAAACATATGCATTTTACTCCCCCTTCACCAAAATCACATACATAGTGACCTATCCACCCTGCCTCTTTGGAGCAGGTTCTCAGAGTTATCTGAGGTGCTGCATTCTGGGCTGCAGTCCTCACTTTGCCCCAAATAAAACTTAAATTGCAACATTTATGTTGTGCATTTTTTAAAGTCGACACTGGTACTAAAAGTAATTTCATTCAAGGTCATCGGCGTGAAAATGACAGGATTATTCTAAATGGTATGAACATAGCTTCATCCCTCCTTTTTCTCCTACAATTACAGAAACAATTCATAAAATGTGGTCATTAAAACAAGCATTATTTTTTTAAAGTTGGATAGCTTTATGGATTTGATTTAATCAGTCAACTGGGGCAGCGGCAGGGGGGAGGTCAGAAAGGAAAAACACCCTCTCTGCCTTCTCAAATTTCAGTCCAAGCCTAATGAAAATAAACCTTGGAGAACTTCAGTCTCCAAGCAGGCATGAGGAAGGTTTTGACTCAGACTTCTGAGGAATGTTACTGAGCGGTGATTTCCCTCAGACTAATGACCTGACATTCCTAGTAAGACAGAGAGCGATGATAAATATGCTAATTGAAGGGCCTTCAGTGCAGGTTTTGAAACAGGGAACAGCCACGTCTGTGTCTGTAATCAATACCATCAGGGTGGCAGAAACCACACAGCTGAAATCACACCACACCAATGTGCTCAACCCTGAAATACCAATTTCAGGTCACGGGAGTCCCAGCTCTCTGCTTGCACACTACCTGCCAATCAAAAGACTCTTTCAAATCCACAAAGCAAATGGAACAGCCCTTCCATATGCAGGACAGAAATGACTTTACATAGAAATTGAATGTTTCTCACCTTTTCATTACTTTCTGTTTTTGAGAGGGGCAAGGAGGAGGGGGGAGAGGAGAACTGAATAACATGCCTTCAAAGAGGCCTACCGGGCTTTCCTCATCTTGTCAGAAGCAAAATTGTCCAACCGCCCCCCGCCCCGCCACACCCCATTTATTTTCCAAGACAGAAATAAGAACACAGAGGAAAAGGTAAAAGACAAACAGAAATCAAAGGGGAAAAATATTTCCCAGAGTATTGTGAGAGAACCTTAGGCTACTTCCAAGGATGCTCTTGGGAAATAAATTGAAATTAAGAGACCGTAAGATTCATGGGCATTTGAGCTCATGTGGATGAATTTTTGTTCAACATATAAATTTTATATTTTTATGAAAAAGAACACCCCACTGCCCAAAAATCCTTTTCATTTTCTGACTGTCTAATGTGCAGAATAAGCCTAAGTATGTGTACAAGTGGACGAAATGATCTGGGTTCCCCTCTTGTAATGGGTCAGTGGGGAAGGGCCTATTGACAGTAAATGGTGCTGAAAAGGGCTTCAGTCAAAAATAATGCTTTTCTCATTCCAGGGTCTGAATTCTGAGATCGGCATAAGTAGAAGAATCCTAAGAGAATCCGTATGCCCAAATGGTTTCACTCAACCTGCTCCCCAGAAAAAAGACCTCCCCACCCTATCTTTTCTGAAGAAGTGCTCTGGTTCCTTTAAAACACAGACTTGTCAAGGGACATAAATAACTCCCTCACTCGCAGACGCAGACGCAGACATCTCCAAAAAAACACGATCAGCTGCCAAATAAAGGAGCTGATAGTATTCTGGCTGAGAAGGAAGCAGGTGGGAGAAAGAAGAAAACCCTTAATTGTACAAACTGGCTGCGGCTATGATCTCATCTAGGAAGCCCTGCTCCTGCCTCCCACTTTCCCTCAAAGCTGAGTCAGCCACCCGGTCACTAGCAGCAGGAGCCTTGAATGAGTCAACTTTTCAATGAGATGTCATCTCTCTCAGCATCTTCACTGGTTCAAAAAAAAAAAAGTATCTGCTTTTCTGCGAAGAGTAAGCATAAGCAGAGGCACTTGTCTATTGTAAATTAGGTCAGAGCAATGAAAATCTTCTTGACTTTCTGTGGGATAATCAATGAGCCCGCTCTAATGAAACCATAAATCAGAAAAGGATTTACATAAACTGAGTCCCACTTGGCACCTCAACAAATAGCAAGTGATGGATTTTGCATTAAATTGTAAGAGCTACCTAACAACCCAATCAGTTACCAATAAATGTATCCCTCTGAAGTTTCCAGTCAATCTTTAGTCTTTCTAAAGCATCCCAGCTGCAAATACACATGTAGGCAAGAAAGCAGATAAATCAGAGGAGATCCTCTGATGGCACACCACGAATTCTAACAGCCGTTCGTGGCTGTCCGTGTATTAAGGTTTTCTGGGAATTTTACCAAAAGGTAACTCTCTTTGACTAACCACAGAGAGAAATCTCAGCCTCAGCTGAAAACATGCCATGATCAGATACTTTTATATATCAGAAGGAACTAGAGGAGGGGTCAGCAAATGACGAGCTGCCATCTGTTTCTCAAAATAAACATTTAATGAAACACAACCACTAAATTGTGTATTTACCTATTGCCTAGTGGCTCAGCAGTAAAGAGTCTACCTGAGATGCAGGAGTCACGGGTTCAACCCCTGGGTCAGGAAGATCCCCTGGAGGAGGGAATGGCAACCCACTCCAGTAATCTTGCCTGGAGAATCCCATGGACAAGGAACTTGGTGGGCTACAGTCCCTGGAGTTGCAAAGAGTTGGATGCAACTGAGTATGCACATTGCCTATGCTGCTTTGGCAATACAAGAGCAGAGATGAGTAGTTGCAATGAAAACCTTCTGACCCCAGCAAAACCTGTGGCCCTTTGCAGAAACTATCTGTCAATGCTTATGCTAGAGAAAAGATGTAAAAAAGTAAAATATGATATAACCTGAACTAAACTGCTATGCTCCTGGGTTCTTAACTCTAGAAACTTCTGAGGTAAATCAAAGAGACTGTAATATGTCTCACTGGATATGTGAGAATGCGGAGAAGACTTTGTGGTGGGTAGAAGTTCAAAACAAAAGCTATTAGTTTAACTGGACTTGTTTTGTAAGATTTGAATACATTTTAGATTCTACTAATCTATTTAATTCTTCCTGGGTGAGACGTTCCAGACAGGAAGTAATATTTGATTCAGTTGATTTGAATAAATAAGAATAAATTTGAAAAAGAGAAGAATTCCATCAAAAGGAAGGAAAACCATTTCTGCTCAATAATTAATTAGCAGTTAAGTGTTACTTAGTTGAAGCCTATTTTCCTTGCAGGAAGTAAAGTTGTATATAAATCTATGAGTAAGGATTCAGTATATGTCAACCTCTGGCAGAAAAGGGAATTAGCCCATGGAAAAAGCTTAAAAGAATGCTTTCCAAACCCACTCATGAAGGAAATGTAATAATAATGATAATAGTTATTAATATAATAATAGCCATTATTACAGGAACTGTTATCATTGTAGGAACCATCATTTATTGAATATTTATCATGCACTAGTCATAATGCTAGCTGCTTATGCATTATCCTATTTAATCCCCACAACCATCCTATGAAGCACATAGATTATATCCTCCTTTTTCAACTGATAAGACTATAACCAAGGGCAATATATAGGATAAATACATTTCTGAGCAACAGAGTTTTGGACCCATGTTATTATTATAATCACACTAGTCATTAAAACTTCCCCCCAAACCCACCTCCACCCAAAGCCCCATCGCCAAGCCCTCTTACCTCTGCAGACACTGCAGCACTGATTCTCCGGGAGAATGTGATCCTTCTCTGAGCAGTTCAAAAGAGGGCATGCTTCCGTAATTTTTACTAAAACTCCACCCTGCAAGCCAAATAATCAGGAAACAAAACAATGTTCATATTTTGAGTTGATGATCCAAACATATAATGCTCATTGTTAAAAGCCTGTGGTGATAACAACCTACAATAATTAACAGTACTCACAGGAATTCTACCATAATGCAAAGTCACAAATTAAATTGATAAGACTCCTGGAAGAGAAGGCAAATTTCCCTTTCTATAACAAAACAGCCTCAATTTCAACAAATGAGGTGGGGGTTTTTCTGTTTTGTTTTCATTTTAACAAATGGCTGTTGAGTATCTTCTGTGTAGCAGAATGTCACTGACAAGGCAGAGCTGATAAATTTTCAACAACTGACTGTTGGATGGGGGAACCCTAAAGTTAGCATTGGCTGATTTCTGTCATATAAACACCCTGACATTGTGAACCACTAACACTACATCACTGATTACAAAGTTGGGAGCTCTCATGAGCTTTTATGAGACAGTTTCAAGACTGCACTGGATCACAAGCACTGTGAACCCAAAGATTAAGAAGACATCGTCCTTGCCCTTGATAAAAACTTAAACTGGAAACCATAATAAAATACAGTAAGTCCTAAAAAAAAAAAAAAAGTGCTCTAATCACGGTATGGCAATATGTCATTTACTCAATATTAAAGGAAATCAACCATGAATATTCACTGCAAGGACTGTAGCTGAAGCTCCAATACTTTGGCCACCTAATACAAAGAATTGACCTATTAGAAAAGACCCTGATGCTGGGAAAGATGGAAGGCAAAACGAGAAGGGGGCGACAGAAGATGAGATGGGTAGATAGCATCACCAACTCAATGGACATGAATTTGAGCAAACTCCAGGAGATGGTGAAGGACAGAGGAGCCTGGTGTGCTACAGTCCATGCGGTAGCAAGAAGTCGGACACATTAGTGACTGAACAAGAACAACAAATACATCATAGGAGAATAATTAATTCCACCAAAGTGGGAAGAAATTATGAAGAAGATGCCACATTTGAAGGAACTAAATAATGGAATAAGAAAGAAAACAGTCTCCCAGCAGAGGAAAAAGATAAGAATCAAAGTATACAGGTATTGAATTGAAAGTGGGTCAGTTAGATGAACACTAGATTCTCCCTAGAAATAAATAAAACCACTTACAAAAAAATTTTAAATATTTGGCAGGTGCATCTTATGACCCTATTTCAACGAAGGTCCTCTTTGTTGACATCACTAGTATCTATATTTAGTTTCACTCTGAATATTTAAAATTACTTCAATAATTACTCTAAAAGGCAGGATTTGAGAGTCCCTTATTTAATCTAAAATGTCCAGTTATTTTTTGTTCTCCCATTCTTAAAAGCATGGTTAAGTCAACCAAGAAGCAGCGCAAGGAGGGTGGGTCTCATTTAAGGCCGAAAGGTAATTCTCAACACAGATGGGGAGAAAAAGATGGTGCTGAGCCACGAGAAAGAATGGGGGAGATTCTGAGTTTTCTATCTCCAAGAGATGACTGTCATTCCAGTGGCCCCAGAATTCCCTGGTTTGGCAGGAACACCCATTCTATCAGGCACATCAACTCTAAAATATGAACATAAACATAACTTTTAAATGTCAAATCTAAATTTAATTTCCAAGTACTGATCATATGGATTACTGGAACCATGGTTTCCTCTCCTTTCTCATAAATTTCAGAGAGCCCAGTCAGCCCAACTTCTACGACTCCTTCTGGTGTCCTTTGACCCTTTTCCTCTTCATTTCTTGATCTGTCCCAAGGCATCTAGATCTCATGTTTTTCTCCTGTCTTAAAATTGGCCCTAAGATTCTGAGAATCAACCCTGCTATTCAATCATAGTCCCCATTTCAGCTCTATTCTGTTCTCACCCTTCAACCCAGGCCACGCTGGATCACACCTGGCCTCAACAGCCAGCACCAGTCTAAAGGCAGTTTGTCGGCCCGTTGTACCTCAGTTTCTACAACAGGGAGTCAAATCAACTGTTACACGCCAACAGATGTTAATAACCTTGCTATCAGCAGCACTGAGTTGAATGCAAGGGAAAACACAACGCTTAAGTATGTACCATTGTTGCCTCTACTTCCATCCCTCAATATTAAAATATTTATTCATTATCTACTGCCTTCCCTGGGGGCTCAATGGTAAAGAACACACCTGCCAATGTAGGAGACATAGGTTTGATCCCTGGGTCAGGAAGACTCCCTGGAGGAAGAAATGGCAACCCACTCCAGTATTCTTGCCTGGGAAATCCCACGGACAGAGGAGCCTGGCGGGCTGAAGTCCACGGGGTCCCTGAGCATGGATGCACCGCCTCCTCGCACAAACAAGAACGGCAAACTCTGCTGGATCTGTTTAATCAGTTCACCGTGCCCATCCCTCGCCTGAGCTCATCTCTCAACACTCAGAGTGTCCCTGAGGGCACTGGAGCCTCTTTGCAGGGAGCCAGAAGTTACCTCCAAGTTCCACATGCTCAACCCCCACAGCCCAAAGCCACTGGAGGTTCTTTACTTCAGAGGGAGACAATGGCTGGGGTAACATTTACACTCCAGAACCCCAGCAGAATCAGGGTGCCTCTAACCTTTCACCTAAAATTGCACCTTTGCTGAATTTCCTGCCTGCCCTAGCCTGAATCCCCCACACCCTTACTGCTTCCTCCCAGGAGCACTGCCTTAATAAATCTCTTGTACTTAATCCTGAGCTCAGGGTCTGCTTCTGGCTGAATCTAAACTAAGACAGTAAGATAAATTTCACTCTCGCTGTCGAAAAATTAAACTGTTAAAAGAGATTATCTGTAGGTGGTGAGATTCTGGAGTGATTTTCTTTTACTTTCTTATACATCCTTCCTCTAAATTCCAAATTTTATATCTTGAGTATATATTTGCTTTTATTTTAAAAGGCAATATTAAAACTGCTACAGAGGCTTTTTAAAAATAATCACTCATGAAAGGTTCTTTTTTATACATAAAAATTTGCTTTGACTGCTGATTAAATCAGTCAACAATTCCAAAAAACCTTCAATGTACTTAATGAGTAAGATCATAGTTCCAAATGTTCAAATAGAGATAAAAACCCTTTGCTTGAATTTGAAAATAATAGGCACTGTGACTCTAGTAACTTAAGTGCCACCAAATCCATTCAGTTCAGCCACACAATTTGGTATACACCTTTAACTTTATTTTCATACTCTAATAAGCATCTGATTAATAAATAAATCCTCCTGATTGTGGTAGGTTATTTTATGACCTTTGCAACTCAGCAGTGGTGGGGAAATATAATTCATCCATTCTTTCTCATTTAGAATGACTGTCACCATGTCACTGATCAAATATAAACACTTCCAAGCTCTTTACTAATAACTATGCTTAAACTTGAATTTCTAATAACATACAGAAGTCACATCTTTAAGGGGAAAAAAAAAAAAAAAAAACTTTTACTAGCCTAAAAAGTGTTTCAGGGCAATACTGCACAAAGCTGACGGAGATTGCTAGGACAGTTTATTCATCTTGATTTAAAAAACAACAGGGGAAAAAACAAACAAACAAACACAGTATGTTAACTTCTGAAATCACTTGGTAAAAATCTTTAAAACAAAACTTAGTTTCTTATCTAACTGGTAGTGCTGAAGCTTTGAAATGATCCCAGGAAAATGAAATGCATGGACTGCCAGGCAGCCTTTTGTCGACTAGGGATCTGCATTTGAACCACAGAACACAAGAAATTATTTGAGTAATTATTTGCTCAATTCTCCCAAGGATACCACTGACACAGTACCATTTTAGATGTCTAGGAAAGAAGTTAATTCATCACATACAACAGGTACCTTAGGGTATTAGGGCTTAAATCTTGCAAAAGGCTGTCCGAGAGAGACCGGAGGTGCTCCCCTCCTAGACCCATCACCCTCTTTCCCTCCTGACAACATCCATTAAATGTGTCCCAAAGCTCTTCTCTGGCCTTTTATAAATGCTACCCTTTATCAAGGGAATCAATGAGCCATAGCCTGACCAATCTGGTATTCTCAAATAGACTGAAAGCGTTCATTCAATCTTTCTAAATCTACTTTTTTACAATTCAAAAATGAGAATTACTTCCAAGTAAATCCAACACCATCAGGACTAGCAGTAAAGAGGCTGAGAGAGGAGCCTGGAGATTCAGACCACACAGGTTGAGAAACCAGCTGGTTCCCTTACTAGCTATGGGACTTTGCTCCATGTGCCTCAATTTCCTCATCTGTAAAGTGGGAACGACAATGCTACCCACCCCATAGGGTTATTATGAAGTTTTATTAAATAAAGTTTCAAAGGTTTTAAATAGTGTTTAGAAAATACTACGTACTCAGGAGATGTTAAGTGTAATTGTCAGTGATGCTTCTCTTTGTGCGTAATTATGTAGTAGATAACGAGAGAAAGACAATAAATGAAGCCATGGATTTTTAATAGAGGATGAAACCACTCACAGGCACATATACCACACGTGCAAAGAGAATAACCTGTCTGCCCCAACTTCTTCCTAAGTTGTAAAAAAAATAAGAAAGCAAAAAGCAGTAAAAGATGAAGCAGAACAGGGTGAACACCTACAGTGTTCAATCACAACGCTAAGTGCCTATCCAGTACACTGGCATTTAAACCCACACCCGTCTCTTCGAAAGGTCTCCAACAGTGTCTGCCCTGAGTCTCTCTGATGATAACAGAGACTGAATCACACTTATGACCCTTGTCAAGATCACCTGCTACTTGTGCGCAATATGTGAAGGGGGCTGCTGGCTGTGAGTGACAGCTACAGGCTGGATACTGGGACCATCAGCTGAGTGGGTAAAATTGCTCTAGTCATCCCAGCTTCCCTTGAGGGGGAAGAAAAACATCAGGGTGTTAGAATCTAAATCATCTTCTCTCCCTGCAAAGTGAGGCAATCTACAGAGAATGTGACATACGTCTCCTATTCAGGACGGACATGTACGGTCATGTGGAATAAGAAGAGCTCACATGTGTTGAGGGCTTACTTTGCGCCAGCCAAGCTCATCACACACTTTATCTCATCTGATCCACTCAACACCCTGCATGGTAAGGTGCCAGCCCCAGGTCAGGGCCCAGCCACCCACCCCTAGATCTGGAAGCTTCCATGGCTGACTCAAACACCATGGAGCCCTCACTGTCGCACCTTCCTTGCCTCTTCTGCAGACTAAGGAGGCCCCCACACGGAGCCCACTGTCCCAGAAGGACCACAGCTGTATACCCACCAGACGGCCTCGACACATGGAATCGCTGCCATTCCCAGAGGCAACCAAGAAAGCGTGAATGGAAAACACAATAGAGAAGTTCAAGGGACTTAGCCCCTGAGGTAGAGTCTGGTCAGTGAGAGACAGGACATAGGAAAGAGCCTCCCCCGCCACCCCAGAAACTCCCCATAAAGAACTAGATTTGAGCTCCCCAAGAGTTTCTGTGGGTCTCTAAATGCCTCCCTCTCCTCAACCTTTCAAATACATCCATTTCTTTTTGCCAGCGATACGACAAAAAGCCAATGAAATGCTGTAAATGTGACAAAATGCAAATGAAATGCTTGGAAAGCAGGTCTATTCTGAGACATGTGGTTCCAGCCAGTCTCCCTGAAGATGCCCCACAGAACCAGCCATGCCTCGCTGTGAGGCTGTGGCTGCTCGGGAAGGCACCCCCTTGTATCTGCTCCCCTCTCTCCCTTCTTTCCCTCTGTCTCTCACTCCCACGATCTAGGACAGCATCCCACCCAAGTAACTGCCTGGCTAGCTCCCACCTTCATCCAGCAGACCTCCTCAGAGAGGTCTTCCCAGACCACACATGCCCACCTCAAAGCTCTCTCCCTTTAACCTGCTCTGTATCTTTATAGAATTTGACATCAGAGTTGACCCTTGAACAATGCAGGAGTCAGGGACAGCAACCCTCCACACCATCTAAAATTGACGCATAATTTGTAGTCAACCGTCTGTATCTGTGTATCCATGGTTCTGCATCCAGGAATTCAATCAAGCACAGATAGTGTAGCATCACAGTATTTACTACTGGAAAAGTGGACCTGAACAGTTCAAACATGTGTTGTTCAAGGCTCAGCTGTATCTTGTATATCTATTTGTTTATATCTTACTGCCTATCTCCCCACCAGACTGCAAATTCTCTAAAGACAAGGGCTTTGTTTTGTTCACTGTTGTTCAACCAGAATCTAACAGCATGCCGATAAGCCGCACTTGCTCACTGCATGTTTGTTGAATGATTTACTGAATGAGATCTATGGTTCCACAAATCTAACCTCGAGGAATACATGAGAGGGGGCAGGCAGGAGAAAGGCATTTTCGAACACTGTCTCAGACACTTAGAAGTAGAGGTAGCACTATCCACAGCTCATATCACAGACTAACTGCCCCAACACCTAATCAAACCTTTCCCCAGAGCCAGCAGACAAGCTCCCTGACTCATGGTAGCTGCTAGATCCCTTCCCCTTCTCACTTCCTTCCCTGACCATCTTTCCCAAGACCACGTGATCCACAACTGACCACAGGCTAACCACACAATGACAGTGGCTGAGAACTCCCCATCCTGGACTCCAGCCCAATGAGAGTCTTTCCCCGCCTTGGGCCAATATGCTCCATTTCAGAACCCTACCTAAAGCCCACATCTCCTTCCCAACAAGTAATGGGAACTGTAAGATTGAAACTTACTCTGCATTCCCGACAGCTCTTGCTTAAGATCCGCTGGCCTTCTGCAAGGACTTTTCCTCCATAGATACATTTTGCTGTAATAAAACAGAAAGGCAGGTCAGGTAGACATACCATGTAACAAAATGACCTCCAAGGCACTGTCCAACTCCAAGAGAGTCCACAGAACATAAATACTCTAAACACAAATCTCTGTACATGTCTAGAGCAAGACATGGAAATAGTATGGGAATAACTGCTGAATCCCCTATCAGACTGTCATCTTGATTATGTTTGCCATGAGTCCTTCACACCAAGATTATACAACTATTTCCTTGCTGTAGTTGCTGAAGGACTAGAGAATGAATTGCTGAGGTCAGTGTTAAAACAAAGAAGAAATGGTTGTCATCACCACGGAGTACAAAAGCAGTAGCTTTGATTCAGCTACTCCAGCCATAAAATGAGTGACTGGTGAAAAGGAACTCACATACATTCCATTCATCAGGACCTCAGTCACAATGCAGAAGAACACATTTTTCCCCTTTGTAATCATATAAAGCACATGTCTTCAGCTTATCTGTTCCCAAGAAGCTCAGAAAAGAAACACAAGTCTGTACAATGCTGTATCAATGCACTAGAGAGATTGCCTTTGGAAAGGTGAGCTTAACAGGCTAATAAGGAAGGGAGGGAGGAGAGATGGGTCTTGGAAAAAAAAGTTAACAGAGAAGCATAAATGCTGACCCGTTTTTAAGCAACTGCAGAATATGTTTAATTTGATATGATCCTAATGTGTCTCTGTCAAATTCTCCAGTCACATCAACAGGAACAGGAAGCAACACCCTTGTGTTGTAGCAAGTGCTACTTACCAGCAGGCTATTAGATACTGGGTAAACAATACCCCCTCCCCTGCACAATGAGGATCCTTCCAGCCCTACTCCTCAGGAGAAGAAAAACTGAAGACGAGCACTCTAAGAGATCTCCACCACTAATTCACTGTCTTATCAATACCTCTGCATCTCTCAGAGCCTCCATTTCTGTATCTGCTAAAAATAGGTAAATTCAATTTGATAGTTTCTTAGTTCTACCATCTTCCGACTCATGGAATGTTCAGGTATGTAGGCACCTTAGCAAACAACTCATGCAACTCCTTCTTCTTGGCCACAGGAAGAGGAAAGTTTAGAAACATTACTTTACTTGACATCGTGATCCCACAGCAGATACTGTGGTAGGCAACCCAGATCTCCCTCCACGGCCAAAGGTCACATTCCTAAAACTGTCATGATAGGTGATGACCAACAGCTCTCAGCTGAACAGTGATTGCAGATGTGCCCTTGTGCAAAGTCAAGAGCCCTTCCCAGGGCAGCCCACATCCAGTGGGTGGCTGATGAAGGTATTGCAAAGTCTGAAGGTCTTCCAGCTCCAGAACTTCTTGAGGAATGACTGAGGCATTTGTTGCAACTACACTGCAGTTCAACCTCTCCTGCCCAATTCTGTCTCTTTCACTATCTCACTCCCACCCTAGAACTGATCTTGAACTTCCTAATAAAGTACAACCAAATCTCCATTTCAGAGTCTGTTTCCTCTCAGAACTTGCCCTGCGACAACACATACCTGACTCAAATCTGTGCGTCTCTAGTATCTGCTTTCAGTGAATGGCACTGGTATCCACCCCAGCCCCACACCCCACGACATGGGGTCCTTTGAACCCCTGTCTTTCCTCAACCCCATGTCCAATCAGTATTCAAATCCCAGCCAGGCCTCCTCTTCAAGTTTCTCAAGTCAACCAACGTCTCTCCATCCCCATCACCTCCCCCCAGCTGTCATCTTCACTCAACCCATCGCTCCTCTTTAGTGGAGTAGAAAACTTCCTAACCTGTCTTCCATGTTCTGGTCTAATCTTACCCAGTTCTTCCCCATACAACCATAAGACATATTTTAAGTACAAATAGGAGGCTCTGCTTCAAAATCATTACGAATTGCTCACACCCTCAGAATTTAATTCAAATTCCTGAAGGCAGCATGCAAGGCCATCCCTGCAGTTCTTCCTTATCCCTTAGGTTTCACCAATTCCTTCTCACTCACCCTCCCTCTGAAACTGCCAAACACTCCACCTCCACTGAGACTCCAGCCATGCTCTCTTCGGTTTTGGGATTTGCACACACTGCTTTCTTCGGAACACTCAGTCCCATGCGCCTGTTGCTGGTAACCTTCTGTCCTATACACCCATCAATTTCACCTTAATCCTGACATCCCCCTAAAAAGCTTTTTTTAATTTTTTTAACCCCAAGCACTGGAGAACCGTCCTCATCCTGTGCTTCTCTGGTACCCTGGACCTCGCCCTAACAGAACATATATCGCATTTTATCTCTGTTGCCCCAATGAGGGTAGGATCTATGTCTGTTCATAATTTTATCCATAGCCCCAAGCTCCATGCCTCTCTGGGCTTAATGTTAGTAACGATAATTTTAGAATTAATGAGCCTCCTAAGTAGCAAAAAAAAGAGGCATTTGCTGATTCCCAGATGAGAGTTCTTCCTGCTATTCAATGCTATTCCAAACATTAAAAACAGATACTAAGGTTTTCAGAGCAAAACCAACTACAAAGTAGAAAACCAATACAATTTTCTAGATAACTCCCTTCCTTGCCTCATTAGAACAATTATCCCTGAACATCTTTTATGCCTCAATTTTCTAGATAAATCAGTTGCCTCTGACTCATTGGTCCTAATGAGGATGTGGATTCCCAAATGTGCTTACATGGGGAGACCACACTTCCAAGGGCCTGAAATTCCTGCCTAATAAACTCCCACGCTCCCAAACGCAGCTGCTGCCAACTTGGCAAGATGGCTCACTCCAGAGTGACAGTTGTGCTAAATACACTGCTGTCAAACCTGCCATCTGCTCCTTGGCCCAGGCTGGGACACAAAGACAAGACCTCCCTTCTCATTTTGCACCTTGCCACCCCCACGATGCTATGATCACACTTGCTGCCCTGCCTGAAGACATTCGCCTGATTTCTCTTGTCCTCTAATCGACCCTCATCCCAGATCTTCGATCTGAACACAGGAGTGTCTTACAGTTCACATTCAAACCACACATGGGGACACATCCATCCCTCAAGTTTACAGATCTGGTGTAAAAAGTAAGTATCCACTGAACTTCCTGTCTTCACATATACATGTGCATGCCTGCTAAGTCATGTACGACTCTTTGCCACTCCACAGACTGTAGCCTGCCAGGCTCCAATGTCCATGGGATTTTCCAGGCAAGAATACTGGAGTGGGTTGCCATTTCCTTTTCCAGGGGATCTTCCTGACCCAGGGACCAAGCCCAAGTCTCCTGCTTGGCAGGCATGTTCTTTACCGTTGAGCCACCATCCTCACATAAAGGGGCTGCAAAAGACAGGATGGCTGATGTGCTTCAGCCATTCACAACCTTGGCACCAACACAAGATGTGTACATGATTATGATATCAAAAAGTGTCTACGGAATTAGCTTAGGACAGTTCAGCATCACCACTGAGGTCACAAGAATTTCCCCTGCTTTCTCATCTTTGCCCACTTCTCTGATGGTGCCCCTCCTTCCCCCTCTGTATCCCTAACACCAGCCCTCACCATCCAACCTCTTGACCTACCGCCAAAAGGCTTATTTTTGACGTCTGAGGAAATTCAAACAGAAGGTGAGTCAGGCTCCGATGCCTGTGGCTGGGGCATTTGGGACTCCGTTCCAACAGCTCTTGGTATGAGTGGAAATGTAAATGGATACCTGAAGCCCTTCACACCACACTGGGGACATGCAAACAAGACTATTTCACAGTGTCTGACCACGAAATTGAAACCCTGCACCAACACACATTTCTTCATGATGTCAGAAACAAATGTACTGGGGGTTTAGAGAAATAGGCAACTGTATCTTTTTGCACCCAGACACCAGGCCCTTCAAATTCGAACCTGATTTCCCTAGTGCAGCGCATGGATACTTTTTGCCATTTGGGTGCACACCAACTAAACAACAGACAGGCACCACGTGGCACTCCTGTCAGATGCGGACGTGAGGTTGCTCTGTCTTTATTTAGATATTTGCACCCTGCACACACACTACCATCCCTTGGCACTCGGCGGCTAAGAACATCAAAATCAACCCTCCGTGTTGCACTTTAAAGAAGAGCGGCAGATCAGAAAGTCTAAACACCCAAAGAGCCAACGTCACTCGTTCACAGACATGGCTTCAGATACTGCTTCTCGGAGCAAGACACCCACATCAAACCCATTCTCTCTCAGGAATCTCCAACATTTCTGAAACCATTTCTTCCACCTGCTTTATTTCTGTTAATCATACTAGGAGTCTCCTGTGCGCTCTTGTTCAAAACCTGGCAAATTCTGGCTTATAGATGCTCTGTCTCTGATTCGGTTATCTCAAAAAAAAAAAAAACAATGCTTATGGAGTACCTACCATGGGCCAGGTCCTTTGGCTATCACTCACATTGATCCCTTCCTTTTTATCTCTCCAGGCAGTGCCTGTCAGCTGGCTTCATCACCTTTACCTGCAGAATGCCTGAATCCCACACTCAGCTCCCTGTCTGCAGCTCTCCCCATGAAGTGACTTTTGTCAAAGCATTTCTTTGATTATGCCACAACCCTGCTTCAAAATCTTGCTTTTGAGCCCCCAGATAAATGCTGTGTTTACCTCATGATTCTGTATCTGCAATCCCCTTTGGCAGTGTGTTCTTACCTACCTTGTCCACGTGGCAAACTCCTATTCATCTCTCCATACCCTACTCAGCTGTGCCTTCCCTGTGCCACCTCTGCATTTCACATAGCATGCGTGCTGCACAATACTCCTATAATGAGATGGTGCAAATATCTCCCTGGATAGCATGTGGTAGAGGAGACAGTTAAAAGCATTAGCTCTGGAGCCAGATGATCTGAGTTTTATTTTGGTTCAGCCAAGGCTGAGAGACCTTGGAAAAGTTAGTCCTCCTCTCTGGGTTTCACCTCCTCATCTATAAGATAGGGATCATAGTGGAACCAATGCCATGGGGTTGTTGGAAGAATTACATGAATTAATGACCATAAGAAGGCTTAACACAGTGTCTGACATAGAATGAATGATCCACTTTTCCCCACTGCTGTGCCCAGAGATAAGAACAGAGGTGGGAGAAGAACTTCAATAAGGATAACTAAAGGAATTCAATGAAATATGAACACCATCATTCATCCCCTGAAACACCTTTGCAGCTTATTTCTACTTCTCACCCACAGAAACCCTCTACTATCAAATAGACTATCTCCCTCTCCTTCTACCACTTCTTTTCCTTTCAAATACTGTCGTGGAAAGCTCAAGATTCCCTCTCCATCCTTTCCCTTCTCTCTCATCTCTGATAGCTCCCCCAAATCTATCCAAAAGAATACCGATTCTTACTTCATGCTATATGACACTTTTTAGGTCCATCCACATCTCTACAAATGATCCAATTTCATTTCTTTGTACAACTGAGTAATATTTCATTGTGCATATGGACCACATCTTCTTTGTCTGTCCCTCTGTTGATGGCCACTGAGGTTGCTTCCATGTCCTGGATATTGTAAACAGTGCTGCAATGAACACTGGGCCCAGGGAACTCTGCTTGACACACCGTGGGGATCTGAATTGGGAGAAACTCCAAAAGGGAGAAGATATATATCTAGGGGCTGCGAAAGACATCAACACAATGGCTGATATACATATATATATGGCTGATTCATTCTGCTGTGTGGTAGAAAGACAACAGTATAAAACAACTATACTCTGAAAAAGTTAACCACACACAAAAAAAAGATTCTAGGACACCACTGCCCAGAGATTCTGATTTAGTAGGTCAGAGTGGGTCCCTAGGACCCTCAAGAAAGTATCTCAAAAAGTTCACTAGGGTGATTCTAATGAGTAGCTAGGTATATTCAATTCCTTGCTTAGAGCAGACACCCAAGAAATGTTTGAGGGATGAAACTCCTGCACCACTTTCTGGACTTCCATGCCCACAGCTAAGGAATCTAGAAGGCTCTCTGGAGTTTACCTTGATGCATTCCAAAAAGATGAAGAGCCTAGTATCAGGAATTATGAAAACTACCTTGGTCTTGGAGATGGCCTGATTTGTTGGGCCTTTTAATCACAACAAAAGGACAAAGTACTTTTTTCAGGCAATGAGTTGAAATATGAACACTTAGACCAAGTTCTTTCCTGTTTCCACATGGATGCCCTCATCTGTAAGCGCTGCAGCTCCTGAAGCCATGACAAGAGGATGAACGTTTGGTAAGTGAGCAGATGAAACAATCTGCTTTCATGTATCGGCTCTTGAATCAAATCAGTGCTTTTTCTCAGAGACCCTAGGACACTACCCCACCCACCAGAGAGGAGCTTAGGAAATTTTATCTGAAAGGGACAACTAAAGGAAGTATATTCCATCCTTTATCTAATGTGGAGATATCTGAAAACTTCTGTGTATTTTTGAATTAGAGTTTTCATCCTTTATACATACATATATATATATTATATATATTAACATTAACATATATATTAACATACATATATATATTTGCACCCTGCAGTACATGCTTTATATATATATTTGCACCCAGGAGTGGAATTGCTGGGTGCATATGATAACTGAGTAGTGTTCTTAATCATTTATTTGTATTACCATCTTATTAAACATCTTAAACTACTGATCAGAGTTGCTGAGAAAATTTGTACTACCTAGCTAAATGGTTATCAATTCCAAACAAAGGCAAAAAACATACTAATAGTTTAGCTAGCTCATTTATCAGCATCTTGGTACAATCAGGTAAGCTTGCTGAAAAGCTTTTTTTAAACTTAAAACTCTCCAACAAATTAAAGAAAAATGACTATACCACACACTTCTAGTGAGAGGACAATTTGATGATACGTAATAAGAACTTTGAAAATGTCAGGTTCTTGGCTCAATAATTCTACTTTGGAAAATTCAAGGAAAATGTGAAATAAAAAATATGGTCTCACAAAATATGTTAAAGTGAACATGAAGGTGTTAGTCATTCAATCGTGTCTGATACTTTGGAACCACATGTACTGTAGCCCAGTAGGCTCCTCTGTCCATGGAATTCTCCAGGCAAGAATACTGGAGTGGGTAGCCATTCCCTTCTCCAAAAGATCTTCTTGAGCCAGGGATTGAACCCAGGTCTCCCGCACTGCAGCCAGAGTCTCTACCGTCCGAGCCACCAGATATTGAGAATATCAGTATCTTGGCCCAATAATTCTACTTTACAGAATTCAAAGAAAATATAAAATACAAAAATGTGGCCTCACAAAATTGAATAATGATTTAAGACCCAGAGGAATCCGGTGGAGAGGGAGGTGGGAGGGGGGATCGGGATTGGGAATACATGTAAATCCATGGCTGATTCATATCAATGTATGACAAAACCCACTGGAAAAAAAAAAAAAAAGTATCAGAACTTTTTCTCTTTGCAAAAAAAAAAAAAGAAAAGTGGGAAACAATCTAGTTACCCAACAATTGGGGAATAATTAAGTTATGCAAAACCAAACAGTAGAACACTATGAAGCTCTTTAAAGTGAAGGTCATACAGTTTTTAAAAGCATAAAAATATACTTAAGTGATAATGGCAAATCAATAAAGTAGGCTAAAATTATCTATACAATAAGAACTCAACTGTCCACAAAATAAAAATTTTAAAAAAATGAAATCCACTATGATCTCAAGTGTTTGTTTTCAAGCGGTGGCATTATGGGTAATTTTCCATCTTTATCTTTACCCTTCTCTGTGATTTCACATACACAATGACACAGAACAGCTGAAAGGCTCACCTATGTTCATGTCCAAATTACATCTGCCAAGAGACAGCATTTACAGATCCACGGAGCTCAAGATAATAGATTAAAAATACCTCATGGTTTTTAAACAAATCCCTAATAGATTCTCAACTTATTCCTCTGCTATTATATAGAATACATCAAGATAGAAAAATAATCTATACATATTATTCTAAAAACTATCTTTCCATCATGGAATCAAACTATAATCTCAACATCTGGGCCCTTGATCTATCCATGACTTCCGAAAGTACTTGGAATAAAAACTAGAACGTTTCTTTTAGATTAACTTGGAGTAAGCCCTCCAGAGTAGTGGATGTACCATATGAACTATAAAAAGAAGACATTTTTCAAAGTTCCTTTTGAAAGGATATAGAAAAAGATTGGGCTGGTACAACCAGACTGGCTATCTGCATTCCCACTGTCATATTAGGGGACATGCTGTTCTTGACAAAAAGTTACTGTTTTGAGGATCTAGTAATGATGGTGTTTTCTGGCAGAGAAACGATTTTGAAAATTAGCCATCAGATGGCACATTTCTAACTTAAACTTTCCTTTTTCAGTGAAGAGCTTATGGTCTGATAAAAAGACTAAAGGCTCTGTAGTCAGAATTTGCTTTATATTTCACCTCTGTCACTTACTAGCCTTGCAAACTTGCTATCTTCCCTAAGCTTCCTATAAATAGTGATAATAACAATCCCCCCCCCACAAATATTCCAGTGAGGACTCAATAATAGAATGAAACCACTTAACACAGTATCTGACACATACCATACCAATTATTCTAAATGACAGCTTTTATTCTTCATGCTTGCCTCAGTGTTCATTCCACCATTTCATTTGAAATAGTGTCCTCTGTAATACAGAGGGAAAAGGATTTTTAAATCATTGCATAATTTGGACAAGCCAACTTTGAAGGAAATTGTCCTAATATTTTAACTGAAGTTCAATCTTGAAATTCCTAACAAGGGCCCTTTAATAATAGGAAACCTGACTAAAATCTCAGATAGCCAAAACACAGAGCGTGGGCCTTACCTTGATCAATCAAAATGAGTGGACCAGGGGCTTCCTTGGTGGTGCAATGCAGGGGACAGGGGTTTGATCCCTGGTCTGGGAAGATGCCATAGGCCACAGAGTAACTAAGCCTGGGTGCCACAGCTACTGAAGCCCACGCAACTAGAGCCTGTGCCCCACAACGAGAGAAGCCACCCTGATTTGAGAAAGGCCACACACAGGAACGAAAGCCAAACACAGCCATGAATAAAAGCTTAAGAAAAAAAAAAAAAGAGGACATCAAAGCACATGGAGCCTTGGAGTCATGACATCACAGATCAACTCCACCCACCCCCAGCTGTTTGATCCTGGGCAACTGACTTAATCCTTGTCAATGCCAGTTCCCTGTATGAAAGAATGGAAAGAATAGTAACTAAGGTTGATGTGAGGATTAAGGAAAAATATATATATATAGAGAGAGAGAGCCTATGTAAAGTGTCTGCACATCACAAGTAATCAATTGCTAGTATTGATATTTCATCAATGTTGCTCAGTTGGGGGTCTGAAAAAAAGGGGACTAAATCAATCTCGAAGCACTGAGGGCCACCCTGACCCTCCGTCAGTACTTACGTCGGCAGACCTTACAACACTGGCCGGCAATGTGCACAGGGAGGGAGTCTGGAGAGCAGTTGAGTGGGGGACAGGACATCCTTCGGCATTCCACAGCCCCGCTCTGAGGAAGGAAAGGCAGGAAAAGGCATCTCAGCAGCGGTGACCTCAGTAGGACAAAGCTCACATTCCATCCCAGAAACTTCACCAGGAAAACGGAAGTAGTGTGAGGAGTTCCTGGGGCTTCCCAGGTGACTCTAGTGCTAAAGAACCCTCCTAACAAAGCAAGAGACCCAAGAGATGCAGCTTCTATCCCTGTCGGGAAGATCCCGGAGGAAGGCATGGCAACCCACTCTACAAATAATTTTCTCCAACCCATATAAAACCATGCCACCTCAATTACTTTTCTGGTATACATCACTGGCTTCATTCTACCTGCCCATCAGACTGAATAGATTAGAAAGAAAACAAAAGCCTATTTTTACAAGAACATTAGTAACACCTTTTGCAGACCCTGAAATCACTGTTTAAGCACTAACAATCATTTTGTATTTTTGAAGACAAACAATGGCATTCTTTAGACACTTATCAAATAATTTCAGCTGGATAGGGTTTACATACTAATGTGGGGTGAGGGTGGGGGTTCTTTAATTCTCCAAAACAGATCAAATTGTAGATACAAATAATACAAATAATGGATAGTCTGAGAGTCAGGGGGTCCTGCAATTCTCTAAAACAGAAAATGGATACCTTGTAAAATACAGTGAAGACACCTAGAAACTAATTAACATCCTTTTAAAATGTATAGTAGCACAGAGTCCCTTGCACTGCAAGGAGATCCACCCAGTCCATCCTAAAGGAAATCAGCCCTGAATATTCATTGGAAGGACTGATGTTGAAGCTGAAACTCTAATACTTTGGCCACCTCATGCGAAGAGTTGACTCATTGGAAAAGACCCTGATGCTGGGAGGGATTGGGGGCATGAGGAGAAGGGGACAACAGAGGATGAGATGGTTGGATGGCATCACTGACTCAATGGACGTGGGTTTAGGTGGACTCTGGGAGTTGGTGATGGACAGGGAGGCCTGGCGTGCTGCGGTCCATGGGGTCGCAAAGAGTCGGACATGACTGAGTGAGTGAACTGACTGACTGATGGAATCTAGATAAATGGTACTGATGGACCTGTTTACAGGGCAGGAATAGAGAACAGACTTGTGGACACAGTGGAGGAAGAGGGTGCGATGAGCTGAGAGAGTAGCACTGACATGTATACACTACCGTATGTAACACAGACAGCTAGTGGGAAGTTTCTGCGTAACACAGGGAGCTCTACCACATGCTCTGTGACTACTAGAGGGGTGGGATGGGGGAGCTTCAAGGGAGGGGATATATGTAGACTTATGGTTGATTTATGTTGTTGAATGGCAGAAACCAACACAACATTGTAAAGCAATTATGGAATTAAAAATCAATTTTTTAAAAAAGGAAATAAAATAAAATAAAATGTATAGTGGCAGAGAAAAGCTGTGACTGAAGTCAGCCACTCAGTTCAGTTCAGTTGCTCAGTCGTGTCTGACTCTTTGTGACCCCAAAGACTGCAGCACGCCAGGCCTCCCTGTCCATCACCAACTCCTGGAGTTTACTCAAATGCATGTCCATTGAGTCGGTGATGCCATCCAATCATCTCATCCTCTGTCATCCCCTTCTCCCCCTGCCTTCAATCATTTCCAGCATCAGGGTCTTTCCAAGGAGTCAATTCTTCTCATGAGGTAGCCGAAGTATTGGAGTTTCAGCTTCAGCATCAGTCCTTCCAAAGAATATTCAGGACTGATTTTCTTCAAGATGAACTGGTTTGATCTCCTTAAAGACCAAGAGACTCTCAAAAGTCTTCTCCAACACCACAGTTCAAAACCATCAATTCTTCAGTGCTCAGCTTTCTTTACAGTCCATGGGGTCGCAAAGAGTCGGACATGACTGAGTGAGTGAACTGACTGACTGATGGAATCTAGATAAATGGTACTGATGGACCTTTCACATCCATACATGACTATTGGAAAAACCATAACCTTGACTAGATGGACCTTTATTGGCAAAGTAATGTCTCTGCTTTTTAATAAGCTGTCTGCTGCTGCTGCTGCTAAGTTGCTTCAGTCATGTCCAACTCTGTGCGACCCCATAGACAGAAGCCCACCAGGCTCCTCCATCCCTGGGATTCTCCAGGCAAGAATACTAGAGTCGGTTGCCATTTACTTCTCCAATATGTTGTCTAGGTTTGTCATAATTTTTCTTCCAAAGAGTAAGCGTCTTTTAATTTCATGGCTGCAGTCACCATCTGCAGTGATTTTGGAGCCCAAAAAAATAAAGTCTGACACTCTTTCCCCATCTATTTGCCATGAAATGACAGGACCAGATGCCATGATCTTAGTTTTCTGAATGTTGAGTTTTAAGCCAACTTTTTAAATGACAGGACCAGATGCCATGATCTTAGTCTTCTGAATGTTGAGTTTTAAGCCAACTTTTTCACTCTTCTCTTTCACTTTCATCAAGAGGCTCTTTAGTTCTTCTTCACCTTCTGCCATAAGGGTGGTGTCATCTGCATATCTGAGGTTATTGATATTTCTCCCAGCAATCTTGATTCCAGCTTGTGCTTCATCCAGCCCAGCGTTTCTCATGAAGTGCTCTGCATATAAGTTAAATAAGCAGAGTGACAATATATAGCCTTGACGTACTCCTTTCCTGATTTGGAACCAACCTGTTGTTACATGTCCATTTCTAATTGTTATTTCCTGAACTGCGTACAGATTTCTCAAGAGGCAGGTCAGGTGGTCTGGTATTCCCATCTCTTGGAAAATTTTCCACAGTTTGTTTTGATCCACACAGTCAAAGGCTTTGGCATAGTCAATAAAGCAGAAATAGATGTTTTTCTGGAACTCTTTTGATTTTTCCATGATCCAGCAGATGTTGGCAATTTGATCTCTGGTTCCTCTGCCTTTCCGAAATACAGCTTGAACATCTGGAAGTTCTCTGTTCATGTACTGTTGAAGCCTGGCGTGAAGGATTTTGAGCATTACTTTGCTAGTGTGTGAAATGAGTGCAATTGTGCAGTAGTTTGAACATATTTTGGCATTGCCCTTCTTTGGGATTGGAATGAAAACTGACCTTTTCCAGTCCTGTGTCCACTGTTGAGTTTTCGAAATTTGCTGGCATATTGAGCACAGCTCTTTCACAGCATCATCTTTTAGGATTTGAAATAGTTCAACTGGAATTCCATCACCTCCACTAGCTTTGTTTGTGGTGATGCTTCCTAAGGCCCACTTGACTTTGCATTCCAGGATGTCTGACTCTAAGTTAGTGATCATACCATCATCATAATCTGGGTCATGAAGATCTTTTTTGTATAGTTCTTCCGTGTATTCTTGCCACCTCTTAATATCTTCTGCTTCTGTTAGGTCCATACCATTTCTGTCCTTATTGTGCCCAGCTTTGCATGAAATGTTCCCTTGGTATCTCTAACTTTCTTGAAGAGATCTCTAGTTTTCCTCTGTTGTTTTCCTCTATTTCTTTGCATTGATCACTGAGGAAGGCTTTCTTATCTCTCCTTGATATTCTTTGGAACTCTGCATTCAAATGGGTATATCTTTCCTTTGCTTTTTGCTTCTCTTCTTTTCACAGCTATTTGTAAGCCCTCCTCAGACAACCATTTTGCTTTTTTGCATTTCTTTTTCTTGGGGATGGTCTTGATCCCTGTCTCCTGTACAATGTCCCGAACCTCCGTCCATAGTTCAGGCACTCTGTCTATCAGATCTAATCCCTTGAATCTATTAGTCACTTCCACTGTATAACTGTAAGGGATTTGATTTAGGTCATACCTGAATGACCTAGTGGTTTTCCCTACTTTCTTCAATTTAAGTCTGAATTTGGCAATAAGGAGTTCATGATCTGAGCCACAGTCAGCTCCTGGTCTTGTTTTTGCTGACTGTATAGAGCTTCTCCATCTTTGGCTGCAAAGAATATAATCAATCTGATTTTGGTGTTAACCATCTGGTGATGTCCACATGTACAGTCTTCTCTTGTGTTGTTGGAAGAGGGTGTTTGCTATGATCAGTACATTCTCTAGGCAAAACTCTGTTAGCCTTTGCCCTGCTTCATCCTGTACTCCAAGGCCAAATTTGCCTGTTACTCCAGGTATTTCTTGACTTCCTACTTTTGCATTCCAGTCCCCTGTAATGAAAAGGAAATCTTTTTTGGGTGTTAGTTCTAGAAGGTCTTTTTAGTCTTCATAGCGTTCAACTTCAGCTTCTTTAGCATTATTGGTCAGGGCATAGATTTGGATTACTGTGATACTAACTGGTTTGCCTTGGAAATGAACAGAGATCATTCTCTCGTTTTTGAGACTGCATCCAAGTACTGCATTTTTGGACTCTTTTGTTGACTGTGGTGGCTACTCCATGTCTTCTAAGGGATTCTTGCCCACAGTAGTAGATATACTGGTCATCTGAGTTAAAGTCACCCACTAGGTAGGTTAAGAACCAAAGGCATTCCTTCCCCCTCTGATACTCTGGTCTCCAAACAGTAAGATTCTTGATAATATTAGATCATGTTATTAGAGTGTGTTTGCTTTCCTTTGACAAGTACTTGTGGTTATAATGACACTACAACTTACCTTCGCAACTGCTCCTATTAGTAAATAGGCACTTGGTAAAAAGATAACACATTGTAGAGTTGGCTTTATAAAGAAACAGGTTACACAAAAATCAGCAGAACCGCCCTCTTCAAACTGTTCATCTATTTATGTACAAAGAGGCTTACTTTGCATGTGCAGTTTCTGCAATGATCCCCGTCGACCCAGGAGTCTTGGTCTCTATAGAGCAGTCCACTCACTTGACAGGTCTTCTCACAATGACAGTTTTCCAATTGACTAAGTCTTGTTTCTGCATAGTTCAGCTGCAAGCAAGAGTTGCTACATGTAATTTCTATAATTCAACTGCATTGTCCTAACAAAGCTAATTGCAACAAGAAAAAATACATCCAAGCAGGAGGCAGGGGGGAAATGCTCAAAACAGTTCACTGATTCTCAGCCAGATCTGTTTTTTGGGTTTTGAAGGATTTCTTTTTTCCTTTTTTTTGAATTTCACACAAGGTGGAATCATTCTAAATTGAAGACATATTGGGCTCCCGTGGTCTAATGAGCACCAAATGAGACATTAAACTATCTCAGGGACATCATGGGTGTTTATCAACATGCACTTTCAGCTCAAGCCCACAAGAAACCACTTGTAATGAATGTGTTCAAGGACTCATTTCAGTGTTTACAGGTGATCTAATCAGCAACTCTGAAGCACTTACATTTATCTCCTACTATCCCGTCCCTATTCTTCACACACTAACTAAGTGTCATGGTTTACAAGCTGGGACATCACTGCTTCTTCTTTTATGAAAAATGCTGGGGAGCTGGAGCCAGAAAAAGGGTGAGTCAGAGGCAGATCTGATTTCTCCCCAGTTCAGGATTCTCCACATAGAATGCCCCAGGAATCACTTTGGCATTCAGACAAGGTCAAGAGAAGCAAACAAATCCCCAGGTGAGATGAGGATTTTCGAAAATAACCTTTTTCCTTTTTCTGGGTCACTCAACTGCTCCCATTTAACATCTCTGATTTGAAAGGATTTATGAAGTTTGAATGACGTCACAAGTAATCCCTTCAAGGGATCATCCAGCCTTTCTTTGCAAACCTAACAGTGATAAAACATTCATTACCTCCCAAAGGAGGCTACTTCTCTTGGCTAGCTCAAGATGTCTGAAATGTCTTTCTGGCTTGAGCTGTGTAGTTCCTCTCCCTTTTTCCTATTAGATCTAGTTTTGCCTTGTAGCCAGTTCTGAGCAAGTCTAATCTCTCTACAAACATTTGAGGTTTCCACAATGCCTGCTCCAATGTCCCCATGCCTACCCCTAACCACATTTGGTCCCACCAGAATCCCCTAATAACTCCTCGTGATATGGTTCCAGACTTCTCTCATGGCCATTTTCCATGTATGTGACTCCAGGTTGCCGTCAAAAATATGGCACAAAAAGCCTGGAATCTGGTATGATCTCTCTGTTGTCACATCCTTATTTACACTAAGGTGTAACTCAGCTGCATAGCAACCTCACTGTTCTTCTTACACAGAGATCACCAAGAACAAATACCACTTTCTAAAAGTGTATCCACTTCTTTTCCTTCTCAATCATATTTATATTATACATCCCTGTCTTGAGTATTTTCCCCATACAGGAGATCAAATCAATTCTTGATCCAAACTAAGACTATTTCAGGGTGATATTTTAGTTACAATAGTTGAACCTGGCTAATGGCAACTTCTACCATCTTTTTATATTTTCAATGGTTCCTGTCCACACATGCTCCTCTCACTCATAACAGCACTATTCTCTGGAAATAGAATCCACGTGTAATTCCAACCTTAGTTTTTATCATTTATTCAATCCTCTTCCTCTATACTTCTAAAATTTCTCAAGAAAAACTGTTCCTTGTCTGCCTGTCACGGGTAGTACCAAGAGGAAGGACAAAGATGCAAAAGGATCCTAAACAAACCACATGCAGTATAATCAACGCTGAAAAAACTGAGCTATTCCTGAAATATTAGCTTCCTAGGACACCTCTACTGTACAGGATCTTCCAAAAATTCCGGTCACATTTAAATCTTCAGCCTAGTCATGGAGCTTACAGAAATGACGATAATTAAGTTATTTGGGAATTCTTTACAAAACACAGATAACATAGACTTCCAAAAGTCTGGTGACACCAAGTGACCAAAACCATATATTGGTAAGAGGTAATAAGAAGGGGGACTTCCCTGGTGGCTCAGCTGGTAAAGAATCCGCCTGCAATGCAGGAGACCTGGGTTCAGTCCCTGGGTTGGGAAGATTCCCTGGAGAGGGAAAGGCTACCCACTCCAGTATTCTGGCCTGGAGAATTCCATGGACTGTATAGTCCACGGGGGTTGCAAAGAATCAGACACGACTGAGCAACTTTCACGAATAAGAAGGGAGTGGTAATGCAGCACATATTATCTTGACCTCATTTCTATCGTCTCAGCAGTTCCTGCGTAAGGCAGTGATAGTCCTATGACCTTGGAATGAACAAGAGCTGAACTAGAAGGGAATCTTTCCTAAAAGCGGCTCTGCATGAGGAGTCCAGGAGAGCCCGTCTTACTCTGCAAGTCTGGAACAACTCTAGGGACTGTATCACTCTGAGAAGAGGACTTCTCAAGGATGAGTCCAAAAGGCAATTCTGTATCTATCCCAGTTTCCTGAAAATCCAGGTGCTTGCCTAAAGGCAATATTGTCAATTTCCAGTACTACCCAATGAAGCTGAGCTATGCTCACCTCCAAAACTCAATTCCAAGGAAGAGCCTCAGTTTTAACACAGTGGAAGGTATTCCTATGGCCGGTTTTGTTTCCCTTCTGAGCTTTTTTCATTTTTAATATACTTAGCCTTCTCTGAAAACAATGAAAAGCCCTAATCTCTGTAATAACAAGAACACATCAGACTTTCAAAAACAAAGAAATACAGTAAAGCAAAAAGCTAATTTTTCAAAGGCACTTAATATGTAATATTGCCTGCCTCTTCCCCCTGCTAAATCCTGAAGCAACAATAAAGGAAAAAAATAGCTCTGAAGCAAAAGAAGAAAAAAAATGAATTACATTTTCTGTCACTGGCATTAGCATGCAGAATTTCTACAAATTCATTTTCAAAAGCTATTTCTACACTACCTGCCATTTTCTCAAGGAATGCCTACAGATCCGAAATAGATACGGTATCAAATCTGCATCTCTTTTCTGTTTTAGCTTTGTTCAAGCATTTATCTAAGCAAACAGAGAGCGAATCATTTATTCTTAATTCTACACATTCAAAGACAGGCAGCAGAGGCCTTTTTCACAGTAAGAGGTCAATGAATGAAACTAGGTACATTAGTCATGCAATAGATTGCTTCTTTTCCTTTCCTTTGAAATATTATTTATTTGGCATTTGCTATATGAAAGGTAAAAAAAGAGATCTATTGTATTAAACCTTTAAACTTAATTGAAAAATCACTATTGAGCTCCTGGAAACAATGAAAATCTCAAAATTAAATATATTACAAGCCGATATGCCACCCCAAGTGCTGCTTGATTTCCGTAAGTAGATTTGGCAAAGATTTAGACAGAAGTAATCAAGAAATTGCCCATCTTCAGCATCTATTCTTCCTGAGCTTGAAGGGAGAATGGGATTACAGCACAGGTAGGATGCAAGATAAGGACACAGCCTGACCCACTCACTGCGTACCTAGCTCAGCAGGCTGTGGGTCTCACGGTGTCAAGAATACCTGGGACAATTTCTAGAATAAGTTAGGGGATTAATGGTCTCTAGTGGATTACTTAGGGGAGGTGTCAGGGAAGGTACTTTGTTGCACCTTTCCCCCCTGGTAAAGGTATGGCTTTGCCAGACTGTAGGGATTCTTCCCCTGGAGAAGGAAATGGCAACCCACTCTAGAATTCTTGCCTAGAGAATCCCATGGACAGAGGAGCCTGGTGGGCTACAGTCCACGGGGTCGCAAAGAGTCAGACACAACTGAGCAACTAAGACACACAGGGATTCTTTAAAAGGGCTCTTCTGTACCCTGCTCCTGTTACCTGAAACTACATGCAAGTTGCTTCCTTGATCTGTCCTTTCACACATTTTCAATCATCCCTACTTTGAAAGGAGAAAAGAAACAGCAAGCCCTCCTAGGTGCACCCCCGAGCTTATGTGATGTCTGCGCCTGTTTGCTTTGATGTGATTTTAGCTACCAACTCCTGCCTGGCTTGTGTGCTGGCCTCACTCTCTGGTCGGATTCCATGACTTCCACTATGACCCAAGTATGAGGACTTTCTGCTGCTTTCCAAGACCTCCTGGCTCTAGACCAGGGCTTTGACAGCAACTCTCAAGCAATCTTCATAAAATGAAGAATAACTATCATCATTTTACGGATGGGGAAATTGCAGCTGGAAATGAGATCAGTGACTCATTCCAGGCTGCAAACATTGGAAGAAGTGATAAAAATGATATTTAACATCAGATGAATCTCACTCCAAAGCCCATTTCTATCTCCACCAAGATCTGTATGACTAATGCCTATTTTAATCATAGCTGCTGGGCAACTTAAACCAAACCTCCAATCCTATTAGCTAAATCTTGGCTTATTTAACCAAAGGCAAAGTCCAAATACAGATGGATTTAGTGCCCCAGAATTCCCTTTGTGCACAGGAATCCTCCTTGTCTTCTGATCTGGCTTATCGCCCCAGACGCCATCTCTTTCACTCTGCTTCCAGCAAGATGGCAGACTAGGTACCCTGAAAGACTTTCCTCCTTGAATCAACTAAAATGCTGGATAAAATACACAAATCAAAGCTTTTAAAAAATCATCACAGGGGCTGATACAAAAGGAAGCAAGCCATAGTGGCCCAAACAAACTCAGAGTCAGGGATCCAGGGAGGTGAGTGAGCACCAAAGCTTCATGACATCAGCCAAAACAGGCAGCCTTTGGGCTCCCAGCTTGACAGCTGCAGAGGAGGCCAGGGAGACAGAGAACAGGGTCTGCCCAAGACGAGGTGTCTTAAAGGAAACTCCTACATCAAGGTGGGGCCCCAAAAGGTTGTACCCTCAGCTTCAGAGTGAACAAAAAAGAAACAAGGCTTATACAGGCACAGAAGGAAGACCATCCCGTTCAGACTGTGGTCCTGGCTAGAGGGAAGTATCTTCCTTGAAAAGTCTTAAGGAATTCTTTGCTGAGAATTCACCTGGCGGATCCCAGGTTTGCAGTCTAATTCTGAGTCATCCCCATGATCTGAAAAACCTTTAAGAGATCATGCAATAGAAGTTGCCCCTGAGTGGTCCTGGCAGAAGCACAGATAATGTGAACCCAGAACTCAGACAGTTGCCACATATATTTAAGGACAATAGTGGCTATAACCAGATGGGTGAGATCAGAGGCCTTGTTCTTATCTGGCCTTCCTCCTTCAAAAGCTACTACAAGCTCTATGCTCACGTTTCACTCCCAGCAGATACCATCTGAACACACACTCCTCTTTTTCTCTCCTCTTATGGCCCATGCTTCTTCTCACTATTATTGCCATCCTCTTACTGGCAGCATCTTCCTCTCTTTCTCCATCAGTCATTCCTCCTTTATATCTTTTGATTCTCTTTCTAATCCTTTTCTCCTCCAACCAGAAACTTTCTCAGTCATGATCCAACTATCAGAATCTAAGCTTGAGTTCCAGTTTTGCCATCCACTTTTCTTGGGAAAACTTACACAACCTTCTTGGAACTCCAGCTTCTCCTGGACAGTGGGTTAATAAACCTGACTCAGGATTGCTGTAAGGATTAAAGAGAGGGAATCTAAAAATTTAAGCATTGTAACTAACACAAAGTAAGTGTTCAATAAATATTACCTAGTTTGAGTATCTTTCCAGCTTATTCCAGATCAGGGGTTGACAAACTAAAGCCCATGGACCAAATCTGACCCACCACTCATTTTTGTATGGCCTGTGAGCTGAGAATGATTTTTATATTTTTCAGTGATTAAATTTTTTTAATTGAAGTATGGTTGATGTACAAGATATAAAGAGTTACAGGTGTACAATATAGTAATTGACAATTTTTAAAGGTTTATACTCCATTTTTAATTATACAATGTTGACTATATGCTCCTTGCTATAAGCTACCATGATATACTGTACAATAGTTTGTACCTCTTAATTCACTACCCCTATATTGTTCCTCCACCCCTCCCCACTAGAAACCACAATTTTGTTCTCTATGAGTCTGCTTCTTTTTTGTCATATTCACTAGTTTGTTGTATTTTTTAAGATTCCACATATAAGTGATATCAAACAGAATTTGTCTTTCGCTTATTTATTTCACTTAGTATAATGCCCTCCAAGTCCATTGCTGTGAATGGCACAATTTCACTCTTTTTATGGCTGAGTAGTATTCCATTGTGTGTGCTCATATCACCTGAGGCTGAGTGGCATCTTTCTTGGTCCAAAAATTTGGTAACAAGCTACAATATAATATGTATATGTACCACATCTTCTTTATCCATTCATCTGTTGATGCACACTAGGGTTGCTTACATAGCTTGGCAATTCTAAATAAAACTGCTATGAACACTGGAGTGCATGTATCTTTTTGAATTAGTACTTTGGTTTCCTTTGGATATGTACCCAGGGATGGAATTGCTGGGTCATAAGGTGGTTCTACAATTAGTTTTTTGAGAAACCTCCATACTATCTTTCACAGTGGCTGCCTCAATTTATACTTCCACCAATAGTTTACAAAGTTTCTACTGTAAATGAAAACAATTCATTTGTTTTCATTTGGAAACAATTCAACAAAGTACTATAATAATTTACATAGTTTCCCTTTACTATACAGAAAACAGTAACATCTGTTACTTGTGTTCTTTTTGAAGATAGCGAATCTGACAGGTGTGAGGTAATGTATCATTGCGTGGTTTTGGTTTGTATTTCCCTGATGATTACCAATGTTGAGTATCTTCATGCTATATTGATCAATTTCATTCAAGTGAAATAAATATATACATCAAGTTCTCAATTTTGCTTCTTGATCTACAGAAACTAAAATTTACTAACCGGCCCTTTACAAGAAAAGTTTGCCAGCTCCTCTTCTAGATTATCATGGGTTCCAAATTTTGCAGTGAAAATTGAAGTACTCAGTTTTCTAATTATAATTCTATTCACAGTTTGAAAGAAATAGACTTATAAATCTTCCACAGTGCCGGGGGTGTTCAGAAGGTGGATTAAACCATTTTCTGCTTGTAATCACCCACAATTAAATATCTTCTGCCTCACAAATGCCCATTTTACATAATAATGTTTTGAGGACAGAGCTCAATGCGGCTGCTAGATAATGTATAGCTAAAAAGACAAAAATGACATTCCTGCAACAAGAAAAAATGAGAACAAAAAGGGTACCACCAATTCCAGGATATGGAGAACCACAGTCACCTGAAGCTGAGTGGCATGTTTCTTGGTCCAAAAATTTGGTAGCAAGCTAAAATATAATTAACAGTATTGAGATCAAGCTGCTCCAGACAACATGAAATAATAGCTTCTACATGCCACAAGCTGAGAAGGCAAAAAATTGCCTGCGTTTCACATTTCCACTACACTCTGAAGTGAAAAGCTCTCGATTCTCAGATTTAGTTTCTCTCTTTACGAAAGTGGTCTGTCTCTCCTTTGCAGACAAAAGATTTGGCCAAAAAACCTAGTTTAAAACAGAAACACTGTCTTCAGCAGTGCAATCTTTGAGTCCAAAATACAGCCCTACCTCCCAAACACTGACCTACCCCACCAATTTTTTCCTCACACTATGGCTGATGGCAGGAGCCATCACAGCTGCAGGTGGAATAGGATTAATGTATCATTTTCACTGTTATTAAAAGTCTTCCTTTTGCAGAGTATAATGTCTCTTAGGCCCGACCTAATTCTTTCTTCGCCCTAGGCCAGAACTCAAGTCCACGACTGATTGGTATCATAACAACAGCACTAGCCATGTTTTCTATTTATTCAGCACCTTTCTTCACAAGGCTCAGGGCTTGTCATTGTCAATCTAAATTTTATTAATATATATTATTAAAGCCCCTAATTGTCTACATTTCTGGCTCTGCCACTCAATATGACGTCTGTGGGGGTAGAAATCACTTCATCACTGCCTCTCTGTGCCTAACACAGTGTCCAGAAAATAGCAAATCCTCCAAAGATGCTTGTCAAGTGGATGATGGAGAAGAGGGAGAGAAACAGAAGTAGAAGACTGAAGTTGTTAAAGGCAAACTTGCCTCCTTGACTATTTGAACTCAGGATCAGTTTTGAAATGAATCATGTATTAGAAATGTGATATAATGCCTTCCTGTGACAGTAATCTGTTCTTAACAACAGCAATTTTGCCCTTTCTGATTATTGGCAATTATTCTTGCATCCAGAATGCATTAGCTTATAAGCAGCAGTGACTAACCATATCTCAGCTCTCAGTTACTAGTTTAATGGTCAATGGCAAAATTCCTTTTCCACTCCCAGGGAGGCTACAGTTATACATATTGCCTCTCTCCTTCAAACATTTTTCAAGTAAACATTTTGATACAGCTGAATGGCATCAAAGACAGAAATGGTTATGTTTACTATAGGTTGTCCTATTTCAAGAAAGAGTAAACCATTTTTATGGTAACATATTGCAGATACCAAAGCTAAAAATGTTTCCATTATAGCAAATCACTCTGAGCTCCAGATAGGATGGGCAAAAAAAATGAAACATCACAAGTGAAGTTCAGATACCTACTTTTGCAGTCATCTTGGCCAAAAGCTCTTGTAAATCCATTATTCCTTGCACCAGGCTTAAGAAATCACTGCAAGTTGGGCAAGCTCAATAAAGAAAATATAAAATAAATGTTGATACTGTGCTAACAGAAGAAAATATATTTTTCAACCATAGTTGCTTGGCTATGTAGAAGGGTTTTCACTTTTCTGGTTAAGTTTGACTTCAAAATTGGAGTGAATTCACAAGGATTTCAGATCTAGATCTTTCCCTTTTAGTAATTAAAATGAAATGAACTGAAAAGAAAGGCAGTATGTTTTAAACTGTAAAATATTTTTAAATTTAAATTAAGCTCATTTTTATCAGCCCTAAAGAATTTTGAATTATCACAGAAGTGGCAAAAGTAAACTCCTATCTAACTCAAGAACTTTTAAAAATAATTTATATACATGTGTTTATATAGTTATATCAAACATAACTTTCTGTATCAATCTACAGACTAAAAACTGCTCAAGTTGAGTTTTCTTATCTTCAAATTTTAATTCTACAAATAATACATAAATGTTTTAAAAATTCAAAGACAGAAGTATTTAGGATACATAAGATCTCACACTAATCCCACCACCTCATAAGTCAACAATGTAAATAGTTTGTGTATATCCTTCCTGACAGCTTCTCTCATATTATCAACAAGTTATATTAAATAATTCTGAAATGCTTTAAGTTGCTACTTACTGCGATTCAGGTTTGGACACTGTGTTATATATCCATTTGGCATGAAGATGATTTTCCCATCTTGAATAATCCCCTTGATAAAAGAAGAGAGAGGTGGCGATCAGTATTACACATATCAGTTCAAATGGCCCCTGTCACAAGCTCTCTGAAGGGAAGATTATTTTATTTAACACGACTGATAGCCTCATTCAAAAGGTGAGTTGGCCACACTGACCTACTCCAACTCGTGCTCTTCCAGAAATCTCAAAATATCCATTCATCTTGAGAAAGCTACAATTACTTACTACTGATTTATGCTAATGATATCATGGAACTAAGGATCCATCAGTCAATGTTTTTAAACTGTCCCTCTAAAAAGGCACTGATGCAATAAAATTTCTCCTCAATGCCCTAGTCATCTTAAAACATTAAATATTGCTGATTTCCAGGATTATCTTAGGTGGGAGAAAGAGACAATAGGAACATATTAGGAACATACTAGACTAAAATGTTCTACTGATTCATTTAATCAAGGAAATAAAATTAGACAAGGAGAAAACTAAGAACCTTGCTCTCAGCTAATTGAATAACATGAGTCTTTGCTGGTGAGTCTTAAGATTTGCTCAACATCTCACTGTGGATGAAAGGTGGCCTTTTAATTTTGCAATCTATCTAGAAGAACAGCCCTAATTTAAGAAAGTCATTGGGGCTGTCATCCCTCAATGAAAATATTGACATAGCTTTGGATTTTTCATGTTGAATTTCAAGATTCGGTTTCTAGGGTATTTTTTCCCCTGATTTGATGGAAGAGATATTACAGAACAGATGGAACATGTAGAAGCTGGTTCAGTATATTGAGCTTAACCTATAAATAAAATATAGGCTTATGATAGCATGGCAAGTCTTTCAGAGGGAGTGAAGTTTAACATTTATGTGCTTATCCTCTGAAGAGCAAACGGTAATCAGCAAACACTGTTTCTGCTTATTATTTCAAGATAAAATACTAATTGGAAATGTTAATAGAAACAACAGGATCAAAAGGCCTCTTCCTCAAAACTAGATATCTTTATTAATCTCTGCCTCTTTGAGGATGATGCAGTGCCTGTGATTACCAGAGCAGACAGCCTCACCATGGGAAGGAGGTCCCTGCCACAGTTCTTCAAAATGAATTTGCCATGTCTTGCAAGGGAATTCCAGGGAGTAATTAATGGAGCACAATCTAAGTCAATCAGCTTCTTCGTGGCACAATATTGCACAGTTTTTCAAAGCAAATTACCTCCTTTGAGAGGCCAGGGCACCTTTCAAGCATGTTTGAGGAATCTGAGAAAAGCATGGGATTGGCAGTTAGTGGTTCAAGGTCTGAATCCATCTGTAGCTAACTGGGTTTACTTAGGAAGTCAACCACCTTCTCTGAGCTTCAGTTGCTTCATCTAGAAAAAAAGAAGTGCTGTATGCAAAAGCTGCAGAACCTTCCAGCACTCAAGTGCTGTGTCAATGAAATCTTTGTCCAAACTGAAATGGTCACAATTTAGATATGTGCTTTTGCTAACTTTTAAGATAAAAGTAAAAATCAGTCAAGAGTAAACAAAGAGAGATAGAATATCACATTAGAAAACATCTGTCTAATGAGGCTAAATATGGATGAAGTTAGAGTGACTATCTAGGTCTGCCTAGGATTTAGAGATTTGGGTGCTAAAACTGAGACTCCCAAGCAAATCAGGGCAGTTGATCACCCTCAGTGATGCAAAAAGTAGAGAAAATACTTATACTAGGAAAGGGCTGGGTCTATTACCTGCTGGTCAGAAGATCCTAAATCATTCTTATTTGTATTAGCCATGAAAAAGACCCTTGGAAACCTAGAATATATTTGTCATGGTATTATCTTTGCCAAAAGAAATGGAAAATCCATTTGAAAGGATATCCCTTCTGCTTATTCTGTAGTAACGTATATAACACACAGCAGTATTCTTTTTGGCTTTTTTTTGTAATTTTTATTTGTCATATAGTTGCTTTACAATGTTCTGTTATTTTCTGCTGTATAGCAAAGTGGCCCTTTTATTTTAATGACTGACTGATTTTGTCATTTTAAAATTACTGTCTCTCCCACACTTTCTTCTTCCTGCATCCCTCCTCACTTCTCTACTTTTAATCTCTAGCACACACATGTGTGTTACACAGATCATTAGACGAAGGTCAATGGTGTTGACCTGAACAAAAATGGAAATAAGGACAGATTCTTGATCCCCATCAGCACAAAACCTCACGGCACTTCAAATTTTTTTTCTAAAAAAAAAAAAGAAAAGGTCATGAGGGTCAGCCCACATACTGACTTAAAAATGTGTTCTTACCAAATGAATCAAGATGGGAATGCTAATTTGTTTGAATGGATATAATTCCAGTCTGGATTAAAAAGAAAGGTGGAATATATACTGTACAAATACCAACTGTAACCCAAAGAAGAGTGAGTGTATGCATTTACCTGTAAATACATATCTATGTATATATCCCAGGACCTTCTCATAATAAGAACCAAAAGGTCTTGCACTGAAGTGTCATATGGACTAGAGTCATCCCTCAGTAGTTGGAAGGTAATTCTGGGACCTCCTTTTTCCCCCACCCATCATGGATACAAAAATTTGCAGATTCTCTAGCCTTTTATATAAAATGACATAATACAGTATGACTTCTGTATACACAGGCTCAGCATGCATGGAATCAACAAACTGCAGGTCAAAATTGGCTGATTCTGAAGATGTGGAAACTGCAGACAGCGGGCAGATTGTATTTATTTCCTGGACATTTGTCAATATAGGAAGCATTTACTAGGCACTTCGTTTTCTTTAGAAAACAGAATTTTATAAAGCATAAAGAAACAAACAACAAAGAAGCTGATCAGCCTTATCTCTCCCAGAAAAATCATCTATGAGGATTTCTAAAGATGAAAGCATACCTTAAAGCACAGCAACTTCTCCCCCAAAAAGGCGAAATAAGGGATAAAAAGATAGAATTTCTATTATTTTTCTTCATTTAACTTTAAATGTATCTATACTTAACTGAAAAAAAGAAACTCTGGCTGAGCCTACACCAGCAGACCTCCTTTGATCTCATTTTTTGAGACTATGCTTTATTTCATACCATTCACCATGGCAGTATTTCTCAAAATGCCAGCTTCTTAAGAATCACATTGAGTATTTAACATTCAGACTCCTGGGTCAACGCCAGATTCTGTTTCAAGAGAGTCAGTGTGGGCCCAGATACATCATTTTCAAAAGCTGTCCCAGAGGATTCTCACAAAAAGTCAAGAGACCCCACTTTGAAAAACACGGCCCTGTTGTCCCTGAAAAGGAACTGGCAATCCATCCCAGTATTCTTGCCTGGAAAATCCCATGGACAGAGGAGACTGGCAGGCTACAGTCCATAGCATTGCAAAGAGTTGGACAAGACTGAGCTACTGAACATGCTCCCTGGTGTCAATCATTTGGATTCCCTGGAGCAATATTTACTCCTTACACAATGGTGAAGGATAGCATCACAATGGTGAAGGTAGCATCAACATCCAATACACAAAGAGAGTAAAATATTACTATCTGGAACTGAATGTCAGCCAACCAAATTACTAAATTATAAACACCATGAAGGACAAAACATAGGCTTTCACCTCAGCATCCCCTGCAATTCCCATCATAGTATATTTCACAAAGTAGTCACAATCAACACCTTACCTATATCAAACGCTTAAAAACTATCAAGTATATAATTGTAGGCGAGCAAAAGTTTCCACTTGAAATGTCTCATTGGAATGTAGATTAATTAGACCTGAAAACAATCAAAGCCCAAAAGACACAGGAAGAAACTTTGACCTTTACCCTAACTACCTAAAAGAATCTAGATAGAAGGTCTATTCCCAGAAGAGAGCTATTACCAGAGATCTCTGCAAGGAATATGAGCCAGGTGTAGTGAGGAAACAAGATCAGCATGCAGTCTGCACCCCACTGTCTCTGCAGGTCCAGCAAACATTTAGCTACTGAACATTCGCTCTGCCATCTCCATCTCCGTAATGAATTGTCTACCTCCCCTTTGCAATCCCAAAGCTCTACCACCACATCCAGTTAGTCTTTAGCTGAAAATGCTATTTAAGGTGAGGTATTTCAGCCATTTATGGTAAGCTACTCAGTTTTCCTGGATTTCGGTCATGTATACATGTCGTTGAAATTTGCTTTGAGTATCTGCTCACTGGTCTCATGTCAGTTTAATTCTTAGACTCACCAGAAAAACCTACGAGGGAAGAGGAAGATTTTTTTTTCCTCCCTGACACAATATTAAACTACAAATTTATAGCTCTTAAGAGTCTGTGAAAATCATGTGGAATGCTAGTTGTTAAACTAGGGGTATATACCAGCATTTTAGAGGAGGGTGAGGGAGTACAGTTTTCTACAAAATTTTTAAATGGCCCTGAGGTGATTTTGATATGTCTGATGAAAACCACTGATCTAGGGACTGATCACCTGGTCATTATGTTGTAGGAAGGGGGAGGCCCCCTACAGGGCCCAAGAGCGGGCTCTTGTCTAACACTCAGAAATGAATTGTCCGAGGAGACACATGTGCTGATAAAGCAAGAGATTTTATTGGGAAAGGGCACCCTGGGAAAGAGCAGGAGGGTAAGGGAACCCAGGAGAACTGCTCTGCCGAGTGGCTCACAGTCTTGGGTTCTATGGTGATGGGATTAGTTTCCCGGTGGTCTTTGGCCAATCATTCTAATTCAGAGTCTTTCCTGGTGGCATATGCATCGCTCAGCCATGATGGATGCTAGCGAGAGGGATTCTGGGAAGTGGACAGACATGCGGTGTCTCCTTTCGACCTTTCCCAAATTCTTCCAGTTGGTGATGGCTTATTAGTTCCATATTCCTTATCAGGATCTCCTGTCATAAAACAACTCATTCAAATGGTTACTATGGTGCCTGGCCAGGGTGGGCAGTTTCAATCAGCATGCTTCCCCTAACAATTAGACCCATGAAAAATCTAAAAGCTCTGATATTTTAATTAGCTTTTCTAAAGTATACCATTGGGTGGCATCACCAACTCAATGGACATGACTTTGAGCAAACTCCAGGAAATGGTGAAGGACACGGAAGCCTGGCATGTTGCAGTCCATGAGGTTGCAAAGAGTTGGACATGACTTGCTGACTGAACAAGAACAATAAAAGGACACCTTAATCCTGGGCCATCAACTACAGGTCTGCTAACTTCAGACCAGTGCTAGGCCACTATCAGTTCAGTTCAGTGCAGTTGGTCAGTTGTGTCCAACTCTTTGCAACCGCATGGACTGTGGCACGCCAGGCCTCCCTGTCCATCACCAACTCCTGGAGCTTGCTCAAATTCATGTCCATCAAGTCAGTGATGCCATCCAACCATCTCATCCTCTGTCGTCCCCTTCTCCTCCTGTCTTCAATCTTTCCCAGCATCAGGGTTTTTTCCAACAAGTCAGTTCTTCACATCAGGTGGCCAAAATATTGGAGCTTCAGCATCAGTCCTTCCCATGAATATTCAGGGTTGATTTCCTTTAGGACTGACTGCTTGGATCTCCTTGCAGTCCAAAGGACTCTCAAGAGTCTTTTCCAACACCACAGTTCATAGTGTAAATAAAGTCATTTGAGAAAGTCTCCTAGTTACGTGGACTCACAAGATGGTGGTATAAGGCAGTCAGTCCTGTTCTCAAAATAAGGTTCTAGAGCACTGAATGAGGTCCCTATGTCACACAGCAAACTCCCACGGGCCACCCACCTCAGTGCTCCACAATATTGTGTCAGCTCCTGATGTATGGCAGGAGCTGACACGACATTGTGGAGAAATTATCCTCCAATTTGAAAAAAAAGAAAAAAAATGGAAAAAAAAAAAACTAAAAAAAAAATGAGGTTCTATCTTAATTGCCTTCATGGAAAGATACTATTCAACCATTCATAATGAGTTATTTGCATTAGATGCTAACAGTCTGCTGAAACAGTTTTTCAGTGCTAGAAAACTAAGATCCTTTTAGGTAGCCTAACATTCTCCCCTGCAATCTTATTTACACTATTAACTTGCTAAACAATCCGTTTTCTTGTTGCTAGTACAATGCTAAATCTCAGCCACTCTAGGGCTCTAAATAAATCCCTAAGGGTCGCCCAAATTAATAAGCTTTGACTATTAGGACAATGGAAAGAGAAAATGGATCTTTCTTCCTCTTTGTTACATCCACCTGTTGCCACCTTCTATGGCTTCCTGCACTCAGCTCACCAGGCACTGAAAAATAAATTTGCACCAGGCAGGTGATATGTTATGGTTTTTTTCTTGTTGTTGTTGTTGTTGTTTTTTTTTTTTTTCAGGTCTGAGGCACTAATGCCCATTATTCCATTGTTCCAATAACATTTCTCATTTCACACTAAAAAATACAGGAGGGTGCAGAAAAAGAGTTAGAAAAATTATGCCATTATTAGCCTCTTCTGTATGGAATAAGGAAGATTAGGCAAGCCCTTCCAACACTTGGAGCTTTCCAATACAAATGAAAGCAGTTTTGCCGCCAAACAAATGCTAATTCTTCCTTAACACTCTTATTTCCCTGCAGATCTCTGTTTACACTGAAGAAAATGGTTTCCTTTTTTTGTAGGCTAAAACACTGAAACAAATTGCTTTGAAGGGGAAAGGAAAAGGGAGTGGGGAAGAGTCCCTGGCAGGCATGTAAATATATGGATGAAGATGTGTTCTGTTTATAAACTGGCAAGGACCCAAGTTTTGGCAACAGGTTAACAAGAAGTAAGACTTGCGAAACTGACAAGGAGGGTTTCCAAAATGCAGCCAATTATGTATTTCTGCCTTGAAGACAGTTAATAAAATATTCCAGCTTGCATAAAAGCCAAGACAGACACTTGTCGACTTCCATTACAATCAATAAAAACTGTCAGCTCATTAGCATATCATTAGCTTTCCTGCTGTTTCCAAAGGCTTAATGCACAGAAATATTAATCTACAAATATATGACTCCCTGGCTCTGTGCCTTTGACTTTCTGCATGAAAGGAAAAAATAAGAATTCAAGATGGGAGGAATTCAGTATAGCTTCTTTTTCTATGTGCCTATAACATATGCTTACCATCTGTGGAATTATGGGAACCAGCTGAGGTAAAATACAACAGCTGTGGCAGGGAAAAAAAAAGTAATCAATTTCACTTCCCAGTGACAGGTCAGCTGTTAAGGAGACAGTGAAGTCCAGGTAAGGGAAAGGTTTCAGACCTAAATTCACCAGACAGACACAGGCTACGAGAATAGTTCTAACTCTGAATGGCTTTGGGATCAGAATTTTCCCTGAGAGCTCAGCTATTTAGAAACTGTCAGAACAACCAAACTTCTGAAGCACTGTGATTCACCTAAGCTTGTTCTTCATTTCTTTACCCTCTGGAATAGTGACAGCATAATCAGCTTAGTAGGCATCAAAGGGAAATTGATGGTGGTAGGCAACCACCTTGATAATGAAAATCTACGACAATCAGAAGATTCAGATAAGCCTATCACTACTGGCCAACTACTTTCTCAAATGGATGCTGTTCTGAAGTGAAGAAATCCCCAGCCTGTGTTCTGTGTCTCTGATAGGCAGTAACTAACACTAGAGGCTTATGTGCAAAACACCAAGCAAATGATTCCATCCTCTGCTCTTTCATCAGCAACATTTTATCGCACTATTCCTAAGGATGCACCAAGAACCAGAATAAGGCTCGACAGCTTTACCTTTTACTTTGCCTATGAAGTGACCATTCATATTTAAAATAAAGAACAACAGTTTTAGCCTGAAAACACAGCGTAAGAATTTTAGTCCTGGAACCGAAACACAGGTGTGGTTCTTGTATCCAGGAGGCAGCTTCTACAAGATATATATTAAAAGCCTGAGAAGTCACCTGAGAAATGAATGCCTCTTTTACAGCAAGATTTTTTGACACTGAAACTATCAGGTTAATTTCTGTAATAAGACATTGACATATCTCCCCTATCCTAGCCATCTCACCTCACCAAAGGATGGACTGAATACACTCTGGTATACAGGACACTAAGAAGGAGATGTGTTTTCCGAAGCTTTCCTCCTAAAGAGCTATTAGATGGAGCTACTCATTCTAGGGAATAAGGAGAATCACAATGCTCCCTAGGAAGATGGGATATGTGGAACTGCCCCCTCCTTTTGGCGCTTATCACTGGGACTTGCCTCTTCTGGGTTGGAGCTATGGAAGAAGATAAGTTTGTCTTCTCCATGGGACACAGTATACTTAAGTGAAATACTCCAGCATCTAACACAGTGACATAGTAAGCAAGCCCCTAAAAACATCTGTTGCATGAATGAGCAAAAATATTGGGGGAAAAAAAGTTCCAAGCTTTAATCTCATTTCACTCACTTACAAACTATGTGACACTCACATATTGCTTGGTCTTTCTGAGTATCCTTGCCTCATTTATACACTAGAGGTAACACAGTCAACCCTTTGTATCTGCAGATGCACAATCCACAGGATACATGAAGGGCCAACTGTACTCTGAAATTTTATATAAGGGAGTGTAGCATCCATGGAGTTTGGTATATCCACAGAGGGTCTCAGAAACAGGCTACAGAGGGATGATTACATTACTATTTAATTAGGATTCTCTGAAGGTGAAATGCAATTAACTGAGACCATACAGGTATGGCCAGACAAGGTCTACAACAGAGAAAGCAGTCAATAACCATTGGTACTCTATTCCTCATCCCCACAACCCACCTCTGTAGGAAAATGATTGTCCAGGTCTATGAACAGCCTCTGTGCTTTCTGTCCATAACAGGTATTTGGGTTCTTAAGCAAGGATTTCTTATATCTACAGAGAATAGCACACTCATCAAGCTGGAATACACATAGGACAAACTCTTCTCCCTCTCTTAATCATGAGCTCCCAACTGAAACAAAAGTCCCTAAATGGTAGAAAAAATACCTAACATGACTACAGAATAGACTTAAGCATAAAAGGAACATTAAATACATAAGGGGAAGGGTATGCATGTTGTAAACCTACTGTGTGTCAGGTGCTTTTAATATACATTCTTATATAACCTGCATTACCTTTACGAGAGACATCTTTGCACTTTACAAATAAGAAGTCTGATTCACAGCTTGTGCATTTACTCATTCGTGTTAAGAGTACACCATCTGCCAACTATGGACCTGGAATATCCAAAGCACTTGCTGAATAAAATAGAGTTCTGATCTTCTTAAATCTCAGAATCTAAATAAAGTGATCAATAATAAACAAGTAAACCCTCATAACCCCCATATACACTATTTAGGATCAACTACCTAATTTGCAGAGTCCCTTATTCAAAAAATTATTGAAGACTTGGAGATGGCAATAGCAGAAGCATTAAACCAATCATGGAATGGCACTGGCTGACTGCTCATGAAGCCACCCCTATGCTTTCAAACTACTAAGAGTGAAGAGGAGTTGAAGTTTCAGTGAGATGGTAGCCACACACGCCTTGGATTCACATGCTTTCAACTATGACTTCATTCCTTTTTCTTTCTGTCCTCTGACTGCCTCATTACAATTATTTTCAAGTTCAGTGATGGTTTTCTTCTTCCTGCTCAAATCTGCTGGTGAATTCTTCTAATGCCAATTTCAAACGTACTTCTCAGTTGCAGGGTATCTATTTGGTTCCTTTTTATACTTTCTTTTTAATGATACTCTCTTTTGTTCATATGTAATTTTCCTCACTTCCTTAAGCTCTTCGTCCATGTTTTCCTTTAGTGTTTTGGACACATTTAAGGCAGTTGTTTTCAAGTCTCCATCTACTAAATCCAATATCTGGACTTTCTCCAGAATGGCTTCTATTTATTTTGTTTCTTCGAGTGGCAGTACCTTTCTGATTCATCTTATTTCAAGACTGGGCAACTGAATATTGTAATGACTCTGAAAATCAGTCTCTCCCTTCCCTGGAATCTCCTGGGGTTTTTTCTGTTCTTTTCATCTGTCTTGTCTATTGTTGAATTGCTGCAGTAATTCATTTGTGTTGGAGTTTATCTATTTTCACAGAGACTGTATTCCTTATTATTGGGTTGGTGAAAAAGTAATTGTGGTTTCAGATGGTGAATTTTAAATCATTATAACTAGGCTCAAACACACTTTTATTAATCAAAATAGGAACTATTAGAATCAACACATTTTTGCCAATGAGAAATAAGTTTGATTATTCTTGCAGCATAAAGTCCATGCTTCAGGATTTGATGGACTCTTGGTCTGTGTCCTGCTGGTTGTGGGAACCTTTTTGCTGCAAAAAGCTGTCAAGATGCTTGAAGAAGTAGTAGTCATTTGGTGAGAAGTCAGGTGAATATGGCGGATGAGGCAAAACTTTGTAGCCCAAATTGTTCAACTTTTGAAGTGTTGGTTGTGCGACATGTGGTCGGCAGTTGTTGTGGAAGAGAATTGGGCCCTTTATGTTGACCCGTGCTGGCTGGAGGCTTTCCAGTTTTCAGTGCATCTCATCAATTTGCCAAGCATACTTCTCAGATGTAATGGTTTCACTGGGATTCAGAAAGCTGTAGTGGATCAGACAGGCAGCCAACCACCAAACAGTGGCCCTGACCTTCTTTTGGTGCAATTTTGGCCTTGAGATGTGCTTTGGGGATTCTCCTCTGTTCAATCACTGAGCTAGTCATTTCCAGTTGTTGTATAAAATCCACTTTTCATTGCATGTCACAGTTCTATGGAGAAATGGTTTCTTGTTGCATAGAATGAGAAAAGACACTTCAAAATGTGAATTTTTTATTTTCAGTCAGCTCACGAGGCACCCATTTATTCAATTTCCTCACCTTCCCAATTTTCTTCAAATGTCAAATGACCATAGAATGGTCGAACTTGAGTTCTCTGGCAACTTCTCGTGTAGTTGTAAGATGATCAGCTTAGATGATGGCTCTCAATTGGCTGTTGTTAACTTCCAATAACCAGCCACTGCACTCCTCATCTTCAAGGCTCTCATCTCCTTTGCAAAACTTCTTGAACTACCACCTTACTGTACATTCATTAGAAGTTCAAGGGCCAAATGCATTGTTGATGTTGTGAGTTGTCTCCACTGCTCAGTGGCCCATTTTGAACTCAATCAAGAAAATCACTCAGATTTGCTCTTTGTCTAACATAATTTCCCTAGTCTAAAATAAATATAAAATAAACAGCAATAAGTCATTAGCAAAAAGAAAAATATAAAGTGAGAAATGAGCATTAAAATGATGTATAACATAATCACATTTAAGAATGTATTCCAATATCAAACCCCAAATTTCAAAAATGTAAAACCAAAATTAATTTTGCACCAACCTAACATGTGTGGTCACAGAAATCTCTGCTCCTGAGCTGTGTTCAGAAATTTTTTAGACCAACACAATTTCCTTGAATGCCAGGAACTGGGAGAGGGGGAAGATGGGGGACAGCATGCTATATGCTAGAGCCCTGTAACACTTAGCTATGCTTGTGCAAACCCTAGGGATCATGAATGTTTACTGTGTTCTCAGGGCTCTGCTGAGCAACAATCTTGCTCTGAGCTTGCAGAAAGCTTTCTAAATTCCCCACATACATGTGTGCTTTTGAATGCCTTAAATTGCCCAATGAATCTCTCTCTTCAGTTTTCCCTCTTTGTTTCAAGGTGTCGTGTATGTGTGTGTCTGTGTGTGAACTATGATCTTTTGCCCCAGGTTATCTCATAGCTCTGCATTCTTTTTAAGCAATGTCTACCTTTCTTCTGCCCTTTAAGAATTCTGATTCTGAGTCAGGTGAAACAGAGGTAATTGCCTTGCTTCAGTCCTTCAGGTAGCCTCAGACAGAACAAACATGCAAAATAATTTGTAGACAGAAGGTTTGCTCTGCTCTCTTGAAACCAGGGACCATGGCTTCATACTGGGAACAGGGACTAACATCTTTTAACACTGACAATGAGCTATAGTTGGTCTGGGATGAAGGCAAGTAAAACTGCCACAGAGCTTTCCTACTGTTTTGACATTGCCTTTTTCTTTATTCAGAATTAACTTGGTTGCCATAAGTCTTCAACATTTTCCAAAATTCTGACAAAGTTGGTTCTAACAGTTTCTGCTTGTTTTCTGATATTTCTGTGGAACTAAAGAAACTTGAAGCTGCTTACTAAACTGTTTGCTGACATCAAGCTGCCTGAGTTCTAACAGCCCCTCCTGGAGATTCAGATCCAGTCTAAAGTTGGAGAGCCATTAACCTAAAAAGACACTAAATTAGAAACTAACTATGGACCATACCTTATATCTTATGAGATCCTTATAGAGACCAAGGTGAAACTCTAGTCTAGATCATCAATCATGCCACCTATGCAAGTGCACTCAAATTTGAGTCTTCAAACCTACAGGTCAAAACCAGTGAGAAAGCCTTTAAAAAACCTGTAAATTCCCAAACCAAGGGGCAGTCCCAAGATGGCAGAGGAATAGCATGGGGAGACCACTTTCTCCCCCACAAATTCATCAAAAGAACAGTTGAATGTTGAGCAACTTTCACAGAACAACTTCTGAACGCTCGCAGAGGATACCACATACCCAAAAAGGCAGCCCAATCTCTTCAGGAGGAGGTAGGACACAATATAAAAGACGAAAACAGAGACAAAAGACTTAGGGATGGAGACCCATTTGGGGGGGGGGGGGGAGTCATGAAGGAGAAGAAGTTTCCAGAGAGTAGGAAACTCTCTCACAGGTGTGCCTGTGGGGAGTTTTAGAATCTTAAAGGGCAATATAATCAGGAGGAAAAAAAAAAAAAACCCACAGAATACACAACTAACCACAACCACTAGCAAAGACGAAGAAGTGGCACAGATACTCACGACTGCCACCTGTGAGTGGGGTCTGGGCAGGAAGGCATGGGCTGCATCATCGATCCTTAGGGTAAGAACTGGGCCTGAATGTCCTGAGAACAATCTGAGGGAGCTAATCTGAGATAGCAACCCAAACCATGGGATCTCCAGAGAGACCAAAAAAAAGACCCAGACCTTTCCCGCAAAAGGCTCTTTCCCGCAAAAGGGTCTAAGGCCTGCACAGTGCACTCACAGAACAAAGGAGCGAGCAAATACCAAAGGAGAGCAAGCTGGATGCCACACAGGGCCCTCCCTCCCTTGAGGCAGAGGCAGGTGTGCGACAACCACAGCTGGAAGGCAAGGGGCCACCGCATCTCAGCTCCAGAGACTGCATCTTCCACCAAACTGTGAGCAGGCTCCCAGTTGCTAACCATGTCTTCCTGGGATCCTGGATGGTTCACATCTGCCAGGCATGTAACAGTCTGAGATCAGCTACGCAGACAAGACACAGAGCTTACCTGAGACTATGCTCTCATAGTGCACCTGGGAAACCAAGCAGCTAGGACTGGGGAGGTACATAAGATGCACGGCCCACTTGGGACAGCGCACTCGCCAAGCACTGAGTGGCCTGAGCTGCTTAGACCTGGGAAGGAGAAAACGCACAACCAATCTGGGTCTGTGCCCCTGCGGCGCACCCGAGAATCTGAGCGGCTTAGACCTGGGAAGTGCACGAAACCCACGGCCTACTTGGGACCGTGCGCTTGCAGAGCACCCGGGAGCCTGAGTAATGTGGAGCTGGGAAGTACATGCTGTGGACTGTGGAAAATCCAGTGTAATCCATCCACTGTGATCACTCCCAGCACTCCTAACCAGCAGCATTTGTTTTTGCAGTATCCCTCCCTCCCCACAACACAACTGAACAAGCGAGCCTAAATAGGTGGCCACCTTCTGCCCCTTGTGTCAGGGTGGGAATTAGACACTGAAGAGTCTTGCAAACAGAGGAAGCCAAAATAAACAAAGAAGGGGGAACCGCTCTGGAAGTGACAGGTGCAACAAAATGAAACCCTGTAGTTACTGCTTAGACTATGCATTTGAGAGGACCTACTGGCCAAGAGGAGCTACCCCACTTCTGAGGCCAGGGGCAGCAGCCAAGAGGAGCTACCCCATGCCTGAGGCCAGGGGCGGTGGCCTAAAGGAGCTACCCCAGGTCAGAGGTCAGGGGCAGCAGCTGAGAGGAGTTACCACACGTCCAAGGAGCAGCAGCTGCGTGGATGCAGGAGGGCTGAGAGGAGCTACTCCACATTCAAGGTCAGGAGGGGCGACCTCATCCAAGGTAAGGAGCAGCAGCTGTGCTCTGCTGGAGCAGCTGTGAAGAGATACCCCACGTCCGAGGTAAGAGAAACCCAAGTAAGATGGTAGGTGCTGCGAGAGGGCATCAAAGGGCAAGGACACTGAAACCACAATCACAGAAAACTATCCAATCTGATCACAGGACCACAGTCGTGTCTAACTCAATGAAACTAAGCCATGCCGTGTGGGGCCACCCAAGACGGTCGGGTCATGGTGGAAAGGTCTGACAGAATGTGGTCCACTGGAGAAGGGAATGGCAAACCACTTCAGTATTCTGGCCTTGAGAACCCCATGGACAGTATGAAAAGGCAAAATGATAGGATACTGAAAGAGGAACTCCCCAAGTCGGTAGGTGCCCAATATGCTACTGGAGATCAGTGGAGAAATAACTCCAGAAAGAATGAAGGGATGGAGCCAAAGCAAAAATAATACCCAGTTGTGGATGTGACCTGGTGATGGAAGCAAGATCGGATGCTATAAAGAGCAATATTGCATAGGGACCTGGAATGTTAGGTCCATGAATCAAGGCAAATTGGAAGTGATCAAACAGGAAATGGCAACAGTGAATGTCGACATTCTAGGAATCAGCGAACTAAAATGGACTGGAATGGGTGAATTTAACTCAGATAACCATTATATCTACTACTACTGTGGGCAAGAATCTCTTAGAAGAAATGGACTAGCCATAATGGTCAACAAGAGAGTCCAAAATGCAGTACTTGGATGCAATCTCAAAAATGACAGAATGATCTCTGTTCGTTTCCAAGGCAAACCATTCAATATCACAGTAATCCAAGCCTATGCCCCAACCAGTAACGTTAAAAAAGCTGAAGTTGAACAGTTCTATGAAGACCTACAAGACCTTTTAAAACTAAAGCAAAAAGACGTCCTTTTCATTATAGGGGACTGGAATGCAAAAGTAGGAAGTCAATAAACACCTGGAGTAACAGGCAAATTTGACCTTGGAGTAAGGAATGAAGCAAGGCAAAGGATAATAGAGTTTTGCCAAGAGACCACACTGGTCATAGCAAACACCCTCTTCCAACAACACAAGAGAAGACTCTACACATGGACATCACCAGATGGTCAACACCGAAATCAGACTGATTATATTCTTTGCAGCCAAAGATGGAAAAGCTCTATACAGTCAGCAAAAACAAGACCGGGAGCTGACTGTGGCTCAGATCATGAACCCCTTAATGCCAAATTCAGACTTAAATTGAAGGAAGTAGGCAAAACCACTAGAGCATTCAGATATGACCTAAATTGAATCCCTTATGACTATACAGTGGAAGTGAGAAATAGATTTAAGGGACTAGATCTGACAGACAAGAGTATCTGATGAACTATGTACAGAGGTTGGTGACATTGTACAGGAGACAGGGATCAAGACCATCCCCATGGAAAAGAAATACAAAAAAGGCAAAATGGTTGTCTGAGGAGGCCTTACAAATAGTTGTGAAAAGAAGAGAAGAGAAAAGGAAAGATATTCCCATTTGAATGCAGAGTTCCAAAGAATAGCCAGGAGAGATAAGAAAGCCTTCCTCAGTGATCAATGCAAAGAAATAGAGGAAAACAACAGAATAGGAAAGATTAGAGATCTCTTCAAGAAAATTAGAGATACCAAGAGAAAATTTCATGTAAAGATGGGTTCGATAAAGGACAGAAATGGTATGGACCTAACAGAAGCAGAAGATATTAAGAAGAGGTGGCAAGAATACACAGAAGAACTGTACAAAAAAGATTTTCATGACTCAGATAATCAGGATGGTGTGATCACTCACCTAGATCCAGACATCCTGGAATGTGACGTCAGGTGGGCCTTAGAAAGCATCACTATAAACAAAGCTAGTGGATATGACGGAATTCCACTTGAGCTATTTCAAATCCTGAAAGATGATGCTGTGAAAGTGCTGCTCTCAATATGCCAGCAAATTTGGAAAACTCAGCAGTGGCCACAGGACTGGAAAAGGTCAGTTTTCATTCCAATCCCTAAGAAAGGCAATCCCAAAGAATGCTCAAACTACTGCACAAATGCACTCATCTCACATGCTAGTAAAGTAATGCTCAAAATTCTGCTAGCCAAGCTTCAGCAATATGTGAACTGTGAACTTCCAGATGTTCAAGCTGGATTTAGAAAAGGCAGAGGAACCAGAGATCAAATTGCCAACATCCGCTGGATCATCGAAAAAGCAAGAGAGTTCCAGAAAAACATCTATTTCTGCTTTATTGACTACGCAAAGCCTTTGACTGTGTAGATCACAATAAACTGTGGAAAATTCTGAAAGAGATGGGAATACCAGACCACCTGACCCACCTCTTGAGAAACCTATATGCAGGTCAGGAAGCAACAGTTAGAACTGGACGTGGAACAACAGACTGGTTCCAAATAGGAAAAAGAGTACATCAATGCTGTATATTGTCACCTGCTTATTTAACTTATATGCAGAGTACATCATGAGAAATGCTGGGCTGGAAGAAGCACAAGCTGGAATCAAGATTGCCAGGAGAAATATCAATAACTTCAGATATGCAGATCACACCACCCTTTTGGCAGAAAGTAAAGAAGAACTAAAAAGCCTCTTGATGAAAGTGAAAGAGGAGAGTGAAAAAGTTGCCTTAAACCTCAACATTCAGAAAACTAAGATCATGGCATCTGGTCCCATCACTTCATGGGAAATAGATGGGGAGACAGTGGAAGCAGTGTCAGACTTTATTTTTGGGGGCTCCAAAATCACTGCAGATGGTGACTGCAGTCATGAAATTAAAAGACACTTACTCCTTGGAAGGAAAGTTATGACCAACCTAGATAGCATATTAAAAAGCAGAGATATTACTTTGCCAACAAAGGTTCATCTGGTCAAGGCTATGGTTTTTCCAGTGGTCATGTACGGATGTGAGAGTTGGACTGTGAAGAAAGCTGAGCGCCAGAAAATTGATGCTTTTGAACTGTCGTATAGGAGAAGACTCTTGAGAGTCCCTTGGACTGCAAGGAGATCCAACCAGTCAATCCTAAAGGAATCAGTCCTGAGTGTTCATTGGAAGGACTGATACTAAAGCTGAAACTCCAATACTTTGGCCTTCCTCAGTGATCAATGCAAAGAATTGACTCATTGGAAAAGACCCTGATGCTGGGAGGGATTGGGGGCAGGAGGAGAAGGGGACAACAGAGGATGAGATGGCTGGATGGTTTCACTGACTCAATGGACATGAGTTTGAGTAAACTCCAGGAGTCTGTGATGGACAGGGAGGCCTGGTGTGCTGCGATTCATGGGGTCACAAAGAGTCAGACAGAACTGAGCAACTGAACTGAACAGACCTTAAGATCAAGTACAAGCTGGAACAAGTAACTATCTGACACTGAATTGACCCCACACTGCCCACAACAGCTCCAGAGAAATTGCTAGATATATTTTCAGTATTGTCACATTTTAATTTAAAAAAAATTTCTTTATTACTTCTTTGACTTTCATTTTAATAACCTTTCAAAAAAACAAACTTTAAAAACAATATGGAATTTGTTTTAATAATTTTTGAGATTGATTTTGTTTTGTATTTTTGAGCATCTAACCTCTATTCCAGGTTTTTAATCTCTGTTTTTTGATATCTGTTATCAGTTTTGTATCATTAAGAATCTAATCTTCAGTATCCATTTTCACTTAAGGATTTGATTACTGGCTTGATTGTTCTCTCCCCTTTTGACTCTCCCTTTTCTCCTCCAAGTCACTTCTGTCTACTTCCTCCCTCTTCTCTATATAACTCAGTGAATCTCTCTGGGTGTTCCAGGCTGAGACAAGCATTTACGAATTTGGTCACTGGCTAGATTGCTCTCCCCTCTTTTGACTCTCCCTTTTCTCTTCCTGGTCATCTCTATCCTTCTGCTCTATTCTACATAACTCTGTGAATCTCTCTGGGTATTCCTGGCTGTGGATAATTGTTTCACCATTAACCTAGGGGTTTTACCTTTTGTGCTTTATGGATGGAGAAGTCTTGAGGACTGAGAGCCAGAGGCAAGAGGCTTAACTCCAGAGCTTTAGGACCTCAGAGAACTCCTGACTCTAGGGAACATTAATAGGCAAGAGCTCACCCAAAAGTCTCCATACCTACACTGAAACAAACTCCACCCAAGAGCCAACAAGTCCCAGTGCAAGATACATTACACTGTTCTCCAGCAAAACAGGAACACAACCCCAAACATTAAAAGACAGCTGCCCAAAACCATGCCAAACCCATATGCACCCCAAAACTCACCACTGGGCACTTGATTGCACTCCAGAGAGAAGAGATCCAGCTCCACCCACCAGAACACAGATGCAAGCTCCCCCAACCAGGAAACCTTGACAACCCACTGGTCCAACCCCACCCACAGGGAGCAGACTCCACAATTAAGAGGAACCATGAATGTCCAGCCTGAAGAAAGGGCATCCCAAACACAGCAATCTAAACAAAATGAAAAGGCAGAGAAACATTCAACAGGTGAAGGAACATGATAAAAACCCACAAAACCAAACAAGGAGGAGATAGGGGCTCTACCTGAAAAAGTTTCTAGAATAATGATAGTAGAAAGGACACAAAATCTTGAAAAAAAATGGAGTTACAGATAAACAGATTAGAGGCAGGTATTGAGAAGGACATAGAAGAAAAAAGAAGAATCCATCAATAATAAACAGTTATAACTGAGATCAAAAGCACTCTGGAGGGAACGAACAGTAGAGCAACTGAGGCAGAAGGGAGGATAAGTGAGGTGGAAGATAGAATGATGGAAATAAATGAAGCAGAGAGGCAAATACAAAGAAATGAGGACAACTTCAGAGACCTCTGGAGAAATGTTAAATGCCTCAACATTTGAATCATAGGTGTCCCAGAGGAATAAGACAAAAAGAAAGGGCATGAGAAAATACTTGAAGAGATAATAGTTGAAAACCTCCCTAAAATGAGGAAGGAAATATCCATCCAAGCCTAAGGAACCCAAAGAGGCCCACACAGGATAAATCCAAGGCTAACACCCCAAGACACATATTAATCAAACTAACAAATATCAAACACAGAGAGAAAATGTTAAAAGCAGCACGGGAAAAGCAACAAATAACACACAAGGGGATCCCCATATGGTAACAGCTGATCTATCACTAGAAACTCTTCAGGCCAAAAGGGAAATGACTGGACATAGTTAAAGTGATGAAAGAGAAAAATCTACAGTCAAGATTACTCTACCCAACAAGGATCTCATGCAGATATGAAGGAGAAATCAAAAGTTTTACAGACAAGCAAAAGCTGAGAGAATTCAACACCACCAAACCAGCTCTCCAACAAATGCTAAAGGATCTTCTCTAGACAGGAAACACAGAAAAGGTTTATTAAAAAATGAACGTGAAACAAAAAAGTAAATGGTAATGGAATCATACTTATCAATAATTACTTTAAATGTAAATGGGTTAAATGCTCCAACAAAAAGACAAAGACTGGCCGAATGGATACAAAAACAAGACCCCTATATATGCAGTCTATAAGAGACCCACCTCAAACCTAGGGACATATACAGACTGAAAGTGAGGGGCTGGAAAGATATTTCATGCAAATGGAGACAAAAGGAAAGCAGGAGTAGCAATACTGAGATAAAATAGACTTTAAAATAAAGACCGTGATAAGAGACAAAGAAGGACACATAATGATCAAAGGACCAATCCAAGAAGAAGATATAACAATTATAAATGCACCCAATGTAGGAGTACCTCATACATAAGACAAATGCTAACAAGTATGAAAGGGGAAATTAACAGTAAGAGAAAAAATAGTAGGGAACTTTAATACCCCACGAACACCTATGGATAGATGAACCAAAGAGAAAATTAGAAAGGAAACACAAGTTAAATAATACAATGGGCCAGTTAGATCTAATTTATATCTACAGGGCATTTCACCCAAAAACAATGCATTTCACCTTTTTCTCAAGTGCACACGGAACATTCTCCAGGATAGATTATATCCTGGGCCACATATCTAGCCTTGGTAAATTTTAAAAGTTGAAACCATTTCAACCACCTTTTCTGATCACAATGTTGTAAGATTAGCTGTCAACTACAGGAAACAAACTATTGAAAACACAAAAATATGGAGGCTAAACAGCATGCTTCTGTATAACCAATAGATCACAGAAGAAATCAAAAAAGAAATCAAAATATGCATAGAAAAAAATGAAAACACAACCCAAAACCTATGGGATTCAGTAAAAGCAGTGCTGACGGATGTTCTTAGCAATACAAGCCTACCTCAAAACACAAGAGATACATCAAATAAGCAACCTAACTTTACACCTAAAGCAACTAAAAAAAAAGAATGGAAGAACCCCAAAGATGGTAGAAGGAAAGAAATCATAAAAATCAGAACAGAAATAAAAGAAAAAGAAATGAAGGAGACTATAGCAAAAAAAAAAAATCAACAAAACTAAAAGCTGGTTCTTTGAGAAGATAAAAGAGACAAGCCATTAGCCAAACTCATCAAGAAAAAAGGGGAGAATAATCAAATCAATTAAACTAGAAAGGAAAAAGGAGAAATCACAACAGACAACACACAAATAAAAAAGATCATAGAAGGCTACTATGGGCAATTATATGCTAATAAAATGAACAACTTGGAAGAAATGGACAAATTCGTAGAAAAGTATAATCTTCCAAAACTGAACCAGGGAGAAATAGAAAATCTTAACAGACCCAGTACAAGTACAGAAATCAAAACTATAATCAAAAATCCCCCCCCCCCAAAAAAAAGTCCAGGACCAGATGGCTTCACAGGTGAATTCTACCAAAAATTTAGAGAAGAGCTAACACCTATCCTACTCAAATTCTTCCAGAAAAATTGCAGAGGAAGGTAAACTCCTGAATTCATTCTATGGGGCCACTATCACCCTAATACCAAAACCAGACAAAGATGCCACAATACAAAGAACACTACAGGCCAATAGCACTAAAGAACATAGATGAAAAAAATCCTCCATAAAATTCTAGCAAACAGAATCCAGCAACGTATTAAAAAGGTCATACATCATGACCAAGTGGGCTTTATCCCAGGGATATAAGCATTCTTTGATATTCACAAATCAAGTAATGTGATACACCATATTAACAAATTGAAAGATGAAAACCATATTATTATCTCAATAGATGCGAAGAAAGCCATTGACAAAACTCAGCACCCATTTGTGATAAAAACTCTCCAGAAAGCAGGCATAGAAAGAACATACCTCAACATGATAAAAGCCATGTACAACAAACACACATCAAACGTTATTCTCAATGGCAAAAAATTGAAAGCATTTCCTCTAAAATCAGGAATGAGAAAAGAGTGCCCACTCTCACCACTACTATTTAACATAGTTTTGGAAGTCCTAGTCACAGCAATCAGAAACGAAAAAGAAATAAAAGGAATCCAGGTTGGAAAAGAAGCAGCAAAACTCTGTTTGCAGATGACATGATCTTATACATAGACAACCCTAAAGATATGAACATAAAATTATTAGAACTAATCAATGAATATAGTAAAGTTGCAGGATATAAAATTGATACACAGAAATCCCTTGCATTCCTATACACTAACAATGAAAAACCAGAAAGAGAAAATAAGGAAACAACCCCATTAGCCACTGCAATGAAAAGAATAAAATATTTAGGGAAAAAAAATTACCTAAAGAAACAAAAGACCTATATATAGAAAACTATAAACACTGATGAAAGAAAGCAAAGAGGACACAAATAAATGGAGAAATATACCATGTTTGTGGAGTGGAAGAATCAAAATAGTGAAAATGAGTATACTACCCAAAGCAATCTATAGATTCAATGCAATCCCTATCAACCTACCAATGATATTTTTCACAAAACTAGAACAAATAATTTCACAATTTGTATGAAAACACAACAAACCTTGAATATTCAAAGAAATCTTGAGAAAGAAGAATGGAACTGGGGGAATCAACCTGCCTGACTTCACACTGTACTACAAAGCTAGTCATCAAGACGGTATGGTACTGGCACAAAGACAGAAATGTAGATCAATGGAACAAAATAGAAAGTCCAGAGATAAATCCATGCACCTATGGACAACTTACCTTTGACAAAGGAGGCAAGAATATACAATGGAGAAAAGACAATCCCTTTAACAAGTGGTGTTGGGAAAACTGGCCAACCACTTGTAAAAGAATGAAACTAGAACACTTTCTAACACCATACACAAAATAAACTCAAAATGGATTAAAGATCTAAATGTAAGACCAGAAACTATAAAACTCTTAGGGGAAAACAAAGGCAGAACACTCTCTGACATAAATCACAGCAAGATACTCTATGACCCAACTCCCAGAGTGATGGAAGCAAAAACACAAATAAACAAATGGGACTGAATTAAACTTATAAGCTTTTTCACAATGAAGGAAACTATAAGCAAGGTGAAAAGACATCCTTCAGAATGGGAGAAAATAATAGCAAATGAAACAACTGACAAAGAATTAATCTCAAAATATACAAGCAGCTCATGCAGCTCAATACCAGAAAAATAAATAACCAAATCAAAAAGTGGGCCAAATATCTAAACAGACATTTCTCCAAAGAAGACATACAGATGGCTAACAAACACATGAAAAGGTGCCCAACATCACTCATTATCAGAGAAATGCAAATCAAAACCACAATGAGTTACCATCTCATGCTAGTCGGAAAGGCTGCTATCAAAAAAGTCTACAAACAATAAATGCTGCAGAGGGTGTGGAGAAAAAGGTACAGTCTTACACTGTTGGTAGGAATTCAAACTAGTACAGCCACAATGGAGAACCGTGTGGAGATTCCTTAAAAAACTAGAAATATAACTGCCAACTATTTACAATAGCTAGGACATGGAAGCAACCTAGATGTCTATCAGCAGACAAATGAATACAGAAGTTGTGCTACATATACATAATGGAATATTACTCATCTATTTAAAAAAATGTATTTGAGTCAGTTATATGAGGTGGGTGAAACTGGAGCCTATTATACAGAGTGAACTAAAAAAGAGAAACACCAATACAGTATATTAACACATATATATGGAATTTAGAAAGACAGTAACAACAAAACCCTATATGCAAGACAGCAAAAGAGACACAGATGTAAAGAATAGACCTTTGAACTATGTGGGAGAAGGTGAGGGTGGGATGATTTGAGAGAATAGCATTGAAACATGTATATAACCATATGTAAAACAGACGACCAGTGCAAGTTCGATGCATGAAGCAGTGCACCCAAAGCTGATGCTCTGGGACAACCCAGAGGGTTAGGGTGGGTAGGGAGGTGGGAGAGGGGTTCACGATAGGAGGACACATGTGCACCCATGGCTGAGTCATGTCAATGTATGGCAAAAACCACCACAATATTGTAAAGTAATTAACCTCCAATTAAAACAAAATAAATTATTTAATTTAAAGAAATAAATAAATAGATTCCTAAACCCTATACTTCAGATTCTCAACACAGGAATTTGAATATTAAAGTCTCCCTCACATGATTCTGACCCTTTTCAGTGCTGGGAAATAGCTGCTGCCCTTTGTTACAGACCCAAAGGCCCTAAGAAAAGTGTAGGTTCACCACCAGTTATCTAGCTACTTAACAAGAAATAGCATTAAATGAGAGCTAGTTTGGAGCAGAGACACTTTGGCAAATTTCTGTTGATTCTTGGACACATGGAAAAATCATAGAACATGAAAAAAATCACATGTATGTATATAGATATATGCACTTACTTTTACACATGTGTAAGTTATCACTGTAAAAATTATGTCACATTTTTGTTTTGAATATTTATCATGCACAAAAGGATTGAAACCAATCTACAGCAAATACCTGTGAATTTACCACCCACCTTAAATAAAATATTATCACTATAGTTGAAGCCTTCTGGATACCCATTCCTAATAAAATCCCATTTCTTCCTCTTAGAAGTTAAACTAGCCTGAATTTAAGCTTATCATTCCCATGTCTATCTTTTCACACGTCAGTTCTGTTCAGTTGCTCAGTCGTGTCTAACTCTTTGCAACCCCATGGTCTTCACTGTCCATCACCAACCCCTGGAGCTTACTCAAACTCATGCCCATTGAGTCAGTGATGCCATCCAACCATGAATGTATAAATAAGCAATATATAGGATTGTTTTGCATTTTAAACATATAAATGATTTAATACCATAATTTTCTTCCACACTGTGCTTTTTCATTCAACATTATGTTTGCAATTCATCAATTTTTATTCACTTTCTAAGATTTTAATGCTTACCACAATTTAAATAGTCTAATGATGGGCAGCTTGGTTTAAGTTTTTGAAATTAAAAAAAAAAAAATGCTCCTGTGATAACACTTGTACATATCTCCTTGGGTACATGAGTTTCTTTAATAGAGAAACATGGAAAGAAGAGTTTGTTCAGTGTTTATACCTAGAAGTTGGGTTCCTGTGTCATAAGTTATGCACATCTTCAATTTTATTAAAAAAAAATCTCCCTAATTGCTCTCCTTAGCTGTTCTACCAGTTCAAATTTCCACTACAGTGAACACATGACAACTATCTCTTTCACGCTTCACATTGTTGGTTTGGTTTTTTTTTTTTTTTTTTTCCTTTTGATGGCTAAGAAATGTGGGTGTGTGCTCAGTCACTGCCCACTCTTTGCGACCTCATAAACTGTAGCCCGCCAGGCTCCTCTCTCCATGGGATTTTCCAGGCAAGAATATCGGAATGAGTTGCCATTTCCTACTCCAGGGGATCTTCAGAACTAGGGATCTAAACCACATCTCCTACATTGACAGGCAGATTCTGTACCACTCTGTCACCTGGGAATCCTAGCTAAGAAATAGTATCTCCTAATGGTATCTCCTAATAGTTATCTCCAAGATAACTACTGAAATGGAATTCTTTTTAATACATCCATTCGCTTCCACTTTGGGGAACTGCCTTTTATATATATTTTGCTAGATTTCTTATTGAGTTATGAGAGTCTTGATTTGTAGCATTTCTTTAATGAATATTATTCAATATTTCTTTGCTAACTGATCATTGTTGCCAAGATTATCTTTCATGAACAGATCTTTTTATTCTATATATTAAACTTATCAATATTTCCTTTAATGGTTCTGTATTTTTTGATCTTAACAAATTGTTCTCTACTTCAAGAACATGAAGATTTGCTTCTATTTGTCTTCAAAAAACTTTTAAAGTTTTAATGTTTAGGTATTTAAGTTAATTCTAAATGTTAATTGTTTTTTGGATATGGTATGCAAATAAATATTTAAAACTTTTCCTGTCACTATACACAAAAATTAATCAATTTATATATATATATATATATATATGAAATATTTAGTTAACTGAGTTTCCTAAACATTTATCAATGAATACATCCTCTAATCATGTATCTGATACGCCATTTCAAGTTTCCAAGTTGCTATATATAATGGAACAGTATCTTTCTGACTTCTCCATCTGTTCTATTGACTCATATGCCAATTCTTGCACTATAAGATTCCTATGAGTTTATTATAAGCCTTTATATCTAAAATTGCAAGTCCCTCTTCCTTTTTCTTCTTCAGAACTGTCTTCATTATTCTTGTTCTTTAATCCTCCATAGGGCTTCCCTGGTGGCTCAGACAGTAAAGAATCTTTACCGCCTGCAATGTAGGAGACCCAGTTTGATCTCTGAGTCAGGAAGATTCCCTGGAGAAGGGAATGGCTACCCACTCCAGTATCCTTGTCTTGAGAATTCCATGGACAGAGGAGCCTGGTATGTTACAGTCCATGGGATCACAGAGTTGGACACAACTGAGAAAATAACACTTTCATTTTTCTTCTTTCTTCAATCTTCTACATATATTTTAAAATCAGCTTTAAAATCCATCAAAAAAAAAAAATCCTGTTGGAAATTTATTACAAGTTAACTGAATCTACAGATCAATTTGGGAAGAACTGCGTTTACTATTTAAAACCTTCTTCTCCAGGAACATGGTATATCTCTTCCAATTTAGATGTTCTTTAATATAGTTTTTAATAGAATTTTGTAATTTGCTTCATAACTATAATGCATATATTTGATTTTGTTTGTTCTTAACTACCTATACATTGTTATTATAAACAAAATATTATATCTAATTGCATTTTTGTTGTTGTTCCTGCTGCAAATTTCGTTCAGTAATGCAGCTGACTTTGTTTTTTGATTTTGTATTTACTCAAATAAAGTGAAAACTTTTGTTCATACAAAAAGAGTATCCAAAAAAACCAACAGAAGTGTTCAGTCCTTCTGAACTCTCTTGGCAATTCTAATAACTCATGAATCCAATTTTTGTAGACTATTACATACTTTGTGAATAAGTATATTTTTCTTTTTCATAATCCTAAAGGTTTTAACTTACTTTGCTGGTAAGGACCTACAGTAAAGTGTTGAAAAGAAACATGGTAACAGAGAATCCTACATGATTTCTGACTTCAGCAGGAAATCTTCTTAATATTTAAACCATAAGTGTGATGTTTCTATGTATGTTTTCTTCATGTACTTTTTTATCAGCTTAATGTTTTCTTCTATTCTGATTCTGTTAAGAATTTTTTTTGTCGTGAATCAGTATTGAATTTTATGTAGTGTTTTTTTCTGCCTCTTGAGATAACCACAGAGATGAACAAATATTCTGATGATGAAAACAAATTTACATTATTGATTGAAATAACCAACAGGTACTCTCCCTCTCTCTCTCTTTCACACACACACACACACACACACACACACATACACTCAGTTTGCTAATATTTTGTTTAAACATGTTAATCTGTGTTCCAAAGTAAATTAGCTTGTACAATTTCTTGTGCAGTTCTTGTCTAGTTTACAAACTGAAGTAACTCTATCCTCATAAAATGAGATGGGTAGTGTTTTCATTTCTTTTCTCCTCTGGAAGAGTTTATATAAAACAAGAGATGTTTCCTTGGGTGTAATACAGCTCCCTTGTATTACTGTCTGAACCCAGTGCTTATTTGGTGGAAAGACACTGTAGACTGCAAAAATGGTCACAGTCCTTTGCTCTTTGCTGGTACCACGCTCTGTGTAATGAGAATTTGTAACATATCTCATCAAAAGGCAGAGTCTATTTTCCATACTCTTAAATCTGACCTTGCAACTTGCTTTGGCCAGTGAAAGGCAGAAAAATAATGTGCAAGTTTCAAGTGCAGGCTTCAAAAGGCCGTTCAAAGTTTTGCTCCAGCTCTAGAAACCCTTATCAGCAATCATGTTGACAAAACTGGGCTATACTATAACATGTAGCAGAGATAAACCAAACTAAACATTCTAGAACAGTCAGCCCCTAGAAAACCTAGCAGCTGACCAAAGATGCCACAAGTAAACCCACTGAGAATGTAGGAACCAGTCAGCAAAGCCCAGCCCAAATTGCCAATGTACAAAATTTTGAACTGCACGAATGGTTGCTGTTTCAAGCTGCTAAGCTTCCATTTTTTATGCATCAAAAGCTAACTGATACAATATATAGATTTTAAAACAAATTTTTTATGATATGTTAATGATTCCAAGACTGGGTTTTTCATTTCTTAAATCCATTTTGATAATGTATTATTAAGGAATTATTCATTTTTCTCTAGTTTTCTATTTCATTGGCACAAAACTGTTAATAATTAATTACTATTGGTTTTATTTTCATAGTGTTTTTTGTGTGCATTTGTTATTCACATTGGTTTTTATACTTTCTCCCATTTTCTTCTTGCTCAAACTTCCAGATGTCTAGCCTGAGTTACTCTTTTCTGAAAAGGTTACCTTTTCTTCTCCAGCTATTATTAAGATCTTCTCTGTGCCCTTGGGTGTTCTGCTATTCTGCCAATACATCTAGATTTGGCTTTCTATCTATCCTCAGTTGTGTAACAGATTATCAAAATGATCCAAAATTCTTCCATTCCTTGTATCCATATCCCCGCAATGTCATATTGCAGAATAGTTCAAGAGATGAAGTCTATTTATTTACCCCTTGCTACTAGATTTGGTCAGATGACTTTCTTTGGGCAATAAATTATTAGCAAATGTGATCAAGCAGAGCCTTAAAATGCACTAGAATTCTAAGGCTTCCTCTATTCTATTTGAAATTTTTAAATTTCCATGTGAATAAGCTGGAGTAGACTCCACCTGGGGGAGAATAGCAGTAGTACACCAGTCAACAGTCAGCCTACCACCAGAGTTGTGAAGAAGACATCTATTGACCAATCAATTGATCACAGACATATCAGAGAGCTCAGCAGATTACCAGCATACCCTGACTAAACCAGAAAGATCATCCCATCAACCCAAAGAATTATGAACTGAATAAAATGACTTGTTTAAGCTTCTACGTTTTGAGTGACTTTTTACACAGCAAGAGCTTACACTTTGATTGTACTGTGTTTTCTAAAATAAGAGTTGATGTCTTATCAACTTTGCAATACCCTTACCTATCATACTTTTGTTGAGGTTCAGTTGCTAAGTTTTCTCTGACTCTTGGTGACCCCATGGACTACAAAACATCAGGCTTCCTTGTCCTTCACCATCTCCTGGAGCTTTCTCAAACTCATGTCCATTGAGTCCATGATGCCATCTAACATCTCATCTTCTATAGTCCCTTCTCCTCCTGCCCTGTCTTTCCCATCATCAGGGTCTTTTCCAGTGAGTAATCTATTCTCAACAGGTGGCTAAAGGATTGGAGCTTCAGCATCAGTTCTTCCAGTGAATATTCAGGGTTGATTTCCTTTAGGATTGACTGGTTTGATCTACTTGCAGTACAGGGGACTCTCACGAGTCTTCTCCAGAACAATTCAAAAGCAACAATTCTTTAGCGCTCAACCTTCTTGATGGTCCAATACTCACATTCATACATGACTACTGGAAAAACCACAACTTTGACTAAGACAGACCTTTGTTGGCAAAGTAATGCCTCTGCTTTTTAATACGTTGTCTAGATTTGTCATAGCTTTTTGTCCAAAGAGGAAGTGTCTAGTGTGTATATGTGTATATATACTTCCATAAATATTTGAAAACACCAAAAGATAATGAGAGAAAGGAGTTATGGGTACTATTAGAAGTATGATGAATCACACATAGAGAGAGAAAAACAACAGAATGACAAAGACTAGAGATCTTGTCAAGAAAATTGGAGATACCAAAGGAGCATTTCAAGCAAAGATGGACAGAAACTGCAAGGACATAACCAAAGCAGAAAAGACTAAGAAGCAAGGGCAAGAATATACTAAAAAATATACAAGAAAGTTCTTAATCACCTGGATAACCATGATGGTGTGGTCACTCACCTAGGGGCAGACATCCTGGAATGCAAATTCAAGTGGGTCTAGGAAGCATTGTGTGTCCTTAGTTGCTCAATCAAGTCCAACTCTTTGTGACCCTTTGGGCTGTAGCCTGCCAGGCTCCTATGTCCATGGGATTTTTCAGGCAAGAGACAGTGGACTGGGTTACCATTTCCTTCTCCAGGGGATATTTCTGACCCAGGGACTGAACCTATGTCTTCTGTGTCTCCTGCACCGTGGGCAGATTCTTAACCACTGAGCCATCAAGGAAGTCATTACTATGAACAAAGCTAGTGGAGGTGATGGAACTCCAGCTGGCCTATTTTAAATCCTAAAGAATGATGCTGTTTAAAATGCTATACTGAATATGACAGCAAATTTGGAAAACTCAGCAATGGCCACAGGACTGGAAAAGGTCAGTTTTCATACCAATCCCAAAGAATGGCAATGCCAAAGAATGTTCAAACTACCGTACAATCACACTCATTTCACTTGCTATAGCAAGGTAATACTCAAAATCCTTCAAGTTAGGCTTCAACAGTGCATAAACTGAGGACTTCCAGATGTACAATCTGGATTTTAAAAAGGCAGATGAACCAGAGACCAAATTGCCAACATTTGCTGTATCATAGAAAAAGCAAGACAATTCAAGAAAAATATCTACCTCTGCTTCATATACACACTAGACACAGTCAAATGCTGTGTGGATTGCAACAAACTGTGGAAAATCCTTAAAGAGATGGGTATACCAGATCACTTACCTGTCTCCTGAGAGATCTGTATGCAAATCAAGAAACAACAGTTAGTAGACTACTTCTGCCTATCCTTTCACTGAAGGGGTAGTCTTCAGTATCATGGCTTTATTTTACAAGTTTCTGTCCTAATTTTCAATCTTGCATGGAATCCAAGCCATTCTCCATATCCCACACAGAATGTTGAAATTTAAGACTCCAAATAGAACGCTTATATATTGGTAATGAGAGTTTAAAATAATATAGCCACTTTGAAAAGTAAATTGTCATTTTCTGATGATGTTAAACATACATTTAACATTGCTGCTGTTTAGTACCTAAGTCGTGTCTAACTCTTCTCAGCCCCATGGACTGTAACCCACCAGGCTCCTCTGTCCATGGATTTCCCAGGCAAGAATACTGGAGTGGGTTACCATTTCCTTCTCCCAACCCAGGCATGAAACCTACATCTTGCATTGGCAGGCAAATTCTTTACCACTGAGCCACCAGGGAAGCCCTACCCTTAAGATACAGGCCAGCAATCCCACTCCAACATATTTACCCAAATGAAAATGAAAACTCTCTACTTTTTTTTCCCATAAATAGCCTGTATGCAACTGTTTTAGTAGCTTTATTCATAAATACTCAAAACAACCTAAATTCTCAAGAACTGATAAATTATAGTCATGCATACAATAGAATTGGAATGCAAGTCAGCGATAGAAAAGAATGAATCTCGATACACACAATAGCATGGGTGAATCTCAACATATATACATACACATATAAATGATTCCATTTATAACAAATTCTGGGACAGGCAAAATTCTAGGAGAAGACAAGAAATCATTGATTCCTAGAGATTTAGGATAAGGAGAAGAATTGAACAAAGTGCAGTACAATGGAATTTCTGGAGGTTATCAACAAACCTTTATCTTAATTATGATGGTATACATGACTGTATAAAATTCCTAAAACTCAGAGAACCATAAATTTAAAAGGAAACTTATTTTATATAAATTATACCAAAATTTTCAAAAAAGGAAAAGGAAAAAAAGCCCAAGATCAAATGGTTTCACTGGTCTACCAAACATTTAAAGAAGAGTTAATGCCAGTCCTTCTCAAATTTTCAAGAAAAGGTAGAGGCAGAAACATGCTTAAACTTATTTTTCAAAGTTAGTATTACCCTGATACCAAAGCTAGAAAAGAACACTACAGAAAAAGAAAACTATACACCAATATCCTTGATAAACCTAGATGCTGAGGGGGCGGTCCTAAGATGGCAGAGGAATAGGACAGGGAGACCACTTTCTCCCCCACAAAATCACCCAAAGATCAGTTGAATGTTGAGCAGCTCCCAAAAAACAACTTCTGAATGGTAGCAGAGAACACCAGGCACCCAGAAAGGCAGCCATTCTCTTCAAAAGGAGGTAGGACAAAATACAAAAGACAAAAAGAGAGACAAAAGAGTTAGGGACAGAGACCCATCCTGGGGAGGGAGTCTGAAGGTGGAGAAGTTCCCAAACACCAGGAAACCCTCTCACCAATGGGTCTGTGGGGAGTTTTGGAATCTCAGAGGACAACATAACCGGGAGGGAAAAAAACAAAAAACAAAACCCACAGAATACATGCCTTAACCAAAACTCCCAGCAGAGAAATACTCCAGACACTCGCATCTGCCACCAGCGAGCGGGGGAGGTGTGGGTTGCATGCTTAGGGTAAGGACCGGGCCTGAATGCCCTGAGGACAATCTGAAGGAGCTGTGAGATAGCAACCCAAACTGTGGGATAGCCTGAGAGAGAAAAAAAGGAAAAGAGAGAGAGAGAGAACTTTCCCCGCGAAAAGTTCTAACCTAAGGCAGAAACTGTCTGGCTCAAGGAACAAAGGATTGAGCGAATACCAAAGGAGAGCTAGCCAGCCGCAGACCAGCCCATCCCCCTGGGGGCAACATCCAGAGCCAGAAGGTGAGATGCAATCTCAGCCCCAGAGATGGCATCCTCCACCAAACTGTGAGCAGGCTCCCAGTTGCTAACCAAGTCTTCTGGGATCCTGGACGGTGACATCTGCCAGGAGGGTCGCAGCCTGAGATCAGCGCCCCCAGAGGAGACACACGGCACACCTGAGACGGTGCTCTTGTGGCGCACCCAGGAAACCAAGCAGCTGGGACAGGGGAGGTGATAGGATGCACTGCACACCTGGGACAGTGCGCTCATCAAGCACCTGGACTCCTGAGCTGCTTGACCTGGGAAGGGCACAAAACGCAGGCCCAACCAGTCTGTGCCTTTGTGGAGTACCCGGGAACCTGAACCTGAGCAGCTTAGGCCTGGGAAGTGCATGCCACCCAGGGCCCGCTTTGGACAGTTCCCCTTCAGAGCAACCTGGAGCCTGAGCAGTGTAGACCAGGAAAGCACACATGCTGCGAGCTGGGGCAAACAAACCCTGTGTGGTCCATACACTGTGTGCACTCCCCACACACGCCAGGGATATTTGATTGCAGCGTTCCTCCCTCCCCGCAGCACAACTGAACGAGTGAGCCTAAATAAGTGACCACCTTCACCCCCTTGTGTCAGGGCAGAAATTAGACACTGAAGAGACTTGCAAACAGAGGGAGCCAAAATAAACAAAGAAGAGGGAGCCACTCTGGAAGTGACAGGTGCAACAGATTAAAACCCTGTAGTTAACATTGACTAAGCATTGGTGAGAAGAAGGATAAGCTGGAACAAGGAACTATCTGGAACTGAACTCACCCCACACTGCCCTCAACAGCTCCAGAGAAATTCCTAGATATATTTTTACTATTATCATTTTTTATTTTATTTTTAAGTGCTTTATTACTCCTTTAATTTTCATTTTTATAACCTATTTTTATAATCTTGCAAAAAAGGACCCTATTTTTAAAGCAAATTTCACATATATATTTTTTGTAATTTTTGTGATTGATTTTGTTTTGTATTTTTAATATTGTATCTTTGAGAGTCTAACCTCTACTCTAGGTTTTTAATCTTTGCTTTTTGATATTTGTTATCAATTTTGTACCTTTAAGAATCTAATCTTCAGTGCCCATTTTTACTTACGGGTGTGATTACTGGCTTGATTGCTCTCTCCCCTTTTGACTCTCCCTTTTCTTCCCCAGTCACCTTTATCTCCTCCTTCTTCCCCTTCTCTTCTCTACTTACCTCTGTGAATCCCTCTGGGTGTTCCAGGCTGTGGAGAACATTTAGGGAACTGCTTATTGGCTAGATTGGTCTCTCCCCTTTTGATTTCACCTCTTCTCCTCCTAGTCACCTCTATCTCCCTCCTCCCTCTTCTCTTCTCCATGTAACTCTGTGAACCTCTCAGGGTGTCCCTCACTGTGGAGAATCTTTTCACCATTAACCTAGATGATTTATCATCAGTGCTCTATGGATGAAGTCTTGAGGCTACTGTAAGAATAAGACTGAAATTCAGAGGCAGGAGGCTTAAATCCAAACTTGACAACTCCTGACTCCAGGGAACATCAATCGACAAGAGTTCATCCAAAAGCCTCCATATCTACATTGAAACCAAGCTCCACCCAAGAGCCAATGAGTTCCAGAGCAAGACATACCATGCTAATTCTCCAGCAACACAGGAACATAGCCCTGAGCACTAAAATGCAGGCTGCCTGAAGTCACACCAAACCCATAGACACCTCAAAACTCACTAATGGACACTTCATTGCACCCCAGAGAGAAGAGATCCAGCTCCATCCACCAGAACACCAATGCAAGCTTCCCTAAACAGGAAACTTTGACAAGCCACTAGTCCAACTGCATCCATAGGGAGCAACCTTCACAATAAGAGGAACCACAAACTTCCAGCATACAGAAAGGCCACCCCAAACAGAGCAATCTAAACTAAATGAAAAGGCAGAGAAATATTCAGTAGGTAAAGAAACATGATAAATGCCCACCAAACGAAACAAAAAAGGAGGAGATAGGGAGTCTACCTGAAAAAGAATTCAGAATAATGATAGTAAAGATGGTCCAAAATTTTGAAAACAAAATGGGGTTACAGATAAAGAGATTAGAGAAAAGGATTGAGAAGATATAAGAAATGTTTAACAAGGACCTGAAGAATTAAAAAAGAGTCAATCAATAGTGAATAATGCAATAACTGAGATCAAAAGCACTCTGAAGGGAACCAACAGTAGAATAACTGAGGCAGGCAGAATAGAGGATAAGTGAGGTGGAAGATAGAATGGTGGAAATAAATTAAGCAGAGTGGAAAAAGAAAAAAGAATTAAAAGAAATGAGGACAACCTCAGAGACCTCTAGGACAATGTTAAACGCCCCAACATTCGAATCATAGGAGTTCCAGAAGAAGAAGACAAATAGAAAGGCCATGAGAAAATACTTGAGGAGATAATAGTTGAAAACTTCCCTAAAATGGGGAAGGAAATATCCACCTAAGTCCAAGAAACCCCAAGAGTCCCAAACAGGATAAACCCAAGGTGAAGAACCCCAAGATACATATTAATCAAAGTAACAAAGATCAAACACAAAGAACAAATATTAAAAGCAGCAGGGGAGAAACAACATATAACACACAAGGGGATTCCCATAAGGATAACAGCTGATCTTTCAATAGAAACTCTTCAGGCCAGAAGGGAATGGCAGGACATACTTCAAGTAATGAAAGAGAATAACCTACAACCCAGATTACTGTACCCAGCAAGGATCTCATTCAGTTATGAAGGAGAATTCAAAAGCTTTACAGACAAGCAAAAGCTGAGAGAATTCAGCACCACCAAACCAGCTCGTCAACAAATGCTAAAGGATCTTCTCTAGACAGGAAACACAGAAAGGCTGTATGAACGCAAACCCAAAACAACAAAGCAAATGTCAATGGGACCACACTTATCAATAATTACCTTAAGTGTAAATGGGTTGAATGCCCCAATCAAGAGACAAAGACTGGCTGAATGGATACAAAAGCAAGACCCTTATATATGTTGTCTACAAGAGACCCACCTCAAAACAAGGGACACATACAGACTGAAAGTGAAGGGCTGGAAAAAAATATTTCATGCAAATGGAGACCAAAAGAAAGCAGGAGTTGCAATACTCATATCAGATAAAACAGACTTTGAAATAAAGGTCATGAAAAGAGACAAAGAAGAACACTACATACTGATCAAAGGATCAATCCAAGAAGAAGATATAACAATTATAAATATATATGCACCCAACACAGGAGCACCACAATATGTAAGGCAAATGCTAACAAGTATGAAAGGGGAAATTAACAGTAACACAATAATAGTGGGAGACTTTAATACCCCACTCACACCAATGGACAGATCAACTAAACAGAAAATTAGCAACGAAACACAAACTTTATATGGTACAATGGACCAGTTAGACCTAATTGATATCTATAGGACCCTTCACCCCCAAAAATGAATTTCACCTTTTTTTCAAGTGCACACGGAACATTCTCCAGGATAGATCACATCCCCATAAATCTAGACTTGGTAAATTAAAAAAAAAATTGAAATCATTTCAAGCCTCTTTTCTGACCACAATGCGGTAAGATTAGGTGTCAACTACAGGGAAAAAAACTATTAAAAATACAAACATATGGAAGCTAAACCACATGCTTCTGAATAACCAACAAATCACAGAAGAAATCAAAAAAGAAATCAAAATATGCATAGAAATGAATGAAAATGAAAACACAACAACCCAAAATCTATGGAATTCAGTAAAAGCAGTGCTGACGGGAAGGTTCATAGTAATACAAGCTTACCTCAAGAAATAAGAGAAAAATCATTGATTAGCTCTAGTAATTTTCTGGTAGAATCTTTAGGGTTTTCTATGTAGAGGATCATGTCATCTGCAAACAGCAAGAGCTTCACTTCTTCTTTTCCTATCTGGATTCCTTTTACTTCTTTTTCTGCTCTGATTGCTGTAGCCAAAACTTCCAAAACTATGTTGAAGAGTAGTGGTGAGAGTGGGCACCCTTGTCTCATTCATGACTTTAGGGTAAATTATTTCAATTTTTCACCATTGAGGGTAATGCTTGCTGTGGGTTTGTCATATATAGCTTTTATTATGTTGAGGTATGTTCCTTCTATTCCTGCTTTCTGGAGAGTTTTAATCATAAATGAGTGTTGAATTTTGTCAAAGGCTTTCTCTGCATCTATTGAGATAATCATATGGTTTTTATCTTTCAATTTGTTAATGTGGTGTATTACATTGATTGATTTGCAGATATTAAAGAATCCTTGCATTCTTGGGATAAAGCCCACTTGGTCATGATGTATGATTTTTTAAATATGTTGTTGGATTCTGTTTGCTAGAATTTTGTTAAGGATTTTTGCATCTATGTTCATCAGTGATATTGGCCTGTAGTTTTCTTTTTTTGTGGCATCTTTGTCTGGTTTTGGAATTAGGGTGATGGTGGCCTCATAGAATGAGTTTGGAAGTTTACCTTCAAATAAATAACCTAACTTTATACCCAAAGCAACTAGAAAAAGGAGAAGTGAAGAACCCCAGGGTTAGCGGAAAGAAAGAAATCATAAAAATTAGGGCAGAAATAAATGAAAAAGAAACAAAGGAGGCCATAGCCAAAGTCAACAAAGCTAAAAGCTGGTTCTTTGAGAAGATAAATAAAATAGACAAACCATTAGCCAGATTCATCAAGAAAAAGAGGGAGAAGAATCAAATCAACAAAATTAGAAATGAAAATGGAGAAATCACAACAGACAACACAGAAATACAAAGGATCATAAGAGACTACAATCAACAACTATATGCCAATAAAATGGACAACTTGGAAGAAATGGAAAAAATTCTTAGAAAAGTATAAACTTTCAAAACTGAACCAGGAAGAAACAGAAAAATTTTAACAGACCCATCGCAAGCAAGCACAGAAATCAAAACTGTAATTAGAAATCTTCAGCAAACAAAAGCCCAGGACCAGATGGCTTCACATGTGAATTCTACCAAAAATTTAGAGAAGAGCTAACATCTATCCTACTCAAACTCTTCCAGAAAATTGCAGAGGAAGGTAAACTGCCAAACTCATTCTATGAGACCATCATCACCTTAATACCAAAACCTGACAAAGATGCCACAAAAAAAGAAAACTACAGGCCAATATCACTGATGAACATCCTTAACAAAAATCCTTAACAAAATTCTAGCAAACAGAATCCAAAACATATTAAAAAGATAATACAACATGACCAAGTGGGTTTTATTCCAGGGATGCCAGGATTCTTCAATATTTGCAAATCAATGTGATACACCACATTAACAAATTGAAAGATAAAAACCATATGATTATCTCAATAGATACAGAGAAAGCCTTTGACATTCAACATCAAATTTCAACATCCATTTATGATAAAAAAAAAAAAACCCTCCAGAAACCAGGCATAGAAGGAACATACCTGAACATAGTAAAAGCTATATATGATAAACCCACAGAAAACATTATCCTGAATGGTGAAAAATTGAAATCATTTCCCCTAAAGTCATGAATGAGACAAGGGTGCCCACTCTCACCACTACTCTTCAACATAGTTTTGGAAGTTTTAGACACAGCAATCAGAAAAGAATAAGAAATAGAAGGAATCCAGATTGGAAAAGAAGTAAAACTCTCACTGTTTGAAGATGACATGATCCTCTACATAGAAAACCCTAAAGACACCACCAGAAAATTACTAGAGTTAATCAATGAATATAGGAAAGTTGCAGGATGTAAAATTAACACACAGAAATCCCTTGCATTCCTATACACTAACAATGAGAAAACAGAAAAATCAAGGAAACAATTCCATTCACTATTGTGACAAAAAGAATAAAATACTTAGGAATAAATCTAACTAAAGAAACAAAAGACCTATATATAGAAAATTATAAAACACTGATGAAAGAAAGCAAAGATAACACAAATAAATGGAGAAATATACCATGTTCATGGATCAGAAGAGTCAATATAGTGAAAATTAGTTTACTACCCAAAGCAATCTACAGATTTAACACAATCCCTATCAAGCTACCAACGATATTTTTCACAAAACTAGAACAAATAATTTCACAATTTGTATGGAAATACAAAAAACCTCAAATAGCCAAAGCAGTCTTGAGAAAGAAGAATAGAACTGAAGGAATCAACCTGCCTGACTTCACACTATACTACAAAGCCACAGTCATCAAGACAGTATGGTACTGGCACAAAGACAGAAATATAGATCAATGAAACAAAAGAGAAAGTCCAGAGATAAATCCACACACCTATGGACACCTTATCTTTGACAAAGGAGGCAAGAATATACAATGGAGAAAAGACAATCTCTTTAACAAGTGGTGCTGGGAAAACTGGTCAACCATTTGTAAAAGAATGAAACTAGAACACTTTCTAACACCATACACAAAATAGACTCAGAATGGACTAATGATCTAAACCTAAGACCAGAAATTATAAAACTCCTGGAGGAGAACATAGGCAAAACACTCTCCAACATAAATCACAGCAAGATCTTCTATGACCCACCTCCCAGAATATTGGAAATAAAAGCAAAAATAAACAAAAGGGACCTAATTAAATTTAAAAGCTTTTTCACAACGAAGGAAACTATAAGCAAAGTGAAAAGACAGCCTTCAGAATGGGAGAAAATAATAACAAATGAAACAACTGACAAAGAATTAATCTCAAAATATACAAGCAACTCCTGCAGCTCAATTCCAGAAAATCAAATGACCCAATGAAAAAAAATGGGCCAAAGAACTAAACAGACATTTCTCCAAAGAAGACATACAGATGGCTAACAAACACATGAAAAGGTGCCCAACATCACTCATTATCAGAGAAATGCAAATCAAAACCACAATGAGGTACTATCTCACGCCGGTCAGAATGGCTGCTATCAAAAAAGTCTACAAGCAATAAATGCTGGAGAAGGTGTAGAGAAAAGGGATCCCTCTTAAACTGTTGGTGGGAATGCAAATTAGCCCAGCCACTATGGAGAACAGTGTGGAGATTCCTTAAAAAACTGGAAATAGAACTGCCATATGACCCAGCAATCCTACTCCTGGGTATACACACCGAGGAAACCAGAATTGAAAGAGACACATGTACCCCAATGTCCATTGCAGCACTGTTTACAATAGCTAGGACATGGAAGCAACCTAGATGTCTGTAGGCAGGGGAATGGATAAGAAAGCTGTGGTATATATACACAATGGAATATTACTCAACTATTAAAAAGAATGCATTTGAATAAGTTCTGATGAGGTGGATGAAACTGGAGCCTGTTATACAGAGTGAAGTAAATCAGAAAGAAAAACAGCAATACAGTATATTAACACATATATATGGAATTTAGAAAGATGGTAACGATGACCCTATATGCGAGACAGCAAAAGAGACACAGATGTAAAGAAAAGATTTTGGACTCTGTGGAAGAAGGCGAGGGTGGAATGATTTGAGAGAATAGCGTTGAAACATGTATATTACCATATATTGAAATAGATCACCAGTCCAGGTTCGATGTATGAGACAGGGCGCTCAGGGCCAGTGCACTGAGATTTCCCTGAGGGATGTGATGGGGAGGGAGGTGGGAGGGGGGTTCAGGATGGGGGACATATGTACACCCATGGCTGATTAATGTCAATGTATGGCAAAAACTAATACTGTAAAGTAATTAGCCTCCAATTAAATAATTAATTTTAAAAAAGACTAAATTGGAAAAAAAAAAACATAGATGCTAAAACTCTTAAAATATTAGCAAATCAAATTTAAGAGTACATTAAAAGAACATGCACCAAGATCAAGTGAGATTGATCCCTGGGATGCAAGGATGCTTCAAGTCATGCAAATCAATAATTGTAATATACCACATTAACAGAATGAAAGATAAAAATCATATGATCCTATCAATAGATGTAGAAAAAGCATCTGACAAAGTCAACATCATACTCAACAATCAATGATTGAACACTCTTATTCAAAGATCAGGAATAAATACAGGGTGTCCATTCTCACCATTCCTATTCAACATAGTACTTGAAGCCCTATATAGAGCAATCAGGCAAGAAAAAATGGGGAAAAAAAATAGTTTCCAAATTGGAAATGAAGAAGTAAAATGTAACTGCTTATAGATATGATCTTATACACAGAAAACTCCAGAACTCCACCAAAAAACTTTTAGAACAAATCAATGAAAGTCTGTAAAATTGTAGGGTACATAACCAAAATATAAAAATCAGCTGCATTTCTATACACTGACAATAAAATACCCCCCCCCAAAAAAAAAACAACCTCATTAACAATAGCATCAAAACTAATAAAACACTTAGGAATAAATTTAAGGATATGAAAGATCTGTACACTGAAAACTACAAGACTGATTAAAAACCTGAAAAAGACACACATGAATGGAAACATATCCCATATTCATGGATCAGAATAATTACTACTGTTAAAATCCCTCACTACCCAAAGTCATCTGTAGATTCAATGCAATCCCAAAAGACAATTTTCACAGGTACTGAAAAAAAATCCCCAAATTTGTCAAAGCCAAGTAGGTGTTGTAAGATCCCAAATAGCCAAGGTAATTCTGAGAAAGAAGAACAAAGTTGGAGGTGCCATACTTTCTGATTTCAACTTGTACTACAAAGCTATAGTAATCAAATGGTATGATACTAGTCAAAAATAGACACATAATCCAATGAAATAGAATTAGGAACCCAAAAGTCAATCCTTGAATATATAGGTAACTAATATTTGCAAATCACAAAGCTGATAAGTGGTTAATATCTGAAATATGCAAAGAACTCATACAATGCAATAGCAAGAGAAAGTCTGACTTTAAAATGGGCAGAGGAACTGAATAGACATTCCTCCAAGGAAAACATACATTTATACCCCCAACAAAATAATTCTAAGAAGAAGATATGGTATGTATGTGTATGTGTACACATACAGAGTAGAATATAATTCAATCATGAGAAAAAATATCCTGCCATTTGCAACAACATGAATGGACCTTGAGGGCATTACAAAAAGTGAAACAGGTCAGATAGAGAAATATAAATAATGCATGATATCACTTATATGTGGACTCTAAAAACCTGATTCATAGACACAGAGAGTAGAATGATAGTTGCCAGGGTTTAGGGGAAGTGGGGGGAATGGGCAGATGTTGGTCAAAGGATACCTTCCACTTATAATATGAATAAGTTCTGGGGATCTAATCACAGCATAGTGATCACAACAAATAATACTGTACTATAAACTTGAAAGCTGTTGAGAGTAATCTTAAATGTTCTCACCATGAAAAAAGAAATCATAATTATGTAATGTGATGGAAGTGTTAAGACAACATTATGGTGGAAATCATTTTGCAATATATTACACGTGTCAAACTGATGTACACCTTATACATAATGTTGTATGTCATTGACATCTCAATAAAGTTGGAATAGACAAGTAGATTAAAAGAAAAAAGGAATAAACTTAAATATTTAATTCTTTGGTATTGGCAGACATCCCTTTGGTTTTCACTTCCCTTCATATATTTAGCCTCTAAGGAGCTCCCTTCTTGTAAGTGCAATGACAAATCTTAAAAGATTTTTGTTCTATTTTATCCAACATTTATAGGCATTTTGAAGCAAAAGGATTTCACAAATATCTAGTCTACCATATGGCCAGAAGCAAAATTCTGCCATTCTATTGAAGTACAAGACTATCTTAAAATTTCATGATGTTTTTTAACTTTTTCACTTCACTTTATCATTGAGTCCTGATGCTGCTAGGAAGCACAATAATGCAGTTACTGTATTACCCTCTTTATAGACAGGAAAAATCAAAATTGATGCAAGTTCAGCCATTTCTTATTATTTATCTAGACTAGACATCTACCCCAAAACTGAATTAATAAAGATTCTGAGAATGAAAAGGAACTTGAAGATTACCTTAAATCTCCCAGAAGTAGAGCAATAAGAAACAGTTTGAGGATTATTTACATTCTGGATCATGCACAGCTGACAGAAGAGTGAAGTGTGTGACCTTGGGCAAGTCATTGAGGTCTTTGTCTAATCTCAAAACACCCATATCATAGAACTGCCGGGACAATTAAGTAAATACAGTCACATTAAGCACATAGAATAGCATGTTGCAAAAAGTAGAAGGTAGTGCTTACTTTGAATAAACCATGCTTTTGGTTGCGCTGACCAAGCCATAAATTGCTTCCAGGGGGAAGGTTGGTCTCAGGAGGGTCTATCACACGTTCATAAATCCTGTAGGAGCAAAGAACACAGTTACCAATAAAGAGGTTCAAAGCAGAACCCAAAGGTACATACCCATCGTTGGAAGTGCTCATGGCATTTGCTGCTGGTACACAGATGGAGGCAATAAGGGGTACATTTTAGACAACAGGTAACAGAATCAGAGATCTGTTCCTGACAACACTTGAAAACATTATCTGGGCCCCTCCCAGCTTTCTATCTTGGCTCTTTTTGCAGAGGAAGAAGAAAGAGGGTAACATTTTTGCATGTCTACTCTGAGTAATGAATTTTATATAACCTCTGAGTAAAGTGGTTTTACCCATTTTTCAGGTGAGAATGTTGAGGTTCAGAGACCATAAAGGAGCCAACCAAGACAGCCAGAAAAGAGAAAAGTTGGGATGAGAATCTATCTGGCCTGGCTGTGAAGCCCATGCACCCTCCTCTGTGCTCTACAACTCTCTGACAGCTTTATCCAGCTGCTACTTATTGCTACAGTAACCTTCCAGACCCCATTTAAACAACTGAGGAGCAGCTGCCCACATGATAATGAGCTTCCTCTACAAAATCAAATAAATAAAATCATCATCCAATGAACAAATATTTATTGAGCATTTCTTTATGCTTCAAGCTCCTTATAAAGCAACAGAAGATAGAGCAATAAACCAGACATACAAAGTCCTGTCCTCATAGAGTAAAAGAAAAATAGAATTCTGCATGATAAGAAAAATCTTCGTGTGATATATGAAGACACAGAACTAATACAGAGAAAACAACTATCCCGGGATCTTTGCAGGCACTGACAAAACCTACCGAACAAGCAAACTGTCTCAGTTACTCTGCCCTCCCAAGCTCCATGTTAGACAATAACAAATCCTGAAATGTGTGCTCTCTTTAGAAACAGTTCCCGCAAACACCAGCTGATCAAAGGCCTCCATCTCACCTCTGGGAAGTACCTTCCAACACCTGAATATTGAGAAGAAAAAGGAAAAGCTTAACTAAGAGTTGAACCTGTCTCCTTAGATGCTCAGAAGAGGCTGAGCATGGTGAGACTTAGGGACTGCCTCTTGCCAGAGGGTTCTGAATTTCTCCAGCATCTTGCAGTAGTAAAGCGCAGAAGAACTGGAGGGACTGTCCAGTTACATCAAGGCCAGTGAATTATTGCAAGGCTGATGCAGCTGGGATCTATCACATTGCAGCCTTATGCTTATGTCTTAGCCACATCATCCATTACTCTCTTGTTTCCCAACAATATATACAAGGTATTCAATTGACAAAACTCTAAATATATCAGTTCCTTCTCTACTAATTATCTTTCTGTTATAAATGGGGGCTCAAAACATAAGCAAGGTAAATAAGTTTCCCTAAAAAAGATAGTCTGTGTTTTCTCCACAACAATGCATCCTTTCTTTTTCTGTTAGAAGAAACCATTTGAGATGAAGCAATGTGTCAAAACTGCCTTAACACAACGTGCTATATACTTCCTTTAAAAAGTTTTCTTTCCTAATATTAGTGAAAAACTAGAAACAAGTCAAATTTACAACAACAGAGAAACGCATACATTATCAAGTAGATCAGCTTGATAGAATTTACTACAGTCATTAAGAGTGATAAGTATGCAGGTTATGAAATATGGGGAAGTATATACAAAACAATTTTCACCAGAGGAAAGGGGAATGCAAGATTATTTATGTACTATGGAGATAATGATGCAAAAATTATATTCAATGTTGGTGAGTTTCAGAGGAGGCCAGAGAGAAATGAAAATCGCTATATTTAGGTGAAGAGGCAGAGCATAATTTTCCATGAGGTGGTTTCACTAAATAGTTCAAAGTGTTGTCAACCTATTTATCTTAACCTTCATTTTAGACATCTGCATCTGTCATAGTGAGAACAGTTTTCCATCCAAATGCCTTCCTTTTGGTTTTCAAAATGCTAGAAGGTAAGCTCAAAAGAGTAAAGGAGGGAGCTTTATCTAATGTTTACTAAGTGCATTAAAGAAGGAAAAATCAGAAAGATCAACTCCCTTTCCTGCTCTCTCTTCCACAAACATGGGCCTTAGAAACCTGTGAAGAAGCAAACATTTGAGGCCACTATCATAAACAGGTGGCAACCCAAGGCACATGAGCCAAAGGGGCAAGCTGACTTCTGTGTCCTACAGTCCTATCAGGATCTGCTGTTCATGCCAAGGGAAGTCAGCACTGCTGTCTTCCTGGAAGTCCCACCTATTCATTTGAATCAAAGAGCTCCAAGCAGCAGGCACAGTCCACAGATTGCATACAGGCCTAGCAAATGGAGAGAGCTTAAAAACAGTATTAAACTGACATAAAAACACACACAGACGATATCTTCAGTTCAGTTGAGTCTCTCAGTCATGTCCGACTCTGCAGCCGGATGGACTGCAGCAAGCCATGCCTTCCTGTCCATCACCAACTTCTGGAGCTTGCTCAAACTCATGTCCATCGAGTCAGAGATGCCATAACCATCTCATCCTCTGTCATCCCCTTCTTCTCCCGCCTACAATCTTTCCCAGAATCAGGATCTTTTCTGAGTCAGTTCTTCGCATGAGGTGGCCAAAGTTTGGAGCTTCAGCATCAGTACTTCCAATGAATGTTCAGGACTGATTTCCTTCTGGATGGACTTGTTGGATCTCCTTGCAGTCCAAGGGACTCTCAAGAGTCTTCTCCAACACCACAGTTCAAAAGCATCAATTCTTCCGCACTCAGCTTTCTTTATAGTCCAACTCTCACATCCATCCATGACTACTGGAAAAACCATAGCATTAACTAGATGGACCTTTGTCAGCAAAGTAATGTCTCTGATTTTTAATATGCTATCTCGGTTGGTCATAACTCTTCTTCCAAGGAGCAAGTGTCTTTTAATTTCATGACTGCAGTCATCATTTGCAGTGATTTTGGAGTCCAAGAAAATAAAATCTGTTACTTTTTCCATTGTTTCCCGATCTATTTGCCATGAAGTGATGGGACCAGATCCCATGATCTTAGTTTTTTGAATGCTGAGTTTTAAGCCAACTTTTTCACTCTCCTCTTTTACTTTCATCAAGAGGCTCCTCAGTTCCTCTTCACTTTCTGCCATAAGAGTGGTGTCATCTGCATATCTGAGGTTATTGATATTTCTCCCAGCAATCTTGATTCCATCTTGTGCTTCATCCAGCCCGGCATTTTGCATGATGCACTCTGCATAGAAGTTAAATAAGCATGGTGACAATATACAGCCTTGACGGACTTTTTTTCCCAATTTGGAACCTGTCTGTTGTCCCATGTTCAGTTCTAACTGTTGATTCTTGACCTATCTAATCATGAGGAAATATCAGACAAACACAGTCTGAGGGATATTCCACAAAATAACTGCCTACACTCTTTTGAATGTCAATATTATGAAAAGTAAAGAAAGGCTGAGGAGCAGTGGCCAATTACAAGCAACCAAAGGGACGTAAAAACTAAATGTGAGATGGGATGCTGGACTGCATCTTAGAGCAGGAAAACGAAAATCCATAAAGGGGAGTCAGTAAAAAACTCAGTGAAATTTGAATCAGAATGGTAGATCACAAAATAGTATTGTATTGGCGTTCAATTTCCTGATTTTAAGAATTAGGTGGTATATATTTCTGTGACTTGTTCTTAGGAAATACACACTGCAGCATTTAGGGGTAAAACGTCATGATGTGTGCAATTTACTATCAGAGAGTTCAAATTAACAATGTAAATACACACAATATAAGTACATACCTAAGTAGACACATCTCTTTACTTTGAGAGAGAGCAGAATTTTAGCAGAGGTTATGATTGTTTTCTTGTATCATTCTCAAAACTTCTCGGTAGGATTAAAATTATATTAAAGTAAAAAAGTTTTAAAAATAGAGTAAAAAAGCTAAAAAGGTCTGCAACATATTTAAATTAAAAATACAAACAGGCACAACTATTTTATCTATGAGCCAAGGATATACACAAACTTTAAGTGTCACGGAAGGTATATGACATGGTTTTCCTAAAGGAATGGTAATGGTTAGAGAGGAGGGAATGAAAGGCAGGGAAGGAGGGATAAAGAAAGGATTTACAGATTAATACTAAGAATATCTCATAAACAAAGAAACAGGACTATCACATTTCTATCCTCACCTTTGTACAGGGGGAGTTTTTCAACAAACATACCAAACACAATCAGAATCTTGGCAAAGGGGCTGCTGATCCCTGAGGTGGACTGACTCATACAGATAGGCCAGTAGGGCACAATGATCTGTCACTGAAATCTAGTATTGCCCAAGTAACTGAAATGAAAAAGCCAAAGCTAATATATGAGCTCCTTGGTTTCCAGTTTGCTCAGGAAATCGAATTCTATATTCTGATATTCTAGTATTATGGTTAATGAGGTTTCCTTCTCATCAGCAAATATCTCACTGTCTATAATGTATGGGACACACAGACAAAATCGACAAGGCCAAGTTCCTGCCCTCAGGTCAAATGCATGAGCCAGACAACATGCCCTCACACACCTTACAATTCAGAGCAATAAGTGCAGTGATTTGTGGAAGCAGAGAAGAAAGAAAACAGAAGACTTAGAGCTGAGTCGTGAATGAAGAATAAAGTAGAGCTGACTCACGGACATAATAACCAGCACTTGACAGAACTCTGTGTGTGCCAAACATTTTTACTGAGAATTTTACATATATTAACTTAATCCTCACAATACCACCATCAGACAGATGTTCTTCGCTCAGCAAGGTTAACTAATTTGTCCACAGTTAGGCAGCTGGTGCATGGCAGAGCTGGAATTTGAACCCAGACCCCCAAATCTGAACTTCTCGCTCAAATAAATTAAAATTCCTAACTTGACTTACTCATCTGGAAGGGAAGGCAAAACAGCTCATGTGCTAAAGCACATGGTCAGGACTGATCAGCTCTCCCAGAACCCTGGTACATTGCTGTGTGGCTACAAGGATCCCAGCCTCCTACACGTCTGGATGTGGCCATGTAATATGAATGGAAGCAATCTGCATCCCCCCAAAAAAAAAATCTCCCTCAAGCATCTTTCACTTTTTCTCTTTCAGCTGACAAGAGAGGACTCTGGGGCTACGAGGTGGGCAGAGCCACAAGGCAGCAGGGCCTGGATTCCTAAATGATGACGTGGGAAGCCGCCTCCCAGCCAGACACACCCAACTGAGATAGACAGCACTTGCAGTAGCTGTGGTTAGTAGTATTTACCCTAGCAAACATACCCTAATGAAAAAGAGAAAGGTGACTGTTACATTTTTATGCCCTCAATGCCAAGAGGTATCAGAGATCCTGTAGCAGAGACACAAGAGTTTGGTACAAAACAGATTTGGGTTCACATTCCAGTTGGGCATTCTGCTAGCTATATGACCTTAAATTATTTAATTTCTTTGTACTTCAGCTTCCTCATTTAAAAAAAGGAGGTTTTACTACCGACTGTATGGGCTGCAGAGAGGCTTAAATGAAATACCCTGAATGCCATTGGTACACAGTAGGTGCTTTATGGGTGTCTAAATGATGCAGAGTACACAGGACACATGATGCATCCCACTGGCTGCACCTCTCTTCAAATGAATCCACTGAGATGGGATTATCAGTATTTTAGGTACAAGGCTTGTGCTTTGAGACACAGTATAAGGAAATAACGTTACTGTCAAATGGAGGCTATTTAAGGGTGTACAATTTCAATGTTACAGTGTAAGAATTTAGTGTATATTTTGTCATAAGTTCCTACACTTTGAAATTTTTAAGTCCTAAATTTCTTTTCACCTTTTATAAATTTAAGAACTAGAACAAGAGACTTTTTAACAGGGCAAAAACAAAAGAAATTAACAGCATTAACTTCTGTTGTTGTTTAACCCAATTAGGATGCCCACTGACAACCTACTCAGATACTAAATTTTGAATGAGAAACAAAATTTTTGGACAAAGTATATTTTCTATGACATAGCAAAATCCAAAGTATTTTTACTATGTTAGTTTTAAAATGCTTTTCATTAGCTTCTTTCAAAACAAAAATCAAACTTTTCTATGTCAATTAAGCAAACATTTTAATATCTTTTACCTCCCTCCAAAATACATGATTCTTTGACATTTACAAAAGTTTGACTTTTACTGAAAGTTCATCATACTCTCACATAAGACAGGAGAAGGACTCAGGAAAAAGGAACAGGTAGAAGAAATACTCAGTCACCAAACAAAGAACCACACAGTCCATAGCTTTTATATGAGCAAACATGACAAGCTTTTAACACTTTGCCTAAGTCAGAACTAGGTCCTTTCTTACTCACTCCATGTGGAACCTTAACTGAATTTAGCCAACCCATGGAAAAGGTTTCTGGGAAAATGAAAAATGTTGGCTGTAAGCCAAAGTCCTCTAACTTCTTATTTCAGACTGCTCTTGCTTATCATATATATATATATATGATATATATATATTACTTTTTATATATTCTAACCGCCCTGTATTTTGGTTCTTCAATGATCTCTGAGATTCTGCCCACTTGGATGACCCATTTGGACATACTCTCTTGCACATCAGCATACCACCCTATACCCTCCCACTAACCAATGAAGTCTAAAATTCTGGCCCTGACTGAACCTGCTTTCCCAGACCTCTCTGTGAAAGGAGGAGAAAATTGGTCTTTCCTGGTAGCCCTAGATCCAGCACTTTTACCCTCAAGTCGTGTCTGCACTTTTTGAGCGCAACGGCCATGATTATTTGCTCAGTATGGAGGAAACGAAACCCTCACCACAACATCCCTTCACCTGCTCAGTTGTCTCCTGCACCTGGACCTTCCCTAGCCATGTTACATAAAGTAGTACCTAACCACCCATCAGGCTTCCCTGGTGGCTCAGTGGTAAAGAACCCGCCTGCCAGTGCAGCAGACACGGGTTCAATCCTGTGTGAGGAAGATCCCCTTGAAAAGGAAATGGCAACTCACTCCAGTATTCTTGTCTGGGAAATCCATGGACAGAGGAGCCTGGCAGGCTACAGTCCATGGGGTCGCAAAGAGTTGGACGTGACTTAGCAACTACACAGCGACCACTCATCAATTAGCTTGTTTTACCCTTATCAAAGCACATGACTCTCCATATATTATTGTAAAGTAATTATTCTCTAATTAAAAATAGTTATTTAAAAAATATGAGTATTAGGGATGTAACTTACTACATGACAACTATACCACTGCTGTATTATACATAGAAAAGTGGGAAAGAAAGTAAATCCTAAAAGTTCTCACTATAAGTAGGGGAAACTATTTTCCTTTTCTTTCCTATTTTTATTTTATCTATATGAAAAGATGGATGTCTTAACTGAACCTACTGTTGAAATAACTTCACAATTTGTGCAAATCAAACCATAATGCTATAGACCTTAAACTTATATAGTGATGGATGTCAGTCATTTCTCAATAAAATTACAAATAAAAAAAGCACGTGACTCTCCACACTAATCTTGGCTCTCTGCTGATTGACTGCCTCCTCCTACCAGAAGTAAGCATCCTGAAAGCCAGGACCTTGTCTACCTTTTTCTCGCCAGTATCTCTAGCATCTGAGAGAGCACCTAGTCAAAGTAGGTGCCCACTCCACATAATGAACAAATGAATGAATGAATGAAGGCAGTATCTTCAGAATAAGAGGGCTATGGACACATACAATGCAATAACCTTTTTCAAGTGTTTTCCTGCATCATCCTCAGCTCATGAAATTTTTCACCAGGGCCCCCACCCCCACCCAAAAAAAAGCAAGATGAACCCCTCTCAATGTTTTCCATCCAGAAAGGAGATAGAGACAGCAAGTTTGAATCTGTCAGGCAGACAACTCACCAACAGGAAAGCCAGATAAGTGAATTTCAAAAGAAACCATCAAGAGAAATAGTCAACAACTTGAAAATTAATTAAATCAAGCACAGTCTTTTTGATAAGTGCACAATTTACTGCTTAAATGGATTGCATTATAATCAGCCCAAATTTATCACATTCCCATAGGCTGACACACACAATGCATTTACTCTACAACCATCTAAAATCTACACTTTCTTTTGGCCAAACAAAGCCCAATTCCCACTTAGTCAAGTTTCTAGGCCTTGAACTTAAGGGAGGTGCTCCCTATTAAGATGTATTGGGAGAATTACAGGAATTTTGCATGTCATTAGTATCTATCAGTATTTCAAAGTGTAAGCAACTCATTTCTAAGACAACAGCATGCAAAATTAAACATCCAATGAAACATAAAAACTGCTTGAGAGGAATGAACATTGCAAAGAGTAACTATCATGCTCCTTGTGAAAGTCAGTCACTGAATCAAGGGCTCATATTAGGAATTTTCTTCACAAGGTACAACTTCTCTTTATTCATGACATTGGTTAAGAATGCCCTCCCTAGCAAGCATCCCATCTCCTTAAAAGACCAATCAATATTCTATGAAGAAGTCGATTTTCTGTTAACCAATAAAGCCCTGAGAGCTCAGCACAAAGCAATGCAGTGGTTCAACAACACTACTTATGAGGGAATATTGGATTTTTATTTACCTGGATGAAGGAAGGCCTCTGAAGGGACTCCACAGTACCTTTGCCAATTATACAGAAGAATGAATCTCCAATGTAAACCTTGTGAATCAACACGCATTATGCCACTGTTCAATAAGACAATATGAAGCTCAAATGAGATGCTAAATGAAGAGGTTTATCTGTGGCTTTGCCTAGAATTGAAGAAAAGTGTTCACATTCTCCCTGAAGAGGAAAGTTACAATGACCTTCCTTTGCTAGATAGAGAAGCTCATCCTCATTGCCTTTTAGCCGGCACTAGTGAACATCAAGGTGTTCCTTAGAGAAAGCTTCCTATTACAGAACACAAGGCAACTCCCATCCTGTCTCCCCTCACCATCATGATGGTGGGGGAGCTCACAGATGGGTTAATTCCCTCTTTCGGACTTAGGCTAAAAGAGAAACATGTCATCTTCCCCCCTTGTCTTCAGCCTCACAGGAGAAATGTGAGAACAACAAAGTTCTTGGACATCACCAGAAAAACAAAAGACATCTCTGGTGTCACTGGTATTGTTCTTGGACCCAGTGACTGTTCAGCACAGGTCATGGCAACCCACAAAACAGTTCCTCAAAGCTCACTCACTGTGACAAGTGTCTGCCAACAGTGGGCCCTGATAAGCTACTTGTTGAATTTCCACGTCAGGTTGTTTGGCTCTTGTTCATTATTTGCTAACATGGAGATGCATCACATAGGGCTTGTACCAGAAGGAGATGAAAGGAAGGCCCCCAAGGGGAGCTCTGTGGTCTCCTCCCTCCAATCTGTTTAACAAAACCAGCAACACTCAGCAAATGACAAGATGAAAATGGCACCTCTGGCGTTATACAGGAGGAAACAGACTGAAACTAGGGAGATGGATTATACGGAAGAGTACAGTAGGGCCCCAATGTTTAAGAACTGACTTCTAAGCCAAATCCATGCAAGGCTCAGGAGGGAGGACGGTAGCAGGGCTCAGCAGGTTTCTAAACAGTTCCTCCACTGTTGTCTGCAGAGTAAATACACATGCCAGCTAAAAAGAGAAGGCAAAGTTGAAATCTGGACAGAAATGCCTTTCTTCTGGTAAACAAAAACGTGACAGTGTTCAAGTGAGACTTTGCTGGAGAAAGGTGTGAATATCTTCCCAAAAAATGAGAGGACTTCCCAGGAAGATTAAAGTCCTCACGTGACCTGCTTTATCCAGTTAGAAAACACTAGCAGATGCGTGCTTTTTCTCATCTGGCAATTAAAGTTTACTCTTTTCTCTCTCTCCAACTGAATCTCTAAACCAAGGGTGCTTTCCTTTCCTAACCATATATTATTCCCCAAATGTCTCTCTCCCACTACTTCTTACTAACCCTTATGCTCTGCCTATCCCAAGAGCATGATGATTGCAAGTCAGATTAGACAACCAGATCTGTCTTATTCATCATCGTTACCCGATTTGGCAGTTTAATAGCAGATGTACTTATTGAATTTCAGAAAATATAGAGTTGGTATGATTACTTCAATCATAACTGATTTTAAGATAATACCACCAGGGTTAAAAGAGGCATTAGTAGGCAGAAACTAGGACCAAATCAAGTAAGACGAAATTTGACATCAAAAAAAAAAAAAAAAAAAAAGAAAGAACATGTGCTTAGGGACTGTGCTTCTCAAAGACAGAATGTGAGACCTAAGATTTAACAGAAATACTTATTGAGAAAAAGTACATTGCTGTTTTGAGCAACAGTAAGCTAAGGCTGTCAAAAAGTATGTTATCATCTTAAACTGTACCAAAGAAGACAATTATCTCATTCTGAGTCTATCTACATAGAGATAGTCACATTTAGTTGTAGGAACTTCTAAGATGATAAACAGACACACTTTAGAAAGAACCAAGAAAGATCATGAGGGCTTTGTGAGCCAAATCAAGTGATGAATGGTTGAAGGAACAGAGGATGTTCAGTCTGAAGAAGTAAAGCTTAACGGATGGCAAGATTAAGTCTTCAAATATTTGGAGGACTATCATGTGGAAGAAGGATTGGACTCCCTCTATGTAACTAAAAGAGGTGAAACGAGTATCAGTAAGTGTAAGCTACAAGGAGGTAATTACAGTTCAAGATAAGAATTCTCTAGCAGGCAGAAAACACAGAAAGAAAGAACAGCCTTGGAAAGCAATCAGCTAGTCTCTGAAGGATATCCCAGCAGATGGTAGAAGACCCCTTGCGAGGACAGTTTTCCTCAAACTCAGACAAAGACATAGCCTCCAAAGTTGTAAGAGCTGCCCTTGATTATCTACTATATGCCAGAACTTTACAAACTTTATAATCCTTAAAATAACCCTAAAAGGCAGGCATTGATATACTCAATTGATAGATGTTCACAGAGGTTAAACGATTTGCCTAATACCTTTCAATGAATGGCAAAGCCTAAATTTAAATTCAGATGTAAATTTGTGCAATGCCACATTGCCTTATAATCCTCTATTGATTCTGCTCTTAACAAGTCAAATACTCAACCAGTTGGTTACACAAACAGTGTGAGATACAGAAAGATCATAGGACTAAAGTCAGAAAACATCCATTTGTGTCTTACCTTTACTATTTAAGCTTTGTGACTTGGGGCAAGTTACAAAACCTCTCTGAGCATTCACTGTATCTTCACTCATAAACGTAATAATATGTATTACACAGGTTTTTGATGAATATAAAACAGATAATCTCAATGAAAGCACATTGTAAAATCTAAAATACTTTTCTAAAGTAAAAGATTATTAATATTATTAACACCAATGCTTTTATCCTCACAGAAGAACCTGAGATACTTGAAGTATTTTCAGAAAAAAAATGCCAAAAACCTCATCCAAGTCACTTGGCTCAATTGGCTAGAAAATAGTACCCACTGTCAGCTTTACAATTTCTATAAAAGAGGCGCTTAGGGGCAGCAATCTGACGCGAAAGAGAGGAGAGTAACAGCCTCCTAAATCATTCCCATGGTATAGCCACTGATGGTACATGTATCCATAGTCATTAGTCCCATTTTATTTTCTAGGAGTTCAAATTTTGCCGCACAGAATGTTCAATTATACCTCAGAATAGCTGCCTCCAAAATATTTGCTGGTACTCATAAGTGGGTGATAATTTAGTGTAACCCCATTATTCATCTAGATGAAGATTTAAATGTAATGATAAATCAAAAGCCTGCTGTTCGTATAAAGCTCACATTGGTAGCTAGGACTGTCAGGTCAGAAAGGACATTGAAGGTCTCTGATTCAACCTCCATCTGCTACTTGTTACAGTAACATACAAACATCCAAAAGCCATCTGTCATCCAGAGGCCGTATGTGGTATCCTCATGTAATGCTTAAAAGCTTCTCAGAGCAAATGGATGTCTCCCCAAAGGCCCAGACTGATCATTTCCAAACAACCCATGTGAAATATATCAGGGTCTAGCAGCTACGGTAAGGGACAAGGAAACTATTTCTCTCTCCACGAAGTCCTGATGCAACCACAGACCACCACCACCACCAACATTGGCATCCTCAATACAGAAGCAGAGGTCTGTATTCTTAGACCTTTTTACTTTTTCAGGACCTTGGAAAGCATCCATAAGGTCTGTTGCCAAATATTATGGGAGCCTAGCAAGCTTTTCTGGAGAAGGCAATGGCACCACACTCCAGTACTCTTGCCTGGAAAATCCCATGGAGGGAGCAGCCTGGTACGCTGCAGTCCATGGGGTCACTAAGAGTCGGACACGACTGAGCGACTTCACTTTCACTTTTCACTTTCATGCATTGGAGAGGGAAATGGCAAACCACTCCAGTGTTCTTGCCTGGAGAATCCCAGGGACGGGGGAGCCTGGTGGGCTGCCGTCTATGGGGTCACACAGAGTCGGACATGACTGAAGCGACTTAGCAGCAGCAGCAAGCTTTTCAAAAACACAGATTCCTAGGCCCCTCATAAAGTCAGACTTAACAGGTATCAGCCTGGTCCCACTATTAAAAACAATCTCTGATGAGGGCTTTATTTGGCAGTCTGTCCTCAAGTAGCAAAGTCACACTTGACTAGGATTTCATCCTGCCTTGCTACCCTACCACAGCCAATCTAGCCTGTGACAGAACAGCCCGGACTCTACTTAGGGTTTCTCCAAGGCAGGCTGAGAGGCCCAGGGAAACAATGGCGCCATTTTGAGATGCTTTTCTATTTAAATTGAAAACAAAAAACAAAGAGGGTAGCACAAAGAAAAGAAAAAAAGTCCTTCAGCACCCTACTCCTTTGTGGTCCAGGGTCTCCCGACCAAGGCCAATTAGTAGTTGTGTAGAAAATGGGTGGAGGGACAGGGGAATGGATAGGAAGACAATATATAGGTAGCCACTTGTAAATTTATCTGGCAAGAATAATATTATATCCCTGGCCTCCTGGAATCTTCATTACAAAATTACAGTTTTATAGTTATTTGTTCATTGTTGGTCAGTTTCTAATAGAGGCAAATGCTAAAGTGAGCCAAATATCTCCACTCCAGATAGACCCTTTGCTCTGCTCTGTGCCAAAGGAGACTAACAGGTTCCCTCTTCTTTTCGGTTACAATTGGTTTCAAGCAAAGGAAAACACCAGTGGGAGGGCGGGAAGGGGTGAAGTTGGAGGGCTAGTTAATTCACAAGGAGAAGACTTGGCACACAGTACTAGCTAAAGGTAGCTGCTCCTATTAATAACAAAGCTAGTGAGGGCAGCGCTTGACTACTAAGTAGTTCTGTTATGCCGCTTTTCTCTCTCAGCTGCTGTCTATAGCCTTCCACACATAAATGTGTCAATACAAACTTGATTGCTTTTTAATAATGTTTACTGAGGACAACTTGTGTGCCTTGACTTCTGCTTTGTAGCAAGTTTGCTGAATTATTCATTTAGTTTGGGGCTCTTTCTTTTAAAAAGTAATCATCACTTTCTTGAAAGAAATTTTTATTTTATCATGCTATCAGTCCTGTCAGACTTTAGAAGTTCACAATCACTGAAGAAGAGCAAAGCAATTTAGATAAAATTTCCTGTTCTGAAGGAAGACTTTTGTTATTAAATGTGAGGCATTCAATAGTAACTGCCAGCTGTTTAATCAGAAAGTTATTGTTCATTGTGGAGGAAAAATGGAGTCTGAAAAACAATGAGGCTACACCTCCAAGCTCAGAAATGAAGTTTCGTCAAATTCTTTTCAAACTCCAACTGATCATTTAAACTATAATGGCCCATTTCTGATAAGGATGATAATAAGCAAATCACTCAGAGATCTCCTACTCATTTCTTTAATTATTGCCTTTCCTAGTGACCCCTGCATATTCAGATTACAGGGTACAAATTAAGGAAGTTTTAAGAGATGTCTCAGATAAGCCTATTATTCACAACACACAGGTAATTCCTTTAATTCCAAACCAAAATGAATGATAAAAGAAAAATTAAGTGGGTGAGGGAATTTTAAGGGGAAATTTTTGCAAGCTAGTAAGAAGGTTTTGAAGAAGGTTAAAGGGGAAAGAAAAGATTCAAGAGTCAGAAAGAGTCTGTTCTAAATTCTGGGCTTACCCACTGAACTTAGGGTGTGACTTTGAACAAATCACTTTATCTTCCTAGGGTTATTTCCTCACCTTTTACATAAAGAAAATGGTGCCTGCTCTCTTTACCTTTTTAAGTCTCAGTGAAACACTGTACAGTAATTCCTTTGAAAATTGATGCCCAATACTGATGTGAAATGCCTTAATAATGTTGAGCCACCTGAATGGTTTGTTGGTTTTTCAGATTCTCCCAATGACCCAGCTGTAGCTCTTTCCTTATGTTGGGTCCATGAGATAATCTGGTAACCTTTTAATAATCTTGCTTTCTTTGATCAAGTTATTCAGGTTGATTTTTGTTACTTACAACATAAGGATCTTAACTAACACGAAAATGTACAAGAAAACACACTTAATTCAAACACTTCTATATTCAAATGAATAACCACAGTAAGTTATGGGAATGCCTGCTTAGCAGTGTACAGGAAAATAAAAATTCAGATCTTTCCACATCTTGATGGCTATCTCATTTACATTCCATGATATAATCAGCAATTTACAAATTAGTAGGCAACTTGAAAGCAGTTCTTATTTGGCCTTGCATCCACTGTACCTACACCAGTTCTAGGCACAAAACATTCACTTAATAACAGTGTTTTCATTTCATACATTTTTGCATTTGTGTCATCCAGATCAGTTACTGGACGCAGTCCTCTCATTATGCTTGTATCATGATTAACCAATGGTGAACTAGAGTTGTAGGAGTTCTTTTTCTGGATATTAATCCCTTACCAGATACATAATTTGTGAACATCTTCTATTCTGTTCATTTCTCTTGGATACTCCTTTAGATGCACAGAAGTTGTTGATATTCATGAAGCCCAATTTATCCATTTTTTCTTTTATTGCCTATACTTTAGGATCAAGAAATTACTGCTGAATTCAACATCACAAAGACTCTTTTCCCTATTCTTTCTTATAAGAGTTTTATAGTTTTGGCTTCTACGTTTAAGTCATTTTTAGTTAATTTTTGTATGTGGTAGAAGGTAACAGTACAACTTCATTTTTCCAAGTAGATATTCAGTTTTTATAGTACCATTTCTTGCAAAACTGTCTTTTCCACAGAAGGGCATTGGTATCCTTTTTTTGAAAGATATCAACTGATAACATATGTGAGAATCTCTATGGATTTTCTATTCTATTCCACTGGTCCATATGTCTATCTTATACCAATACCACACTGTTTTGATTATTCTAAGTTATATAGTAAGTTTTCAAATTGGAAACTGAGTCCTCCAACTGAGTCCTTTTTCACGGTTATTTTGCCTATGTTGCATTGTCATTTTAAACATTAGTTCCATTAAATTATTTCATTTTTACTTTTCAGGTACTTCAATTATACATATGTTGGGCTATCTTCACCTATTTTCTATATTGACCGTTTTCTTCCAAAGCATTTTTATTTAATATTCATTTTCTTAGTTATTTTAATGCCTTTCTTTAATGTCCCTTATAGTTATTTTGTTTGAATTTATTCTGTTGGAGTTCTTATAATTTAGTCTTTATTTCTAAAATAATAATGTCCATTTCTTTCCTGCATTGTCATTAATGCTCTGTATATTACTGAGTTCTATATATTTCTACTCTAAGTTGGTGAATTTCTGATTAAGAGTGGGTTTCATATCACTAAACTTTTGTTAACAGATATTTGACTCAAGCTGGAATACTGTATTACAGTTTTTGATACTTTTTTTTAAAAGAATTTGTATCAGCTGACATATTTTCTCATTTTTAATAGTTTTGTATACAAGATTCTGGTGTTTTATGTTCATTTTGTAAAGTCTTATTTTCAGGTATATTGTAGTTTATGGAACTTTCTGCCTCTATTTATGCTAATGTGAGTATGTATATCTTTAATTATTCTCCTTATTGACCTTTAAGTATTTTTGGAAAGAATGTGGAGAGATTCGGATTTAGGCAACTACCATTTCCCTGGAGCAACCAGACATGAGGGAAACTTTTCTATATCCTCTCTGTAAGCCTCTCCCCCAAGTCAGATTAATAGCACATCTCTGTATTCTTATAGCATCCTTTACTACACTATGGTAGAACCCACCGCACTGTTGTAAGAATCAATTTACCTTTCCAACTCCACCCTGGGATACTTAGAACTTGTAGCTTTTCTTCAGTATAGGTGGTTATGACTTCACTCCTAACTACATTAACTGCATTCATAACATGACTGTGCTGCATACCAGCAGCATAACCCTGACCACATAAGTAACTGCACCACTGTATTCTGGTTTTCTCATCTGAAAAAAAAAAATGCAGATAATAATAGTACCTACCTTATAAGGTTCTTGTAAGAATTAACATATTTAGAGTACTTAGAACACTGCTCAGCATACATCTAGTATTTAATACTCTAATTATCATCATCATCATATCTTTATCCCCAGTAAGCACTATTGGACCTAACACATAAGGCATACTCAATAAATGCTGAGCTGAGGGTACAGTTGATTCTGTCTTCTGAATTGCAGTAGCACTTAAAGAACAGTTGATACAGCTCAGCACTGCATTGAATAATATTGTGTATTACAAACAACTAGTCCATCTGTTGTTTTATGTGTCAAATAAAACTATAAGCTTCTTCAAGGATATAATATATATTTAATTCTACATGCCCTGTAATATTATGCTGGCTCAAATGAAAAGGAGCTTGATTAACGCTTTTTTGAAAGGTTTAAATCGTGCTCAACTGTGATCGGTTTGCTTCCTGATAATCCTACCATTAGGTTGAAAATATCTTAAGTCAAAAATATATAGAATACACTTACCCTACCAAGCATCACAACTTAGCCTAGCCTACCTTAAATGCTTAGAATACTTACATTAGCCAACAGTCAGGCAAAATCATCTAATAGAAATCTGTTTTATATTAAAGTGTTGAACATCTCATGTAATTTATTAAATACTGTACTTAAAGTGAAAAACAGAATGATTATATGGATACAGAATGGTTTTAAGTTTATCAGTTGTTTACTTCTCATGATTGTGTGGTAGACTGGGAGCTGTGGCCCACTGCCACAGCCCCTGCCCAGTATCACAATAGGGTATCAAACCATGTACTGACAGTCTGCAAAAAAGTCAAAATTCAAAATTCCAAGTATGGCTTCTACTGAATGCATATCACTTACAATTTTTTAACTTTATGATGGTGTGTAAGTCAAACCATCCTAAGTCAGAGACCAAATACACTTAAAACTAAATGTTCTGAAGATATTTTGAAAATACCCTGTGTGTAAGAATGCAATATCTGAAGAGAACCCTACAGCTACTTTCTTATGCCTCACATTTCCTTCCCCACCAATGAGACTTCTGTGCCACCACGTCCAGCTCTAACTCTTTGGAGCTAAGAGAGTTTGACAGTCATTCAATCTATCTGTAAAATGAAGAGGTAATAGATGCCTCCTAGGTTTTATGCGACACTGAAATAAAAGGATCATAAATCATGGGGCCTGGCTTGTAGTAGTTGCTCACAGGGTGGTGGCCCTCAGTCTTCTTCCTCACCTGTGCCCTCCACTCCATCCACCCACTTTACAGGACAGACTCCAAAACACTAGTCAAGAGAAGAGGCCCAGCAGCACTCTGTAATAGACTAAAAGACATCCCTACTACGTGCCTACTGCAGAAAATCTCCAGCATATTCTTGTGGCCCTGCATGCCCATCTGCACAGTGACTCCAGTGACTAACCACTTGGTGGATCAGAGAATCATTGCCATCTGCTTCTTTTTTTGTTTGTTTTCAGTTCAATTTGGTTTTGTACCACTTGCATACTTAAGGTAAAGGGCTTAACAGTGAGTAATATAAGATACAAAGCAACCAAGATATGATATAAGCACTGTCCACAGTAAAGATACAGATGTCAGAAAAACTGCTGACCTTTGGGGAAAGGGGAGGGGGAGGTGCAAATACATAATAAGCAAATAAATATAAAAAGTGATAAATGCCAAGAAGAAAACAGTAATGAGGTGGAGAACAATGTGGTGGGAGAGTTTCTATTACATTCAATAGTTTCACTGATGAGAAATCATTTGAATACATTAAGGACCTAAATAGGAATATATTTAAAAAAAAAAAAATTCAGGTAGAGCAGACAGTAAAGAGGTCCTGAGGTAGGCACGTGTGTAAATGTTCCAGTAAAATCAACTTCTCAGGTGTGGCTGGGACAAAAAAAAGTAGGAAAGAAAGTTGGAAATGATGAGAATGGAGAAGGAGAGAAGAGGTCACCTTGTTGTGAATTTTAGGTCATGCTATGTCTCAATCTTGTAATTTTAGTGAGATGGGAAGGAAAGGTATCACTCCCCTCTACACACCATGAAGCAAAAGTGTTAGTCACTCAGCCATGTCCGACTCTTTGTGGCCCCATGGACTATAGCCCACCAGCCTCCTCTGTCCACGGAATTCTCCAGGCAAAAAATACTAGAGTGGGAAGCCATTTCTTTCTCCAGGGGATCTTCCTGACCCAGGGATCAGACCTGGATCTCCCACACTGAAGCAGATTCTTTATCATCTGAGCCATCAGGGGCTAATTTAAAAATATTGTGTATCCTTCAAGCCCAGATCTGGGAACATAATAACAGTCTGAGAAACCCAGAGATCATCAAGTTCAAACTCTTCATTTTGCATGATGGCCAGAGAAGGGGAGTCCCTCCTCTGGGTCACATAGCTGTGTACCAGAGTTGGAATCCAAATCTCATCTACTGGCTAGGATTCACTGAATTTTATTTCATAGCATTTTCTTCCTCTCCTCCTACCTTCTCCCGTTATAACTATTATTAAAAATAATTGTGCACTTACCATGTACCACCCATAAATCTATATGCATTCTATGTATTAGTTCAGTTAAATCCATGGTATAGGGCCATTTATTATCTTTTTCCCCAAGAAATAGAGTAACAGGCAAGTTTGGCCTTGGAGTACAAAATGAAGCAGGGGAAAAGCTAAAAGAATTATGCCAAGAGAATGCAATGGTCAGAGCAAACACCCTTTTGCAACAACACAAGAGATTACCTTACACATGGGCATCACCAAATGGTCAATGTTGAAATCAGATAGATTACATTCTTTGTAACTGAAGATAGAGAAGCTAAATGCAGTCAGCGAAAATAAGATCCTGAGTTCCTCATAGCAAAATTCTGGCTTAAATTAAAGAAACTGGGGGAAATCACTAGGCCAGTCAGGTATGACTTAAACCAAATCCCTTATGAATATACAGTGAAGGTGACAAATTGATTCAAGGGATTAGACCTAGTAAATGGAGTGCCTGAAGAACAATGAACAGAGGTCCATAATATTATACAAGCAGCAGCAAACGAAACCATCCCAAAGAAAAAGAAATGTAAGAAAGCAAAGTGGTTGTCTGAGGAGGCTTTACAGATAGCTGAGCAAAGAAGAGAGGCAAAAAGCAAGGGAGAAAGGAAAGGTAAACCCAACTAAAGACAGAGTTCCAGAGAATAGCAAGTAGAGACAAGAAGGCCTTCTTCAATGATCAATGCAAAGAAACAGAGGAAAACAACAGAAAGGTAAGACTAGAGATCTCTTCAAGAAAATTGGAAATATCAAGGAAATATTTCATCCAAAGACAGGCACAATAAAGAAGCAGAAGAAATGGAAAGAATACACAGAAGAACTGTACAAAAAAGATCTTAATGACCTGGATAACCATGATGGTGTGATCACTCACTCAGAGCCAGACATCCTGGACTGTGAAGTCAACTGGGCCTTAGGAAGCACTACTCCCAATAAAACTAGTGGAGTGATGGAATTCCAGCAGAGCTATTTCAAATCGTAAAAGATGAAGCTGTTAAAGTGCTTCACTCAATATATCAGCAAATTTGGAAAACCCAGCAGTGACCACAAGACTGGAAAAGGCCAATCCTCATCCCAATTCCCAAGAAGGGCAGTACTAAAGAATGTTCAAACCACCAGCCAATAGCACTCATTTCCCATGCTAGTAAGGTTATGCTCAAAATCCTCCAAGCTAGGAGGATTCAGCATTACATGAACCAAAAACTTTCAGATGTTCAAGATGGGCTTAGAAAAGGCAGAGGAACCAGAGATCAAATTGCCAGTACTTGCTGGATCATAGAGAAAGCAAGGGAATTCCAGAAAAACATCTACTTCTTGACTTCATTGACTATGCTAAAGCCTTTGACTGTGTGGATCACAAGAAACTATGGAAAAGTCTTAAAGAGATAGGAATACCAGACCACCTTACCTGTCTCCTGAAAAACCTGTATGTGGGTCAAGAAGCAACAGTCAGAACACTGTATGGAACGACTGACTGATTCAGGGTTGAAAAAGAAGTATGACAAGGCTGTTTATTGTCACCTGTCTATTTAACTTATATGCAGAACACATCATGTGAAATGCCAGGCTGGATGAGTTACAAGCTGGAATCAAGACTGCTGGCAGAAATATCAACAACCTCAGATATGCAGATGATACCACTCTAACTGCAGAAAGTGAATTGAAACTAAAGAGCCTCTTGATGAGGATGAAGGAGAACAATGAAAAAGTCAGCTTGAAAAACTCAACTTTAGAAAACCCTAAAGACTCCACTAGAAAATTACTACGACTTGTGAAAAAATGAAACTAGAACACTTTCTAACACCATACACAAAAAATAAACTCAAAATGGATTAAAGATCTAAACATAAGGCCAGAAACTATAAAACTATAAAACTCTTAGAGTAAAACATAGGCAAAACACTCTCCGACATAAACCACAGCAGGATCCTCTATGACCCACCTCCCAGAATATTGGAAATAAAAGCAAAAATAAACAAATGGGATCTAATTAAAATTAAAAGCTTTTGCACAACAAAGGAAACTATAAGCAAGGTGAAAAGACAGCCCTCAGACTGGGAGAAAATAATAGCAAATGAAGAAACAGACAAAGGATTAATCTCAAAAATATACAAGCAACTCCTGCAGCTCAACTGCAGAAAAATAAATGACCCAATCAAAAAATGGGCCAAAGACCTAAACAGACATTTGTCCAAAGAAGACACACAGATGGCTAACAAACACATGAAAAGATGCTCAACATCACTCATTATTAGAGAAATGCAAATCAAAACCATTATTAGGTACCATTTCATGCCAGTCAGAATAGCTGCTATCCAAAAGTCTACAAGCAATAAATGCTGGAGAGGGTGTGGAGAAAAGGGAACTCTCTTACACTGTTGGTGGGAATGCAAACTAGTACAGCCACTGGAGAACAGTGTGGAGATTCCTTAAAAAACTGGAAATAGAACTGCCATATGACCCAGCAATCCCACTTCTGGGCATACACACTGAGGAAACCAGAACTGAAAGAGACACATGTACCCCAATATTCATCACAGCACTATCTATAATAGCCAGGACATGGAAGCAACCTAGATGTCCATCATCAGGTGAATGGATAAAAAAAGTATAGTACATATACACAATGGAATATTACTCAGCCACTAAAAAGAATACATTTGAATCAGTTCTAATGAGGTGGATGAAACTGGAGCCTATTATACAGAGTGAAGTAAGCCAGAAAGAAAAACACCAATACAGTATACTAACCATATATATGGAATTTAGAAAGATGGTAACGATAACCCTGTATGCAAGATAGCAAAAGAGGCACAGATGTATTGAACGGTCTTTTGAACTCTGTGGGAGAGGGCGAGGGTGGGATGGTTTGGGAGAACGGCATTGAAACATGTATATTATCTTTTTTTTTTTTCATTTATTAGTTGGAGGCTAATTACTTTACAATATTGTAGTGGGTTTTGTCATACATTGACATGAATCAGCCATGGATTTACATGTATTCCCCATCCCGATTCCCCATCCCACCTCCCTCTCTACCCGATCCCTCTGGGTCTTCCCAGTGCACCAGGCCCGAGCACTTGTCTCATGCATCCAACCTGGGCTGGTGATCTGTTTCACCCTAGATAAAAACACGTCTATTATCTTATGTGAAATGGATTGCCAGTCCAGGTTCAATGCATGATACAGGGTGCTTGGGGCTGGTGCACTGGAGTGACCCAGAGGGATGGGATGGGGAGGGAGGTGGGAGGGGGGTTCAGGATGGGGAACACAAGTATACCCGTGGCAGATTCATGTCAGTGTATGGCAAAACCAATACAATATTGTAATGTAATTTGCCTCCAAAAAATAAATAAATAAATAAAATTTTTAGAAAAGAAAAACTCAAAAAAAAAAAAAAAAAAAAACTATGATCATGGCATCTGGTCCCATCACTTCTTGACACATAGAAGGGGAAAAGGTGGAAGCAGTGATAGATTTCCTCTTCTTGGGCTCTAAAATCACTGAGGACAGTGACTGCAGTCATGAAATTAGAAAACGATTGAATCTTGGCAGGAAAGCTATGACAAACCTAAAGAGTGTGTTAAAAAGCAAAGATATCACTTTTGCTGACATAGGTCCTTAGAGTCAAGTCCATGGTCTTTCCAATAATCATGTACGGATATGAGAGCTGGACCATAAACAAGGCTGAGTGCCGAAGAACTGATGTTTTCAAACTGCGGTGCTGAAGACTCTTGAGAGTCCCTTGGTCAGCAAGATCAAACCAGTCAATCACAAAGGAAATCAACCCTGGATACTCTTTGGAAGGGCTGATGCTGGAAGACCAAGGCTCCAATACTTTAGCCACCTAATGTGTACAGCTGACTCACTGGAAAAGACCCTGATGCTGGCAAAGATTGAGGGCAGGAGGAGAAGAGGTCACCAGAGGATGAGACGGTTGGGTGGCATCACCGATTCGATGGACATGAATTTGGGCAAACTCTGGGAGATGGTGAGGGACAGGGAAGCCTTGAGTGCTGCAGTCCATGGGGTCACAAAGAGTTGGACACAACTTGGCGACTGAATGATAACAACCACAGGTAAGGGATATGGCTCAGAGAGAATTAGACACAGTAAAATTGTAAACAGGTAAGTGCTCAAGATAATTTCACACAGTGAAAGTCCTTCAGAGGCAATAAAAGAGGATGAGATGATTGACATGATCAAGGGTGATCAGCCCGAGGCAGCACCACATCCCTCTCAAAGCTCAGGTACACACCATCCAAAGCAATTTCCAATACAAATACCACTGCCATTTCTTTTTAGCAGCCAGTGTCAGATTATCCCGGACACAAATAACAGGATTTACTCCTGCAATACTGTACTCTCTAAATAGTGAAAAACAAAAGCCCAGAGATCGGCCTTTTCATCTCTGTCTCTCAGCACCATTTGACAATTTCCTCTTTCCCGACCATGTGATTATATTTTCCAAAGGCCTTATCAGAGAATCCATTTGAGCAGAGGCTAATGTCACCGCTCAATAATGTGTCTGTAATTGAAGGGGATCTCATCTGTATTCCACAGGAGCTGGACCTGCGGGCTGAGGTGAATGGAAGAGGAGGTCCTGTGGGCTTGGCTTTGAAGGATAATCTGTGGGGTCCTGTCCTCCTGTCAGCTGTGCTTCTCATTAACTGTGCGGGAGACACGGGTGGGCATACACAGCCCTCTCAGAGACCTATGCGCTCCATCCTCAAAGCCTTCAGCTTTCCCCAGTTCCCACTTAAAGCTCCTGGCATATCACAGCCACAACAAGAACTGCACCCTCTGCCCCCAGCCCCATGCATGGTACATGACAGTTAATATGACATTTTCACACTGTTTGTTCCTCCTCAGAGAGGTAGACAAAAGCAATTATTCTTGCTACCCTGCTTTTACTGATGAGAAACCTAGGACTCAAAGAGGTTAAGAAAGTTGCCCAAGGACCCACAGCTAGGAAGCAGTAAAGTCAGCAGAGAGTGATCTGACCTTGCCAACTCTGAACCTGTAACAGTAAGGATCCTGGTGGGAAACAGTCACCATACTGAGATTTGGTCATTTGAAAAGAGAATCAATTAAAGGGGTTATTTGCAGAAGGACAAGCAGGGAGTAGATAAACCACAAGCGATGGTACCAGAGAGAATATAAAAACAGAACAGGGTTCGGGAGCACTTGCCTTTCAAGGCATAAAGGGGCCAGGAACTCAAAAAGGGTCTCTTGACAGGGCCTGTGGCTTTCAGTCAAAAGGGGACCCAGTCCAATGTGACCCCAACAGAGAAACAGCTGGGAGAGTAGAAAGCCTCACCTCTCTCCATCTGCTACCTCCATCTGACTTCCTGACTATTCTTTCTGCTGATGAAATTCAAAAAGAAATCGAGATGGCAACAGAGTTCCCAGATGTAGTCCACAGAGGTCAGCCTGCTAGGAGGCAGAGTGGAGCAGAGAGGGGAGAGATGTTTCTGGAGACACAGATGGCAGATACCCAGCCCAGACCCCAAGGCTTCTTCTACCAGCCCAGGTTGTCTCCCCCTTGAGGGGATACTGGAGCCAACACCAAAGCACAGTCACTTTTGATGGAGGCAACATCTGGGTCAGCCCCCAGCATGGCCTATGCTGCAAATATCTGGTCACCTTTTTTCACGCGATACTTTGCAAGGATGAGATTTAGAGCAAGACTTGGTCACATAATGTGTATGTTTAACAGCTTTGCGATATGCTCAAGGTTGTCACAATGTTCTTCTCCACTGAAGGGAATCCAGGTTGCCTCCAAGTGAAGTCTTGTACCCACCTGTAGATGGCTAGTCCATTGCTGCACCACTCTAACTCCAGAGAATAAGCAACAACCCCCTCCTCCCTCCCAACCCAAGGGGGCCAGGATCCTACTTGTAGTTAAATATAGCAGAAAAGAGAAGATCAATCTATGGGAAGGAGTCAACATCAAGACAATCAGAAAACCCAAGTATGGAGTGCAGAAAGGGCTGTCCTGCCAGGGACGACGCTGGCAATTGGCGGTCAGGGGAACCGTGACACTCTGAGGTCAGTCAACAGAGAAGACATCCAAATAAGTTGCCAAACTGATCAGGTAAAGCAGCAGGCATCAAAAGCCAGGGATAGGTAGGCCAAGAAGATGAGAAATGAGAATATGAGGAGGTAAGAGTAAGAGGGAAGGCAGGCCTGGGGAAAAGCTGCCGTAAGGCACTGGGTCAGATGGGCCTGCATGGAACTTCTTGTGGCAAGGGCAGCTGTGTTTAAAGGACCCGAGAGGGCAGCAGCAACAGACAGAGGCCAGGTTTCCCAAAGGAAAAGATGTAACTAGAGCTACCCAGGCTACAGCGTTCACGGGCTCTGGAGACAGAAGCCAGGCCAGCCTCTCAGATGCACTCACATCCTATCCCCTGTTAGAGCATCACCTTGAAGACTCCCTGATGGCAGGATCATCCACATATATAAATGATTCCCGGTTAACCAGCTACTCCTATTGTCTCCTTGTATCTGTCCCCTTGTTCACATCGGTTCTGCTCAGATGTGGAAGACCACTATCATTATGGAATTGAGCATCAGCAGCCTCAGGGCACCACTTACTAAACAATTAACAGCCCTGGTGCTAAACTACGGATACACGGTGGCAACACTGCTGACAGACTGTAAAAGAGCCATTTCACCATCTCTATCCAAAGTACCTCAGTTTTACTGACAGAGCAATGGGCCAGCACCATGGAAGGAAGGACGGTTGGTCTAAGACAATCATGGTGACTCTTTCCCCTTTGTCACCATCTCAAGATGCTTCTCCCTGGCAAGGATGATGGAGTAAATGGATAAAAAAGGACTGCATTGGTCCCTGATGGCATGATTGAGCACCAACTCACCTCAGTTACTGCCTCATCTAAACTTTTTGTTTAAATAAACATTATATATCCTTATATGCATGCTAAGTCACTTCAGTCATGTCTGACGCTTTGTGAGCCTATGGACGGTAGCCCGCCAGGCTCCTCTGTTCATGGGATTCTCCAGACAAGAATACTACAGTGGGTTCCCATGCCCTCTTCCAGGGGATCTTCCCAACTCAGGGATTGAACCCATGTTTCTTATGTCTCCTGCATTGGCAGGCTCATTCTTTACCACTGGTGCCATCTAGGAAGTCCTGTTATTTGCAACCAGGAATGTCTCATCTGATTCATGTGCACCAGCACACTTAATTCCAGTAAGGGAGGCATTATATCAACCTTATCTCATGATTGTTACTTGCCAAGGGTCCCACAGGAGTGACAAAGCCAGAGTTGAAACCCAGAGCTAGCCAACTCCAAAAGCTTGTGCTCTTAACCATGAAATGACATTCTCTCATTATGTTCACCTGATGCCTGAGCCTGGCCAGCACCAGTTCCACTTCAGCCACACAAAACAAGATTCAGCATCATGCCTGCGCTCAGAACATCTGACCCTCATCACACACCCACTTTGATCCTGTAACTCCCATCTCAGCATAGGCTAATTGTCACGGTCTCACCCAGCGACCCAGCTGAGACAGGCCACGCTGATCCAAGGGCAGGGGTGCCTGGCTTCCTGCCCTGTTGCTATGTCACTGCTGTACATGACAGGCCAGAGGCATGGATAACAGCCCAAAGCATGAGGTTAGAGCATGCAGGTAAATACCATTCCTCACACTGCCAAGGGACAGAGCTGCCCAGACTAATCCACAGCCCTCATTCTTCTTAAGTATGTTTCTGCTACACACCAATGGTGCATCAGGTTTTACTCTGTTGAATGAAAAAGCAAATTAAGGACAAATACATACAGTGCTGTCTTACTATGGAAAACAATATGTTTGCATATGCAAATAAAAATTCTAGAGAAGAGAAATAAAACTGATAATAATGATGACTTCTGTACAAAGGAGTTAGGGACAGGGTGATTGGTATCACATGGTTTGGAACAGTTTGTATATTTCATTTTTTATAGGTTGTCCAGTATTTTATTACATATTATGTCACATATATGGGGAAGGCTTTTAATAAATTTATTATTCCATTATATAAAACTAACCTATACTGCAAGAATTTTCACCCCAAACTTCACAATTATTGCTTGGAATTGTGTTCTCACATTTCTTCTTGTTATATTTTTTGTTTTTAATTTTGTGTAATATGTGAATCAGGCATCATTTAAGAAAATTAAAGAAAAACTGTATCCATTGAATTTCACAATAAGGCTAAACCAAAACAGCCGGGGACTCTCATGGAATCCTGCCCGAAGGGCTTACTGAATGGGCTTGACAGGAGATCCTATTGTGAGCTTTGGCTATGGTTTGAAGAAACAGACCCACAGAATTGGATGATGGTGATATGTCCACAGACCAGACAAGTGTACCCAACTGTGTTTTCTCTCCCACAGAGAGGGAACATTCCCTTAACCCTATCAGTGATCAGTTTATGTTTGTGCCCCATGTGTAAGCTACCTCTACTCTCCTGTGCCTGCCAGAGCTCCTGCAGACATAGAAGACACGTAAATTCAACTGGCAAGTGGGGCACATCTCACCCTGTACTGTGAATCAGACCAGGAAATCACCAAAAGTCTTCTACAGATTAACTGCCTTCCTCGAGAAAAGAATCCACAGAAGTTTAAAGCAGAAATGCCAGGGTAACTTTATCTTCATCTTTCCCCAGGCCTGATATTTACAAATCACATTGAAATTTACAACACCTATTATGTGACAGCTCTACGATATACACTGGGGATGCAAGGGCGAGCTCTCGAGGGGGGCCTGCAGCCTGTGAGAAAGACAGACATCAATCAAATGATCAAAAATCACTCTGTAGGGAAACAGTTTATGAAGAAATAGTAAAACACAAGAAGCTTCTTTCTCTTGTCCTGAAAATTAAGGGTAAGTAGACGTGAACTTGATTTTCAAGAAATGGCATGTACAGAAAGCCTGAGGCTTCAAAGAACATGGTAAAGAACTAAAAGAATGTAGTGTAAGAAGAAATTGAAGAAGGAAACATGGGCCAGACTATGCAAAAAAAAAAAATTAAGCTATATTAAGTATTTAAGCTATATTAGGGATAGTGACCTTTAGCCTTAAGTTTATAGGAGGCCATTAAATGAGCTTATGTGGGTGCTGGAGTGGGAAGGGAATATGTGATCTGGTTTGCAGTGTGAAGTCTTTATGTATCACCCTAATGTCCATGAAAGATTGCTGACTGTGAAAAAGACTCACATTTCAGTGTGCTCACCTACTTCCTAGGCCTTGCTCTTATTAGCTCCTGCAGGCTCTAATACATATCTAATTAGATACCGATAAAAGAAGCAATAACGACAAATGCCCTCCTAAGTGGGGGTCCGCCACCGCCCAACCCTTTATTTCACCACCAGTAGTTTCTAATGAGACCTTGTGATTGCAAAGTCACCTTAAAGAACACAGAGAGTTTATCACCTTGAAATAGTGAATATCAAAATTTATATCGGAACAGTGTAAAGCCACCCAGGTAATACTGGAGACTAGCGTAATGCATCTATTTCACATTTGAAGAAATGCCCAAGTGGCTCATTTGCAGTCAGTCATGATTTAAGATTAGGTCCTTGGCCATTGCACATCAGTATGGAGACACATGCAAAGCATACAAATCATATAGGGATGCTGGGTCATTTGAAGCCCTGACCCCGTATTATCTCTGTGGGATTGAAGTCATGAACCTGTCTATCAATACTAGATTCCAGGAAGGAAGGAGAGTCTTTAAATCTAAAAAGGTGATGTGAAATTATCTATCGAGTCCAAAGACCAACAGTGGTTGGAATTTATAACAAGGTCAATTTTGGCGCAACAAGGTCCTTGGAAGTAACCAGCCTCCTCAGTCTGAGAAAGTAATACATGGAATTTGGCCTTTGTTGGTTTCAGTTTATAAGTAGGATAACTTATACTTATTCCATGAAAAGTTAGAAGTGATATCTTGTCACACAGGGGTATTAAAAAGATGGAGGAAGGGAAGAGGGAAGAAGGTGGAGGGGATTGGTAAAGAATAATCTCCCTGAAAAAGAAATAAGGAAAGACCTCTGGACTCTGGCTTCCATCTGTCACTGACTGACTATGAGCTCCTGGACAAGTCATTTCTATCCTCAGTATCTCAAAAATCTCCATCTATAAGATGCAAGAATATCCACCTCAGAGTGCTTTTACAAAAAAAGATCAAGGGAATATATAGATCACCTTTTAAAAAAAAAAAGAAAAGAAAAAAAAAATTTTTTTTAAAAAGAGTCCAAAACATTAACCTTCAACTCAGCAATGACTGAGCAAAAAGTCTGAGTTTTTCCCAGCATGGTGCTGGGTCTCTGAGGCCAAAATGTCAAAGAATTCAAGAAACTGAAATCTATTATTTCAGCTCCCTCTATTTCCTCAGCTCCCTCTCTGCTTGTGCGTCAAAGACAGCACCAACCCAGAGAACACTGAGTGACTGAATGAGCTCTGCTGGGGACACACCAGGATGGATGACAGCTGTTTACCTCTCCTGGAGATGCAATTCCCTTCTGGGTAATATAGGTATTCTGAGTATCCCAAAGAAGCCCACTGAGAGCTCCAACTCCAAGCCTGTAAGTTCCTATATGTAAAATTTGATGTCAGGAAAGTGATACCCTCAGACAGACTCTAGTGACTAAAGATGCAGCAGGACCTTCCTGAGAAAGAGTTAGAGAGGGCATCATACAGACTCTTTACAGAGAAGGGAAATTATTTCCACTCTAACTGCCCTGGAAAACCCTCAGGTGAAGGCCCAGACACATTAACCGGCTGGCTCAGGGGCTCTGTAGCTCTTACTGGAGACACACTCACAAGAAGAGGGATGAGGTGAGGGCTAAGAGTTAACTGAATTAAAGGGGTTAGAGCAGGGAAAACATTCACAAAAACCTTTTCCTTCCAAGCCTCCTCATCCCCACGCCCCATTTCTACCATACCCCTACAAGAAAAGCAGCCAAACAGGTTCAGCTATAAATCTGTTGCCTTGCATCCAGCCACTCTGGCTGCTATTATTTATAACATTAATTTAATTAAAGTTCCCAGAGAGATAGATTAATTTCTTTCCAGTAGTATAGAAAATCAGTTCTTTTCAATGACAACATCAGTACCCCTGTTCTAACTAGAAAACTAATGTAGTATTTGGAATTCTTTTTCTTTTTCAATTAAAAAGTCCTCATGGCTCATGCATTTTTTATTCCCCAGTGTTCCTTTCCAACAAGTGAAGCAGAAAAGGAACAGAGACAACTAATGTATAAATGTACATTTTTTAAGAAATTGGGTTCCATCATACATATCGCTCTGGTTTGAGTTTTTGTTTTCTCTTGCTGCTTTCCTTTTTAAGGAATAACCATACGTACCCATCATCAAGGACAGAGTAGAGCTGTAACAATAAAAATGCAAGCTTTGATATTTTCTTCTACAAAAAAAAAAAACAAAACATTATTTCTCCTGCAGCCTATTTCCCCCCTTCCATTCATCCTGTATAACCCATGTCCATGCATTAAACCACAACTCAAGATGTGTCTGAAGGCATATAGATGAAATCACTGTAAGTTGGAAATGAAGTCTTATTTTCCCTTCTATTTCAATACATCTTAGGTCCTGTGTATGCAATAATGTACCTTCTTGTTAATCTACTTATGGCCTCAGGTAGCCAACAAACCACTAGATAAAGGGAAGATTCTATTGTATTTCTTTTTAGTCCTTTCCATTTGTAATTCTGAAAGCCCAGGAATGCAGACAGATGGGAAAATGCAGGCCACTCTCTCATCATCCACTTCAGTTAATCCTTTCACCTTCTACCTCTCTGCCATTGAGGCCACTGTTGACCAAAAGCATATTTAAACCCACCAGGCAACAAGAAAAAAAAGATAAAAGACTTTTGAAAAGACAAAATTAGAAATGGGTTTGCTACTGATGTCATTAGAAGATCGGGCAGAGTTGAGCTTGGAATCCACCTAATGAGGTTGGAATTAATAAGCTGCAGGGTACAAAGCATGAATACAAGCATGTGGGTCTCAGCCAGAATGAGACATCCAACATGTTCATGTCTGAGCGCCTTAACAATTAAGCAGCCACTTTCTACTGTGCTAAAAGTGAAAGTGTTAGTCACTCAGCCATGTCCGACTCTTCGTGACCCCATGGAGTGTAGCCCAACAGGCTCCTCTGTCCATGGAATTCTCCAGGCAAGAATACTAGAGTGGATTTCCATTTCCTTCTCCAGGGAACCTTCCCAACGCAGGGATTGAACCCGGGTCTCCCACATTCCAGGCAGACTCTTAACCAACTGAGCCACCAGGGAAGACCTTCTACTTTGTTGAATAATCTACAGTTTGGAATGTATTGCATTGGCCACCTAGACCTTTAGATTCATTATCTCCTGTTATTTAAGTCCCTACGGCTTGGCAGCAACAAAGGCCTTTTTTTCCCTTCAGTATTCAGAGGATGTGTGTGTTTTGTTTTGTTTTTTTTAATAGTACAACTATCCATCATCTTCTGGCTACAGTACACTGCTTTATCTTATAGGTTACCAAGCTACCAGGCCTCCACAGCCAGGATAGCCTATATACCCCCAAAAAGGCTGTCCACTGTCACCTGTCTGGATCAGAAGATGTCTGAAAGAAAGAAAGAGCATAAGGTGGAGAGAGTAAGATGTCAACATTCCTCAGATATCCAAAATTGCATATTTAGCACCTACTCTAGCAAGAAGCAAGGCAAGCGGGGGGGGGGGGGAGATTGGGCATCTAGGGTAAGTAGCTTTTCTTCACCAGCAGCATGCTGCACTGTCAACACGCAATAAATTTAGATGACTGCAAACTGCCTGCTGGTCTACCACAGAAGCAGCCCGGTGAAGATAGCAACCTCGGTTGCTCTCCAGGGTCCTGAAGGCAAAAAACAAACCAAAAAAAAAATGCATACCCTAACTAAGCATTGTGGTGAGATATGCCTGGAAGAATAGAGGTGGAAGGAGATTCAGAAATCTAGTCCTAGCCCCTCATTTTATTTCTAAGGAGCTAAGACCCAGGGACAGTAAATGAATTTCCCAGGGTCATACAAATTTAACACTTTCTGGTAGCTCTAGTTTTTAGTCCAGAATGTGTTTGTGACAACAAGCCAGATTTTCAAAGTAGAGATGCAAATAATATCTATTATGTTTAGGAAAGCCAGGAAATTCTAAGACAGTGGTTTCCTCATTCAGTAAAACTGCACCTGCACATCTCCTCCTAAAAGCTGTGATCATTTTGGCTCATGGTTTGCGAACGGGGGAAGTAAATCTTCGAATCTCCTCTCTCACAGAAGTAAAAAGGAAAGGCGCCATGCCACATTCCCAAAGCCCTGCCAGGATCAAGGAAACATTGAATCACATTGGAGGGGATGTTCTCTTTCCCATTCAGCCTCAGTTATATATTTTTAAAGACACTCTGCAGTTACTTACTTTTGCAGGGACTCTGTTGGCATAAAAATCACTTATCATTGTGTTGTACCAACAACTATGGAACTAAAAGACAAACTGTTGGAGAACCATGCCTAGGATTTGGCAGTTAGAATAATTTCAGGGACCTGATGGACTTCAAACCCTACCCTGCACCATGGATTCACATTATGCACCAGGTCCTCATCCATGAGACATGGATCTTCACACAAAAAATCTTCACTTTTTGTATAAGTGAAGAATTAAATTGCTTTCATTTCCAGTATGACACTGAAACATCTTTGCTATATGATGGCACATGTTTATAGCACTTCATGATGCTGTGTGTTCATAGAGTAGCTTGAAATTTTCTAAGAATTTTGCACACACTCTCTTGCTACATTCCTACAACCAGTATATGGTAGAAGAGTTATTATTACTCCCATTTTACAGATATAAGCACAGATTCTGACAGAGAGGAAGGATTGGAGATGAGAGGACAGGAGGAATCTTCAAAGAATCTAAGACACAGATTTCCTGATTTCACACTCCATCATTGCACATTAAGTCACATTTTATAAGTGGCAAAACCAAGACAAAGGTCCAGCATTCATTACAGGTTTAAGTTAAACCAGAGAACATGTGCCTGGTCACATAAGAACAGCTTTTCTCTCCCTGTCATCCCCTCTGTCATATTTCTTTCTCTGCTGTCTCTCACTGACAACTTGATCCACTCACTGATACACAGTCTTTTATCACTGGCACTATGACTAGCTTTGTCATGCTCACAAGATGAGCCTCATTCCAAATCGGATTCTCATGTAACTTATACAGAATCAAATCACGGTGGCAAAACTGTAACACTGCAGAGAGTGTCATGCATTTTTACCTGGGATGTAAGAAACTAAGAAGCTACGCTATGTCACCAGGAGCTCTTCCTCCTGTGGTCTCCCGACGTGATGGTCTCTACTAGGAAACCAGCAATCCATCAGGTACCCCCTTCCAACAATCCTTGTACCGTTGCCTTTTACTGTTAATTAAATTACACATGGGCTATATCCTGTCTTCTTTCCTTATCACTTCTTTCGGGACAGAAGATCGGGTGCTGCTAGGTTAGCTGGACGTCAGGCATATACTACATTCTCAGTTTTAATTTTGATGAGTTGTGTGCATGTGTTCCTGTTTGTGAAGTAAATAATACATTAGTGCAGGAAGCAGGAGATTGAGAATCTTGGCCTAGCTCTTTTGGAAGTAGTAGTCTTTGATAGTCATCTCCCTTTACTCTGGTGCAAATGTTTGTCGAAAAGTCATTGGAGTACATTATACACGGCTTAACTACGTTAAGGAATGTTCAGTTTAACAACACGCTTGTAAATACTTTAGGAGCTCTCTGGAAAAAAGATGCCATATCACCGTACTTCATTATGAAAAACCTAGACATATAAAGAGATGCTCATATTGTGAAGTTATTCTGAAATATTTGACAAACTTTGAATTACTGACTTGTTCAGTGATTTAGAGTAAGTTTATTTTTCTGGGTCTGCAAGTTCTTCAAAATCAGTTGTATGGAAAAGTTGAATGTGCTCTGCAGTAAATCAATACCAAGCTTTCGAGGTAAAATCTAAATATGTTTACTGTTTAGCCTACAATCACTGAGCTAACTCTGTCAGAGTGACAACCAGGCTGCAGGTGTGTGTATGTATGTGCGGGCACTATGTCTACTGCACAAGCTTGAACAAATGAGGTGTGAGTTCTGAGTTCCATTTCAATGGGACTGGGTAAGAGAGAAATTGTCCCAGCAGTGAGCCAAGAGGTGGCAGGATTGGAGCAGGGAGACCTGTGTACTGCAGAAAGTTCCTGCTGAAGCCTGGATGCAGATACCATTTGAATGGAAAATACTTTTGAGTCCATTCCTTCATTGTCTTTTCAAGACCAAGATGCTGGGAGTGACTATTTTCAGTTTTCTCTCTGCTTAGCTGCTATCAATAGTGTTTAAACAGCCTGCTCACAGGCTCCCATGAGAGTCCACGATTCTTCTAATATCCAAGGATCAGGGCCAGTCACTGTGGGGGACGCTGGTGGCTTCAGAATTCAAAAGGACTGAATGAATAGGCCAAGGACTTCCTGATGGCAAGAACTCCTATTTCTTTGTATCCCCACAGCCTGGCAGAGACAGTGTGCCCAGTACTTTAATTGGATAGATTGAAAATTAGAAGTTACCAAACAAAGAGAAGGAAAGAAAATCCCTTTTGTGGTAAAAGAACCCTTACACACTGGATCCCAGATGTTAGGGGATTGCAGTCTTTGAGTGACTGGAACAGGCTTCAGGGTGAACTGAGGATGGAGCAGGGTAATCGGAGGAATGTTAGTTCATGCCTCCTTCTCAGCTTTGTTGGCAACTCTTAATACAAAGGAAGCAAAAGAAAAACCTAAGGCAGCGGAGATAATCAGGCTGGCCACCCAACTGAGTGGTTCCTTTAATATTTTTAGCTTGAGGTAATCTGCTACCCACACTTTGGGAGTTTCTAAGTAGGCCCAGCCGAACAGCTGAAGCAGGAAGAAAAGTGTGTCTCAGTAACAGGCAGAAAGTGTTAAGACTACCAACTGAAATAGCAGTCACTTTTCTTGTGACAATTTGTGTAATTAGGTCTGAAAAGGTTCTGTTTCTCAATTCTAAGAAAAGGAGAAATTTCTGCCACATGCCAGTTCCTCAGAACAATGGCACTGCCTGGAAATCTTCTCACTCTGATTTCAAGTATTTTTAGGGCTCCTGACATTTTTGTAGCTTCTCTCTCCTGGGAAGACTTCATGGAGTGGTTATGACTTTATCTTGGAAAGGACATGAATTTCAGAGGCAGAGAGCAAGAGGTAGGCAGGAAAGGTTGGGGAGTTAGATCCTGGCTCAGAGTTTTAGCTCCATGGTTATGTTATGTGATTGGAACTGAGTTACTTACCATCTTAGAGCCTTTCTACTTCCAAATTGGTCTAATAAAACTGCCTCCACACCATATGGCTGCCCCAAGGACTATTACACTGATCACACTTAGCACGTCACCTGGCCTATAAGCCCAGTAGGTGGAAGTCCCTTTCCTTGTGCCAAACCAATGGGTTGTGTAAGATCCCATCTTGCCCACCAACCCCGAAGATCAGCAATGTAAGACACGTGAGAGGAAAATACTAGAAGTAAAGAACAAAATGCCCACACTGAGTCTGACTCTTTCCTTCCATCATGTTCTAAGTTCAGTGCCAACAGGCCCTCACGTTGAGCTGAAAAGCCTAGTGGTTAGAGCAGACACACAGACATCAGACTCTGGTCCAAATCCTAGAGCTGCCTCTTAACAGCAGAGGGTTACAGAAATGAATGTAACTTCAGTTCCATCACTTTTAGACAAGACAAATAATAGCCAGAGTGATAAATTAATCTATACAAAGCCCTTAGCATGGTCACTAGCACAGTCAACATCCAAAACTGTTATCTATTGCAGCATCACCATTTATCTTCTATCCAGCACTGCTCTAGCAGGTGACAGGTTGAGAAAAATAAGGAAGCATAACTTTAAGGGCAAAAGGAATCAAAAAGGAAGAATCTCACAGCGGTATGAAATGCATAGCTTAGAAAATAAAAATCAGCCTTTCTGAGATTCACTCTCTGTAAGGGTGGTCTAGATAAGACATAGGAGACCAGCATCTTGATAAATAGCACAGAGCTTCTGCCATTTTAAAAATCGGCCAGTGCTGGCCAGGAAGAAATTTTTGCAGAAGAAAAGTTTGTTCCACATACTAGACACTATCCTCACCTTAAACTTTTCCTCCTCCTCACTGGGGCTGTGCTTTTCAGGCACTTGGATTTCCAGGGTCCCTCACTTATTTATTGCAGCCCAGGCTATCCTCCAGTTTCTGCTCCCTCTTTCTTTTTTTTCTCAAGGGAAAGCACAAATGCAGTTCCCCACTACCACACATTATACAATTGAGATTCCCACATTTGGGGAAATCTCAAGTACTCCCTCTATTTAAACCAGTGGTTTTCAAAGGCCAGCCCATGCACCAAGGCTAACCTGCTTGCCTAAGAACTACCCCAAGAAGATGGCGGAGGAGTAGGACGGGGAGACCACTTTCTCTCCTACAAATTCATCAAAAGAATAATTGAACGCAGAGCAAACTTCGCAAAACAACTTCTGATCGCTAGCTGAGGTCATCAGGCGCCCAGAAAAGCAGCCCATTGTCTTCGAAAGGAGGTAGGACAAAATATAAAAGATAAAAAGTGAGACAAAAGAGCTAAGGACGGAGATCCGTCCCAGGGAAGGGAGTCTTAGGCGGCATTGCTTGGGGTAGGGTCCGGGCCTGAGTGCCCTGAGGACAATCGGAGGGAGCTTCTGTGAGTTGCCAACATGAACTGTGGGAGACCAAAAGAGAGAGAGAAAATTAACCGGCCGGAACACACTGCTGGCCGTTCCCAGAACAAAGAGACCGAGAGGGTCCAGAGAGGAGCTCGCAGGCTGCGGACCGGCCCAGCTCCGCCGGAGGCAGGAGGCAGGGAGGAGGGGAAGGTCGCGGCGAGACACAGGGCGCAGGCACCCGACCGGCGCGGCGGGGACTGGGGCTGGGGACGCGGAGGGCAGAAGGCGCGCGCACCCGACTGGCGCCAGCGGAAACTGAGACTGGGTCCGCGGAAGGGAGGGGGCGCGCCACACCTGGGGAGAGTGCGCCCACCAAGCCCCTGGCTGCCTGGACCGCTCTGACGGGGAAGGCACAGAGAGCAGGCGCAGCTTTTCGTTCCGCGCTTTTGTGGAACACCCGAGGGCTGGAACCTCGCGCAGCGCGGGGCGTGCTCCATATAGAACAGCCGGGAGCCTGAGCGGCGCAGACGGAGAGGGCAGTGACGGCGCCCGCCCCGCCCCACCCCCGGCAGCGCCAGCCCGTCCCGGAAGCGCAAGCCCCTCCCCGCGGAGCGACGGAACTAGCTACCTGAATAAGAGTCCACCTCAGCCCGCCTGTGTCAGGGCGGAAATGAGGCTCTGAAGAGACCGGCAAACAGAAGCCAAATAAACAAAGGGAACCGCTACAGAAGGGACTGGTGCAATAGATTAAAATCCCTCTAGGAAACATTGACTACACTGGAGGAGCCTGTAGATATCGAGAAGTGTAAGCTGGACCGAGGAGCTATCTGAAACTGAGCCGAACCCACACTGACCGCAACAGCTCCAGAGAAACTCCTAGATATAATTTTACTTTTTTCTCTTTTTTTTTTTTTCTTTTTTTTCTTTTGTCTTTTATATTTTTTCTCTTTTATTTTCCTTTAAAATCCCCTATTACTCCCCCATTACTCCTTAACTTTCATTTCCATAGACTTTTACGATTTTTTAATTAGGGGGAAAAAAAAAATTTTTTTTTCTTTCTTTTTTTTTTTCTTTCTTTTATTTTTCTTTTTTTTTTTTGCTTTTTTTTCTTTTTCTTTTTTTTCTTTCTTTTTTTTTCTTTCCTTTTTCTCTTCTATTTTCTATTTTTCTTTTTCTTTCATTTCTTTTAAAGTCCTCTAGTACTCCTCTACTACTCCTTAATTTTCATTTCCAATACACTATAACCTTACAAAAAAAAAAAAAGGAGAAGAGAAGCCCTATTTTTAAACCGAAGATTATTCTCTCCCAATCTTGACTCTCTGTTTTCTACCTCAGAACACCTCTATTCCCTCCTTTCCCCTTCTCTTCCCAATCCAATTCTGTGAATCTTTGTAGGTGACTGGGCTATGGAGAACACTCTGGGAACAGACAGCTGCGTAGATCTGTCTCTCTCCTCTTGAGTCCCCCTTTTTCTCCTCCTGTTCATCTCTATCTCCCTCCTCCCTCTCCTCTTCTTCATGTGACTCTGTGAACCTCTCTGGGTGTCCCTAACGGGGGAGAATCTTTTAGCCATTAACCTAGAAGTTTTCTTATCAGGGCTGCATAGTTGGAGAAGTCCTGAGACTACAGGAAGAATAAAACTGAAACCCAGAGGCAGGAGACTTAAGCCCAAAACCTGAGAACACCAGAAAACTCCTGACTACAAGGAACTTTAAGTAATAAGTGACTGTCCAAAAGCCTCCATACCTACACTGAAACCAACCACCACCCAAGAGCCAATAAGTTTTAGAGCAAGACATACCACGCAAATTCTCCAGCAACGCAGGAACATAGCCCTGAACATCAACATACAGGCTGCCCAAGGTCACACCTAACACATACACTCATCTCAAAACTCATTACTGGGCACTCCATTGCTCTCCAAAGAGAAGAAATCAAGCTCCACGCACCAGAACACTGACGCAAGCTTCCCTAACCAGGAAATCTCGACAAGCCAATCGTCTAACCCCACCCACTGGGTTAATCCTCCACAACAAAAAGAAACCACAGACCTCCAGAATATAGAAAGCCCACTCCAGATACAGCAATCTAAACAAGATGAAAAGGCAAAGAAATACCCAACAGGTAAAGGAACATGAAAAATGCCCACCAAGTCAAACAAAAGAGGAGGAGATAGGGAATCTACCTGAGAAAGAATTTAGAATAATGATAATAAAAATGATCCAAAATCTTGAAAACAAAATGGAGTTACAGATAAATAGCCTGGAAACAAAGATTGAAAAGATTCAAGAACTGTTTAATAAAGACCTAGAAGAAATAAAAAAGAGTCAACTACAAATGAATAATGCAATGAATGAGATCAAAAACACTTTGGAGGGAACCAAGAGTGGAATAACGGAGGCAGAAGATAGGATAAGTGAGGTAGAAGATAAAATGGTGGAAATAAATGAAGCAGAGAGGGAAAAAGAAAAAAGGATCAAAAGAAATGAGGACAACCTCAGGGACCTCTGGGACACTGTGAAACGCCCCAACATTCGAATCATAGGAGTTCCAGAAGAAGAAGACAAAAAGAAAGGCCATGAGAAAATACTCGAGGAGATAATAGCTGAAAACTTCCCTAAAATGGGGAAGGAAATAGCCACCCAAATCCAAGAAACCCAGAGGGTCCCAAACAGGATAAACCCAAGGCGAAACACCCCAAGACACATATTAATCAAATTAACAAAGATCAAACACAAAGAACAAATCTTAAAAGCAGCAAGGGAAAAACAACAAATAACACACAAAGGGATTCCCATAAGGATAACAGCTGATCTATCAATAGAAAGCCTCCAGGCCAGAAGGGAATGGCAGGACGTACTGAAAGTAATGAAAGAGAATAACCTACAACCTAGATTACTGTATCCAGCAAGGATCTCATTCAGATAGGAAGGAGAATTCAAAAGCTTTACAGATAAGCAAAAGCTGAGAGAATTCAGCACCACCAAACCAGCTCTTCAAATGCTAAAGGATCTTCTCTAGACAGGAAATGCAGAAAGGTTGTATAAACGTGAACCCAAAACAACAAAGTAAATGGCAACGGGACCACACCTATCAATAATTACCCTAAATGTAAATGGGTTGAATGCCCCAACCAAAAGACAAAGATTGGCTGAATGGATACAAAAACAAGACCCCTATATATGCTGTCTACAAGAGACCCACCTCAAAACAAGAGACACATACAGACTAAAAGTGAAGGGCTGGAAAAAAATATTTCATGCAAACGGAGACCAAAAGAAAGCAGGAGTCGCAATACTCATATCAGAAAAAATAGACTTTCAAATAAAGGAAGTGAAAAGAGACAAAGAAGGACACTACATAATGATCAAAGGATCAATCAAAAAAGAAGATATAACAATTATAAATATATATGCACCCAACATAGGAGCACCGCAATATGTACGGCAAACACTAACGAGTATGAAAGAGGAAATTAATAGTAACACAATAATAGTGGGAGACTTTAATACCCCACTCACAACTATGGATAGATCAACTAAACAGAAAATTAACAAGGAAACACAAACCTTAAATGACACAATGGACCAGCTAGACCTAATTGATATCTATAGGACATTTCACCCCAAAACAATCAACTTCACCTTTTTCTCAAGTGCACACGGAACATTCTCCAGAATAGATCACATCCTGGGCCATAAATCTGGTCTTGGAAAATTCAAAAAAATTGAAATCATTCCAGTCATCTTTTCTGACCACAGTGCAGTAAGATTAGATCTCAATTACAGGGAAAAAATTGTTAAAACTTCAAACATATGGAGGCTAAATAACACGCTTCTGAATAACCAACAAATCATACAAGAAATCAAAAAAGAAATCAAAATATGTATAGAAATGAATGAAAATGAAAACACAACAACCCAAAACCTATGGGACACTGTAAAAGCAGTGCTAAGGGGAAGGTTCATAGCATTACAGGCTTACATCAAGAAACAGGAAAAAAACCAATTAAATAACCTAACTCTACACCTAAAGCAATTAGAGAAGGAAGAAATGAAGAACCCCAGAGTTAGCAGAAGGAAAGAAATCTTAAAAATCAGGGCAGAAATAAATGCAAAAGAAACTAAAGAGACCATAGCAAAAATCAACAAAGCTAAAAGCTGGTTCTTTGAAAAAATAAACAAAATTGACAAACCATTAGCAAGACTCATTAAGAAACAAAGAGAGAAAAACCAAATTAACAAAATTAGAAATGAAAATGGAGAGATCACAACAGACAACACTGAAATACAAAGGATCATAAGAGACTACTACCAGCAGCTCTATGCCAATAAAATGGACAACTTGGATGAAATGGACGAATTCTTAGAAAAGTATAACTTTCCAAAACTGAACCAGGAAGAAATAGAAGATCTTAACAGACCCATCACAAGCAAGGAAATCGAAACTGTCATCAAAAATCTTCCAGCAAACAAAAGCCCAGGACCAGATGGCTTCACAGCTGAATTCTACCAAAAATTTAGAGAAGAGCTAACACCTATCTTACTCAAACTCTTCCAGAAAATTGCAGAAGAAGGTAAGCTTCCAAACTCATTCTATGAGGCCACCATCACCCTAATTCCAAAACCAGACAAAGATGCCACAAAAAAAGAAAACTACAGGCCAATATCACTGATGAACATAGATGCAAAAATCCTTAACAAAATTCTAGCAAACAGAATCCAACAACATATTAAAAAAATCATACACCATGACCAAGTGGGCTTTATCCCAGGAATGCAAGGATTCTTTAATATCCGCAAATCAATCAATGTAATACACCACATTAACAAATTGAAAGATAAAAACCATATGATTATCTCAATAGATGCAGAGAAAGCCTTTGACAAAATTCAACACTCATTTATGATTAAAACTCTCCAAAAAGCAGGAATAGAAGGAACATACCTCAACATAATAAAAGCTATATATGACAAACCCACAGCAAGCATCACCCTCAATGGTGAAAAATTGAAGGCATTTCCCCTGAAATCAGGAACAAGACAAGGGTGCCCACTCTCACCACTACTATTCAACATAGTGTTGGAAGTGCTGGCCACAGCAATCAGAGCAGAAAAAGAAGTAAAAGGAATCCAGATAGGAAAAGAAGAAGTAAAACTCTCACTGTTTGCAGATGACATGATCCTCTACATAGAAAACCCTAAAGACTCTACCAGAAAATTACTAGAGCTAATCAATGAATATAGTAAAGTTGCAGGATATAAAATTAACACACAGAAATCCCTTGCATTCCTATATACTAACAATGAAAAAACAGAAAGAGAAATTAAGGAAACAATACCATTCACCATTGCAACAAAAAGAATAAAATACTTAGGAGTATATCTACCTAAAGAAACAAAGGACCTATACATAGAAAACTATAAAACACTGATGAAAGAAATCAAAGAGGACACAAACAGATGGAGAAACATACCGTGTTCATGGATTGGAAGAATTAATATTGTCAAAATGGCTATTCTACCTAAAGCAGTCTATAGATTCAATGCAATCCCTATCAAGCTACCAACGGTATTTTTCACAGAACTAGAACAAATAATTTCACAATTTGTATGGAAATACAAAAAACCTCGAATAGCCAAAGTAATCTTGAGAAAGAAGAATGGAGCTGGAGGAATCAACCTGCCTGACTTCAGACTCTACTACAAAGCCACAGTCATCAAGACAGTATGGTACTGGCACAAAGACAGAAATATAGACCAATGGAACAGAATAGAAAGCCCAGAGATAAATCCAAGGACCTATGGACACCTTATCTTTGACAAAGGAGGCAAGGATATACAATGGAAAAAAGACAACCTCTTTAACAAGTGGTGCTGGGAAAACTGGTCAACCACTTGTAAAAGAATGAAACTAGAACACTTTCTAACACCATACACAAAAATAAACTCAAAATGGATTAAAGATCTAAATGTAAGACCAGAAACTATAAAACTCCTAGAGGAGAACATAGGCAAAACACTCTCCGACATAAATCACAGCAAGATCCTCTATGACCCACCTCCCAGAATATTGGAAATAAAAGCAAAACTAAACAAATGGGACCTAATGACACTTAAAAGCTTTTGCACTACAAAGGAAACTATAAGTAAGGTGAAAAGACAGCCCTCAGATTGGGAGAAAATAATAGCAAATGAAGAAACAGACAAAGGACTAATCTCAAAAATATACAAGCAACTCCTGCAGCTCAATTCCAGAAAAATAAATGACCCAATCAAAAAATGGGCCAAAGAACTAAACAGACATTTCTCCAAAGAAGACATACAGATGGCTAACAAACACATGAAAAGATGCTCAACATCACTCATTATTAGAGAAATGCAAATCAAAACCACAATGAGGTACCATTACACACCAGTCAGGATGGCTGCTATCCAAAAGTCTACAAGCAATAAATGCTGGAGAGGGTGTGGAGAAAAGGGAACCCTCTTACACTGTTGGTGGGAATGCAAACTAGTACAGCCGCTATGGAAAACAGTGTGGAGATTTCTTAAAATACTGGAAACAGAACTGCCATATGACCCAGCAATCCCACTTCTGGGCATACACACTGAGGAAACCAGATCTGAAAGAGGCACGTGCACCCCAATGTTCATTGCAGCACTGTTTATAATAGCCAGGACATGGAAGCAACCTAGATGCCCATCAGCAGATGAATGGATAAGGAAGCTGTGGTACATATACACCATGGAATATTACTCAGCCATTAAAAAGAATTCATTTGAACCAGTCCTAATGAGATGGATGAAGCTGGAGCCCCTTATACAGAGTGAAGTAAGCCAGAAAGATAAAGAACATTACAGCATACTGACACATGTATATGGAATTTAGAAAGGTGATAACGATAACCCTATATGCAGAACAGAAAAAGAGACACAGAAATACAGAACAGACTTTTGAACTTTGTGGGAGAATGTGAGGGTGGGATATTTCAAAAGAACAGCATGTATACTATCTGTGGTGAAACAGATCACCAGCCCAGGTGGGATGCACGAGACAAGTGCTCCGGCCTGGTGCACTGGAAAGACCCAGAGGAATCGGGTCGAGAGGGAGGTGGGAGGGGGGATCGGGATTGGGAATACATGTAAATCCATGGCTGATTCATATCAATGTATGACAAAACCCACTGGAAAAAAATAATAATAATAAATAAATAAATAAATAAAACACGGGGGGGAAATACTAAAAAAAAAAAAAAAAAAAAAAGAACTACCCCAAGAGTTTATGAAGAATATAGTTCCACACTCAGGGAATCTGATTCACCAGGTCAGAGATGGCTCCTGGTTATCCATAATTCTTAAGTGTAGTCTGGTTTTATAAATGTTTTTAGACTTTTCCTACACCAAAATCAAAATTGACCTCTCTTCTGGCCCAGTCATTTCCAGCTTCTCTTTCCCTAACCTATCTAAAAACCTCATTTGTACTGGGTCCATGAATCATTAACTGGCACCAACTTTATGTTTTCCCTTAAGATCTTAAATAAAGGAAAATAAGTTATGCTATGAATGAAAGTATAAAAAACAAACCACCAGAGAAGGGGACCAGTATTTAGAACCTCCTCAAATCCATTCTGTATAAATGCAGCTGACCCTAAAGCAGACTGTGGGTTCCAGCTCTCCTGTCCTCTCCCTATTTTCATGGCAGAGAGGCCAGAATACATGACAAATGAAAGTCTGGAGACCCAGGGTCACCACAGATGTGCAGAATAAATAATAATAAGTAACAACCATCACCACCATGTACTGGGTGCCAAAGGCCAAGCACCACCCAAAGCACTTCATGCAAATCATCTTACTTAACATTCCCATCTGTGAATATGTGTAACAGCACATACAATACTAACAGTCCCAGTTTACAAATTACATTGAGATGCAAAGGAATTCATGTGTCCAAATTTACACAGCTAACAAGTGTCTGAGGATGGCAGAGGAGACAATTTCAGAGGGACCAGAGCATTTGTGAAGGCAGAGAATCTTCAATTAGCACAAACTATCCTCCCTCTCTTTCCTCTTCTCTAGAGAGAAGACTATTGGGAAATAAAAAATAAAATTTACACAAAGAGGAAGCAAATAATTGCAGAGCAAGAAAACAGCAGTATCTCCAGGATGTTTCAGTTGGGAAGTACTAAACTAGAGCTTCAACATTTCTTTCTTACCTGTGGTTAAGAAGGACACACAGGACCCTTCTTATCTCCCATTTGAGTAAAATATGGGTGGTGGGTAGGGTGAAGCAGAAATGTTACCTGACAGGCCTCTTTAGTTCTAGAGAATTAAAAGAGCCAGTGAGTTCTTGAAGGTGGAAATGGAACTAGTGGCTGAGAGCTGGCTTCATCCAAGCTGCCCAGCCCAAGGTAAAAAGGAGTTACTTGTTTCTGTGGAAATGTCATCCAGGCACACATTACATCTAGTTGAAGCCACAATTCTCCAGAAAATCCAGAAAGCACTTTAAATAGATAGACCAAGCTAGCCCAAGACTCACTTCAAGATGGTGGAACTTCCCTTAAACCTGACACCAGTTTCTGTTCTCTGCCTTTCCAGGTCCTCTCCTAACAGAGACTGCAGAGCCAGACTAGCAAGCACACCAAAGTATCCCCTCATCAGAAATGTGGTCTGGAGCTTCTTTCTATTGGGTGCCAGAATGGAGGCTGTCCTCAACATGCGTATACTTTTTCCAGGGCCTAAAAGAACAAGTCCTGTGGCCAAACAATCATTTAACTTTGGCAGTAATATTAATGAAGACCAACCATTCATGGCTACTTTGCATCACAAAAGATTCTCTATAATAGGACTCAGATCACTATTCATAAAGACTTTCAATGGGTTCTGGAGAAATGAAAACATCCCCCTTCACCACCATCATCCAGCTGTCCAGCCACATGTGAAACAATAGAGACCAGTGGTGTCCTTTCTTCAGCTGGCAGTAAACCTCCCCCTAGGGACACACATGGAGGAAGATATCTCCTTCCCATCCCAACCCACAGCATCCAATGAAACTCTCCCTTCCCGCTCTCACCCCGTGACCTCGGTCTTCAAAGTAGTCCTGCCACCCTCTGATAAACCAGAAGACTCATCCCTCTGCAGAAGATAAATGGCATCAATTCCAAAAGATTCCAAAAACAGCCCCTTTAAGAAGTTTCCATTTGGAAAAAACATTTAAGCAAAGCTGTGCTTGATGAAGTGAAATAGAATTAGCCGCTCCAGTAGCACCAGCTTCTCGGATTCATTTGAAGGTAGACCAGCTCATTTGCTTCCAAGTGGAACGGACTCAACAACAATACATCACAGTTAACTGTAATCACAGCTCCATGGAATTCCAGCCGGTACCCACAGTACACGGAGGTGTACTTAATAGTCCCCCATCTGTAATCAACCTTTCGTACATTTCTTCCTAATCGCCGCGTATGGTTTCATTTTAATGGACTGTTTTCTTAGCATATTACAGTTGGTCATTCCGGCACACCTAACGGCCCATTCGGTATGTTAAATGACTCCTAGGGTCCCTTGGTTTTTGTTTCCCAGCAAGGCTTGGAGGGGATTGGTTTTTTCCCTTCTCCATTGCTCAATTTCAAGGGCACAATCACAGAAGATCAAAGGCAAAGACATACCTGTTGCAGTCGATGTGGAGCAGGAGATGGGAGGCGCTGACTGACAGGGCAACCCTGTGCCACTGCCCATCAGCCATCCGGTATGGAAGCGCCTCTGTCCGGGGCTTCCCGTTGTGTATGTAGTGATAGCGAATCTCATCCCTCAGACCACTGCTCTCCAGTTCAAAATAGCTGTGTGTAAAGAACAAAAATGCGTTTTGTTTTACTTCTGGGTATCACAGCCATCATCAATCCTCATGACTTCCTACCAGGATTCCCAGAATCTAAAATTAACTCAACATGATGCAAAGAAATACAACCCACAATTAATTGTACAACATGGAACCCAATTCACCTTCTCTCCAAGAGTCCTCACAGCGACAGCCTGAAGGCCTGATAAGGTGACTGACAGATGCACTGTGAGTGACAGGTGAGAAGCTAATTGGCAAACTCAGTGCAGCGTCACTTAAATATAATTCAGGTCTCCTTTCTATTGTCTACTAAAGGCCATTCGCATGGAATGGGTCTATCGATGTTTATTTTTATCACTGCCACTTCTACTTTTTCAAGAATTAAAGGAAAATACAAGTCACATGAACTATCAGGGATGGAAACAAACTATCACAAGAGATGAATAAGGTTTTTGTTGTTGTTGTTTTTACTTCCCCCTGGATAAGACACTATAAGTGAACAATTCCTACATAACCAATAAGGAAGGAACGATTGAAGCTACTCGCATTACGTGTTAATATTTCCAAATGTCATGGAATGAAACATGTGATTGACCTTTTCTTTTTGCAGATTGTTACCTTCCTTTTCTAGATCCGTGAAAAACTCAGCTCCTCCTCTGCAGTCGGCACACTGGCCCTAAAAGGCAGCAGGCAACTTCGGGACACTCCTCAGCCACACACCAGGGCTGATACGTTCATGGGGGCAGAACTGTGTAGTTTCCTATGTGTCCCTTCTGAAATGTGTCACCGTGACCATCATCACCACAGGATCCAATTTCACTGCCAGGCACTGCACTGGGCCTCTGACATATACTAATCCATCACTCACAGAAACCTGGAAGACCGATACGATACCTTCTGAGTATCTTTAAAAAAAAAAAAAAAACACTGGGATTTTGGAATTAAGTAACATACCCAAGCCAGATTTTAAACTCAGAGCTAGATGTGACAATCCATGTACTGTCTGGAATTAAGTAATATACCCAAGCCAGATTTTAAACTCAGAGCTAGATGTGACAATCCATGTACTGTCTACCAGTTAGGCCTCATCTCAGAGGCATAGAGACAAACTAGTAAAGATGGCCTCAACTGGCATTGTCTCCCAGCAGCTTATCCACACAGGCAATTCAAGAACTGCTTGCCTGAAGAGATAACCATGTTCAATCACAAGAAGTGGAAGGACCTACTGCTTCTGCTTTAATCCACTGAGCTGGCCTGACCCTACTAACCCAAGCATATTCAATCCAGAACATAAAATGCATCCTCCTTGAGCACTGAGATAAATACATCATGAATCTCAGCTTCTATTATCCATGACTTCCAAATCTCACATCACATATGAAAACAAATGCACATTTCTTGTTCATATTTCACACAGATCTTCCCAAGATCACACTGCAGGAAAAGTGAAGTCAAGACCAGCCTCTGACCCACCTCACGTGGACTATACAAAGAATTAGACTCAAGATCATACATAGAAAAGGTTATTTACACTATTGCAGCCATCTCCTGGGCCCAGGTACATACTTACTAGTAATAAAATAATATATAAATTTTTAAGCCTGTTAAGTAGGAAATCCCTTAACGTACAAGACATTCATTTTAAGAGAATTCTCCAATTTTTTTCTAAGCACCCAGAATACTGGAAGAATCAATCGGAGGACTTAAAAGGTCAGGAAAATCTTAGAGATTATCAGGTCATTCATTAATTTACTCAGCGTGTCAGGGCTGAACACATATTGAAAAGCTAAGATAGGATTTAAACTACAGATCCTGTTCTAAGAGTTCCCACTTACAGAATAGTGGGAAAAGAAATTAAATGTATGCCCCTCCCCTCAAAAAAGCCAGAAATTGGCAAATGGTAAACAAAGGAAAGTTGAAGCTATCATTTCATGATTAAATATGGCATTCTAGAAATGGGCTTTCATAAATATCTCATTTAATTTCTTCAAGCTAAGTACGATTATCACTATTTTACAGATCAGTTCACAGATGATCAGAGATATTAAAATACCTTGTCTAAGACCACACAGCTCCTGTACAGAAAAGCAGCATAACTTGGTACTTAAGACCTTACCAAGATTAACACATAATAGGAACTCTTTCAATCACTTTACTTCGACCAACAAGCTACTCCTGGGGGAAGGAACATGACCTTGAAAGGACCTCAATCAATGCTAATCAAAAATATTCACGGTAACTTGAATCATAATAAACAAAAAAAAAGGAGGCATATATATTTAACCAGATTTAATCATCATTGCCTCAATGAGCAACTGCTCAGTGTATTATAAACATATCTTTTAAAGATCATTTTGCAATGAATTGGAGTAAGTGGATACCTTGGGGTAATCACAAACATACAGTTAAAACAAATGTGCCCTAATATTACACAAATGGTTACTTGTGTCATGGGACATCTGACAGCATCATGAATATATACAAGAACTACTATATCTCAAACAACCCGGATGAAAGTCAAGATGCTATGTTTAAAAAAAAAACAAAAAGTTAGAGTTGAAGACTATTTACACATGACAGTAATTCCCCAGCATTTCAAGCCTACAGACAGGGCCAAATCCTGTGGCCTAAGAATGCTCTTATGCAATTAAAAAGGGAAAATAAAAGTTATTAATAGAAAACTGCAAAGGTCATCCTAGAGATGACAAAGAAAGCAGATAGCTAAGTGATACCTGGCTAAAACTGTTTCATGAGTACTGAGAAGAGAAAAGGGCAGTACTTGCGGGCAGTAATCCTCTGCTAATACTGCTGTGAGGCTTAGTCCTGAAAGCAACATGGAGGAGGCAGTCATTTGGCCTGAGAGCACTTGATGTTAGCCCAAAGGGCAGACTGTAGATTTGTAGTAGAGCCTGCTTCTCTGGTGACTCAGAGATGATAAAGAATCTGCCTGCAGTGTGGGAGACCTGGGTTCGATCCCTGGGTGGGGAAGATTCCCTGGAATGGCTACCTCACTCCAGTATTCTTGACTGGAGAATCTCATGGACAAAGGAGCCTGGCGGGTTACAGTCCATGGGGTTGCAAAGAGTTAGACACAACTGAGCGACGTACACACACACTTGTTACTCAAGTACGGTCCACTGACCAGAGCAGCATCATTTATGGAAATTCAGATTATAGGGCCCCAACCAAGACACACTTGAATCAGAATCTGCACTTTAAAAAGACTCACAGATGATTCACGCACACATTAAGAGTTAAGCAGCACTGTGATTAAGTACACCAGGTGTTGCTTTATGCCCCAGCCAACTAATCACGGTCAAGAAGCCGAAGTCTGATGCTGTGAGCAAGTGAGTTAAGAGCCATGTGGTGCTTTCAGAGGAAGAGAGGACACCAAAAGCAATAGTGAGCCACTGTTCAGGGAGCTCTCACCCCCTACCAGTCCTGTCTTCAGCCCTCAAGTGCTTTAGGGTCTTCCTGGGAGTTTATGGGAAGGACCAGCTGTATAGGCAATGAAGTCACCAGTCAGATTTCATGAGCAGCATTTCTCCCCTTAGCCTGGCACCTCAGCCAAGTGTGCTGACAGTGAACTGTCCTGGCTCCCAGAAAAACTTGTTCTTCCTTCAAACATTTGAAAACAGCAATAATATTCACTACAAAGCTTTCTCTTTTAGACCAAGCATTTCCAGCTCAATCTTTTATACTCTTGCTCCCACCCAAAATAAGAGGCCTTCCTGGTCAAAGATGGGGTCTCACCATTCTTTCCAGATTCTTCCCCAGCTTGGGTCACCATGCTTCAGGTATGGTAAAATGGATCAGCTTCCCCCCTAAATATAGCATCCAGGAATAAAAATGCCTCCTTTGCACTGTGCATAACTGAGTGTATCCTAACATTGACACTGACTTACAGATATCTAACACAGCAAGTCCTTTGACTCAAAACTATTTTGACTCAAAATAACTATGAGGGTGAATCTTCCCTACTCTGTATTTACATAGCCCAATTTACTTCAACCTGAGTTCTTGCTTAAGTGCTAGGCAGACCTTAGCCATAAACAGTGTGAGTAATTCTCCAAAGCCTACCCTTGAGGGTTAGCAACAATCAATAACTATGAACTGAATTCAAATCTCACAAAACTATCTGATTCCCATGTTATTTTCATAAATAAAAGTCAGGAACAATAATTCCAAATAACATAGATTAAGATCAACCAATTATTTTCATTAAAATATTTGTCATTTTCCCAGTAACTTATGACAAGGGATCCATTTCTTCAGAATATTAGGCAGACCAACAGGATAACTACATACACTCAAAATGTTGAAGAGGTTATTGCTGGATGATTGTGTTTCTTCCATTCACTAGGATGAAAACAGCAGGGTTAATTTTTAAATGGTTCCAGTACTAAATCAACAGTAAAGACAAAGAGCTTTCAGGAAAAAGTCTTCTTATCAGCAGCTCCATAAAGACATATATTGACTGTTTGGAGAAATAACTCACAGCCCAAAGAGCTCCAAAGTGAGTACAATATCCCCAGAAGTCTCAGTGGGGAGGTCAAGGCAAAATGGATGTGAGAAACAAGGTCACTCCTATCCAATGTGTATCCCTGGCAGGATTATTGGGAGGAAAGGAGAAAAACCAGATAAGCCACTATCTTCTTTCTGTAATGGAAACAAATCATCACAGGTATAGAGAACACCTGGGTAGACCATTCTCCAAATACTAAAAAATGCCAAAGAAGACTAAAAGAAACAAGTTTCCTACCATTTTCCTAGCAATTTCCTAGCATAATGCCCACAGTGCCTAAGTAAAACATCTACTTCTGCTTTATTGACTGTGCCAAAGACTTTAACTGTGTGGATCACAACAAACTCTGAAAAATTCTTAAAGAGACGGGAATACCACACCACCTGACCTGCCTCCTGACAAATCTGGATGCAGGTCTAGAAGCAACAGTTAGAACTGGACATGGAACAACAGACTGGTTCCATATAGGAAAAGGAGTATGTCAAGGCTCTATATTGTCACCCTGCTTATTTAACTTCAATGCAGAGTGCATCATGAGAAATGCTGGGCTGGATGAAGCACAAGCTGAAATCAAGATTGCCAGGAGAAATATCAATAACCTCAGATATGCAGATGACACCACCTTTATGGCAGAAAGCAAAGAAGAACTAAAGAACCTCTTGATGAAAGTGAAAGAGGAGAGTGAAAAAGTTGGCTTAAAACTCAACATTCAGAAAACTAAGATCATGGCAATTGGTCCCATCACTTCATGGGAAATAGACGGGGAAGCAACGGAAACAGTGACTGATTTTACTTTTTTGAGACTCCAAAATCACTGCAGATGGTGACTGCAGCCATGAAATTAAAAGACGCTTGCCCCTTGGAAGAAAAGTTATGACCAACCTAGACAGCATATTAAAAAGCAGAGACATTACTTTGCCAACAAAGGTCCATCTAGTCAAAGCTATGGTTTTCCCAGTAGTCATGTATGGATGTGAGAGTTGGACTATAAAGAAAGCTGAGTGTCAAAGAACTGATGCTTTTAAACTGTGGTGTTGGAGAAGACTCTTGAGAGTCCCTTGGACTGCAAGGAGATACAACCAGTCCATCCTAAAGGAAATCAGTCCTGAATATTCATTGGAAGGACTGATGCTGAAGCTGCAATACTTTGGCCACCGTGAGTCAGTCAAGAACTGACTCATTGGAAAAGATCCTGATGCTGGGAAGGATTGAAGGCATAAGGAGAAGGCGACAACAGAGCAACAGAGGATGAGATGGTTGAATGGCATCACCGACTCAATGGACATGAGTTTGAGTAAACTCCAGGAGCTGGCGATGGACAGGGAGGCCTGGCATGCTGCAGTCCATGGGGTCACAAAGAGTCAGACTCAACTGAGTGACTGAACTGAACTGAGGAAAGGTTAATTATATCTTTAACAATATGGCTAACATTCATTTGGTAATAGCCAAGCAATACCACTCTTGGGCATATACCCAGAAAAGATGAAAACTCTAATTTGAAAAGATACATGCACCCCAATGTTCATAGCAGCACTATTTATAATAGCCAAGAAATGGAAGCAACCTGAATGTCCACTGACAGATGAAGAAGACACGGTATATATATACATAACAGATATTACTCAGATATAAGGAATTAAATAATGCCATTTTCAGCAACAAGGATACACTTAGAGATTATCATGTGAAGTCAGATGGAGATTGACAAATATATGATATCACATATATACAGAATCTAAAGATGACGCAAATAAACTTATTAACAAAACAGAAACAGACTTGGTCATAAAAAGCAGTCATATGGTTATCAAAGATGAAAGTAGGAGAGGGATAAATTAGATATTTACTACTTTATACAACACTGATAAGCAATAATGAACTGCTATACAGCACAGGGAACTAAATTCAATATCTTGTAATAATTTATAATAACTAAGATTGCAAAAAATAGATTTCTTTATGTGAAACTGAATCACTTTGCTGCATACCTGAAACTAATACAACATTGTAAATCAACTATAGGTCAATTAAATTAACAGAAAATAGTAACAGCCAATATGCATGATGCTTACTGCCAGGAAATGACTATAGGCATTTATATTTCATATTAAAATAATCTCTACCACATCCTAGGATATATTTATCTATTTATTATTTGCTTTAACAGACATTTCCACACCACTATGTGCCTGGCACTATTCCACAAGTATTTACTCATTTAATCTTCACTGCAACCTCACATATTACCAGTTATTACCATCCCAGTTTTATAGAGGATGGAATCAAGATAAAGATTAATTAAAATAACTTTTCCAAACCTACGAACTAGGTAACAGCACAACTATGATCCACATGGGAATAGCCTAGCTCCAGGGTTCCTGCTTTATGCAGCCTCCCAAGTTCATGCATTTAACCACTACCTCATTTTACAAAAAAGAAATTTAAGATTTGGGGATGGAAAAAGGTATTCCATACAAATTGAGATCAACTGAAAGCTTGAGCAGCTATACTCATATCAGACAAAATAGACTTTAAAATAAAAACTATTACAAAAGACAAAGAAAGATAATACATAATGATCAATGGATCACTCCAAGAAGAAGATATAACAATTATAAATATATATGCACCCAACATAGAAGCAACTCAATACACAAAGCAAATAAAGGAGAAATCAAAAGAAACAGTGGTAGTAGGGGACTTTAATACCCCACTTTCCTCAAGGGACAGATCGTCCAGACAGAAAATCAGTAAGGAAACACAGGCCTTAAATTACACATTAGCCTTAATTGATATTTATAGAACACTCCATCCAAAAGCAGAATATACATTCTTCTCATGTGCACATAGAACATTCTCCAGGATTGACTGCAAAGTGAGCCTCTGTAAATCTAAAACTGAAATCATATCAAGCATCCTTTCTGATCACAACACTACGAGATTAGAAATAAACTAAAACAGGGGAAAAAAGTGGCTTCCCAGATGGCACAGTGGTAAAGACTCCACCTGCCAGTGCAGGAGACACAGGAGACACAAATTCTATCCCTGGATCAGGAAGATCCCCTGGAGAAGGAAAGGGCAACCCACTCCTGCTTGAAAAATTCCATAAACAGAGGAGTCTGGTGGGCTACAGTCCATAGGATAGCAAAGTCAAACACAACTGAGCATGCACACACATAAGAAAAAAAAAGAAACTAACACACACACACAAACACATGCAAGCTAAACAGAATGCTTTTAAACATCCAATGGGTCACTGAAGGAATTGAAGAAGAAATTAAAAAACACCTAGAGACAAATGAAAACAAAAACACAATGATCCAAAACCTATGAGATGGAGCAAAAGTGATTCTAAGAAGGACATTTATAGCAATACAATCTTAGGTAACAAGATAAATCCCAACTAAACACCCTAAACTTACACCTAAAACAACTGAAGAAAGAAAAACAAGCAAAACCTAAAGTTAGTAAAAGAAAAGAAATCATAAAGATCAGAGCAGAAATAAATGAAATAGAGATGAAGAAAACAATAGCAAAGATCAGTGAAACTAAAAGCTATTTCTTTGACAACATAAAACTGATAAAACTTTAACCAGACTCACCAAGAAAAGGGGGGACTCAAATCATTAAAATTAGAAATGAAAAAAGAAAAGTTACAACTGATACCACAGAAATACAAAGTATCATAAGAGACTATTACAAGCAACTGTATACCTATAAAACAGACAACCTGGAAGAAATGGACAAATTCTTAAAGGTACATCCTCCCAAGAGTGAACCAGGAAGAAATCGAAAACATAAACAGATCAATCCCAAATTGATTTCAATGAAATTGAAAGTGTGATTAAAAAACTCAACAAAAGTCCATGACAGATGGCTTCACAGGTGCATTCTATCAAATATTTAGAGAAGAGCTAGCATCTATTCTTCTGAAACTGTTCCCAAAAAAATTCCAGAAGACAGAAAACTTCCAAATTCATTCTATGAGGCTGTCATCACCTTGATATCAAAACCAAACAAAGACACCACAAAAAAAAAAAAAAACCAGAAAATTATAGGCCAGTACCACTGATGAACATAGACACAAAAATCCTCAACAAAATACTAGCAATCTGAATACAAAAATACATTAAAAGGATCATACTTGATCATGATCAAGTGGGATTTATCCCAGAGATGCAGGATTTTTCAATATCTGCAAAACAATGTGACACACCACATCAACAAATCAAATAAAAACCATGTGATCACATCAATGGATGCAGAAAGTTTGACAAAATTATGATAAAGACTCTCCAGAAAATGGAAATAAAATAAATATATATCAACATAATAAAGGTCATATGGGACAGTCCTATAGCTAGCATCATACTCAGTGGTGAAAATCTGCAAGCATTTCCTCTAAGATAAGGAACAAGACAAGAATGTCCACCATCACCACTTTTATTCAACATAGTTTTGGAAGTCCTAGCCATAGCAAACAGAGAAGAAAAAGGAATAAGGAATCTGAATGAGAAAAGAAGTTAAACTGTCATTATTTGGAAATGACATGATACTATACACAGAAAATCCTAAAGATACTACCAGAAAACTACTAGAACTTATCAATGAACTTGGTAAAGCTGCAAGTAACAAAGGATTCCCGAGTAGCTCACATGGTAAAAGAGACTGCCCGCAATGCAGGCAAAAGTAACAAAATTAATTCACAGAAATCTGTAATGTTTGGTAGAGTGGTAAGTTACAAAATTAATACACAGAAATCTGTTGCATTTTTATATAACAAACAAAAAAGTATCAGAAAGGAACTCAAGAAACAATCCCATTGACCTTTGCATCAAAAAGAATACCTAGGAACAAACCTTTCTAAAGAAATAAAAGACCTGTATTTCAGAAATTATAAGACATTGATGAAAGAAATCAAGGAAGAATCAATATTGCTAAAATAATTACACTAACCAAGGCAATCTACAGATTGAATGCAATCCCTATCAATTACCAATGGCACTTTTCACAGAACTAGAAGAAAAAAAATTACAATTTGTATGGAGACACAAAAGACACCCAAACAGTCAAAACTATCTTGTGAAAGAAAAATGGATTTGGAGGAATCAGGTGCCCTGATTTCAGACTATATGACAAAGCTATAATCATCAAAACATTGTGGTACTATAGTCATCAAAACAGTATGGTACTGGAACAAAACAGACATATAGATGAATAGAACAGGATAGAAAACCCAGAAATAAACTCAGGCACCTATCATCAATTACTCTATGATGGAGGAGGCAAGACTATACAATGGAGGAAAGACAGTCTCTTCAATAAATGGTGTTGATAAAATTGGACAGCTAAATATAAAAATGAAAATAGCACATTCTTTAACATCACACACACAAAAATGGATTAAAGACCTAAATGTGAAATCTGACACTACAAAACTCTTAGAGGAAAACATAGGCAGAACACTCTACATGAATCACAGCAATATCTTCTTTGATCCATCTCCCAGAGTAACAGAAATAAAAACCAAAGTCTTTGCAAAGCAAAGGATACCACAAGCAAAATGAAGATAACCCAGAGAATGAGAGAGAATTTTTGCAAATGATATGAATGACAGGGATTAATCTCCAAAATTTACAAACAGCTCATGCAGCTTAATATCATCAAAATAAACAAACCAATCAAAAATGAGCAGAATATCTAAATAGACATTTCTCTGAAGAGGACATACAGATGGCCAAGAGGCATATGAAAAGATGTTCCACATTGCTAATTATTAGAGAAATGCAAATCAAAACTACAATGAGGTATCACCTCAGACCAGTCAGAAAGGCTATCATCAAAAAATCAATAAATAATCATGCTTGAGAGGGTGTAGAAAGAAGGGAACCTTCCTCCACTGTTGGTGGGGATGTAAATTGGTACAGCCACTAGGGAAAACTGTATGGAGGTTCCTTAAACAAACTAAAAACAGAGATACCATACAAACCTGCAATCCCACTCTTGGGTATGTACCTGGAGAAAAATATGGTCCAAAAGGATATATGCACCCTAATGTTCCACTGCAGCACTGTTTACAATAGCCAAGACATGGAAGCAACCTAAATATTCATCAACAGAAGAAAGTACAAAGAAATCAGAAAGAGAAACTAAGGACTCAATCCCATTCACCACTGCAAGAAAAAGAACAAAATATATCTAGGTATAAACCTACCTAAGGAGATGCAGAGATATTCCATATTCATGGATTAGAAGAATCAATATTGTGAAAATGACTATACTACCAAATGCAGTCAATAGATTCAATGTGATCCCAATGAAATCACCAACAGCATTTCTCACAGAACTAAAACAAAACATTTCACAATTCATATGTAGACACAAAAGATCCTGAATAGCCAAAGCAGTCTTGAAAAAGAAGAATAGAGCTGGAGGAATCAACCTTCCTGGCTTCAGATTATACTACAAAGCTATAATCATCAAGACAGTACGGTACTGGCACAAAGACAGAAAAATAGACCAATAGAACAAAATACAGAGCCCAACTATAAGCCCATGCACCTATGGGCATCTTATTTTTGACAAAGGGGCAAGAATATACAATGGGACAAAAATAGCCTCTTCAATAAGTGGTGCTGGGAAAACTGGACAACTACGTGCAAAAGAATGAAATTAGAACACTTCCTAATGCCACACACAAAGCTAAAATCAAAATGGATTAAAGACCTAAACATAGGACCAGAAACTATAAAATTCTTAGAGGAAAACATGGGCAAAACACTCAATGACATAAATCAAGCAAGATCCTCTATGACCCACCACCTCTTAGAGTAATGGAAATAAAAACAAAAACAAACAAATAAGACCTAATAATACTTAAAAGCTTTTGCACAGCAAAGGAAACTACAAACAAGGTGAAAGGAGAACCCTCAGAATGGAAGAAAACAATAGCAAAGGAAACAACTGACAAAAGATTAATTTCCAAAATATACAAGCAGCTCATACAACTCAGCATCAGAAAAACAAACAACCCAATCAAAAAGTGGGAAAAGACCTAAACAGACATTTCTCCAAAGAAGACATACAGATGGCTAACAAACACATGAAAAGATGCTCAACATCATTCATTATTAGAGAAATGCAAATCAAAATTATGAGATACCACCTCACACCAGTCAGAATGGCCATGATCAAAAAGTCTACAAACAATAAAGGCAGAGAGGGTGTGGAGAAAAGGGAATCCTCTTGCACTGTTGGTGGGAATGTAAACTGATACAGCCTCTATGGAAGATGGTACAGAGATTCCTTTAAAAACTAGGAATAAAACCACCATATAACCCAGCAGTCCCACTACTAGGCATATACCCTGAGGAAACCAAAACTGAAAAAATTACAAGTACCCCAGTATTCACTGCAGCACTATTTATAATAGCCAGAACATGGAAGCAACCTAGATGTCCATTTACAGATGAAGATATCCATTGACATGGATAAAGAAGCTGTGGTACATATATACAATGGAATATTACTCAGCCATAAGAAAGGAAGGCATTGAGTCACTTCTAATGAGGTGGACAAACCTAGAGCCTATTATACAAAATGAAATAAGTCAGAAAGAGAAAGATAAAAATCATATGCTAACACATATGTATGGAATCTAGAAGTATGGTATTAATGAATTTATTTGCAGGGCAGCAATGGAAAAACAGACATATGAGGACAGACTTATAGACACAGCGGGAGGGGAAAAGGCAGAGGGTGAGATGTATGGGGACAGTAACATGGAATGGGAATTTGCTGTATGGCTCAGGGAACTCAAACACGGACTCAGTGAAAACCTAGAGAGGTGGGATAGGGAGGCAGATGAGAGGGAGGTTGAGGAGGGAGGGGACATGGGTGTACCTATGGCTGAATCTTGCTGATGCTTCACAGAAAACAACAAAATTCTGTAAAGCAATTAACCTTCAATTAAAAAATAACTTTTTAAAAAAGATGTGGTTCATATACAATGGAGTATTATTCAGCCATTAAAAAGAATGAAATAATGCCATTTGCAGCAACATGCATGGGACCTAGAGAGTGTCATACTGAGGGAAGTAAGTCAGACAGAGAAGGAAAGATATCATATGACATCCCTCATGTGTGGAATCTAAAAGCAAATTACACAAATGAACTTACTTGCAAAACAGAAAGAGACTCACAGACTTAGAGAATGAACTTATGGTTGCCGGAGGGGAGGGAGGGGGAAAGGGATGGTTGGAGAGTTTGGGACAGACATGTACATACTGCTGTATTTAAAATGGATAACCAACAAGGACCTACTGTATAGCACACGCAATTCTGCTCAATGTTATGTGGCAGCCTGCATAGGAGGGGAGTTTGGGGGAGAATGGATACATGTATATATATTAATATATGGCTGAATCCCTTTGCTGGTCACCTGAAATTATAACATTGCTAACTGGCTCTATTCTGATATAAAATAAAAGTTTACAAAATAAAATAACAAAATTTTACAAATAGTCTTAAGCCACTGAACTAAATCTTGTTAATAATCTCAGGTCTAAATTCATACAATTCTGAAACTACTTCGCACACTGATAACCTTTCAGATAAACCGAATAACCAGTAGGTCAGTTACTTTCATTCTACCCTTTAATTTTTTGGCAATGCTTAGGCTCCAGGTTCTTAGCCGCCCGGGGTAGAGAAGACAGGAGACAATAGATGTAGCTAATATTCACACCCTGCCTTTCTTCCTGGGAACACAGCTGATTGTATTTCCCTGTGCCTTTGAGTCTAGAGAGGACCATATGACTAGCTGTCACGAGCAAAACATGAACAGAAGTGATAGGTACGACCAAGGCTGGTTAGGAGAGAAGTGCCTTATCTGTGCTGGTTGCAGAGGGGCTAATAGAGGATTCTGAGTCCTTAGTGGGCAGTGATGTCATCAGATGGAGTAAGTCTGGATCCTCAAATGCCTGCAGGGAGCAGGAATACCATTCTTCACATAGACTAAACAAAAATAAAGCTTTATTGTTAACAATCCATAGAGATTTAAAGGTTATGAAACTACCTTGACTTACTAACGAGAAATACAGAACATGAAGCTGAGGAAAGGCAAAAAAAAATGAGAAGTAACCATGGACACGAAGCTACTGCTAGACTATAAATAGAAAGAAATGACAGGAGGCAGGAAAACAGTTTTCTTCAGTCCTGTATAAGGCACATAACCTGCACTGTATGACCTAATATTCTGTTGGGCAAATGATACTTTCCCAAAAGTACCCACAAAGATACTGGCCACCTCATGTGGTCTTCTACAATGTAACCCTGACCTGTTTCCAACTGAAAGGTGGGATCTACGGTCCCTCCCCTGGAATCTAGGCAGGCCTGTCAGTGCTTTAAACAGCAAAAATAATGCTTGATGACTTCCGAGACTGGGTCATAAAACATGGCACAGTTTCTGTCTTATTTGCTGGAACACCTGAAGACCTGAGTCACCATGTAAGAAGTCTGACTCCCCTGATGCCACCATGCTGTAAGAAAACCCAGTCCAGTGTGGGCAGATGACATACAGATACTCTGGTCAACACATCCAACTACTCATACAGACCCCAGTCAGCCACCAGTAAAAATATGCGACATATGAGTGAAACTGCCTCCAGATGGTTTCCCCAATTGTCCACTCTTCCCAGTTGAAGCTACAAACACTGTGGCTACAGACAAGCCATCCCTCTCCGGATGCTGTCCAAATTCCTGACCCACAGGGTCTGTGAACATAGCAAGTTTAGGGATGATTTGTTACCAAAACTAAAACACTCTAACTTCAGGTATACAGGTTTTATACCTTTAAAAATGAAAACTGTCATTTAGGTATGTCCCTACTAAATGCCTGGGGCCACTGGCCAAATGATCAGATCTCAAAGTTCCAATTTTCTGCTGACAGCCCTGCAGATTTATAACTATGCATTTTCTTCTAACATCAGAAATGGAATTCTGCCCAGAAAATGCAACGGAAACAATATCAATAAATCATATCTTTTAAAATGCATGGTTTTCAGTAGCTATTTAAAGAAATAAATACTGAAGGGATACATTGGTGTCTTTCTCAGTAACCCATTTTTTTTCCCCTTGTATCAAGTCCCAACATTTGGGGCCTCAAACATCATGTTCAGTGAAATGAAGTGGCTACCTCAGTAGTCCTTTCATAAATCAGGTACCTTCTCCAGGTTCTAGCCCCAGGTTCTCTTCTAGTGCAAGTTAAAGGGCAGTCCTGGGACCTCCTTGGTGATCCAGTGGTTAAGAATCTGCCTTCCAACGGAGGGGACAAAGGTTTCACCCCTGGTCTGGGAATTAAGGTCCCACATGCCGCAGGGCAACTAAGCCCATATGCCAAACTAAGACCTGAAACAGTCAAATAAATAAATAATGTGGTTTTTTTCTTTTCAAAAAAAGGACAGTACTAATTAACCTGGACACTCTTCTATTAATCCCAACTTCTGTCTTCTTTATTCAGAGCAGTGTGTGTTATAGAAAGAGGACAGACACCAGAAAAACATGCCTATTTATATGAGGGGCTTCAGAATCTAGCCGATTTGTGTCCAATCCCTGTCGCAGCCATTTAATCCCTGTGTAAATGTGGACAAGACACATTTCTCTAAGTCTCCTTCTCTTCTTCTAGTAGAAAATAACATCTGCCTCACAGGTTTCTTTTAAGGGGAAAAAAGAATGTAACATTTCGAAGTCACCTTATAAAGTGCCTCCTATATCTCCTGCATTGCAGGCAGATTCTTCACCTGCTGAGCCACAAGGGAAGCCCAATAAAGCACCTAGTGTCCACTAATACGAATGATTTCCCTTCCTTATTTCTGAGCATGTGGAGACAACAACCTCATAGAGTGTGATACTGATGAAAGAGTCCACATCCTGCCTCTTCTCAGAAAAAATGTATCTCTGCCTTCCCCTTTCCCTTTCTTTAGATTTGTCCTCTATGATTTTATTTGCAGCTGTAAACTTACATATTAGTTCTGTACTTGATCCTCTTAGCAAACATTTAGCAAGAGATTAATGGTGACAGGAATTACAAACTGCCTCCATGACTGAAAATAAAACATCCACTGTGAAACGAAATGCAAAAATAAGGTTTTTCACCCCTATTCACAACAGTTTCATGACAGTCTTAAAAAGCATGGGAGTAGGCATGCAATTCTGAATGAAAGAAAGACTGGCTTATAATTTTTCCAGGAGAAAAGACATGGAACCTTGTAAAGTTAAGATAAATTTTAATTTAGAAAAAAATTTAATTGAGAGAAGGAACATAACAGCAACTGATGTGCTGCTGACAAAGGGGAGATGGATTGTTGGCATTTGACTAAAGACCTCCAACTACAGCCAAATATAAATATTTATTAAGCAACCAAGCCCAAGGCATAGAGCTTTGAATCATAGAAATCTATCTTATCTTAAGCCTAAGGTATAGCTCCAGATCTCCAGGAAAAGCTTTCTAAATATCAAGATTTAAGAAAGACAAACGGAAAGTGTAATAATAGTAATGGCCAATACATATATAGTAAATGTCACACTTCTAAAAACTTTCTGAAGAGTCTGTGTGCGTGCTAAGTCTCTTCGGTCATGTCTAACTCTGTGTGATGCTATGGACCACCAGGCTCCTCTGTCCAAGGGATTCTCCAGGCAGGAATACTGGAGCAGGTTGCTATACCGTCCTCCAGGGGATCTTCCTAACCGAGGGATCAAACCCACGTTTCTTATGGTTCCTGCATTGGCAAGCAGGTTCTTCGACACTAGTGCCTCCTGAGAAGGAATACTATTGTTCTCAAACAAGCAATATAAAATCTTCAGTTTTCTTACTTAACTCTATTGAATTGTTTTATTTTCACAGTTCAAAAATAAATATCTTTCAGGTACTCAGTGAAAAATTTTCCTCCCATCCTATATTCCATCTTACCAGCATCAAACACCCTTCACAGGCAATCACTGTTCAGACTTTCTGGTGTATCTTTCTAAAGTTTTTAAATAAACTTTTAACAGTTACCAATTTTCAGAGAAACTACAAAGGTAACACAGCCCTTGTATACCCCATAGCCACCTTCCCCTATATAGGAGGTACATTTATCACAATCAATAGTCAATACATTATTATTATAAACTAAAGTCAATATCTTAGCCAAATTGCCTTAGTTTTTACCTAATATCCTTTTTTCCTGTTTCCATGATCCCATCCAGGATACGACACTATTCAGTCATCACATCTCACTAGTAGATTCCTTTTAGCTATCACAGTTCAGACTTGCCTTTTGACCTTGAGAATTTTAAGGAGGACTGATATTTTGCAAAATTTCCCCCAAGTGGGATTTCTGATGTTTTTCTCATGCTTAGACTCTGGTTTGGGTTTTTAGAAGGAAAGCCACAGAGGTAAAGCGTAATTCTAACATAGCAAGGATACATACACTATCACCATGATTTATTACTACTGATGCTAACTAATCTTGCTGTTAACCTATCTGGCTGAGTGGTGTCAGGTTTCTTGCCTGGAGAATCCCATGGACAGAGAAGCCTGGCGGGCTACAATCCATGGGGTCGCAAAGAGTCAGACACAACTGAGCGACTAACGCTTTCACGCTTTCACTTTCTCCACTGTAAAATTAGTCTTCCCCCTCCTTCTTTTCTATACTGTGTTCTTTGGAAGCAGTCTCTATGTGCAGTCCACACTTGAGCAGTTAGACGCTATGTTCCACTGAGGGAGAAGTAGCTACATTCCTTATTTGGAATTCTGTAGCAAAGGAGGTCTATTCATTCCAACTATTTATTTGTTCATTTATTTACAACAGTATGTATTCATGGGTTATCATTTTATAGTCTGGGTCATTATCTAATATTGGTTTATTTTGTCCTTAAATCTTCCGGCTTTCACCACTGGAAGTTTCTTCAGTTGGCTCCTATGTCCCTTTAACATAGTCCCATCATTTGCAGTCATTTGGAGTTGCTTTGTTTTGAACACTTCCTTAGTTTCTGGTACTATAAGATATTAAAGACTTCTCTAGTGCATTTTTCTGGCTCAGTCCTAAAATCAGCCATTTCTCCAAGGAGACCTGGTTGCTTTAATGGTTTTAGAAGCCAAGATCTGAGCTCTTGGTTGCTTATTGCTACTGTCATTGTTGCTTCTAGGCCCTCTGTGCTGAAAGAACAAAGAAATATACATATATATTTGAAATATACATGTATATATATATATACACACACATATATATATACACACACAGTATATACATACTGTTTATCATACCACATATCCGTAACTATTTCAATATCTATTTACATCTAAATTAAGCTAAGCATGAGCTTACACTGATGTCTTTAATTCATTACCATATGGATCATCCTGGTCTCTTAATAGATAAAGTTATCTGTATGTAACTCCCCATAATCCACCATCCATTTATTTAGTTATACACCTCTAGTCTACATGTATGGTGATTTTAGAATTGTTAACCCACACTTTCATGTAAACAACTTTAAACTACAGTGAAATATCTATACACAGTTCCTCTGACCTTTAGTCTTGTAGACTCTACTTGTTTCCAAAGTTGCTAAGGTCAGCAACTTTTCTCCAATCCCTTTTATTGAGGTTGTTTCACACTTTTGTAATACAGTTAGATTGTTAAGTCACATTCTGCAATCCATCCTAGGATCCTCTGAATAATGCTTTTAATATGTATATATTAAGGTTCATTGTTTGTGTTGTAAATTTCAATGGGTTTTTGGCAAATGCATAGTATCATGTATCTATCATTAAAGTATCACACACAATAGCTCCACTACCAGAAAATATCCTCTCTACTTCACCTATTCAACCTTCCCCCAATCCTCAAATTCCTGGGAATCACTGATCTGTTTATCACCTTTTTTTCACCTTTTCCAGAATGTCATGTAAATGAAATTATACACTATGTAGCCTTTTCAGGCTGGAGTCCTTTACCAGGAATATTAAATATTTAAGATTTAATATTAATTCATATTGTTACATAAGTTGATAGTTCATTCCTATTTTAGCACTGAAGAGTATCCCATAATATAGACATACCAGTTTACTTATCCATTTACCCACTGAAGGATATTTTGGTTTCTGGCAAAACGTTTTCTGTTACACTATGACCTAAAACAAATTGATAAAGTATACTTTCATAAATAAAGATAAAACATTTATCTTTTTCTCTCTCCCTAACCCTGCCAGAATTTTGCTTCTCCAGCAGGCTCTCCTATGGCCTTGATGGTTTAATGCAGCTGGATTACAGCTAGTTATACTAATCACTGTTTTAATTTGTTGTTTCCAAATTCCTTATGCTTTGTGTCTCTGATACACTATGACTTTGCCAATGTCACAAGCCATATTAATTATAAGATTGTTGGCCCTTAGAGTATCAGTGTGTAATCAAGCCTCCAACAAAAATAATGATAACTAGGTGACTTGAAACAGTCGATCAGATGCATAGTTCTGTATGCAATCAATGATTGTAATAGTCCAACCCTAGACATGGGGAGATGCAAAAAGGAAAACATCTCCTGAGTCATAATAGATTAGTAAGACAGGATCCAGAGAATCTTTTAATATACTAACAGGACCTAATCCAGAAATTAGCTCCTGGAGTAGCACATCAACACGAACTTTCACCTGATCTGGGATGAGCATTCCTACCACTGTAGGGCAAAAATTTGTCATGAAATGTCTCCCAAACAGTGGTTGAATTTCAGATCAAGAAGAGGAACTGAGAAATGGAATGTTTCCTGCCATGTCAGTATACAAGGATGTCACAAGTCATCAGCAACTGCAGCCCTTGAGCGTGTGCAGGTGAGTCCTGAAGGAACTCAGGAAGGAGAATAATGTCTGCCACGCAGCAGCTGTTGGACTGTAGCCAGTCCCCACGGTAAGGCCTGAGGAAAGGAAGCTCACGATCTGAAACACAGAAAACTGGCCCCAGACAGCTGAAGCACATCAAAGGAAGGACTTCAGTGAGCCCAGATTCTTGCATTTTCCCATACAAAGGCAAGTGCTAAATTTCTTAACTTGGGCGATCTGGTTTTCTTTAATTAACAATAATCTTTTGATGTTCCTACGACCTGCCCTTTGTTGTAAAACTTCTATATAACCTGGCTCATCCTCTCCCCCGTCCCCACTCTCAGAGCAGTTTTCTCAGGGTTACTTGAAATACTATCTCCTGGGCTTGAAGTCTTAAAAATTTCTACCAAATAAAAGGTAACTCAAAAATAAAAGGAAAGAAACAAAATGAATAAAGCAAATTCTAACCTTTGTGTGCAGGTTTTGTATGAAAATAAGTTTTCAAGTCAACTGCGTAAATATCTGAGAATGATTGTTGGATTATAGAATAAGACTATGTTTAGCTTTATACCACCAAATTGTTCCTAAAGTGGCTGTACTATATTACTTGCCCACCAGCAATGAATCAGAGTTCCTATTGCTCGACAGCCTCATCAGCAATTGGTGTTGTCAGGTTTTTTGGATTTTAGCCATTCTAATCAGTGTGTGATGGTATCACATATGTAATTTTAATTTCCCTGATGACAATAACATTGAGCATTTTTTCATGTTCTTGTTACAGAAACCAGTACTCGACACTCAAGAGAGTTGGAGAACTCAGGTTTATTACACTGGCGGGCCCAGAGGAGTTAACATGCCAAGTTCTGAGCCCCGAACAGAGGGATTACAGAGTTTTTATAGACAGACTGTAGTGAGCAACACTAGCTGTTAATAGGCTGGTTTAAGCTAAGGGGTATGGCGCGCACGGGAACAGCAGTCAAGATGGGAAGGGGGATGCCTGGCCTGGACAGGCATGATTAAGCAGGTTTGCAGGGGCTGGGCAATTACAAAGAGCAGGACAAGGGTGAGTGAGATAAACTCCAGTTCCTAGTATTGCAGGTCCCCACCTTCTGAGACTACGTGATCTATATGATCTAGACTTTGCAAGGGGCAAGCTGAGTTACAAAGGCAGAAGGAGATTATGTAAAATTTTAACTTTTCCTCTTCATTCTTATTTGTCATTTACGTATCTTCTTTGGTAAGGTGTCTGTTCAGATATTTTGCTCATTTTTTTTAACCTGAGTTTTAAAGTTCTTTACACAAGTCCTTTCAGATGTTTTGCAAATATTTATCCCATTCTGAGGTTTTTCATTCTCCTAATAATATCTTCTGCAAAGCTTATGGTTTTAGTTTTAGTAAAATTCAACTTATCTGTTTTTTTCCATGAATTATACCCTTGATGCTGTATATAAAATCTTATCACCAAACCCAAGGTCATGTAGATTTTCTCTTATGTTTTCTTCTAGAAGTTTGATAATTTTACATTTTACATTAAGGTATATGTTCCATTTTGAATTAATATTTGTGAAAGGGGCAAGGTTTTTGTAAAAGTTCTTTTTACATAAGGATGTCCAATTGTTTCAGCCTCCTTTGATGAAGACTATCCTTTCTTCCAGAAGTTTTTATGCTACAAAAGCAAATATGAATATATGCTTCCCCATTTTTCTAACATTAGTGGTAGTATATCATACTTATAATTCTACACTTTTTTCACTTAAGGTAACAGATCTTTTTATACATGCAGCATATCCTAACAGTTTTCAATTGTTATTTGATAAATATACTCCTGTTTAAAATTTAAATGACTGACTGCTTTACACCACAAATTCAGACTACAACTGCTTAAAGGTCCATCTCTTCATGGCTAAGCCAGGGATACATAAAGTGAAAGCAGAATTAAAAATCATATGCAAGGAGTGGCATGCAGTGTTAAGGCTAGTAAACAGCAAGCACTAAGTAGCCTAAAGCAGTAATATGAAGACCTTTGATATACATGGCTTCCTTCAAGGAATTTACATGCTACTTATGGTAAAACCAAAAAAAAAAAAATCAAGTCAGATCTTTAAAAAGAGGGGAAAGATCCATTCTTCAACAGTGATCCAGGAAAATTTCAAGAAGGAGACAGATGAGAAGAACTATTACACTGGAGGGAGAAAGCTGAGAAGATAAATCAGAAGAAAATACAGCTAAGAACATGCAGGGAGAAATGTGTCTGGAACTCTCAGGTTACAGAGAAAGAACAGAGCATTGAGGACATGTGCAAAGATGGGAGCAGAGGAGCTGGGCAACAACCAAAAGGGCCTGAAGGAGGAAACAGAACAGGCTCTGTCTTGAAAGCAGGACTCCATCTGGGGCCGGACGGACTGCGGACTTTGAGCTCTATGCCCAGTATCTATGGAAACCACACAGCAACCAGAAAACCAGGCCCCAGAAGGAAGAGCCCCAGGGCTCTCCATTGCCTAAAAGAATACCCTAATTAATACCCTAATTATCTGTGTAACCAAATAGAATCATACATTCTATTATGCTTATTGGAGTATGACCACAGGCCTATTGATAATCGCCCACTGTTAACTACCTAGGCTTAAGGCATATGATCACTGGTTAACTTTGATTGTAACTTTCTTTTTCCTTTGTTCAGACTATTTCAGGGAACCTTATACATTAAGGTATACAAGGTTTTCACAAAAACCAGTCGGGGTCCTTGGCTTAGAGGAGACTCTGCCTCAGGCCCGCCGGTGTAATAAACTGCACTCCACTATCGGCATTGTCCTTCTGAGTGAGTTTGTTTCCTGGAACATGTAGCTACAACAGGTCAACCGGGACTAGATTCAGAGAACCAATCTCGGACATCTAGCCTTTACCCTACACACTAGTGGTTCTCAAGCCATTTCCCACTGTGACAAATAGATGAGTGATGTTCACAGGCATGGAACACTCCCCAAGGTGTCAATTTCTGGTACATTACCTATAACTCCAGTCCTTTCCCTCTCCTCTCAGAAAACATCAAATCAGTGACTACCTGACCCCACTCTGTTATGTTAGGGTGCTTTTTAACATAAATGAATGACACATTTCTATCTCTAATCAAGACCTATTTTCTAAGGTGTATGCTTATAAAGCCAACTGCGTACTCAACTCCACCTGGGTCCTACAAATTCAGTAAGCTCAAGATATACCTCCCGATCCAGAAGAAAAGATTTATCTCCAAATAATGAGAAAAACAAAGGGTATATAAGGTGAAGCTGAAAAAATGGACATGTAGGTGCTTAAAAGCCATGTTTAAGAATTCTAGTCTTAAGCTCAATATCAATGACAAGTTATCAATGAATTTTAAACTTGTGAGTGTGGGTGGTTGGAAGGAATGAGGACTATGTCTATTCATTGCTCTCGTGCACTCTCCATTTTTCTCTCTGCACACCAATCTTTCACTTTGCTCTCTGCACACTAATCTTCTTTCTAGTCTTTGCACTTAGCATGTTCCCTCCCATCACAAAGTACATGTACATTCTGCTTGTTATCTGGAAGACTCTTACTCCCATTCTTTGCTTAGTTGACTTTTACTCATCCCTAACTCTCACTTTAAGAAAGGAAGACTTGATATTTGTTCCCCACCACCACCCAGGATTTTTCAGGGACTATGTTCCTTTCCTTCACAGTACTCATCTGTTTCTGCTTAGACATTCTTCTCATTTTGCAAAGCTCTGTCTCACTGGACTACATGTTCTATGAACACAGAGACCATACATGAATTTGCTCTTCCCTGCATCTTCAGAACCTAGCATAGCACCTAGAATAGAGAATAATCTTGGAATAAATAGCACATTAACCAATCTCTGGGTTTGGGGGATAGGTTGGGATTTTTTGGGGGTGGGAGTTGTTTGTTGGCTGGTGGGCCATGCCACATAATATGTGGGATCTTAGTTTCCTGACCAGGGATCAAACCTGTGCCCCCTGCATTGGAAATGCAGTCTTAATCACTGGACTGCCAGGGAAATCCCTGGTTTTTATCAACAGCAATCACATAGGGCAAATTTCACAGCTTATTATGATATAAAGTGCTTTGACACTGAAGTTGAGAATCACTGTTGCAGAAAATAAAAGTACCTCATCATAGAGATAATCTAGTAAAAGCACTATTTAAATAATGATAATATTCATAATAATTGCTAATATATTCAAGTTCTCACTGCATATCAACTTGATAAGTACTTCACATACAATATGCCAGTGAATTCTTAGAACAACCCTGTGAACGAGGAACCAGCATTATCTTCAATTAACAAGTGAAGAAACAACGTCAGAAAGAAGTTGGTTGACGTGACCAAAGACACAAAGCTAGGACAATGATGTCTAAGCCAGACTCTCTGATCAGATAAAAGAACCGTGAGAATCAACACAGACTCATTTTCCCACGACTGAAACTACTGCCCATAGGAGTCACGGGAAGGCAGGCATCATGGGCAAAGAAGTGCACTGCAAGAGGCCAGTCACTCTGGGCTAGAAACAAGCTCACACTTTGAACGGACCTAGGGTAGATCCCACCTTTGTCTATGATGCCGATTTCTCCACAGTACTGGAGGCCGGGAGTGACTGCCTTAGGGGACATAGTCCAGTGATCCCCAAACACTTCTGCTAGGAAGACCTGAGTTCTCAAAATATACTGAGGTACATTGGATGTAAAGTACTTACCATAACTATACTGCTGTAAAACTCACTAAATATCTATTATTATATGTTGCTTTTACTGAATCACCTTGACAAGCAAGTTTTATTTTCTGCAACAGTGATTCTCAACTTCAATGTCAAAGCAATTTGATATATCATAATAAGCTGTGAAGTGTGCCATATGTAATATATCACTGTTAATAAAAAAACAGACTCATTAATCTATTCACTCACTCATTCTCAAAATAATTATTTAATGTCCACTATATGCTAAGACCTACACTAAGCTTGGAAGTTACAATAAGAAAAACTAGACCTGGTCCATGTGTTCATAGAGCTTACAATCCAGTTGGAGATAAAAGCATTGTCAAAATTACAATAAAAAAGTACAACTGGAAAGAGATAAGTGCTGTGATGGAACAAAAAACAGACTTATGACAAAGTCAGATCGATTTAAGTCCCACTGGGAGGCTACCTGGACTGGTAAGCAGAGGATAAATGTGAGCATTGCAAAGAATCTCTCTTGAACATTCAGGGTTACTGAGAAGAACCAGGTTTACAAAAGAGCCTAGGAGATGAGTTCAGCCAGACCTAAGACATACCGTCCATTCACTATAAGATAAAGATACTCAATAGGCGATGGCTCATACAGTACATCTCTCAGGGGGCCTTGAAGAAGAAAAGTGTAACAAGTTCACCTACCCACCTGACACTTCCAGGCCTCTTCCATAGCCAGCATGCCCACTAGAGGAAATAATCACCAAACATTTCCATGAGTGAGCTTACTGCCATCACTGACTCTGAATTCCGGGTCCCCTCCTCAAAAGAGGACACCTGGATCAGGTTAATTCATCTAAAGTCAATTTACCTAGGGCTAAGACATGTAAAGTGAAAATTTGCCTAAAGCAGCTTTTTCTAAAACCAAGTTGGACTAAACCCAATTTACCTTCCTATCACACGTGAATTCTTATGATTTTCACCAACATCATATTTTACATCGGCAGCACTATTATGGGAAATGATCATTAAGTAAACTGTTACATAAATTGATTTTAGAATAATTCACTTTGGGCAAACTGGTGCATATAAGCCCAACCTCTGAACATTCAGAAGGAAGATGAAGTGGCTCCACACTGCAAGGTTGCCTCTCACACTCAACAGAACTTAAGGAAGCAATGTAACCAGAGTCCCGCTGGCCTCCCCCGAGAACTCGTGGGCTTCAAAATTAACCAATTTGTACTGGACTGCCAGAATTCCTGTTATGCTCCCCGCTTCCATCATGCTTGCTTAAGGGCTAATGAAACTTCCTGGACACCATCATCCTGAAGCTGACTTTGTCTTTACCCTTGATCAGCTCAGACCACTCAGGTGTCTGGGAGGTAGAACCTCTGTGAAAACAATATGTTTGAAAAAGTGCTCCACAGACTCTAAGGTGCACATGAATCATCTTGTTAAAAATGCAGGTTCTGATTCAGTAGGTCTGGGCTGAGGTTCAGGACACTGCGTTTCTAATAAACCCCCAGTGGTGCTCCTGCTGCTAGTCTGTATACCACACTATCTATAACAAAGTCTTACAAGATGAGTGTGGCTTTTGAGACACACTAGAGGTAAAAACTTCTGGCTATTAGGAGGTAATTAGGAGGTACTCATCTCTGGTCCTGGACACAGGATGCAAGAGAAGGCGATCAGAGACTAACTTGTATGTTCTTGGAGTTGGAAACTGACTGAAATTTTCTCTGAAATCAGAGAGTGTTTGCTGGGCAAATGCTTTCCAATACTAAGAAAGTGTCAAAAGTCAAATCTCCTGAAAAGAAGATGGAATAATTTCTTTGTTGTTGTTGATTAGACACTGTCATGTCTGACTCTTTGGCAATCCCATAGGCTTCAGCCCATCAGGCTCCTCTATCCACGGGATTTCCCAGGCAAGAACACTGGAGTGGGTTGCCACTTCCTCCTCCAGGGGATCTTCCTGACCCAGGGAATGAACTTGTGTCTCCTGCATTGGCAGGTGGATTCTTTACCAGCGAGCCACCCTGGAAGCCCATACCAAGAATTTCACAATCATATAAAATATATCCCTGCCTATCTTGGAAAGGCATCCGGAAAGGTGCTTCCCTTTCCATCACACCAGGAGGCCTAGGAAACATTTTTGGGGGCTAAGAACATCCTTTAACAGAAGACCTTAAACCACTAACTCTACTTAAACCACAAAGGTGATGAGCAAGTTAGATGAAGAAAGAGTCATGAGTCGAGATACTGAAGGATGGCTTCCCATGCTGTGCCTCTTTCCACAAACAGACCCACTAGAACACCGTCTCTGCCCAGTGACTCAAAAGCAGTTTCTCATTTGCAGCACAGCAAAGACCTTTACAAACTGCTGCTTCCTTTAATTACCAAAGGAAACACAGAAACTTACAATAAAGAAAACTATAAAGTTCCACTTTAACCAAGTGATCAAGGTCAGCACAGCCAGTAATAAGATTATCAGCATCAGAAACCCCTTGACAGGATACTCAGAGACTGCATCATGTCACTTCCATAGTATTATTTCCCCAAAAGGCTTAACTTCACTAGAAAAAAAAAAGAATTAATGTCATTTGCAGCAATATGGAGGGACCTAGAGATTATTCTATTAAGTGAAGTCAAAGACAAATATGGTATTGTTTATAAGTGGAATCTAAGAAAATGATACAAATGAACTTATTTACAAAACAGAAAGATTCACAGATGTAGAAAATAACTTATTGTTACTAAAGGGGGTAGCAAGATGTGGGGAGAAGGAATAAATTAGGAGTTTGGGACTAATTAATATATGTACACTGCTGCTGCTGCTGCTAAGTTGCTTCAGTTATGTCCGATTCTGTGCGACCCCATAAATGGCAACCCACCAGGCTTCGCCATCCCTGGGATTCTCCAGGCAAGAACACTGGAGTGGGTTGCCATTTCCTTCTCCAATGCATGAAAGTGAAAAGTGAAAGAGAAGTCACTCAGTCGTGTCCGACTCTTCATGACCCCATGGACTGCAGCCTACCAGGCTTCTCTGTTCATTGGATTTTCCAGGCAAGAGTACTGGAGTGGGTTGCCATTGCCTTCTCTGAATATATACACACTACTTTATATAAAATAGATAAACAAGGACCTACTGTAGAGCACTGAGAATTATATTCAATACATTGTAATAACCTACAGTGGAAAAGAATCTGAAAAAGAATGTGTGTGTGTGTATAGTTGAATCACTCTGCTGTAAGCCTGAACTAACATTGTAAATTAGCTATACTTCAATTTTTTAAAAAGGGCTTAACCATAAGAAAATGTCAGAAACTCCAGTTGAAGGGTATCCTGCAAAATAACTGGTCAGTATTCAAAAATGTCAAAGTCACAAAAGAAAAGTCTGGGAAACTGCCACATTTTGGAGATTAAGGAGAAATGGTAACTAAAAACAAATGTGGGATCCTAGACAGGATCCTGGAACAGAGAGAAATGTTATTAGTGGAAAAACTGATAAAATTCAAATAAAGCAGGCAGTTTGGTTAACAGTCCTGCAGCAATGTCAGTTTCCCGCTTTTGATCATTTTTCCAGTTATATCAGATGTCAACATTAGAGGAAGGTAGGTGAGGGATATGCAAGAACTCTGTACCATTTTGCAACTTCCCTCTAAGTCTAAAATTACTTCAAAAGCAAACCTTAAATAAGTTACTGTTTACTGTGATTACTGTAAATAAATTCCTCCTCCAAAACAGAGAGCCAAGGAGGCCATACCAGTGGTTGACATCTCAACAGGGAAGTCTATGACATTTTCTGTACTTGGGAACAAGGAAAGACAGGATCTCTAGACATTCTGCTTTTTCCCAACAAGATTTTGGCTCATAGCTTCTATTTATCTTCCCCAGGAACTAGAATATTCTTACAATAAAACAAGGGAAGTAATCAACTTACTCTGGTTCCAACTGTGAAATCCACCTTTTACCTGTCACAAGCACAGAAAAATGAAATCTTAAGAAGAATGACTAGAAAATGAGCTACTAGAATTGACTGGAAGGGACTATATGTGTGTGTGTGTATACATATATATATATATATATATATATATCTCCCCACACACACACACACACACACAATGGAACAGTACTCAGCCATAAAAATGAATGAAATAATGCCATTTGTAGCTACATGGATGGACATGGGGGAGGATGGATTGTGAGTTTGGGACTGGCAGCTGAAAATTATATATATAGAATGGATAAACAAGGTCCTCCTATTATATAACACAAGGGACTATATTCAATATTATGTACTAAACCATAGAGGAAAAGAATGTGAAAAAACATGTATAACTGAATCACTTTGCTGTACGTAACACTGTAAATCAATTTAAAAAAATACAATCCTGATGATAAGCCACAAGGATTCCTCTAAGCCATAGAAAAAGCTTCCTGCCACTTCATTTGATAAATGCATTGACAGTGGTTACAAAGTTTTGTAGCTGTCTCATTTGATTTTAAATATTCACAAGAATGAAAACATAGTATTTTGGCATTGGTCACCAAGGCTTTTCAGATCTCAGGACAATGTAAAGGGGTCCACGGAATTAGGAAGTTTAACGTTCCCATCTTGACAGTGACAATAAGAATCTCCATTTTAAGGATGAGGACACTGAGACTCAGATAACCCGAGTCTGAAATTCACATCTTCTGGATGGAAAATGTACTATCCCACATGGAAAGTATTTAACACAAAAGCATAGCCTTATTAGCAAATTCTGGGTCCCTCTGCCTCCACTCGGCTACAAATATTCTCTTTACAGACTCTCTTTTATGCAAAGGTCATGTTCAAAGTGAAAGTGAAGTCGCTCAGTCGTGTCCGACTCTTTGCGACCCCATGGACAGTAGCCTGCACCAGGCTCCTTCCTCCATGGGATTTTCTATGCAAGAGTACTGGAGTGGGTTGCCATTTCCTTCTCCAAGCACAAGTTAATTTAAGCTGTATCAGTCAAATATCTAGACAAGCTCCAGCCAAAGCTCTTTCTGGCTTGGAGGGGTTTCATGGCGAGAACTTCCATGGGAAGCCAGCTTCCACAGCTAGCCTTTGGATGATTTTCCTGGAGGGCTACCCCAGGCCAGCTCCTCACCCAGAATTAGGCAATAAAAGTTAATTCTCCAGGAATTAACATGCTGAATCTCCACACTCACATGTCCAGAAAGGAGTCCAGAACTGTCTCAGCAAAGAGCTGAAAAATGACTGGAGGCAGAGAATGCCGGCCACCCTCAATGGGCACTTTCCTCTCCTTTCTTTAATAACAGAATCTTAATGGAGTGCCTGGCTGCCCAGGATAAAGGCCACGTTTCCCCACTTTTCTTACAGGTAAGTGTGGCCACGTGATCACGTTCTGGCCACTTGGATGCAAGTGAGAGTCACCCTAGGATAAAAAGAATACACTTTCCACTTCTCCCTGCTGCTGGCATAGCAAGGGTTGGGAGCAAACTATCATGAATATGGGGACAGAGGGCAACACCCCAGAGGTTTCGGGGTCACACTGTGGAAGTCACATCAGTGCTGGCCTACCTGCATTCACACCACTGCATGAGCAAGAATTAAACTTTCATCTTGTTTAAACCACTGCTATTTTGGTCTTTGTTTCAGCCAAACTTGGACCTAATGACATTCCTCCTGTGTAGATTCTATATAGCAGGTGCAGGAAGATTTCTGGGCAATCTCCATGAGCTCTGGCTTGCCTTCCAGTCCTTCCTGAATGGCAGTGTCCTCTCTCTGGCCTACAGAGAGTAAGGGGCATAAGGCAGAGTTGGAAATGCCTTGCAGTGATTCCTGCACAATTATCCACAGAATGCCTGCATTAGAATTGCGTGGCAACTTATTAATACTTACCACTGAGATTCCTGGGCCAAATTTCCAGGGCTTCAGATCCAGGATATTTATAATAATCCCTAAAGTCTGTATTTTAAAAGTTTATCACATTATGAAAATATTCAACCATGTCTTCTGGGGCCTGAAACCCATGGATGGGGATACAAGTGCATGTGTAGCAAAGACCTCAGTGCTTCCTTGGGACCCTTACAGCATCAACTGCTGCTGCTTCCGCTCCCAGACTGTGTTTTTCTTCTTTTAGTGCAGTAGTTTCCTTCAGTTCTATTACAGTTTTTGTCCCTGGGCAGAGCTGTTCTCTCCAGCTTTCCAGGTCAAGCACCTTAGATGTGCCCACAGGGATCAAATTTCACACTGCAAGTTAGACCTGCATTAAGTCTCTTTTATTCCCACTGCCTATAGAAAGACTTCGTTCATTCATCAGCATGTACCATTACAAGTCCAAGCTCTTTCCACAAAGTCATGCACACCAGATTCCTAACAATGTGACCACCACCAGCTTTCTGGCTTCATCTGCCACCTTTATGTTACGCCTGCGCATTTGTAATCACTATCTCCTCTTAACCTGGAGTTCTCTTCCTCTCCTGAATACTTAACAATTCACACTAACCCTTCAAGACACAGCTCTAGCATCCCTACGAAGGCCTATAAAGATGCTTACTACTCCCAACACTGTCAAAGTCTCCTGGACAACCCAGCTTCCCCATTCTCATTTGAAACACATGAACCCCTGAGGGATTTCACCGTCCACATCTACAGGCCCTGGGCAGATCTGTCCCAAGGGCAAATCTTGACCTAGTAAAATGGCCTCCTATCTCAGGGGAAAAACTATTCTAATGAATCCAATCAATATATTGGGCATTTACGCTATGTCTTGCCCTGGTGAGACATATGAAGAAAGAAAATGAACACTGAGGAAAGAAGATGAAATTACCTGTTGCTAATGGCTTACTGTGCTACACTGTCTATTTGATCTCTTTCTGTGAGGGCTTGGAATCCATTACCCGAGAGTTCACTGAGTCCTGATCAGGTCAGTTTACTAAGCCATTCTCTTGACCTTGACCTCTTCAACTTCTGCATGTGCCCTGGAGTCCTTCTGCTTGGTTTCCAATCTACTACTTTGTCTAATAATCCAACTTGTATACATTCTCCAACCCTGAGCCCAGCATCAACTGACAACTCAAGATGTGCTCCCATCCATTTCTAGCTGGACTTGGTTCTCACTTCTGACCTGGGACCACCTATGGACTCAGTACAAGCCTAATGAAACACAGGGGCCTAAGTACTTCGTTACCCTCGGTATAACCCTCTTAGAAAAACAAAAGAAACTGCACAGCATTGTGCCTACAATTAAAAATACTGCATCACATACTTTAAATTTTACTAAGAGGATGAGATAGATCTTATGTTAAGTGTTGCTATTACATATACACAAAATAATATCTTTTATTTATTTATTTACAATAATAAATAATTGTAATATTATACAATATTACAATAATACAATAATACATAATACAATAAAGTATTATGTATATTTAAAAATAACAAAATAAAGATGACAAGAGCAAACTTTTGGAGTTGATGGATAAGTTTACAGCTTAAGTGGTAGTGGTGGTTTCATAGGTATAGGCATGTGTCCAAACTCATGTTGTTTACATTAAATATATTGATGGATGTTAACTACACTTACTGTGATCATTTTGCCATATATACAAACACTGAATCATTACAGTGCATACCTGAAACTAATATATGTTAATTATATCTCAATTTTTTAAATAAGCAAAAAAAGTACAGCTTTTTGAATGTCAATCATACCTCAATAAATTGATTTAAAAAAAAAAAAAAAAAGGGAAAGAGGAAAAGAGAAGAGAACTGGCCCTATTTTTACTGCCTACCCAGGGGTATCAAGAGAGAGGCCCTCAGCTTATCTCTTTGACAGTATTTAAGAGCTTTCTGACGGCTTACCATCATTTGCAAGGCAAGTGGTCCCCAGAAACATGCAAAAAGGACAGAGAGCAGCCCGGATGTTCAGAGTAAGCATTATGTGAATTACTATAGAATAGAGGCTGAGCCTGTTGGTATGTAAGTTATTGCTGCCCTTTTTAAAAATTTAATTACAGTGTTTGAACATTATCTCATTTTAAAGATCCAGCTACCGAGGCTCAATTAAAATTCTAAGTGTCAGAGTGAGAAAAAGCCCCAAGTGGAGATCTAACTTCATCCTGAGCTTTAAACGTATGAAAACAGTTGGATACTTTACAATCATAACAAGTCCTTTGGAGATGGACATTATTACCCTACAATCAATTCAAGATGCTTTACAATCCCTTTGCCAGCATATGAAACCCCTGTGTACTTCATATAAGGAGCTAGTTATAAGCTGATAATACTCATTGCAGAAGAAGAAATACATCCACCCCTTCCCCAACCTCATCATAATCTTATTTAAGCTCAACCAGGCACTTGACACATCTTACTATAATGTGGGAGCCTGAGAACAAGATGCTCAGTGGTAAATTCTCCTAGAAATGATGCTAGCTGATAATTTATATGCCGAGAAGGGGAAGAGAAGAGGGAGGGAAGGAGTCATGTATCATGCCTTCACTTTTATTGTCATGACCAGAAATAACCTTCATCCTTCCCGCCCTCCACCTACAACCCCAACCCGCATCCCCCCCCAACTTTGCAAACTCTTATTTGTGCTTCACATCCCAGGTGAAATGCCACCTAGTCTATGAAGACTCCTTTGATTTTTCCCGGGAAGTTGGCGGTTTCCTTCTGTGTTTCAACAGAATTTTTCCTCATTTATTCATTGTATTGATTGGGTACCTGCAGGGTGCCAGGCACTGCTCAAGGTGCCTGAAATATAGCAAAGAAGAAAACAATTGAAATTTCTTCACTTGAGCTGCTTATCTAACAGAAGAAAGGGGAAACAAGTAAACATATGCTGTTTAAGATGAGAGAAGTGAAAGTCACTCAGTAGTGTCTGACTCTTGTGACCCCATGGACTATACATACAGTCCATGGAATTCTCCAGGCCAGAATACTGGAGTGGGTAGACTTTCCCTTCTCCAGGGAATCTTCCCAACCCAGGGATCGAACCCAGGTCTTCCACATTGCAGGTGGATTCTTAACCAGCTGAGCCACAAGGGAGTATATAATATAAATCAGGGTCATGGGGATAAGAGGATGACATGGGTAAGGAGGGATGTTTTTTGACAGGGCTGCCAGAGAACGCTTCTCTCATGAGAAGTGAGCAACATGAAATGAAGGACAGAGTGAGTCCTGCAGGAAGACATATTCCTCAACAAGGGAAATACATGCAAAAGCCTTAGGACCAAGGCAAGAGGAAGCTGCCCATGATTGTCAAGTGGCAGGATGGCCACAGGGGCTGAACCAAGTGACACCAAAGAAGGGATGAGATCTCAATGCAGGAGATGAGATCAAAGAGACAGACAGTGGCCAGACCATACTGGGACTTGTAGCTATGGTAAACCCTGTGGGTTTTATCCCAAATCAGGGCAGAAGCAATAGAAGGATGCTGAGCAAAGGAGCAACATAAGTCACTCTTTTCTAACCCTTACCCAATGTGCTGCAACTATTGATGGGTCTGACTTCCCAGAGTCACACCTCCATCCTCCATCAACTAACACAGCATCCTGTTCACAAAAGGTGTTTAACTCTTCAAAGAACACAAGAGAGAACAGAACAAAGAGCAGACCCTGAACCGGCCATGCATAAACATGGGCACCAACACTGGCTACCCTATATCATCTTTCTCAGGAAAGCTGTAGCCTCCACAGTTACCTGACATCAGGCTTTATTTAGAAACATCACTGTTCTCCAAGCACAGAAATAAGCAATTACTCCAGTCTTCCCCAAACTAGAGAGCACCAAGAGTCACTACTGAAAAAGGTTGCTCAAAATCTCTGCAGCCAGGATGTGAGGGTGATCTGGTTGCAACATCTGTCACCCCATTGATCACCAGGGTTGATTCGGCTGATCTGGCTGGCTAGGCAGGTGTCCTCTTCCTCCCTCACCGCTCCATGTGCATCCCTCCCGAAGCTGCACGCTCGGTCAAAGAGGACGACCATCCCCGATAGAGGAGGACTGGTCTTCCGTCAAGGGTATATGAGTAGCTGCGCACCCCTGCTAGAACCTCCAAACAAGCTCTCAAAATCTCTGCAGCCAGAATTCCTGGGACATCAAAACAGCATTCTACTCCATCATAGGGTTCAAGTTCCATTGCTACTATAGTCTGGATTGAAAATCACACCTCGCCCTCCAATAATACCCACTATAGATCTTTGTAAATGGTTTGCTTGGAAGGAGCTCAAGGGATCAGAGAAATTCTCCCCCGATCCCTGAGGTATCATGCAGCCTCAGTAAATAAGTCTTAGAGTCCCCAAGGCACTCTGAAAGATGAAAAATGAAGTTATTTCGAACCCTGGAGTTGCTGTACTTCTAGTTCAGAGGCTTTGCAAAAAGTGGGAAAGGAGTCATAAATTCTCATTTTTTTCTCAAGTTTAAAATGTCTGAATTTTACCAGCCAATCCACCTATTTCTGGGATCCACGCTGGCTTAAAACAGGGAAATTTGACATCAGTCATGCCCATGAGTTGTATTTTCCTTGACTAGACAAGCTCAGGAGCAATTCATCTTCCCTCACCTGAAACTCAACAATTTAAAAAGTCTCATCTGACTATAAGTAGACATTGTAGTTGTCAGACTTCCCTGGTGGCTCAGACGGTAAAGAATTCACCTGCAGTGCAGGAGACCTGTGTTCGACCCCCCCCCCCCCCCCTGGGTTGGGAAGATCCCCTGGAGAAGAGAATAGCAGCCCACTCCAGTGCTCTTGCCTGGAGGATCCCCTGGACAGAGGAGTCTGATGGGCTACAGTCCATGGGACACAAAGAGCCAGACGCAACTGAATGACTAAGACACACACATTAGTTGTCAGGCCCTTCCTCTTCCTGCCTCTGAATGCTGACAGGTGGATAGAACACCAGGCAGAGCCCTGGACAACTTCAAGCATCTGAATGACAGCCTTTTTCAGCAGGCCCCTCACTGCTAACCATGGAAGGCAACGTGCAAGCACCCATAACTAATGAGACTTTACCTGGCTTCATCCCCAGCAAGCTCCAGTGGCCTCTCACTACAAACTCTGACATCCTCCCCTATTCCACTGTGTTCAAGGTTCCAAGCCTCTCACAGGCTGCCAAGCTGCTTCTCTTTGGACTAACATTCCAGAGCCATCCTGAATCAAAGCTGTACTTGCAGCTTTTGTCCAGTGTTTCTTAGAATGTTAGTTCAGCTAAATGATACTAAATAATACTCCCCAAAGCACTGCATGATAAAAATAAGTTTGAGAACAGCTACAGTGAGTGAGCTGAAGAAACCAATATAATACACTGGTTAGTAAACCTGCTGAGGAGCCGGGCATCTGGATCTGATGCCTAAGTTCCATCATTTTACTAGCTGGGTGACCCTTGACAAGGCCACCAACAATAATGTTTGATCCTTGTCCATGAAGTGGGGGTAATGATAGAACCTACTTCATCATTCTGTAAGGATTCAGTGTAGTGATGCATTTGAAGTGCTTAATACAAGGTCTAGGAGTTTATTACCTGATTTTAAAGAGCCTTTAATATGCTAATACTTATTATGATTCACCATGAAAGACAGAGCATGTGACATCTTTTTCAAGTTTATTTCATCCCATAACATTAATTTGTTTTACAAGACTATCTTGCAGACTTGGTGGTCCTTGGATCCTTTGTGGGGACCTGCCACGTGCTTGTGAGTGATGTATATACTTAGTCAGGCTGGAATGCCATCAATCTCAAAATGTCCAACCCAACAAAACTGTAATCACTCACATGAATGAATGACAGAGACGATAGATGAAAAATGGCATTTAAAGATAATACATTGGTCGAAATCCTTAAGAACCCTTCTGGATATTATTTCCAAATCTTCATACTTGGCTTTGTACTCTAGTTCTGCCACTTGCTCTCTGCATAACCTTGGGCACAGTACTCAACCTCTCCGAAGAGCAGTTTCCTAGTCTCAGAGACAGAAAAACAATACCTATCTTGGCTGTGATGAGGGCAAAATGAGACAATGATAATTAAATATCTAGCACATTCTAGATAATCAATTTTGCCTCCCCTTTCATTTCAAGATAAGTGCAAATTCAGGCTGAACGCTATCACCACTTAAGGCAGGTCAGGGCAACAGCCCCAGTTTCTAGCCCAAGGTTCTTCTGTGAATGGTGAAGTCAAAACCATTGACTGAATTCATTTGCTCTTTGCAAAAATACTTCAGCATGTTTTGAAGGCTGGGAACAACTATGAAGCATTTCCACTTCTGGTTGGTATGATCAAGATGAAGCACAAGACACTAGAGTTACAAAACCCAGGAAGACATTAATTATTCCATATTCCCAAAGCTGAGAGCTGAGTGCTCGGCATCAAATCAGGGCAGAACAAAAGGAAACAAATGGGCAGGCAGTGGTTATTTTCATTGTCTCCTTTAAACTCATCCTGTGCATCTACTGTTTCTACAGACCAAGGATGACTGTGCAGCCCAGATTGGGAAGGACAGTTATTCTAGGATAATTCTAGGATAATTTCTTTTCCTACTGCCTAGTTAGTCATTCAGTTCAGCTCAGTTGCTCAGTCGTGTCCAACTCTTTGCGACCCCATAAATCACAGCATGCCAGGCCTCCCTGTCCATCACAAACTGCCAGAGTCTACCCAAATCCATGTCCATCAAGTCGGTGATGCCATCCAGCCATCTCATCCTCTGTGTCCCCTTCTCCTCCTGCCCCCAATCCCTCCCAGCATCAGGGTCTTTTCCAATGAGTCAACTCTTCACATGAGGTGGCCAAAGTATTGGAGTTTCAGCTTAAACATCAGTCCTTCCAATGAACACCCAGGACTGATCTCCTTTAGGATGGACTGGTTGTATCTTCTTGAAGTCCAAGGGATTCTCAAGAGTCTTCTCCAACAGCACAGTTCAAAAGCATCAATTCTTCGATGCTCAGCTTTCTTCACAGCCCAACTCTCACATCCATACATGACCAATGGAAAAACCATTGTCTTGACTAGACGGACCTTTGTTGGCAAAGTAATGTCTCTGCTTTTAAATATGCTGTCTAGGTTGGTCATAACTTTCCTCCCAAGGAGTAAGCGTCTTTTAATTTCATGGCTTCAATCACCATCTGCAGTGATTTTGGAGCCCAAAAACATAAAGTCTGACACTGTTTCCACTATCTCCCCATCTATTTACCATGAAGTGATCGGACTGGATGCCATGATCTTAGTTTTCTTAATGTTGAGCTTTAAGCCAACTTTTTCACTCTCCTCCTTCACCTTCAACAAGAGGCTTTTTAGTTCCTCTTCACTTTCTGCCATAAGGGTGGTGTCATCTGCATATCTGAGGTTATTGATATTTCTCCTGGCAATCTTGATTCCAGATTGTGCTTCATCCAGCCCAGCATTTCTCATGATGTACTCTGCATACAAGTTAAATAAGCAGGGTGACAATATACAGCCTTGACGTACTCCTTTTCCTATTTGGAACCAGTCTGCTGTCCCATGTCCAGTTCTAACTGTTGCTTCCTGACCTGCATACAGGTTTCTCAAGAGGCAGGTCAGGTGGTCTGGTGTTCCCATCTCTTTCAGAATTTTCCACAGTTTATTGTGATCCACACAGTCAAAGGCTTTGGCATAGTCAATAAAGCAGAAATAGATGTTTTTAGTCATTAATACATCCCAAATATTTCACAATTTTCAGGAGCCAAGCCCTACCTTCCAAACTAAGAATTACCCCTGAAGTCAACCTAAAATTCTTTGTCAGACTATATATGTTCCCAAATTCTGACTTCAGAGAAATTGGCCACCACCATGGCCATAGAAAAATGAAATGTCCTTGGGGGTGATTTCTGGAAAATAATCTAATGCAACCTCAGAAAGAAATCCTGTTTGGAAGGTGTAATGTGTAGAATCCAGGAGCTTTTTAGCTACTTTCATCTCTTTGCCCTTGTATTACTTTCATCCTTTCAATCTGAAGAGCATCTATCCTGATTCTTCAGCTGGCCAACTCCAGTAACAACTAACAAAAATGCCAGCATGGTAAACATATCCTCTGCACAGCCATCTAAAAACTCTAAAGTGACCAGCTCAGCATGACACTCTCCTGCTTTTCAACACCTCACCAGCACCCCACCCCAACAGAAGAAGGCCACCAACTCTGTTGGCTACAGGAACCGGGAGGCATCTCACATGATGGCAGTGGGCTGACAGTCTGTAACATTGTTCATGAAACAAGCAGTCCTTTAACTTTACTTTTCTTCTCTTAATAAAGACATGAGCCCAAGAATGTTACTTTTTTCCTAACTGCACATTATTTATATTTATATATATTTATATAAGTAAATACAGATATATATATATATGTGTATATATAGACAGTAACCAACACTTGGTCTTACAGTGCTGGGGAGACAACTGGGGAGCTAGGGATTGGAGATATCAAGGTAATATCTTATGCAAGGATCAGTACCGTACAGAACAGAAATGGTAAAGACCTGGCAGAAGAAATTAAGAAGAGGTAACAAGCATACACAGAGAACTGTACAAAAAGGTCTTAGTGACACGTATAACCACAATGGTGTGATCATTCACCTAGAACCAGACATCCTAGAATGTGAAGTCAAGTGGGACTTAGAAAGCATTACAAAAAACAAGGCTAGTGGAGGTGATGGAACTCTAGCTGAGCTATTTAAAATCCTAAAAGATAATGCTGTTTAAATGCTGCACTCAATATGTCAACAAATTTGGAAAACTCAGCAGTGGCCACAGGACTGGAAAAGGTCAGTTTTCATTACAATCCCAAAGGGCAGTGCCAAAGAATGTACACACTACCATACAATTGCACTCATTTCACATGCTAGTAAGGTTATGCTCAAAATCCTTGAAGGTAGGCTTGAGCAGGACATGAACTGAGAACTTCCAGATGTACAAGCTGGGTTAGAAAAGGCAGAGGAAACAGACATCAAATTATCAACACCCAATTCCAGAAAAAACATCTACTGCTTCATTGACTACACTAAAGCCTTTGATTGGGTGGATCAAAACAAACTGTTGAAAATTTTGAAAGAGATAGGAATACCAGACAACCTTACTTATCTCCTGAGAAACCTATATGTGGGTCAAGAAGCAACTTTTAGAATGTTACGTGGAACAACAGACTGGTTTAAAATTGGGAAAAGAGTATGACAAGGTCGTATATTGTCACCCTGCTTATTTAACTTGTATGCAGAGTACATCATGAGAAATGCCAGACTGGATGAATCACAAGCTGGAATCAAGATTGCCAGAAGTATCAACAATCTCAGATATCACTCTGATGGCAGAAGATGAGGATGAACTAAAGAGCCTCTTGATGAAGGTGAAAGAGGAGAGTGAAAAAGCTGGCTTAAAACTCAACTTTCAAAAAAACAAAGAGGGGTCGGTCCTAAGATGGCAGAGGAATAGGACAGGGAGACCACTTTCTCCCCCACAAATTCATCAAAAGATTGTTTGAACACTGAGCAAATTCCACAAAACAACTTCTGCACACTGGCAGAGGACACCGGGCATCCAGAAACACAGCCCATTGTCTTTGAAAGGAGGTAGGACAAAATATAAAAGATAAAAAGAGAGACAAAAGAGTTAGGGGTGGAGACCCATCCTGGGGAGGGAGTCGTGAAAGAGGAGAAGTTTCCAAATGCTAGGAAACCCTCTCAGCAGTGGGTCTGTAGGGAGTTTTGGAATCTCAGAGGGCAACATAAGCAGGAGGAAAAATAAATAAATAATTACACAGATTACGTGTCTAATGACAACTCCTAGTGGAGAAGTAGCCCAGATGCTCACAACCACCACCAGCAAGCGGGGGCTGAACAGGGAGGCCCGGACTGCATAGCTTAGGGTGAGGACCCGGTCTGAATGCCCTGAGGGCAATCTGAGGGAGCTAACGTGAGACAGCAACCTAAACTGGGGGATAGCAAGAGAGAGAAAAAAAGAGAGAGAGAACTTTCCCGTGAAAAGCTCACAAAACAAAGACCATGACATCTAGTCCCATCACTACATGGCAAATAGATGGGAAAAAGGAAACAGTGACAGATTTTATTTTCTTGGGCTCCAAAATCACTGCAGAAGGTGACTGCAGCCATGAAATTAAAAGATGCTTGCTCCATGAAAGGAAAGCTATGACCAACCTAGACAGCATATTAAAAAGCAGAGACATTACTTTACTGATAAAGTTCCACGTAGTCAGACCTATGGTTTTTCCAGTAGTCATGTACTGATGTGGACCATAAAAAAGGCTGAGCACTGAAGAATTGATGCTCTCAAATTGTGGTGTTGGAAAAGACTCTTTAGAGTCCTTTAGACTGCAAGGAGATCAAATCAGTCAATCCTAAAGGAAATCAACCCTGGATATTCATTGGAAAGACTGACACTGTAGCTTGAACACTTTGGCCACCTGATGTGAAGAACTGACTCACTGGAAAAAACCCTGATGCTGGGGAAGATTAAAGGCAGCAGGAGAAAGGGGAAACAGAGGATGAGATGATTAGATAACATCACCAACTCAATGGACGTGAATTTGAGAAAACTCTGGGAGATAGTAAAGGACAGGGAAGCCTGGTGTGCTACAGTCCATGGGGTCGCAAAACGCCAGATACAACTTAGAGACTGAATACCACCAACAACAATAAGAGACTGAGGTCATCTGAAGATTTTGTCTCTTGCTTTTCATGAGAAGCTGGAAAGCTGGGACTTCAGGACAAATCAAGCAATTTCTTTTGCTTTTTAATTTTTGCAATGTTGTATTGGTTTCTGCCATACGACAACATGAATCAGCCATATTATACATATATCACCTCCCCCTTGAGCCCCCAATCCTACCCTTCTAGGATACAGCACACAGTACCAGGCTCAGTTTCCTATGTTAGCTAGCAACTTCTCACCAACTATCCACACGCACACGTGTGTGATGCCACTTTCTCCACTCGTTACACTCATTCCCTCCCACACTGTGTCCACAAGTCCATTCTCTACACCTGCATTTCCATTCCTTCCCTGCAAGTAGGTTCATCAAGACCATTTTTCTAGATCCCATATATATGAAAACACACATTTTTAAAAGTTTGTAACAACTTACTGATTTTTTTAAATCTTTAATGGAAAAAAAATACCATGGGGGCCATTACAATGTGAGCCAAACAAAGCTCTTCTGCAAGTCAACACTAGCCTGTACTTTCAACCTTTATCCCATAAGATGAAGTGCATGTGTGTGTGCTTAGTCGCTCATTCCATGCTCACCGATAAATCATTCCCCGTGTGGGGAGCCCACCTGGATCACCGGACCACCTCTCTGCCATCCCTGCCCTACAGGCTACACTTCAGCCCCAGGACCTCTTCCTGTGCCTCCTGCCACAAACATCCTTCATCTCTGTGCCAAACCCATCTTAGGGATGAGCCCCTCCGCTTCTCAGGAAAGGCTAGCGTTGGTTAGAAGAGCCTCATTGCTTCCAGACAAATTGATAACCTTTCAGATGGTGAACTGCTATTTCACTCCTACTAGGCTATCAGTATTGGCAACAAATTCAATCAATTGGTGAGGAGGTACCCAAATTTAAAAAAAAAAAAAAAAGACACCAAATTCATCTGCTCATTTGCTCTACCAAAAATGTAATTTTAACTTCACATAGTGTGAAATTACTTTGATTTCCAAGAAACAGATCTCATGGATACTTTTTACATACAGCAGGTGTTCCATAAATGATTTTTGACCAGAAATGATATGGCCTATGTAAACATCTCACTTTGACATTTCTTAAGCACTTTTCCTCACACTGCAAAAATGTCACAGCAGTTATCATTATGTTAGCTTCACAACTAGAGCCACTCCCTCACTTTGCCCTCTATTTATAACCCCATACACAGCAGCCTTCAGTCCAGTCCCTGGGAGCACCAAGCTGGCTTCTGCCTCAGGACCTTTGTACTGACTCTCCTATACCTTCTTTCCAATTTTCTCATAGCTGGCTTGTTCTTAGATTCAGTTCAAATGCCTCATCTTCATAGAGCCTGTCTGGCCTCTTCTCCATGGCCTGCCACTCATCCCTCTGTTTGATTATTTTCTTCCATGGCATGTATAGTTCAGTATATTTAAGTATCTACCATCTAACTCACCCCACTAGAAGGCAAGCTCCCTGAGGTCAGACCCTTAGCATGACCTCTTCACTACACCAGAATCCAGTGCTCCTGCCAAAGATTAGTATCTGACACAGACTAGTCTCTGAGGAATGATGAATGGATTCCTGTTTAACAGATAACTCAGGGAATTATCTGAGGCTCAGGGAAGGGCCTGCCCAGGGTCTCCTGGATATTCACTGAGAGAGAAGAGGTTTCAACCCGAGTCTTCTGACTTGTGCCCAGCAATCTTTTCATAGTACCACCCTCATCAATGGTTTGGCAGTCTGGAATGCCTTTCACCTGGAACTCAGGGGGTTAAATCTTTCAACAGTGACAGAGCCCTTTTCTCCACATTTCTCTCTGCAGAACCAAATGAGTGAATACCTATTACTCAGGCATTCAAGTGTTTCACAACTACTAATTCTAAACGAAGTCAAAGATGACAGTTTAAATTCTCTAGAACTGCATTGAACAAATAAATTTTATGCATAAATATTAATGAAATTGTGACTTTTTTACTAAGAAAGTAAAGGTTAATGGCAATATTTGCCCGTTTCCCATTTCTCAAACACTAAGCAATCCAAAATCTAATAAGCATATCTACAAGCATGAGCAATTTACTCAAAACATTATACTCTCTTGCTGTGACACTTCTTGTCCTCAATTAAGGCCAAAAATCATCTGAGCGGCTTCATTTCTTCCAACAAAGATTTAAATTTTATTTAATTAGTATGTTCCTGAAAAAAATGCCTCATTTTCTTAACAGGTGAACCTTCCATTCATTTATTTCTATATGAAAATTACTACTTTCTAATGCTCACCACAGCCTTTGAACTTTCCCTTGAAACTGTCTGCACTCTTCTAGGTGTAAAGATAAAATGATGAAAACCCTGGTCCCATGTGTCTTGTCTCCTCGCATTTAGAAGCATCTCCCATGAAAAAGAAATGCAAAAAAGCAAAATGGCTGTCTGAGGAGGCCTTACAAATAGCTGTGAAAAGAAAAGAAGCAAAAAGCAAAGGAGGAAAGGAAAGATATACCCATTTGAATGCAGAGTTCCAAAGAATAGCAAGGAGAGATAAGAAAGCCTTCCTCAGCAATCAATGCAAAGAAATAGAGAAAAAAAACAGAATGGGAAAGACTAGAGATCTCGTCAAGAAAATTAGAGATACCAAGGAAACATTTCATGCAAAGATGGACTCAGTAAAGGACAGAAATGGTATAGACCTAACAGAAGCAGAAGATATTAAGAAGAGGTGGCAAGACTACACAGAAGAACAGTACAAAAAAGACCTTCACGACGCAGTTAATCACAATGGTGTGATCACTCACCTAGAGCCAGACATCCTAGAATGTGAAGTCAAGTGGGCCTTAGGAAGCACCACTACGAACAAAGCTAGTGGAGTTGATAGACTATCAGTTGAGCTATTTCAAATCCTAAAAGATAATGCTATAAAAGTGCTGCACTCAATATGCCAGCAAATTTGGAAAACTCAGCAGTGGCCACAGGACTGGAAAAGGTCAGTTTTCATTCCAATCCCAAGGAAAGGAAATGCCAAAGAATGCTCAAACTACCACACAATTGCACTCATCTCACACGCTAGTAAAGTAATGCTCAAAATTCTCCAAGTCAGGCTTCAGCGACACGTGAACTGTGAACTTCCAGATGTTGAAGTTGGGTTTAGAAAAGGCAGAGGAACCAGAGATCAAATTGCCAAAATCTATTGGATCATCGAAAAAGCAAGAGATTTCCAGGAAAACATCGATTTCTGCTTTATTGACTATGCCAAAGCCTTTGACTGTGTGGATCACAATAAACTGTGGAAAATTCTGAAAGAGATGGGAACACCAGACCACCTGACCTGCCTCTTGAGAAACCTGTATGCAGGTCAGGAAGCAACAGTTAGAACTGGACATGGGACAACAGACTGGTTCCAAATAGGAAAAGGAGTACGTCAAGGCTGTATATTGTCACCCTGCTTATTTAACTTGTATGCAGAGTACATCATGAGAAATGCTGGGCTGGATGAAGCACAAGCTGGAATCAAGATTGCCGGAAGAAATATCAATAACCTCAGATATGCAGATGACACCACCCTTTTGGCAAAAAGTGAAGAGGAACTAAAGAGCCTCTTGATAAGGGTGAAAGAGGAGAGTGGAAAAGTTGGCTTAAAGCTCAACATTAAGAAAACTAAGATCATGGCATCCAGTCCGATCACTTCATGGTAAATAGATGGGGAGACAGTGGAAACAGTGTCAGACTTTATTTTTGGGGGCTCCAAAATCACTGCAGATGGTGACTGTAGCCATGAAATTAAAAAACACTTTCTCCTTGGAAGGAAAGTTATGACCAACCTAGACAACATATTAAAACACAGAGACATTACTTTGCCAACAAAGGTCTGTCTAGTTAAGGTTTTCCAGTGGTCATGTACGGATGTGAGAGTTGGACTATAAAGAAAGCTGAGCACCAAAGAACTTGAACTGTGGTGTTGGAGAAGACTCTTGAGAGTCCCTTGGACTGCAAGGAGATCCAACCAGTCCATCCTAAAGGAGATCAGTCCTGGGTGTTCATTGGAAGGACTGATGCTGAAATTGAAACTCCAATACTTTGGCCACCTGATGTGAAGAGCTGACTCATTGGAAAAGACCCTGATGCTGGGAGGGATTGGGGGCAGGAGGAGAAGGGGACAACAGAGGATGAGGTGGTTGGATGGCATCACCGACTCAATGAACATGAGTTTGTGTATGCTCCGGGAATTGGTAATGGACAGGGAGGCCTGGCCTGCTGCAGTTCATGGGGTCGCAAAGAGTCGGACATGACTGAGTGACTGAACTGAACTAGATGATGCATATTTAAGTTTTATCTGCTGTTTCCTTCTTCAAGAAGCAGCTTCCTTCCAGGAGGAGAAAATCCCATTTCCCAGAGAATCTCTCCCATCTATTCTTACCCTTTTCTGCTTTTCTCTATTTTGGTTAATTTAACTAAAAACTTGAGCACAGTAAACTCAAGAACTATACAGTATGTGACATGCAAACACAAGGATAAAAAAGTCATACCACCTCCTCCTGTCTGCTCAGAGCACAGTACCTCCCAGTAGCCCAAGTCAGAACCTGGGGCATCACCCTTGACCCCTCCGTATCTGTCCCACACAACATCTAACACAACTACAACCAGTTCACACCACCTCCTAACTGTCTCTTAAATTAATCCATTTCTCTCCATCTGCCCCACCATTATCATACATAGTCCAGGCCTCCATCCTCTTGAATCCAGATTCTGGAAAGCTTCAGCAACATTCTAACTGGCCTTCCATCTCCATGCATTTCTCCACTAAGCAGCGGATGTGATTTTTCTAAAATACAAATCTAAGTACGGCACACCCGTACTTAGATCCCTTCCATGACTCCTCATTGCCCTTGGAGTAAAGGCTAAGCCCGATGAAGAGCTTAGAAGTCCGCTCACAGTCCAGCCTCTTGCTTAACTCTGGTTCCCTTCTGGCCACACCTCGCACCTACGTCCCTACCTATGCTCTGCCCACTCTCCAACAACATGGCATTTTTCTTCAATTAACTTAACCCACCATGATCGCGCTCATCTCTCGCCCCTTCACTCACGCTGCATCTGTAACTCTCTTCTGTGTTCATCATCGTCTAGCTGATTTCTACTTATTGTACTTTGCCCCTTGAGCATAATCCTCATTGAGAAGGCTTTCCAACCTCTCTTGGGAAAATCAAGGTGTTCTGCCCTGTGCTCCCTACATTCCTAGCAGGGCACTAACCACATTTTGTGGTGTTTTATTGATTTTCTCTATCCCTGCATGCTTCACAGTTGTAGCCCAGTATCTACCACCACACAAGGTATGTGATAGATTTTCATTAATATTTCCTGAATGTTATTGATGAAGGGGTTTACAGTCTAATAAGAACACAGTTCTAAATATACAGCCTCCCCAAATTTATTTGCAAAGTGACAACCTACTTTGAAAACAGCACAGAGAGATCTGCATTTAGGCAAGATTCCAATTTGAACTTGCTTTTTCCTTCCCAATTGTAAGCAATTTAACAACTGAAGTCACCTTTTTTTTTTTTAATATAAGCCTTATGCTAGTTATCCTTGAGGGAAGAATTAAACTTGAGTTTATGTAAGAGCTTTAATTTCTAAAAATGTACTGTTAATCATCCATGAAAAAACTTTTCTCTTGGGTTATGTTCAAAACAGGTAATACTCCTCTAGAATTCCTTCCACCTCCTAACCCTCCATTCTGACAGGCTTCAATAAATTGTCTGAAACTGCAAAACAATTTACCTATTAGCATAAATCACGGAAAAGGCAATGGCACCCCACTCCAGTACTCTTGCCTGGAAAATCCCATGGACAGAGGAGCCTGGTGAGCTGCAGTCCATGGGATCGCTAAGAGTCGGACACGACTGAGTGACTTCAGTTTCACTTTTCACTTTCATGCATTGGAGAAGGAAATGGCAACCCACTCCAGTGTTCTTGCCTGCAGAATTCCAGGGACGGAGGAGCCTGGTGGGCTACCGTCTATGGGTTGCACAGGGTCGGACACGACTGAAGTGACTTAGCAGCAGCAGCAGCAGCATAAATCATCCATAATTAGGAAGGCAAATCTGCAGTTAGGAACTACCAAATGCATTCCATTAGGACCACCACTGTTTCTAGATTATACATAACAATGTCTTAATTGTTAACCTAAACACTATTTCAAATGATGAGGAACTGCCAATATCTACCTTTTTCACTTCTGAAGAATCTGGGAAGGTATGAGGAAATATCTACCAAGAAAAAAAAAAAAACCTGAGGAGAAAAAGGGCAATGACATTTGTTGAGTGCCTAGAAAAATGAGACATGAGGAAACATTCACCTAAACACTCCTGTTGAATCCTCCCAATAACTCTATGACATTAGGCTTCCTAGATGGTGCTAGTGATAAAGAATCCACCCACCAATGCAAGAGACTCAGGTTCTATTCCTGAGTCACGGAGACCCCCCCCCAAGTAGGAAACGGCAACCCACTCAGCATTCTTACCTGAGAAATCCCATGAACAAAGAAGCCTGGTGGGCTATTGTCCAGGAGTTTGCAAAGAATCAGACACAACTGAGTGTGCACATGTGCACACGCACACACAACATCATTAACTTCACTTTCCATAAAAGAACACCAAGGTTGAGGTAAATTAAAAGCAACTGCAAGAGCTCATACATCTTAGAGCTGACAGACCCAGGAATTGAACCCACATCAATCCAGCGTCTAAGGAGACAGCTCTTTCTGCCACAAGAACTACAAAAACTGAAGAGTAACTTTTGAAATACAAAATTTTTTAAAAGGAGATGCCTTCTTAGCAAGTCAAAAATGTCCTCTTCATCTCCTCACAACAGTGTTCTACAGTAAGCTTTTTCTTAGACCCCCAACTTTCAGGTTCCTAGCTAATTATGTTTAGATTAAATTTTATCTATAACTTAGGAATAAAATTGAAAACCAGAAGATTTACCATTATATCTTATAGTGTTGCATATACTGGCAGAACTTTCAATTAGATTTAATCTACGTTAATTAAGCTTTCCATTTTAACAAAGCTCTTTATTAACATATTTCAATCAGGAAAAATAAACGTTAAATCTGCATTGCTATTAAGATAGCTCAGCAAGACATTCGTCTTTGTTGCTCTACCAATGTGCTCAACTGGCACTAAAAAAAAGAGAATAAAAATCCGTCAAATTAGAAATACAGGCAAAAATAACAGTGTCCATTCCACGACATCAAAGAGTCTATTTCAGTTACTACCTCCAGATATGTTTGCAAATGTCTTTATATTTAAACTTCCCATTTCGTTTTATCTACTCACTCAAGATATTCAGGGGAACTCAACTGGCTCAGTTTCCAAGGGAGTTTCTAGATATCATTGGGCCAAGTAGTTCACTCCTGGTCTAAGGAATCATCTCCCAAATGATCCACTTCCGGCTGCGGGAATCCTACCAGGTGAGAGAGACGCCTGCCTTTAGCTAGAAGGAACCTCAGCCACTGAATGAACTCTTCCGCCATTAATTCAATAATGGCCCTGAGAAGAGCTGGGAGCCTGGCAGACACTGGAAGCAGAAATTTCCAAACAGTAAATGCAGTTTTTCTGGATGACAGAAAAGGCAGTGGATGATGACTTGCCAGGGATGCAGAGTATTCAGATCCAAAATGTGGTTCCCCGTGTTGCTCCATCAGCAAAGGTGACTTTTCACTGGAAATTGAACACTACCAGAAGGTTTGGGTGATAGATACTGTTTTCCTTTTTAACCAGTGAACTAAAGTGGCTGTTTGCTCATCTGGCCACTTCCCAGCATCCACCGTCCCCTCATCGTCAAATTTCCACCTTAACATCACCATCTTGGCTTTTTGTTTTTTTAAATTACAGGCCAACAATTATGGTAGATGTTTAGCAAATACTTTTTTCCCCCAAACTTTAGACTTTTCATTTTGTATTGGGGTATAGCCAATTAACAATGTTTTGGTAGTTTCAGGTGAATAGTGAAGGGACTCAGCCATACATATATATGTATCTATTCTCCCCCAAAACTCCCTCCCGTCCAGACTGGCATATAACATTGAGTAGAGTTCCATGTGCTATACAATAGACCCTTGCTGGTTATCCATTTTAAACATGGCAGTGTGGCAAATACTTCTAGTCCTGTACAAAAATCCCAAGGGATTACTCGTTTCCATCTCCAGGTACCAGCACCTTTGCCCTTCTCATTGTCCTTGCAACCTCCCACATATAGTACATCCAGGGCAGTATCTATTCCGGGGGCAATATATTCCATGTGAACCCTGGGAATCAGACATGACATTTCTGAGCAGCCCTAACCAGAGCCAAAGAAAAGGAATCATCTGTCTGCTTAGTATTAACAGTTGCTAAGTACATACTCTGTGCCTCTGAGTACCACCTGGCAAAAACCCCTGTGTGATGCAGTCTCTTACCTATGCTATTATCATTATTTGGGCACAGACCACATTTCAAACAATCAAGACAGAGACTGCCTAGTTATTCCAGCAACCAGGCTTTCTCAGCCTTGGCACACAGTTAGAACCAATTTCCCAGTAATGGTCAATAAAATATGGTACAGGCAATGCATGGCACTTCCAGGATTAGCCCTTAAAGCTATCCAGGGAGATTATGACAGAAGTCTAATCATAGTAGAAGCTATTAATCTACCTCACTCAGAATGTCATAGTTCAAGGTCATAAAATAAAACACATAGTTGAATAATGCAACTAAGATGCTACACAAAGATTTATCTGTGTAAACACAAACTACACATCCTTTTAAGATGTTTCCCCTCAGAAAATAAAAGTAGTGAGTATGTACAGGTACCAGAAAAGATACCAGAAAAGATTTTCACTCTCATTATCTTATAGTACATATTATACATCTTTAATTAACCATAAAAACCAGAAGTCATCCATTAAGTACTTCTACATTTAATCACTTTGAAATTTTTAAATATTCCTCTTAGATCAAAAAGAGGAAGTTAAACTGAAATTTAAGAACTATAGAAAAGAACTGAAAATGAAAACAGTATATAGCAGTATCCATGGGCTATATCCAAATGATACTCACAGGAAAATATAAAGTCTTCAGTGATTTTACCAGTAAACAGAAAATACTGAAAACAAATGAACTAAACATCAAAAGAACCAGTAAAAATACCAAAGCAATTGAAAAAGAGGCAAGAAGAAAAAAAATCAATGAATTTAAAGTGAAAAAAATGGCAGACCTCAATAAAACTTAAGAACTGTTTCATTAAAAAGGTCAATAAATTACACAATCCATGATGAACTTCACCAAGAAGGGAATATATATATTTCATATTACAAGTTAATGAAGAAATAACCACAAATATAAAAATTTTATTAAGGAATATAATATCCAACTATTTGCCCAAAAGAGGGAGCTCTCAATAAAATATATGATTTCAACAAAATGTAAATTGGTCCACAGAAGAGTCTAAAATTAATTAAATAGAACAATACCATAAAAGAGATGAGAAATGAACATTTTCAGCAATAAAAGATTTCCCAGCCTCCCCAAACACAAATTATCAGCCCACATTATTTTCAGGCAAATTCTATCAGAAACATTTACAGAAGAGGTATTGCCTATATATTTAAACCAGTCTAGAGCATAAAATTCAAAAAGCTTTGAATTAAATCACATAGTCAGTAAAACCTACTGTATCTCACTTATGAGTTAAAAAGTATTTAATGAGTTTAAAGTGTTTAGAACAATGTCTAGCACTTATCAGCACTGAAATTAACATTACCATTTTATTATTATTATTAATATTGATGCAAAAATCTTAAACATTAGTAAATATAAATTTAAGGATTTCAGAAATAATTCAACTTTATGGACTCAATGTAATTAACGTTAATAAATGAAAGAAAATAATAATTATCTCAAAAGGTATCCAGAGAGGGTGTTTAATAAAATGTTACAGCTGTTCATAATTTTTGGCCTTTTAAATCAGACGACGACTTTATGTGTGTATATATATACAAAACACACACACATATATATACTATATACACATATATATAAGTGAGATTGATTTAATAACATGTAACAGCCGTTCATGATCTTTTGACCTTCTGGTAAATCAGGAACAGAACTGTTTCCTTTACATGGTAACATGTATGTGTGTATATATGTATATATACATATACACATGTCAGATAGATAGTTTCTAATCTACCAGACATTATATTAAACAGATAAGGAAAATATTAAGATAGCATTGTCTGCTGCTTCTCTGACTTTAATGAGGACCTTTAATCTCAAGAGTCTAGCCAGTATCATAAGACAACAAAAAAGGATAGCTACTATAAATACTGGAATGAGAGAGACAAAACTCACTATTATCAAGTTACAAAACAGTATACTTAAAATCAAGGGGGATCATCTGAAAAAAACTAAAACAAAAAAATTTAAATGCCTAGTGACTGTGGAGTAAGTCACTTCAGTCGTGTCCAACTCTTTGCAGCCCTGTAGACTGTAGTCTGCCAGGCTCCTCGGCCCATAGGGATTCTCCAGGCAAGAATACAGGAGTGAGGTTGCCAGACCCTCCTCCAGGGGATCTTCTCAACCCAGGGATCAAACCCGGGTCTCCTGCACTGCAGGCAGATTCTTTGCCATCTGAGTAAGCCACCAGAGAAGCAAACGCTTAGTACATTATACATAATCAACAAATGTTAGCTAAAAAAAACACTATTCCACATAGCTCACATAGCCTAAAAGTCTAATACAAAAATCAGACCAAAGACATCAAAAGGAAACTACAAATCATTCTTTCTCATGAATATAGATACAAATATTAAAATACTATCAAATCAAATCCAGGAACATATGAAAAGAACTATATCCCACATGACTAAGTGGGATTTATCCCAGGAATGCAATCTTGTTTAATGTCCAAAATCGACTAGTATAATATCCCACATCAGTAGAATAGGATAAAACTACATGATCATCTTGATACAGAAAAGCACTTGAAAAAAAGTTAATACTCTTTCATGATAGAAAACATGCAAACTAGAAATGGAAGAGAACTTCCTCAACCTTATAAAAGCATGTTAGGAACAGAATGAAATTTCTTCAACCTGGTTAAAAGCATCTAAGAAAATCTACAACTAACATCACACTTCATAGTGAAAAATTGAAAGCTTTCCTCCTTAAGATCAGAAACAAGACTATCTGTTCCTATCACTTCTACTCAACATTGCACTGGAAGTTCTGCTCAGAGCAATTAGTCAAGAAAATAAAAGGCATTCAGATGAGACAGAAATAAAACTATTTGTAGAAGATTTGATCTTTTAAGTAATAATTTAAGAAATTTTTTTAAAAATTATTAGAATAAAATAAATCAGCAAAGCTGCAGGATACAAGATTAATATGCAAAGATCAATTTGAATTTCTATAAAGTAGCAATGAGCAGACATGAAATTAGTAATTACATTTACAATGGCATCAAAAAGAATATTTAATAACCATTTTTTAAAAAACATTAACAAAAGTCATGCAAAACTACAAAACACTGTTGGAAAAAAATAACCACCACCTAAATAAATGGAAAGACATTTTAAGTCTATGGATCAGTTGACTTAACATTGTTCAGATGGTAATAACCCCCACATTGATCTATAGAGTCAATGCAATCCCTTTCAAAGTCCAGCTGATAATTTTGCAGAAATTGAAAAACTGGTCGTAAAACTCATATGGAAATTCAAGAGAACTGAAATAGCCAAAACAATCTTGAAAAGGAAGAAACAAAGTTGCAGGACTCACACTTATCAATTTCTAAACTTAACACAAAGCCAAATCATTAAAACAGTCTTGGCATAAGTCTTGGCATATATACCAATGGAATAGAATTTGAGACTCCAGAAATAAACCTTCATATTTATGTGCAATTAATCTTCAACAAGGTTACCAAGAAAATTCACTGGTCTTTAACAAACGGTGCAGGGACAACTGGCTATCCACGTATAAAACATCAAGTTGGACCACTACCTCACACCACATATAAAACTGACTCAAAATCTATCAAAGATCTAAACATAAGTATTAAGCCTATAAAACTCTGTAAAGAAATCATATGCAGTAAATCTTCAGACTCAGGATTAGGCAATGGTTTCTTCGAAAAGAAGTACAAGCAACAGAAGAAAAACTGAACATCAAATTTAACAACTTTTTTGCCTCCAAGTATATCATGAAGAAAATGATAGGATCTACAGAATGGCGGGGGGGAGATCTATAAATCATATGTAATAAGGGACTTATACCTATAAAACAACTAATACAAAATCATAAAGACAAACAACCCAATTAGAAATGGACAAATGCTCTGAATAGACAATTTTCCAAAGAGGATATATAGCAGCCAGTAAGTGCCCGAAAAGATACTCAACATTATCTGCCATCAGGAAAATCTAAATGAAAACCACAGTGCAGAGAACATACTGTATATCTAAGGGACCAATACTCAACAATTCTCAGTGGTTACCTAAATGTGAAGGAAATTCAAAAAAGAGGGGATACGTGTATACATACTGCTGATTCACTTTGCATACACCAGAAACATAACATTATAAAGTAACTGCACTGCAGTTAATAAAAAGTCACAATGCAATATCACTTCACATCTACTAGGATGACTATATCAAAAAGAGAGGTAATAACGAGCATTAACAAGAATGTGGAGAAATTGGAACTCTCATACACTGCTGGTAGAAATGTAAAATGGTGCAGGCACTTTGAAAGACAGTCTGACAATTCCACAAAGCTGTTAAACATAGTGACTACTTGATTCAGCAAGTCTACTCCTACTTAAATACCAAGAGAATAAAAATATGTGTCCACACAAAAATTTCTACAGGAAAGCTCATAGCAGCATTATTCATAATAGCCAAAAAGAGGAAACAACTCCAAAGCCCCATCAATTGATGATTGGATAAATAAAAGGTGTATCCAAACAACACAATATTATTCTGCAATAAAATGAAATGAACTACTGGCCCACACTACCAACATGAAAGAACTTTGAAAACATTCTAAATAAAACAAGCCCCTACAAAGGACCACATATTGTATGACTCCATTTATATAAAATGCACAAATAGGCAAATCCATAGAGACTGAAGACTATTGCCAAAGGCTGGGGGAATGATGAGGAGATGGTGGAGTGACAGCTAAGAGGTGTGAGATTTCTATGGGAGGTAATGAAAACCAGATCTTTATTACCTAAAGCCAAGTGTATTACAGATTCAGAGTTAATCCTTTATAGTAATACTTCCCCTTGATTAGACTAAACAAACATGGAGGAAGGCACCATAGAATTAAGAAGTGGAGGGGAATGTTTTATATTTCCCCATTTATTTTGTTTGAGTCAAGACCTGAGGTCTTCCTATTACAATGAAAAATAGTCACATGATTTCCATTCAATGATCCTCAGGTTCTATTAGAAACCTGCCAGGAAAGTAAGAAAAGGGAGCCTCAGATGACTCTACATGACACCAAAAGGGTTTTCAAAACCTTTCTTAAAATAAGATATGGATTTTTTTAGATTCCAAAAGAGAAACCCATAAAATAGTGTTTCAAGACTTAGGATTCGACAAAGAAAGGAAATATATTTTTTAAGAATTGTGCACTTAACATACACTCTCTTTTTTCATGCTTACCACCACCCTGCAAAGTAGATGATTATCCCCATCTACAGACAAGGAAATTGAGGTTCCGAGACATTCCATGGCAGCTATGGCGAAGCTAAAAGTCAAACTCCAGGCTCCACGACATCTGACTCTGGAGCTCTCCTATATCGGCTGCCTTTCCACTCACTTCTCACCTGCTTTGGGAAGCTCTCTGCTTCCCCTGAGAAGCATTTGAAGACACCATACATTCTATTTCTGGACATCTGTATGACCCTCAAGCGGAGGAGGCCCTCACACTCAAGCCCTAAGCCAGTGAGGCAAGGACATGACCTTCCCAAGTCTGTGAAGCTGAGACTGGCTTGACATCTCCACCCTTGGGCAAGAAACCTGCGCTTTCTCCCAACCTACAGAACACAGGGACTCTAACCCATACCTGCTCACCAACACATACGCCAGCTTGCTTTCCCCAGGCTGACCCAGAAACAGCCAGCTCACTATACTGCCGGCAGCACCCTCACTGAAGGCTCAGGGTCCATCACATCCCTCTGAGGCTGAGGACAAACTTAGCCACTGAAAAGACACAGAACAGCTGGTCCTCACCTCTGCTGGAAATGTGCATGAAAAGACCCTCGGCTCCAGCCAAACTGGTCTATTCTCTGCTCTTTCCTCTTCACCAAAAAAAAAAAAAGAATTCTGTTTCCTTAATTTCTCCCCCGTTAGACTGTCCACACTGTTCTCCCTACTCAGTACCCTTCCCTTTCCCTTATCTGCGAAACTCAACCTGTTCAGGAGTCTCCCGTCTAGGTCGTCTTCCTTAACTTAATATACCGAATTCACGGAACCTAACACCTTTCCATCATTTTTTGCCTATTTAGGTTGACATATCAAAAAGTAGTTCAAGAAAGGTTTACTGAACTCTGGTTACCCAGTATAGACTCTGACATGAGAATATAAGAGCAAGTGATCTATTAAAGAAGTGCTCCCAGGAGAGGGAGGGAGTGAAACAGCCTCAGCCTGTTTCCTGGTCACTCTGGGGGATGAATGAAGCCTCAGAGACTGACTGGTCTCCAGGCATCCAAGGGCAAGAGACTAGGCTTCCATACTCCATGCTCACGAGTCAATCGTTGACTTCAGGCAGCCTGGGGATGGAGTGAACTCCCACACACTTCCACTCTGAGTATAGTAGGATGAAGAGGCTACAGAAGCTGATGTCCAATGCTCTGAGGCAAGTTGTCAGGTGCCAACCTTCAGAAACAGAGTCCATCGAAGGCAGGTGAAGGGCACACCGAACCTACACAAGCGATCTGATGGGGTCAGGGAGGGTGGCATCATGTCCGCAGCCAGGTCAAGGTGGGGCGGCTTCATGGGCACGTGACCAGTGTATCTGCACAGGATTCTGCCCTCGGAAGGGCCCCACGCTTCTGGTTTAATAGTCTGTAGTCACTGTCTTGAAATTCTTAGTAATTTTACCTCTGACTGCATTTCCTAAGTGAGGTCTGGGGGGACTGTGGAGCACACAGTGGGCAGGCTCGGTTCATAGCAGCCCTGCGTCCCACCACCCGCCACCTCCCTGGGCCAAGTTCTCAGCCACTGGTTCAGCTGCTCCCACCCTTCCCGCATGCTCCACCCAGTAACTCTTGCCACCCTCTGCCTGGGCAGTGACTGCTGCCTAGGCTTGGGGATTCCAGCGTTCTCCCACCACTGTCCGCTAGGAAAGGAGGGGGCACAGAATCAGTCTGGGGGAGTCACATAATCTTGAAATTAGCTACACACTGCCTTATAACGCCAGTGTAATGCTTTTCTATTAATAGCTCTTTTTTATTCCTTAGTTTTTTTTGTGTGGTCATGCCCTGCTTCCCACACCAAACGCTTAGATTTTGTTTCTTTCATTTCCCCACAAAAATCTTGCATAGCACCTAGAACAGAGTAGGTGCTTCATAAGTATTTTCAGAGGATTAACATAAAGTTGGTATTACATTAAAACTGGCAGGGAGGTTCCGATCCAAGATGGTGACTTTAAGAAGATCCTGAATACACCTCCCTCAATTGGCACACTGGGTCTACAGCTACCAATGGAACAACTGCCTCTGGAGAAAACCTGAAGACTGGCTAAGGATGTGGGCAAATGAGAAAAAAAAAATTACACTGAAGCAGATAGGAGAGGGTGGGACATAATCTCACCATAAATTCCACCCTCATTCAGAGACCCACAGTCAGGAGAAATTAAAAACCTAGAACTTCTTTTTAAGGGGCAAAAAGTTTGAACTCTCCAATAGGCACCCCAGTTCTTAAGACCTACACCTAAGAGACAAGCCTCCCACAACTCCTAGCTTTGAAAACCAAAGGGATTCCCGTTCCCAGGACCCTCAAAGCTATAATGATCTGAGAAACAGCTTGAACCTGGGATCCACCCACCTCGGGGGCCCAGGTCAGAGGCAGCTCATTTGCTTACAATAAAGCAGTGGCTTAGTCAGTCGTGTCCAACTCTGTGCAACCCCATAGACAGCAGCCCACCAGGCTCCCCCATCCCTGGGATTCTCCAGGCAAGAACACTGGAGTGGGTTGCCATTTCCTTCTCCAATGCATGAAAGTGAAAAGTGAAAGTGAAGTCACTCAGTCGTGTCTGACTCTTCGCAACGCCATGGACTGCAGCCGAGCAGGCTCTTCCGTCCATAGGATTTTCCAGGCAAGAGTACTGGAGTGGGTTGCGGTTGCCTTCTCCTTGGCTTGAGGGGAAGGCATCTAATCTAACAGACATATTCAGGGGCCTGCCGTAACACTCTCCAGGAGGAAGACAGGCAGCCGTACCATCTTGGAGTCCTCCCTCTGCCAACTCCAGGCGGGTCAGTATACAGAGAGCTTTTGCACAAACCAGTGCCCTGGGTTGGTTGGTTGGTTGGTTTGTTTACAGCTGAAAGGGACACCTTTCATTGCCCAACCCTGGAGCCAAGCTCCTGGATCCCCTGGAACTGTAACAGTTGACGAGACAGTCCCTGGCAGGCTACCACTCCCAGGGCACTGCATACACAGCAGATCGAAACATACCCCAGGTCTTTTTGAGAGGGAGGCCTACTTACTTGCCCAGGAGCTCTGGCTGCAGAACAAGCTTCCGGTTTGGCACACTTATGGGGGCCAAGAGAGGGGGCTCTCAGCGAACAGAGGCTTGTGGAAACAGTCTTTCTCCCCTCTCCTTCTGCTTTGCTCCAGCTTACCAGTATATCCCAGAGAGGCCCTTATACCTCATCTTAGATTATCTAATTACTTCAAATTCCCTAACAGAGGGACCTTTCAAAATGAAAACCCTTATATGCCTTCCCATTATCTATGGGGTCTTTGGTTCAAGTTGTGACATGGCATCAAAGCTTTGAAAGGATCTGACTTTCTGCCTGCCTCTGTAACACCACCCATCGCTGACTTACCCAAACATCTCAGCCCCTTCCCCACACACACTTACATGCAAACCACTTACCTGTTCCATCCTCAAATCACAACAACCTCTTTCTGGAATGCTTTTCTTCCTATTCCGTACTCCCTCCGATACAGCCTGCCAAATATCTACTCACTTGATTTCCTTATCAACCATCATCCTTTCTTGGCTTAAGACAAAGCTTAGTAGAATCAACAGCAGCTACTTTGATCCCCGAAACACAAGTTTCCAGCACTGCATCTACACTTCTTCACAACATTCATTTGTCCTACTAATGGGGACATAGTTTGTCCTTCCTTCCCTACTAACTTCTGTGATGTGATCCTTAGAATAAAAATTCTATACTATCCATCTTAATATTCCCAGTATCAAGCACAGTTACTATAAAATAAACTCAATGAAGCTCTATTGGAAGCTGTTGGTAAATATAACTAATTAACTTGGTGACCTAAATCTGATGGATAGAATGTGGTTTTATATGAGTGAAGTCTATTAGGTGAGAAAGACACTCACGAGTAGTCCTTGCAGGGTAAACAAGAAAGCCACTTCACCCAAAGTAAATTCTTAACGCAAAGTTAAGTCCATGAATATGTTCAACAGCCGCAAGGTTTCATCCAGCCAAACATTTTCCTGGAATTGCACCCTTTACATTTTGTGTAGTGCATGAATTCCAGGTAGATCTTGAGACGTAGACGGCACTTTCTTACCTGTGTTCCAGTTCTCGAATGGAAAGGATCACTCCTGACGTCGATGGCTTCTGCTGCACAGTGGCCAGAAAGGTGAACTCACTCTTATTCCGGAACAGCTGAATTAATTTCTTACTCACATGAGGGGCTGCATGGATCTCTCTTTCTGCATCTAAGGGGTCAAGGAGGAGGAGAAGGGGTAAGAAGAAATACAGATGGGAAAAGAGGAGAGGGAATATGAGAAGGAAAAGGAGGACAGTCAGTCAGTTAAAAATGCCTTGTCTGGAGGATCCAGGGTCCCTTTCCCCTTTGCCCTTCTTGTCAATAGTTTCCATTTTCAGGTGCCGCCCACCAATCCACATGGCTGCCCACACTCAAGGCAAAGCCCGGAAATGCTGTCCCGGCCATCGTGCCCACTTGTCACTTTGACAAGTCCACAATTGGCCAGTCAGTGATTTTCTGACAGGGATTTTGATGGGACAGGGAGCAATTTGGCCTGCTGCAAACAGATTAGGTTGCTGAAAATAGGGTGAGAGGCAGTCAGATAAATGGGGTCCAAAATTCAGAAAATCCTGAGTCTAATAGCATCCAGGGCCACTCAGCAGGCTCTCATTTCCCATTTCCTGTGGCCTCAGCTTCTCTCTCTCCACACACATCTAGGGAAATATGTTCTGGCTTTGTGACCAGGAGAGATTTACTAGAGCTAATAATGCCAGACAACTGTGCTTTTGCTAAAAGAATAAATACAAGGCATGCTCAGGATCCATCAGCGTGCCTGGAATTTCTGTGCACATCCAGTAGATGACTGTCCTCATGAAATATTTATTAAAGCTTAGGCCAATTCAGCAGGTCTAGAAGTGTGTGAGTTCAGCGAATCCTGCTCCTAGACAGGAATCTTTCTTTCTGCAACATCCGCATAATGAGAGAGATCCCTCATTTCAAACTCAGACTCACCCTTGTCATGATAAAACTGGGTGTCACACCACTATTTTACACTATACTTTCTGGCACCAGAAAGTGGGCACCAAGGCACTGGAATTAGAGAAAAGTATTCAGAGGATTGGTGGCCTTCTCTCATGTCAATGTCCTCTGCAAGCGGTAGGGTGATACAGTGATACATATGCTAACTACTTGGGTATTTCTCCAGGACTGCCTGAGGAACCCTTGAAAAACATATTATAAAACTGCATTACTTACAATAGCCAAGATAATACAGGAAACAAACTAAGTGTCCATCAACATACAAACGGGTAAAGAAGCTGTGGTGTACATACAATGGAATCCTACTCAGCCATAAAAATAGAATGAAATACTGCCATTTGCAGAAACATGAATGGACCTGGGCATTATGCTAAGTAAAATAATCCAGACTGAGAAAAGACAAATACTATACGATATCACATCTGTGGAATCTAAAAAATACAATAATCTAGTGAATATAACAAAAAAGGAGCAGACTCGCAGACAATCAACTAGTGGTCACCAGAGGAGGGGAGGGGGAGTGACTATACGGGGTGGGAGAGGGGAGGTATAAACTATGCGGTGTAATATAGGCTCAAGAATGTACTGTGCAACACGAGAACATAGCCACGATTCTGTGGTAACTGTAAATGGAAAGAAACCTTTAAAAACTGTATAAAGAGTTTTTTAAAAGAAAAGAAAAACATAGAACTACAAAGGCCATGTCGCCCAAGCAATATCACAGACTCGTATTAGAACCTTGAACCACCTCATTCTAAAGAGTGGCTTTTAAACAAAAAGAAACCCTCAAATTCTTGACCTCAGACCTCAGTATTCTCAACTGCAAAATGAGGGGGATAGACTAGGTTGATGCCTCACAGTACCCCCTGCCCCCAGCTACATCGCCTATAATCCTACACATTGCCATTTCAAGTTTGCAGCACAGAAAAGAACACAGTCTTCCAGATGTAGGAGTTTAGGTTACAGATGGTGGGAAGTGAGAAATTAATTATTTCCTGCCGTGTCAGTAAACAATGCACAGTCAACAGCAATTGCAGCCACCGCAGAAGGTAAGGTAGTGAGCCCTTCGGAAGGTGAACTGGAAGCGGGTGAGCAGGTGAGGGAATTCAGGAAGGGAAGAATCTCTGCTATTAATAGCAGCCATCAGACTACAGCCACTCCCCACAGTTTCCCCTGAGGAACCTCAAGATGGGAAAACAGGATACTGGCCCCCAGATATGTGAGGTGTGTAGGAATGATTTCAGGGAGCCCAGACTCTTGCATCTTTCCATACATAGAAAGGCACTAAATTCCTTAACTTGGTTTTCTTTAATTTAAAATAATCTTTTGACTTCAAACTACCTACCTTTTGTTGCAAAATTTCTACATAACCTGGCCCCTCTCCTCGCCTCCTTGGAGCAGTTCCCTAAGGGTTAATTGAGGTGCTGCCTCCCAGGCTTAAGTCCTAAAAATTTCCAGTGAATAAAACATAATGAGTTTGAGTAAGCTCCAGGAGCTTGTGATGGACAGGGAAGGCTGGCATACTGCAGTCCACAGGGTCGCAAAGAGTCGGACATGACTGAGCGACTGAACTGAACTCAACTTTTAGGTTGTGACTAATCTTTTTATGTCCCCAGAAGTAAGGTTGGTCCTCTACTAAGAAATGACCCAACTCAAGAACAGTCTACCCACAGAACACCTACCTGAGTGTCATTTGCCTTCCTGCCTACTTTACTACTAAGTGGTATGCTGTCGGGCTTCTGCCAAGGGCTGATATGAGTCACTTAGGGAATACTTCTATGCCTTTTACAAAATTCTAGCCAAAGATTATCCATTGTTGCTGTTATTCAGCTGCTAAGTTATGTCAGACTCTTTATGACCCCATGGACTGCAGCACACCAGCCTTCCCTGTCCTTCACTATCTCCCGGAGTTTGCTCAAACTCATGTCCATTGAGTCGGTGATGCCATCCAACCATCTCATTCTCTGTCATCCCCTTCTCCTCCTGCCCTCAATCTTTCCCAGCATCAGGGTCTTTTCCAATGCATCAGCTCTACGCATCAGGTGGCCAATGTACCAGAACCTCAGCGTCAGTCCTTCCAATGAACATTCAGGATTGATTTCCTTTAGGATTGATGATTTGAAAGCATCATTTCTTCAGTTCTCAGCATTCTTTATGGTCCAACTCTCACATCCATACATAACTAGTGGAAAAACCGTAGCTTTGACTAGACAGACCTTTGTCAGCAAAGTGATATCTCTGCTTTTTAATACACTGTCTAGGTTGGTCATAGCTTTCCTTCTAAGGAGTAAGTCTTTTAATTTCGTGGCTGCAGTCACCATCTGCAGTGATTTTGGAGCCCAAGAAAATAAAATCTGTCACTGTTTCAACTTTTTCCCCATCTATTTGCCATGAAGTGATGGGACTTTCCATAAAGATATTCAAAACCTATTAAATGTATGGACAAATCACTCTGCAAACTAGAGACCATTAGCCAATGTTTGTTAATGTTACTTTTATTATTATTACTGCTGGGCAAAGAGCCTTGCAATCAGTTTCACCTAGAATTTAGTGCCAGGTAAAAAGTCTTGGTTGAGATTAACATCTAGATTTATTTTTTTCCTCTTTGCTACTTCCTTCTTTACTCATCAGTTAGGATTCAACTGATTGGTGGTGGCTGCCTAGAGAGCTCATAGAGGATTCTGAAGCTTAAGCCCAGTGAAAAGAGGGCCATGATTAATCAGCAGGCCAACTGGGGGAACGATGAATATCAGACTAGTTATGGGTGTCCTCACCTCTCAATTTTCCTTGAGGGATATGATCAAATCTGATGGCCAATGACCCCAAAATTTTACATCTGCAACCCTAACCTCTCCTTTAAGTAACAGACTCATATATGCAACGTCCTCCTGACTATCTCCATGTGCACATCGAATATCATTTCAAGTTGTATCCACCACTGAGCTCTTTTTCTCTCCAATGACCCTCTACTATCCCCTAGATTTCCCAGTCTTGGCAAATGGAACCACCCACTTTCTAAGGTCAAAATTGTCCTCAATTTTTTCTTTTTCTCCACCCTCTGTATTCAATCCAAGGACATATCATGAGGGCTCCGGCAGCTGGCATCTGTTTATTTCTTCCTGGCCCCACTCTTAAACTTTTGTTCAAGCTGCCATCATCTCTCCAATAGCATCCTCAAGGTCTCCACGCTGCTTTCCCTCCATTGTCACCCACACACAGCCCAAGCGCCCTGCTTAAAGCAGAAGCCAGGGCCACTTCCATCTGCTGCATAAAACCTTCCACTGGCTTCCCATTGCTCCCAGGGTGAAATCAGGCTCCTCAGCATGGCCTGCATGGTCACACACAAATTAACTCTTGCCTACCTCTCCCTTCTCCATCTCTCACTGCATATGCAACCTTTTGGTCACTCCCTCCAACAAAACCCCCATTAATGTCTTATATGCCACTCTGGTGATTTCCCCAACTATCATGTACTGTGATCAATTATTTCCTTGTGTCACTTACCATAACCTTGTTCCATGTTTCTTACTTTACTTCCTTTCTTTCCTCCCTCGACTGTAAGCATCATGAGTGCAGACTTACTTATTTATTCCCTGTTGCATCCACAGTTCATAGTGGCTGGCAGGAAACAGGCATTCAATCAAGATTATTGAATTAATTAACTAATATATTTTCCATTGTGTATCTGCATAGTTGCTAAGTCAGGTCTGATTCTTTGTGACCCCATGGACTGTAGCCTGCCAGGCTCCCCTGCCCATGCGGTTCTCCAGGCAAGAATACTGGAGAGGGTTGCCAGTTTCTCCTCCAGGGGATCTTCCTGACCCAGGATCGAACCTACATCTCCTGCATTGGCAGGCAGGTTCTTTATCACTGAGCCACAAGTGAAACCCCTAAATCTGAGTTTGTTTCTATTTTGCATGTGTATTCATTTGTATTGGTTTTAAATTGCACATAATTGATATCATACAGTATCAAACAAGTCTCTTCTCCATTCTTGGCTGCCCTAAACCCAGTGCAATGATGTGGCATGGAGGTGGTGGGAACAGCATTACCACGTAGACAATGGGATCATTCATAGGAAAGTCAGGAATGTTGCTTTCCTGTTATATTTATGGAAATATAAACTTCAAGTAACCACAAATATTATAGTCAGAAAATAGCATGATACCTTTTGGACAACTAGGAGATAAATGAGTACTTCTTAAGTGATTATCAAACTAAAATGATTTCCAGTGCCAGTTCAGCCTATTCCTCTTTGTAGGACACTCCAGCTAATGCACTAATCCAGCCCAACCCTCCTAGAAAGCTGAATATGTCTTTTACTGGCTTTTCTCATTTCTCATTGTAAATAATTGGCATGTTGAAGTAAAGAGATCCCATTAACACTTAGAGTGAAATGTTAAAAAAAAAAAAAAAAAAACAGAAACATCTACTTTGATAAGTTGAGATTTTATGTACATTTTCATTTTTTTTAAGTAAAGCTATTTCAAATAAATGTTTACCATACTTCAGCCACTAAAAAATATAAGAAATCCTACTCCTTTTACAATAATAATTGGACCAGGTTTCAAAGAACTGAAGACTAAGTTCTGCAGATAACTAAGCTGTGTGATCTTAGATAAGACACTTGACCTTTCTAATCCTCACACACATCTTAAAATTTAAACCATTGAACTCCATGGTCTCCAAGTTGTCTCCTAGTGCAACAGTTCTGTGAATCAGTTTCCCCTGCTCCTAAGTCACATAGCAAGATGGTGCTGAGGGCATTTCCCATCTATAAAAAACCCAGGTTCCATCATTTTTCTGCCAATTTTCTGAGACAACAATAAACACTGTGATCAATTTCTGAAAACAGTGTATGTCACCTATTTTGCAGTAGCCTGCTTTTTTTCCCCTAGAGTTAAAGGGGCAACTGATGAAAACCAGTTAGTGAGAACCTATCATGAATATTACACTTCTATATGTATGGAGCCACTACAACGTGTGTTTGCTGCATTATTTGAGAATATTCAGTTCTTCTAGAGAGAACAAGAAGAATAAGTGGGATTTATAAAACTCATGTGTTTCGAGAGAACAGCATCGAAACATGTATATTATCTAGGGTGAAACAGATCACCAGCCCAGGTTGGATGCATGAGACAAGTGCTTGGGTCTGGTGCACTGGGAAGACCCAGAGGGATCGGGTAGAGAGGGAGGGGGGATCGGGATGGGGAATACATGTAACTCCATGGCTGATTCATGTCAATGTATGACAAAACCCACTACAATACTGTAAAGTAATTAGCCTCCAACTAATAAAAATAAATGGAAAAAAAAATAAAACTCATGTGTGTGTGTGTGTCTGTGTTAGTTGCTCAGTTGTGTCTGACTCTTTGTGACCCCCATGGACTGTAGCCTTCCAGGCTCCTCTGTCCATGGGATTTTCCAGGCAAGAATACTGGAGTGGGTTGCCATGCCCTTCTCCAGGGGATCTTCCCAACCTGGGATAAACTCATAGACGTGTTAAATATAGATAGAAATTTAGAAATCTTTGAAATGTGCTAAAGATATATCCAGTAAGTGGACCATAAGTATGTTGAATGTAGATAAAAAGGACTGAATAAGAGTATCACTTATAAACAGAAGGGGTGGGAGGACCAAGTCACAATGTACAATAGCCCCCTTCAGAACGGCAGCTGTGTTGTCTCTAAATCTGACATCCATCTCTGACACCCGTTCTGTCCCCATTCTGGTCCAGCCTCTACTCTCTCTCTCAGAAATATTAATAGAATCCATCGCTGCTCACCAAATTAACTGGTTAACTACAGCTGTGGTCAGGCACATTTGCCCAAGTCTCCCCATTAAGAGGAATCCATTGGTGCTAGGCACCGCCTATCTCCTAAACCTCTTTTTAATAACCTCAGATACTGTCCATGTAGCCACAGCATTAGAGAGGAGACTCAAAGACTGAATAGAGGACCACTGCATAACCCAGGAACCCGGTGGGTTAGCCCATCCTTCTCCCCTTACCCTACCCAACCCCTAGCAACTCTCGGTTCCCTGCTTCCTTCTGGGTATTTTTAATTGATTTGATAAGCCACATGATTCAAGCACCTGAATTTGGCCTACCTGTGAGCCTTTCAATTTTGTGACTTCTGGGAGTATACTTGGAGGCTACCATTGCACCAAGGTAATTTCCTACATAACCACCACTTATAGTGAACATTTTACACTTTAAAAAAAAGGGAGAGAGAAAAGACAATGTCATTCCAAATACTCAAGAGGTTTTGCCTGATTTAGTTAAGAAGTGCTAACTCAGCAGCAAGGGTTAAGTGCTTTTTCCTTCCTAGGATCAAATGGCTCTACTTAGATTATTTTCAAGAAAGACTAAAAATGCTAATATGATGATTAACCATCGGTTAAAACCATGCTGGGTGAAAGAGGATGCTGAGGAGTGGAGCAGGAGAGAAATTAAACAATGGTATTCACAAGCTCTTCTCTACCATCTAGAAGCAACTTCATTTCCCTTTTCCTTGACATACAGCGCAAGCAAGGTGATGATTTTCGTTGTCAGCAAACATACCTGTGTTTACTCTGTGCCAGGTACCAGCGAAAAGGTCAAAACACAATTTCTGCCGTCAACGATAACTGCATAAGCAAGACAGTTACTTGATAAAAACCAAGGCACAAAAAAAGAAAGGGGGCCTGGGGATGACATCACGTAAGATGCGTCTTTGAGGATGAGTCAAAAAGATGAACAAGCATTTACTAGACAGGAGAAACAGAAAGAAGAGGGCATTCATTGCAGATCACGTTGAAGCTTTCATTACCCATGTGTTTTCCATTATCCTAGCATTCCTCTTTCTTTGCAAGCCTCTCTCCCTAAAAGTCTCAGCAGGAAAGCAACTATTCAACATAGTATTAGAAGGAACTCTCCCCTGATCAGTGAGTCAAGAGAGCAAAAACAGCAGAAGTAGGACAGTACAAACACACCAGGGCAGCCTTGACTGATGAATTCAGGTGACATCTTGGTAATCACAGCATGTGTACACTAAGAATTTCAACACATGGCAGAATCTTGTTATAGACATGGCACATCCTTCTAGCCTGAGTCCCACATAAGCTTGAGGTTAAGATTGCCCTGAAAGGTAAAGCAACACTTGCTAAATTGAAATGACAGTCAGCTTTTCATTTCTAAGTAGAGAGGAAACTTGCCATTTCAGAACTGCCAACTCTCCAGAGGTCAAGTGCTGCTGTGTGGAGAGAGGTACGTGTCCACTGTTAGGTCCTGGGCCCTTCTCTGAGAACTTCAGATGCTACTGATCTAAGCACTTTCAAAGCAGCCGAAATCACAAGCAGAAAGTAGTAAGAAACACCAAGAGCCTCCCACTTAATATGTAAGGGATTTCTATCTCCACTAACAAGTTCACAATAATATCCCATTAAACATCCATTAGCTCCAGAAGCCAGAATAATAAAAAGCCAGTATGTGTATGGCATATTATGGTACAAGGGCAGAGTTAACTACTTTACACGTATTCTCTAATTACAATAATCTGAGGAATAGCCATTACTATTTTTCCTACTTTACATTTGAGAAAACTGAGTTTCACAGAATTTAAATGATTTTCTAAAAAGGTAGGCTAGGAGTCCATGGTTCTGAGATTCCAACCTGGCAGGCTGGTTCCATATGCCACACTCTGCGCTGTGCTAGGTCTACTGTTTGCCAGTACGTACAATCTCAGTGCTTGGTACATGTGGGAAAGGGACAAATCATCATATACCCAGTGCCTGACACTGTATTCACTCAGGAAACACTGATGAACAACCTATTTGCACAACCCCTGAGCTAAATAGCATTCCCCCATTTTATAGGTAAGGAAGCTGAGGCACAGAGTCAAACTCTGAGCACAGACAATGGCTTGCCCAGAGTCACGCAGCCTGTGACTCGAGACAAAACTGAGTCCTCAGCAGAGTCCATCAGAACACCCCATGGCATTCGCCTGGTGCCCCTGCTTCTGTTGGCTTCCATTCGCTTTTCCTTCCTGTCTCTTACCCACCTCGTCCTGCACTCCAGCCACACAAGCTCCTGTCTCTTCTTCCCAGGGCCATGTTCCTTCCCACCCTGGTACATTCCCATCTGCAGTGACCTCCCTTCCTTCCCTCTTCTGTGGATACCAGCTTAATCGTTACTCCTCCAACCAGCTTTCCCTGATCATCCCAGACCAACCTGTATTCCCTATGTTGCCATCACTGGGCTTCTTATAAATATCACGGCTTTATGTGTCTAATCATTTCATTGTGCCATCACTTCATTAACAGCTATCATGCCCACTGCACTAAATTCCACAGAAAATGATTTATCAATAGATACTCGCACTCAGCATGGTGCCTGGTATGTGGTGAAACTTCAAAAGCTATTTGCTGCGCTAGTAATACATCTTGATTCTGAAGTCTGGGACCCAACAGAAGAGGTTTACCAAAGACACTCAATTATAACCCCAACCTGCAGAGAAAAATTACATTAAAATAATAAGCTGCCTAAGGAATAATAAAGCCAGCAAATCATCCCTAGCTCCTCCATTCAGACTAAACCCCAGGAATTCTGTGACACATGGTGCTAATTTTTTAAAATTCCTGTGACTGAAGAGATTCAGGTGCCCGCATGATTTTACTAATAAGATGAAAATGGTGGGGGAACCGAACTCTTCTTCTCAACATTTGAAAACACCAGTAAGGAAAATCAATGCATGCCCTGGTCACTAAGAAGTTAGCAAACCACCCCTCTTCAGGCTGTCTCCCTGTGTGCGCTCAGGTGTGTCTGACCCTTTGCGACCCCATGGACTGTGGCCCACCATGCTCCTCTGTCCATGGAATTCTCCAGGGAAGAATACTGGAGTGGGTTGCCATTTCCTCCTCCAGGAGATCTTCCCAGACCCAGGAATTGAACCCATTTCTCTGTGCCTCCTGCATTGGCAGGCAGATTCTTTACTACTAATGCCACCTGGAAAACCCCCTGTCTCCCTATATTAGCACCAAAACCTACCAGTGATCAAGTCTCCCTCCATAATCCTCGTATCTCCACCCCCATCTCATTGGAATCCTCAAAACAGAGAGGTAAAGCATGGATGCCAACTCTATCTGAATCACAGAACAGGACAACAAAAAAGTCTGATAAAGATTTTTTTAATAAAGGCTGCATTGTGTAAACTACAAACTTGCAGTTCTAAGATAAGTAAGTTCTAGGGATGTAGTACACAGCAGGATGACTAGTTAACAATGCCATATTATATATTTGAAGGTTGCTAAGAGTAGATCTTACGTCCTTATCATAGGAAAAAAAAATTTAATTATGCAAGGTGATGAACGTTAACTAAGCTTATTGAGGTAATCATTTTGCAGTATACATACATCAAATCATTATGCTGTACACTTTAATACAATGTTATATGCCAATTATATCTCATTAAAACTGGGGCGGGTGAGAGGAGGGAATACTTCATTGTATAGCAAAAAAGCTATCTAGAGAGTGGTTATAAATTAGACCGCATATAACCAATGGAAAATTACATAGGATAATATAACATCAAAAGTATTAGAATAACAGAAAATTCCTAGGCAATAATATCAAACAGGGACACAATTGCATGTATAATGACATATCAAGTAAATAAAAATGTATTTAGTGATGCATAGCAGAAAGATACAAATGGCCTTCAATCAAAATGTTAACACTGGAAGCTAATCTCGGTGATATTTTTCTTCTTTCACCATGTCTCAATTTTCCAGATCTCCTCTGAGAATTATTGTAAGGAAAAAACAATCAATATTATGCTAAAAATATAAGAGCACATTATAGAAACAGGAGAAGCAAAATGGGCATCCAAAAAGAAAATAAGTACCAACTCTCCAGCTTTCAATCATGAAATTGTGCCTCTTAAATCAATAAGACCCCCCTTAACCCCCACTCCAGCCAAGCTCAACCAGCTCTGGCTTCCCATGGAATACCACTCCCCTCCTTAATGCGGGGGACCAGTCAGCTCCCAGAATGGCCTGCTGGGGCATTTCAACACAGACCCCCCTCAGTTCATAACAGCTCAGGCTGATGGGATTTGAGGTCTATTTCGGCAATAACTAGCAGTTGAGTCAAGTGTCACTTTAATCCACACTCATGGTCAAGAGTCCAAGGGTGCAGAGGGATGCCCACCACATCCTGATGCACAGAGGCTGTCAAATACAGGCGACTGTCCTAGGGCACACTGCTCTCTGGGCCCCTGCAGAAGACATGAGGACAGTCCTGGGCCCTGCCCTCTGCCAACTACTCAGCCATTCTTCCAGTCATTTGCTCATTAATTCCTCACCTTGAAAACCTTTACTGAGCACTCTTCTGAACCAGGAACTATGGACACAAAACTTCAGACACATCTTTTATCTGCCAGGGGCGAAGCATCGAGTAATAAAGCCACAAACAGACGAATAGAAACTGCTCTGTTGTTCAGTTCAGAGGCAGAAGCAAAGTGGGAATTCTTAGGAGGGAATGCAAGGCTAGAACAGCCTGAAACAGGACCAGAGAGCTTCCCCTCAGAGACCTGATCCTCCCAACAAGGGGCAGTGCAGGTAGTGGGTAAGCACTCAGACTATGGAGCCTGACTGGCTCAGATTCCAGCTTCCCCACATACCAGAAATGTGACCATGGGCCCATTAACTTCTCTGTGCCTCAGCTTCCTCATCTGTAAAATGTAAATGTAAAATCTAAAATGTAAAAATCTTCCTCATCTATCCTATAAAAGCAGCATGAAGATCAAATTGATTCATACATGTTAAGCCCTCAAAACAGTGTCTGCCACAGGAGAAGCACTGGCCAATGGTTTATTTGGAAAACAGCTAGGGCAGGCCCTGAGACCTAGAGGAGGGGGGTGTACAAAGCTATGCCAGTCCCCACCCTGCCAGGAGAGCCCTGCAGCCACGGCGGGTTACTGCTGTGGCCCAGCAGAAGGACAACAGGCAGGTGAGCAAGGGTCGCCAGCCACAGCTAGAGGCATGGTGAGTGGTCAGTTCTAACCCTCTCCTCCTTAAAAGCTGGCAGAACCTATGAAGCTTCCTGTGAATCCAATCTAGGTCTAGTCAACCAACCAACATCCAAACACCTTTGAATTTTTGCTATGTACTAGATTAAATATACTTAAATATATTTAATCTATTTAAGCAAAGGGCTTAAATATACTTCCTAATTTAGTCCTCACCTGCAGCCCAGCAATGTCAGTATTGCTATTCCCATCTTATAAATGGGGTATAAAGAGTTAAGAAGCTCTGTATTTAAGTATTGCCACTGGATTTCAAACTCGGATCTGTCTACTGTCAACCACGACTCACCACTGCCTCTCAGCCCCGATCACTCATCTCAGCCCACCTAGTGCCTGAATACCGGCTCCACCATGGAACCTCTGTGAGACTTAGGTAACTCAGCTTCCTTCCTTCATCCGTGAGTTGCCCCACCTGTAACACAGCGGTAATACTACCAACATGGCCGGGCTCAGTAAGGAGTGATGGAGTGTGCCTACCACATGGCTTGTGCTCTGTATTTCCGCCCCCCTGGCCTCTCTTTAGGACATCGTTTCTGAGTCACTTTGAACAGACAGCTTAGAAATCTGCACATGGGAAGTCTGAGCTTTAACATTTACCAGTGGGTTCACACACAGGATCACATTTCACATTCATAACAATCCATTGTGCAAGCATGCATGTGTGTGCTAAGTCACTTCAGTCGTGTCCAACTCTTTGCAACCCTATGGACTGTAGCCTCCCAGGCTCCTCTGTCCATGGAATTCTCCAGGCAAGAGTACTGGAGTGGGTTGCCATTTTCTTCTCCAGGGGATCGTCCCAACCCAGGGATCGAATCCGCATCTCTTACATTTCCTGCATTGGTAGGCAGATTCTTTACCAGTAGCACCACCTGGCAAGCCCAAAGACCTACTAGGTAGGCATTAATAACCTCATTTTCTTTTTTTTTTCCCATTTATTTTTTTATTAGTTGGAGGCTAATTACTTTACAATATTTTAGTGGTTTTTGTCATACATTGACATGAATCAGCCATGGATTTACATGTATTCCCCATCGCGATCTCCCCTCCCACTAACCTTACTTTCAAGATAAGGAATCTCTGGCTTGTAGAAGTTACATAATTTGCCCAACAATTTTCAATTTTCTTTCTGGGTATTTCTGTATAAATTCCCTAGTCCCCAGACAAAGAATCTTTAAACTTCTCCCCTCCACTCCAATGCCAGCTCTCCCCTGTCTAAGGGGCATTCCTCCTCCAAAACCCTCAACCGCCCCATATACTGAGTACACTCACCAGCCTGCTTGAAAAGTCTGGAGCTGGAGGCTGACCCAAATAGGATTGGTTCCCTTTTGTACAGTCCCAACTCTCAGGCTTAAGAGAGACATTTTCAATGCTATACTGGCCTTGACCTTCCATATCTACTCCAACTAAACAGTGAGGCATCATGTTCGACCGCAAGCTCTCTAATTTATGATTATTCACTATAAATCATTTTTACATGTTGCTTCGAATGCTGTTCAAGAATAAAAATCTGCCGGCGTTGAAATGCACTGTGATTTTAATATGCAAACCTCCTACAGAGATGATGTCTCATTTTAATTATTGTTTCAATTTAATGGGTTTTCATTAAATTAGAGGATGGAGCAATTATAAGGGTGAACAGCTAATGTTTCAAAGGTAAGCTCCCGTGGCTCTGTGCACAAAGAGATAGTTGTGGCATCAATGAGCAGAAAGCAACACTCTTCCAGATAAGCCCGTATGCAGCCTGATGGAAAACAACCCTGGCTATTTCTCTTTCCAGCTTCAAAACAAAGCTAGCATCTCCTCACTGGAGAGATGCAAACAGCTCCAAGCATGTGTCTGACTGAAGGTTATCTTTATCACATAATTTTTTTATCAGGAATCCAAGCTCCCCTATTTATCAGGCCAGAAAGCCCTCTTTAGAGTCCTCAACCTCAGTCATGTCTGACCCTTTGCAACTCCATGGACTGTAGCCTGCCAGGCTCCTCTGTCCATGGAGTTCCCCAGGCAAGAATACTGGAGCAAGTAGCCATTCCCTTCTCCAGGAGATCTTCCCAACCCAGGGACTGAACTGTCTCCCACATTACAGGCAGATTCTTTACCATCTGAGCCATCAGGAAAGCTAAGTATCAAACCACAGGGAAGTACTCCTGATGAAACAGTCTTCTCCCTCACATGCGAGGAATTTAGCTGGTTCTCTGGATGTATGTCTGACTTCCGACCTCTGGGAAATTGTTCCAACTTCAGAACAGACTGCGATGACCAAAATAATACTAATTAGCATACTGGGAGAAGTTCAGTGAGAAATTATTTTGGTGGCCTCCAATATTTTACCTCAGAAACTGCACAAACTTTGCACTTGGGACCAACAGGGTAGAATTACCTCAGACGGAGGTAAAGGAAAGAATGAGTTGTAGGGAATGAGGGGAGGCCCAGAGGTAAAATCTACTCTACTAGGGCCCCAGTGGTCAGAGCTAAGGGGTTATGACTCCACACTGGATGGAGTGGGGGGTCTGCATTGCAGAAGTCTGCACCTGGGGAGAGGGAGGGAGCATGGCAAAGCTCACATGTGTGATTTCAGGAATTACCTAGTGGTAAAGACTCTGTGCTCTCACTGCCGAGGACCTGGGTTCAATCCCTGGTCAGGGGACTAAGATCCCACATGCCTCATAGTACAGCAAAATTTTTTAAAAAATTAACTTTTCCTCCTCTCCAGCTAAGTAGAAGGAAAAAGACGGGCACTATACGAGGTCATTCCAGAAATAACTGGTCTATTAGGGTAGGGCAGACCTGGTCAGTATACATGCCAGGAAAGTAATATGGGAACATCTCACTATGCTGCGGGAAGGAGAGAAAAAGAAATCTTTCCCACAACAAAGAGAAGCACCGGCCCCAGGTAACACAGCAAGAACTAAGTGATGAATGAGGTGCTTGCTCTGCTCAGCACCGCCCCTCCCCAGCTGATGATGACCACCTGTCGGGGCGCACACTTGCTGGCATGGCATGGCCGCTGGAGAAGTTCTCTTTGCTCTATTATTTCAAGTGTCCTGAATATTTCCAAAGGGACAGTAACTTGGAACTCCTCGGTGGAATGCTTTCTTTGCAGCTCCTTTTTTAACCCCCGCTGTCCTAAAAAGCACATTGTCAGCTCTTACATCACACGTTTAAATCTAATTACACGCCTTGTTAGCTAATTAGTTCCAGAGTCGCTGCTGGGAAGGTCTCCCTCACTATTTATCTATCTGTGTTGGCCACTGGGTGTGCTTCCCGATTCCTGGAAAAAGTGAGTAATTATTGGCCTTTCAAACTCTGTCCTGAGGAGGGGCAGTAAAGCTCTCTGGGCGCCTGAAACTCCAGGCTTTGAACAGAAGCTCCAGGAAATGTGGGCACTTGTGCAGCAAAGGGCCTTTGGTGTGGTTTATCACAGACTTGAAAACTGACCTCTTCAGAGATGTTTTCCAATCCTATTTAACCCTTAAGACGAACTGTTGGAGCTGCTGCTTGCCTGAACTCAAAGTCAACCGCAATCCAACTACTGGATCCTTCTCACCAATTCCCCACAACTGCCCTCCCAAAATGGAGAAGGCAATGGCACCCCACTCCAGTACTCTTGCCTGGAAAATCCCATGGATGAAGGAGCGTGGTAGACTGCAGTTCATGGGGTCGCTATGAGTCAGACATGACTGAGCGACTTCACTTTCACTTTTCACCTTCACGCATTGGAGAAGGAAATGGCAACCCACTCCAGTGTTCTTGCCTTGAGAATCCCAGGGACGGGGAAGCCTGGTGGGCTGCCGTCCATGGGGTCACACAGAGTCGGACACAACTGAAGTGACTTAGCAGCAGCCCTCCCAAAAGCAATCTACAACCAAGGGCTCAAATTACAATCCCCATTTACTGAAGCCTTTAAAAAATAAAAAATGAAACTATCAACTAATAAAAATAAATAAAAAAAAAAAAGAAGAAGAAAATATTGATTTGTGAGAAAACTAGTCTTTGATCACCACTGCAAATAATTTGGATCTGGCCTGTCCTAGGGTAACCATGCTGAGTCACTTCAGTAAAGTATGCTTTCCATATATTGAATAGCATCTTCATGATAATTCATCTCAAAGGGTGCTCAGTAGGTTTCCAAGCAATCTTTTCTACCTGCATGTGATCTGACTTAGTCAGCAGATATTCTTTTCAGCCACAAATGACCTGAACCCCCACCACCACCGCCACGAGTGGTTGGTTGGTTGGTAGCTGATCCTCGGACAAGTGCTCTCAGCCAAGCCCTGGGAGTACAAAGCACCTGAATGCAGTGCAAACTCAAGTCTTCTCCCATCCAGAGTTCCAGGCACCTTCTCCACACCTATCCAAAAGCTGCCCATCTCCTGAGGCCCAACCCAGCCCCTCTAACTCCATGAAGCTCTCGAGCCCTCAATTCAAAGGGGCTTCCCCCACCCCTTCGCTCCAAAATTCAATCATTCACCCATTCAAGTGCGTATTTACAGAGCATGTTCCCTGTGGCCTGGTAAGACAAACTTGGTCCAGACAGAGACTGCAGCCAGTATCTGTAGCTCCAAGGACCAGTACTGCGCACTGTGATCCATCTTACAGTCTGCATCTTGCCAAATCCAATGGCCAGTTCTCCATCCTCCAGCAACCTCCGATGGTTGTCCTCTCCCTCCTTTTTCAGGCCCTCTTTTGGGCACAGAATTCTTCTGGCTTCCCTCCCACCTCTACAGCCATCCGGAGGCTCCTTCACGCCCCCTCTGCCTGCTCTCTTACTGGCAGGGTGTCTGCAGCACATCCCGCCAGCCCTGAGCGCTGCCTCTATCACCCCCTGGACTCTCCATCCTCTTGCCTACCACGCTGCAGCAGCCTCCAAACACCCCCTTGCTTCTGCCTGTGTCTTCCCCCTTCTCCCCCGCTTTCTGACTTTGTCTCATGTAGTAATTGGAGCAACAAGGAAATCCTTTTCAAACTTAAATCACATCCTATCAACCACCTCAACTGCTTTCTTTAAACCCTCAAATAGCTGCCTGTAGTTGTTTCCTGTTGCTTCTGGAACATATGCCTGCAAACTCAGTGCTTAAAACAACACGAACTCATAATCTTATGGTTCTGGATGGTCAGAAGCCTGAAATGGGTTTCACTGGAATAAAACTAAAATGTGGGCAGGACCACCTTGCACCCTCCAGAAGCTCTAGGGGAAAACACATGTACCTTGTCTTTTCCAGCTTTCCTTCGTTCACGTCCCCTTCCGATCCTCAAAGTCAGTTTTGCAGCACCTTACCACCTCTCTCTGCCTTCATGTTCACATCACTCACCCTCCCTGACTTAACTTCCTGTTTCCGTCTTATAGGGACGCTTGTGATTACACTGGGCCCACTTGGATAATGCAGGCTAGCCTCCCCACCTGAAGATCCTTAACTTAATCACATCTTCGAAGTTGTTTTTATCATGTAAATTAAAAGTCACAGGTTCTGGGGATTAAGACACAAGTGTCTTTGGAGTTGGGGAGGTCATTTCTCAATCTGCCATACTGACAAGTGAAAAAAGACTCTAACTCCTTACAATGGCTGAAAGATCCTGCATAGCTTGGTGCTGCTGCTGGGGCTGAAACAAAGACCAAGCTTTTACTTTGGCCCTGGCCACACTCTCTGACCTCCTGGGGTACCTTCACCCACACATCCTTGTGCCCCTTAAACTTGTTTGATCCAAGGCTTTTTGTATTAGCTCTTCCAAAAATGTCAGCTCTGGGAGCAAAACAGCCAGGATTACTGCACCTAGGATTATTGTGGATTATTTTCAGGATGAAATGAATTAACAAATATAAAGAATTTATGAGAAATATAACAAATATAACAAATATAAAATATATGTTATATAAATAAATTTATATTAAATATTCAATTATATTTATATTAAATATTAAAATATAACAAATATAAAGAATTTAGAACAATGTCTAGCACCTAAAAAGTGTCCATCACTAACCATGTCAGTGATTAGGAATAATATCATTATCTTTGCATGGCTGACTTCTTCATCCACACATCAGCTCAAATACCACCTCTGCAAGGAAGTCTTCCCCAATAGTCCTACCTAGAGTCAATCCTCCCCTTCTCTGTCTTCAGTATTGCTATTTTATTCCCTGCATAGACTGTATGACTATCTATAGTTATTAATTTATGAGTATACTTGTTCACTGTGAGTCCCTATCTCTGCTGGAACCAAAGTTTCATAAACTCAGAGACTCTGTCTTTTCTCTGCTACATCTCTCACATCTAGCCAGAACAGTGCCCATCACTTGGGTGTGCAATAAATATTTGTTGAATGAATGAATGCAATATGTTCCTGGTTCTCTTCTCCCTGGACCTGGATCTATGGCCCCCAAGGGTAGAGTATCTTACATGTTCCTCTTGTGCAATCAGGACCCAGGAGAGTGGCTGGCACAGGCGGGAAAGCAGAATCACAGTTAATGCCTGCTGATTAATGGATGTGTAAATGAGTTTTAGAGGCACCTTCAAGATAAGAGCTCTAAAAAAAAAATTTTTTTTTTGATTGTTCTCCAGCCAGTCACTCCAAGACTGAGAGAGACAGGATTCCAAAGTTACATATGGAAAAAAGCAAGATTCAAAGCAGAAGTCTAGCACAGAAAACAGACTTGCAGTTGCCAGTGGGGAGGGGGCTGAGGGAGGGATAGAGCGGAAGGTTGAGATTAGCAGATACAAACTATTATAAATGGGCTTCCCATATATAATATGGCTCAGTGGTAAGGAACCTACCGGCCACTGCAGGGGACACGGGTTTGATCCCTGGGTCAAGAAGACCCCCTGGAGAAGGGAATGGCTACCTGCTCCAGGATCCTTGGTTGGAAAATTCCATGGACAGAGGAACCTGGTGGGCTACAGTCCATGGGTGTCACAAAAGAGTTGGACATGATTCAGAAACTAAACAACTATTATATATAGAATGGATAAACTATAAGGTCCTTCTGTGTGGCACAGAGAACTATAGTCAATATCCTATGGTAAACCATAATGGAAAAGAATATTTTAAAAGAATATATATATACATATAACTGAATCACCTTACTGTATAGCAGAAATTAAAACATTATAAATCAAGTATGCATACCATATCAATTCAGTTGTGTCCAACTCTTTGACAGTACAATTAAAAAAAAAATTTTTTTTTTTTAATGAAAAAAACAGGGCTTTCCTGGTGGCTCAGTGGTAAAGAATCTGCCTGCCAATGCAAGAAACACAGGTTCGATCCCTGATCCAGAAAGACTCCACATGCCACGGAGCAATTAAGCCCATGACCCACAACTATTGCACCTGTGCTCTAGAGCCTGGGAGCTGTAACTACTGAAGTCTGAATGCCCTAGAGCCGGCGCTCTGCAACAAGAGAAGCCACTGCAATGAGAATCCTGCGCACTGCAACTAGAGAATAGCCCACGCTTGCCGCAGCTACAGGAAAACTACAGAAAAGCCCGCGCAGCAACGAAGACCCAGGATAGCCATAAACAAATAAAATTTTTTAAAATAAGAAAAGAAACAAAAGCATAAGTCCAAGAAGCTGCATTCCCAAGATTGCCCTGTCCCCAGCACACACTCTGAAGTATACACTAATGGGTCGGGCAGCTTTCTAATTATGGTGAGATCTTCGATTTAAAGTTAATACCTGAAAGGATGCTGTGGCTGGCTTCTGCATGAAATATGCAGTTAAAAGCCCACTGCCAGGGAAACTTCTGCCAAGCCCTAAGTACCAGCCACCCTGTGTTTTTCCTTTCCAATGATGCCTGCAGCTCATAAATGCCTAAGCAGACGAAGGCCTTCTCACCCCTGGAGACCTAGGAAAGTAGTCTGGGGTGGAGTTGGCATCAGCATTTATTTTATTTAAGTATCCCAAGTGATGGTGAGAAGCAGCCACTGCTGAGAACTGAGTCCTGAGCACCCTCCTGGCTCCAGGTCCACGGTGATAAGCCGAGCAGCCTCCCGCCAGACACAGCGCAGAATGTGAGTTTAGTCCCCAAGTCACCCACCACTCTCTCAAGCTACATACCACATTTCTTCAAGTCCAAGGTGTCACCGATTACAAGATACAAGATTATTTTACACAGCCTACCAAGGAAACCAAAAGCTATCAACAATGACACTATTGGCCATTAGACCAATAGTTTATTACAAAAGGATGAAAATGTGAATGTGTGTGTGTCTTAGAATCAACAGAAGACAGTAAAAAAAAACTCCCAGATTTCATATAAAGACCCAGACCTACAGCAAAAAGCTAAATGATCTGGCAATGGGGCCCAGATTCCCACCGGTAACAAAGCCGTGAACGCAGCAATGAGGAGACGCAGCGCAGTACGCAGGGTCACCGGCTGGCTGTATCCTCCCGCATGTTCACAGGCTCAGTGGCTGAACCTCCACACATCTGGGACTGCAACCCCTCCCCAGCAAGGCTCTAGCATATACTAACACCACATACTCTCTATACACCGAGGCCCCACACTAAACCTCCAGCCCCTGCCCTCACAGGTCTTCCCGGCTCACTCAGGGGCTTCTCCACAGATGCTGCAGCTTTGGTAACAGGTATCACTGAGATATGGATGTTCTCAGCCCTTGGTGTGGCCAGGAAGAATACTCTGGGCAAAAAAACCAGCCCTTTGTCTTTTTCCCAGTGTCATATACAAATATAGCCATTTTCTTTGTGAACCACAATATGGAAAAGGTTGGGAAACACAGCCCTGTGTGGAAGTAGAATTTGGGATCAGGAGATCTAGGATCCAACATCAGTCCTGGCAGTTAGTGTCCGAGTTGACAGGTCATTCAGTCACCCTGAAACTCACTTTCTCCTCCATTAAATAGCAACTAGCGTGCACACACACACACACACAGTGATGAAACATGTATCACAGAATCCACGTGACAAATACATGGACTCATCTATATGAACAGTTTTGGAAAATGCTTGTCACTGTCACTTTCTTCCCTGACTGCCAGGTCAGACAACACCACACAAGTTGGGCACATGCGGAAACTATGGTGAGAAGACTTTCTCTTACCGACTTCCAAGTCACTTACAATCCAACAGTGTGAACAGGTGGAGAGAACCTTATATGATGAAAATAAATCCTGAGTGAGTAAATAGCTTGCACTAAATCCATCAATAATTTGGGCCAAAGATGGGGAGACATATGGAGCATAAGGATGGAGTGGGTTGGTAGGTATCTCAGGATAAATTAGGAAATAAATGAGAAGCACCCAAGTTCTGTTAGCAGAGGAAGCCACTGAAATAACAGTGGGCCTTTTTTCCCTTTTGCAGTGAAATGGGCATATCTTTTTCTACATTATTTTTTATTGGACATAGAGCCTCTCATACAGAGTAACTCAGAGAGAAAAAAACAAATATCGGATATTAATGAATAATTGTGGTATCTAGAAAAATGGTAGAGATGATCATATTTGTAAAACAGAAATAGAGATATAGACATAGTAGAACAAACATATGAACACCAAGGACATGTCTTTTTTAAAAAGCACTTAAGCTTACTTTTTCAAATTCATGATGTAAACCAACAGCTTCCTTCCTAAACTCTTTGTTGCTGTCCCACAACACCTAGAGGGTGTAAGGCATACTTTTAAGTGGGCTTTTTCTGCCACTATCCCCCCAAATCTCCCCATACAATCCAAACCCCACAGTCTATAAAAAAAGATAAAAATAAAACCACAAGAATACTATATGTGGATCAACCACAGAGTAATCACGTAAGCATGATAAATGCAAAGATACCCATCAGCGTTTCTATTTATGTGTAACCAGCACGGTTGTCCTCTCCTTAATTATGTTCTTATTCACCGTAGGCATAGAGTCTGTCAGTGTGGGTCTGGTTGTAATTGAGCCCAGAAGCCCCAACCAGCAAAATTATGTGCCACACATGGAGCCGTTCCGTGCAACTTTTTTAAAGGAATTACTGAAGAGATTTAAGAATTCTTCCAAAATGTCACAATAATAACTATTTTATCTTTTTTATGCCATAATTATGATTTGGAGCTTTGCTTTTCTTATTTCTTCCAGGCACACCACAACTCATGAATAAAATATGACAAGTTTGACAGCAGCCATTGGAGAGGGTTCATCTGTAACAGCAGACGTGCTTGGTGTACAAAGAGCTTTTGTATTCCAACAGCCTTTGTTTCTGGGACGGGCTTTTATCTCAAAGAAGGACCACGTGCATTCTCCCTTCTCCCTACTCTCCCTCCCATCTCCCCACAATTCCTGCCTTCAGCGTGGCACCTGAAAACGTGTTTATTTTGTCTCTTAATGAGGACGTTTCTAAACAATTAGGGAACAAATGAAAAGACCAAAGGGTGCTCTGTTGGCTAGGAAACTGACTTGAAATAGCACATCAAACGATGTTACTCAAAGAGACACAAGCAGAACTATAGACTAGCAGGCAAAATGTGTGACTTTGGGTCTTAAACATCATTCAGGTGATGTACCCATCTGAAAAGATATTTAAAGCACCCACAAGGTTCTCTTTCGAGACATTTCCTCTCCCCAGCAAAGACTGCCAGGTCCCTTCCAAGTTCAGATTCTGGTCTGTCTTTCAAAGAAATAAATGTGATAAAGAAAAGAAAGGAACTTGCACAACCATAAGCATTTATCATATGGCCCCAGGGACATCAAACTTCAAATTTCAAGGTTTCATTTTTTTCAAGCAAATCTCTGAGCATCTTGTTCTAACATAGTAAACCATTCGCTTCCAAGTTTCCTTCCATATACACTTTTTCCCCCAGAGTTTGTTTCAAAACTTGTAAGAGTAAAAAAACAGCTTAAAGCCACTGCTTGCCTAGAACCTGAAGAACTGAGATGTAAACCTCCTGGATGAGCAATTTGTCAAACTTCTCAACTTGTGGGTTTATCTGTGAAGCATGACAAGCAAATCTAAGATTAAGCCAAGACTGGGAAACATTCCTAACACTCCTCCAAAAAATGAAACCTGTCATCATCAGGAAAACCAGAATGCAAACGCTTCAGCATATGTTGCTGTTTTCTTGTGTGTACTTTGCAGATGCACTGTGATGACTATTTCGGGAAACTGTAAACTCACATGCTTTTTTTTTTTTCATCTTCACCCAGATCCTCCAAGACAACAGGCAGTCTTGAATTGTGACTACCCACAAGAACCAGTGTACACACTGCTGTATTTTAAATGGATAACCAACAGGGTCTTACTATGTAGCACAGGGAACACTGCTCGATGTTATGTGGCAGCCTGGATGGGAGGGGAGTTTGGGGGAAATGGATATATGTGTATGTATGGTTGAGTCCCTTTGCTGTCCACTGAAACTATCACACTGTTAACCAGTTATATACCAACATAAAATAAAAAGTTGAAAAAATATATTTTAAAGATATTTTCAAGTACTAAGGTCAACATATGCTTTTATTTCAAAGAAATGGAAAGCAACTCATGAAAGCTATCTACTGTAAATATTTTACATTAAAAAAAAAAAAAAAGAACTAGCTGGAAGCCTGGTGAGTGGTGACTATATTGAGGCTGTAGTTTCAGAGGGAATGAGTTTAATCATGTTGTCTTATCTAATGCCATGTGGCATTAAATGTCATCTCAGCATCAACTGACACTTCATGACATCAGGGAATGCAACGGTGGTGAGGTGCCAATAACAAATACATCCCCCCACACACATTCATATGCCAGACATACTTGCTATGGGGACAGCAGGACAAGTCTGAATCTTTGGCAGATAAATAAGGTAGCAGCATGAATACTCATTTTTAAAAAAGCAAATTTTTATTCCCTCAGGACAAGGACAGTAGCAGTATTCAGCACTCTGAGGAGCTGCCCATTTGTAGGTGCCAGGATGAGCCTTCCTTCCTGCTGACCCAATATTTCAAAGAGGCCATATTAGGCCAGGGAATCTGGCAGCAGCATTTAAATCTTCAACACACACTGTCAAATGAGGTTAGAGGTCAAAGTCCAGGTTTAGGAGCAAAAGGAAACTAAGAACAGGAATTTCTCTGGTGATCCAGTGGCTAAGACTCCACTCTCTCAATGCAGGGGACCTGGGTTCGATCCCTGGTCGGGGAACTAGATCCTGCATTTGTTGTTTAGGTGCTAAATTGTATCCAACTCTTTGGGCATCCCATGGGCTATAGCCCACCAGATTCCTCTGTCCGTGGGCTATCCTGAGCAAGAATACTAGGGTGGGTTGCCATTTCCTTGTCCAGGAGATCTTCCTGACCCAGGGATCAAACCCCACCTTCTGCATCAGCAGGCAGATTCTTTGCCACGGAGCCCCCTGGGAAGCCCAGATCCCACGTGCTGCAACTTTTGTTGTTGCTCTTGTTCAGCCACCTAGTCAGGTCTGACTCTTTGCAACCCCATGGACTACAGCACACCAGGCCTCTCTGTCCCCCACCATCATCACCAATGCAACTTTTACACACACACACACACACACACACACACACAGATCCCCTGGGCCACCAGGAAGACTGAAGATTCCACACGCTGCCACAAAGGCCCAGCACAGCCAAATAAATAAATACATTTTTTTTAAGAAAGAGAAAGGAAGACAAAGAGATGACCAAATCAGTGCTGTGTACACCAATAGCAACATTGCCTGAAATTCTAAGAAATCCTGTTTTTAAGTCAAAGGACCTCAAGGGGCAGATCTCAGGGTCTTGATTGACAGGTCTGGGAGCTGTCTTCTAGCACCAGAGGCCCTAGTCGGGACTCCCTCTCTGCCCCACTGCCTGGGCATTACCTTCCACACCCCATCTCCACACTGAGCTATATAGCTGCCGTGTGTTCTGGGGCTTTCGGTTGGCAGTGTGCTATGCTAAGTCACTTTAGTCTTGTCCCACTCTTTGCAACCCCATGGACTGTAGCCCACCAGGCTTCTCTGTCGTAGGAGTTTTCAGGCAAGAATACTGGAGTGGGTTGTCATTTCCTCCTCCAAGGGATCTTCCCCACCCAGGGATTAAAACAGCATCTCTTAGTTCTTCGGCATTGGCAGGCAGGTTCTTTACCACTAGCGCCACCTGCGAAGCCCCAGGCAACTGGGGAGGAAAAAAAGAAGGATCTGTTAGGATGGCAGCCTGCAGGTAGAAAATGATGTCTATTCACTCCCGACCCAGGCCTTTGGGCAAGGTTTGAGATTCTATGTCTAGAGGGTAAGAGTTCAGAAAAGATGGAGTATTTTCTTGAGAGATTTTGGTGCATTCTGGGCAAAGCAGTGATAATTAGGGGCCAGAAAACAAAGTGTGGAGTAACTGGAATCAGAGTCCTTCTGCTACTTAAAGCCAGGAACACTCTGCTCCTCCAAGGGGCTGAGTCCCAAGCCAAAGTAGGGAGAACAGCTCTGCCTTCACATGGAGCAAGTGCCTTCTGGGTCCCTAATGGGACCTGGGCTCCTGGACACAGCACCCTGGACAGAAGCAATGATTCATAGATTCTAGCAGCTCCAGAGATGATGAACCTTCTCCTAGCAGATTCCTGAACTGGTCAAAGCAGAGAAAAAAAGGAATGTGCCCAATGGTGGATGAAGCTGTCAGACTGAGTGGTGAGGTGTCCTAAAGGGCCCTCAGAAAGACCTGGGGTTCCTGAGATGTTGCGCAGAAAACGAAAGGTTCTTCTTGGACAGAAAGGAGCAAGCATAGATATTTTTGCAGTTATTATCAATACTGTATCCTGGAGGAAGGCACTACAACAGCACAGCACATCAATACTATATGGTTCCATTAGTATTCACAGGTTTATGAATCCCAGTAACCTTTAGGTCTCCCTTAAAACAAGCCTTTAGAGCTATTATTAAAAAGGCAAGCGATACAAGTTTTCGTGCAAATGTGGGACCAAGAGAACTCCTGTGCACTGCTGATGCAACTGTAAAATGATAGAACCACTATGGAAAATAGTAAGGAGGTTCCTTAAAAAATTACAACTAAAACTACCATGTAATCCCACTTTTGGATATATATCCAAAGGAAATTAAATCACTACCTCAAGCAATATCCACACCCCTATGCTCACAGCATCACTGTTTACAATAGCCAAGATACAGAAACAGCCTCTGTCCATCAGCAAGTGAACGAAGAAATAAAATGTGGTATGCATACATATACATACAGTGAGGTATTAGTCAGTCATTTAAAAAAGGAAATCCTGCCATTTGCAACTATGTGGATGAAACTTGAGGGCACCGTGCTAAGTGTAATCAGTCAGACAGTGAAAAAAAATACAGTAGGATCCCACATGTGGAATCTAAAAATAAACAACCTTATATAGAAACAAATAGAAGACTGTTGGTTACTGGGGCTGGGAGGTGGAAGAAATGAGATGGAGGTAAAAGACACAAACTTGCAGCTATAGGATGAGTAAATTCTGCTGATCTAAGGTACAGCCTGGTGACTGTGGTTAACAATACCACATGACATACTTGAAAGTTGGTGAAAGAGGAGATCTCTTTTCACTGAGACATAATTAACATATAACTATCATATTTGTCTCAGGTATACCACATATTGATTTGATATTTGTAGATATTGCAAAATGATCATCACAAAAATATCCATCAGCACAAAATTTAGTTATAAATTTTTTCTTCTGATGAAAGCTTCTAAGATCTGCTTGCTAAGAGAGACCTTAAATGCTCTCACCACCCCCACAACCCACAATGGTAATTATGTGAGCTAACAGGCACTAGCTAACCTTGTAATCATTTCACAATAGGTACATACAGCAAGTCACCACATTGTACACTTTAAACGTATACAATGCTGCATATTAATCATGTCTTGATAAAGTGGGATGGGGTGGAAAACAAGCCATGAGTAGCATCAAGAGCATTCAGCGCCAAGGCATCATTATATGGGCTTCTTTGATGAGGCTCAAGGTTAGCCCTTACAGGGGAGCATTGAACTAAAGTTCTGTGGAAATTTACAAGAAATAAATACAGTAGTTCCTTGGTACCCATGGAGAATAGCTTCCAGGGCCCCTTCAGATACCAAAATCCATGGATGCTCAAGTCCTTCATATAAAAAGGTCTAGTATTTGCATATAGTCTACACACATACTCCCATACACTTGAAACTATCTCTCAATGACTCATAATACCCAATGCAACTTAAATGCTATATAAACAGTTGCCAAAGAAAAAAATTGAAGTTTTGCATTTTGGAAATGTCTGAATTTATTTTTCTTTTCTGAATATATTTGATATGTGGTTGGTTGAATCTGAAGATGCAAAACCTGTGGATACAAAGGGCCAACTGTACTGAAATACCCTCAGATTTGCATGTGAGGCTCATGAAAGGAGGCAGGTTCACGTAAGAGGCAAGTTTAAAGGCAATGGGAGACAAACGGAGGTAAAAGCAGTGGGGGAGACGGGGCGGAAGAAGGCAGAGTTTGTCAAGGAGATGCAGATCTGAGCCCCACAACTATGCTACTCATCAGCTGCATGACTATTCTGAGTCCCAAGTTTCTTACTTGTAAAATAAAACTCCCCACCTCTAAGACTGTCATGGAATATGGTAGACTCAATAAAGATCTATTCCTTCTCCATCCTTCCCTTTTGTCCTCCCAACCTACAGAATGTGCCCTGATTTTGATATATTTGGTACACAGAAAACAAAAACATTCACAGATTCTCACTGATCAAAGGGACTCTGAAAGAGTGGTCCTCAACTGGGGTGATTTTGGGGGACATTTGGTAATGTCTGGAAACATTTTTGGTCATCACAGCTGGGCAGGAGGATACCACTGGCGCCTACTGAGGAGAGGCCAGGGACGCTGCTAAATACCCTATGAGGCACAGCACAGCCCCAACTGCGAAGAATGATCTGGCCCCAAATGTCAACAGTGCCAAGACAGAGAAACTCTGCCTGAGAGGACCTCTAACCCAACCTCCCACTAATTTAGGAATTCTCTTATATCTCTGACAGGTGGTCTTCCTGGCTTTTATGTGGATACTCACAGGGACAGAACACTCACCACCTCCTAACAAACCCATTCCTTTATTGATCAGCTCTACTGCAAAATGTCTCTCTGTAGATTAAATTGAAATTAAAAATTTTCTACGGGTTGGTCCTACTTGTGCTCTTTCCTCCACAGAATAAATCTAAAACCTCTTGAGCTTGTCAAGTGGTTGGAGCATTGAAGGTCCTGGTATGCAAACCCCTGGAGGAAAACAGACCTTGAACAACCAGAGTCCTTGCCCTCAGGAAGCTTACACCCTAACTGAGGAGACAGAGGGATGAACAAGCTGCAAAATAACGCAAAATAAAATGTGGACTGAAGATGATTTTAATATGCCATCCCCTCCAGGAGAAATATGCCATACCCTCCATGTATTCCCAGGTAGCTCAGTTGATAAAGACTCTGCTTGCAGTGCAGAAGACCTGGGTTCGATCCCTGGGTCAGGAAGATCCCCAGGACAGAGGAGTCTGGCAAGCTGCAGTCCATGGGGTTGCAAGAGTTGGACATGACTGAGTGACTAAACACCACCAGAAGAAAGAACTCATTTAATTCTGAAGTCATCCAGGATGGTTCAAGAAAATAGACGTGATACATGTGAAGGAAGTTAAAGAGGCAGAAATGGAGACGGGGCCTCTCTGGCTGATGAGAGAGCACAGAGTGACATCATCAAAGGACAACACACACTCAAGGATCGGCTGCAGGATGGACAGGTCTTAGAATCAGGAATGTGATGTAGTGGGAAATGAGAACATAAAGATGAGTTGGAAGGTCTCAAATGTTATGTGAAGGGGTTTGGATTCTTCAGGCCACATTCTGAACAGAGCAATATGTGACAGGTCCTATGGGAGGACAATGCTGGCCACAGCTTGGAGTGCGGACTAGAGAAAAGGGAGATTAGCAATGGTATGAGGGGAAATCAGAATGAGAGATTGTTTGGGAAGGAAAGAGAGAGGTTTGTGTTATGGACTAAATTGTGTTCCCACACACACAAATTCCAAGCTGCAGTCCTAACCCTCAATGTGATGGTGTTTGGAGGTGGGGCCTTTGGGAACTAATTAGGTTCAGATGAAGTCCTTGAAGTGATCTGGACATTACATCCCTATTAAGGTGGCCTAAGAATGATGGCATAGGTTTTTCTGGTTCATACTGAACTTGAGTCCATTAAAATAACCAGGTCTTTTTCTCATAAACTGCTCTCAAGGTAGTCTTGGGCATCTGAGCCATTGGGAACAACTGCATACTCAATTCCTATGAAATTCCATCCTGTCCGTTTCAGTTCCTCACTCTTGCTTATGGGGATATGAGGACCTTGATCTTAACATTCAGAGAAGGAGTTATTCCTCCCAGCTCTTCAACACCTCCAGCAACAGCTGTGGAATAGGGGACCCGGACAGAATTCGGGTTGGTTGGGGGTGGGTGAAGGAGGATTTGTTTTCTGCTGATTTGCAGCATCATTCTCAGATTCTTTCCTGCTTGCCTCACTCAGACCCTGGCAAAGGTGCTCAGGGTCTTTATCTGAGAGCAACATGTGAGAGGAGCCCTTTAGGTCACAGCACCCCCTCATGATTGTCTGCACACCTCACACAGAAACCACAGAGGTTCTTCCCTGTCCTGTGAGGGAAAGTAGGCGGAAGAAATGCCAGAGACATGGACTGCGGGGAAGGGGTTCCTTCCTATACTCAATTGATATAATGTAAAATAACTGAATTGAGTGAAATAGCATTGAGTGACATTTTTTTATTTTTGCCAGCAGAGCTATGTGTTTCTGAACTTTTTGCAAAGTCTAAAAACAATCAAGTCCATAGGCTGACATTAAAGCTCTATGCTGCAATGTACTGTCAAATATAAATCTCCAAAATGGCAAATCTATAGGGAGAAAATTATAGAAATTAGACTCACTATAATTTTGAAAACTGAATTTCTATGTTGCAATCATTTCTGTTATATCCATTATGTTATTCTCTTTTAATGTCACTAAAAACCAGTCAATTATCCTTTGGGGGGAAGGGCTTTCTTTTTTGATAAGATCATGTCCTCCCTTTTTGATATTAAAATATCTTTTCTCCATAAATACTGGGGAAATGAATAGATGATAGTTAACATATTTGCAGCCTTACTTGGCAAAAATTAAAAATTGAAGACTCTGCATCATTTCCTAAATGTTTTCTGCAACTTTACCAGATCGTGAAACCCAAAATTCCAGGAGATGTCAACCCAAAGGTTTGATAAGTACACCTATGATGTCTTCATCCAGGTTGCTGATGAAAAATGCCAGCCCAGAGAGGATTATCTACAAAATAAGACAGCATGGCCCTGAGGACCACCATTCAGGTCAATATCAATCCATGAATCAACAAATTTAGGATATGTTTGTTCAACCAACTATAAATCCACCTATTTTATTTTCTTGGCTCCCAAATCACTTCTGATGGTGACAGCAGCCATGAAATTAAAAGATGCTTGCTGCTTGGAAGGAAAGCTATGACAAACCTAGACAGTGTAATAAAAAAAAAAAAAAAAGCAGAGACAACACTTTGCTCCATAAAGGTCCATAGAGTCAAAGCTATTGTTTTCCAGTAGTCATGTATGGACATGACAGTTGGACCATAAAGAAGGCTGAGCACCAAAGAATTGAGGCTTTTGAATTGTGGTGCTGGAGAAGACTCTTGAGAGTCCCTAGGACTTCAAGGAGATCAAACCAGTCAATCCTAAAGGGAATCAGTCCTGAATATTCATTGGAAGGACTGATGCTGAAGCTCCAATACATTGACCACCTGATGTGAAGAGCTGACTCATTGGAAAAGACCCTGATGCTGGGAAAGACTGAGGGCAAGAGAAGGAGGGGTGGCAGAGGATGAGATGGTTGGATGGCATCACTGACTCAATGGACATGAATTTGAGCAAACTCCTGGAGACAGTGAAGGACAGGGAAGCCTGGTATGCTGCACTTCATGGGGTCATAAAAAGTCGGACACAATTGAGTGACTGAACAACAACATAGTATCAACAAGCTCACATTCAACCATCATGCCCAAAGAGTAGCTTGAGAGGCTATGCTTAAGTTCCCACTGAAATCAAAGTATACTTGTATATGAGATAACAATGGATGAACTGGTTGAAAACCCAGAAAACCCAGAAGTAGTTGAGGTTTTTTCCTGTTCATTATGCACTTTCCCTTCTTCCTGTAACTACACTATGGTTTTCCTTTGGAGAACCACCACTCAACCACTTTCAGTCTATTGGGTCCAGGTCTTGACTCCACCCCTCAACTCTATGGGTGGACATGTGGCTGGCCAGGCTGGCCAATCAGCATCATCCACTTTCTGAGTATAGTATTTGGGTCAGGGATGGGTATAAGACTGATGACAATTCAAAAAGACAGTTCTGAAGTTTTTGTTTTACTTAATGACAAAAAAAAAAAAAAAGGCATCTTTCTACTGACATTCTGGAGAGAATATGATATAAACCTAGGATCCCACGGGCAACCTAGCTCCCCAAAAGAACAGCCTGCCTGCATATAACTAGTCTCAAACAATAGAGCTAAAAACTGAAGAGAAAGTGAGATTAAGTCATGATGACATCATGACATCATGAATCCACGAGGATTCAAGTCACTTGTATCCCTAACATTGGTTACATGAATCAATTAAATTTCTCCTTAAACCACCTGAGTTGTCTGTTGATTACTGCAAGTAAAAGAGCTTGACTGGTACATAAGATTCTTTCAAAAATATGAGTTTGGCAAGTCCTATCATTTCATTTATCACACATTTAGCATGTGCCTTCACAGTTCAAGGTACTGTGCTAAACTCAGGGATATAACTGAGAATAAACTTGGTTCTGGCCTTTAAAGAGAGGTAGTTTAGTGAAGGAAACAGACATATGAGAACATAAGGGTTCAGGGCCAGAGCCAAGGATAATTAATGTAGGAGCATGCAGATCAACAGATTCTAGCTTTCAGGGCCCACAAAGCCATCAGAGAAAGGTGACATCTGAATAGAGTCCCTGTCTTTAATATTTACGCATTTAGTTGACTGCTTTGGATCTTAGTTATAGCATGCAGGATCTTCATCGCCACACGTGGACTCTAGTTTGCCACGTGTGGGCTCAGTAGTTGCCTTGGGCTCTCCGGTACTGCGAGGCAGATTCCTAACCATTGGACCACCAAGGAAGTTCCTCAATGGATTCTTGAACCAGCTCCAGGGGAGTCAATGATTTCTCTTCTAATGTTCCCTTGTGTTTAATTAAGAAAGAAATCTAGAAATCTTTCCAGAAGAGCTTTTAAGATCACTAAGTTATGCTTTCTGAAACCCAGAATTTCCCCTTTAAAAAAATAATAATTATAAAGTGTATATATCCACCTTTTCATCACCTCCCTCATTCTCCATGATTTCCCTAAGATTATAAGACAGAGGTTGAATGATTAACACTAAGTTTATTCTCTTTCTCTGGATGAGATTCATCTGAGCCTTAGGGCTAGAACTTGTTTAAAGCACTCTGAAACTCTTTCCATTTCATAACTAAATTAGACTTTTACTTTCTGTTTGTTCCACACTGTTCCCTATTAAGATCATTTTTCTAGAAGGCAAGACTGAGCCAAATAAAAAGAAAAGTGTTTCTGTAGTCATCTGTTAATCGTATACCTCCTATACCAAGCATGATTCCCATTCTTATCTTTTTCTTCTATTTCTCCAAGACATAGTTAATGGTAAGATTTTAGAAACATGGTAATTTCTAGTACATGAGATATATATCTGAAATTTCCTGTTTAAAGGGCAATAATTGGGGCAAAGAATAATTTTGTGGTGTCCCCAGTTATAACTTTAATACAGAAAATTCACGAAGAAGAGTTGGTTTTTCTCTGCCATTTGTATAAGAGATGTTTATAAATTTTTGCTGCCTCACAGTTCCTGCTATAGGAACGGGTATTCCCAAAGCTGACTAAAGCTAGAGTTAGCATCAGATCATCTCAATAAATGCAAGAAAAGCACCTGACCAAAATACAACAACCTTTCATTATAAAATGGGGGAAGAGCTCTTAAAAAGTATATTTAAATGTTCTAACCACAAGGGGATAAAAGGTAACTGTGTTTGGCAGCAGATGTTAACTATTTGTTGTGATCATTTCTCATCACATACAAATATCAAATCATTATGCTGTACAAAGGAAACCAAGAAAATGTCAACTATATGCCTTTAAAAAAAAAGCCTCTCAGCACCCTAGAAATAGATGACAATCTCCTCATTTTGATACAGGGCATGTACCCCAAAAAAAATCCTATGGGTAACATCATATTTGATGGTAAAGCATTGGATACTTTCTCTCTAAGATGGGGACATAAATGTTCTGCATCACTTCTATTCAGCATTGTACTAGAAGTCCTAAACTGTGCAACAAGGCAAGAAAAGAAATCAATGACAAAAGATTAGAAAGAATGAAGCAAACTGCCATCATTAACAGATGACATCATTGTAAATGAAGAAAACCTTACAGAAAACATGAAAGGAAAAAAAACAGAACAATAAGTGGATCTAGCAAGATCTCAAGATGAATGATCAATATATAAAAGTTAATTGCAATTCTAGAAAACAGAAACAATTAAAAGTGAGAGTTAAATGGTATTTCATTTTAAATAGGTTTTTAAAATCTAACATCAAACAGTATATCCAATGAAAGATATGCAACACCTCCACACTAAGAATGACAAAATAATGCTGAGAGATATTGTTTAAAAGCTGAATTGATGGAAAGATATATAATGTTCATGGGTTGACTCATGGAAAGCTCAATATTTTTAAGATGCACATTATCCCAAATTAATACACAGATTTAATACAATTCATATCAAAATTCCAGTAGAATTTTTTAAGAAATTGAAAAATTTTATTGATGCTTAGTAGAAACCAATGCAATACTGTAAAGCAATTATCCTTCAACTAAAAATAAATAAATCAAAAAGAAAAACTGATGCTAAAAGGTAAATTTAAATTGAAAGGATCTAGAATTACCAAGAAATAATGAAAAAAGACCAAAGCTGCAATTACTACACTATCTGATTTCAAGACTTACCATAAAGCTGCAATTATCAAGAGTGTGATAACAGTGTAAGAATAAAGCTACAGATCAGTGAAACAGAATAGACAGCACAGTCATCTGATTTTTTAATAGATTCACCAAGTTAATGAAATATGAAAAGTCTTTTTAACAAATGGTGCCAGAATATCTAGATATCTTTATTTTAAGAAATGAGTCTCAACTTTTATCTCACACTCAGATGGTAAAGAATCTGCCTGCAATGCAGAAGACCCAGGTTCAAGCCCTGGGTTGGGAAGATCCTCTGGAGAAGGGAATGGCTAACCCCCCCCAGTATTCTCACCTGGAAAACCCCATGGGCAGAGGAACCTGGCAAGCTACAATCCATGAGGTCGCAAAGAGTCCTACATGACTGAGTGACTAACACTTTCACTTTCACACACAAAAATTAACTCAGGGACTTCCCTGGTGGCACAGGGGTAAGAATCCAACTGCCAGTTCAGGGGACACGGGTTCAATCCCTGACTGGGGAAGATTCCACATGCCATGGAGCAGCTAAGCCTGTTGACCACAACTATTGAGCCCACAATGTCGAGCCCGCAAGTCGCAACCACAGAGCCCACGGGCTGCAAATACTGAAGCCCACGCCTAGAAACTAACAAGAGAAGCCACCACAATGAGAAACGTCTTCACCACAATGAAGAGTAGTCCCCGCTCACCACAACCAGAGAAAGCCCACATGCAGCAATGAAGACCCAGCGCAGCCAAGAACTAACTCAAAATGCATCATAGACCTAAACATAAAAGCAAGAACCATACAGTTCCTGGAAGATAAAATTTATTCACAACTTTATAGGGCAGGCAAAGATATTTTCAGCAAGATACAAAAAGCTAACCACAAAAGAAAAAAAGATTATGTATTTTTTTTTTTTTTTTTTGCTGTTTCACTTGCTGTTTCTTTTTTTTTTTTTTTTCCAGTGGGTTTTGTCATACATTGATATGAATCAGCCATGGATTTACATGTATTCCCAATCCCGATCCCCCCTCCCACCTCCCTCTCCACCTGATTCCTCTGGGTCTTCCCAGTGCACCAGGCCGGAGCACTTGTCTCGTGCATCCCACCTGGGCTGGTGATCTGTTTCACCATAGATAGTATACATGCTGTTCTTTTGAAATATCCCACCCTCACATTCTCCCACAAAGTTCAAAAGTCTGTTCTGTATTTCTGTGTCTCTTTTTCTGTTCTGCGTATAGGGTTATCGTTATCACCTTTCTAAATTCCATGAATGGATAAGGAAGCTGTGGTACATATACACCATGGAATATTACTCAGCCATTAAAAAGAATTCATTTGAACCAGTCCTAATGAGATGGATGAAGCTGGAGCCCCTTATACAGAGTGAAGTAAGCCAGAAAGATAAAGAACATTACAGCATACTGACACATGTATATGGAATTTAGAAAGGTGATAAAGATTATGTATTGAACTTCATCAAAATTTAAAATTTCTGCTCATGAAAACACCAGTAGAATAAAGACAGAGACCAGGAGAAAGATATTTGCAATGCATATATCTAACAAAAAGCTTGTAGCCAAAATATGAAAAGAGCTCTTACAAGTCAATAACTTAAAAAAAAAATAGTAAAAGGTAAAAAACTGTAACAGACTCTTCACAAAGATATAGGAATTGGAAAACACAAACACACAAAAAGATGCTCGACATTGTTGGTCATCAGAGAAATGCAAATTAAAACCATAATGAGATACTGCTAAATACACATTAGAATAACTAAAATGAAAGGGACTAATTATACCAAATACTGACAAGCATGTAGAGCCCTTTAACTCTCATATTCCATTGATGGGGTAGTAAAATGAACAACCACTTTGGAGGACTCTTGTGCAGTTTACTATAAAGTTATACTAACTCTCTGACCTAGAAAGTTCACTCCTAGATATTTACCCAAAAAGAAATTAAAATATATTCACACAATAGAAGACTAATTGGCAATAAAAATGAACCACTGATACATGCAACAACATAGTTGAATCTTGAAAATATTATTTGACAAAATTAAGTCAGATAGAGAAAATGCATACAGTGTGATTCCATGTGCCTGAAGTTCAAAGATAGGCAAAACTAAGCAGCTGATGGGGTCACAGAGGCAGGGAGGGATGGAAGGCGGTGTGCAATGACAGAAGTGTTCTCTATCTTGCTTGGAGGTGACAATTTTATGGATATATACAATTTTAAGAACTCATCAAACTCAATTAAAAGGTGTTCATTTTATTGTGTTAATTACATCTTAATTTACACAAGAAAGAAAAAATAACATAGGAAAACCACATTTTTTTGTTTCATTCCAAAAGATGCTAGTAATTTCCTGCCCACCTAAGTCCCTGATATGAAACCCACTTTCTCTCATTCCTGTTCCCAAAGCTAACTAAACCAAGAGTTGTCACCCAACCAAGGTCAGACATGCCTAGAACAGTCTAATCGCATACACTCTTAGATTATCTGTAATTATTTAATGTCTGTCTCTCCCATGAGATTGTGCAATATTTCCTGCAACATAGCAGACCTTCAGTAAACACATGTCAAAGGAAAGATGGGTGGATAAATGGATGGATGATAGAACATACTCAAGGATTATCTGGTCCAAGTCTTTCCATGAGTACACAAAAGAGAGAGATCGAGGGAAACTGAGCAGTTTTATCCAGGTCATGCAGCCAATGGCAGAGCTCATACTGGGACACCACAGAGGAGATGTGTTCTCTTCTCCTGCTGTATATTGTGATGTTTACACGTAATGCCTGGAAACATGGCCACCATCTTGCAGGTACAAAGAAAGCAAAACCAACATGCTGAGCAAGAGAGAAGGCAAAGATCCAGGGGGAAGCTTTGGTTTTTGCTGATGTCACAGAGCTACTGAACCTGGAGCTTCTCTTCTTTAGGACTTCTTATTACATTAGATAATAAGTAAATCTTCCTCATTATTTAAGTCAGATGAATGTGAGCGATCACTTACTTGCAGGCAAAATACCCAAAATTTACACAAGAGCATGAGCAAACACAAGGCATTCAAGAAAGTGACCCAGCGATGTGACTGGAGTACAGAGAGCAGAGAAGGTGGGAAGACAGTTGGGCATGAAGACGAGGCCACATCACCCATCCCAAGTGCCTGGGGAGGCAGTGGAGGAACACAGGTGTTCCACTGTGGACAGGCAGGAAAAAGAAAAATTTGACTATGGAATGAAATTTTGCATGTAGACTGATATGTTGCGGCCATTATTCTTGGTACAAGTTCAACCCTCTTTGGCTATGGCCAGGGTACGGACAGCAATTGGTGCTTAACCATCTAACCAGTCAGGAAATACACTAAGAATATAAATTCCACCTCCCAGATGTCCCTTTCCTTCATGCAGTGATGCCAACAGACAAACCAGGTGAGGGTTTATGGGTTACTGACATGCAGGTCCCAACTACCCAAGCCAGAGAAAACACACAGAGCTGCCAGGATCCAGAAGGTCTGAAGCTCACAAACTCAGTTCAGTTCAGTCGCTCAGTCATGTCCGACTCTTTGCGACCCCATAAATCACAGCATGCCAGGCCTCCCTGTCCATCACCAACTCCCAGAGTTTACTCAAACTCATGTCCATAGAGTCAGTGATGCCATCCAACCATCTCATCCTCTGTCGTCCCCTTCTCCTCCTGCTCCCAATCCTTCCCAGCATCAGGGTCTTTCCCAATGAGTCAACTCTTCCCATGAGGAGGTCAAAGTATTGGGAGTTTCAGCTTCAACATCAGTCCTTCCAGGGAACACCCAGGAGTGATCTCCTTTAGGATGGACTGGTTGGATCTCCCTGCAGTCCAAGGGACTCTCAAGAGTCTTCTCCAACACCACAGTTCAAAAGCATCAATTCTTCGGCGCTCAGCTTTCTTCACAGTTCAACTCTCACATCCATACATGACTACTGGAAAAACCATAGCCTTGACTAGATGGACCTTTGTTGGCAAAGTAATGTCTCTGCTTTTTAATATGCTATCTAGGTTGGTCATAACTTTCTTTCCAAGGAGTAAGCGTCTTTTAGTTTCATGGCTGCAATCACCATCTGTAGTGATTTGGAGCCCCAAAAAATAAAGTCTGACACTGTTTCCACTGTTTCCCCCATCTATTTGCCATGAAGTGATGGGACCAGATGCCATGATCTTACAAACTCAGATTCTCCTCTAATACCCCAATAACGCTTATCTATATATGATCATAGGATCTCAGGCACTGTCTTCTGCACAGATGCCTTCCAAATTCCATTTCAGATCTTTCTCTTCTAAGTGAAAAGATAACAAACAAACATCTCTCCCTTTGCCTCATGCCTAGACTTCTAGTATCTTGCTGTCCAAGACGGGTTCTTTTCTTTGCTGAATCAATGTTTATATGCTTATTTCAAAAGACATGATATTTCTACTAATAAAACATGTCATATAAAATATTCCCAAATATGCATAACCACATGAGTATAGCTTTTTGTACACAGAATCTCAAAGCAGGTACATTTCCCACACAGATCACTTAACTTTTTCTCACTTATTTAAATACACTCAGCTGCATTTCGGGTCAGTACTATCCAACACTCCAAGACAATATTCAAATTGTTCCACAGAATTATTGCTATGTGTGCCAGGGGTTTTATAAGAAGGAAGTCAGGCATGTAATTGTGAACAAGACACATCTCTAAGACAAAAGGGAGCAGACAAAAATAATCAGCTAACACAAGCGTCGTCATGGAAGACTTTGTCAGAAGGCCAAAAAAAGGAAGGTTTTTTATCAGCCTAAGATGGTGTGAGACCGGTGTTGAACTTCAGGCATGGGGACAGGTCAAAGTCATTTCAAGGTCTTTCCAGTTTTTAGAGTATATTGTACATTACCAGGAAGAAAGCACTGTGGAAGCTGTATGTCTGACACTAGAATTCCATTTACCAGAACACCACAGGGAAGTAAATAGTTGGTAAAAATGATGAGGGGATCAAGAAAACATACCTAAAAATGATCTAGGATACATCATGTAAATAAAATTTTGCATTATCTGAAAGTCCTGCTCAGCAAACATGACAGAAACAAAAAAGGGCAATGTTGGATACAACTTTGACTAATAACCATCACTATTTACTGAGTGCCTGCTCTAGACCACAATGCTTTGATTCCTTACTACAGACCTGAAGTGAAGAAGGTTATTAATGTTCCCTCAGTTTGCAGATGAGGAGGTTAAGGTCAGAGTGGTTAAGTTACTTGCCCAAAACCACTGACCTAGTATGTCTGAACCCAAGTCTGCATGCATGCATGCATGCCTACTAAGTCACTTCAGTCATGTCCAACTCTTTGCAACCCTATGGACTGGAGCCCACCAGGCTCCTCTGTCTATGGGATTTTTCAGGCAAGAATACTGAAGTGAGTTGACATGTCCTCCTCCAAGAGATCTTCCTGACCCACAGATTGAACGTGCATCTCTTATGTCTCCTGCATTGGCACGTAGGTTCTTTACCACACCATTAACACCACCCAGAAACCCCCAAACCCATATCTACCTGACTCCAAACTAGTCTATCACTAGTCCATGCCACCTTAAAGATTTTGAAACTAAGAGACATTTTTCTGATGACTCCCAAAGAACTTTGATCTATGGATCACTGTAAGAGGTAAGGTTGAAGGTCCTACGGACCCTGTGCTTCATCCTCTGACAACTAGCACTGTAAAACTGTACCCTCTACCTGTAGCCATTCAGGTATGACCTAAATAAAATCCCATATGATTATACAGTGGAAGTGGCAAACAGATTCAAGGGGTTAGATCTGATAGAGTACCTGAAGAAATATGGATGGAGGTTTATAACACTGTACAGGAGACTGTGATCAAAACCATCCCCAGCAAAGAGAAACACAAAAAAGCTAAATGGCTGTCTGAGGAGGCCTTACAAATAGCTGAGAAAAGAAGAGAAGTGAAAGGCAAAGGAGAAAAGGAAAGATATACCCATCTGAATGCAGAATTCCAAAGAACAGCAAGGAGAGACAAGAAAGACTTCTTAAGTGAACAATGCAAAGAAATAGAGGAAAACAATAGAAGGGAAAGACTAGAGATCTCTTCAAGAAAATTAGAGATACCAAGGGAACATTTAACCAAGAATGGGCACAAAAAAGAACAGAAACGGTAGAAGCAGAAGATATTAAGAAGAGGTGGCAAGAATACACAGAAGAACTGTATAAAAAAGGCCTTAATGACCCGGATAACCACAATGGTATGATCACTCACCTAGAGCCAGACATCCTGGAATGCGAAGTCAAGTGGGCCTTAAGAAGCATTACTGTGAACAAAGCTAGTGGAGGTGATGGAGTTCCAGCTGAGCTATTTCAAATCCTAAAAGATGATGCTGTAAAAGTGCTACACACAATATACCAGCAAATTTGGAAAACTCAGCAGTGGCCACAGGACTAGAAAAGGTTAGTTTTCATTCCAATCCCAAAGAAGATCAGTGCCAAAGAATGTTCAAACTACCACACTCATTTCACATGTGTGCGAGGCAATGCTCAAAATTCTCCAAGCTAGGCTTCAACGGTACATGAACTGAGAACTTCCAGATGTACAAACTGAATTTAGAAAAGGCAGAGGAACCAGAGATCAAATTGCTAACATCCATTGGATCACAGAAAAAGCCAGAGAGTTCCAGAAAAACATCTGAGTGACTAACAACAGCAACAACCTGTAGTCACAGTTCACATGACCAAGAAGTCTTCCTTAACTCAAGAGACAGGGATTCTAGTGGAGTTCTGCCACTGACTGGCCCTTCACATCTCAGTCTCCTTACCTATTAAATAGAATAGTATCTTCTTTGACCCTGCCTCATGGGCCCATTGAGAGTTAAGGAATTAAGAGTGAACAGGCTCTAGACAGGGCCTGTTCATGGAGACATGAACATGTCTCCATGTCTCCTAGACATGGAGATCCAGAATGGAGGAGCAGAAGGAGTCCTAAGACTGAAGTCTGATGACCAGAATAATAGTTCTTGATTCAGTCATTACTACCCATGGGTTCTTGGACAAGTCATTGCCCTATTTTGACTCTTAGTGTCCTCATTCAGAAGATGATGTCATCATCACACTAGATCAGGAAATCTTCAAATATTGCCTACTGCCCAGAAGTAGATCACATGCATTCTCCTAATGGGTCTCAAACTTGACCAAGAAATAAAGGTGTTTTTATAAATTTCATGAGTAGATAGCCCATTTCAAAGAGTTGTTTTTATGGACAACTAATTGTTACTTACCAGTAACCTACTAAGTAGGTTACTGTAATATGTTACCAGTCAATTAAAATTAATGTGTTTCTAGTCTACTAGGACTTAAATATTTGGCAACATTCAACATTCCTACTGTGTATGAACATGTGCAGATGGTTGGAGGGCCCACAGTTTTCAGGAAGAATACACTGATATCAACATCATTAGCACTATCTTTAGTTGATCGTGGCTCTCAATTACTGTTATGACTGCTCATAAATTAATGTTAATTAAGCTCCATAATTACCAATTTATATTATAATGGGTCATTTGATTAACCTTCCCACCCGTGGTGATGCACACTTGGATCCACAGTGTTTGAGGCTTAGGATTTTCAATAGTTGGACTTGAAGGCATATAAGAACTGGATGACTGGTCAAACCAAATATTTGTTGAGCACCTATTATGTCACAAATTCTGTTCTAGGCACTAGAATCCTTCTGGGAATGACACAAAGTCCTATCTTCTAAAACTGTATGTGTCATTGGAGGATTGTAAATAATAAACAAACAAAACAAGTATGTAAGGCAATGCCAGGCATCAAGCAAGTATGAGGAAAAAGATGGGAGGGACTTCCCTGGTGGTCCAATGGTGAAGACTTCGCCCTCCAATGCAGGGGGTGTGAGTTCAATCTTTGATTGGAAAGCTAAAATTCCACAGGCCTCACGGCCAAAATACCAAAACATAAAACAGAGGCAATATTGTAATGAATTCAATGATGCGGACCATTTAAGAATGGTCCACATCAAAAAAAAAACCAAAAACAAAAAACACAGGGTAATGTTTTAAACAGGGAATGAAAAGGCTACCTTAGCCAAGACCAAGAGCCTTCAAAGTCCTCACTAAGGGAATAACATATAAGTTAAGAACTGAATACGGAGAAGCAGGTTCACAAAGTTCTAAGTGAACTACATTCAGTGCAGACAGAACAGCAAGTAAAAAGGCTCTGAGGCAGGAATGAGCCTACAGTATATCATGGTTTGGATTTTCGTTCAGCAAATGGATTCCTCTCCTCCTTCCACCGTGGACAGAATACACTAGCCTACCCGCTGATGTTGAGACTGGCCATATGACTTGGCTTTGGCCAATGGATTACAAGCAAAGGTGACATAAGCAAAGGCTTAGAATGGGCTTGTGTGATAGGCCTGCCCCCCTGGGCTTCTGCCTTGCCCCCAAGAAGAGCATGCCCTGAGTTATTGCTGGTCCTTCATCATGGGATCCATAATGATCACGCATGGAGCAGAACTGAAATCAAATTGCTATGAAGACCCAAGCCCAGCTGGATTTTCAGTTTGGGGCAGAACCTCCTAGCCAAAACTCAGACTGAATCAGCTGATTCACTCAACTTGGAGTCCTAAAAAGTGAAAATAAATGTTTATCATTTTATGCTGAGTTTGAGAGCAGATTATTACACAGCAATAGCTGACTGATGCAGCATGTTTAGACAATCAGTCTGATTACAGTGAGCAAGAAGTTATCTTCCATATTCATGTACCAATATGGGTGAGATAGGAAGGAGCCTTATAAGGCAGAGCTTTACAAAAGTTTTTAGCTTTGGATTTTAAGTGTATCGGTAAGTTATTTGGGAGTTTTAAGTATAAGAGTAATAGTAATCTGGCTGTTGTATGTAGGATGGACTGCAGAGGTGTAAAAGTGGAAAATGATTACCAGTTAGATAGCTATCACGATATTTCAAGCAAGAAATGATGGTAGAGTAGGGATGTGGCTATGAAAATGCTGAGAAGTGACCTAAGTCAAGATGCATTATGGAGGTACAAGAGATGGCACTCCTCTTGGAAAATGAAGTCCTTCATACTGCAAAGTCCACCACATTAGAGGAAGCACCAGAGTTTTAGGTCAAAGCCCCAGCAAATAATAAAAGCACTCCTTTGCTGACTCTGTCATCCAGCCTTTTGCTTCTCAAGGCATGCTCCATGGAGCAGCAGCAGCAGCTTCTCTGAGGAACTATTAGAAATTCAGTCTCAAGTTTTACCCCAATCTACTGAATTAGAATTCAGATGTTAGCAAGATCCCCAGAAGTTTCATATGCACAGTAAACTTGGAAAAGCATGACTCCAGCATATACGTCCCCTGGGAACTTGTACGAAGGGGTGACTGATGGAGCAGAGATGATGTACTCCCCGATTCCCTAGCCAAGTACCCAATCCAATCTCCATGAGCACGAAACAGGAGAATTCTAGGAGTTGAGAGACCTTTATACAAGACTTGGAGTGTTCCTTGGCTGGCTTAACCTTGGTGGGTTTGGGGTGGCTTATCTGTATATTCTCTGAAGCACACTCTACCCACAGAAATCATTCTCTTAGAAACCCCAATCTCTGGAAAGTTCTTAGGGATATTAACAGAGATGAAGAAAAAGAAAGACCCTGATAAACTTGGTGGCTTGACAAGGAGGAAACCACGTTGCTTCTGCGCTTTTATCCTAATAGAGGATATTAAATAAATCCTGACTATGTTCGTGGACTTCAGAGACCTGGGTGTGGGGGCATCAATTCAATCACAAAGAGAAGGTGGCATCATCTGTGAACAAGAAGAAAGGAACACAGCCCTTCTGCCAGGCAATACAATGGGGCACATTCTTGAGTTGTGACAGGAAAAAAAGCCTACCAGTGGGGCACAAGGCCAGGTTCCAGCAGGGAAAAGTAAAAGGTCTCTACCTAAAATGCTGGCACCAAGAACCAGACCTGCATCAAAGCAGAAGGAAAAGCACCATCAGGGGCATGAAGGCTTCAGGGATGAGTGTGTGCACCCAGAGAACATCAGAAACCCAGGAAGCATGAGAAGAGCTCAAACATGGATTTTGATCTTGAAGTCAAAATGAAAGTGAAACTCGCTTAGTCATGTCCGACTGTTTGCGACAGTCTATACAGTCCATGGAATTCTCCAGGCCAGAATCCTAGAGTGGGTAGCCTTCCCCTTCTCCAGGGGATCTTCCCAACCCAGGGATCAAACCCAGGTCTCCCACATTGCAGGCAGATTCTTTACCAGCTGAGCCACAAGGGAAGCCCAAGAATACTGGAGTGGGTAGTCTATCCCTTTTCCAGCAGATCCTCCCGACCCAGAGGTCAAATCTGGGTCTCCTGCATTGCAGGCAGATTCTTTACCAACTGAGCTATCAGGGAATCAGAAATGAGAAGAGTGAAAAAGAGAAAGGGGGAAAAAAAGAAAGTAAAATCTCAGAACCAGTCAGAGGTATTAGGCCTAACGTAGCAAAGAAGGAACTGAAGAAGCAGGTTGAAGCTATTTCAAACAAGTTAAAAACACACAGAAAGAGGGAAGGAAACACCGGAGGGAAATCAAAAAGGAACAGTAGGAAAAAAAAATAGATTCAGGTTCCTTTTCTGCAGGCAAAGAGGTGCTAAAAAAGACCATTTCTGACATCCCTACCCCAGAAAAGTAACTTAAACTTGCAGAAATCAAATGCTGTGGGAAAGCAAAGTAGGTTGATGCTGAGAGCTGAGGCACCAGCAGCAGCAGGAATCTGAGAAGGGGGTCTCCATCAGGAGCAAGGAAGGAAGGAGTTCTAAATCTAAGGAATTCCAGGGCCAAGGTCAACCAAGGAAGCTGCTGTACCCTAAATGGCATCACAAAACTAAGAAAGCTTCGGGACCCTGCAATTTTAGAAAATGACAGAAAGGAGAGGAGTAGCCATGCCACTTCCAGATTGAGTGGCCTTAGATGAGTTACCTAACTTCTGAAGAATCGAGGGTAATAATAGTGTGGAGTCTGTAGGGTGACTGCAATGACTGAATGGATTAGAAAAGTGTCCCTCAGTAAGTGCTAGTTCTTCTCTCACTGCACATAAATCCCATGAAGACGGGGATTATTGTCTGTGGACTGCTGTAACCTTCAGCTCAGTTAGTTCAGTTCAGTCACTCAGTCGTGTCCAACTCTGTGACCCCATGGACTGCAGCACGCCAGGCCTCCCTGTCCATCACCTACTCCCAGAGTTTACTCAAACTCAAGTCCATTGAGCTGGTGATGCCATGCAACCATCTCATCCTCTGTCACCCCCTTCTCCTCCTTCCTTCAATCTTCCCCAGCATCAGGGTCTTTTCAAATGAGTCAGCTCTTCACATCAGGTGGCCAAAGTTTTGGAGTTTCAGCTTCAACATCAGTCCTTCCAGGGAACACCCAGAAGTGATCTACTTTAGGATGGACTGGTTGGATCTCCTTGCAGTCCAAGGGACTCTCAAGAGTCATCTCCAACATCATCAAAAGCATCAATTCTTTAGCATCAACTTTCTTTATAGTCCAACTCTCACATCCATAACAGGACTACTGGAAAAACTATAGCCTTGACTAGACAGACCTTTGTTGGCAAAGTAATGTCTCTGCTTTTTAATATGCTGTCTAGGTTGGTCATAACTTTTCATCTAAGGAGTAGGCTTCTTTTAATTTCATGGCTGCAGTCACTATCTGCAGTGATTTTGGAGCCCCCAAAAATAAAGTCAGTCACTGTTTCCATTGTTGCCCCATCTATTTATCATGAAGTGATGGGACCAGATGCCATGATCTTAGTTATCTGAATGTTGAGCTTTAAGCCAACTTTTTCACTCTCCTCTTTCACTTTCACCAAGAGCCTTTTTAGTTCTTCACTTTTTGCCTTAAGGATGATGTCATCTGCATATCTGAGGTTATTGATATTTCTCCTGGCAATCTTGATTCCAGCTTGTGCTTCCTCCAGACCAGCGTTTCTGATGATGTACTCTGCATAGAAGTTAAATAAGCAGGGTGACAATATAAAGCCTTGATATATTGCCAATATAAAGCCAATCTGGAACCAGTCTGTTGTTCCATGTTCAGTTCTAACTGTTGCTTCCTGACCTGCATACAGATTTCTCAAGAGGCAGGTCAGGTGATCTGATATTCCCATCTCTTTAAGAATTTTCCACAGTTTATTGTGATCCACACAGTCAAAGGCTTTGACATAGTCAATAAAGCAGAAATAGATGTTTTTCTGGCACTCTCTTGCTTTTTCAATTATCCAGCAGATGTTGGCAATTTGATCTCTTGTTCCTCTGCCTTTTCTAAACCCTGCTTGAACATCTGGAAGTTCACAGTTCACGTATTGTTGAAGCCTGGCTTGGAGAATTTTGAGCATTACTTTACTAGCGTGTGAGATGAGTGCAATTGTGTGGTAGTTTGAACATTCTTTGGCATTGCCTTTGTTTGGGATTGGAATGAAAACTGACCTTTTCCAGTCCTGTGGCCACGGCTAAGTTTTCCAAATTTGCTGGCGTATTGAGTACAGCACTTTCACAGCATCATCTTTTAGGATCTGAAATAGCTCAACTGATATTCCATCACTTCCACTAGCTTTGTTTGTAGTGATGCTTCCTAAGGCCCATTTGACTTCACATTCCAGGATGTCTGGCTCAAGGTGAGTGATCATATCATCGTGATTACCAGCGTCATGAACATCTTTACATCTTTTTTGTACAGTTCTTCTGTGTATTCTTGCCACCTCTCCTTAATATCTTCTGCTTCTGTTAGGTCCATACCATTTCTGTCCTTTATTGAGCCCATCTTTGCATGAAATGTTCCCTTGGTATCTCTAATTTTCTTGAAGAGATCTCTAGTCTCTAGTCTTTCCCATTCTATTGTTTTCCTCTATTTCTTTGCACTGATCGCTGAGGAAGGCTTTCTTATCTCTCCTGGCTATTCTTTGGAACTCTGCATTCAAATGCACCTGTTCTAGGTGCTGTAACCTTAGGCACCTAGAACAGGATATGGCAAATAGTACTTGCTCAATAAATATTTGTTAAGTGAATGAATATTTCTCTCTGAATCTTTGTCCTAGTATACAGGTGAAGTATATTGGTCACTATTTTTTATTCTTTTCCACTATGATTTATCATGGGATATTAAGTACAGTTTCCTGTGTTATATAGTAGAACCTGTTGTTTATCCATTCTACATGCAATAGTTTGCATCTGCTAACCTGAACATCTCCATCTCTCCCCTACCTCACCTCTCCCTCGGCAAGCACAAATCTGTTCTCTTTGTCTGTGAGTCTGTTTCATAGGTAAGTTCATTTGTGTCACACTAGATTCCACATGTAAGTGATATCATATACTTGTCTTTCTCTTCACTTAGTATGACAATCTCCAGGTCCATCAATGTTGCTGCAAATGGCATTATTTCATTCTTTTGAACAGCTGAGTAATATTCCCTGGTATATATGTGCCACATCTTCATCATCCATTCATCTGTCCATCGACACTTAGGCTGTTTCCATGTCTTAGCTATTGTGAATAGGGCCGCTGTGAACATAGGGGTGCATGTGTCTTTTTGAATTATAATTTTGTCCAGATACATGCCCAGGAGTGGGATTTCTAGAATCATATGGCACAGAATTACAGTGTATCTTGCTGTATACCTTTGAGTGGATCCTTTAAAAACTTCCCTTCCAGACCACCTGAGTTTTCCGGACCATCCCACAACGGCCTTTCCAATTCCACCCCCACTATACATCAGTCACTCCCCTGGGGAGCCCTGCAGACAGTGAGGGGAGGTCACATCCTCTCTCCGCGCCCCAGGAATAGCTGGGGAAGATGTCCATGAACAGGCCTGTCAGTTACCCAGCTGAATCCACTGCACATCAGCTGAGCAAGGGGTCCCCTGCCACTCTCACAGCTCAAGGTGTCTGAGAAGACACCGTCAAGAGGACCACAGAAAGCAGAGAGGGCTTTTACTCTGCTGCAACTTCCACTCTTGCTGCCTCAACAGAAAATGTGAATACTGGCAGACAAGAGCTGGGTTCTTGTCTACTGGGAACATTCAAAAGCTACAAAACACAGCACAGATCTAAGAGGCAGCATTCATTGATGGGGAGCATCTGACTCCCCAAAAATCAACCTGATGAGTGTGGTAAGTGTCCTGCCCATCCCCAAATACAGCCTGGAGGACCGAGGGGTATTGCCACTGCATTAGGGCACTCTTACCTGAGGGCTGCCCTCTGTAGGCACCACGGGGCAATGGCAGCAGACCCTGGAAGGTGCTGCCAGGCCCCTGCCATCTTCTTGGTGCTTTCTCCTGACCCCCGTGGGCTCCCTTCCTGCCCCTTCATAGGCAGTCCACCCTCTAGAATATTCCACAATGACAGCACTGCTCTCCATTATAGTAGGCAGTGCAGTGTGACTCCTGAGCCCTTGAAATGTGACTACTGCCACGCAAGAGCTGCGTTTTCAGTCTTTATTTAATTTTCAATAATTCACATTGCAATAGCCACAGTGATTTATAGCAACCGTGTTGGACAGCATGGCTCTCCAGTGATAAAGGGCCCTCTTGCACCTCTGCCCCCAATCCTCACACCTCAATGACTTGATGCTCCAATTAAAACCACACTTTCAAGGAATACACTAATTTAAGCAAGTCTGGCTCCACTTCCTGGGGTTAAAGACCAGGGCACCGCTACCTCCGAGGAATAAAGAAAGAAGCGCCATCCCTGGCCTGTCCACGGCTCTTACCGAGTCTACAGCGTTCCTTCCCACACATCACCTCCCCAGGAACTCACAAACCCCTGGGAAATGGGTACTATATCCCCCACTTTACAAATGAGAGACACGGTCCAAGTTCATGCAGTTAGTCCTGGCCAAGTTGGGACTTGAATCCAGGTCCAAATCTGGAGCCCTCCTCTGAATTTTACCAGAGAAGAATGAAGGGGAAAAAAAAACAGCCTCTTTAAAAAAACATCACATTTTCTTAAAAGAGTACAAGCTGCAAAGTGACCCAGATTTTTATTTCACAGCAGCTCAAACCATTCTCTCCCAGGACCTTATGTCTGAGCTGAAATGCTCCTGATTAAAACCATCAGTGATTCCCCATCATCTTCACCCCTTGGGCCCAGCAAACCCAGTGCCCCTGACAGCACCTCAGCGCCTTTCTTTCCCATTCATCCATTCAGTCTGTTTGCACTGAGCATTTACATGCACCAGTGCTCCGCCAGGCACCAGCATTCCAGCCCAGATGTCTCCTGCCTGCTCCTCAACCTGCCCCCACCCACCAAGGCTCAGAGCATCCTCTCTTGGGACGCTTTCCCAGAAAACACACACACATGGACACACACATGCATTCACATACACACTCCTCCAACCCACAGTAGAAACATTTGCTATGATCTTACAGTCCTTTATATTATATTTTCTCTGCTTTTAGTTTGTATAAACACCTCCTTCTGCCACTCAACTGAGTATTACTAGGATGCAGTAGCTGAACGCCACAAATTAGCCAACTCATGAAGTTTATACCTAGTGGGGAAGAACAACATCAAATTCACATACAAATACAAACAACAATTCCTGATGGTTTCAATTCAGAGTGCCACATGGTGCCTACATAATAGTAGATCTTAGTAAATATTTGAGATTTTGCCCACTCTGAATTTTTACAAATAGAATACTGAGCATTCCACAGAAATAATGCCAATGATAATGTGAAGTATTGCTGATGCTTATTGTATATGATGTGCCAACTGCTTGCTAATCTCTCTGCAGAAAGTATGACCCTTAATCTTTACAATCTTTGAGTTCCTTAACCTTTACAATACGAGGTAGATTGTAGGGGTACCACTGTCCCCCTATTTCATATGGGGAAATTGAGGCACAGAGAAGTTAAAGAATTTGTTCAGTGTCATATACCTTTGGACCATGAATTCACAGATTGCCAGTAACAATTTATTTCAACTGATGGTCATAATTATTGCTTTGGATAAGTAAATTGCCCCACCTCAGCCAATGGGAGCCTTTTCAGTTTGCCTCTTGGCCACTTTTTGCACTAACCCAGACACATCTGAAATTAGATATCCCAGAGTCATCTTGATGTTCCCCTGCCCCAAATGTCATAATTAGCTATATCCAGGGAGCTCTGCTCCCTTTGAGTATTAAGAAACAAAACAGCAAGCTAGAGGGCTGAGACAGAAACCCAACTATCAGACTCAACAGCCCAGGGAAATAATAAAAATGAGAGTAAGAAAATAAAAATTAACAGTAGCGAGAATGCCATGCACGACTAAGGGGTAGAAGGAGGGAGCAAAAGTCTGAAAATGATTGATTTTTGCTTTATAAATTTTAGGATTATTTCCCTTGTTACAGTGAATAAGTACTTTGCAATTTTAAAGATAAAAACAGTAAATAATGCCACATTTTAAACAACAGTCAACGGAGCACAGGCCTGAGAAACCCTATGGACCAAGTAGACTTCTGTTCTCTCTGGAGGGGGAGAAAAGCCAAGATGGTTCTAGAACTTCTAGAGGCCATCCCAAACCACAGTGAAAGGGGCTCAGCTTCAACTCTGGGCTGAGTGCCCAGCTTCCTCCCTGACTGAAGGCATCTTGGAATCCTTGCCTGCGCCATCCCTGTGTGTTATTAAGCAGTCCTCCTCAGCCAGCGGGCAGCTGGGGCTCCGGGGGCAACATCAGGGTGCCCTGTGGGAGAAGCTCTGATCCCCTCCTGGCCCTCTCACCCGCTACCCACGAGGACAGAGAAAGTGCATGAGGAGAACATTCTATCACATCACATCACCCTCTTTATTTTCATCTATTTCACACTTATTTCTCTCACTTCAAACCTCCAGCACCTCCCCCAGCCCTCTGTGGATGACCTCACTTCTTATTTCACTGAGCAACTAGAGAAAATGACCTCATCTTTGCACCTTTAAGTCTACCAACCTCACGGCCCTGTATGCATTATCCTCTGTATTCAATGTCTGCTGTGACTCCCTGTATCCCCTGCCTTCCCTCCGACTGCCAAGGATCAGCTCACCTGCTCCTAAGATCAGTTCCCCATTCATGTCTGGAAATACAACCCTTCTCAGGTGTTCAAGGACCTCCCTCTTACTATTAGCCATCCCCCTCTCCTGTATCATTCTTTTTTATTTACTGAAGTATAGTTACTTATGTTGGAGAAGGACATGGCAACCCACTCCAGTATTCTGCCTGGAGAATCCCAGGGACAGAGGAGCCTGGTGGGCTACCATCTATGGGGTCGCACAGTGTTGGACACGACTGAAGCGACTTAGCAGCAGCAGCAGTTACTTATGGGCTTCCCTGGTAGCTCAGACTGCAAAGAATCTGCCTGCAATGCGGGAAACCTGGGTTCTGTCCCTGGGTTAGGAGGATCCCCTGGAGGAGGGCATGGCAACCCACTCCAATATTCTTGCCCTGGAGAATCCCCATGGACAGGGGAGCCTGGCGGGCTACAGTTCATGGGGTCACCAAGAGTCGGACACAGCTGAGTGACTAAGCCCAGCATAGCACATAGTTACTTATAATATTGAGATAGTTTTGGGTATACAGCACAATGATCCAGTTGGGGGGGGGGGTGCAGCTTATATTGCATTATAGGTTATTACAAGATATTGAGTATAATTCACTGTGCTATACAGTATATCCTTGTTGCTTATCTACTTTATAAAGAGCATTGCATCTGTTAATCTCATTCTCCTAATTTATCCCTCCCCCTTCCCCTTTACTAATCATAAGTTTACTTTCTATGTCTATGAGTCTGTTTCTATTTTATATATAGATTCCTTTGTATAGTTTTTTTAGATTCCACATTTAAGTGATATCATACAGTATGTTTCTTTGTCTCACTTATTTCATTAAGCATAATATTCTCTTGGTCTATTCATGTTGCTGCAAATGGCAATATTTCATTCTATTTTATGACTGAGCAGTGTTCCACTGTATAAATACATCACGTCTCCCTTATCCATTCATCTGTTGTTGGACATTTGGGCTGCTTCCACATCTTGCCTATTGTAAATAGTGCTGCTGTGAACACTGGAATGTATGTACCTTTTTTAATTAGTTTTCTCCAGATATATACCTATAAGTGGATTTGTTGGATCATATAGTAGCTCTATTTTTAGCTTTTTTAAGGAAACTCCATTCTGTTTTCCATAGTGGCTGCACCAATACACATTCTTAGCAAGAGTATACGAGGGTTCCTTTTTGTTCAAACCCCCTCCAGCACTTGCAGACTTTTTGATGAAGGCCATACTGATCGATGTGAGGTGATACCTCACTATACTTTTGATTTGCATTCTTCCAATAACTGGAAATGTTGAGTATCTTTTCATGTGCTTGTTGGCTTATGTCTTCTTTTGAGAAATGTCTGTCTAGGTCTTCTGCCCATTTTTTTTTATTGGGTTGTTTCCTCAATATATTCGTATATTTTGGATACTAATCCCTTGTCACTCACATCATTGGAATATTTTTCTCCCATTCCATAGGCTGTCTTTTCATTTTGTTTACGGTTCGTTGGCTCTGCAAAAGTTTATAAGCTTGATTAGGTCCTATTTGTCTGTTTTTGTTTGATGTCTTTTGCCCTAAGAGATTGATGCAAGAAAATATTGCTATGATTTATAATATGTCATAGAATGCTTCACCTATGTTCTCTTCTAGGAATCTTATGGTGTCAGGTCTTTGTATTTAGGTCTTTAAGCCATTTTGAGTTTATTTTTATATAGGTGTGAGGGGATCTTCTAATTTCACTGATTTACATGTAGCTGTCCAGCTTTCTCAAGCCTTTTTCCATTGTATAGTCTTGCCTCCTTCATTACAGACTAACTGATCATGGGTATGTGGGCTTATTTCTGGGCTCTTTATCCTTTCCATTGGTCTATATGTCTGTTTTTGTACCCATACCACACTGTTTTGATTACTGAAACTTGTAGCATAGGCAAAAATATGGAAGGGTTATATCTCCAGCTTTGTTCTTTTTTCCTCAGGATTGCCCTGGCAATTCTGGGTATTATGTGGTTCCATATAAATTTTAGATTATTTGTTTTGAAAAGTGAAAGTGTTAGTAGCTCAATTGTGTCCAGCTCTTTGGGACAGCCCCATGGACTGTAGCCCACCAGGCTCCTCTGTCCATGGAATTCTCCAGGCAGGAATACTGGAGTGGGTTGCCATCTCCTTCTCCAGGAGATCTTCCAAATTCAGGGATAGAACTTGGGTCTCCTGCATTGCAGGCAGATTCTTTACCATCCAAGCCACCCAGGGAAGCCCTTATTTGTTCTAGTTCTGTGAAAAATGTCATGGATATTTTGATATGGATTGCATTAAATCTGTATATTGCTTTGGGTGGCATAGCCATTTTAACAATCATATTGAATTCTCCCAATTCAAGAGCACAAGAGAGCTTTATGTTGCTTTGAGTCATCTTCAATTCCTCTTATCAATGTTTTATAATTTTCAGCATATAGCTTTTTTCTTTCTGATATTTTAGCGTTAATGTAAAGAAACACAACAGATTTCTGTAAATTAATCTTATATCCTGCTATCAAGTTGAATTCATTTATTAATCCCAATAAGCTTTGGCACAGAGGCTTTAGAGTTCTCTATAGAATATCATGTCATCTGCAAATAGTGACAGTTTTACCTCTTTGCTTCTAATTTGGATACATTTTATTTTTTTTTCTTCTCTGATTGCTAAGACTTCATATACTATGTTGAAAACAGTGAGAGCGGAAATCCTTGCCATGTTCCTGAATTTAGTCGGAAGGCTTTCAGATTTCCAATGAGTATGAGGTTTTTTATAAATGGCTTTCATTATTTGAGATATGTTCCCTCTATACCCACTTTGGTGAGAGTTTTTATCATGCATGAATGTTGAGTTTTATCAAATGCTTTTTCTACATATTTTGAGATGATCATGTGGTTTTTCACGTTCCTTTTGTAATATGGTGTACCTCATTGATTTGCTTATGTTGAACCATCCTTATGAACGGTGAATTCCCCAATGAAGCTGTCTAGTCTCAGACTCTTGTTTTTTTTTTGTTTTTTTGTTTTTTAATTTTTTTATTATTTTTTTTATTATTATTATTATTTTTTATTATTATTATTTTTTTTTCCAGTGGGTTTTGTCATACATTGATATGAATCACCCATGGATTTACATGTATTCCCAATCCTGATCCCCCCTCCCACCTCCCTCTCCACCCGATTCCTCTGGGTCTTCCCAGTGCACCAGGCCGGAGCACTTGTCTCATGCATACCACCTGGGCTGGTGATCTGTTTCACCATAGATAGTATACATGCTGTTCTTTTGAAATATCCCACCCTCACATTCTCCCACAAAGTTCAAAAGTCTGTTCTGTATTTCTGTGTCTCTTTTTCTGTTTTGCATATAGGGTTATCGTTATCACCTTTCTAAATTCCATATATATGTGTTAGTATGCTGTAATGTTCTTTATCTTTCTGGCTTACTTCACTCTGTATAAGGGGCTCCAGCTTCATCCATCTCATTAGGACTGGTTCAAATGAATTCTTTTTAATGGCTGAGTAATATTCCATGGTGTATATGTACCACAGCTTCCTTATCCATTCATCTGCTGAGGGGCATCTAGGTTGCTTCCATGTCCTGGCTATTATAAACAGTGCTGTGATGAACATTGGGGTGCACGTGTCTCTTTCAGATCTGGTTTCCTCAGTGTGTATGCCCAGAAGTGGGATTGCTGGGTCATATGGCAGTTCTATTTCCAGTTTTTTAAGAAATCTCCACACTGTTTTCCATAGCGGCTGTACTAGTTTGCATTCCCACCAACAGTGTAAGAGGGTTCCCTTTTCTCCACACCCTCTCCAGCATTTATTGCTTGTAGACTTTTGGATAGCAGCCATCCTGACTGGCGTGTAGTGGTACCTCATTGTGGTTTTGATTTGCATTTCTCTAATAATGAGTGATGTTGAGCATCTTTTCATGTGTTTGTTAGCCATCTGTATGTCTTCCTTGGAGAAATGTCTGTTTAGTTCTTTGGGCCATTTTTTGATTGGGTCATTTATTTTTCTGGAATTGAGCTGCAGGAGTTGCTTGTATATTTTTGAGATTAATCCTTTGTCTGTTTCTTCATTTGCTATTATTTTCTCCCAATCTGAGGGCTGTCTTTTCACCTTACTTATAGTTTCCTTTGTAGTGCAAAAGCTTTTAAGTTTCATTAGGTCCCATTTGTTTAGTTTTGCTTTTATTTCCAATATTCTGGGAGGTGGGTCATAGAGGATCTTGCTGTGATTTATGTCGGAGAGTGTTTTGCCTATGTTCTCCTCTAGGAGTTTTATCGTTTCTGGTCTTACATTTAGATCTTTAATCCATTTTGAGTTTATTTTTGTGTATGGTGTTAGAAAGTGTTCTAGTTTCATTCTTTTACAAGTGGTTGACCAGTTTTCCCAGCACCACTTGTTAAAGAGGTTGTCTTTTTTCCATTGTATATCCTTGCCTCCTTTGTCAAAGATAAGGTGTCCATAGGTTCGTGGATTTTTCTCTGGGCTTTCTATTCTGTTCCATTGATCTATATTTCTGTCTTTGTGCCAGTACCATACTGTCTTGATGATTGTGGCTTTGTAGTAGAGTCTGAAGTCAGGCAGGTTGATTCCTCCAGTTCCATTCTTCTTTCTCAAGATTACTTTGGCTATTCGAGGTTTTTTGTATTTCCATACAAATTGTGAAATTCTTTGGTCTAGTTCTGTGAAAAATACCGTTGGTAGCTTGATAGGGATTGCATTGAATCTATAGACTGCTTTGGGTAGAATAGCCATTTTGACAATATTAATTCTTCCAATCCATGAACATGGTATGTTTCTCCATCTGTTTGTGTCCTCTTTGAGACTCTTGTTTTCAGAGAGTTTTATTACAGATTCTATTTCATTTCTAGTGATAAGTCTGTTTCAATTACCTATTTCTTCTTGACTCAGTCTTAGCAGGCTGTGTGTTTCTAGAAACTTGTCCGTTTCACCTAGGTTATCCAATTTACTGGCATGTAATTGTTCACAGTATTTTCTTCTGATTTTTTGCATTTTTGTGGTATTGGTTGTCATTTCTCCTCTTTCATTTCTTATTTTGTTTGAGTCCTCTGTCTTTTCTTCTTGGTAAGCCTGGCTGCTGCTGCTGTTAAGTCGCTTCAGTCGTGGCCGACCCTGTGCGACCCCATAGACGACAGTCCACCAGGCTCCCCCGTCCTTGGGATTCTCCAGGCAAGAATACTGGAGTGGGATGCCATTTCCTTCTCCGAAGCCTGGCTAGAGGTTTGTAGATTTTGTTTATCTCCTGCATCATTAGTTGTCTCCACTACATTATTCCCACTCACTTTCAAATATGTTACCTATCCTGTCTTAAAGGTCTTCCCTGGTGGCTCAGACATTCGGGAAGATCCCCTGGAGAAGGGAATGGCTACCCACTCCAGTATACTTGCCTGGAGAATTCCAAGGACAGTGGAGCCTGGCAGGCTACAGTCCATGGGGTTGCAAAGAGCTGGACACGACTGAGCAACTAACACTTTCACTTTTTTCCATTCCTGTCTTAACACAAAACATAATAGAAACCTCCCTAAACCCCAAGTCACTTTCCAACAGCTGCTCCTTTTCACTGTTCCTCTTTATAACAAAACCTCTGAAAACTCTCACCTACACTTGCTGACTCTGCTTCTTTACCTTCATTTTACTCTTACACTTAACATCCTTTTTTAAAAAGTTTTGCCACAGCCACTCTCCATTGTAACTGCTATAGTCAAGGCTAGGAAAAGATGCTTATCTTGCCAAACCAACTGGATCATTTGGGGTCCTCCTCTCCTTCAATCTTTGACAGTGTTTGACCCAACCTTCCACCATCTTCTTCATAAACATTTGGCATGTATTACAAAGCCTGCTGAGTCTTCCTCTTAAATTCCAGGTTGATTCTTTTCATTTCCCTTTGCTGGCTTCTTCTCCTCCAGATTTTACACGTTGAGGGACCCATGGATCAATCTTTGGACCTCCTCTCTGTCTACACTCACCCCTCAACACTCAATGTGAATTTGTACCAGAATTTTCTGGAGGGCTTTATAAAACTCACATCACTGGGCTCCACACCCCAAATTTCTGATTCAGTGAGTCTAGGGAGGAGCTTGAAAATCTGGATTTCTAACAAGTCACCAGGTGCTATAACCACCACTGTTCGTCCATGGACAACACTCTGAAAGCCGCTGTCCCACATGATTTCATCATTCCTTTGGCCTCAGATACCACATTCATGCTGATGGCTCCCAGAGATATGCCTCCAGCCCCCTTCTCCCCTCATCTCTGGACTTGTAGGGTCCAATGCCCCCTCACTTCTCCTTGTGGACAGCAGATAGGCTCCCCAAACACAACATGACCTGATATGACTGCATGACAGCAGCCCCACTAGCCTTCCCAGCAGCAATAAGGAGGAGGCAGCCTTGATTCCACTAGATCCCTCCAGCGATTCATAAGTCCTGTTGCCTCTACCTGCAAAATACATCCCGAACCTGAACGTTTCTGACTACCTCCTGCATGGTGCAGTCAAAGCAATCATCTTCCCTGGACCCTGGCATATAGCCTCCTGTCTGATCTCTCCAGTACAGCCTTGGCCCTATGCATTTTATCCTCCAAAGAGCAGCCAGTCATATTTCAAAAATGTAAATCATGCATCACTGCCCCACTCAAAATCCTCCTACTGTTTGTTCCTCACCCATGGAAAATAAAGTCCAAGTCCAAATCTTCAAGGCCAAATATTGAGCTGGCTTAAAGTTCATTCGGGTTTTTCTTTTTGGCCAGTCCAATATGATCTGGCCTGTGCTTACCTCTCTGATCATAACTCCTACTACTTTCATCCTCACCCTCTTCACCTGAATCACCTTGACCTTCTAGATTTTCCTCAGTCATCAAGCTTGGAGCCTCTGTACCTGCAGTTCCATCTACTTCATATGCTTTCCCCCGAGGTTATGACATGGCTTCTTCTATTCCTTCAGGCAAGTCTTGATTCTAATATCATCTCCTTCTTGAGGCTTTTCCTAAGCACCTGTACTCTGTTATTGTCCTTTTTTCCAATAGTACTTATCACTAACTGAGCCTTACTGTATGTTTATCTATCTACCGATTGACATGTCACCACTAGAATGCTAAGTCCATGAGGGTGAAGACTGTCCCCTTCCTTGCTATATTCTCAGCACCTAGAATAACAACTAGCAAATAGAAGACACTAAAAATTGTGTTGGATAAATAAATGGTCCTCATCTCTGTTCAAAATTACCTTGTAATTTCTTTGTTAGTGAACTTATTATCTGATCCTACACAAGCTCCATGAGGGCAGGGAATTTGTTTTATTCCCTGTTGGAGCTCTAGCAGTTGGACAGCAATAGGCATGTGGCAGACATTCAACAAATATTTACAGGCGTTTCTACACTCCTCCCCAGTAGAGTCACCCCTTAGCCTGGGCTCCTTTTATCTCTTCTCATCTGCCATTCTCCCTTCCTCCAACTCTACTTCCCATCTCCATCTGTTCCTGCCCTTTCTGGCCTGATTTCCCAACCTAGTTCTTTCTTAGGTGTGGTTCAGCTTGAGCTCAGAGCACACTCTGAATTTGCAGTCATCCTGGAAATTCCCAAGGCACATGTAGGTTAATATCTACTTCTCATGAACTTCAATCAATGCCAATTTACAGTCACTCCCAGGAGGCAAATACATGAAGCTAAGTACCTATGGAGAGCGCTAAGCTGTAGTTGGCAGTCCCAGGGGCAGTTGAAACAGTACAATGTCCTTCTTTCAGAGCAGCAGGCAAAGATCAAAGCTAATGGAAAGACATGAGGAAATGGAAATGCCATGGAGAAAGAGGAAAGAGGAGCTAACATCACTTGGATACACAGTTGTTTTTTGTTTTCACATGATTTCATTTAGCGGTGGCGGGCTGCAGTCCATGGGGTTGCAGACAGTCAGATATGAATGAGCAGCTGCGCACAACACATTCCTCTCCTTTCAGATGAACTGAGATCTGGAAAGTTTTAGGAACTTCTTGATGTTTGCCCAGGAAGTAAATAACAAAACCAGGACTTAAATCTAGTAGAATATAAGTTCGACAAGGGTAGGGGCTGGTCTTCACATTCCCCACTGTATTCCCAGCACTGGCATTTCAATTAAGGTCTTATTGAAAAAATGAATGAATGAACCCAGGTTTAAACAATAACAAAGCCCATGCTTTCCCTACCATAACTAAGCCTGGCATTCAGAGGTATTCACAGCCAAGCCCTAACCTCCCTTTCTAGGCTTCTCCCCCATGCACTCTCACTTGAACTCATTATTCAAGCCAAACTCTCCTCTCACTGTCCCTTGATCAGGGCCCTCTTGGTCCCTACGCTCATACGGTCCCTCCTGAACGATATGCCCCTCCCCCTCTCAGCCTCACCCATCCCTACTCATTCTTCCACTCCTATTGCAAGTCCTTCCGATTCCCGCCAGCCCAGAATCATCTCTATCTCAGCCCTGCAACAGCACCCACCACCTGGGAGCCACTCAGGAACACCAGTGATGTCCCATATAGTGCATCATCTTTCCACACACACTTGTATTGCCTCCCTAACCAGACTCTTCTGGGGGTGACCCAGACAACAAAACTATAGGAGTATCTCAAGCTTTTAATGCAGAATAAAAGTCATAGCAAAGGAGGCAACTGAGGTCCACCAGCCTGTGGGCTCCTCCAAGGAGAAGCCATATCTTATCAACACACTCATTCAACCCAGCCTCAGCAGAGAGCCCCAGACAAGCCTGACTGCTCAGAAGCCAGGCTGAGTCCCTCCTGCCCCACAGGTAGTCCCAGTGTGGTTGAGGAATCAGTCTTAGAAACAGATCATTGAAATATAAGGTTCCAAGTGCTGAGAGGAAGGTCTAAGACGTCATCCCCTCTAAGCTGCACTATTATTTTAGTAAAAGCTTTAGGGATAAGCAAAGGTAAGCAATATCACCTTCAGCTACTATACATATACAGTGACTCTAAAATATATTAACGCCACGTTAAAGGCACAATGTGAACCTCAAAGCAGAGAAAATGTGGCCAGAGCGACCACAAAAAGCTGACGAGGACTGAAGGTGGAACTTAACACATGAGGAACCCAAGTATCCTTTTCCACTCACTCCATAGGAACCAAGAGGGAACAGGCAGGAGGAAAGAACGAACTGTAGGTAGGTCTCAGGTGGAAGGAAGGGAGCCCGATGTACATGAGATCACCTAACCTGTCCCCCACCACATTCTCCCTCCACCAGTGACAGGGGAGGGACTTGAAAATGATGGCTGGTGAGAAAAAGACACAAATAGGCAGTGCAAAAACTGAACAAACCCGTTAGGAAACCAAGGCAAATCCTAGCAAGGATGGCTCCCAGTGGAGATTCACTGTGAAATTCTTCTCTGGAAAAGGAGCTTTGGAGAACACATCAGTGAGTCTTAAGTGAGGGAAGCGCCTTAGTTAAAGAGAGCCTGCTAGGGCAGCCGGGGATAAAACCTATGTGTGTGCACACTTGGATGCACAACTTACCACACATGTACACACACACCTACTCCCATTACAAACACTAACGTCTGCCACCGACTCAACACTTACTAATGCCTGGCACGTACTTCGCATTTTTCTTGCATGGTTTTTATTTTGATCTTCACAGTAACTCTGTGAAGTGGTTATTATTCTTATTTGACAGGCAGAAAAACTGACATGCAGAGAGATAAATTAATTAACCCACCCCGCTTATAAACAGTGGGTCTGGGATTCAAACCCAGGTCTTCATTACCACATACACACAGTCCCAGGCCCATGTCACACTCCTGAAGCCACAGCCATGCATTCATATATATAACTTCACACATACCACACCAAAGCTCTTATGCACACCCTCATGGTGACCTCACTTCTGACCTAGCTCAGGTGCAATTCGGTAGTTCTGGAAGCTTCTTTCAACTATGAATTACAGAAGCTCCAGCTTTCTCTTCCTCTTTCATCCAGCCACAACCAGTAGTTGGTTAAACTGAACAGAATGATTTCCCAGTGTGGTCTCTATTCACCCAGCAGAACCTAACCAGGTCACCTCTGAAGGCTTGCAGCTTGCCCAGGTGTGAAAGTTCTCACAAAGCAAGGAGGTGCAGACCTCCTTGGGAGTCTGCAGAACTGCATATGTCAAGGTGAAGGGCAAAGTTAAAGGGTGTGGGTGTGAAATCCCGCTGCTGCAGCTGAAGCCTGCAGATACCAGAGAACCCAGGCCTGGACACACCAGCGAACTCACCTCTGGCCTTCAGATGACAGGAGATTATAGTGGATTTAGAAACACAGAGAAAAATGGTGATCATAGGAAGCCTTCAAAGATGACGTATCTTCCCCTGATTTTAAACAAAACTATTCAAGACAGGGACTTCCCCGGTAGTCTAGTGGTTAAGAATCCACCTGCCAATGCAGGGGGACACGGGTTTGACCCCTGGTCTGGGAAGATCCCACATGCCACGGAGCAACTAAGCCCGTACACCATAACTACTGACGCCCACACTCTGGACCCCATGCTCCAGAGAAGCCACGACAATAGGAAGCCTGAGTACTGCAACGAGAGCAGCCCCTACTTGCCACAACTAGAGAAGGTCCGCCTGCAGCTACGAAGACTTAGTGCAGATAAAATAAGTAACTTTAAAAAAAACACACACCCTTTAACATGGAAACGTACAATACCATAGGTAAAATAGAGAGCCAATGGGAATTTGTTGATGACCCAGGGAACTCAAACAGGGGCTCTGTGACAGGCTGAAGGGTGGGATGGGGAGGGAGGTTTGGGAGGAGGGGACATGGCTATACCTATGGCTGATTCTTGCTGATGTATGACAGAAAACCACAAAATTCTGTAAAGCAATTACCCTTCAATAATTAAAAAAAAATAAATCTTACCAAAAAAAAAATTATTTAAGCTAGAGCCAACTCTGACTGCTCAGGAGACTTAACCCCTCCTTCAACCACCCACTCAGAAGTCAGGGAGCTCCTCCTTGAATATAAAGCACACTCCTCATGCAGCCAGGCCCTGGCCTCCGTGGGTACAGAGACAGCTGACCGCCACCACCCTCACTGTGCAGCTTCAGGAACCCGATGGAAGGCCTGCTGCCCTTGGACCGCTGCTCTGCAGGCTGAGTGATCCAAGGTCTCAGGGCTTTGTAATAAGGCATGTACTTTCTGTTCAAAGCAGCAATCACACTCCATTCCCAGGCACAAATTAGAACTTCTTCCTTCGATTTCTTACTAATGCTGTGGGAGGGAATACACTGTGGCCCAGTGGGTCAAGCAGAGGGTCTGAGGTCAAGGAAGTTTGGGTCCAGGTACTGATTCAGCCCCATAACCTTTCTAGGCCTTGGTTTTTGCACCTGAAAAATTAGGGTTGCTATGAAAATAAATTCAATAGAGTGAATTCTATTTGTAAGGACTGCACACATCTTTGGGAATATGATGGAAACAGTAGTATGTTCAATTTCAGGGGGTCCACAGACTCCCTAAAGCTTATTCAGGGACTCCAAGTTGAGATCGCTGAGATATGACAGGCACCTCCTAACGAACACAATAACTGTTAGGTATTAATCTTAATAAGGCAGTACTACTAATAATATTTTATTTATTTGCTTTATCTTCCAACTACACTCTCACTTGCTGAAGGATAGGAATCAGGCAAGACCTGCCTATAATTCAGAGTTCCTACATGGAGGCTTGCAGTTAGCAAGCCACTAGGCCCTTTGATGATTTGGTCCTATGGGGAGGCTATGCCTAAGGTCCTGTGAGATTAGAGAAGCCGGTATCCTCCTTGGAAATCCATCTTCTGATGTGTGAGAGCTGCTGCCAGTACAGCGTAGCTCAAGCCAGAGATGGAACAGCTGCTTTCCTTTTCCCTTGGCCCAGACAACCTCAGTCATTCCGTCTACCAAGCATCCGGAGTGCACTCAATTTCCTCCCTGCTGGCTTACCTTCCCCACCACCTCAGCAGAAGAAGACGTAAAGGTGGAAGAAAGAGGGAACTACAGTTCTTCTCCTGTCCCAGTACACCACTCTTTTGTGAGAAGTGCACAACCCAAATACAAGGGAGGCCTTCAGTAAATGGCAAGCACAGAGATGATAGATGGATGGTAGGATGGATGGATAGAGGGAGGGAGATGAGCTAGAACTGAACCAGGGGTCAGAGATCAGAAAATAGCAGAACTAAGTCATCAAAAGAACTGGATTCTATTAATAGTTTTTACTCTGCAACGAACAAGCAGTATTACCTTCAATAAATCCTTTCCCACTCTGGATATCTGTTTCCTCACCTATAAAGTGAGAAAATGGGGCTAAAGATTATGTTTATAGGACACCCAGACTGATGAACCTGCTTGACTTTCAGGCCAGAAAGGGCCCTGGCAGCCACTCACACTAGACCCACAGTGATGCAGCCAGAAGGCCGCCATCACCAGCACAGCACCATGGAGCTGCTCTCAGTTACTCTCATCTCCCGGATGCATTCTCTAAGGTCTCCTCCCCTCTCATCAGGCCACCCACCTTTATCTCATGCTTGGGGCCTCCCTGATGCCGTGAAGGCAGGAGGCATCTCAGGACCCACATGGCATCCACACACATGCAGCCCAGATGTGAGGGGATGTAGATGCTTCATGGTGGGAATTTGGACCTATGAGATTTGGGAGTCAACAGAAAAATTCTTCTCCCTTCCCCCCTTAGTGCATGGACTGATAGAAGAGGTGGTGGCAATATGTGACTTCTATGAACATACCCAGAGAGATGGAGCAATCAACTTGCCAGGAACCTATGGCCTACTTGGGGATGCTCTTCTTTCTCCTCTGCTTCAACTTCTTAGACTCAGGGCCCTCAATAAAGCATTAGTGCAGAGAGCAATGGTTTCATATGTATCGTGTGCCCACCGTATATCTGGCACTGTGTATCACCCCAGCTAACTGCAGCTACAACAATCATGAGCATTTATTCAGCATTTACTACCAATCAGACACTGGTTTAAATGCTTCAAACCACCAAATCCTTCTAGCAACCCCGTGAAAAGCATACTGTTATTATCTCCATTTTACAGATAAAGAAATTAAGGCATATATAAGTCAAGTATCTTGTCCAAGGTTACACAGGCACCACATAGTGGAAATGAAACACTCAAAACATTCCTGGACCACATCGCTATTGCCTTTGACAAATGATAAAGAGAGACTCAGAGAGGTCAAGTCACTTGGCCAAAGTCACAGCTACTAAATGGCAGAACAGCAACTTGAAATTCTAGAGTATACAGCTTCCTACACCACCTCCATGGATGCTTTCAACTCTGAGATGTTAACCTGTTAAGTCTCTGAAGAAAGATAGATTCTTCTGGTGCTAACTCTCATTCCCAAAGCCGAAGTCCTTCTCTTTACCCGGTGCTCTAGTTTTCCCACTTGCTCAGTCCCAAGGAGTCAAACTCCGTCCACTATCTCTCTGAACATTCCTCAAAATACTCAGCCTGTGATTCTAGATTATTAACATGCTTACAAATATTTCCTGCCCATCGCTGGAAGGACACTGTGCTCCCCATCCCCCTTCATTTAAAGCTTGGCGATACAACTTGCTTTGGCTAATGACGCTCGAGCCGAAGTGACACGTGTCACTTCAGACCAGTAGCGTTAAGAGCCAGTGGATGCTTCACCTTCCTTTCCCCTTTGCTATTCCAATGGCCAGGCTACAGACAGAGATTGCACTAGACCTCAGAAAGCAAACTACATGAAGCAGAGAGGTCAGCCAACTCGTGACTGACACAAAGCATGAGCTAGAAATAAACTTTTGATCTTGTAAATGAGTAAGATTTGAAGGTTGTTAATAGCAACAACACCTACCCTTCTTGTCAATACATGAAATGAGGTGTTGCTGTAACAACACAACAATAAGAAATAAACTAAAAATATGTGGCATTGGCTTCTGGCAGTAGGCAGAAAGAACCTGTATTATTGGAGGCTGGGAAAATGTTTATTCCTGTTGCACAGTGATAAATATTTGGTAAAGCTATTATCTGAAAAATATTGGAAGAGAAAAATGTACCTGGTGAGCTTGAAAAACAGAAAGTTAGTATATGTCTCAATTACTATTGGCAGCATTTGACAAGGACTTAATGGGAAAGCAGTGTGTTATGCATTGAACTGAGTTCCCCAAAATTCATATGTTGAATTTTGGGGAACACCCAGTATGTGGTGTCACTCAAAATGTGACCATATTTGGAAACAGGGCCTTTACTAAGGTAATATGAGGTCTTTAGGGTGGGCCCAAATCCAATATGACTAGTGCCCTTATAAAAAGGGGAAATTTACAACCCAGCAATCCCACTGCTGGGCCTACACCCCAAGGAAACCAGAATTGAAAGAGACACATGTCCCCCAATGTTCACTGCAGCACTATTTAGAAAGCTAGGACATGGAAGCAACCCAGATCTCCATCAGTAGATGAATGCGTAAGGAAGGTGTGGTACATATACACATTGGAATATTATTCAGCTATAAAAAGGAAGGCATTTGAGTCAGTTCTAATGAGGTGGATGAACCTGGAGCCTATTATACAGAGTGAAATAAGTCAGAAAGAGAAAGACAAATACTGTATACTAACTCGCATATATGGAATTCAGAAGGGTGGTACCAATAATCATACAAGCAGAGCAGCAAAGGAGACACAGATGTAAGAACATCTTTTGGACTCAGTGGGAGAAGGCGAGGGTGGGATGATTTGAGAGAATAGAACTGAAACACGTACATGACGATAGGTAAAATAGATGACCAGTGCAAGTTTGATGCATGAAGCAGGGCACTCAAAGCCAATGCTTGGGTACAACCCAGAGGGATGGGGTGGGGAGGGAGGTGGAGTTCAGGATGGGGGGGGCCATGTGTATACCTGTGGCCAATTCATGTTGATGTATGGCAAAAAAAACCATCACAATATTGTAAAGTAATTATTCGCCAATTAAATTAATTTTTTAAAAATAAAATTTAAAATTTTTAAAAAGGGGTAATTGAGACACAGAAATGTAGATAGAGCAGAAATAATGTGATGAGAAGAAACAGAGGAAAGACAGCCATCTACAAGCCAAAAAGAGAACAGATCATTCCCTCACTGTCTTCAGGAGGAACACAGCCTGCCAACAACTTGACTTTGAACCTGAAGCCTCCAAAATCCCAAGACAATACATTTCTGTTGTTGAAGCCACCCAGTCTGTGGTACTTTATTATGGCAACACCAACAAACTAATACAAAATGAGAGAGAAAAGAACTGGCCACCTCATGGATGGAAATGAAAGAGAACAGAGTCTAGAAATTCCAGGACTTGTATCATTGAAAGAGACAATTTTTACTCATCTCCAAATAATAAAAAAGATAAAACTTACTAATACTTTGAGCAGCCAATCAAAACTCAGCCTTGAGGCAAGGAGCAAGAGTTTGGACACTCACCCTTTGATAAACCATCTGAGCAAATTAAAGCAGTTCCAGTGAATCCCTTCAGCTGGACAAAATGGCTAAGGGTTTGGCTCTTTCCCCATGAAAACCAGGTAAGTTCAAGGTTATGAAGATTAATTTTGAATGTGGCTCTTCGGACATAAAACTGACTGGAATTAAATGAATAAGAAGAGTAACTAAGTTTTATTCTTCTTTCACAGTTGAAGAGCCACACTACCTTAAACTAAAAGAGACCATAACCATTTAGGAAACAAAGCAACACTCAGGTCCCCAGCCTTCTATGGGGAGGAAGTGGAATGAGGGAATTTTTTGGCTGCCAAAGAGGATAATGGAAGAGACTCCCAAGATAGTGAAACCAAGAGTCATGGAACCTACTGTTTTCCACAGTGGCTGCACCAATTTACATTCCAGCCAACAGAGTAAGAAGGTTCCCTTTTCTTCACACCCTCTTCAGCATTTACTATTTGTAGATTTTTTGATGATGGCCTGGTATGAGGCCATATGACCATTCTGACTGGTATGAGGTAATGTCTCACTGTATTTTTGATTTGCATTTCTCTAATAATTAGTGATGCTGAGCATCTTTTCATATGCTTCTTGGCCACCTAAATGTCTTCTTTGGAGAAATGTCTGTTTAGTTCCTGCATCCATTTTTTGATTGGGTTGTTTGTTGAGCTAGTGGGAACCTGCTATATAACACAGGGAACTCAGCTCAATGCTCTGTGATGACCTGGAGGGGTGAGGGGGAGGTCCAAGAGGGAGGGGATATATGTTCACATATAGATGATTCACTTTGTTATGCAGCAGAAACTAACACAACATTGTAAAGCAATTATACTCCAATTTAAAAAAGAGAGAGAGCCATGGAAAACAGCAGACAGAAGATCCACTTCCGGGGAGCCACAGAATGTGCCCAATCCCTAAGGCAAGAAGCCCTTGTAACATGTCTCCGACTAAATCCCAAAACTGCTATAAGAGTCTATCTATCATTCCCCCCCACCACCACCAACCCTGAAAAGGTATTGATTTAAGTTATTCCAGCCCTGTTCTAACATTACATGTTGGGCATATGTGAAGCAGAAATTTTAGTGCATGGTATCTAAAGCAGGAGAGGACAAATAAATAACTGATGTGAAGCCTACCAGAGAATCCTGGGGTTTGAGTGGACCACCATGACTGGACAGACTTTCTGTATGATCTCCCGAGAGGGAGGCAGGGGAAGGGTGTGTTCTGTGAGTTGAAAGGAAACTGACCCACATATTTGTCATGAGAAGGAAAGATTATAATAAACTATATTGTCATTCACAAATATTTGCTGCCTTTCCCTGCCTTTCACAAATATTTGCTGTCATTCACAAATATTTGCTTTGAGCAGAAGTGACACACTTCTCAGAGAAGCTTTAAAGGTTAGCTACATGCTTTGCCATATTCTCTTTTCCCTCTGTCACAACAAGCAGCAATGTTCTACATAAAGAATGCTCTGTCAGCTTGTTCCAGAAGCCCCAGATGTCCCACAAAAGGACAGAGAGAGAAACCAGCCCTCGTTATGAGACACAGTGAGATCCAGCCTGGATTGAGTAACACAACCATAAATGTCCTCTTGCTTAAAAAGTCCAAGCCAACATTCTTTCCACCTCATGAACAGTTGGCTCCTCACTCCTCTCATTCCATGGGGGCTAAGTTCTAAAGTATCGCATTCTAAAATCTGGAAACCTGGGCAAGCAAGAGATAACAAAAGCATTGGGCAGAGAAACCTAGTTTGAAGACTAATAATTCATTTATTCAAGAGATGGGAGTCCAAGGACTTCCCTGGTAGTCCAGTAGCTGAGACTCTGCACTCCCAACTCCTGGGCAGGGAACTAAATCCCACATGCCACAACTAAGATCTGACCCAGACAAAAAAGGAGAGAGAGAGAGATGGAGTTCAGAGATTATCTTCTAGATATGTTTGCAGGTTTGACACCACAACACAATAAATAAGACCATGTAATTGATTCCATGGACCACCATGTTTCAGGAAGTCTTTTGTTCTTGGGGAGGGAAGATCAGGTCACAAAAGAGTATCAAGTAGAAGACTTTAGAATATGCATGAAGCAACACCCCCCAAAAAAAAGTGTAACTGTAAACGGGACTCTCTCCAGCTATTTACTAATAAGGGCAGTTACTTTCCCCTGGACCAAAGATTCTTAACCCCAACAGTCAATTAGAGTCACCCCTAGAGCCTTTACAAGATGACCAAAGTCTAACATTGAACAAAACATGGTCTACTAGAGAAGGGCTCCAAATAGGAAAAGGAGTATGTCAAGGCTATATATTGTCACCGTGCTTATTTAACTTATATGCAGAGTACGTCATGAGAAACACTGGGCTGGATGAAGCACAAGCTGGAATCAAGATTGCCGGGAAAGATATCAATAACCTCAGATATGCAGATGACACCACCCTTATGGCAGAAAGCGAAGAAGAACTAAAGAACCTCTTGATAAAAGTGAAAGAGGAGAGTGAAAAAGTTGGCTTAAAGCACAACATTCAGAAAACTAAGATCATGGCATCCAGTCCCATCACTTTATGGCAAATATATGGAGAAACAGTGGAAACAGTGGGAAACTTTATTTTTGGAGGCTCTAAATTCACTGCAGATGGTGACTGTCCCCATGAAATGAAAAGACACTTACTCCTTGAAAGAAAAGTTATGACCAACCTAGACAGCATATTGAAAAGCAGAGACATTACTTTGCCAACAAAGGTCTGTCTAGTCAAGGCTATGGTTTTTCCAGTGGTCATGTATGGATGTGTGAGTTGGACTATAAAGAAAGCTGAGTGCTGAAGAATTGATGCTTTTGAACCGTGGTATTGGAGAAGACTCTTGAGAGTCCCTTGGACTGCAAGGAGATCCAACCAGTCCATCCTAAAGGAAATCAGTCCTGAATATTGATTGGAAGGATTGATGTTGAAGCTGAAACTCCAAAACTTTGGCCACCTGTTGCAAAGAGCTGACTCATTTGAAAAGACCCTGATGCTGGGAAAGATTGAAGGCAGGAGGAGAAGGGGAAGACAGAGGATGAGATGGTTGGATGGCATCACTGACTCAATGGACATGAGTTTGAGTAAACTCTGGGAGTTGGTGATGGACAGGGAGGCCTGGCATGCTGCAGTCCATGGGGTCACAAAGAGTCAGACATGACTGAGTGACTGAACTGAACTGGAGAAGGGGATGGCAAACCACTCCAGTGTTCTTGCCTTGAAAACCCCATGAACAATATAAAAAGGCAAAAAGATATGACACTGGAAGATGAGCCCCACCATCTAGTAGGTGAGCAGGTTTCCAATATGCTATAGGAAGGGCAGAGAAATTACTACAGAAAGAATGAAGAGGCTGGGCCAAAGCAGAAAAAATTCTCAGCTGTGAATGTGTCTGGTGGTGAAAGTAAAGTTTGATGTCGTAAAGAACAATATTGCAGAGGAACTTGAAACGTTAGGTCCATGAATCAAGGTAAATTAGCTGTGTTCAAGCAGGAGATGGCTAAAGTGAACATCGACATTTTAGGAATCAGTGAACTAAAACGGACCAGAAAGGGTGAATTTAATTCAGATGACCATATATCTGCTACTGTGGGCAAGAATCCCTTAGAAGAGTTCAAAATGCAGCACCTGGATGCCATCTCAAAATTGACAGAATGACTTCAGTTCATTTCCAAGGCAAACCATTCAATATCACAGTAATTTATCCAAGTCTATGCCCCAACCAGTAATGCTGAAGAAGCTGAAGTTGAATGGTTCTATGAAGACCTACAAGACCTTCTAGAATTAACACCCAAAAAAGCTGTTCTTTCCATCATAGAGGACTGGAATGCAAAAGTAGGAAATCAAGAAATACCTGGAATAACAGGCAAGTTTGGCCTTGGAGTACAAAATGAAGCAGGGCAAAGGCTAACAGCATTTTGCCAAAAGAACACATTGGTCATAGCAAACACCCTCTTCCAACAACACAAGAGACGACTCTACACATAGACATCATCAGATGGTCAGCATTGAAATCAGATTGATTATATTCCTTGCAGCTGAAGGTGGAGACGCTCTAGGTTGTTGCTGCTGCTACTAAGTTGTTTCAGTCGTGCGACCCCATAGACGGAAGCCCACCAGGCTCCCTCATCCCTGGGATTCTCCAGGCAAGAACACTGGAGTGGGTTGCCATTTCCTTCTCCAATGCATGAAAGTGAAAAGTGAAAGTGAAGTCACTCAGTCGTATCCGACTCTTCTCGACCCCACGGACTGCAGCCTACCAGGCTCCTCCATCCATGCGATTTTCCAGGCAAGAGTACTGGAGTGGGTTGCCATTGCCTTCTCTGGGAGAAACTCTATACAGTCAGCAAAAACAAGACCTGGAGCTGACTGTCGTTCAGATCATGAGCTCCTTATTGCCAAATTCAGACTTAAATTGAAGAAAGTAGGGAAAACCACGAGACCATTCAGATATGACCTAAATCAAATCCCTTACGATTACACAGTGGAGGTGACAAATAGATTCAAGGGATTAGACCTGATAGACAGAGTGTCTAAAGAACTATGGACGGAGGTTCACAACATTGTACAGGAGGCAGTGACCCAAACCATCCCCATGGAAAAGAAATGGAACAAGGCAAAATGGTTGTCTGAGGAGGCCTTACAAATAACTGAGAAAAGAAGAGAAGCGAAAGGTAAAGGAGAAAAGGAAAGACATACCCAACTGAATGCAGAGTTCCAGAGAATAGCAAGGATATATAAGAAAGCCTTCATTAATGAACAATGCAAAGAAACAGAATGGGAAAGACTAGAGCTCTCTTCAAGAAAATTGGAGATACCAAGATACCAAGGGGACATTTCATGCAAACATGGACACATTAAAGGACAGAAACAGCAAGAATCTAACAAAAGTAGAAAATATTAAGAAGAGGTGGCAAGAATATACAGAAGAACTTTACAAAAAAAACTTAATGACCCGATAACCATGATGATGTGGTCACTCACCTACAGCCAGACATCCTGGAGTGTGAAGTCAAGTGGGCCTTAATAAGCGTTACTACAAACAAGTGGAGGTGATGGAATTCCACTTGAGCTATTTCAAATCCTAAAAGATGATGCTGTGAAAGTGCTGCACTCAATGCCAGCAAACTTGGAAAACTCAGCAGTGGCCACAGGACTGGAAAAGGTCAGTTTTCATTCCAATCCCAAAGAAAGGCAATCCCAAAGAATGTTCAACCTATTGCACAATTGCACTCATTTCACATGCTAGCAAGAAAATGCTCAAAATCCTTCAAGCTAGGCTTCAACAACATGTGAACAGAGTACTTCCAGATGTACAAGCTGGATTTAGAAAAGGCAGAGGAAACAGAGATCAAATTGCCAACATCCACTGGATTACAGCAAAAGCAAGAGAATTCCAGAAAAACACCTACTTCTGCTTCATTGACTAGGCTAAAGCCTTTGACTGTGTGGATCACAACAAACTGTAGAAAACTCTTAAAGAGACGGGAATACCAGACCATCTTACCTGTCTCCTGAGAAAGCTGTATGCAGGACAAGAAGCAGCAGTTAGAACCAGACATGGAACAGCGAACTGGTTCAAAATTGGGAAAGGAGTATGTCAAGATTGTATAACGTCACCCTGTTTATTTAACTTATATGCAGAGTACATCATGCAAAATGCCGGAATGGATGTCACAAGCTGAAATCAAGACTGCCGGGAGAAATATCAACAACCTCAGATATGCCGCTCTGACCGCAGAAAGTGTAAGGAAAGTGAAGAGTCTCTTGATGAGGGTGAAAGAGAAGAGTAAGAAAGCTGGCTTAAAACTCAACATTCAAAAAACTAAGATCATGGCATCTGGTCCCATCACTTTACAGCAAATAGATGGAAAAAAGTAGAAACAGTGACAAATTTTTCTTGGACTCCAAAATCACTGCAGACGGTGACTGCAGTCACGAAATTAAAAGACACTTGACCCTTGGAAGAAAAATCTATGACAAGCTGAGACATCACTTTGACAACAAAGTTGTATATAGTCAAAGCTATGGTTTTTCCAACAGTCATGTAGGGATGTGAGAGTTGGACCATAAAGATGGCTGAGCACCAAAGAATTGATGCTCTCAAATTGTGGTGCTATAGAAGACTCTTGAGAGTCCCATGGACAACAAGTTCAAACCACTCAATCCTAAAGGAAATCAACCCTGAATATTCATTGGAAAGACTGATGCTGAAGCATCAATACTTTGGCCACCTGATGCAAAGAGCAAATTCACTGGGAAAGACGGAGGGCAGGAGGAGAAGGAGACAACAGAAGATGAGATGGTTGGATGGCATCACTGACTCAATAGACATGAGTTTGAGCTAACTCCGGGAGACGGTGAAGGACAGAGGAGCCTGGCATGCTACAATCCATGGGCTTGCAAGGTGTCAGACATGACTTAGCAACTGAGCCACAAGAACAAAGTCTAATGTAGGTTTCACATTCAATGAAATAAATCATAATCTCTTAAAGGTAGATCCTCATCATCTGAATTTTTTAAAGTTCCCCAAGTAATTCTAGTATGAAATCCAGAGCTGAGAACACTGCACCAGACAGGAAGTTCCTTTTCAGCAGGGGTCATAGCTACCTTTTTCAAAGCTCTATCTCCAGCACCTAGCATTATGCCTCCACTTTGCTGATGCTCAGTAAAAAGTGAAATAATTTTATTAAATAAAACAAAAGAACACTGAGTAGATGAACAGGTCCTGTGATTCCATGTTGGTTTCTCCATAAATGTTGTACATAACATTCCATCTTTTCATATTTTGAAACTTTGTCTCTAGAACTACCCAGTCCAATACAGTAACCAGTAGCCACACATGGCTACTTAAATTTAAATTTTAAATGCTTAAAATTAAATGAAATTTAAAATCCCTCAGTTACACTAGCCACAATCCAAGTGATATGAGTAGCCACATGTGGCTTGTGGCTACCCTCCTGGACAGCATCAATATAGAGCATCTGCCTCACTACAGAAAGTTCTATTGGACAATGATGTCTGGAACAACCAATCCATCTTTAAGAGCTGCAAGTGACCTTGGTGGTTTAATCCAACACTTTCCCTTTATAGATAGTAATGAAATTTAATGGTAATGAACATAAGGACATAAACATGGATCAAAAAAACCAACTACATAAGCTCAACAAGGGAAAAGTCAAAGCTTAGCTGTAGTAAGTGAAACAACAAACAAACCTCCGTGGGGTCTTGGTCCATAATAATTCACGATGAATTAATTCTGCAATGGGGCTGCAGCCATAGAAACTTGATATAAACTTGAACATAAATTTGAACCAAAAGGGGATGCTCTGCTGTGTCCTGGCCAGACCAGATTGAAAGCACCAACTTTAATTCGAAACATCAAACACCATTAGGAGCACAGACAACTAGACAGGTAGTTGAGTGAGAGAAAATGATGGGGAATTCAAAATGATGCCCATCAAGAACTGCTGAAGTAACCAGAAATGTTAACCCTGGAGAAAGGAAGGGAGGGAGACCTTGAAAGCTGTCTGCAAATATCCAGGAGGCTATCTCTTGAGAAAGAGATTCAGACTTTTTCTCTGCGGTCATAGTGCCTCGTTAAATCATTTCTTTAAAGTTAACCTTAAAAATGCATTCCAATATACATTAGTGCAAACAGATATTGTTTGATTCCACTTATGTGAAATACCTAGAATAGTCAAATTCATAGAGTCACAAAGTACATCAGTAGATGCCCGGGTTGGCAGGGGGAGGGGGGGAATGGGGAGTTAGTATTTGATGGGGACAGAGTTTCAGTTTAGGAAGGTGAAAAATTCGGGAGACTGCTAATGATGATGAGAGTTGCAAAACAATGTGGATGTACTTAGTGGCACTGAAATGTACAGTTAAATATGGTTAAAATAGCACGTTTTATTATTATGTAACTTTCACCACAATTAGGAAACATTAAAAAAAAAAATCATTTCTTTATTCATCGCCTGAACAACTCTTCCTTAAGTACCAACCCTAAGTGCCAAGTATGATGCTAGATAATTGATTTAGGATGGAAAACAAAACAAGAGGAGTCACGGAGTTACCTATGATCTACTGAAGGACAAAAACATATACAGGAAACTATATATATATATATATACATACTTTCAACTTATGAGACCATGCTGAAGGACTAAACATCAGGAAGTGGTGATTGATAACCAAATGGGGGACCCACAAAGCTAAGATAGTCAGGGAAGGCCTCCTTTAGGAAGTGACATTTAACAGTAAGAGCCAGGGGGGGAAAAGTGCGAATATAAGGAGGTCTTCCAGGCAAAAAGCAAGCAGGAATGACAGTACAGGTCAGGAAAAATCTTGGGGTAGTCAAGGAACCAAGAGGTAGCCAATGTGACTACAGTGATTTAGACAGGATCAATGGAAGGGCATTGTATTAAACTAAAACTGTCTTCCTTTAAATTATTTCTAACAGAGCACTCCAAAAACAATAAAAGTTGCCTCACAATATAATGCTATTTTCATCACTAGGCAACCAACCACAGGACTGAACTAATGGCTTATTGGACAATTATGGATTCCCTTAATGAGTCTTCTCTATAGTGAGATATGCATTTCAAGAATTTAAGAACCATGGGCAAGGAAGCATGCACAAAGATGTACCACGAAGTACTATCTGTCAGAAATCTGAGTCAAGCCAAGTTTCCATCAATAGGCAAATTAATGAATACACTATGGGGTTATGTACCAGTTTGAACTAATGAACTAGATCTATATGTCCTCAAGAGAATAATGGTGAGTAAAATAAGTTTCAGAAAGATCCATGCTGTGCGATGCCATTTAGATAATGTCTTAAACCACACAAAGCAACAACTACTAGCATTTACAAATGTTTATTATATGCCCAATAATATTCTAAAACATTACATGAGTCAAGTCAATCCACAGAACAATAAAGCATCTACAGATGCTTTATTATCCCCATATTACACATGGGCAAAATGAGGCACAGAGAAGTTAAAGAACTTCCCCCAAGGTGACACAGAGTCAGATCTGGGCACTTCCCTGGTGGTCCTCGCTAAGACTCCACACTCCCAATGCAGGGGCGCTGGGTTCAATCCCTGGTCAGGTAACTAGACTCCACATGCCACAACTAAGTGTTCAGATACTTAGATTACTCAGATACTTAGATACTTAGATTCCACATGCCACGATTGAGACTGGCAATCACACGACTGAAGATCTTGTGTACAACTAAGAGCCAGCGCAGAAAATAACTTTTTTTTTTAAGTCAGATCTGGGATTTGAATCTAGGCCATCTGGCTCCGAAGACTACATTTAGCCCCTACACATATGCCCTGTGTGTTATGTATTTTGTATACTGACACATATAAAAGTATAAATGTGGTAATATACAAGTGTGCACACACATACACACACCGATACATATGCAAAAGAACATATTCATCAACCATGTTAGTGATGGCCTTTAGGAGGTTGAGAAGAGGAATGAAACAGGGAGGGGAATATAGGGACTTCAACTTAGTCTGTAATGTTTTTAACGTTCTAAGCAATATGACAAAATATTAACATTTGTTGATTCTAGGAAACAGCTACCGCATTCTTGCTTTGTGCTTATCCATAGTTTTCTTTTCTTTTGCAAAATAATTCCTTTTCAAACTAATATTCTATGACTTTAAAGACCTGAGCCCCAGAGGAGTTAAGGGATAAATCCAGAAGTGAAAGAGCCAAGCTAGACCCTGGTCCCCAGGCTCAGGCTCCCAAGCGTGCTCTGCGACCCCATGTAGCCAGATGGTGTGTGTGCCTTTATGTTTTCACAGGCTGTAAGCGTGAGAGCTGAGCCAGCCTAGCTTATCAAAACATCTTGGCTTCACATCATACGCTAGCTTCATCCATGAAAAATGGTATTTAAATAAAATGTTTGCATATCAAATCATATTTTCTCCACTGATTTACATCCTAATTTTGGAGATCTGTTCCCGCAGAAAAGAATTTGGACCCAATATGTTAAAATAAATCCCAAGTAAGAATCACAGCACTCATCAAAGGGCACAGCAGTCAAGGCAGAGCTAATCCCCCCACAATGCTCTCTCAAGAAAGCCCTGGCCAAAAGGCCACAGAGTAAAGTGTAGCCTCATGGTTAATTCTGATTTTCTTGCATGTTCTCTTCAGATAGCCAAACAGACTACCAGGTAGTCATCTCCAGATATTCAGTAGAACCCTCCAAGTGAAGGAATTATTAAAAATTCTATTAAATGGAATTCATTAATTTACAAAATAACCATCTGTCCTGAGTGATTTAAAATACCTGCCAAAAGATATGTTGGCAAATTATTCTTCGATGTCTCTTCTAAGAAGCGAGATCTCAATCATACTGCATTTATTTTGTCCTTCCCACCATCATGAGGTAGGGAAAAACAGCCACATGTCTGGGGCTAAGACACAAACTCTGCACATGTAGACTCCTGAATTCAAATCCTATGTCACTATAGCTACATGTCAGTTACTGGAACTCTCTAGGTCTGTTTCCTTATCTCTATAATGAGCATGAAAACAGTACATATATAGGAATGTCAATGGGAGTATTAAAAGGCAAATAAATTTTAGGAATTGAGGTAATCCATCCTTTAAAAAATTCAAGTCAGACAACACTCATCCATCCTTATTAAGAAGTAAGTAGTTAACTGCAAATACACACTCCTTGAGAGAAAATGAAATAGAAATATTTTCCTGACTATAAATACATGGACTGTTTAAAGTTATCGAAACCCACTTTCTACTTATTTATTTGCTTATTATCTGTTTATCCTCAAGAGTCAGACTTTTTCCGATTTGCTCACTGCTGTATTCCTCGTGTTTGAAAGAATGCCAAATACACAGCTGCTGCTGTTGCTGCTGCTACTGTTAGTTAAGTCATGTCTGACTCTTGCAAGCCCATGGACTGTAGCCTACCAGGATCCTCTGTCCATGAGATTTCACACGCAAGAATACTGGAGTGGGTTGCCATTTCCTTCTCCAGGGGACCTTCCCAACCCAAGGAACAAACCTGTGTCTCCTGCTTAGCAGGCAGGTTCTTTACCACTGAGACACCAGGGAAGCCCATCTAATACCTAGTAGATACTAGGTATCTAAGTATTTAACTAAATATGCTAAATATTTAACTAATTTTAAAGAGTATATTTCCTGAATAAATACTCAATAGTAATACTAACATTTCCATTTATTCTTATGGCTTACAATAAATTTGTGTTATCTAAATTAACCCTTTAAAATATCTTGTATCATAGACACTACCATCATTCCTCAAAATGGCCAAAGAAACAAATTCCAAAAGGTAATTGGCCCAAGATAATTTGTCATCACAGAATTGGCTTTTATACTTAACAGTTTCTAAAAGATTTTTTATCTTTTTACATTCTCTGCTCTTTCCATCTCCTTCCTTAAGGTACAGTTTGATACGAAAAGGAGCATGAGTGAGAAAATAGATTTTAGTGCAGATGTTAGAAATATGTAGATTTGGGAAATAAATACAGAATTTATTTGCTCTATGATATCCATTTACTCACAGAGCCATTGAATGATTTTCCAGAATATGCCAGTGCAGGTGTTAATTTGCCCCAGAGAGGAATTTGAAAGCCCACCCCACTCCCACAGCTTACTTGAGGGTTTTTTGTTTGTTTGTTTGTTTTCGCAAGAGCAAAAATACCTGTATTTGGGAGATGCTAGTATGTGAATTGAATCACTCCACTAACTGATAAAATGCAAAGTTATACTAAATCATTCCACTCAAAGTGAAGTTCACTTGTAAATGCTCCCAGAAGTAATTAGCAACTAGGCGCATCCAATCAACAGAAAAAACAATTTAGACTTGGACAATAGTGGGTGCAGGAAATTTAGATCAGTATTAAACCAACCCTTTAGGTAACTTCACCTTACTCAAATTTTCTAAGTATTAAGAGCTATGGATCAAACTTCAAGCACATGTTATAAAAATGATTACGCACAGGTAGTACTTCTACGAAACTGAAAACACATAGCTACTTCCTAACCATCTTTTGAGGTCTGGTTCAGGTACCATGTCCCCCAGGGAGCCTTCCCCAAGTGAGGCAGTAAGAGGAAATTTCTCTCTTCAACACACTTTATCCACACCCCACTGCAAGCCGGTTCTCTTGTCCTCTGCATTAGAATGTCTGATGACTTGCTGTGTTTGCCTTCTACAGAGTACGCTCGTTGCAGCCAGGATCTATGCTTATTCCTCTGTGTCTTCCTCAACATCTAGTTCAAAGCCTAGACTGCAAATATGTCCTAAAAGCCTCAGTCTTTTCCTCAAAGTGCCTCTCATCAGCCTTTGTTCTTTCTTGTCACATAAAATAAGATAGCGCTTTTTCTTTAAAAGTTCTCCTAAAAGTAGAACTCCTACAAGGTAGCACTTTCCTGACAGGAAAAAAAAAAAAAAACTAACACATTAAAGAATCTGCATTCATGCATATTCTAATTCAGACTTCCCTGGTGGCTCAGACGGTAAAAGCGTATGCCTACAATGAGGGAGACCCAGGTTCGATCCCTGGGTCAGGAAGATTCCCCTGAAGAAAGAAATGGCAACCCTCTCCAGTACTCCTGCCTGGAAAATCCCATGGATGGACGGAGGAGCCTAGCAGGCTATATAGTCCATGGGGCCATAAAGAGTCGGACACAACTGAGCGACTTCACTTTATAAATGAAACACCAATACACAGACACATCCCCCAACTATTTAACACTAGGATGCTGTCAGTCAGGAAGAAATACAATCTCAAACTCAATCAGAGCTTCTCTCAGTCCTACTCAAAGCAAAGCAAAGGTATTCTAGAATGATTTTTGGAACTCGGATGCTAGTATTCAGGATGTTTTTCAGCCTAGAGAAGAATGATGACAGTCTTACACACAGCCATTCATTCTCCCCGCCCCTAGCCCCAATCCTTATCTATTAACATATGATTTGTTCAGGTAAAAAGACAATAAAAATCTTACTCACTCAAGTCTTTGAATTCCACAAGGACAGCAGTGACAAAGATAACCTTAAAAAGCTGAGTAGCCACAAAATAAATCCCATGAGGCCTTGGAGCTGGTATGGATAGGAGTGCTTCCAGTTAACTGAGCTTCCTACTTAAATTTATCAATATTATTAAGAGGCTAGCATTGACATGAAGGTTTTCATTCCCTGAATACACATCAATTCAGAGTTGGACTTAGGATAGTGAAAGGAGAGAAGAAATAAAAATAAAGGAAGAAAGAATGAATTTTTTTTACTTTATATATTTCTCATTTTTCTTTTTTTAATTTTATTGAAGTATGATTGATTTACAACATTATCTTGGTTTCTAGTATATAGTAGAGTGAGCCAGTTATACACAAACATATTCTTTTTCATATTCTTTTCCATTATGGTTTATTACAGGATATTGAATATAGTTCCCTATGCTATACAGTAGGACCTGATTGTTTATTCATCCTATATATAAGAGCTTTTGGTTTTCATTTCCGCAAGACAACCTGTCTTAGCCGGTGGGGTAACCCACTTCCAGAGCTCATGGGAAAAGGAGTGGGTGGCAGACGGGAATGGAACAAACTGCAGTCCCGGGACAACCAGGGTGGTGCCCCCAGCTCCGGCCACCATGTTTCCAAGTCTCTGAGGCCCTGGCTTAACTACCACTTGGGCAGCATCAGTTACACTGTATATTCTTCAAAGTACTTTCTCATATATTTTTATTTAATTTATATAATCAATCCCATTTTCAGATGAGGAAACTGAGGCTAGAAGACACTGAGACATATCCACTGATCCCCTTAAGTACTGACTCAAGGTACATCCATTTATGAATGATAATACTTCCTTTATGCATTAGTGAGGTAAAATAAATTCATACACAGAAAGTGCTGAGACCTAACCTATCCTCTACACAATCCTCTGCTTTTCCCACTATCCCAATTTACCTCTGCAGGTTAAAATTTGACACTCACAACACACAGGACAGATAATACACATAGGATAAGAAGACCAAAGTTATACCCTATTATTTACAAATGCATGCACTAACATTTAACAAGAGCTTACCATGTACCAAGTACAGTTCTAATGCTCTATGTATATTAATATATTTCATCCTCACTATAATCATATATAGTAAGTACTATTATTACCCCAGTTTATCCTTAAGCAAATGGAGATACTTTGAGGTAGAGAGCTTAAGTAGTTTGTTACTTACTATTACGTATTAAACTTGAACGATATGACTTCTTGATTTGATCATATTAACTGAACTATGGTGAAATACTAAAATTCCTCAGCCTCTCTAGACCTGCACTGTCCAATATAGCAACCCCCAGCCACATATGGCAATTGAGCACTTGAAATATGACTAGTGTGGTGGAGAAAATGAATTTTTAATTGTATGCAATTTGAATTAGTTTGAATTTAAATTTTAAATGAATATTCAATAAAACAGCAGACACTGGACATCAGCCAATGAAGGACAGTGGCCCTTGAGAGATGAAAAACAAAAGAGACGAATCCTACAATCACACAAGCTTACTGCTCTGAGTTTCCTAGCTGTGTCACAGGGAGAAGAAATGCAGGCAAAGCCCAGGAGTCTGCCTGCATTGAGATGAAGAAGCTGAGAGTGTGGGGAGACCAAGGCACCTAGATTTCACAGGACAGCATATGTGAGAGACAAACAGCAGAGAGAAAAATATAGAACTCTCTCAACAGACTACTGATCAATGCATGCATGTAAGAAAACTACCCAAGGACAGAGAAGAACCACCCAAAGGAAACAGTGCCCAGCATACACATAAGGCAGAGAACAGTACCTATTCTCACCGCTAGAACTGGAAAACCCCATGATTCATGGGGCGCTGGGAAGAGGACCAAGAAGGTCTTACCTCAGTGATGGAAAATAGTTCATTCTAAACTATTCACTAGCACTGCTCTGAGTCATCTAACAAATCTTAAAAGTAGGATCCATAACCTTCAAAATTATTGAAGGACTACACTGTACACCCAAAATTTACATACTATTGTACATCAACTCTCAGTCAAAAAGAAACATGAATCCAAAAGAATAAAATCGGTTTTTAATAACTGTGTCCTAGAACAAAACTCAAAAATATTATAAAAATGCAAAAAGATTTATCAGGTACTAAACAAGGCAAAATTCACAATGTCTGGCATTAATCAAAAATTACCTAGGACACAAGGAAGCAGTAGTGAAGAGAAAAATTAATCAGAACTGATTAATCCCAGCACTGATATAAATATTAGAATTAGGTGTCAAGAATATTAAAATAGTTATTATACCTGCATTCCATCTATTCAGAGTTAGATAAAGAATGGGAAATTTTTTAAAGAGTCAAAGTGAGCTCATGGGGATGAAATTACAATATATGACATAAAAAAAACAGAATGATACTAAAAGCAGCCAATACAAAAGAACAGTTGCTAAAGGCAGAGTGATAGGAACTTCCAAAAAAACTACATAGAGAGTAAAGAGAGTAAGAACTTTTGAAATGAACAGGACATCAGTGAGCTATGGAACAACCTTAAGTAGTTTAACATACACATAATTGGAGTCCCAAAAGTAAAGAGAAAGAAACAGAAAATATATTTGAAGATATAAAGGTCATTTTTTTTCTAAATGTGATGAATTTCAACAGATCCCACACACAAGAAATATGAAGAAAATCAGACCAATGTACATCATTATCAAATTGCTTAAAGTTAGCAATAAAAGAAAGTCTTAAAACAAGGGACATAGTTATATTACTCACAGAGGAATAAAGATAGGATGACTAAAGAGTTCTCATTGGAAACAGTACAAGTGAGATGACAGTGGATCAATATCTCAAAGTACTGAAAGAAATAAAACTGCCAACCCAAGATTCTACACCCAGCAGAAAGAGTTTTTAAAAAGTAAGACCTTCAGACATACAAAACCTGAAAGAATTCATTACCTGCATTATAAGAAATGTTGAACAAAGTCCTTTCAGTTCCGTTCAGTTCAATTGCTCAGTCGTGTCCGACTCTTTGCGACCACATGAACCGCAGCAGGCCAGGCCTCCCTGTCCATCACCAACTCCCGGAGTCCACCCAAAGCCACATCCATCGAGTGGGTGATGCCATCCAACCATCTCATCCTCTGTTGTCCCCTTCTCCTCCTGCCCTCAAGTCTTTCCCAGCATCAGGGTCTTTTCAAATGAGTCAGCTCTTCACATCAGGTGGCCAAAGTATTGGAGTTTCAGCTTCAACATCAGTCCTTCCAGGGAACACCCAGAAGTGATCTCCTTTAGGATGGACTGGTTGGATCTCCCTGCAGTTCAAGGGACTCTCAAGAGTCTTCTCCAACACCATAGTTCAAAAGCATCAATTCTTCAGCGCTCAGCTTTCTTTATAGTCCAACTCTCACATCCATACATGACCACTGGAAAAACCATAGCCTTGACTAGATGGACCTTTGTTGACAAAGTAATGTCTCTGCTATTTAATATGCTGTCTAGGTTGGTCATAACTTTCCTTCCAAGGAGTAAGCGTCTTTTAATTTCATGGTTGTAGTCACCATCTGCAGTGATTTTGGATCCCAGAAAAATAAAGTCAGCCACTTTTTCCACTATTTCCCCATCTATTTCCCATGAAGTGATGGGACCGGATGCCATGATCTTAGTTTTCTGAATGTTGAGCTTTAAGCCAACTTTTTCACTCTCCTCTTTCACTTTCATCAAGAGGCTCTTTAGTTCTTCGTCACTTTCTGCCATAAGGGTGGTGTCATCTGCATATTTGAGGTTATTGATATCTCTCCCGGCAATCCTGATTCCAGTTTGTGCTTCCTCCAGCCCAGCATTTCTCATGATGTACTCTGCATATAAGTTAAAAAAGCAGGGTGACAATATACAGCCTTCACGTACTCCTTTTCCTATTTGGAACCAGTCTGTTGTTCCATGTCCAGTTCTAACTGTTGCTTCCTGACCTGCATACACGTTTCTCAAGAAGCAGGTCAGGTGGTCTGGTATTCCCATCTCTTTCAGAATTTTCCACAGTTTATTGTGATCCACACAGTCAAAGGCTTTGGCATAGTCAATAAAGCAGAAATCGAGTTTTTCTGGAACTCTCGTGCTTTTTCAATGATCCAGCAGATGTTGGCAATTTGATCTCTTGTTCCTCTGCCTTTTCTAAAACCAGCTTGAACATCTGGAAGTTGAAGGTTCATGTACTGCTGAAGCCTGGGCTGGAGAATTTTGAGCATTACTTTACTAGCATGTGAGATGTGTGCAATTGTGTAGTACTTCAAACATTCTTTGGCATTCCCTTTCTTTGGGATTGGAATGAAAACTGACCTTTTCCAGTCCTGTGGCCACTGCTGAGTTTTCCAAATTTGCTGGCATACTGAGTGCAGCACTTTCACAGCATCATTTTCCAGGATTTGAAATAGCTCAACTGGAATTCCATCACCTCCACTAGCTTTGTTCGTAGTGATACTTCCTAAGCCACTCAACTTCGAATTCCAGGATGTCTGGCTCTAGGTGAGTGATCACACCATCGTGATTATCAGGGTTGTGAAGATCTTTTTTGTACAGTTCTGTGTATTCTTGCCACTTCTTCTTAATATCTTCTGCTTCTGTTAGGTCCCTACCATTTCTGTCCTTTATTGAACCCATGTTAGCATGAAATGTTCCGTTGGTATCTCTAATTATCTTGAAGAGATCTCTAGTCTCTAGTCTTTCCCATTCTATTGTTTTCCTCTATTTCTTTGCACTGATCACTGAGGAAGGCTTTCTTATCTCTCCTTGCTATTCTTTGGAACTCTGCATTCAAATGGGAATGTCTTTTGTTTTCTCCTTTGCTTTTCGCTTCTCTTCTTTTCACAGCTATTTGTAAGGCCTCCTCAAACAGCCATTTTCCTTTTTTGCATTTCTTTCTCTTGGGGATGGTCTTGATCCCTGTCTCCTGTACAGTGTCATGAACCTCCATCCATAGTTCATCAGGCTCTCTGCCAGATCTAGTCCCTTAAATCTATTTCTCACCTCCACTGTATAGTAAGTCCTTTAGTCCATATAAAAATGAAATCAGATTGAAATAAGAATCCATGTAAGAGACTGAAGAACACAGGAAACAGTAACTAAATATATGAGTTATTATATGATTGATTTTCTTATTATCTAAATATGTTCAAAAGATAATTGACTAATAAAAATAACAACAATGTAATATGGGGTTTATAACATAAGGTAAAATGTAGAACAACAATAGTACAGTGTCAGGGGAGGGAAATATACTATCAAAATATTCCTATTATATACATTAAGTTGTATCACCTGAAGGTACACTGTCATCATTTAAAGATGTATAGTATAAACCCTAAGACAACAGTAAAATAATGAAACAAAGAGTAAACCAAGAAAAGAGATTAAAAAAGAAATCACAAAAAATTTTCAGTTAATCTGAAAGAAGCCAGAAAGAGGAGGGAAAAAGAAACAAAGAATAGACAGGTAGAAAATTAATAACAAAAACATGGATTTAAGTATGACCGTGTCGAGGAGGAGCCAAGATGGCGGAGGAGTAGGACGGGGAGACCACTTTCTCTCCTACAAATTCATCAAAAGAATAACTGAACGCAGAACAAACTTCACAAAACAACTTCTGATCGCTAGCTGAGGTCATCAGGCGCCCAGAAAAGCAGCCCATTGTCTTTGGAAGGAGGTAGGACAAAATATAAAAGATTAAAAGTGAGACAAAAGAGCTAAGGACGGAGATCCGTCCCGGGAAGTGAATCTTAGGCGGCATTGCTTAGGGTAGGGTCCGGGCCTGAGTGCCCTGAGGACAATCGGAGGGAGCTTCTAGGAGTTGCCAACTTGAACTGTGGGAGACCAAAGGAGAGAGAGTAAATTAGCCGGCCCGAACACACTGCCGGTGGTTCGCAGAACAAAGAGACCGAGAGGGTCCAGAGAGGAGCTCGCAGGCTGCGGACCGGCCCAGCTCCGCCGGAGGCAGGAGGCAGTGGGGAGGGGAAGGTCGCGGCGAGACACAGGGCGCAGGCACCCGACCGGCGCGGGCGGGGACTGGGGCTGGGGACGCGGAGGGCAGAAGGCGCGCGCACCCGACTGGCGCCAGCGGAAACTGAGACTGGGTCCGCGGAAGGGAGTGGGCACGCCACACCTGGGGAGAGTGCGCCCACCGAGCCCCTGGCTGCCTGGACCGCTCTGACGGGGAAGGCACAGGGAGCAGGCGCAGCTTTTCCTTCCGCGCTTTTGTGGAACACCCGAGGGGTGGAACCTCGCGCAGCGCGGGGCGCGCTCCATATAGAGCAGCCGGGAGCCTGAGCAGCGCAGACGGAGAAAGCAGCGTCAGCCCCTCCCGGCAGCGCCAGCCCCTCCCGGCAGCGCCAGCCCCGCCCCGCGGCGCAAGCCCCTCCCTGCCCCGCAGAGCGACGGAACTAGCTACCTGAATAAGAGTCCACCTCCGCCCGCCTGTGTCAGGGCGGAAATGAAGCTCTGAAGAGACCGGCAAACAGAAGCCAAATAAACAAAGGGAACCGCCTCAGAAGGGACTGGTGCAACAGATTAAAATCCCTCTAGAAAACACCGACTACACCGGAAGGGGCCTGTAGATATCGAGAAGCGTAAGCTGGAACGAGGAGCTATCTGAAACTGAGCCGAACCCACACTGACCGCAATAGCTCCAGAGAAACTCCTAGATATAATATTACTTTTTTCTCTTTTTTTTTTCTTTTTTTTATTTTTTCTTTTTTATTATTTTTTCTTTTTTATTTTTTCTCTTTTATTTTCCTTTAAAGTCCCCTATTACTCCCCCATTACTCCTTAACTTTCATTTCCATATATTTTTACGATTTTTTTAATTAGGGGGAAAAAAAATTTTTTTTTTCTTTTTTTTTCTCTTTTTTTTTTCTCTTTTTTTTCTTTCCTTTTTCTCTTCTATTTTCTATTTTTCTTTTTCTCTTATTTCTTTTAAAGTCCTCTAGTACTCCTCTACTACTCCTTAATTTTCATTTTCAATACACTATAACCTTACCAAAAAAAAAACAAAAAGAAGAGAAGCCCTATTTTTAAACTGAAGATTATTCTCTCCCAATCTTGACTCTCTGTTTTCTACCTCAGAACACCTCTATTTCCTCCTTTCCCCTTCTCTTCCCAATCCAATTCTGTGAATCTTTGTAGGTGACTGGGCTATGGAGAACACTCTGGGAACAGACAGCTGCGTAGATCTGTCTCTCTCTTCTTGAGTCCCCCTTTTTCTTCTCCTGCTCATCTCTATCTCCCTCCTCCCTCTCCTCTTCTTCATGTAACTCTGTGAACCTCTCTGGGTGTCCCTAACGGGGGAGAATCATTTCACCATTAACCTAGAAGTTTTCTATCAGTGCTGTATAGTTGGAGAAGTCCTGAGACTACAGGAAGAATAAAACTGAAATCCAGAGGCAGGAGACTTAAGCCCAAAACCTGAGAACACCAGAAAACTCCTGACTACATGAAACTTTAAGTAATAAGTGACCGTCCAAAAGCCTCTATACTTACACTGAAACCAACCACCACACAAGAGCCAATAAGTTTTAGAGCAAGACATACCATGCAAATTCTCCAGCAACACAGGAACATAGCCATGAACATCAACATACAGGCTGCCCAAGGACACACCTAACACATAGACCCATCTCAAAACTCATTACTGGGCACTCCATTGCTCTCCAAAGAGAAGAAATCAAATTCGACACACCAGAACACTGACGCAAGCTTCCCTAACCAGGAAACCTTGAAAAGCCAATCGTCTAACCCCACCCACGGGGTAAATCCTCCACAATAAAAAGGAATCACAGACCTCCAGAATACAGAAAGCCCACTCCAGACACAGCAATCTAAACAAGAAGAAGAGGCAAAGAAATACCCAACAGGTAAAGGAACATGAAAAATGCCCACCAAGTCAAACAAAAGAGGAGGAGATAGGGAATCTACCTGAAAAAGAATTTAGAATAATGATAATAAAAATGATCCAAAATCTTGAAAACAAAATGGAGTTACAGATAAATAGCCTGGAGACAAAGATTGAAAAGATACAAGAAATGTTTAATAAAGACCTAGAAGAAATAAAAAAGAGTCAACTACAAATGAATAATGCAATGAATGAGATCAAAAACACTTTGGAGGGAACCGAGAGTAGACTAACGGAAGCAGAAGATAGGATAAGTGAGATAGAAGATAAAATGGTGGAAATAAATGAAGCAGAGAGGAAAAAAGAAAAAAGGATCAAAAGAAATGAGGACAACCTCAGGGACCTCTGGGACAATGTGAAACGCCCCAACATTCGAATCATAGGAGTTCCAGAAGAAGAAGACAAAAAGAAAGGCCATGAGAAAATACTCAAGGAGATAATAGCTGAAAACTTCCCTAAAATGGGGAAGGAAATAGCCACCCAAGTCCAAGAAGCCCAGAGAGTCCCAAACAGGATAAACCCAAGGCAAAACACCCCAAGACACATATTAATCAAATTAACAAAGATCAAACACAAAGAACAAATATTAAAAGCAGCAAGGGAAAAACAACAAATAACACACAAAGGGATTCCCATAAGGATAACAGCTGATCTATCAATAGAAACCCTCCAGGCCAGAAGGGAATGGCAGGACGTACTGAAAGTAATGAAAGAGAATAACCTACAACCTAGATTACTGTATCCAGCAAGGATCTCATTCAGATATGAAGGAGAATTCAAAAGCTTTACAGATAAGCAAAAGCTGAGAGAATTCAGCACCACCAAACCAGCTCTTCAACAAATGCTAAAGGATCTCTAGACAGGAAATGCAGAAAGGTTGTATAAACGTGAACCCAAAACAACAAAGTAAATGGCAACGGGACCACACCTATCAATAATTACCCTAAATGTAAATGGGTTGAATGCCCCAACCAAAAGACAAAGATTGGCTGAATGGATACAAAAACAAGACCCCTATATATGCTGTCTACAAGAGACCCACCTCAAAGCAAGAGACACATACAGACTAAAAGTGAAGGGCTGGAAAAAAATATTTCATGCAAACGGAGACCAAAAGAAAGCAGGAGTCGCAATATTCATATCAGATAAAATAGACTTTCAAATAAAGGATGTGAAAAGAGACAAAGAAGGATACTACATAATGATCAAAGGATCAATCAAAGAAGAAGATATAACAATTATAAATATATATGCACCCAACATAGGAGCACCGCAATATGTGCGGCAAACACTAACGAGTATGAAAGAGGAAATTAATAGTAACACAATAATAGTGGGAGACTTTAATACCCCACTCACAACTATGGATAGATCAACTAAACAGAAAATTAACAAGGAAACACAAACTTTAAATGACACAATGGACCAGCTAGACCTAATTGATATCTATAGGACATTTCACCCCAAAACAATCAACTTCACCTTTTCCTCAAGTGCACAAGGAACCTTCTCCAGAATAGATCACATCCTGGGCCATAAATCTGGTCTTGGAAAATTCAAAAAAATTGAAATCATTCCAGTCATCTTTTCTGACCACAGTGCAGTAAGATTAGATCTCAATTACAGGGAAAAAATTGTTAAAACTTCAAACATATGGAGGCTAAATAACACGCTTCTGAATAACCAACAAATCATAGAAGAAATCAAAAAAGAAATCAAAATATGTATAGAAATGAATGAAAATGAAAACACAACAACCCAAAACCTATGGGACACTGTAAAAGCAGTGCTAAGGGGAAGGTTCATAGCATTACAGGCTTACATCAAGAAACAAGAAAAAAACCAAATAAATAACCTAACTCTACACCTAAAGCAATTAGAGAAGGAAGAAATGAAGAACCCCAGAGTTAACAGAAGGAAAGAAATCTTAAAAATCAGGGCAGAAATAAATGCAAAAGAAACTAAAGAGACCATAGCAAAAATCAACAAAGCTAAAAGCTGGTTTTTTGAAAAAATAAACAAAATTGACAAGCCATTAGCAAGACTCATTAAGAAACAAAGAGAGAAGAACCAAATTAACAAAATTAGAAATGAAAATGGAGAGATCACAACAGACAACACTGAAATACAAAGGATCATAAGAGACTACTACCAGCAGCTCTATGCCAATAAAATGGACAACTTGGATGACATGGACGAATTCTTAGAAAAGTATAACTTTCCAAAACTGAGCCAGGAAGAAATAGAAGATCTTAACAGACCCATCACAAGCAAGGAAATCGAAACTGTAATCAAAAATCTTCCAGCAAGCAAAAGCCCAGGACCAGATGGCTTCACAGCTGAATTCTACCAAAAATTTAGAGAAGAGCTAACACCTATCTTACTCAAACTCTTCCAGAAAATTGCAGAGGAAGGTAAGCTTCCAAACTCATTCTATGAGGCCACCATCACCCTAATTCCAAAACCAGACAAAGATGTCACAAAAAAAGAAAACTACAGGCCAATATCACTGATGAACATAGATGCAAAACTCCTTAACAAAATTCTAGCAAACAGAATCCAACAACATATTAAAAAAATCATACACCATGACCAAGTGGGCTTTATCCCAGGAATGCAAGGATTCTTTAATATCCGCAAATCAATCAATGTAATACACCACATCAACAAATTGAAAGATAAAAACCATATGATTCTCTCAATAGATGCAGAGAAAGCCTTTGACAAAATTCAACACTCATTTATGATTAAAATTCTCCAGAAAGCAGGAATAGAAGGAACATACCTCAACATAATAAAAGCTATATATGACAAACCCACAGCAAGCATCACCCTCAATGGTGAAAAATTGAAAGCATTTCCCCTGAAATCAGGAACAAGACAAGGGTGCCCACTCTCACCACTACTATTCAACATAGTGTTGGAAGTTTTGGCTACAGCAATCAGAGCAGAAAAAGAAGTAAAAGGAATCCAGATAGGAAAAGAAGAAGTAAAACTCTCACTGTTTGCAGATGACATGATCCTCTACATAGAAAACCCTAAAGACTCTACCAGAAAATTACTAGAGCTAATCAATGAATATAGTAAAGTTGCAGGATATAAAATTAACACACAGAAATCCCTTGCATTCCTATATACTAACAATGAAAAAACAGACAGAGAAATTAAAGAAACAATACCATTCACCATTGCAACAAAAAGAATAAAATACTTAGGAGTATATCTACCTAAAGAAACAAAAGACCTATACATAGAAAACTATAAAACACTGATGAAAGAAATCAAAGAGGACATAAACAGATGGAGAAACCTACCGTGTTCATGGATTGGAAGAATTAATATTGTCAAAATGGCTATTCTGCCCAAAGCAATCTATAGATCCAATGCAATCCCTATCAAGCTACCAACGGTATTTTTCACAGAACTAGACCAAAGAATTTCACAATTTGTATGGAAATAGAAAAAACCTCGAATAGCCAAAGTAATCTTGAGAAAGAAGAATGGAACTGGAGGAATCAACCTGCCTGACTTCAGACTCTACTACAAAGCCACAGTCATCAAGACAGTATGGTACTGGCACAAAGACAGAAATATAGATCAATGGAACAGAATAGAAAGCCCAGAGATAAATCCACGGACCTATGGACACCTTATCTTTGACAAAGGAGGCAAGGATATACAATGGAAAAACGACAACCTCTTTAACAAGTGGTGCTGGGAAAACTGGTCAACCACTTGTAAAAGAATGAAACTAGAACACTTTCTAACACCATACACAAAAATAAACTCAAAATGGATTAAAGATCTAAATGTAAGACCAGAAACTATAAAACTCCTAGAGGAGAACATAGGCAAAACACTCTCCGACATAAATCACAGCAAGATCCTCTATGACCCACCTCCCAGAATATTGGAAATAAAAGCAAAACTAAACAAATGGGACCTAATGAAACTTAAAAGCTTTTGCACTACAAAGGAAACTATAAGTAAGGTGAAAAGACAGCCCTCAGATTGGGAGAAAATAATAGCAAATGAAGAAACAGACAAAGGATTAATCTCAAAAATATACAAGCAACTCCTGAAGCTCAATTCCAGAAAAATAAATGACCCAATCAAAAAATGGGCCAAAGAACTAAACAGACATTTCTCCAAAGAAGACATACAGATGGCTAACAAACACATGAAAAGATGCTCAACATCACTCATTATTAGAGAAATGCAAATCAAAACCACAATGAGGTACCACTACACGCCAGTCAGGATGGCTGCTATCCAAAAGTCTACAAGCAATAAATGCTGGAGAGGGTGTGGAGAAAAGGGAACCCTCTTACACTGTTGGTGGGAATGCAAACTAGTACAGCCGCTATGGAAAACAGTGTGGAGATTTCTTAAAAAACTGGAAATAGAACTGCCATATGACCCAGCAATCCCACTTCTGGGCATACACACTGAGGAAACCAGATCTGAAAGAGACACGTGCACCCCAATGTTCATCGCAGCACTGTTTATAATAGCCAGGACATGGAAGCAACCTAGATGCCCCTCAGCAGATGAATGGATAAGGAAGCTGTGGTACATATACACCATGGAATATTACTCAGCCATTAAAAAGAATTCATTTGAACCAGTCCTAATGAGATGGATGAAACTGGAGCCCCTTATACAGAGTGAAGTAACCCAGAAAGATAAAGAACATTACAGCATACTAACACATATATATGGAATTTAGAAAGGTGGTAACGATAACCCTATATGCAAAACAGAAAAAGAGACACAGAAATACAGAACAGACTTTTGAACTCTGTGGGAGAATGTGAGGGTGGGATATTTCAAAAGAACAGCATGTATACTATCTATGGTGAAACAGATCACCAGCCCAGGTGGGATGCATGAGACAAGTGCTCGGACCTGGTGCACTGGGAAGACCCAGAGGAATCGGGTGGAGAGGGAGGTGGGAGGGGGGATCGGGATGGGGAATATGTGTAAATCTATGGCTGATTCATATCAATGTATGACAAAAAAATAATAACAATAATAATAATAATAATAAAAGAAAAAAATAATAATTTTTAAAAAAAAAAGTATGACCATGTCAATAATCAGACTTCACTTGTAGCTCAGTTGGTAAAGAATCTGCCTGCAATGCAGGAGACCGGGGTTCAACCCCTGGGTCGGGAATAACCCCTGGAGAAGGAAATGACAACCCACTCCAGTACTCTTGCCTGGACAATCTCATGGACACAGGAGCCTGGCAGGCTACAGTCCATTTGATTGCAAGAGTCAGACATGACTTAGCAACTAAACCACATGTCAATAATCACATTAATATAAATGGCCTAACTAACCTTGATGAACAGAGATTGACACACTGGTTTTTAAAAAAAAAAAAGACCCTTCTGTATATACTGGCTATAAGAAAAGCACTTTACATGTTATTACAAGTCTTGAAATAACTATGATAGGTGAAAGAATTTAGATCCTCCCAAAATGAGTAGACACTGTATAATTCTATTCAAATAAAATTTCTAGAAAATGCAAACTACTGTATATTGACAGAAAGCAGATTAGTAGTTGCCTGAGGGTAGAAGCTGAAATACAGGAAGGAGGGATTATTTTAAAAAGAGGAAACTTTGGGGGTGATAGCTATGTTCATTATCTTGATTGTGATGATAGTTTCACTGGTGTTTTCACATATCAAAATTAACAAACTGTACAGTTTGAATATGCATTTTATTATAGGCCAATTACACCTTAACAAAGCTGTTAAATTTTTTAATGATACTTAAAATTATGTATGGAATAACTTGGCAAATCTACTGTATACTGTAACTATAAATTATAGATGAGATTTTTGACTTTGAAAAAATGTAAAATATCTCATTAATAATTTTTTGAATTGACCATATGTTGAAATGATAATATTTTTCATATGCTAGTTTAAAAAAATGTATAACTAAAATCAATTTCACTTGTTTTTTACATGTATTATATAGCTACTATAAAAACTGAAATCAAAGATATGACTCACATTTTTGTTGGACAATGCTGCACTAGAAAGAAGGACTTATCTGGAGTATTCTGGAAATATCCTATTGTTCATATTTCTGCCCAACAGTGAGTAGTCATCCTATGGTAGACAAAATTATACCCCTACCCTCAAAAGATCTCTACATCTTAATCCCCAAAACCTATAAATATATTACTTTACACAGCATAAGCCTTTGCAAATGTGACAGAGTTATGAATCTTAAAATGAAGAAATCATCCTAGATTATCCAGGTGGGCCCAATATAGGGAAAAGGACCCACAAGGGTCCTTGTAAGAGAGAAAAAAAAGGTGCAGAAGAGTCAGTACAAGGGAAGAAAACATGACAGAAAGAGAAAAAAAGAAATGTGAGACAGAAACAGAGGTGGAAGTGATGTACCCACAAGTTAAGGAATGTAGCAGCTGCTGGAAGCTGGAAAAACAATAAACTGATTAGCCTATAGCGGCTATCCAAGGAACACAGCTCTGCCAACACATTGATTTTAGCCCTTTAAAGTCTATTTTTCACTTCTGATTTCCAGCGTTGAAGGTGCAGACTGGTTTCTCTTTGCTGCATACAGAAAAAAGTGAGAGGAAAAAGAGAGATTAAGTGAAGAGCTGTTTAGCAAAAAGGAGCCAGGACTGATCATATAGAAAATTCCCAGCTTATCCAGATTGAAAAGACAATAAAATTAGGAAATTCACTGTCAGGAAAGTCTGCTCTGGAAGGAAGCCAAGGATGTGGCTGAACCACTTTTTGCTAGTACTTCTGAAAGATCAAAACGGTCAGCATATTCAATCAACCAGAGGACGCTTTGAAGAGATCAGAATTGTAATTCAGTGATCCCCTCAGCCATCCCAGTGGAAGTCAGAAATACAACAGAGATGGAATTTCTTGGAAAGATCTGTAAAGGAGCCTTTTGTCTCATGGACAGGAAACCCTCCAAGTTTTTGAGAATGTTATACCAGAGAAACACTGCCACCTAGGACTGAAGGGAACAGAAAGAAGATAAAATGAAATAAGGCTGATGGACTCCCCAAATTCTATAGGGAAGAAATAGGTTGATAAAACTATTCAACTATAGGGACTTCTTTGGTGGTCCAGCAGCTAACACTCCACACTCCCAATGCTGGGGGCCCAGGTTCAAACCCTGGTCAGAGAACCAGATCTTCCATGTCACAACTAAGACCAGGTGCAGCCAAATATTTAAAAGTAAATTTAAAAAAAAAAAACTATCAAACTACAAACATATGCTACTTTTCATGAAAAAGAATGATTCCTAGAAACGAGTCATAAACTTAGAAGGCAGAGCCAAGGATCACAGAGGATGACCCTCAGGCCCTAATACCCAGTGGAGTTTGTCCTGCTGGATTTCAAATTTTCTTGGGATTGGTGACTCCTTTCTTCTTTCCACTTTTCCCTTTTGGACAGGAACTTCTATAACTGGAATCCTATACCTGTCACACTATTATATTTTGGAAGCAGATTACTTTTTTCTACTTTTACAGATCCACAGATAGAGAAAAATTTTGCTCCAACACAGCACATACTCAGAGTCCCACTCATATCTGATTTAGATTATTTAGACAGTGAGACTAGAAACCTATATGCAGGTCAGGAAGCAACAGTTAGAACTGGACATGGAACAACAGACTGGTTCCAAGTAGGAAAAGGAGTACATCAAGGCTGTATATTGTCACCCTGCTTATTTAACTTATATACAGAGTACATCATGAGAAATGCTGGGCTGGAGGAAGCACAAGCTGGAATCAAGATTGCCGGGAGAAATATCAACAACCTCAGATATGCAGATGACACCACCCTTATGGCAGAAAGTGACGAAGAACTAAAGAGCCTCTTGCTGCTGCTGGTGCTGCTGCTAAGTCGCTTCAGTCGTGTCCAACTCTGTGCGACCCCATAGATGGCAGCCCACCAGGCTCCTCTGTCCATGGGATTTTCCAGGCAAGATTACTGGAGTGGGTTGCCATTTCCTTCTCCAAAGAGCCTCTTGATGAAAGTGAAAGAGAGTGAAAAAGTTGGCTTAAAGTTCAACATTCAGAAAACCAAGATCATGGCATCCAGTCCCATCACATCATGGCAAATAGATGGGGAAACAGGGGAAACAGTGGCTGACTTTATTTTTCTGGGATCCAAAATCACTGCAGATGGTGATTGCAGCCATGAAATTAAAAGATGCTTACTCCTTGGAAGGAAAGTTATGACCAACCTAGACAGCATATTGAAAAGCAGAGACATTACTTTGCCAACAAAGGTCTGTCTAGTCAAGGCTATGGTTATTCCAGTGGTCGTGTATGGATGTGAGAGTTGGACTATAAAGAAAGCTGAGTGCCGAAGAACTGATGCTTTTGAACCGTGATGTTGGAGAAGACTCTTGAGAGTCCCTTGGACTGCAAGGAGATCAACCAGTCCATCCTAAAGGAGATCACTTCTGGGTGTTCCCTGGAAGGACTGATGTTGAAGCTGAAACTCCAATACTTTGGCCACCTGGTGCAAAGAGCTGACTCATTTGAAAAGACCCTGATGCTGGGAAAGATTGAGGGCAGGAGGAGAAGGGGACAACAGAGGATGAGATGGTTGGATGGCATCACCGACTCAATGGACATGGGCGTGGGTGGACTCCGGGAGTTGGTGATGGACAGGGAGGCCTGGCCTGCTGCGGTTCATGTGGTCGCAAAGAGTCGGACACAACTGAGCGACTGAACTGAACTGAGACTAGAAATTTTTCAGCTGATGAATGGATGAGATTTTAGACTTTGAGCTGATGTTATAATGCATAAAGACCTAGGGAGATACTGGGATGGGGTTAATTGATTCTGCATGTGTAGTAGACATGAATTTAGAGGGGCCAGTGGGCAGATGTTGTGGTAAGCAGAATAATAGTTCCCTAAAAATGTCAATGTCCTGATTGCCAAACCATATGAAATATGTTACCTTACATACCAAATGGACTTTACAGATTACAGATCCTGAGATGGAGAGATTACCCTGGATTATCCAAGTAATGCAATCACAAGGGCCCTTATTAGTGAAAGCCCTCCTCAGTCAAACTCCCATGATACAGTTATTCTTCCCACCAAAAAAGCTGAAGATCTCTCCCTGTTGTTGGAGCATGGCAGACATCCCAAAAGCCAAGAACACACAAATTAGAGAGCAAAGATCTAACCAAGGAAATAAATAAATGAGTAAATGACTAGACTAGTGTATAAAGCAGGCAGCAAGCCTTTCAAAGAGCACACTGGACAGAGGAAATTTTAGTGCAATTCAAAATGTTTCTTCATACCTACTGTGTACCATGCATAATACTTGGCCGTAGGGATGTAGGGCTATTTAGATAGAAAGACTATTGATTTCATGAAGTGTTGAGATGAGCCAGGCTTCCATAACAACTCTGTTGACAAAGTGTCAGCTGCTGCTGCTGCTGCTAAGTCACTTCAGTCGTGTCCGACTCTGTGCGACCCCATAGACGGCAGCCCACCAGGCTCCGCCGTCCCTGGGATTCTCCAGGCAAGAACACTGGAGTGGGTTGCCATTTCCTTCTCCAATGCATGGAAGTGAAAAGTGAAAGGGAAGTCGCTCAGTCGTGTCCGACTATTCGCGATCCCATGGACTGCAGCCTACCAGGTTCCTCCGTCCATGGGATTTTCCAGGCAAGAGTACTGGAGTGGGCTGCCATTGCCTTCTCCGAAAGTGTCAGCAGCATCTTTCAAATCAAGAATGGGATGGTCTCTCAATAGTAAGTGAACAGATCTTGCACAATGCAAAAAGAAAGACTAACCCAGTCTGTCTGCTCTTAAGCATGCCCAATCTATTTGCTTCACTGATTCCTAAGAGTGAGTGGAAATTAACATATCCGTAGCCTTGTTATATATTATTATATAGGATCTGTAGATGTGCTGTATATTATTAACAAGACTAAAGTTCTCTGCACAGGATATATATATCATCCCATAATGTTGGTTCAGTCATTCTAAAATAATCCTTTTGTTATCTTCACAAAAGGCTTGGTTCAAAGAAGCCTGCCAGGCATTTTTGTATAGGAATATCCAGGCTGTCTGACTGCTATATCTGATCAGATCACTCCCCTGCTTCAACTCATCAAAGGCCCCCACTGATCTGAGAGTAAAGCAGAAAACTAACAAGGGCATGGGTAATATTTGCAATAGTTAACGAGTACATGGCCTCCCACTTATCAGAATGGACGTTGGCCATAAAGCATCAGTACACCAAGCCCACGGACATCAGCTAAATGTCAGTTCTGCCTAAAGGGCCCAGCGTGACCCAGTCCCTGCCTACCTCTCCAGCCGCTCACCACCGTTTAGCCATGCTAAATGTCTTTCTGTTGGTTTCTGCCTTAAGACCTTCGTACATACCATTATAGCCCAGAATGTTCTGAGCCCCGCCCTACTTCCTACACCAGGCTTTCTATTCATTTTCCACACTTCTGCTGACACATCACTTTTTCAGGGTAGCCTTTCCCTGACCACTACCATCTCCCCACCCCCATTAAATCAGATCTCCCTGTATATTTTAATTTGGCAACCTATACACCTCCTTCATGATAAGTATAGCCACTGGAAGTCAATAATTACTTGTGTAATGACTGCTTCCCTCACTCTATTTATTTACTCTTATTAATAATCCTATTATTAGCATGGTGCCTGGTACACAGTAGGGGTTCCATAATAACAGCTAGTACTTCCTGGGGATTTACTATGTTATCAGGTACTATTTGAACCACTCTACTGGATTCGTTCTTCAATCACTGTAACAGTGCCATGATGCAGGTACTATTATTTCAGATGAGGACATAGGCAGAGTCAGGCTAAGGAATTGTCCAATGCTGCAAAGTCAGTAAATGATAGGGTTGGAATCTGATTCTAAACAGTCAGGCTCCAGATCCAGGCTTTTACGAAGTGCACTATACTGCCCTGATGAATGCTTGTTGAACAATTTAATGAATTGTAGTCAGATTTATAGCAGGCAGAACCAAGTAAGCTGTACCCCTAAGACATTTGCAGCCATAAAATATCCTCTGTGTGTATGGTCCATTGATTAATGAGAGATGCAGATATAAGAATAGGAATAGATGCATTAATAGATATAGGTAAACATATGGATAACAGTAGCAAAAATATCCTGTGAAAAAAATATGGCTGGTCAGTGGCTTTCAAGGACTTTACAAATTCATTCCACTTCAGATCCCCCACCAAAATCCCCTGGGAAATATATCACTGCCAAGCCAAATATTCCATCACCATGACCACTATTGCCCCTGTTACACCCTCAGAACACCCCTCAAATATCTAAGCACCCTCAGCATCTCTGAACATTCCTCACGGCAATAACATAGAAGTAGCAGAGATGATCGCCCAACAAACACACTCCAGAGGAACACGCCCCAGGCAGATCCCAAGTTCCTCCCCAAGTCCTGCCCCCATGCAAAGGAGAGAGATGCCTTTACCTTGAAATAAAAATGCTCTGCTGGTGTTGTGCAGTCCAGACACCTGCGTGACCCCAAGGGTGGTGTTCACAAGGTCGAGCTCAGTGATGATATCCAACTGAAGGTCGGGATCCATCCCAAAGCCCACCACTGAAAAGAAACAGAGAGCCGTCTTGTCTGAAAATGCAGACTTGCTCAAAAATACATAGAACAGTAGTACAGAGGACAGGAGTGGCAGGGACTACAAAGAAGCCAATGATGAGTGCTTGGAGATGCTCGTTTCCTAGATGGAAAAAGAAGGCAACTCTTTGCTCCATCATCCCACTGATACTGTGGTTTCTTCGTTACTTTCCCATTCCCCACTACGGACTGATAATCCCTTATGCCAAACCTTCAGGGCTAAATATATTTCAGAACTCAGAACGGATCATCTGTTGGAAAGCTAACTTGGCCCATATACTCATTTTATATAACACCTTCAACAAAGTCTACATCAGTACCCCATAACCAAACACAGTATTTCTAAAGCAAAAAGTATGGTGTTTCCTTCTAATTGATACAAGTAAAGACTATACACAGCCTCATATCAGTTTAAGTCAAGTTTTGCCAGCAAAGGAGTTCAGCTCAGGGTAGGTTTTGCTGCCAAGTGAGTTATACTTTGGGTTTCTGAGCTTTTTTCGATTGGGACAATGGGTAGAGGACTGTGGCCCCGATCTACCTGTTCAGACTGATGCAGTAGTGACATCTGACACCACCATCCCCAGGAAACACCTCTGCAGGGCACTGTTAATCAGGCACCCACACATGTGATAAAGAGGAAGGAAATGGGAGGGATGCTGTCCCTGCTGGACAAGGGTGGCAGAGGGACTGGCCAGGAAAGGGAATCCCAGAATGATGGATATATATTTCAATGGGATAACTGAAAAGTTAGACTCCCTGACAACTCTTGTTGAAGAATTACAGGGTGCAGAGGAATAGGGCCCTGAACCTCCATCATCTGGTCTGATAAAGGCAAATCCTTGAACCTGTCTCCCATCTACACGGTGTTCTGTAGAATGAATGATTCGCTCATGACTGCGAAGTGGCTTCCAATTATCTATATTAATAAGGCTAGCAATCACTCCAAGGGATTCTGTTTAAGCCATTCCTAAAGGCTGTGTCTGTCTACACTTAGCATCTCAATAGCGCAATTCTGATTGCACAGTTGGAGACGTTTTAATCAGCAACAGCTGTCAATGATTGTCTGGTGGTAACACAGTCAGTGAAGCAAGATTTGGAGAGCTTGCACCCAATTTGTCCCAGAGAGACCGAGTACCTTCCATTCAGGACATCACGCCCTGTAACAACCTCACCTGTCCTCCCGCCCTCACCTCTTTCCCCATAGACCTGCAGAAGGAAATCTACATGCTCCTCACTATTTTCCTGTTAGGAGACAAAGACTGCTGCAGCAATCTAGGCTTCCGTCGATGGAAGGAGGCTCAGGGAAGGGTCTTGGGAGCCGAAGCCTGTCATCCCCAAGGTGGACAAAGGGTTAAATGAGAAGCACAGTGCATAGAACCACCTTCTCAGTTTTTGTCAGGCTTCCCCTTGTCCTCTAAACTGAAGGTTTAAGTCTTCCCCTTCCAACTGCAGCCAAATGCGAGACCAGTTTACCCAAAGACAACTCATTCATTCAATCGTTCATTCACCTGTGTGTTCATTCAGTAGTTTCTCAACAAATGTGACTGAGTGCTTTTGTTGTAACAAACACACTTCACTGCCAGGCACTGGAGCTGACCTCACTGAGCACGTTCCTAGGGCAGCAGGTGAAGAGAGGGTGAGTAAGCAAATAGGTAAATAAGATAATTTGAGATGGCAATGTGCCTGTGTCTGTGCTTAGTCGTGTCTGACTCTTTGTGACCCCACGGACCGTAGCCCGCCAGGCTCCTCTGTCCAAGGGGACTCTCCAGGCAAGAATACTGGAGTGGGTTGCCATGCCCTCCTCGAAGGGATCTTCCCAACCCAGGAAATGAACCCAGGTCTCCCACATTACAGGCGGATTCTTTACCGTCTGAGTCACCAGGGAAGCCCAAGATGGCAATAAATGCCACAAAGAAAATAAAAGCTATGAGAAAATAAGAGTTATGAAATAAAAAGCAGCTTGCATGGAGGCTTTAAAAAGGATGGTAGAGGAAGGTTCCTCTGAGCAGAAACCTTAATGACTATAGGGGCTGGCGATCATTCCAGAAGGGAAGATCTGGGGTGGGGGGGAAGCTTTCTATTTATTGAGAGAACAGCAAATGCAAACCAGAAACAAACTTGTCCTGTTCAGGAAACCCACAAAAGGCTGCTGTGGCCAGAGCAGAGGGGGTCAGGGGGACAGCGATGGAAGCAGGGCCCCTGAGTAGGAACTGCCTTGTGAACGGCAACAAGGGGAGAGAGAGTATTCTAATTGCAATGAGGCATCATTAGAGGCGAGGCTTCCCTGGTGGTTCAGCGGTAAAGAATCCAATGCAGGAGGTGCAGGATTGATCCCTGGGTCAGGGAGATCCCCTGGAGATGGAAATGGCAACTCACTCTAGTGTTCTTGCCTGGTGGGCTACAGTCCATGGGATCACAAAAAGAGTCAGACACAACTTGGCAACTAAACAACAATCCTTAGAGGGCTTTCAGGTATGTGTTAAGGGGGGAAGGGTGGGATGTGCTCTGATTTACATCAGTCCATCCTACCTGCCTGACACAGACTCAATTCACAAAGACTGATGACTGACCAACTACCTACTCTGTGCAAAGAAGCACCAGGCCAATGGGCATCTATCAGCCAATGTCACAGCACTGGATGCCTCTCACTGAGATGGGTGATGCTTTTCTCCAAGAAAACAGATATCAGCAATTCAGTGGTCATCTTGGAAAGGCAGAAACGCAATTAATGTTTCAGTTCAACCTATAGTGCTCTATACTTATATGGCAGAGATTAAGAGTGATTTCAGAGGACCTCCATGCTGGTCTAGCTCTGGCCAGGAAGTTGGAAGGCAGTGTGGGGAATGTGCCCTTAGCTGGACACAAGATGAAGGAAGCATCCCTATAGTCTCTAGCTTGCACAGGGCCTCGGGTATGTCACACCCTGAATTGAGGACCCACAGAATTAACCAAAAAGTGGATGCAGGATCACTGGTTTGGGTACAGTGATCTTAGACAATATGCATATCTGGGGAATACCATGAAAGCACTGGATGGAATTCAAGCCAAAGAAAGTGAAAGTTGTTCAGTCGTATCCAACTCTTTGCAAGCCCATGGACTATACAGTCCAGAGAATTCTCCAGGCCAGAACACTGGAGTGGGTAGCCTTTCCCTTCTCCAGGGGATCTTCCCAACCCAGGGATTGAACCCAGGTCTCCCACATTGCAGGCAGATTCTTTACCAGCTGAGTTACCAGGAAAGCCCAAGAATGCTGGAGCAGGTAGCCTTTCCCTTCTCCAGTGGATCTTCCTGGCCCAGGAATCAAACCAGGGTCTCCTGCATTGCAGGCAGATTCTTTACCAACTGAGCTATCAGGGAATCCCAACTCAAGCCAAGGAAATTTTTTAAAAGGGATATGGTTGACTGAATTATTGGCTTCAAATCTTTACCCCTCCCATATCCACACTTTTTGCTATATGGCTTTGCAGATCCTTAGAGTAGAGTGGGAATAAACTTCCCCATCCCTTGACTTTGACCCTGGTCAAGTAACTTGTTTGATTCATTAGGATGTAGTTACAAGAAAGAATAAAATCTGACTATATGCTGGATCTGTTTCTTTTACTTTAACCTTTGCTTCCTGTTGCTTTTTTTTCAATAAAAGAATACTGTCTATACATAATGGCTTGCCTCAGGGAAGCTTGTCCCTCTACCTGAATGCTAAACCAGAGTGCTTTTGTTCAGGGAAACATCATGACCCTGTCCACCCACTGGTTGCAGGTGTGAATGACTGCAAGAAAAAGGAAATTGACACATCCCCTTCCCAAGGCTGGTCATTCCAGGAGATATTTGCAAGATTAATGACCTTTTTACTTTACTTCCTTACCTCCTCCACTCTGTGTTCTGTGCAGCCCTATACCAAGGTCACAGGATAAAAATCTCTGGAACTGATCATGACCCATAGCAACTATTGCCATGAGCTTCTGGATCTAAACCAGCCAGTTCCCTGACCCCATATTAGGTAAAATAACCACCCTATTACCCACCCTATAGCATCCTAACCAATCACCTAATGCCATCATTCCAGTACGAATTTTCTGTTTTGAGGCTATAAAAATTGGCTACTAGCCCATAAAAGTAGTCGGCTATCCCTTGAGCTGGCCCGATATTCTAATGGCATCTCCCACTCTAATAGACTTTATTCTCCTCTCATTCTGTCTCATGTCTGGAAATTCTTTTCCAACCTGCACAATGACTACAACATGTTCTATAAAAGAAACTGGTATCCAGACCCTGATATGATGGTTATTTTGAGACATTAATCGGCCACCTTCTTGGTCTGCCAGCTTTCCAAGTAAAGTCATTATTGCTTGCCTCAACACGTCATCTCCTGATTCATTGGCCTGTCATGCAGTGAGCAGTGAGCTTGGACTCAGTAACAATATTAGCAGCATGATACAAGCAAAGGCTTGAATAAGCCTGTGTGGTGGGGCCTGTTCTCTTGTAACTCTGCATCACGATGAGAAGAACATGGCCCAACTGGGCCACTAGTCCAGGGAGATTCAGACACATGAGACAGACACCTTACTTGGGTTTGGAATGATGCCCAGCCAAACCTGGCCCAGGTAAGCCAATAATCAAACCAAGCAACAGATGCGTGAACCAAAATAAACGCTACTTTGAGTTTCTGGTGGCTTATTAGGCAATATTATTGTGAAAATAAGTAACCAATGCAGGCCAAACTTGGAGACTTGCAACTGGACGAGCCTAAAAGGCACCCAGGTTCTGTAGAACTGGCAGAATGTCCCAATGGTGCCCTTGGATCCCCATCTCCATGTGAGAACACAGCACCCTCAATATGGAACACTCCTCTAAGGACCACTTTCAGTCCTGGTCTCTTCCCCCAAATAACTCTATGCCCTTGGCGGGGGGCAGGGAGGGTGGGATTGCTTCAATTCTCAGAGCTTCCTTTCCCTCAACCATAAAATGGGGATGATAATACCAGTCTCCCGAACTTTCCTGGTGGTTCAGCTGGTAAATAATCTGCCTGCAATGTGGGAGACCTGGGTTCTATCCCTAGGTTGGGAAGATCCCCTGGAGAAGGGAACAGCACTCCAGTATTCTGGCCTGGAGAATTCCATGGACTATATGGGTCACGGGTCACAAAGAGTCAGACACGACTGAGTGACTTTCACTTTACTTTCAATACCAGTCTTCCAGCCTCATGAGGTTTCAGTGATAATTATATGAACACTCCTAGCACATATTTGGTGCCCACCTGGGGCCTGCTGCATCTGTCTTTCATAGAACTAGCCCTTCAGACCATTCCATCTCCCTGGTCCGCAACTTCACTGGACTCATACAAAAGGTACAGATGGCTCCCATTTTCCCAACCCCTTCAGATGCTCAGATGACATAGAAGGGATTCTCACTCTGACTGTGTTTTGTGAAATCCATATATTGAATCTATAGGTTGGTCAAAAAGTATGTTCAGGTTTTTCTGCATCATCTTTTGGAAAAACCAGAACAAACTTTTTGGCCAACCCAATATACTGACCCCTTCCCCTAGAGCCCACAAATGAAGGGGTTTCCTGGTTTCAAGATAACTGTATTGCTCTTATTATAAAAAACATCCCACAAAAACAGAACAAGAGAAATCAATTAGCCTTCCAGATACAATATTCTTTTCTCTAAGTGGTCCCCTTCGAGATGAAAATACCTCATGCCAATAGCAGGATGAGTAAAACTGCTTTGCCCACTGCCTAAGGAATCAGAAAATATATTAATAAGGCAACATTTGCATGGCTTCACCTGAACCTTATATAGTATGAGAGTGGTGGCTCCATAAAAATATTTTTTTTATTTTAATGTTTCTGCTTCTCGTCCAAGCATGGAGCTCCTGCCCTTTCCAGGGAAATTCTATTATAAGTTTTTTACTTTGGTCATAACTGCTCTACAAATGGCTAAAGCTGGGTATTGGAATTAAGTAGGATAAAAAGAGCCTCTGGGGGGGGGGGGGGAATATTTTTTTAAAACCTGGAAGGCAGCATGTCAATCTCGCAGAGGCACTTGAGGTCTGGCTCTGAGATTCGGAATCTCCACCCTAATCTCCCAGGACACCTGCTGCTATTGCAGCTGCTGGCCACTCTTCAGCCCAGCCAAGGGACTACTCAGGTCCAAAACCCATTGAATCCACCTCCAGGGTCCCGGACCTAAGCTCCCAAGCAAATCCTCCTGGATCTGGCTCACTTCAAACCTAATCCAGCTCACCGTCCATGATGGCAGCTGTTTTCCCCAGCTCCATGCAGGACAAACCTCACTGGAGAGATGCTTCAAGATCTCATTTACCAGCAGGAATTCACAATCATTTGATCGGATTTGGGCCTCTGAACTCCTACAAAGTTTCTTAATACCCCAGAAGCATCCTCTGTGCCTGTTCCAAGTCAGCCAATATTTCACTTGATTACTGGAGGCCAGGGGCTTCTGCTCATAGCTCTATTATTCAACTCCGTTAGTAACAGCCTGGGAGGTACTTTAAAAAGCTCTCCTTCCCAGCAGGTGGCAGCAAAAAGCATTCCCTCAGTGCCAGGAGCTCGGTCTACCCACTGCCCTGGTGACCACAACAAACTGGAAAGCCAAGGGGCAGTAATCATTGAGTTTTGTATTAGTCACACTTCCAGTCATTGGAGAAAACTCATGGACATGATGTGTTATTACCGCTGTTACCGTGGCCTTCTGTGTGTGTGTGCATGCGTGCTCGCTCAGTCGTGTCCAACTCTCTGTGGCCCTATGGACTGTGGCCCACCAGACTCCTCTGGCCATGAGATTCTCCAGGCAAGAATACTGAAATGGGTTGCTATTACCTCCTCCAGAGGCAGATTCTCTACCACCAAGACACCTGGAAAGTATCGTAGCCTGCTAAATGTCCATTATTAGTGATGTACCTGGAAATCTCAGAATTTTTCACCCAGAAATAACCAGAACAACACCTATCTTAACTCCACTTTACTCCATAAAACAAGTTCTCTGAACAACAAGTAATTTAAGCAGCTTCCTGTGACACCTATCATTAGATCTTTTCATATGTAACCGCTACTGCACTACAGAGTTGCTTTAATTAAAATGTGCCTGATACCATCTATTCATTTCCATTAAAAGCAGTGATATCTGAGCTGCTCACTCTGTGAACCACGTGTTTATTTCATCTAGGGCTGTTAACAGCCCAGACAACAATCGTCCCACTTGACAAATAAACTTTCCAAGTGGCTGTTTGGATCCTGATAAACTAATTAAAGAGCCAGCCTGAGCTACCTCAGAGGATGGATGTGTGATTGCAGGGATGATGATTTCCAGGTAAAATCAAAGAGAAAACTGCTGATCATATCCCCCAAGTTGCAAGAAATTGTAAGTAAAAGAACTGAGATATAATTCCCCCGTGTCTCTGATTCTTCTGATAATTTTTGTAGTAGAATTGTGTAGCCTCTTGGTACTCTTAAGTGGCACAAAAAAACCCAACCTCCCTAAGCAACTGCACAACAAGGATCTGAATGCAGATCCTTCCATTCTTCCTTGCCTTTGGACAAGCTGTGCCCTTTGTCTGGAATGCTTTCCCCTCTCTGTCCCCCTGGAAAACTCCCTAAAAATCCTTCAAGACACAACTTTCAAATGTCACCTCCTGATAAAAGCCTTCCCTGACCACCCACCACCCCTCCCCAGAATTCATTTCTACCTTTTCTCCTCTATATCCTGAATACAGACTTCTATATTCCCATCTCTCTTCCCCCTAGCCCATCACGCTGTACAATAAAAACGCTTTTTCAGTCTCTATCTAGATTCTCAGCTAAGCTCTAAGTTCCTGGAAATCAAAGACCAAGTCGCTTCTTCTTTGCATAAGCAATCCTAGCACCCAGCAAGAAGCTCAACTCTTCAGTTGAATGAATGAATGAATACAGAAATGAAACTTCCCTACAACCGAATTTTTATAAGATTTGAGGGGGTTCAATGTGGGGAAGGGGAAACGATTTTGTTCTTAAAGAACCTCCACAAGCAACGCGCCCTGAACCCACGATCCCCTTCTGGGAGGTACTTTTGGCAGACTTTTCAAAGGAGTGATGAGAACAAAGGACGTAGGCACACTCCGCAGTGATGTGCACTTGAGAAAATTAAATGACGGCTATCCCACCCCCACCCCTACCCCCACCTAGTTTCTCTGTCTTTGGTTCATCTGTAAGATGCTCACCAGCACCAGATTCTCCACTCGCAGGGCTGGTCGCCCACGCTCTGCACTGTCCTCACTGCTCTGATCTTCCCGGGGGCAAGCGTTTTCTCGTGTGCTCTTGGCTTGAAAAGACTAAGCCATCTAGATGGGCCGGAACTCAAGAAGCGCTTATTCTAGGCTGGACAGAGTCATGGCATCTTGGCAGGCTGGGTAGTTCTCGGATGGAGACTGAAAACGGATGGGGATTCTTTTTATCCCTGGAGAAGTCCACACCCGCCGCTCTTTCATTAAGCAAAGGAGAAGCTGCCGCCTGCTCGGTCCTGGGGAAGATGGAAAGGGCCAGCAGGAAGCTCCTAGACGCCCAACTCTTGAATCCTCAGGCGGGCTGCTAACAGCCCAAGAGGGACGCCTGGGGAGCGAGCGGAGGGAACTTTTGAGCCCACCCAGGCCGGGCACCCATTCCCAGCCCTCTACCGATAAACTTGCTGCCTGGCGTGGGCAGGAGGCTATGCCTCTAGAGAGGAGAAAAGAGAGTGATAAAAGAGGAAAAGAGCAGTGGGGATAACTACATATCAACTCCGGGGTGCGAAGTCGGCCGCACGATAGAAGGGTGGAATAAAAACTCGCAACGCCCCCACCCGCAGTGGAGAGTCCTATTTTTCACAATTTCCTCTCCCAATCCACCGCCACCTTCCGAAATCAACTACTAGTCCTCCGGAGAAGGCGGCTGAGAGTGGGTCTTCACACCCCCAGGGAACATGGGGTCTGCGGGCTGAGAGAAGGAGGTGCGCCTAAGGTACTCACAACTGCTTCTCTGGAGGCAGAAGGAAGTGGGGACTTCAGAAAATTACGCCCGTTTTCCTGACCTCCGCTCCACGACCCCAACCTGAAGCTACAGTCTGCGAAAACTGGTTTGGAGCTTGAGAACATCTCCCTGGGATTGCCCCCACAGCTCCAATTCCCTCGAATCTGTCCTGCCCTCTGGAGGAGAAAGGGAGTGGCAAGAAAAACTACTTCAGGAGTTCCCTGCGGGAGAGGCAGGAGGGGACCAGAAAGGGGATCGCGGAATCCCAGCTTCGCCCGCAGCTCTCGCGCCGCGCCCGCCCGCCCGCGCCCCAGCAGCGCCCGCCGGCCGGCCGGAAGCGCTCCCTCTGCGGTTGCGCCTCCCTGCCGCCGCCGCCCCTGCCCCGGCCAGCAGGGTGCAGGGACCGCGGTTTCCCCCCACCTGTCAAGTTCACGGGGGTGGGGTCCCCGGGCCCGCTCAACTCTGTGGGTTTCTACCCGGAAGCCGGTCGCTAGCAGCTGGAGAGTGCGCCTGAACGGCCGCGCCCCTCACCCCTGGGCCCGCCAGGCCGCTTCCTCCGGGCAGGGGGCTACTCCTCGGGGGCATCTTCCACCGGCCTGTAAGTCCCACTTCTCACCCTTTCACCTGGAGCAGGGCAGAGAGAGTCGAGGGACCCATCCACGCCCTTCCCCGGACCGGCGCGGAGCTCCGCTCCAGGTCCTCCCCACGCCGAGGTGGGCGCTGGGCACAGCGGCTGGGCTCGCCCGTGTCCCCGCATCCCTCCGACAGCCCCAGCCGCGCTTACCTGTCCTGGCGGTGCACACACAGAAGCACACAACTAAAATCACATCCCTCGGCATTGCTCCCAACGGTCCCGGCCAAACCGGGCGCGCGGAAGCCAGGAAGAAACAAATGCGCCTGGATGCCGAGACGCGCCGAGCTCGGAGCCGCCAAACTTGCTGGCGGGCGGCGAGGGAGGTGGCTCTGCTGCGCCGGGTGCCGCGCTCAGGGATCGCGCCCGGGAAGGCGGCCCCGCCGCCCCGCCCCCAGCCCGCCCCCGCCGCGGGCGGCGGCACCCGGCCCGGACCCCGGCCCCCGCTGCCGCGGCGCTCGCCTCGGCGCTGGGGCGGGAGCGCGGGGCTTGGCCACTCCGGCAGGTTGCGCCTGGCGCTGGCAACGGCTCCTCCGCCGCGGCGAGGACCCGGGCGATCGGCGCAGCAGCCGCTATCACTCGGAGCACTGGAGCTGGAGTCCCGGGACCCGGGGTCCAAAAGGGAGGAGCTGGAGGCGCAGGGCAGCCCCTTCCCTGAGCTTCACGCTCTCCAGCCCAGACAGACGAGCCGGCGGAGCCGCTGCCGCTGCCGCTGCCTCGGCGCCGCGGTGGGGCCTGGCGAAGTTGCCACAGTTCATCTGGGTCGAGACGAAGAACCCCGAGCCCTTGCGGGTGGATTCCCCCCTGCGCCGCCTCCCCGCCACCGGGGGAACCCCGACCCAAACGGAGTCAACTAGCGCGCTCAGCTCTTCCCCGGACGACAGTTACTCCGGATTTGCTTAGGTGACTGGTTGCGGAGGGGCGAGGAGGGGGGTGATGGCTGTGTTCCGTCTCACCTCCAGTCTCCTCTCTCCGCTGGGTCCCTCTGATTGGAGACCCGCTTTGGGGGTTCAGAGAGAGGACGCTAAGGCGTGGGGGGGCAGAAACAGTGTCCCTGAGCCCGAGCGAAGCACGCTGGGGATTGGGGGGGGGGGTTTATTTGCAAGCCTTCCGGTTCTACAGGGCAGATGCTGCCACTTAGGGGAAATTCCTAACCATTTTTTTTTTTCCCCTTGAGTGAGTTTCTCGATGGTTTTGTCAAAAATCCTGCTACTCTCACAGTCACGGTTTGGCCTCTCCCGCAGTTATTCTAGAACACTCTCCAACACCATTCCTGGAAAGAATGGCTGGACTTTGTTTTAGGGGTGTGGGCAAGAAGACCAATCCTCCTGCTTCTGTGTGACCCCCTGCCAGAATCCAGCCTTCCCTAGAAATATCTCCCAGGTTTGTGGTACTTCCATTCAGGAACGTTATTTATAACTAGGCTGCAGAGTCCTGAAATCAGACATGAGAGAACCTTAGATTTACACCAAAGGAGCCCCACATGATTTAAAACTCGGCTTGCTCACACTGGTCCCCTCTCTCTGAGCCCAGCCCAGTTCTCTGATATGACAGGGATCCCAGAGAAGGGAAGGGAAACATCTCTGAACAAAGCCCTCCCTCATTTTCCAGGAAACAATTCAAACGTTCAAGAAGAATCCTCTTTACTAACCCCCTTCATCACTGTGACCCCAGGAGCCCCCACTGAAGGTCACCAAAGTAGCAACACAGTTTATTAAGAGAGAAGGTTTTTGTCTACACACTCTGCCCTATTTTTCTAGATATTCCTGTATGCAAGCCACTGGCCCACTTGGCCCTTTACACTGTGGCCCCTTAGCAGACAAAAAAGGAAATGAACAAGCAGATAAATTCCAGGGCCTAACACCTGAGGCAGAAGAAGGGAAGCAAACAAAGAAGTGTATTGCTATGCCCGAAGTTGAGCTGAAAGATTAAGAGGTAAACTAATGTCAAGGCTGAACAGATTCTCCATCTCTTCTGGGATTCAACTCGAGCCCAGAGGGGATCTGTCTGCATTGACTGTTTCCACTACAGAAGCAAGACTTTCTCCTTCCACCTGGAGCATGTTACATTTAAAGCTAAAATTAAAATCACATGCTAGTAGTAAAGAACCTGCCTGCCAATACAGGAGATGTAAGAGACACAGGTTTTATCCCTGGATTGGGAAGATCCCCTGGAGAAATAAATGGCTACCCACTCAGTTTTCTTTCCTGGAGAATCCCCAAGGACAGAGGAGCCTGGCGGGTTACAGCCCATAGGGTTACAAAGAGTCAGACACTACTGAAGTGACTTAGCATGCACACAGAACATGTTACATTTAAGCTAACTTTAAAATCACACATCTTGCGGAAAATAGGACTCCTCAAGTTGAGCTGGGCCTTGTGAATGAGGATTCCCCTAAACCACATTGTATTGTGAGACCCAAGCCCCCTCTCTCGACTTTGCAGATTTTAAATACACCTCAGTAGGAGCAGCCTTTGTGGCTTTGAACTGTTGTTTCAAAGGCCTCTTACTGATCTCAGAAATCCTAGAAGTCACAGTGACCCCAACCAAGGGAAAAGGTGGTCTGAGTCAGACCTTTAGAGCTCTCTTTCTCTCTCTGAAAGTCTCTGTGTAATCAGTTGGTCCTGGGGGATGGAGCTTTCAGTGTGTTCCATTAAAAAATAAAGCAAGGCATATGTTCTGTCAAAGCTTTGCAGCATCACATCCATTAGCAGAACTAGTGTTAATCTTAACAAGGTCATAAATCTTCCTAGGTAACTGACTACCTCAGTCTCTTCCTATAAATGCACTTCTGGAGTGGGGATTTGGAGTGTGTAGGCTAAGGTCAGAGAAGGCGATGGCAAGCCACTCCAGTGTTCTTGCCTGGAGAATCCCAGGGACGGGGGAGCCTGGTGTGCTGCCGTCTATGGGGTCGCACAGAGTCGGACACGACTGAAGCGACTTAGCAGCAGCAGCAGCAGGCTAAGGTAACCTTTATAGAGCACGCCTAGAAAATTTCTACCGTGGTGATGAAGGGACTTACGTGGCTCTGTGTTGGGATATTGCAATGGGACCCATGCTCAGTGAAAGCAGTGATGAGGCTTAGTTTACCCAATACCACACCCCAAGTCAACCCTCCCCTTCTGAATGGCCTCGCTCTATGATCTGTCCAAGAACAAGAGGCTTTCTTTGATTATCACTCTGCCTCTTCTTCCTGACCTCTAAATACTGGGATGCCTCAGGGACCCCAGTCCTCTTGTCTTTTTGGCTTGTCCTCATGGCTTTAACTACTGTCCATACAAGGATGATTCTCACCTGGGTATTTCCAGTCCTCACCTCTCCAAACTCTGGGCTTACATACTCAACTACTCATCAGGTGCCTTAAATGTAATATGGCCACATCATCAAAATTAAAAACATTTGTGTTTCAAAGGACATCGTGGGAAGTGAAAAGATAACCTACAGAACGGGGAACAAATCTGCAAGTCCTCTATCTTATTTGCGCTTCCCAGGTGGCACAGCAGTAAAGAATACACCAGCCAATGCAGGAGACACAGGAGACATGGGTTCGATTCCTGGGTCAGGAAGATCCCCTGGAGTAGAAATGGCAAGCCACTCCAGTATTCTTGCCTGAGAAATCCCCTGGACGGGAGAGCCTGGCAGATTACAGTCCATGGAGTGGCAAAGAGTCAGACACGACTGAGCACCCATGCACCAAATACCTGATTTAAACTACTCGCACTTACTAAAAGTTATCATACTCAATAGTAAAGACAAATGACCCAATTTTAACATGCGCAAAGGATCTGAATAGACATTTCTCCAAAGAAGATAAACAAGCAGCCAGTAAACACATGAAAAGATGCTCAGCATCATTAGCCATCTGGGAAATGCAGATCAAAACCACAATGAGATATCACTTCACACCCACGAGGATGGCTGAAACCAAAAAGCCGGATAGTAAATGTTGACAAGGAAGCAGAGAAATTAGAACCTTCATATACTGGTTGGTGAGGATGTAAAATGGTTCTGCAAACAGTTAAACATAAAGTTACCATATGATTCAGCAATTCTACCCCTGGGTACAGACACAAGAATGGAAAACATATGGCCACACACTCAGTTGTACACAAATGTTCATAGCAGCGTTACTCATAATAGCCAGAAGGTAGAAACAGCCCAAATGCCCATCCGCTGATGAATGGACAAGTAAAAGGCAGTATATTTATATAATGGAATATTATTCAGCAATAAAGAGAAATGATGTACTAATACATGCTGCAACAGGGATAAATCTTGAAAATACTATGCTAAGTGAAAAGAGTCAGTCCCAAAGAACCATGTGTCATATTATTCCTTTCATGTAAAATGTCCAAACCTATAGAGACAGTTGGATGGCATCACTGACTCGGACATAGGTTTGAGTAAACTCCGGGAGTTGGTGATGGACCGGGAGGCCTGGCGTGCTGCGATTCATGGGGTCGCAAAGAGTCAGACACGACTGAGCAACTGAACTGACCTGATACAGAAAGTAGATCAGTAGTTGCTTGAGGCAGAGGGGGAAGGGGAAGGAAAGATTAGCAGGTGCCAGCTAAGGAATGCAGGACTTATTTGGGGGTTAATGAAAACGTCCTAAAATTGATTGTGATGATGCTGAAAAACTCTCACAAATATTCACAATATATTAAAAGCCATCGACCTGTACACTTTGGGTGAAGTGTATAGTATGTGAATTGTATCTCAATAAAGCTGTTTTTAAGGACTTCCCTAGTGGTTCAGTGATTGAGAATCTGCCTTCCAATGCAGGGGACACAGGTTCCATCCCTGGTCGGGGAACTAAAGCCCCCACACCGCAGAGCAACTAAATCCGAGTGCCACAACTAAGACCCAACAAAGCCAAATAAATATTTTTAAAAAGCTATTTTTTAAAACTTCTTTAATGATCATAGAAAAAGATTGCAATGTGTTCCAAGTGAGGACATTTAATTCCCCCTCACTCCCAAACTGTGTTCCCTGGTAGCTCAGATGGTAAAGAATCTGCCTGCAATGCAGGAGACTGGGGTTTGATCCCTGGGTTGGGAAGATCCCCTGGAGAAGGCAATGGCAACCCACTCCAGTATTCTTGCCTGGAGAATTCCATGGATGGAGGAGCCTGGTGGGATACAGTCCATGGGGTCACAAAGAATCGGACATGACTGAGCAACTCACACACACACACACACACACACACACACACACACCCCTCTCAAGCTCCTTGCCTACTGCCTTCTAAGGAGATGGCACCAACCTTCATCAGGCGTTCCAACCAAATAACCCGGGGTCATCCTTGACTTGCCTTCTCTTGCATTCATGCTAAGTTGCTTCAGTTGTGGCTCTTTGCAGCCCCATGGACTGTAGCCTGCCAGCCTCCTCTGTCCATGGGATTCTCCAGGCAAGAATACTGGAGTGGGTTGCCATGCCTTCCTCCAGGGGATCTTCCCGATCCAGGGATTGAACCCTCTTCTCTTACACCTCCTGCATTAGCAGGCAGGTTCTTTACCTTGAGGGTCACCTGGGAAACCCCTGCTTTCCCTTAGACATAAAGAAAAATCTCACATCAACGGATCTCACCACCCCTCACTCCTCCTGCCTCCATCCAATCCATGACTTCCCCTTTCCTTGGTCGTTCTCTCTACCTCCACTCTTGCCCCTTATAATTCAGCCATCCCTTAGCAGGCATAGTCGGCTTTTTAAGACATGGATCAGATCACATTTCCTTGCTCAAAAGTCCCCTTGCTCTTTTCTATCATATTTTGAAGAAATCCAAACATTTTACAAGGCCTCTGCCCAGCTTTCCAGCTCTCTTCCCCTCACCTCCTTGCTTACCCCAGAGTCTTGCTATTCCGCAAACATTCCAAATTCACACCCTCCTTCCTCATGGTCTCTGCACCTCCTGCTCCCTCTGCCTGGGATATTCTCTCCATAAATCTTTGTGTGGTTCACTTTTTACATGACTTCAGTCTCTGCCCAAATGTCAACTCCTTGGGGAGACCCTGCCTACAGAAGCTTCTCACATCATGCCCATGTCTCTCTGTCTCCTAACCCTGCTTTACTTTTTATAGTGCTTATTACTATCTGAAATATCAATTGATATGTTGACATTTATTCTGTCTCCCCCCGCAGAGAATGCCACAAGAGTAGGATTTTTGTCTTTCTTGTTCACCACTGTATCTCTCCACCTAGAACAGACCTGGCATATTTTAGGAGCTCAATAAACATTTGATGGATGAATCAATGGATGTTGTCCCAGGAAGCAGCATGGAGAACTGACACTTCTCATTGGCCATCACCAAGGCAACAGACTGCCTTGTCCCACTGGCCCCCAGAGCTGCTCCACAGCTGACTCTATGTAGAGCAGTGAATTTCGCAGAGGAAGAAAGAGGAAGACTCCTTTGCATCCAAGGCTGAGAAACTCTCCATCTCATTTAGTGTCCTCCAGTCCCTCACCCCAGGTCACTCTCCTGTGTCCAAACGGCCTTCCAACTACCTTCACATTTAGAGATGCATGACAGATTTCCTTGTAAAACTGAAGAGAATGGAGGACAGTTATGGATTGGTTTGCGTCTCCCACCCCCGTGCCCCACCCCCCCACACCCCCATGAAAAAACACATGCTAAAGTCCTAACTCCAGTGCTTATGAATGTGACCGTTTTTGGAAATTGAGTCTTTGTTGATGTCATCAGGTGAAGATGAGGTCATTAGTGGGTCCTCATTCATTGTGACTGGTGTCCTTGTAAGAGGAGGAAAATGCCATGTGAAGACAGAGATATAACAAATGTAAGCATGTGACAGGCAGACAGTGAAGTTCTCTACGTCATAGAACCTGGGGCCACCAGGAGCCAGAAGAAGCAGAGACGGATCCTCCCCTGGAGGCTCCAGAGAAAGCCTGGCCCTGCCAACACCTTGACTTCTCACCTCCAGAACCGTGAGAGACTAAATATCTGTTGCTTTTAAGCTTCTGGTTTACAGCGCTTTGTTAACAATCCTAGGAAACTAACACAAGTGCCAATCATCTGGCAAAGTCCAGAGAAGTGCGAAAACTCCTAAGTGTCCTTCACCAACCCAGTAAGTGCCAGACGCTCTTGAACTAGGCACACCTGGACCTGGGTGGGTATTTTCATTTCCTGAAATGCACATGCAATTGTAAAGAGAGGACGAATGAATATATCCATGCACAGACCTCTGTTTCTATATGAATATAAGAATTCTACACACACACACACACACACACACACACAAATGCACTCTCTACTCCAGTCACTACAATCAATTTCAGTGACATCCAGATGACACCTGTCTTGTGAGGTTAACTATTGTCCTTCTGTCTTGCAGCTTCAAACACTTTTCAGGACAAAGTGAGGTGTCAATCTGAAGGAAGACAGAAAAATCTATATGTAGACATCACAGACAAAATTGTTCCATAATTTTTTGGATGAAACCCTCCTAATCCATAATATCAATAATCTTAGATGAGTTTTGAGTTTCTGATGATAAGAATCAAGGTGCCCACATATCCAGGTTAAGTGTTACTTATGCACATGTTGTCCATTTCTATAGACCAGGGGAAAGCAGAAACCCATTCTCAAACAGGTCCTAGAAGCAGGCCTCACCTCAACCCTAACCAGAATGATAATGGCTCATTTTTCAAGTATAACGAGGTATGGGTTACCACACTAAGTGCTTACTATGGATTAATTCCTCAAAGCAACCCAGTGAAGTATGTGGGATTATTTTTTTTTTTCATTTATTTTTATTAGTTGGAGGCTAATTACTTTGTAGTATCATAGTGGTTTTTGTCATACATTGACATGAATCAGCCATGGATTTACATGTATTGTATGTGGGATTATTACACTTAATTTACAGATACGGAAACCAAGCAATTTGTCAAATGAGTACCTGAGCCAAGTTTCAAACCCAGGCAGTTAGTTGGATTGCAGAATCTGTATACTTAACTGTCAAGCTGGGTTTCCCTGGTGGCTCAGTGGTAAAGAATCTGCCTGCCAAGCAGGAGAGGTGTGTTTGATTCCTGGGTTGAGAAGATCCCCTGGAGAAGGAAATGGCAACCCACTCCAGTTCTTACCTGGGAAATCCCATGGACAGAGAAGCCTAGAGGGCTACAGTCCATGAGGTCACAAAAGAATCAGACACAGCTGAGCAACTGAACAACAACAGCTACTGCTAGGATAAAGCCTATGGATTCAGTCTCCTTGTAGAGGTCTTATGGGAAACCAGTACATAGCAGCCCTATTTCCTTCATGAGTTCTGACCAACTGAGAAATAAATGAGTTAGCAAGAGGCCAAGCATCATCTTTGTGAACATGACAGTCTTGGGAGAGCACAGCCTCCCGTGAAAGCCAAAATGGACTGGCCATCTTCCCTGACTCCAGCCTGGATCCTGGTGCAGCCGTCTGCTCCTACTGATGGGGTGGAGAAAGTGAAAGAGAACTCACTGAGAAATGAGGACCAATGGCTGTCTGCCTCTTCTATGAAAAGTGGAGCGAGCAGGGAGTACAGGAAAGGTCCAGGAGTGTCAAAGGAAAATCTCGCATGTGGAAACCAAAAGGGTGGGGGGAAATGATCCCCTTGATGCACTCTCAAACTTCCCTCCATAAAGGCCCCTTCGATTGTCCTGTGGCCCTGGGCTGCCCACAAAGTGCTCATCCAGCCTCCTTTTCCAGGCCTGAAGGTGATCCTTGATTCCTGGTAGAAGAGCCCTGCGCTCAACATTTTTCCCAGCGCTCCGCAGGAAAAGGAGGAGGAAGGCGTCCTTTTGTACTGATGCTGAGTTAGGGAGGAAGGAGCATCCTTGAGCAGGTCTGGTGACCCAAAGCCATGACCATCTCCTGGAGGAAATTCAGGCCATGGGATGGCATGATGAGACAGGTATTTTTGAACAGGGATAACCTGCTCTAGTTACTTTAGGCAACAACCTTTCACATGAGTTCTTGAGACTCATCTACATAAAACCAAAAAATGCCCATTTCCCATGCTTTTAGACTACTTTCCAGAGTCACAGGCCTCGAAAGTTCTCCTCAGAAACCAAGTACCGTTAAACTCTGCCACATCTCCCAGTGGTCCCCTGGGTCTCCTTCCAGTCATCCTAGTTCATTTTACTCCCTGTATCAGTAAGGATTCTGTCTGCCTTCAAGTAACAGGAAAAACTCCCAGATGATAACTTATATAAGATTTAAGACTCTCTCAGGTTAAAAAATACACATTCTAGAGCTGAGTGAGGTTTAATTTAGTGGCTTTATGAAGTCCACAGGGAGCCAGGCTCTGCTTCATCTTTCCCAGAACATTGTTTTTGTCCTCACAGTTCAACATGGCTACTGGTACTCCAGCCATTTATTCCACATTCCAGAAAGCAAACATAAAAGAGAATGATGAGAAGGAGCCTAGGAGCCCCATGTGTCACTTCCAATTAAACTTGGGTGGAATCTAGTCACATGGTCACTCCCTGTGTTTCTGTTAGCTATTGTGGCATAAACAACCACAGAGTTTCCGTAGCACCCAACACTAAGCATGTCGTCCCACACACCTACAGGTTGGGGAGGATTCAGCTTGTCCAGCTTCACTCAGGCACATCTGCTTCAAGCTACAGTGTCTGGGTTGATCCCACTTCTCACAGCAGGTCCATGTGTCAGCTGAACGACTCTGTCCCACATGTCTTTCATCTTCCTTGAACCACTGGGCTAGCAGGACCTGTTCTTCTCATGGCAGGAAGAGGTTCAAATGAAGACATGGAAATAGGTCAGGTCTTCTAAAGTCTGGATTCAAAACTGCCACACTATCCCTTCTGCTTACATGCCAATAAAGCCAAGGATGAATACAGTCTGCTCGCGATGAAGACATAGCCCAGGTGTGATTTGGGACGTGGTGAAAAAGTGGAACCAATAGTCAGTCTATCTTATCTACCACTCCTGAAAACTAAGGAAAGTTGTGTTTTGGTCAGGTGACAACAAGCCTAGCTAAAGTCAGAAACGTTCTTCTTTAAGAACAGGAAATCAGAGAAATTCCGTCTCCACACTCCCTTACACTGTACCAACTTTGCAAAATATCAATACCAGTCTAGTACAAGTTCCTCATACTTCTTACCCTCACCCCAAAACACAGGGTATGTAGAAACACTCAGAAGAACGCAGGAAAAGAGAGCTGGCACATGGAGACTGCCACGAGCCTACACTTAGCCGTGCTCCCCACTTTGGAGCTGAGATTTTTTTCAGTTTGGCTTATCTCAAAACCCACAGCCAAGAAGGATCAAATTCATACAACTTTGGAAGGTAGTGCCCCGAGTTATCCTGCGAAGCTCTCCCCAACACCAGCATGGGACGGACATGGCAAACAGTCTGGAGGCAAGGGGTATAAATGAGCATCTCTCATAAATAGCCACAGAGTCCCTTAGCCTCCCCTTCCTGAGAGGAGAAAGCAGGAGGAACCAAGTAATGGAAGAAGAATATCCAGGCTGCCCTGAGAACCCTGAGTCCCAACTCAAGGCCCCACCTGTCCCAGCACCTCCTCTGGACTCACTCGACTTTGCCAAGATCCAGAAACTAACATGGCCGTATCTGGCAGGGCAGGGGTCTCCAGGACCACGCTGCAGCCTCCATCCCTCCTGACTGATGTCATCTCCATGCTGATTGCTCAAATTTTTAAATATAAACCCTGATGGCCCCAGTCGCATGACTCAGAAAGGAGAGTACCTGCTACTGTCAGGCATATTCCTAGATTTACGACCTAGTGTCTTGGGGTTCCTTCTAACATTTTGAAAAGCCTGGTTTCTTGCACAATCAAACGAGGGTTCTTGCCCCACCTCTCTTCCCACTTCCATCCATCCTTGACACTGTGACCAGGTCAATATTCTGAATGCACAGCTCTTGACTCTAACAGCCAATATCCGACATTAATCTTCAGTGTTAAACTCACACATACAAATTTTAGCTGAACGTGCATCACAATTATGTGACATGGGTATAACTAATTGCACCAGAAATTGAGAAAGCCAAGACTGTGGTAATAAGATATAGACCTGGCACTTGAACCCAGGACAGTTCTTTGTCTCTGGCATCATAGCTGCCTTTGCCAGGAAATCTCTCTCCATGGTCAATAACCTTCCTTGGTATCTTCTGAACTCTTCATGTTGCCATTGAAAGCACCTGACTATCAAGTCCTAAACTCCTTTTTCAGCCTTAGTTCTCACTTTCTACAAGCATGTCTGACACTTGCCAACTTCTCCCCCCATTTTTCTTGACAGGATCTGTCTTACCTCCCCCCCGCCCCCATCACTCACTTGGTTTTGTCTTCCTCCAAAGCTCATCCTAACAAAACAGAGCAGGACCCTATGCTTCTTGTCCCACCATGCCCTCTGCCTGCCTTTTGCCCATGGAGAGACTTTAACTAAAGAATAAGTATAATCAGAGAAGTGAGAAGATGCAGAAACAAAGGTAAACAGTCAAAGGAGACCAAATAATAATAGTTTAATCATTAAGCAAAGTCAAGGACCTTTAGTTCCTTCTCAAGGGCTATAGATAATATTCTGGGCTATCTCCTGTGAGCTATCTTATAGATACTGAAACCCCCAGCAGGTGGAGAAGTTAACTACACAATAACCAAACTATAGCCATGACATAAGCTGCCACAGTTCCAAGAACTGGCCTCAAGGATATGGGAACAAATTGACCCTGGAAGCTGAAGATGAACTATACAATCAAGAGGATGCTGGTCAGACCACTAATGACCAATTTCAAGATGACTGTCAGAGTGACCGTGCTGTTTCTGCATGTAGTCCCCTTCCTCTAGCCCATGGATTGTCAGTGGAGGGGAGTCGGCCTTTGGACAGGTATCCACCCCACAACCAGTTGCCAGCATCCAGAATGAAGCAAACTTTCCTTTCCACCAAACTGGCCTCTATTGGCATTTGAGTGGCAAGCAGCCAGACTCCACTTTTGGTTACACTGATACTATTCTCATGGTCAAAACTCTCCCCATGTCCCTGTTTCATGAAATCCTGCCTAATCCCATCAGACAGAAGGAATTTCCTCCTCCACATCCCTCAGTGTATTCTTGTCCCATACCCTGTGTATTGTACCCTAAAATACTGTGTATTACAGCCACATTTTTATATATCACGCTGAGTAACCTGGAGGCACAAGCCAACTCTTACTCGTGTTGTCCTTGCACCTAACACTGAGCTCTGTTCCTTGTAGAGAACCAATACTCAATATTTGCTCACTTGACTAAAAGTGCATTTATTGAGTATCTACTATGTGTCACTAACTATTAGGTACTGGAGAGATATTAATGTCTTAACATAATTAAGACATTGAGTAGCATGTGAAAATAAATACATGAGTGAATGGATCAATAGATGATGAAAGTGTGATTCTGTTTCAATGCGATCCATACTATATTCCAGACATTATTTTCTCCCCATCCTAAAGCATCTAGAGAAGCTTCCTGGAAAGAAGAACAGGGCCAGGTTAAATCACCTACAACATGAAAATTCTCATAAAATTACAGATTGCACTAAAGGCAAGAAAGGAGTGGCCCAAACCACACACAGTCTCAGTTTAATGCAGTAGGATATGTAAATCCAATTTTTGTCAAGTTGAGCTATTTTAAAGGCACTGGAGGTGTTTTCTATTGTAAGACTCCTAGGGTGAATCTGTTTCAGACAGTGTCAACCAAACCCAGTTCCCACAAAATGGACTGTCAGAGAATAATCTATGCATCAGAGATGCTGGAATAAATGACCTTGGACCTCCACACAACCGTGAGATTCTGAGTCTCTAGTTCCAGGAGACACATCTGGGAAGACTGAGGAAGGAGACAGGAACAAAAGCAGAGAACAATCAAAGCAGCAGGAGTGAGATCAGTAGGCAAACAGCCACAAAGTCAGGGGTGGGGATAGTTGCCAAACAGATGAAAACAAGATGAAAGATTGGGTGCAGGAAGCAAGGGGAGGTAGTGGAGGTATCAGAGTGAACACCATTAGCTCATTTCGAGTAGATCCTTGCATCCTTGTTAACAGCCCAGAGAAGATCAACCTGCTACAGATATGTAAGCTCTAAGCCTCCCACATTTCATCATCATCCCCACTTAGGGAAAGATTATTTAGAGGGTTATATACACATATACACACTACTATATATAAAACAGATAACCAACAAGGACCCATTATATAGCACAGGGAACTATACTCAATTATTTTGTAATAAACTATACGGGAAAATGCTTGTTGAGGCTGCCAAGGTGGCCGGGCTCTCCAGGTCTGGACGTTAACACTGGGGAGCCAGAGGGGAGGAAAGGCAGGGGCCAGAGCCCTGACAGTGGCAGGCCAGGTGGGCAGCAGATTGACCCCAGGGCAGCCAGCAGCAGCAGTGAAAATTCTTAAAGAGATGGGAATACCAGATGACTTCACCTGTTTCCTGAGAAACCTGTATGCAGGATGAGAAGCAACAATTAGAACTGAACATAGAATGATGGACTGGTTCAAAATTGGGAAAAGAGTACAACAAAGATGTTTAGTATCATTCTGCTTATTTTACTTACATGCAGAGTACATCATGTGAAATGCCAGGCTGGCTCACAAGCTGGAATCAAAATTGCTGGGAAAAATATCAATAGCCTCAGATATGCAGATGATACCACTCTAATGGTAGAAAGCAAAGAGGAATAAAGAGCCTCTTGATGAGGGTCAAAGAGGACAGTGAAAAAGCTGGATTAAAACTCAACATTCAAAAACCAAGATCATGGCATCCAGCCCCATCACTTCATGGCAAATAGATATGGGAAAAGTGGAAACAGTGACAAATTTTGTTTTCTTGGACTCCAAAATCACTGCAGACAATGACTGCAGCCATAAAATTAAAGAGCACTTGCTCCATGGAAGAAAAGCTGTGACAAACCTAGATGGCACATTAAAAAGCAGAGACATCACTTTGCCAACAAAGGTCTGTCTAGTCAATGCTATGCTTTTTCCAGTAATCATGTACTGATGTGAGAGTTGGACCATCAAGAAGACTGAGTGCCAAAGAATTCATGCTTTCAAATTGTGATGCTGGAGAAGACTCTTGAGAGTCCCTTGGACAGCAAGGAGATCAAACCAATCCATCCTAAAGGAAATCAACCCTGAATATTCATTGGAAGGACTGATGCTGAAGCTGAAGCTCCAATACTCTGGCCACCTGATATGAAAAACCAATTCACTGGAAAAGTCCCTGATGCTGGGAAAAATTGAGGGCAAGAGGAGAAGGGGGTGACAGAGGATGAGATGGTTGGATGGCATCAGTGACTCAGTGGACATGAGTTTGAGCAAACTCAGGGAGATGGTGAAGGACAGGGAAGCCTAGTGTGCTGCAATTCATGGGGTTGCAAAGAGCCAAGACACGATTTAATGACTGAACAACAACAATAAAGGAAAATAATCTGAAAAAGAATATATATATATGTACACACACACACATAACTGAATCATTTTGCTGTAGACATGAAACTCACACAGTATTGTAAACCAACTATACTCCAATAAAAAATAGGGACTCTCCCAGTGGCCCAGTGGTTAAGAATCTGCCTTGCAATGCAGGAGATGCAGGTTTGACCCCTGGTTGGGGAACTAAGATCCCACATACCTCAGGCCAGCTAAGCCTGCATGCCGCAACTAGAGAGGCACATACACTACAACTAGAGAGAGCCTGCCTGCCCCAACGAGCACCCAGTGCAGTCAGAATTTTTTAAGAAATAAATAACATAGGAGTATATAAACACAATGGAGCCTTCCCAAGTGAAATTTCCTGGTGTCCAAGCTCTATTTTGAAATACTCCACAGAAATAGAGTTTCACTTCAGAGTGGGGAGAGGGATATATGAAAAAAAAAAAGGGATATGAGTCGGTCAATGGTTGAAACTGGGTGACATGGACATGAAACACAATATTCTACACTCACCGCTTTTATCAAGGCTTGAGAATTTCCCCCCCAAAATTAAAACACAGCTGAGCAGAGGGATCTCAGGAAGGAAACCAAGGTTGATGAGCCGGCGCCAAATTCCGAGGCCATGGAGAGTTCTTCTTTCAAGATGAGGTCTTCATTGAGTTTATTTGCTGCTCAGTCTGCAAGCTGAAGTGCAGGGTTGCAGACAAGCCCGAATGGCTGTGTGGCAGTCTCATTACCACAGGAGGGACCCCGATGCTCTTGGCTTGCAGTTTGCAGCATCAGCTTCCAAGAGCATCTCTTTTCCCACTAAGAGTGGTGTGGCTTACCCCCATAGCTAGCCCGAAATGGCAGCTGAAGCTGGAGGTAGAGCGTGTTTGGGTTTATTGGAGGAAGACAGGGTCAAGCTTCTGGGTTAACAGGATCCAACAGGAATGCCCAGCTGCCAGTCTCTACACACAACCCCAGAGCTCAGGGCCCCTCTTTGTCCGGGGAGGGTGGGGAACAGGGGGGCTCCACATACTTAAAAGGAGAGGAATGACATGTATTGATTTGCTTGTGTGCTGGTTTAATATGTGTAGCCTTTTTACTTAGCTCTGTGCTCCATGAGCTCCGGGACTGTTTTATTTTTTATTCAGCGTTGCCTGGGGTCCAACTCAGTGGAGGAGCGACGTAAATGTTTGCGGAATTGAAATAAAGTTGAATTGAAGAATGACAAAGTGGTCATTAAAATATACCCAAGGATTTAACTTGCCCAGTCCTTCTGTTCAGATTCACTCAGATCCTCTCTCCCTCCCTCTCTCTCCTTCCCCAGGAGGGGTGATTAATAATTCAACAAACAATAGTGTATTCTGATGGCTCCGAATATAACAATTTAATTGATATTTGTTTCTGCGGCAGTGCAATATCTCATTTTCCCAGGAGGGCAGTTTTCCATTTCTGTTCCAGGTTTCTCCCAACAAAACAGATCAATCCTGGGAATACCTGAAGGCCATTTGTTACAAAAGAAAGAATGCAGGTAGCGGGTTTGAAAAGACACAATTCTGTAGCAATCGGGTTTTTAAACACTGACATTTATTTAGGGGTTTGTCAATTCATACATTATTAGGATAAATTCTAATTTATATCAGTATATAATAGGCAAATATATAATACCATAAATTGCATTTGTATACATAAATACAAAATTTGAGGTAGGGCCTCAAGAATAATGACTTCTTAAATGAATAATGCACAGTATATAATATGTACTCTATAAGAGATATATATATATATATGATGCATCATTTATAATGTAATATATTTTCTTCATGTACAGTTGATGAAAAAATATAAGGACCTGATTAGGGAACATATCTTTATTCATAGGCGACAGGACCACATAAGATGCCTGCATTAAGGACAATAGCCAAGTACGCAGTTAAAGAATAAACCTATCCCATGATAGGTCCATATAAAGTGCAAAAAAAAGACCAAAAAAATGAGACACAAAACAGTTCCTAGTCAGTTACTAAGTATCATCCTAACAATAAAATACACCTATAAGGCAAATGGTTACCTGAAGATGTATTTAATCCATGGCAAGCAAATCAAGCCACTGCTCCCTCTCCAGGGGTGATGAATACCAAAACTGAGAACACTTTCTCTTTGGCTCCAGGCTGCTCAGAGGTGACCAAAACAGAGACCACGATTCAAAATCACTTGGCCTTTCTGCACAGTTGAAGCAAAGTCCAGGAAAGATAGCTTTACTTTTGCAAATCCTCAGACCACTTTGCAGAGAAATCAGCATTAAGATTCAATCATCCAAACCTTTGCTCCCAGCCTGGAGGTTTCCGATACAATACCCAGGAGGAAACAGAGGTGAGACTCATTCGTTGGCCTTGGCCTGTTTTCTCTGCAAGAGAATCTACCACCCAGCCTGCAGAAGTGTCTCACAGAGCCAAATCCAGGTAGCAGCAGCAGGATCTTGCCATCACACTTACATGAAGCATTAATTATTGTGCAAGTCTCTGGTGAAAAGAATGATGACCAATGGCCAAGGGAACAAAGAGAGAAGAAAAAAATCTTAGTTTTAGGCATGGGAAAACCATGCTGACAGGTCAAGTTTATCAGAAGCACTGAGGCACATACAGATAACAGAACTAGAACTTAAAGGAAAACTCAACTCCAGTGCAACATTAGCAAAGACAACCCAAGTCTTATCCATTTCCGGGTCATTGTGTTCAATGTCCTTTTAAAGTGCTGCTCACTGAAATACAAGTTGACTCCATTTCTGACCTATTAAAGACACATTGGAAATTTCAAAGAAGTTGAGGTCATCGAGATTTTGCATTGACCACAGATTTCATGCAATAAATAAATAGAAGAGAGAAAGAGACAACAGACCAGACTGGACACATTTGTACATGACAAATACACAGCCTTAAAGAGATTAAAAGTTACTAATACACAAGACAAATAAATGCATAAGAAGCCACAACACCAATTGTTAAGACACACACATATTTTCTCCTTTAAGGATATTACAGGGTTACTGTTTTTAACATATGGCTTTTTTTTTTTTTTCTCGGAATGGGTTTCTGGCATTTGTTGGTATTAGGAAACAATTTCACAAGTAGAAAACACCCCACCATTCTGCACAGTGAACCAACGCAAGCCTTTCCTCAACAACTTGGTTTTTGTCTCCGTTTGAAGGGGAACTCTCAAGTTGCGCTTTATGACAATGCTGTTCATTTCATTTTTATTCATTCATTTTTTTCCTTCCACTTGACTGTGCATTTCAATAGCATGGAAACATCCATCTGGTCACATACATCTCAGCTCTTAGCATCCCAGCCAAGCCTAGGGGAGGTACAGCATGAGCAGACTGGCCATGAGTGGAGACAACTCAGATACCCAACACTACTCTGGCAAGGAAAGCCTCGAAAGTTAAACAAGACTGTAGAAAGAGACGAAACTAAACTCACAAGGTAACCATTCCCAGATAAGCTTAGAACCTTCCACCTTTAAGGACACTGTACACAAAATTTGGACACTGTAGGAAAAAAGTTTTAAAAATACAGACACACACACACACATAAACCCAGTTGCTCAGGGAACAGCCCCTGGGTCTTAACTGGACAGATTGTAATGAACACAAATGCAAAGTGCAAAACGCACTAGTTAATGAGGCTGTCCCCATTCTCACAATGAATCAAACTTGCGGTGTGTACAGAACAAATCTGGCAGCATCCGTGAGTTCACCTCATCCCCTTTTTAATCACAACAGCAATAATTAACAGAAATTGGGTTGGCATCCAGCATCCGACTCAAACTTCAGCCAAGAGGCAAGAGAGGAAAGCCAGAAGCCACGCATCCTGACGCAAACCCATCGTTCCCATGGGAGGGTGCCAATTGATTTCAGTGCTTTTCTTCAATGTTCAAATTGAAAAGGCTGCAGATCCTTTCCAAACCAAAGCTAGTCCTCCCTTCCTCTCCCACCCCGTCGGATACCAAGGGAAGAGGCTAATTTTTGGTACCACTGTGTAGGATCTGCTAGAGCCGTGGGGACTTCTCTTCAATATGGCTTTCTCGGGGAAACCAATGTTAATGCTGGACACGTCACTATGGGAAACACGGGCGGGAAAGTCATGGCTCAGTTTCCCAAAGCTAAGTCTAGGGGAAGCTTAGGGTTTAGTCTCTGTGATGGATTCCAGTAAGTTCTAGCTTTGGGAGGTAAGCAAGCAGAAAAAAGGAACAGGAGGAGGAAGAACAAACACGCCTTGAAAACAAAAGAGATGAAAAACCTCAAGTTCAAAACCCATCTGAGCTTCCTTTTTTGAAAGTTTCCACAGACTACTCTTCAAAACCGGAAGTTCACATGGCAAAAGACAATGATATCTGCCCCAGAAAAGAAAAAGCTCAGTAAGATGAGCTATTTTTTTTTCTTTAACAAATGAAGTTATTTTTTAAAAAGTATTACTTTAAGGTCTGTTGTTGGGTTTCGTTACTGTTGAAAAGGATGAAAATGTCACATCAATATAAAAGATTTGAACTGAAAATTTTGCCTGAGACCCTGTAATATGAACACAAACAAATAAGTAAATGATTGCAATGGTCTCCCCTAAGGAAACAATTTTAAGTTTAGATATTATTACTGTAAGGGAAAAAAAAAAAAAGACTATACTATACTATACTCACCATCTCTACAGTGATTCATAAGATATTTATAAGGACAGAAAACACCATTACAAGTACACACTACGTGAACACATATCACATTTTAAAAATCTCATATATGCATGTTCAGGATACAAGAAGATAATAGAGGTTTCAGCTTCGCCAATCTCTGTAGACATATGATCCACTCTCATTAGAGTGTGATTATGAGTATTGTGAATCGGGAACTCTTCAAATGGTATCAGCTAAGTGTAGTCTTAAAAGCAGTAGCTCTAATTGGCTCATCTGCTACTTACCTAACCTGCATCTATCAGAAACTTTTGTACCTAAAGTGCAGTGAGTATTATGGTTGCTTTCTCTTCAACTCTCCACTTCTTTGATTCAACGGCTACAACTGGCATCGGCTATGAGTGAAAAAGTGAAGAGTAACAACTGAGACATGATCTGTCTTTCGAGAGTTTGTGTCTGATATATGTAACATACAGACAGAACCAGGGTAAGTCTGTTTCTGAGCGACAAGGTAACTGCAGCTCACAGAAAGACATTTGGAAGAGAAGACACGTGGGATGTGACATTGAACCGCAGTGCTAGGCATACGGAGAAACAGAAGGGCACTCTGGTATGAGTGTATGACATCGGGCACAAATAATACGATGCAGAGGTAGAGGAAAGGACCCAAAGAATTCACAACTATGGTCTTTAAAAAAAAAAAACACCAACTAAGGGAATAGAGCTGACTCTTCATTGAGGGTCTCAGCTTGCAGAGAGAAAGCATGTGAGTCCTTGAGATAGTTGATCCAAATGATGGAAACAGAGCCCCAGTCATGAATGGAAATGGGAACTTCATCACCTTGGGGGTGTCTGAGTCCACCAGCCTCATCTTACGTGAAAACACTCTCTGACCACTGCCCACCCTCCAGAGGTACCGTGTCCTCAACTTTGTGTGCCTGGACGAAACCACGACATGGCTCAGATGAGTCCAAACCAACCGTCTGGTTATCCTGCACCAGCCTGACTGGCCCCACCAGTGACAGTCACAGAGGATGCTTCTCTACGGACCAACTCATGGACATCTACACGTGACTTCGCTGGGAGGCGCTCCCCTCGTTGATTCGAGCCTGTGAGGCAAAGCCCACTGGAAACTGACAGCGTGGACACAGGCAAACCGAGCCCCATCTGGCTCTCGGCTACAGCATGCAACACTATGTCCTACTTTTCTAAGTCATCACTCTCATGCACAGGTATGAACTGAGATGTGGGGAGAAGGAAGAAGACAAATGGGGAGACGGCTGGGGAAAGCATCAGGGAAAGGCAGAGAGGAGAAAGAGAATCAAGTCTGGGCCATCCCATGCCATCGGACTAGCACTGGGTGCCTAGTTCCAAATCCTTCACTGGCAGTTTGAGTCCCAGCGAAGAGGTCCCCAAGGGGTCGATCATGTTCTTGTAACGCTCCCCACGGTGCTGAGCTAAGAAGGGACCCCAGTCCGGCTGCGGCGAACACACCAACTTCAACCTCTGCAAAGAAGCCAAAGACACACAGGGTCACAGAAGCAAAGCACCCTTGGCCCCCAGACACCACTCACCCATCCGCAAACTGCATGCGATCACATGTGTCAGGACACCTCCTGGAACCACGAGGTCCTCAACCAGGAGAAGCAGTTAGGAAGCAGCCCTGTTACTTAATGAGGCCAGGAATGTGTTACAGAGGAAACTTAGTTCACCTGAAATTATTTACATCACCTTGCAAGCAATAGTACAGTTGCTCAGGGTTTGCCATGCATAAGATTAATAGAAGATAAAGGGCCCAGATTCTAATTATACATTTTTTCCCCTCCAAATGGAGAGGATCCACAAGCTACTTTCTCTACTGCCAAACACATTCTGCAAAGGACATGTACTCAATTACTTTGTTCTAGTCTCAACAGTGAGTTGTTACATCAAAATAATTGGATTTTGTTTAGCATATTTCCCAAAAGTATATAAATGGCCAGGAAAAAAAAAAACCCTCAACCCCAAAGATACACTGCCAAGAGTGAGCAAAGATTTTAATTATCTGTTGACAAAAATATACACTTCTGACTTGGTTCAAAAGTGTGGGTTCTTGCAGGAGAGCTAAAAATAATGGGAATGTCTCTAATCCTTGAACTGAACATTTCAGGGAAAACATAATTTGACTGGAGCATTTTCTAGAATAAGGAAAAAGAAGGCAGATTTCTGACTACATCAGGGGAAAATGATATGTTTATTACCTATTAAAAAGAAGCTGCTTCTTATAGCTGTTAGTTTAATCCCCCCCTTAATCATTAGTTTGCAACCTTTGTGTCCCAAATTAACCATAATAAATTTATATTGCCGACTCATCAGTTTAGAGGATTTCAGCCTAAGACAAGAGTAGCAGAGGCTAACACAGCTTCTGTTCAGAGGGAAAGAGGTTACTGGGTCAGAGAGTGGGAGTCCACCTGAGGCTGGAGCAAGCCATCCTTGGGGTGGAGGGGACCATGTCAATGCATCTTAAGGAGGTAACAGAATTTCCTGAGGATGGAACCTGGACCACTGCTTCAGGAAGAAGACTCCTGCATCTCTCCGCCAACTCTGCCTCCATCTTTAGTCCAAGAAAAACAAAGACAACCTCCTCATCGCGTGCACATTCATGTAGCCTACTCACTCACGTGCTCTCTTCCCATCTGCTGTTCCCCTCCCGAGCCTGAGTGAGATGCTCCAGGGCGCTCTCTTCCTCAATCTGGCTGACCGAGGGCAAAGCCCACCCAGCTGTTCCTCACCACCCGCATCTACACATGTGTTTCTTCACCTCGTTCTCATCCAGTGCCTCTCAGGCTTGAATTCGCATCAGAACCACCTGGAGGCTTGTTATACCATGGCCACCAGAGTCCCACACCCCCAAGATTCTGGTTCAGCGGAGCAGAGGTAGAGCCTGATTATTTGCATTTCCAGGAAGCTCCCAGGCTTCCCCGGTGGCTCAGATGGTAAAGAATCTGCTTGCAACACAGGAGACCTGAGTTCAATCCCTGAGACGGGAAGAGCCGCTGAAGAAGGGAATGGCAACCCACTCCAGTATTCTTGCATGGAGAATTTCACGGACAGAGGAGCCTCTATACCGTCCATGGGGTCGCAAAGAGTCAGACGTGACTGAGGGACGAACACTTGCACTTTTACTTTCAAACTCCCAGGTGGTGCTGGTCCCTGGGCCAGGCCCTGAGTAGCGCTGATCTGGTTCAAAACAGCAGTCCTCTGGACCTCCAAGACAAGGCAGCACGGATCGCTTCCTAGCACGTCTGAGCACTTGATTTCTCATGAATAACAAAAGCCCGACCACTCTTCACTGGTGGCTCAGCAAGCGGCTGTCCCCTTACCATCCTCTTCTGGAGTGAGGGTGGGGAGCTTTTTGCATGAGGAATGGGAAATGGGTTCAGCAAGGGACTAACTAAGATAAGCATCACCTCATACCAGCCATGCCCTGGACCTTTCATTACATTCTACGGGAATGTTACATTCTTCATGACACGTTAACCAGCTTGGATCCCTCAGCTACACCTAGTGATTTTAAATGTAACTGGTAATAGGTGTTTGGAGGGGGAGGTGCCTCCGACAGAGAGAAACATCAGGAAAGGGGCGATCTGCTGTGTGGTTAACAACCAAACGCTGGGATTTAAACTCTGGGTGAAAATGATAATAATAATAAATAAACTCTGGGTGAGGGGAGAGGAGGAGGGGGCACGTGGAGAGAGGAGACACTCTGATCACTTATTTTTCAGAGCTGTCACTGCTTTGAGGAAGAACACAATAATAGCTCGGCCTGCCGACTGGCGGAGCCCCTCCATTAGAGGAATGACACATAATAAAAACAGGTTTAATAGAAACGATAGCAACTGTAACCATTTAATCACCCAGTCTCCCGCTAGAATAAGTTTACCAAATCTTCTGTTTTTTTTTTTTAAAGCACAGAGCTCTCAGAGCTTGTCCCCTGGGAGGGAACGGCAGGCGTAGGAGCTGATACAATTACCTCAATAAATCTGCCAGGAGCCAGATGCATTTTTATGACAAACATAATTGGGATCCAGATAACGGAGCAGGCAAGCATGAGCCACCCAAGGACCATGGACCAGTTCGGGTACCGGTAAGAGCCGTAGGTCATGGGCTCCCACTGGTAGAAGCTGAAGCAGAGGATAAACTGGGAAGAGAAGAGAAACACACGTGTTAGGGTGGGGACGTGAGTACGCCCTCAACAGTCACGTGTCGGGCCCCTGCTGTGAGCTGGCTGCTTTCATATCTATTAGCTCATTTTCCCCCGTGATGATCCTGTAAAGGAAGTATTATTACTACATTTTCCAAATGAAAGAACTAGATTTCAGAGATGAACTGACACACACCAAGGAGCTGAGGCTGTACTTGTCATCGCATAAAAATTCAGCAATGCATGTGGGTGTCTATACACTCAGGGGGGCTGAGAGGGGGAATTTTTTTTTTCATTTATTTTTATTAGTTGGAGGCTAATTACTTTACAATATTGTAGTGGTTTTTGTCATACATTGACATGAATCAGCCATGGATTTACATGTATTTCCCATCCTGATCCCCCCTCCCACCTCCCTCTCTACCCGATCCCTCTGGGTCTTCCCAGTGCACCAGGCCCGAGCACTTGTCTCATGCATCCAACCTGAGAGGACAAATTTCAAGGATGTACACCAGGGTGACGGATGGGTGGAGGTGGGAGAGGGGACGGTGGGTGTTTTCAAGGGGCTGTCTCTGCTTTCTATAACTGATGATCCAGCCTGAGTGATAAGGGGAAAATCCACTAGGTTAATGTGGAAAACGAATTGCATCTACTCTGCTTTCACCTTGAATGGGGAAAGGACCATCTCCAGGAGCTGCCTCTGAAGCTGGCTAAGTGGTCCCCGAGCAGTGGCTGAGCAGGAAGTCTGGTTCTATAATCAGCGGTGGAACAAAGAGAAGGGCGGCCCCGCCCCCCCCAAATGACACAAGGAGGACAGGCCACCAGACGGCGAGCTGGGGACAGGCTCCTCTCAGCTCTGCCGCTAACTAATCTCAGCTCTGCCACTAGCTAATCTCAGCTCTGCCGCTAACTAGCTGAGAGACCCGTATGTCTCAGACTTTCCTGCTATAAAACAGATCCATTTCACACCCGGTGGACAACACAGGGGTTTTCTGGAAACAACAGTCTGCTATTTACTCAGGGGACCCTCTCCCTTTTCTGTTGTTGCTTTTTTCAAAAATTGTTTATTTGGCTGAGCTGGGTCCTAGCTGTGTCTCGTGAGATCTTTAGCTGCAGCAAGTGAATTCTGAGTTGCAGCATGTGGGATCTAGTTCCCGGACCAGGGATCAAACCCAGGCCCCCTTCATTGGGAGCATAGAGTCTGAGCCACTAGCCCACCAGGGAAGCACCGCCCCCTTCACTTTTAAGAGAGGTCATGATTCATTTTCACCAGGCACTTTGGCAGACAACAGTGATGAGAAACCTCTGAAAACGGTTAGTGCAGCTGCAAAGGAACAGATATGTTGGGAAAACGAGGCACAAGAAAAGACAGAAGAGGGGTCCTAATGGCTGTGTTGGGGGAGGGAGCACTACCCTTAGGAAATGGAGTTCTCCCCTGTTTTCAACCCACCTATGGCAGCCTCTGCCTAGAACAACCTATCTACCTACTTCCTCCCTCCTCCTCACCTCGCTTGTTCTATCTTCAGCAGTAAAAGAATTGCTGAAAATGATTGGAGGGAATTATGTCAGGAAAGATAATACATGGAAGTGTTTTAGAAAAGTGGGAAGCATTATACAAATGTAAGGCATCTTTATGATTGCTACAAAGCCCAGACTGCGGGGGCAAGTGATTATTCCAATGCAACAGTAATTCAATATATGGATTCAAAGCAACAAGAGCCTGAAGACAATGGTTGAAAATACTGCTCCTATAAGAGATATATCGACTCTAGGCCCCCTTTAGAACATTTGCCCCAAGAGTTACAAGCTTTATTAACCAGTCTATTGGAAATAGGGCTTAATGTAATTATGGTAAGTTGCTCCATTTCATTTACTATATAAATAGCAATACATCTGCTTATGTGTGCATAAGTCAGTGACATGATCTGCCTATGTATACAATAATTGCATGCAGAATATCTATAGCTCTATAAATTCATGAAGGCATGTATAAAAATGATCAATTTTATTTCAGGGGTTTTGAAGTCATTGAAGCCCATAATTTCAGCTCGGTCTAGTCTCCTACAAGATAGCTGTTACAGAAGGGCAAATGGCCAAAAAGGAATGGTTAGGCTTGGTCCTCTGACACCATTTCCTGTTACACAGGTATCACACCAAATTTATCTGTGTAAACTTGTTCTTGCCATCAATTTCACCCCGCCAAATCAGCTTTGCTAAAACCCTGCTCTCAGATGAACCTGGCCATGAGAAAGGATAATTTAGCCATGGAGCCAGGTCCACCTGACATTCAGCTGATGGCAACAGAAGGTGATGCTGACGAGGGAACTGACCACTTCTTCTTGTCTCTAGCTCCTAAACACAGAGGGAGGATTTGGCAGAAAATATTTTCTGGAACCTTTCCACAGGTTTCTGTGGAGAGTTTTATAATGGAAACTGAGTAATGCACAGCACAGTTGAGGCACTTTCTCAAAAAACACAGCCAGTCCCCATTATCTCTTTTCTCTGAAATTCTGCTCCTAAAGATTAGGATGATTTTAATCCAGAATTGGCCACACTCCACTTGGAGATGAAAGCAACTAGACTTTTAGAAATGTGTTAGAAGTGTGTTTAGACAGGTATTATCTTGAAGCCTAGATAGCCTTGGATTCGATTCTCATTCTACCCCCTGCAAGCTCTGTTGCCTCAGGCAAGCTCCTCAGCCTCTCCAAGCCTCAGCACACACATCTATAAAGTGACCGGAGAATCACCCAGCAAGCAGGGTGGTCAGCAGCTTAAAAGACAATGTTCCTTGTATATTTTTGAGATTAATCCTTTGTCTGTTGCTTCATTTGCTATTATTTTCTCCCAATCTGAGGGCAGCTCAATTCCAGAAAAATAAATGACCCAATCAAAAAATGGGCCAAAGAACTAAACAGACATTTCTCCAAAGAAGACATACAGATGGCTAACAAACACATGAAAAGATGCTCAACATCACTCATTATCAGAGAAATGCAAATCAAAACCACAATGAGGTACCATTACACGCCAGTCAGGATGGCTGCTATCCAAAAGTCTACAAGCAATAAATGCTGGAGAGGGTGTGGAGAAAAGGGAACCCTCTTACACTGTTGGTGGGAATGCAAACTAGTACAGCCGCTATGGAAAACAGTGTGGAGATTTCTTAAAAAACTGGAAATAGAACTGCCATATGACCCAGCAATCCCACTTCTGGGCATACACACTGAGGAAACCAGATCTGAAAGAGACACGTGCACCCCAATGTTCATCGCAGCACTGTTTATAATAGCCAGGACATGGAAGCAACCTAGATGCCCCTCAGCAGATGAATGGATAAGGAAGCTGTGGTACATATACACCATGGAATATTACTCAGCCATTAAAAAGAATTCATTTGAACCAGTCCTAATGAGATGGATGAAGCTGGAGCCCATTATACAGAGTGAAGTAAGCCAGAAAGATAAAGAACATTACAGCATACTGACACATGTATATGGAATTTAGAAAGGTGATAACGATAACCCTATATGCAGAACAGAAAAAGAGACACAGAAACACAGAACAGACTTTTGAACTTTGTGGGAGAATGTGAGGGTGGGATATTTCAAAAGAACAGCATGTATGCTATCTATGGTGAAACAGATCACCAGCCCAGGTGGGATGCATGAGACAAGTGCTCCAGCCTGGTGCACTGGGAAGACCCAGAGGAATCGGGTGGAGAGGGAGGTGGGAGGGGGGATCGGGATTGGGAATACATGTAAATCCATGGCTGATTCATATCAATGTATGACAAAACCCACTGGGAAAAAAAAATAAAAAAAAAAAAAAAACAAACAAACAAACAAAAAAAAGACAATGTTCCTAAAGAGGCTGCCTGATGCTAAACCCCACAAGTCATCCTGTTGATTATCACTGTGTGATACGTTTCTGCAGAATACAGTAAGATTCTTAGAAGCTTAATCTGTTCTAAGACGGGAGGCAAAGGTCGAAAGAATCTGGGACAGATTCTAACTTTGATTTCACCCAAGAATAAAACGTGTGTATAGTAACAGGAGGACCTGGCAAAGCTCAGCAGAGAGAAGGAAAACAGCAGAGGCAGACAGGGGAGAGGGTGGGGGTGTCTCCTGTTTTCCTCTCCGTAGATGGCTAAACCCATCAGTCCTGAATTCAAGAAACTGCAAAATCTACCTTAATCTTTTTCAACTCTCATGTCCCCAGCCTGGTGGGACCTTTCAGACAAATTGCAGCCTCTGATAGGTGATATCAGATACAGATACAGACGTAGACACAGATGTGGCTTCTACATGATGTCTCCGGTCAATGCCAAGGGAGGGAAATAACTGAATGTTTTTTTCTGTCTAAACTTCTTTTTCAGAAAGAAATTGAGATGTTTTGATTAAAACTCACTCTGTGACAGTTTTTAGGGTGGTTTTTGGTTTTGTTTTAAGGAAAATATCTGTTTTCTTTACTATTTCACTGTTATGTTCGGTTAAAGAAGCTGTTACGGTGCAGCGAAAACAAAGGTCTTAATCTGGTTTCTAGTGCCACCTGCTGGGCTCAGCAGGAACTACAGCCAGCTTCCTGCAGCCTTTGACCACAAGCCAGGGGGGAAGAAAGACAAGGTCTCTTGTCAATTACTGTGCTTGGAGAGTGGATGGAAGCAAAGCCAGAAGCTCAGCCACAATTAAGGAGCAGGTGACAGGACGTGCATGTGAGTCCCTATGCAGATTTACTGGTACACGAAGGGCTATGATCTTTAAGAAGATGAATGTCAGATGATCTTAAAATGTCATCATCACACTTGAGGATGATAAGATAGTCCTCAAAAGCAATAAAAATGAACAATAAAAGTCTAACTTCTGCTATATATATTAGTTGTATAGTGGCTGTGTTGAGCAGTGTTTAAGAGTTCTAGAGACAGACTGCCTGGGTTGAAAACCAGGCTGTTGTTACAATGAATAGTTCTAAAATATCAGTTTCCTCTTCTGTAAAATGGAGATGATGAACTCCTGTAGGGGAGAGATGAGATGGTACATAAAAAGCACTGTGTTCAAAGGGTGGACCGTGGTTAGCATGTGGGACCTGGGATCACATGAGGCAGACTGATACAATGGGGAATGCTCCCTAGGGATGCTCCGAACCAAGCATGAGTCCTAGCTCTGCCCCCACCCCTCCATCAGCCTGGCGCCTTTGGGCAAGGTGCTTCACCTCTTTGAGTTTCAGTTTCCTCAGCTGAAAGACAGGAATAATATCCATCCTACCAGGTCCCCAGGCTCATCTGTATGTAGGCACACATCTTGTTCAACATAAAGCATCGCATATGCATGCAAGGTGCCACCGGCATGATAAAGCATGCAGTCCTTACAGTTAAAATGGTCGGAGTCACAAAGGCCCAGCAGACTTTCCAGAAAATGTTTGGCTGGAATCCAATCATCATCTCGATATCTTCACAGAACCTTTGCAAGCCTGCAAAGAGACAAACGCAGATGGAGCATGAGGGGCGGTAGCAGGGGGTGAGATGCAGCAGCGGACAGCAGGAGCGCCCCTCACTCGCCTGTCACTGGCTGGGATGGCCCCCTCTTGCTGTCAACATGACCCCTATTACGTAGGAAACCATCAGACAGATGACTCACTGCTGGGAAGATGAAGGCAAATGGAATGTTTAAATAGATAGCAAACACGCTCTGCAGTGAAGTTCAACATGAGATGTCATCCCACGGTCCCAGCTAGAAAGCTCCATCCCAGCCTAACCCAGGCATCTCCACATTGCCACAGGCTGACACAGTCACCCATGTGGCTGTTTTCACAGGAGGGCTCATGGGTTCAGCAACCAACTCTGGCAAACCCGATTACGATCATGATCAAGAAGCACAGTGTATTATGAAAGCCTTGGGATTTCAAGGAAGACTCCTTGTATGTTGCTTTTTATCCCCCATCCTCCCAAGGATGGGTTTCCCTGGTGGCTCAGCTAGTAAAGAATCCACCCACAGGTGGGAAACCTGGGTTTGATCCCTGGGTTGGGAAGATCCCCTGTAGAAGGGAATGGCTACCCACTCCAGTATTCTGGCCTGGAAAATTCCATGGACTGTATAGTCCATGGGATCACAAAGAGACAGACACAATGGAGGGACTTTCACTCACTCCCAAGGATACTCTTCCATGAGTCAATTTATCTCTGCTCCGTGGAAGATGGATAAGGGCAGGCTAGAACCAACGTGACTTCCACGTGGCTATCACCCACTTTGTTGGAACTCAAAGGATTGTGGTCTTCTTGGTCGCTGATCAACATAACTATGTAAAGTAAAAAGCAGATGAGAGTTTTTCTCAGGGCCCCAAATAACCAGCATCCACTCTTTGAAAGGAAAAGCCACAGAGAATTTTTGAGGAGGATTCAATTTCTTGTATTGTTTCCTGAGCTCATCAGAAGTGAGGCTTTCTCAGAACTGGGGGGTTGCCATGCTGAAGAGACGTGAAAGGGCCCTGAGTTTGAGCCCCTTCATAGACGGCAGTTTTGACTGGTCGCCCCAAATAATGGGCCACCGCAGGCAAGAACTGCACATTTTAAGCAGCTATCTGACCATCTTCGGGTTTGCTTGTGTCTCATTTCCCATCATCATACTCCTTCAATGACTGGCCTCTCGACACTAGACCCTCTGGACGTAAGTAAGGGTTAGAACCAAAAAAAGAGATGAAAGTTAAAGATGAGGACCTCAGATGAACCTATTTGCAGGGCAGCAATAGAGACGCAGACACAGAGAACAGGCTGTGGACACAGCGGGGCGGGATGAATGGAGAGAGTAGCGCTGAAACACGTACGTCGCCATGTGTGAAACGGTGGGAATTCACTGCACCACGGGGAGCTCACCCTGGCGCTCTGGGGCAGTCTAGAGGGGTGGGATGGGGTGGGACACAGTATCCCTATGGCTGATTCACATTGCTCTATGGCAGAAACCAACACGACACTGTACAGCAATTATCCTCCAATTAAAAATAATTTTTAAAAAAATGAGGACCTCAGAAACCCACGTGAAACCCTGAAAGTGGGACTCAGTTCTTCAAAAAGGAAAAGATTCTAAAATCTTCTGTTTTCAGTATCAGTCCTGTTACCCTTCCTCTCCATTAAACCATTCTCCAAGGAGACGGTGGTGTGCAGCTTGCCTAGGGAAATTGATGTGACAGGGTTCAAGGTTAGGCTGAGGAAGGCACACAGAGGCAGGGGTAGGAGGAGAGGTGCTCAGGTTCCCCCAGAGGGGACGGGGAGCTGGGGCCAGACTGTAGGAGGGAGTGGATGGCAGGTGCCCAGTTTCAGCAGGAGGCAGTCTGATGCCCAGGAGCAGCCCCAGAACTGAGCGAGATGACTTGGGTTCCAGAGTTAGCACAATCCCTGGAAAGTCAGCTTCCTCCCTTCCCATGCGGGCTTTCGACACCTGCTCCAACAGGCGTCCTGTGATGGATTGGCCTGATCTGCCAGCGTGGCCTGGCAGATGCTGCCTGAGGGCACCAGTGGGAGCCGCCAGGCAAGCCTCCCGCCTCTTACTCATCACTGAGTCAGGCTCTCCAATCCCTCCATCCCCTACCTGCTCTGGCCCGCACCCAGCGCAGACCACCCGCACCCTGAACTCACGCCCAAGCCCCCACCAGAGTCCCGTACTGCATCAGTGGCTAGGCCTTTGTTCACACGGCTTCCTCTGCCTGCTCTATCCTCCCTACTTGTCCAAGTCCCTCATCAAGGCTAACGCTAGATAGAGGAATCGATCTTGGAGCCAGGAGCTTGTGCATGGAGATCTGCCTGCTGCATGACCTTGAACCTGGAGGGGTAAGAGAGCTGCAAAAGGGATCAGAGGAACAGCTTCCCCCTGAGCTAGCAGAAAAACAGCAGGAAAGAAAAACAGCGGTGAACTCATAGCTACTGTTTTAGACTCAGGCACGCTGACCTGGTGCCCAGAAAGGGGCCTACCACAAGCCCCATATAACCAACCAGCCCTGACCTGTAAATCAAGGACCTGCCTCAACCAACCAATCACTTTCGCCCGTGCAACTTTGTGGCCCTTGTCTTCATGAATCACACGCTCGCCTTTGGTCTGAGTATGGTCTTCCAGGGACTGCTCTCCCCACTGTGTGGCCAGGGCCAGCCTCCTGGCCTATGAGCCAAGCACCTGTACAGGGCCTGGTGCGAAGAAGGGTGCCACCCCTGGATTAATGGTCTCCTGTTGCCAGCTTGAACAGTTTTTAACACGGGGTCCCAGATCTTCATTTTGCCCTCAGTCTCACAAACTAGGTCTCCAGCCCTATGGGTACATCCAATTATTCTCTGACAGTTAATGTGATGTTTTGGCTGCATCCCTTGGAGCCAAAATCCTAGGCATGGGCTTAGATTTTCCCTGCCTTGGTTAGCAATAAGCTCAGTACTAAGCCTCAGTCCTTGTTTTCTTTTATGTCCTTTTATTTCTGAAATGCCACCTTCTCGAGTCCTTTTCTGGTTGGTCTGGCCCTCCTTTATCTCTGGGCAGCCTGAGGGTTCCCAGCCAGGTAAGAGTCATTGCCTGCTGGAACTCCAACACCCCTCACAAGGATGGAGATGAAGACAGGGTGCGTGTCGGATGTAAAACAAGTCACTGGCCAACGTGGAAGGAAACAGATCGAGACAACGGAGCACATTGTGATTTGCGGGAAACGCAGAGTGTGGAGCCAAGCAGGTTTTCAGGCACGAGGACTCTGTGACCGCAGGTTAATGCCACGGCTTCCCCATCAAGAAAGTCCCTGCATTGGCTCTCAGGAAAGTACAAATCACTTTTACAAAGTGACTCTGTTAGGTAAAAGTCTGTTAAAGAGATTGTTCCTACATCAAACTTAGGGAGTTCCACTTTTCTAGCTACCTCATATCCAGATATTGGCCTTTGAAGAGCATTGCCTTGAGAGCCTGAATCAGCTCTTTTGATCTAAAGATAAAACTTGAAAATTGTACCCAAAGTATTTTAAATGTTTGAATGGCAACCTCTAGAATATCTAGACTCTAGAGATCATTAGAACTGGGAAGAAAACACAAATCTCTGCAATGTGTCTGCTTCTTTTTCAGATTCAGCAGCCAGGATGGAAGGGGATCAAATCAGTCAGGTTCATTTCCTTTCTTCACGGGTTCATGTTCAACTTCCTTACACTAACCTGCATTTGTTTGGGGGCTCATTATCTCAATAAAGAATCCACTGTCATCTGGAGCATACGTTATATATCTATATAGGCTTTTCCTTTCACCTCTAACAATGACATTAGCTTCAAATATTTCTTCTAAGATTCCCTTCTTAGAATTCCCTCCAGGTCCAAAATCAGAGGGTCACACCCACATCTGACAACACAGGAGTCAAGTCCAACCTGAGCTTAGCGCAGGGTCCACCTCGTCCTGGGAGCTGGCCGAGCACCAGCCTTCTAGAGTCCGGGTAATTGCCTGGGTGGTCCCCCTGGGAAGATTAGCAGAGACCAGGGAAAAAGCACTCGGGATTTACTTTTTCCTTCAGAACCAAAAAATCTACTGCCAGATTTATATGAGGGCTGGGAGAGAGATATTTAAGTCCTAAAAACAGAAATGTTAAAAAGGTTTCTGTTTTAATGGATGCTTGTAAACCACACTTAACAACCCTGTTTTATTGCAAAGAATCATGCAAATTTGCCTTTTGTGGGCAATTGCGGGGAGGCTACAGGCAGCAGAGGAGGTCAATGAGATGGCTACCTACATTTGGGCCGGTGCCGCAATGAAGTGCCTTCCTGACTTTGCCAACAGACCGTCTGGCGACTTCAGCTTATGTGTGGACCCACAAGGGCTGAGTTTCCCAAAAGAGAGCCCCAGAGGCCTCTCCACAGTAAAGACTTTGGTATCTGGGCAAAAAGTTAGGATTCACTGTGGCAGACTGGCCGGGTTTCAGCCACTCTCTGCTCAGGTAGGAAGCTCTTTGAAGCCTTACCCTACATGTGAGTCTTCAATCACAGCCGTCACCACAGGCTTGAGGCTGTCTCATCGGCCCAAAGTGCTGGCAGTTTGGCCTCTGATGCCATCAAGACAGCTGGCATGCCTGCCTGCTTCTCTGGCCAGAAACTAAACTCTCTCTGCAGTGGGGATGTAAACTCCAGCTGAGATAAATTCTTCTTCTGCCAATGCCCAACAATGATTGGAGTGTTTTCCTGTTTCTGGGGCACCCAGTTTTTACTTGAGAGGTTTCTTTTTTATATCTTGACTGCCCATCACCCTCCATTTTAATGGATTTTTCAGTAAAGTGAGAAGCTGCTGAAGCCCTGATGGGCAAGAGGCTAACCATTACATTAAAGGCAAAAGACTCTTAAGCACATCCCTGCATCCAAGTGATACCCTGCCTTTCCTTTCACCATCTCTTTTTGGTTTTGAAATACAGATGGGTCTTCTGACTTGGCATTTTTCACCTTCCTGGTATTTACTATAGAGGCCTTATCTATATTAGGGATGGTTCTGAGACTGTGAGGCACAAGGATGTCAGCACCGTCTTGACCCCAGTAGCTGACTGGTGGTACACACGAGGGGCTCAAGAGGTCACCCGGTGAGACTCAACCCCACCCCCCAGCCAAGCACAAACACCTCTCCAGGAAGGGCAAAGATGGCATCTGCTGATTTTTCCTGTTCTTCTTGAGAATGGCCCCACTGATTATAGGATGCTTGTTGCTATGGTGATGATAGGAAGGGTTAATTTATAAGGGAATTGGAAGTTTCTTCCTGAGAAAATCGGGGGTTGAGATCTTGCATCACAGGCTCCCATGATGCTAATAAAGTCTCCTAAGGATCTATGATGGGGCTTCCCTGGTGGCTCAGACGGTAAAGAACCTGCCTGTAATGTGGGAGACCCAGGTTCAGTCCCTGGGTCAGGAAGATCCCCTGGAGAAGGAAATGGCAATCTGCTCCAGTATTCTTACCTGGAAAATTCCATGGAGAGAGGAACCTGGCGGGCTACAGTCCACGGGGTTGCAAAGTGTCAGACACGACTGAGCAACTAACACACCCACATACAAGGATCTGTGAGGTTCTCTTTTCTCACTTAGTATCAGGAGACCACCCCTGAAGCTACTCCTCACCTCAAGCTGCATGAAGACTACAGCTACCAAGACCCTGAAATACGTTCATAGGAGCAAAGCAGTCTCCCTCCTCCCCTCAGTCCGGCCACCGTCCACAGGCATTAACCGTTCTTTGTCAAGGGCACACCCCAGTCCTAGCAGTTTCTGATAACAAAGTTTCACCATTGGTCATCTTTTGTTTCTCTGTTAAATCTAGATCCGACTGGTTGAGGCAAGTTTGGAAATAAAGGTGCAGCTCTGTTTCCTAAATAGCTGCAATTAAGCCTTTGCCTTGCCTTCTTAAATATGAGAAACCTGCCTGCCACGGATGCCCCAGGGACACTCAGTTTGGCCTTGGCATCCATCTCAGGGGTTCCCTTACCGTACACATAGGAGATCCCCACGAGCTCAAAGATGGCGATGATGACGAGGGCATAGGAGGCGGCATACGTGTCCACAAGCTGAAACATGTAAATTCCACCCTGTCAGGGGAGAGAGACAAGCAACATCAGGGAGCCTGGATCCAGGCTACGTCCCACTTCCAGCAGCCAGTCCGTCCAGCCCGAGCAGGGTCACTTGCCAACAGGAGCTGAAGGATCCCCCCTTCCCCTGGAGAAGAGCAACTTAACTCTGGTCAGGTAGGTAAGCCAGAGGCCTTGCTGTGTTAGCAAAGCAGTCCCTCGAGAGACTCCAAGCTCATCAACAGCACAAGCCCAGAAAAGTGATCTAACATCCTACTCTTAAAAGACAAAGGTCAACATTCGAAGATGTAATTGTGAAAGTAGCCAGATTGCATCGTTTTTGCTTTAAGCAGCAAATGGCCGTTTCTACCCATACACCTGCATGTGACCGATCTCCATAAGACCTTCAGGTGTCAATGGGCAGTCCTCACACGTCTGTCAGTGGACAGTCCTCATACATCCCCCTGCATCTTTACCTCACTCTTAGATGAGGCTTAGAGACCATCTCCTTTCAATCCATCATTTTACAGATGAAGAAACCAAGGCCCAACGTGGTGACTTGCTCAAGGTCCAAGAGACAGCAAAAGCAATATACATATACATCAGGTGAGCATTCATCTTACCAGACACTTAGGACCAAAAGAAACTCCAATGACCAAAGATCTTGTATATTACAGGTAATCAAGTGGAAATTTCCCTGGTTGGTAAAGTTGGATTTCCATGTATTTCATTTTCTTAAAGTAGGACACACCTGTCTCGTTGGCTCAAGAAGGCTACATCTCAATTATGAAGATGCTAGAAGTATCATTAGTAGCCAAAGTGACATATTTTTCTCTGCGGTCAGTCTCTAACGAACTGGTGCCATCTACTTGGAAATGGCAATGGTTTGGCTGTTATTCTAAGGTCTGGGAGTTAAGAGTAAAAAGACAGAAAAGCCATCGGCCCCACCCCCAACCTGCCCCCATCCTAAGCCTGTGTGCGGCAGGCATCTTACCTGAGTGATCATTGGGAAGCCCATGATGAAGAAAGAAACACAACAGCCCAAGGTAAAGACCGGTTTGTGTGTGCGCAGGTACTTGGGGAACTCGTCCGAGATGGAGGTCACTATGGTCTCGATGGTGGCAAACTGGAATGATGCCGGAGAAGGGACACCTGAGACACTGTCCAACCCCAAAGGCTCAGAAAAAGTCCTTTGTGTTTCCCACCAGCCCAAGTGGTATTTGTATGAGGATTGGTCTTTGGGGTTACTTTCCCTTGATGGGTCTAAAGGATCTTGCTGGGGTCCCACCCACAAGGTCAGCAAGGGGAATCTAAGCAGGATGTGAACCTTAGAGCTATGTCTCCAGCCCCCAGAGACTGCACTCACATCCATCCACTACAACACTTTAAGCTCCACTTTGTATTCATGAGATGCACATTCCTCTCCTCCCGTTTACATCGCATTTGATCTTCCACTTGAGGAAAAAGCCCTCCCTGCACCCAACTACTAAACTCTGAGCACCTGTCAGCATGATTTGTAGTAGTCTCAGCCCCAGAGCAATTTCCCTAAAATTGACTTCACATTATTCTCCCTTATCAGGCCCCACAGAACTTGCTTTGGCAAAAGGACACCCAAGCAGGAAGAGCACAGGTAAAACTTGCATGGAGAAAGGACAGAGGGAGAGAGCGCAGCTCCTTTGCACCATCACCTGAGTCACCCACAAATGCAAGGTTATCCTGAGCCTCAGACAGGTACCTCACTGTCACTACACATCACTTCAGGAAACACTGAGAGAATGCTAAGCCCAACCCTGTCATGTGCTGGACTACAGAGCCCCAGAAGAGGGGTCTTCAGAAGGAGGACTGCGGTAGAGGTCAAAAGGGGACACTCACCATAGTGTCAAGTCCAAGAGTGAGGAGCATCAGGAAAAAGATGATGGCCCAGAAGGGAGAGAGGGGCAGCCTGGTTAAGGCCTCTGGGTAAACCACGAATGCAATACCTGGCCCTGGAAAGAACAAGATAGATGATTGCAGGCAGGTCCAGCTCTAAGACCCCTCTTCCTGGAAGCCCACAGGGTCCTCTCTCCGTGACAGTGCTGAGTCGTTTACAACAGAAGCTGCTCCTTCTGTGTCCCATGTTTTTACTCCTCTTCATCCATTTCCCCAATTAGACCTCAAACTCCTTGAAGGGAAGGACCAGGGGAATTAGGTCCATATCTCAAGAAACTCATAGGAGAGGCTCAAAAAGAGGGGCAAAGCAGAGACTCAAGGCAAACCCAACACTGCAGCCAGGCTGTGTCCCACGCAAATAAACACAAAAACCTCCATGTCTATATTAATGGGTCAAGGAAAGATGTAATATTACCCTCTAGAACAGTGGAGATTTTGCTTCCCAGAGCATATATGGCAATGTCTAGAAACATATTTTATTCTCATAGCCAGGATTTTTTTATTCTCATAACCAGGAAGTCTTGGGGATTGATTACTGGGGTCTAGTATGTAGAGGCCAGATGCTGCTAAACATCCTTCAATGCACACCCCCCACAGGAAAGATTTATCCAACCCAAAGGTCAAGCATGCTGAGATTCAGAAACCCTGCTATCAGGGTTAAGCATTCCCAGAATGACATCATTTCCCCCTTTTGCTACCCTTCTTTTTAGTCACTCCTCCAGGCAAAGCCTTTTACATAAAACATGAGTCAGTCTAATGCTTTTAGGATCTTGCCCTACAAAGGCTTGGTAAACATGGGGCTATATCAGTCCACAGGAGTTAGGTGGGGATGAGGGAAATACAAGAGTTAAGACAGTCTGGGTTCTAATGGTTAGACCATTCAGGGTCCAAATTCAGACTCCATGACTTGCTAACTGTGCAACCCTAGAGAAGTTAGTTTATTTCTATAAGCCTCAACCTTGCCTATCTGTAAAATGGGGATAACAATAAATCTTCATAATAGGACAATCATGACGAACAAATGAGGAGATGCAGGCAAAGCGCTGAGACCTCACACATCATCAACACTCACAGAATACTGGCTCTTCTTAGGAGTAGACAAGGAACTTGGAAATTAGCAGCTCTGATCTGAGTTTTCCCCAGGAATACCGTGTGTGGTCTTGATAGAGGATGTCTGAGCCGTGTTTTTCTCTGCTAACATAAAACCCTGCCAGCCGTTCCTACCTGCCTCATGGCCTCACTGGGAAGATGGTTAAAGACCCTGCAGTTGTGAACTTCCCTGTAAGTATAAACCTACATGATAATGGGCAGAGACCAGGGAATGTTGGAGTAATCCACAGCCAGGGCACGTCTGGAAGCCAGAAATCACAGCACCTGGAGTTTTTATAACTCAATCATAACAGCCCTTTTTTCAAACTGGAATTTATCAGGTTGTTAGCTCCTAATGTTGCCTAGGGCTTTGGGTATTTAAAATATAAAGCCTGGAATGCCTAAGATACCCTCACTTGATGCATTTATTGAACAGACCGTAGAAACAGCCTCTGAAGGCTCCCTGAGTGAACCATAAAAAAAAACTCAGTATTAAACTACAGTTCAAAATTGGTCTCAAACGCAGCACATGGAGGAAGCCAGTTCAGTGCCCTGAACACCAAGGAAGCCAGTTCAGTTTAGGCTCATAAAGCGGACAAGAAGGTCTTAAAATGGCCACTGCCCGAGGACCTCGGCTGATTGCCTTAACAGGATTCCGGCTATTTGGATGTCACTGCTTTTTCAGGGTGGAGAAGGATTTCCAAATATCGGGCCTGTTTCTATTTCGGTGGCCTCCCTACAGAACACAGGATAAAGACATCATGTTCAGAAAACTCCATTTATCCAAGATGGCTAGCGAGTGAATTTTTTTTTAAATACAGGTTTATAATATTTTGTAGAGTCTGGGAAGAGGGACTGCCCGAGCCACGGTGGAGTTTTCCCTGGGTGAGGCTGGTGTCTCTGACAGAAGCTGAGTCCTGCCACTTTCAGCAAAGCCCAGGAGCTGGAGAGTAGTCTCCGCTGCCCCGGGGACCAGGAGACTCACTCTGCCTCTTACTAGCTGCAGGACTTTAGATAAGACTTGGGGAAGACTCTGGACACATCTCAGTTTCCTTATCCATACAATGGGGATTATAATAGTGCCTACCCCCAGGGATAGGGTTTCCCTTGTGGCTTAGCTGGTAAAGAATCCACCTGCAATGTGGGAGACCTGGGTTCGATCCTTGGGTTGGGAAGATCCCCTGGAGAAGGGAACGGCTACCCACTGCAGTATTCTGGCCTGGAGAACTCCATGGACTGCATAGTCCATGGGGGTCGCAAAGAGTCGGATGCGACTGAGCCCTTCACTCACCCTCAGGGAATCTCTGTGAACGTTAAGAGTACTGATACTAGTGAAGGGCTCAGAACAACGCCTGGCTGTGGAGAGAACTCAGTAAGCACAGACCATTATTGCTCTTCCCATGAGAGGGGCCCAAAGGGGCTCGGCGGGCCAGCTTCTCGGGCAGGGCCCCCAGACAGCTACAGCGACAGCCTCCTTGGGCCGAGAGAGCCGCTGCAGACAGGACCAGGGGCTCTGGAGCCAGCACGGCCCGCAGCCCACGGGGAGGGCTCACTCTGCAGGTTACCTGCTACCCGTGCACGCGTTCTCAGAGGAGGCAGCGCTGAACCCTGAGCCTTTGGAAGCACTGGCTTCCCGGTGACAGACAGACGGTGGGACGGTCCCTTCATCTCGATCAGCAGGGTCTCTGTACTATGAGGGTGCGAGGGAGCCAGGGCGGCACTTCCGAGTGGCCTGGTTACCTGGGAGTTACCCCGTGGCCCCCGGAAATCTACATGCACCTCAGTGTTCCCCTGCTGGGTCTAACCCAGTCCTGCTGCAGGTGGGTAAGCATCTTGGTAGGGCTCTGGGTAGGATTCTGACAGTGGGTCAGCACTCCCCAGGTAGCCATGAAGATGGCTGGGAGATGCCTCTACAGGCTGACTTCCCAGAAAGCTGCTTTTCTGAAGTCGATGCCTGAGAAAACCATGCCCCCTTCCCCATGCCCACTGTAAGAGCAGAAGATGGCCTGGTCTCATACCAATCCCACCCTCAGTCACCCTTAGTCTGATACAGCCAAGATTTGAGGTAGTGACTTTGAGCCTCTCTTAAAAGGGAGCTCTAAACAAAATTTACTACTGTTAGGTCATTAAAGAGAACCAGCTTTGGACTAAACATCAAAACACAGTTACTAATGCCGGATCAGCACAAATGAACTGAATGTTCACGTGCCAATGTCACCTAGCAAGGAGGGCATGGGGCTGGCACCTAACACAGGCCTGACCTCAAACTTCTGTCCTGTATTCTGCAGGGCCTCCATTATGCCTGGGGAAGTCAGACAAGCCTGCAAATCACATATAAGAAGGTATGCAAATTCAAATGAGCAGGGTTAGCTGCCCGTGGGTCTGGGAGAAGACTCCAAGGGCCCCTGCCTCTCCCCAGTGGGGGTGAGACCCACTTCTCTGTGCTGGTGACAATGAGAAACTACCAAGTACAGATGTCCCTTGAGCAACACAGGTTTGGACTGCCAGCCTCCGGGCACGCGTGGATTTTTCTCAGTAGTAAATACAATACAAGACAGTCCACAGTTGGGCAAATCCATGGATGCAAAGGAATCTCCGATTCAGAGGAACTGTATCTACAAACGGCTGACTAATCAATTATAACTTGGATTTTTGACCACTTGGAGGTTTGGCACCTCTAACCCCCCCGTATCTGAGATCTGCGTTGTTCAAGGGTCCACTGTATGAACACAACATGTTAGAATCCATGAGAAGAGCTCCTCTCCCTGTCAGAGGAAATGAAAAAAATGTAGAAAGGGAAAATTCTAGAGGGAAACCCGGACCATTTGTTTGATGCTTTGTACATAAAGGAAAAACAAAATGTGATTTGGGCTTTAGCAACGTGTGCCCCACATCCCTTTCCTGGGGTAGGAAAGCACTTGGAAGATAAACTAACATGACCACGTCTCAGCAATCACTATCGCTGGCCACTCAGCCACTGGCCCACAGCTCAGTAATGTCTCAAAAACGACGAAACACCTCAGACCTGCCAGAAAGCGGGGTAGGACCCAGCTGCTCCAGATACCCTGCTGGGAGGAAATAAGGACAGCTGGGTGTCACATGCACCCTGAAGGCAAAGCCTTTGCTTCTCTCCCCTCCCCTGTATGTCCCACCCCTGCCACCTCCCTCCTCCCCAGGAGTTTTAAACTCTTCAACCAGGGAAGGGCATTGGCTCAGCTCTGGGACGTCTAATTTAGCACATTGCTGCAGGACCAAAATCCCTGGGGCTTCAACACTCTATCCAGGGAGAGATAACTAGCCTCCATTCCCCAGGAACAAGCTGGTTCTTTAACTCTCCGAGGCCCGCAGTGTGCTATCAGCCCACTGAAGCGGTAACTACCGGTCCTCAGGGAGACAGCAGCCCACCAAGGAGGTGACATCGCTAAGACTCAGTTCTCTCTCGTGCTGCCGTCTGAGCCGTTATCTGAGGTCTGCAGTGAGCTCCTTGAAGAAAGACAACCGCACAGAGAAGCCACGAGACAGGCCCACAGTCTGGACGGTCTAGAACCCATAGACAATCCTGTCCCCTCAGCCCCGGCCACGGCCCCAGCCATGGTCCCGACCCCGAGGCACCTCCTAAACGCCTGATTAGAGGGTGACCCTAATGACAGACAATGCCACAATGAAATCCCTTCGTCACCGAAACCCGCTCAACACCCAAATCCTGCGTAGAATAAGGCTGGGTGGAAATTAAAAGTTCAATAAAAGTATTACATACTCTCTGCAAAATACTGTGCTAGAAATGTGGGTTAAATGAGATTAAAACATAACAGCCCTCTGTACACGCCAAAGAGACCACACAAGTGTGAGCCATTAACAGATGGATCACCTGGGCAGAGAGTAAACATTTATCCTACATCCCTCCCTCCACCACCATCCAGTCCTTCCACCCACTGGGGAAAACACTGCGGGTCTGCATTGCTAACTAAGCAGAAGGCACCGAGAGCATGTCAGACCTTACAAGCTGTGCTTCGTCAGCAGAAGGCTGCTCTTATTAATAAGCATTGGCTCCGTGCCTGCAGAGCCCTCGGCGAGGGATGCCACCCTGCGGCAGGCTGTGGCCACATCAGCTGCAGGAGCGCTGGTTGGCTTGGAGAATCCTCTACATATGCCTAACAGGTAGAGACCTTACATAGGCTGGAGCTTAGCTAAAAGAGGAGAGGGACCAGGGACTTCCCTGGTGGCCGAGAGGTTAAGAATCAGCCTGGCAATGCAGGGGACATGGGTCCAATCCCTGGTTGGGGAACTAAGATCCCACACGCCAAGGGTCCAATAAGTCTGCATGGTGCAACGAAGACCCTGCATACCACAAATGAGACCCGACATAGACAAATAAATAAATATCTTTTTAAAAAAGAGAGAAGGAGAGGGAAGCAGGAAAGGGCTTTTATAGCCACCCCTCTGGGTAAGGACCGGCCAGCTCTAGCTCTGCAGGCGCTTCAGCTGTTCCGGGCCCCTCCACAAAGCGGGACCAAGGCTGCCCCCTCTCCAGCCCGCCCCAGAAGGACAGCTTCCTAGCCCAGCAGCACAAGTCAGAAGCTCAGGATGCGAACGTGGAACCCGGCCCACAACAGCAGGGCGACAACCGCACGGTACCTTGGTCGGCCACGTTCTCGATGTTCACCTTGCGTTCATTGGCCATGAAGCCGATGACTGAGAAGATGACGAAGCCGGCGAAGATGCTGGTGGCACTGTTGGTGCAGGTGACAATCAGCGTGTCCCTGGGGGGAAGGGACCGGTCTGTCATCAGCTGTGCTTTGTACGGAGGAAGGGGCAGGGGAGGGACACACGAATGTGTTGGTGGGCACCTATGCCTACAGGTGCTCGCTGTAGGCCGGTCTTGTTCTCTCTTATTTACAAGGAAACGAACAGCCTGACCGCAGGCTCCCTTGGGCTGAGTGTATAAGCACCAGGACAAAGCTCTGCTATAGAAGCAGGTCTCCCCTCCTGGCAGTAGCACAGTAAGTCTGTCCATAAGAGCAGAAATTGAAGGGATGGGGGCCTTTTGCAGAGTCTGGGACAGGAACCACATATGAGAGAAGGCAGTGGGACCACCCAGTTTCATCAAACCTTAGAACAGCCTGGGGTTTCTGCACACAGGCTTAGACAGGCAAGCCTGGAGGGGAGGAGAGAGGCCAGCAGCTTGGAGGCAGCGTCCTCTGCTGGCCATGTGCAGTTCCCACGCTGCCCTGTCCATCCTAGACCCAGAAGTAGGATCATAGCTAGATGGAGCCATGGGGCCAAATTCCAGGTTAGAGGCGTGACCGTGACTAAGTCACTTTCTCTCCACTCCTGTTTTAAATGGCGGCAATGACCCCACCTCGCTCACAGCTCGTGAGGACAGAACCAGATGAGGCCTGGGCCTCACAAAGCCTGGCAGGGAGCAAAGGCTCAGGACACGATCTGCCTCGTCCAGCCCTCTGGTTTCACTTCAGTCGCTCAGTCGTGTCCAACTCTCTGCACCCCCATGAATCGCAGCACGCCAGGCCTCCCTGTCCATCAGCAACTCCCGGAGCTTACTCAAACTCATGTCCATCCAGTCGGTGATGCCATCCAGCCATCTCACCCTCTGTCGTCCCCTTCTCCTCCTGCCCCCAATCCCTCCCGGCATCAGGGTCTTTTACCAATGGGGAAACTGAGGCCCAGGAGAAGGTAACGGGCTCATTAAGTTCCAATTTGAACCCAGTCTTCCTGCCCCTCAGCCACACCACACAGCCTCATTCCTAACACAACGCAGAGCCACGTCTCCCCCTTCGAGGGTGCTCAGGTTGATTTTCGTGGGTCGTAAGTCAGTAAGCAGCTATGATCAAAGCAGCTCAAACTCCTTAGCCTGGCATACCAGCTGTTACGGGCTGAACTGCGGGCCCCCAAAACGTGTATGTGGAAGTCACTACCCCCAGTTTCTCAGAATGTGACTGTATTTGAAAATAGGTCTTTAAATAGGTAATTAGGTTAAGAGGGAGTCATGGGGGTGGGCGCTAATCCCATATGACTGAGGCCCCAATAAGCAGAGGAGATAAGGGTGCACAGTGAGCAGGAAGACCAGACGGAACTCAGGGAGAAGAGCTGGCCACAAGCCAAGCAGGGAGGCCTCGGAAGACGTCATCCTGTTGATGTCCTGATCTTGGACTGATGGCCTCCAGACGGTGGGGAAGTTAACTTCTGTTGTTTAGGTCACTCACTCTGCGCTACTTGTTACAGCAGCCCCCCGCAGACACACACAAAGGCTCTCTCCGCAGCCGATTCTCAGGCCCCAATTCCTTCCCGCCCCCGTGAGCCCACTCCTGCTGCAGTGCCATCAGCCTGCCCCCCCATATCTCCGTCACCCCCAGCCCCACTCAGCCCCACCTGCAGACATGCCCTCCTCCCCTGCACCTGTTGAAATCTGGCCCACAGAGATGGCACTTGTGTGAGGCCATCCCAGCCAACCTAGGCTACAGCTTACATGTCATCTCTTCCTCTTGGTTCACGAACGATCTCAGGCATGATTAAAAATAACAGTGATGGCTACCGCTGTTTACTGAGCTCCTACTGTGTATAAAATATTGCCATGAGAATTTTGTATATGTTGTCTCTTACCCCCAACAAAATATTATAATCTGCATTTTACAGATTAGAAAATGGAGATTCAGAGAAGTGAAGTTTCTTACCCATGTCTTGAAGTCTTAATAAATGGTGAAGTCATAAATGCAAGTCTGTTTGACTCCAGGCTTCTTTCCTTTTTTTTTTTTTCAATCAGCCCCTCCAGAGAACAAACCTTATTTTCTTACTGTTTGTCACAGACAGATTTAACTTTCAGATGTCACCTCCTCCAGGGGCTGTACAGACTCACGTCTTTGGGGTTCCAGAGCCCCCTAATATCACCCTATCCAAGTGTCACCCTGCACCATCACCATCTGAAGATCCTGGAAATCTAGATTCCCAACACCCAACACCTCCTGATGTTCTGTTTCTTAAATCTGGGAGGGGACTCAACGTTTGCATAACTTTCAGTTTAACTGACAAATAAAATTGTAATATATTTTAACATATTTAAAAGTATGTAATGTGATGATTTGACAAGCATATGCATGAAACAGGGGTCCCACTGTTGAGTTAATTAACACAGCCACCACCATGGTACTTCTTTGACTGTCCCATGCTGCCTTTCTCATTGGGCTCACTAGAAAAATGTCTGTCAAGTGAACGCATGACCATACTTCATCAACAGCTACCATACAGCTGTCTCCATGGACTAGATAGCTCACAAATGACTATCCCAGGACATAGCCAGTGGAACAGCACCTCCAGAGAAACTCAGTTCCATCCCAAGGGTCAGAATCAGGGTGCAAGTTGGGGTCCAGGCCAGGCCACCAGCAGCCCGCAGCTCAGCCTTCGCAGGGGATTTCCTCCACGCCAGAGACAAATGTCTGGTCCTGTCTCAGGTGAAATGTGAGGATGTGGCCTCAGGCATGTGATAACTCAGCCCAAGGTTCTGTCCCCAGGCCCTAGTCCCACTCACCAGCCAACTCTGGGGCTTGAAGTGCCTCTACATACCTGTAGCAATTGTTGTGGAATTTATTGTAAGAAGAGAGAGTGATCAGGCCTCCCCAGGCAGCAGATAAAGAGAAGAAAATCTGAGTGGCGGCGTCTTTCCACACCTGGGAGGCAAAAGAGGGGAAGATTCAAGGTCACGGAAGGAGGCTGGCCTGGGGGAGGGCAGGCTCCCAGTGCCACATGGTCTGAGGCTTGGGAGGCGGGGAGGCAATCAGGACAGGATGACTTTGGGACCAACATAAATGGGAAACATTCGCAGTCATTTGCACTGGAAACCAAAGAGGCAGTGACTGACCTGGGAGACCCTAACTCCATTCTAATCAAAGGAGAGGAACTCAGTAAGCAACGTACACATTTCATGCTGGCAAGCCCCACCATGTAAAACTATACAAAAGGGGAAAGCCCTTTCTTTAGCTAGAAAACATCTCAAAATAAAGAAACAATTTGCAAAAGCAAAAATATTCATGGGTACAAAAGCAAAACTTTTTACAGCTGACATTCTCAGATTACAATTTACTAAAAATGTGAAATTCTGTAGCCCACCCCATCGAAGTAAAGCACGCTCTATTATCACCACACTACGGATTTTAATACCACCTCCTTCTTGAACCTGCCTGACAGCACCTTTCAGTTGTCTTGGCAATTTAATTGTCCTCATAAAACTCCAGAAGGCAACTCAAGAGTTTGAGCTAGGGATTTATATGATTTGATAATGACTTCCTATCATTTTTATAAGTTAAAATCTGGCTTTTAAGTTGTGTTTAACACATGCAAAGAGACAGTTCAGGTATGTGCTGGCAAAGTCCGGGCCTATCCCAACCTCTATTGTCTCACACTCCTTGGTAACAAAGTTGTGGTTTTAGTTAAAGGCAGCCATACATTCAGCCAATCAACCACCTCCCAGAATCAAGGGAAGACGCAGCTGAGAGGAGATCATATGACTTAATTTCTTGCCGATGATGAGAGAAATCAAGCGTTATATGGAACTTCCAGGCTTTCTCTCTTTTAAAGAGAGAGGGAAGGTGTTCTATCCCTTCGCTCACTACTTTGTGCTACCTGGAATGCTGACATGATGGCTGGAGCTCTGGCAGCTATGTGGCAGCTATTCACTGAGGATGGTGAAGCAGAAAGGAGCCTGTGATACTATGGAGCCATCCAACCAGTGTTTGACTATCTGCCACTGGACTGCTGTAGTACCTCCAAGTAAAATAAACTTTTGTTTAAGCTGCCATTATCTGGAGGTTTTTCACTGTGTGCAAACTCAATGGTAGCTATGTTTTCTTAAAGTCTTCTGGAAAAGCAGAATTTTCTTTAAGGTGAGAAAATGCATTTCTTATTAAACAATCACAACTTCACATGGAGTCCGAGGGGATTTTAGAATAAGACATGCCTGTACAGAAGGTACCAGAAAGTATAAATGTGTGTATAAATCTGTCTGAGCTCTTTAAATTATAACTGCTTGCAGTTTGTCTAAGTGCTATTATTTTCCAACCAGCAAAACTCCATTTCCAACACACTATAATTAGCAACAGATAAGTGGCATGAGGCGACCCAAAACTATTAAAGGAATTTCGTTCTTCATTTCAACCTCCACTGCAACCCCAGATGTAAGACAACTGTTCCAGGAATCTGAAACCCCCCTGCTGCCCACTTCTCATAAAAAACTTCCTGTTTGTATGTAACATTTCAAAATCATCAGGAGCTTGTAAAGGCTAACAGTGAGCTGCCCCGTGAGAGGAGGTCTTAACCCCTTCTGCTAAACAGAGTCCCAGAGTGGGACCCAACCCCACGTGCTGTTCCTCTGTAGGCGCTTGATGAATGAAATCAGAGGCCCACCGTGGCATCCGTGAGTTTCTCCCACTTTGGTGTGATGAAGTACCAAATCCCAGCGCCGGCCCCGGGCAGGGTGACTCCTCGGATGAGAAGGATCACGAGCACAACATACGGGAACGTGGCCGTGAAGTACACCACCTGCAAAAACCGCCACAGCGGGGCAGGAATGAGCAGACGCACACGATGTGACCGGAGGAGCATCAGAGAGGCAGAGCGTGACCTCCATCCAGACACAAGGCCTCATGGGCTATTTTTCCTCAAACTCTTCCAGGATGGGGGATGCCATAAAGGCACTGTGACCAAAGATGAGTCAGTCAGAGCCAGAAATAAAGTCTCAAGGGGGACATCCAAGGCTGTGGGCGTGAGTCAGAAGTGGGTAACTCCCTGAGGACCAACTGAGGGAGGAATGTTATATGCCCTCTTCCTCCTGAACACCTAGCTCACCCTCAGCTTGAGGCCCCAAATTCCACCATTAGAGATTAATTTCTTTAGCTTAAATTTTCCATCCTTGTTTATGCACACACACTAACTGAGGCAGCCCAGGGACATGAAAGAAGCATGATCTTAGAATTTGGTATATTTAGGTTCAAATGAAATCACACTTCTTGCACTGAGTAGCTATGAGACTTTAGACAAGCTATTCAGCTCTCTGAATCTTAATTTCTGCATCTGTAAATGGAATAATAGCACCTTTCTTTAAAAAAATAATTGTGAGGATTAAATGGGCCTCTAGCATAGCACTTGATTAGTGACAGATGGTCATTAAATGCAGTTAAGTTCAACAAGCATGTATTACGGGCCTACTATGAACTGGGAGTCATGCCAGGTCCTAGACGCATAAAGATGAAGGAACTCAATCTAGGAGACCCAGAGCCAACATCTGAATAATGGCTGAGCAGTTCCAAACAGGACACTGTGAAGTCCAGGGGAAGGCACTGTGCCCCACCCGGGAGTTCTGAGAAGATGCATGGAGATGATACACGGCTGGATCTGAGAGGCCAAGTGCAACGTGAAGGAGGTGAAGCCCAACAGGAAGGTGAGGGAAGAAGGGGGGACAAGGCAGGGGTGAGGGCCGGTCCCTAAATTCACTGGGAGCTCGGCACACAGCTGGGGCTAAGAGCCAAGGGGTGCTGGACGCATGGGCCAGGTCGGGGAGGCCCGGAGTCCCAGCCAACAGAGGCTCCTGGGCTCAGGACAAAGGGAAGAAGCAGAGCCAAGAAACATTTGGGAAATAATATCAACAGAATTTGGGGGCCGTGGTTGAACGGGGACGAGGAGGAAGCACCTCCCTTCTCTGTCGGTCAAACCTCGGAGTGGAGGACGGGCTTGGGCCCAGGATCTAGACGCAAGCAGCGTGGGCTGGGAGAGCGCTGACTCTGCACTCCCTGAGTGCAAATCCCAGCTGCAACACGTCCGAGCTGGGCCGCCTGGTGAAGGGACTTAGCCTCCCTGAGCCTGAGTGTCCACACGGGCAAAGCGGTGATAACGACTGCGTACTCCTCACGGGGCTTTAGAAGAGCAGGGTGGGACAATCCAGACAATGCAGGGCAGGCCTGGGGGCCCTGGAAACGGAAATGCCACATCCATCTTGCTAATGACCCCCGGCAGCCCTCAGCTCTCCAGCCAGTGACATCCCTAAGTGCATCAGAAGACACTTGGAAGGATGAGGTCCCGCGCCCATCCCTGACCACCCAAGCCTCCCTCATCCGTGACTGGGAGGAGGCACAGAGTGAGCACTGTGGGCTCAGAGCCCCTCCATGCTCACTGCTGTCTCCCTTCCTGGGCACCCCTGGCCTGCCCCCAGGAGGGAGACAGAGCCCCCTCCTCACGCACTGGCTGCACAGACCCCAGGGCCTGGCAGGAGGCTCCGGCCTGGCAGGCACTGGGATTTCAGGGGACGAGGTCTGATCCAAAGACTTAGGACGGATGGCTTGGGAGACAGTTTGAGATGAAGATGAAACTCTCGAGGTTGCTTATTTCTTCAATAAATACACACATATGCATACATTTGGACACATATTTTTGAGCATCTAATACATTCCTGGCACACGCTGGGGAGGTCAGCTGGGAAGAAGGCTGTATTAAAGGGGTGGACAGGGAAGACCTCTTTGAGAAGCTGCCCAGGACTTGAAGGGAGTGAGGGTGAGCCAACTGGATTCCAGGAGAACATTCCAGACAGAGGGAACGCAGAGTAGAGAGCCTAAGAAGGGGGCTGCCGACCTCCAGAAGCAGCCAGGTGGCCAGTGTGGCAGGACTTCGGGTGGGAGGGGAGGTCAGGAGGAGGGGAGAGGGCAGGGACAGGTCATACCTGTAGGGCCTGGGGGCGCGAGGGTGAAGATGGGGAGGATTGGGGCAGAGCAGTCACACAAGCTAATATTGTGTGTGTCACCCAGTGGCTACATTGCGCTTTTACCACAGGGGGAGTGGTTAGAAGGTCACGGCTGCAATCTAGGCAGAGGGCAGCAATGGTTCCACCCAGGGCATTTCAGAGGAGCCGGGACAACGGTCAGAAACCAGATCCGCTGTGCAGCAGAGCGACAGGACTTCCTGACGATTTCATGCGGAGTGAGAGAGTAAGGGAAGAAGGAGTTCAGGGTGACCCCGAAGGTTCTGGCCTCAGCCGCCGAGGGGCAGAGGTGCCGTCGGCTGAACGGGACAGGCTGCAGGTCAAGGAAAGAAGAGGAGGTACTTCTTCCTCTAAACCCAATTTGATCCCTGGGTTAAGAAGATCCTCTGGAGAAGCGAAAGGCTACCCACTCCAGTATTCTGGCCTGGAGAATTCCATGGACTGTATAGTTCATGGGGTCACAAAGAGTCGGACATGACTGAGCAACTTACACTTTCTAAACCCAATTACTCGTCAAGGCCAAAGTCTTCCTGTCTATAGACCAGGCGTGGGCTGGTCTCCTGGTCTCCACACAGCTTCCACCACCCACCAGGGGCCTCTTCCCTGCCCCCATGACAGTGGTCCCTCCTCCGTCCTTGCCCTGAGGCACTGGCATTACCAGGGACGGTGAGGGGGTGGCCTGCTCCCTCCCATCCCCCAAACTTGCTTCTCTCCTTCCCCTTCCACACAGTGGGAAACCCAAAGGCATCTGCTGTCTCAGGAGAAAATCACTCCCGCAGGTGGGGCTGTACTCCCACCTGTCAGATGGGGCTGAGGGGAGGAACGCTACAGGGGCCAGCGGGGCCCTGAGCAGTCTGACCTCCCCACCCCGCCAAGACAGCAGGGGCAGGGTGACAATCCTGATCACATGGGGCTGGTGGGAGGTGAGGATGGGAGGGGGCGAGGGAGACGATGCAAACAGTGGGGTCCGGCAGGAAGAAGACCCCATGACTAGCACCAGTCTAACCGCCTGAGACGCTGCTCCCATTTGACTGCTGGAGGTGGTTCGGACACAACCATTTCTGGAGCTCCCGCCACAGATCAGCTCTTTGCAGTCCCATTCTACAGAGGAGAAAACTGAGGCTCGGGTTAAGGCTCCCTCAAAGGGTTAAATATCTCACTCAAGGTCTTCAAGCTGGAGCCAAGATCCAGACTTGACATTTTCTAACTCCAAAGCCTATTTCCTTCCTTTTAATGCCAGTCCTTGAGCCACCTGATCAGAAATGTGAGAGGCAGGGGCTCGGGTGAGGCAAGGGAACACCCAGGTGCACAATTTAAGGAAGCACCCATTCTCACCGGCCCACCCTGCACATGCGGGGACCTGAGAGTGAACTCAGCCCTAGATTTCACACCCTAGGCACTTCTCCACCTCATCGGCTCTGGCCCTGGCGTGTGGAATGATACACTCAGGTTGTTGATGAGGACTGCCTGTGAACTGAAAGGATGCCCAGTTTCATGTCTAAATCCTGGGGATGCCTCCCGTGTGAGCCAGGTGTTCGTGGAGGTTTGATCACAGCTAGTTTTCCTGTGTGGTGGGGACTTCAGAACACACCTGTTTCAGGATGGACTGTCAGAGACATTAAACTTGAACAGTAATGAATTATACTTGGCAGGAGTGACTATGACGGGTTGATCCCAGCCTGCTGGCCTGACACCTGGCATCATCGTCCTCACGATGGGAGCCCTGAACAGGTGGTAAGGCCACCCCCCCTCCCAAGGCTGTGCCAGCTAATTAAGCGAGCTTTCTGTCCTTGCCGTAACTCTCCAGCAGAGCAGCCCCGGAGGTCAGATGGGCTGCATTTGACCTTCAGGCTGCCTGCTGGTCACACCAAACTCTGGAATTCTAGCTGTTCAAAGGGAGACAGAGGTCTCATAGAAGGCAACCAGCCACTCTTATCTCCTAGGACCCTAAACAAGACGACCTGAGCTTATCTTGCTGCAAGAGAAGGAGGACATCTCTGTTGCTTAGAAATGACAGTTTTGGTGGAACTTCAATCACAGAGAAGCCTGTTATAATGAGGAGCTGCAGCCGTGCTTACAAACAAAGCTTCATGATTAATGTCTGCACACCCCAGGGCAGGAAAATAAATTGGGACACATTATTTCTGGCAGTATTCCTCATTTTAAAAAATTAATTATTGATCCCTAGTTGGAAATCTTTCTCAATGAAGCAGAAAGATAAGTTAGCAAATCTAAAAGAAAAACTTGCTGCTGCTGCTAAGTCGCTTCAGTCGTGTCCAACTCTGTGTGACCCCATAGATGGCAGCCCACTAGGCTCCCCTGTCCCTGGGATTCTCCAGGCAAGAACACTGGAGTGGGTTGCCATTTCCTTCTCCAATGCATGAAAGTGAAAAGTGAAAGGGAAGTCGCTCAGTCGTTTCCATCTCTTCGCGACCCCATGGACTGCAGCCTACCAGGCTCTTCCGTCCATGGGATTTTCCAGGCAAGAGTACTGGATTGGGTTGCCATTGCCTTCTCTGTTACTTGCTGAGAGCTACTCAAAAATCCTCATTTCAGAGAGAGTCCATGATATCTGGCACCAAGGATTAAGGTCTACATCATGCCAAGAACTGATTTCTGACACCATCCCCCTAAAAATCAGACTGATAGATAAAGAGTGGTCTAAGAGAAAATATACTTTAACCCTTGAATTTGCAGACGTGGAAGAAGGGACAAAGTGCCTCCTGGGACTTGCCCAACTGGCAATGAGAGCTGACGACGGCAGGACGGCAGGATGTCCTGATTCACAGTGCAAATGAGTCCAGAATTCTGCATTTCCATATTCCTAACAGACCCTCCTTGGGGGAGGATGTCATGTAGGGGAAAGAGTCTAGGCTTTAAAGGGAAACACCTGGCTTCAAACCCCAGGGCTGCCATTTAACAGCTGTATGACCTCAGGCAATTTACTTTGATGTGCCTCAGCTTCTCTATCTGTAAAATGGGAAGAAATGTCAATATCCTTACCTAGCAGGAGGCGGGGTGGATGGAATGCACTAAAACAGGTGAAGTACACTGCCTGGCCCACGGAGTGCTCAACCAAGTTCCCTTTCTCTTCCCATTTTCCCACCAGAGCCGCTGCTTTCAAGATGTCGGTATGGCACAGTACCCACTCAATCAATCAATACCACAAAAATGAAAAGAGCTAATATTAATTAAGAACTGACTATATGCCAGGTATGCATTCTCTCACCTAACCTTAGAACAGCTCATGAGGTATGTACCGTTATCCCCATTTTATAGATGAGAAAACTGAGGTTCCAATGGTCAAATAGCTCATCCACACTTACACAACTAGAAAGTGATAAAGATGGCATTTGAGCTCAGGTTGGTCTGAATCCACAGCCAGCAGGCCATCCTTCCTCATGTCAACAAGAAGGCTGCTGTTATCCTCCTCACCATCACCTCTTCTCCCACCAGTCAGACCTTCTAGCCTGTCCTGCTAGAGACCTGTCTGGCCTCTTTGATCATGGTTGAAGCTGTCCTCTCTCCATTTCCAGCTATAAGTGATGGTCCTGCCAGTTCGATTTTGGCTGAGCAAAGGTGTGGTCACTCTTGCTAAGCAAGCTCCTGTCTGGCCCTTTATTCCTACTCGAAGCTCGGTTCCAAGTCGCAGAAGGTGAGGAGACCCGGAACCCTCGGGACTCACGGGACATTCCTGTCAATGTCATGTTAACATCTTCCCCATTTTCTTGTTGCCCTAGAAAAACAATCGCCCCAGTCTCATAATACTCATTCAGACTCAGCCTCAGGGGTCACGTGATCCCAGCTCTCATTTTTACATAGGGGGAAACTGAGGTCAGAGAGGAAAAGTGTCTGCATCTCAGCCAGCAAGTGTTCTGACAGAAGCATATTAGAGCCAGTGAGTCTTAGACATCACCCAGTCCAACTGCCTTCGCTTTGGAAATGAGAGAACCATTAGCTCCTGAAATAGCTAAGATAAAGAAAATCTGCTGTCCACTTACTGGCAAAGAGATAAATCAAACCAAGGGCAAATGTGAAGCCCAGACAGGTTTCATGGCCCAAGTGGAGATGTCCCTACACCTTGGGAAGGTCTGTGGGACTAGAACCCAGGCTGGCTCTCTCCCCACCTGATGTCATTTAAGGGCATCACCTGACTCGGGTGATCCTGACCAAGCTGCCAGAACCCACCGTTCGGGCCCAGTGTGTCCTGGGGTCACCCACATGCCCTGCATGTTGTGTCCTGGAACCGAGCTTGGGGCAGGGGCTTCACCACCTCCAAAGGGCCAGCCAAGTGACTACCTAGCAAGAGCGGCCAAGCATGCGCTCCACAAAAAGATACCTCGCTGGCAGGGCCATCACCCTTCACTGCTGGGGGCACGTGGGGTGGGGGAGTGTTAGGCTCCGGACAGGAGAAAGGGCATGAAAGGCAGAGGGGTCAGCAGTGGGAGAAGGAATCCACTTTACAATTTTTATCTTACTCCAGCTCCTTGGGAGGAGCAGTGATTGAGCTGGCAGCCAGACCAAGCAGCAAAAAGCCAGAGCAGTGATTCTAGAGCTTCGGGGGAGTGACTGAAACATATCGGGGGTTCCCATCTACTGAATGGAAGGCCCGACAGGAAAGGAAGGAAACCCATCTGTCCCCTAGGAGCCCTGAGAACATCTGTCTCATTTAACCCTTAAAACCTCCGGGGCAGAAAGGCGCTATTATCCCATTTTACAGATAGGAGTGAAGTCACTTGCCCAAGGCCCCTCAGCTACTCAGGGCCAGAAGGAGGACGATACCCGTGACCCTGGCTCTCTTCCCAGGTGCTGGGAAGACCACACAACCGGCCCTGGGTGTCCCAGAGCTTCCTCTTACTTTTCCTTTTTTTTCTCTTACTTTTCCTGAAGTCTTGATTCCCTTCGCCAAGGAGGCATATACAATCACCCAAGCCAGGAAGAGGCAGAAGGCTAGTGGCCACCTGATCTCGCCAGGATACTCAATCCCTGCAGAAATCTTCAGCACAAAGTACCTGCGAGTCGGAAGGAGAGAAGTGATGGGCGGGATGGGGAGGGAGGGGGTAGGGAAGAGAAGCAGGGGGTGGGGGAGGTGGCGGTCCGCAGGCTTTCCCTTCCTGCAGAGCCAGGGAGCCTGGAACAAAATCCCAGCATCCCCCACCCACCCCACCAGGGGCCGGATCAGATCAGGTTGTGAGGGGTTTGCTGACTGGGGCTCACGCCCACAGCTGTCTGAGGTGGAACCAACTGAATTCACTCTGCTTTTAATTAATTATGGCCCTAAATGACTTACTGTATAGCACAGGGAACTCAGTATTTTATAATAACCCATAAGGGAAAAGAATCTGAAAAAGAATGTGTGTGTGTGTCTGTAACTGAATCACTGTGTTGTACACCTGAAATTAACATGAGGTGGTAATACAACTATACTTCAACTTGAAAAAAATTAATTATGGCCCCGGGCAGGCTCTGAACAAGACTACATCAGCTCTACCATCATTGGCAGCTGCCCCAGAGCAGTGTAACAAATCCAAAAGCCTCAGGGTGGCGGGAGTGGGGGGTCGTGGTGCAACCACCCTCCCCCAAAAGGCATTACAGAGGTTGATGTTTGTATATAAGAACACACCACTAAAAAAAAAAAAAAAACACACACACCACTAACAGAAACTCTGAACTGCTAAGGATGATTTTGTGTGTGCTTTTGTATTGTTCTACTCTTTTATGAGAATGCATCCCAACAGATTTTTTTATAACTTTAAAAAATCAGTACAGAAAGAATAAAAAATGCTGCTGTGCATTTCAGTTCAGGCTATGACAGGCCTGCCCCGGGTCTGAGGTTGGCTGAAATGGAAACGCAGGGCTAGGTGGGCCTTACTCAAGGAACATATTCAAAGACAGATGACCAGCGGCAAATGGAAGGGAGCTGGCACTCATCTGGAGTGTCTGCTGGCACCTGAAGCAGTCCCGGCCTGTCTGGAGACCCCCGCATCCCTGGCCAGAGGGCACATGGGCACCCTCACTCCTGGGAACAGGAGGCTGCATCAGGGACCATGAGTCATCACGACAGACAAGACCATCCCCTCGACTCTGTACCAATCAAGTCCCGGAGCCTCTGTGTGTAGGGGGGTCTTTCTGTGACCTGAACCAAGGGCCAGCCAGCATCCAGACTCTGCAGCAGGGGTTCCCAGCCTCCAGAATCTAATGTCCGATGATCTGAGGTGGAGCTCAGGTAATGAGAATAAAAATGAAGTGCACAACAAATGTTAAACTCTTGAATCATCCTGAAAGCCTGTGCAAAAGCTCTTCCACAAAACTGGTCTCTGGCTTCAAAAAGGTGGGGAACCGCTGCTCTAGAGGGCTGCAGACATGACAGCCGAGTGTCCTGACCTGCTCAGGGAAGCCGAGGGGCCAGCACCCCTCCTGGTCTAGCTGGGGCCCCCTGGGCTCAACGGTAGAGAAGAAGTCACCAAGCGTGGGACCAGCCTCGGCTCCCAAACCTCAGGGGCCGTATTTCCCAAGCCCTGAAAAGGTACCCCAGCCCCCACATCCCCACTCCGCAACGGGTAGGCCGTCTAATCAATGATTCCCCAGCCCCTTGGCCTTCTCAACCACTCCATGGTTTAATAAGGGATGTCGGATGGGCCTGGAGAAGCTCTTGATAACAGTCCCTCTGGGAAACTAAGATGGTCCCAGAGAATTCGCAAAGCCACCAAAGGCAGATTTACAAATCACTCTACCATACAACCACTGTCCAGGCGGCACTAGTGGTAAAGAACCTGCCTGCCAATGCAGGAGACATAAATGACATGGGTTTGACTCCTGGGTCGGCGAGATCCCCTGGAGGAGATTGACAATACACCTGACCATGTGGATTATGTGATCAGATTTCAGCCAACCACGGGTCAGGCTCCTTTCTCAACGCTCAGGGTGAATCGAGGCCCACCCTCACTGGTCGAGGTTATCTTTAGAGGGGGTTTTTTTCCCTCATTCAGCCTAACTGCCCCTTCTGTTCTACGGGGAATATTCATGTACCCTTGGAGTCCATACAGGAGAGGAAACTTGGAATAGGAATTCACGGTACTCGGGAAAACCAGCGGGGATGTAGTGACCACTTCTTATTATCTAAGTAGAGGCCACAAACAAGGGGCCCACTGACCTATGCATCTTATTTGACATCAGTGTTTCACTTTAATTGGTTTGCTAACATTTAAAATGAGAGAGAGACATAAGAATTCATATTTGATTTCCAGCGTCTCTTGTAAAATGGAAGCCCTGGTGCACTGGCCCAGTGGGCAGAGAGGGCGCAGAGAGAGGCAGCCCAGCCCCCAAGTCCACAGGCTGGATATTCACTAACTTTCTGGGTTTCTCTCAGAAAGTGTTTTTAAAAAATCTTACTTGAAATACTCTTCACTCCCACTGACGAACGTCTTATTGGCCTGGCTGGTGAAGTTAACCATTGTCAAGTTGGGATAGGCGGTCATGCAGAAAGTCGAGTTCTTGATCTGTATTTTTGGATGGTCATTGATCACACAGGAATCTGTTCAGGAGAGGACGGAATGAAAACACAGTGAAATCTGTTCAGAAATTAGACACTTGTCTTTCCAGCAACTTAAAGACAAAAGCTAAAATATTTCCTCAATATTGGACAGTCACTTTTGGGAGGGTATTAACTGAGCAAAGCTGGATGCAGATGAACCCCAAAAGTGTGTTACTCAACCCAGAGCCCCTGGTACCCGCTTCAACTGTGCCTGCTCCTGGTAACAACAGCGCTGCTTTCTGGAGCGCTCTCTCTACACGCTAAGCACTTTACATGCGTTATCTACCCTGAGGCTCACAGCAGCCTAGGCTGTGGGTACCACTGCCTCCATCTTTAAGATGAGGAAAAAAGGCTCAAAGTAAGGTTATTAGGTGATTCTACCAAAATCATACAGCTAACAAGAAAGAGAAGCAGGATTCAAACCCAGATCTTTATGATTCCACAAAGAACAAACGGCTTGGGGAAATGAATTTTAATCAGGCATCAGCAAAGCTGAAGGGCTACTGCCAGAGAAGACTCACTAATAAGCTCACCCTGAACCCACTGTTTGGCAAGACGGCCGACACACAGAGGTCCCTTAAGTACGCGAGCTGCGTGCTTTCTGCACAACGACGTGACTCAGGAGCCTGCAGCAGGGCTTCCCAGCTGGGGATGAATTTGTCCACCAGGGGGCACTTGGCAATGTCTGAGGACACAGCTGTCCTGTTCAGGGAACAGGGGGCTCCTGGAGTCTAGTGGGCAGAGGCCAGGGATCCCGCTAAACATCCGACAGTGTACAGGACAACCCCCACGACGGAGAATTATCCAGCCCCACATGTCAACAGTGCAGAGGCTGAGAATGCCTGACCTAGACTGGGGTGGGGCTGGGGAACTAACCAGATGAGTCAGTGTGTCTGGCACCTTGCTGGAAGCTTTGCCAATTATTATCTCATAAAAGCCTCCGAAAACCTGGGAGGTGCCTATTATTATCCTCATTTTAAACAGGAAGAAACTGAAGTCTTTCTGATCATGTTACAATGTCTCTATGATCCCTCGATTGACAGTTTAGATAAACAGTCCACCAGGATTAATGCCAAAGGATATTTAATGTATAAAGACATGAAAGTAACACTAACAACAATAACTAACACTTACACGGCACTTACCATGTACTATTTTAAATGTCCTACATGTCTTAACTAATTTAACTCACACCTGCAAATAAAGAAACTGGGCACAGAGAAGTGCAGTTGCTTGCCAAGGTCACACAGCAGAATCAGGAGGCAAACAGTCACTCTCTCTTTGGAGGCCATGCTCTGAACCACTCTACTGGGAAGCAGAGAGCAGGGAACATAAACACCTTCAAGTCAGGCTGGTGACACAAATGAGAAAGATATAAAGTGGAGGCTAAAAAGTTACGGTAAACAGAGAGGACGACAGAGGATGAGATGGTTGGACGGCATCACCGACTCAATGGACATGAGTCTGAGTAAACTCCGGGAGTTGGTGATGGGAGGACTGGCGTGCTGCGGTCCATGGGTTCTCAAAGAGTTGGACACGACTGAGCGACTGAACTGAACTGATCTGAAACAGAGAGTATGATCTTCCCTCTGTATCTGCAGATTTAATATCCTCAGATTCAACCAACTGCAGACTGAAATTTCAGTGGAGGTTGGCTGGATACTCTTTTCATTGTCTACACCATTTTACACACTGCACTGGAACACCTGCAGACTTTGGTATCCGAAGGGCTCTGGAACCAATCCCATGGATGTCGAGAGATGACTGCACCAGCCAACCCTGCCACGCTTTCCCAGGTGTTGTGATCAAAGATGCAATAGACCTGCATATTTACATGAAGTCTCTCCATTTTAAAATATTGGAAATAAGCCCAAATTATCTTTAAACACCGTGGACCAAACAAACAAAAAACATGCAGCCTAGACCTGGTGCATGGGTTCCGAATGTATGTCCTCCATGGAACAGCAAAGTGGGTAAAACTTCGGGTTCAGGAATTCCACTAGCTCTGAGAGCTTGGACAAGTTCCTTTATCTGTTCAAGCCTTCGTTTTTCTGATCCTTAAGTGTCTAGTTTGAAGGCTGTTCTAAGAACCAAATTAAGGGAGATAGATCATGAATGAAACCATCTCACGCAACACCTAGCACACAGCTGAACTCCATAAAATTTAGCCATAATGCAATGTCATTGTTACATCTTTTCATGGGGCGAGCATCTCTGACCCTCAAGTTCATCTCTCAATTCCACTTGCCAGCCATAAAGTATCTAATGCCTCCCACACAACCTCGCCAGAACATCTGAGAAGGCCGGATAAAATTTAAAGCTGTGATAATAAGCACCCCTTACCTCTGATTGGTTCTTTAGACCACAGGTTTCCTAAACAGCAGTACTTCTGACACTTGGGATCAGAAAATTCTCTGTGGTGAGGAGGCTGTCCTGAGCATCGCAGGGTATTATATTAGCAACCTCGCTGGCCTCTGCCCACTAGATGTCAGGAACATTTATCTTCCCCCTACCCCACTTGTGACCAAAAATGTCTGTGAACATTGCAAAATGCCTCCTGCAATACCTCTGGGGTTTGAGAAGCACCACTTAGAGTGTTCTCAAAAAACCTTCTTACTCAATATTATCTTCTTTAATCAAATAACAGTTTCAGGGGGATTCTGAGCTCAAAACTATCAACTATTTACCAAGGAAGCATTTGTTTCCCCCAGCGGGGACCAGATTGAAGGCAATTAAAGCACCACCCATGTCCCTTTTCCCTTCTTTAAGCACAGAAGTTATTTCTAGCTCTCCTGCCAAAAATTCCAGCCCTCTGTGATGGAAGAGATCACTAACACACGGGCAAACTTCAAATCGCTTGCTTCCAAACCTACCACAGAGAAACACGTGGGCAGCTTCCCTAGCGCGCGTCTCTGGGCGTGTCTGGATTACCAGTCAGCGCCGCAGCGCAAGGTCACAGCGTCCCTGCGGCACTGCGGCCTCCTGCAATATCCCTTCCCACCACTGGGCGGCAGGAGCGCGCTTCCCAGCGCCCTGCGCCTTCAGGTCCGCCAGCAAAGGAACGCCGGGCCCTGCCGTCAGCCGGCTCTGCGGCCCAGCAACCCTGAACAAAGAACCGCGATAAAGATCGCGCTGAACTGGAAGCGGTGGGAAGGCTTCTCTTTACTTGGGCAATCATGAATAAATGAGAGCACACGAAAGACTAGGTAGAAAAGGAATCGTTGAATTAAAGTTCTAATGCAAATTAAGCCATTCCAGAAATAGAAATGGTGTTTGTGCAATTCCCATTTTAGGCAACCCAGCTAGCTCCTAATTTCAGAAAGCAGTCTCTGGTCTCAGCAGGACATGGATTAGCCCTTCAACATTACAGCTACCCAGAGGGTTGAATGTCCTTAAGGAAAGCAGCCTCTCTCACAATCTACACCTTAGAAATGTGTGGCAAGCTCTACCAGTGGACTGAGCCAGGGCAGGTACGTCCTGGCATCTGAGTGATGAGGGGGGTCCCAGGCAGTGTGTCCCTAGAAGAGCTCAGAGGCCATGGGATAAAACCCTTCCTGCTGTAAGTGAAGGTCATAATGGCCAGGGACTCTATCCTGCTCTCCTGGGACCAGCTGCCCGCTATCACAGGATAGGATGGTTATGGGGTTATAAGGGGGTGGATGAGCTTGGAAGGTCATTTATGGAACACTGCACTAGGGGAGGGAGTTTTTCCACTTCCTCAACAAGGACAGCAAAGCCTGGCATGCTGCCGCCCATGGGGTTGCAAAGAGACAGATACGACTTAGTGACGGAACAACAAAAACAAGCCTCTCTCAGAATGACCATTTGGGAGGCAGCCTGGGACATCATTGTCTGAACTCCCTTTATTTTTTTGGTGACACCATGCAGCATGCAGCATTTTAGATCCCTGATCAGGGATCGAACCTGTGCCCCCTGCATTAGGAGCATGGAGTCTTAGCCAATGGATCAGCACAGAAGTCCTTGAACTCCCATCTTGTCCAGCGGAGAAATGAGGCTACAAAGCTGACTATGTCTCTGCAAGTCATCCCCTTTTCTAAGTCACTTTAGGACCCAAAAGGGTCAATACTTATAAAAAGGATAGCCTGGCCCTGGTCATGTAAAACAGTCAAGTTTACAAAACCTAGCAAAGAACAGATGGAGGGGTTCCACTGAGAGAGGGGAAATTGAGACCTCCACTTTAAACAAACAAAAAATTTTAAACTACCGGCTAAGAATGAGATAAGATCCGCCGAGCCTATCCGCATGCTTCCAGGGAATAGAATGCAAAATGTCCACTTCTCTCTCTGCACAGAGCTTGCATCATTTTTATGGTTTGACACATAAGGTAAAGTGCTTTGCTGTCATAATATCTTCACTCTTCCTTTCATGTTCCCTGGGATATTATGAGCCAGAAAAAAAAATTCCACAAAACCAGCAAGGCCGGCACCCACATGCCGGGCCCAGTCATTGTATTCAGGTTGCTGTAAAAATACACACACACTATATACAAATGTATATATACATATACATTCTCCAACCATAAAATAAATACATGTCCCTGATAGAAAATCTAGGGAAAAGGGAAAGCAAGAATGGCTCCAAATCTACCAGGTAATATGCTGTGTGTCACTTTCCTATATGTTTTCTAGCGAGCACATTATTGTTAGTGAAAACAAAATTATACTATAAATCTGTACCCTGCGTTTACATTTAACATGATGTGCTGATGATATCCCTATGTTTTATGAATATTCATTTTTAAAGACAATGAAGTATTCTTTAGTCTTTAAAAATGCACTGTTATTTGAACCATGGGATTATTGAATTTTTGTTACATATCTAAGCATTCTCCGTGTTTTCCTAGGCTATAAATGTGACTACGATGAACAATCTTGAATAGTCCTTACCTGTGTCTTTGATTTTCCCTTAACTGTAGATCCCCAGAAGTGGTATGACTAAGTCAAAACTACGGTTCAAATAAGCATTCTTTTAAACCCCATAGAATCTCAGCTACAAACACCTGGGCAGATGTCACTCTGCCAAGGCTGAAAGAATAAAGCCTTCAGGAGCCCTGGCCTGGATGAGCAGAGAATTGGGGTCATTGAGACCCAAATTCTGGTGCTGGCTCTACCTAGAGATGAATGACTGGATACTTCCACCCTCTGAGGCTTAGAGTCCACTTTGTCACCTGCAAAATAGTGACCATGTCATCTGCCTCTTGGGACTCATAGGGCTCTTATTAGGAATAGCTGAGACATCATTTATGAAACTGCTGTGTAGGCTAGAGAATGGTTAAGACCATGGCCTTGGGAGGCAGGCAAACTTGTGATCAAATCCTAGGTCTACCACAGAGCTAGTTTTATGAACTTGAGCTCTAGATTTTTTACCTTTAAACTGGAAATAACAATTAAACCCATATGTTGGCTTGTTGTCCATCCTAACATTGGTAATATGGGTTTTTAAAGAGTTTAACATGGTGGTTGATGTGTAGTAAGTGATGCTTGCTATTACTGTTAGGGCTTACTGTGTTGCATAAATACTAGTGGATATTGTTAGCAGAAGGAACAGTGTTTCAGAACTACCATCCCTCCCAAGGGACAGATGCAAGACACCGATCACCATGACCCAAGGCGGCCCTGGCAGAAGTGCCCAGAGAAGCTTCCCTGGAGGCTGGATCACGGCAACAGCCCTCCCTGAGCGGGCGCGCCCTCAGAAAGTGACTTCTGTCCCAGACACAATCCTGGATGGATAGTCCGGGCACTGGGATAACTTGAGGCTTTTCTCCACTCCAGACCCCACATCCTGGACAATGCACTTTGCCAAAGTAGCAACCAGTTTCAGGAATCCATTCCAGCAGCTGATTGTCAGTGGTGAATCTGCAAACAGCTAGCTTACTGAATGGGGTTCTCTCAGTGGCTTTGCAAAGGTGGCTCTGAGCTGGTAGGGAGCACAGGGCAAGAAGGTGGGCACTGCATTCCAAACGTGGTTAAGGGCAGACCAAGGGCTGTGGGCAAGCACCAGCCTGGTGGTTCCTACTCCCGGGTACACCTGGAGAAATGTAAAAATACAGTTTTACAGAGTACTAGGCTTCATCCCCGCAGAGTCCAGCTTACTTGGTCTGGGCTCGACTCTAAGTGATGTCCTGATTTGCTAGTTCCCAGGGGATTCCCATGCGTAACAGCTTGGGTTGAGAACCACTGCTCCTAACTTTAGAGTTCATCCATGTGGAGACTGTAAAGATGAAGGCACTGAAGCCCAGGGTCTAGAGGGGCCCTACCCCTGCTCATTCCGCTGCTGAGCCCCACACCAGCTGTTGTTCAGTTGCTAAGTAGTGTCGATCTCTTTGGGACCCATGGACTGCATCATGCCAGGCTTCCCTGTACTTCACTCTTTTTCCGAGTTTGTTCAGATTCATGTCCATGAATGTCTCCACTCCAGGGAATCCCTCAGATCCTCATTCTGAGCACGTTAGGTGCCTTGGGTTTGAATTTGATGAGCAAGTGTCTCCAGTGTCAGCTCTCCGGCAATCTCATCCAAAGGGCCGCCAGGCGGAGGCGGGATGTGTTGTGTGCGCCCACGCACGGGTGTGTAAAAGTACTCCAGTGTGAGTTCCTGCCTTAAGGAATGTGCATCTCTTGCGGGGGGGGGGGGGGGGGGGGAGGTGTGAGGGATGGGTCATCTTTCTCTCTTACACACTCAAAGCGTGTAAGTAACTTCCTTGTTCAGCAGCATGCAGGCTGTCCAGGCAAACGAGCTGGGCTGGCGGACCGACTCTAAAACATGCAGAATTCTGACTGCTTAAAGGGAATAATAGACACGTTGGGGAAAGAAGAAGCTGCGTGCTGACTGGTGTTCACGAGAACAATCGGCACCGTCAAAGGCATCTGATTCCAGCACCTTCTATTTGTGGCTTCCCAACTAGGACCACATCATCCTCCACTTTTCTCCTTACAGCAATCCCGTGTGGTAAGCAGATGAAGAATGTTGTTAGCATTTCTATTTTTCAGATGAGGAAAACTGAGACCCAGAGAGAAGTTACCTGACGCAAACGCACGTACCACCAGGGGCAAAACGCCTCACACACCAGAAGCCTTGCCAGCCACTCTGCCCCGCCCCTCCTCACTGCCACCCTTTTGCCCTTGACCTAGCAAGGTGACAGTTCCCCCAAGCCCCAAAGTATTTCAGGTCTGAACCAGTGTTCCCCGGGAACACGCCCCGCCTCCCCAGACAGCCTTCCCTCTTCTAGGCACTTCGTTATGTTCCTATCAGAGGCCTGGAGGTCAAGCGTCTGTTCTCATGTGTTTGTCCCATGCTCTGGGCAGTATTCTGAGAAGTGTGGACCCAGGCTCGCATACCTCACTCTCCTAGACTCCAGACTAAGAGTTTTTTACAGACTAGGAGTTTTTTACAGACCGTACCATGTGCAGGAACCACCTGGGGACCCGACCCTAGCCAAATCTAGTAAGTCAGACTACTTGGTTCTACATTTTCAACAAACACTTCAGCTATTCATGAGCAAACAAAAATTTGATTACCTTGCCTAGGCCACAAGTTTCTTAAACATTAGAACTAAACATTAGAACTAACTATATTCGAGATGGGTTTTCACCTCTGTGCCCCCAGCATCTAGTATAGAACCTGACCAACATCATAGGTGCTCAGTTCATCCTCACCGAATGAATGAATGAATGAACAATTCGCCTGGTGCAGGTGTATCCAAACTTACCTAGTAAAAGTTTGGTTTTGTCTTTGCATTCTGGCGTGTTCCAAGGGTTGTTGCAGGAGCCCCAGGGCAGCACAGACACAAAGGAGGCAAACAGGTAGAAAAGTGTGTAGCAAATAATCACATTGTAGTATATGGCTATTAGGACGGAGATGATCAGCATTGCAATGCCACAGCCTGTGGAAGCAAAAGTTTCAGGGATTCGTTTCCTCCAGAGCCTGTGGAATCTTTATGGTTGGGCGCAGGGCAGGGGAATGTAGGTGCTGGTTCCCTCTTACAGATGGACACATTAACAGTGGAATAGACTCTGTGTCAGGGGCTCTCGAGACATTCTGCCAGGAAGACAGTGATGCCAGAGATGATCTTAGGTCCCAGTGGCGAAACTGATCACATAGAGAAGGAAGGAATGGGTTCTCCCAATTACAGAAGCAGGTCTCACTCCCTGGGGCCATTTGGTGCCAGAGAGGGCAAGGAAGGACTGAGGCAGCTGGGAAGCAGGGAGCACTCACCTTGCAGGGCTGGGATGGCCTTCCACACAGACACCGGCCCCTGGCTGGCAAACTGGCCCAGGGACACCTCTAGGAAGAAGATGGGCAACCCTGCCAGAGCCAGCATCATCAGGTAAGGGATGAGGAAAGCACCTTGGAAAGAGAGAGTGGGAGATGAGCACTCAGAGAGGCCCAGGCAGGCAGGCTCCATCCTCCCCCTCGGGGAGCTCACATTCTCCAGGAAGCTTTTGATATTCCAGCTCAACCACCAGCACCCAGGGACATATAGTAGCCATCCTCTACACAATGCCAGGATACCCTGCAACCACACTATTTTTTCAGTTCCCCATTGGATGGATCGTTGGGGGTTGCAGGCTGAGTGGACTTTATTCTTTTGTTTTAGTACTTCAGCATCCCCAAATTAAGCCCTTCCTTCCAATGTTCAACAAATCCACACTTCTGATTCACTACAGGACTCAGATTCAGTTAAATCTCATTGGGATCTCAGTCCTCCAAATCTGCTAAGCTAGACTGCAGGGGCCCTTGACTTGAGTTACTTGCACACCTACCAACCAGATGGGTGGTGGGGACATCCTTCCCCCTCCACCTCAGCCTTCACACAGGTCTCAACTTCCTTCTCCATGTGAGAAGTCCCTTCCATCCTTCAAGGTCAACTCAAATGCCTCCTCTCCCAGGAAGTCTCACTTCTCTACCCTCCCATAGAACCTCCCCTCCCAACACCAGGTACTTGGCAATGTTTATGTGGATGTCTTATCTAGACTTCGGGCTTCCGATGCTGTTGATCCTTCCTCTCTGTTCTCTAGAACACCCAGGCCAGGGCTCCGGGAGCTAGCAGGTCTCCAGAGACTGGCTGAGGGCTCCTGGGGGTCTTCATCCTCAAGCATTCTTTGGGGTTGTTTGGTAGGAGCTTGGGGAATAGCCATGATCTTTGAAAGGGTCTGGACCAGGGAGGGCTGTTGCACAGTCAGAACCAATTTGGGGACTCATGACACCAGAGCCCAGAACACTGGACCCCACAGAAGGAAAGCTGATCTTTCTCTTGTCAGTTCCTCCTGCTGGAAGGGCCTTTCCCGCCAGGGCCTCTCCAGAGGAGGAAGGCCAGGGACTGCTGGGGAGTAAAACCAGGGCTCTTGCTTTATCCTCTCCTGAATGGGTTTTTGAGAAAGATGTGGATCCTGCAGGCCTTCTCTTTTGTTCCGAGGGAGGAAGTGAGCGAACCCTCCATCCCCTCCCCTCCATCCCCGTGAAGGGGCTGGAGCCACAGTGCTTGCGGAAAAGGTTGCCTTCCCTCCAGGTGGCCGGATTCAACTCCCCATGCAGCCGGAGCTTTTCTCAGGTCGTGTTTTTTCTCAGATCTTTGTATTTCTCAGATGGCGGGCGAGGAAGGCTCAGGCCCTTCTCACTCACCCAGCAGAGCATCTGGCCGCAAAGCTGCCGTGCTCCCTGGACTGGAACTCCCTCCCTCACCCTCCCCCCCCCCCCCCCCCCCCCGCCCCGGCTGTCCGCCCCCTTTTCTGGCACTGGAAGCTTTATCACAGCACCCTGGTCTGGGGACTCCCTGCAGAGAACGAGCGGAAACACAGCTGGGGCGGCCGAGTCTGTGTGTGACCCGGCAGGCGCTCTTCTGTTTCCAGGGCACCCCTCCGTGATTGTAACCGCCCTGCACTCCTCATAAATCCTTGTCAACAGTGTCCTGATTCGGAATGAGGGGGAGGGGTGTTAACATTTTTCTCTTATCATCACGCGGCACTGCGCCTATCCCTCCTGCCCGCACCTGGAGAGCTCACCCAGAGACCAAAAAACAAGAAACAAACAGAGCCCGAACCCTGAAGCTGCCTAACCCGATGGGGCGAGGGGCGCATTTCTTATCTCCTTGGTCCAGTTGAGAAGCTGTGAAAGAGGAACCTAGGTGCAAATTCCTGTTTGTAGAGGGGGCTTGGCTTAGCCCCGCTCTCTGGTGCCTCAGCTTTGCCAGGGCAGGCAAAGGGGACGCTGGATGTGCCGGGTCCCTCCTCAGTGGGTACAGGAGAGGCTCAGTGGATCCTAGAGGCCTGGCAGCTGGTGCATGCGTGACTGGCGCCCACCGCATTTTAGAAATGGTTTTCCTTCCACCCAGTGAAGACAAATACAACGGAAACCGTTTTTGCTAAAGTCAAAATAAACCCTGCTTGTGCCCAAGAGGACGTATCTGTGTGAGTGCTTCTACTGGATTCTCAAGAGCACAAGCCCCAGCCGCTCTGCGCGTCCACCTCCTGGCTCGCCTGCATCCTGTCCTCTGCACAACCCAAGTGACCGGCAGGCTCAGATTTCCAGGCTACTGTCTTACCACATACTTAATTCAATGTCCAGGGCAGCACAGCTCCTGGCTCTAAAACTATTTATGTGCGAGGAGGGCATCGGAATAACTGCTACCGAAATAACTTGTGGGCTAAATTAGGATTTGAACTCGCCTGCATCAGTGTTCCCCTGAATCAGGACCCGGCCTCCCAAGTGGACAATGGGGCCTGTGGGAACCCATCTCTCCCCTGAGCTTGATCTGCAGATAAAAGCCTCCTGGATCTAGTACCAACCAGGTATGGTAGCTCCTACTCTCCGGCTTCCCACGGATGCCTACAGGGGATGGAGTTGGAGTGTGAAGGGCCTGCCCTGAGCCTCCTCTCTCAGCCCGAGTCCCCAGATTCTGCATCCCCTACTCTGGGTCCCCCGCCAACCCACAAGTGCCCGCCCTGCCGCGGCGGAAAGAGCGGAAAAGCCATACCTCCCCCGTTCTGGAAGGCCAGGTAGGGAAACCTCCAGACATTGCCCAGCCCCACTGCGTACCCCACCATGGACAGGATGAAGTCCAGTTTGCTGGACCAGTTCCCTCGGGCCTTATTCTCATCCCCTTGCTCGTCCTCCTGGGGGCGGAAAAGCACATTGTCGGATCACAGCCCTAGGTAGGTCGGCAGGCAGGCCCCATTCCGCCCCTCCTCCACTCCCCCGCCACAAAGCTGAGGGTCCTTCCCAGCAAGCAGGCCCCCACTTTTCACACGAGGATGCATCGGCAGGCAGGGCCCTGACCCCTCAACCCTGCACGCTTTCAGCAGGCAGGCTCCCAATTCTGATGTGAAGATCCATCTTCAAGAGACTCTTGAACCCCCTCTTTTCCCAAATCCCACAGTCAAGTCACACCAGCAAGCAGCTTTCCCCAAACCTTGAACCTGTAGGTTGATTGCAAGCAGATCCCTCCATCCCCAACCCCTGACCAAGAGTTCCTTTGGCAAGCAGGCCCCAATATCATGCCTAGGGTCCCCAGCAAGCAGGTTCCTAAACATCCCCTACTTCCCAAAATTCCTCAACACACCCCTTTCTCTCCTCTCTCTTTTTTTTTTGGAGTCCATGCTAAGGCCAGAAAGAGAGCTGCAATGCCTGAAGCCAGCCAGAGCCCCTGCATCACTCTCTCCAAAGCCTACGGCAGAAGCTGCCTCTCAGCTCATTAAAAGGGCACCTTTCAGCTCTAGGGAAAGGGAGATGGGAAGGAGGGAATTATAGGGGTGAAACAAGAAGGGGACGGAGAAACAGACATGGAAAGAGACAGGACATCAAAAACCCTGAGTTCTGGTCTACACTTTATCCTACCCAGCTGGATAACCCCAGGCAAGCCACTGACTCTCCTGGAGCTGCTACGTCCCCATCTGTAAAGTGAGTGGTTCAGAATCACGGTCCCCCGAGGCACCCTCCAGCTCCTGCAGTCTATGGGTTTGGGGAGCTCACCTCTCCAAGCCCACACTAAGATGCTCTCTTAGGGCAGTCCCTAGTTCTGGAATGCCTTACTGCAAGGCAGAAAGAAAAACTGAAAATCCACTCAGAAAGTGTTCAGGACACAAAGCTTCCAGGGACCTGAGCCCTGGTCCTGCTCCCTCCTCCGTGACCCTCCACCTCCTCTTCTAGCATTCTGGCCTGTCCACACTGTTCCACAGGCCGTGGAGGATAAAGAAGCAGCTGGCAAGATGGGAAGGCGGTCTGGGGGAGAGAGGAGGAAGGGCAAGGTGGGTGGCAGAAAGACCAGAATCAGAAAGACAGGCAGAGCTGAAAATAGGTAAAGGCAGGGCTTGATCTACACTGACCATCTTTAATATCCCCGCTACACACCTCCCATGCAGGTACCATCTCCAGTGCCCTCCCCCTTCAATTCTTCCAGGGCTAGAAAGGGTGGGAGTTCCGGCTCCTTTTGCCGCAGTGCGGAGGTTAAGCAAGACATGTGAGACAAATTCTCTGCCTCCACCTGGGGTCACACTCTTGGGCACAGGCTGTCACAGGCAGTTAATGCACACAGTCAAACGCTCCAGAGGTGGACCCCAAGAGCAAGGGCGAGTGGGAAAGCCTAAGGTTACATCCACTTCTAGTTATTTTAACAGCTGAGCGCTTGCTGTGTGGATAAGTGTGTGTGTGTGTGTGTGAGTCTACAAACACTAGAGTAACTAAGAAGGACTACATAAACCCTAGATCTCACACAGGGAGATGTTCTGGTTCAAGAATCCCCTCACTGGATACACAGGCTTAGCGCCTGAGCCCAGGGGAGGAGGCTGTGGAGAGGCATGCAGTGGGAAAGGAAGAGCTGAAGTCTATGAAACAGGATGGAGGGAAGAAATCAGAGAAGGAGGGGAGAGACTGGAGGGAGTGGGAGAAGAAGACAAAAGCCCATATGGGAGGGGGGCCACCAATAACAGCTGCCTCCTCCCCCACTCAGGACTGGGATTTGCTTTGTGGGTTTTTCATGCCTCTGGTTGAATCTAAAGGATCAAATGCACAGGTGAATACAGATTTGTAGGGCCTGAAGCTTATCCAATTGAGAGGAGTACTCTAAGAAAAATATATACACGAAATTAGGTACAGGTTTTGGAAAAGATAGGCTCTGAGGCTTAAACTTCAGTAGCGGCCTCATATAAACCACTTATCAAATGAGTTCCCACGATTATTGTAACTTGCAGTACAAAGCCCACAGGACTAAACCATCATTCCTCCCCCCCCCCCCCGCCCCCCGCCCAGGTTTTTCTCTGCGTTTTCTTCTCCTTTTAAAATTAAGTTAAAAAGATCCAGTGGTTAACAAGAGGGGGAGTCCTGTCTGCGGAAAGGGGTAAGAATCTAAACGCCTCAACTGCCTGATGAGTCTGCACCTGGATGGCCTACCACTGAGGCTGGGAAGGAGCCGATAGTGGCAGCTCCCGAGGTTTCGAGCCCTCTGGCAGGGTTGCGGCAGCCCTCCAGCCTCTGAACTAACGACCCCCGCCAGCGCATTGCGAGTTTCCGAAGCCCCAAAGCTGCCCCCCGCATCCATCACCTGGCGCTGCCAACCGGTCTCCCCATCAGCACACGTGCACCCGCTTGGGCCTGGCTCGCCTCTCCCGCGCCTGCGAGCAGGAGGCGGCGCCGATCCAGCCCGACCTGCTTACCTGGGCGGCAGCGGTGGCCACGCTGCCCGGGAGCACGGACGTGATTCCATCCGTGCCCAGCACCACGGTGCTCTGGCTGATATTCACCCAGCCTACGGCCGGGGTATTGTTCCGCTCCAGGGTGCCCTTGCCCACACTCACATTCGCATCCCCCTCCGGGCCCCGCAGGGCTGGAATCTTACAGGGCAGAGCGTTGCCGGGCCCGGCGCCCCCTGAAGGAGAGGCGGCCTGCGCACCGTGCGCCTCGCTCCAGTCCCGCAGAGCCGCCGAGGCCGCCGGCGCCCGAGGGCTACTCAGTTTGCAAGCCCCCGCTCCTCCGGGCCGCTCGGCCTCGCAGGCTCGCGCGTCGGGGGCATGGAAAGTTTGTGCGCCGGTGGAAGCGGACCTGGGCACACGCGGCGGCGGCGCGGCGGTGGCCGCGGGAAGCTCCTGCTCCGGGCTCGTCCTGGGCGCGCACGGGCCATCGTGGTGGCCCGGGGGCACCGACTCCTCCAGGCTGTTGGCTGGTGGTTTATTCATTTCCTTGGGAGCACTGCAATCCTGCGAACACAACGTGAAGTTCGTGCAAAACTAGTCACGGCAGCCTTTAAAAATACCTGTATCCACATATAGAGACGTTCACAACTCAGATCCAGACATAAGATCCAGGGAACAAATTGGAATCTGGATTTTTTTTTTTTCCTTCTTCAGTAAAAACTGTAATCAGTATTTCTCAATCTGTCTGTCTCCCGGATAACTAGATGACATAAGGAAGCTAATATTCTCCTCCCTGATAGAAGGTGAACTAAAAAAAAAAGATGCAGAAATGTTTTTTGGAAGGAGGGGAGAGGAGGGCGGAAATAGCCCTACAGCCATGAGCTCCTGCCTTCTTTGGATTTCACATCACGGCTTTGGGTGCCCACGGTCCCCATCACCATTGTAGAAAGATTCTTTAATTTTCCGCCCCATTTCCTTTGTCATTCAACAATGCACATTTGCTGCCTTTTTTTTTTTTTTTTTTTAAATAAGCGATAGACAAGCTGTGGCCACAAAAGCTGATGCCCTGGCACCTGCAAGTGTTTGAGGCCAAATTGGTTATGTGAATCCCAGCGATCCCAAAACTACCCACACCCACCAGGTAGTAAAGGCAAGGATAAGGAAAACGACCAAACAGTAACAACAGCCCCGCAAGAACAATAAACCAGATTTAAAACACAAGACAGTAACCAGGTGTATCTTCCACAGCCTACATTCACTTCCAGATTCCTAGATATGCAAAAGATCCTGAGAAGATTTTTGGTCCTCCCCACTCCCCAAGAATAGCTATTCACAAGAGTTTAATACCCATGCCCCTATTCTGGCTTAGGAACTGAAACTCAGGACTAATAATTTTCACTTGCTTTCTCCCAGTTGAGAATGGAAATAACTGCCAGCAATATTTTTTTTTTTTTCATCCACTTTCTCTCTTCATGTTATCTTTCAGGGCTTCATAAATATTAGTGCCAATTACTATTATACTGTAAGAATAATCATATTACCTTCACCTCAGCCACACCTAACCTTCTTGCACAAATGCACAGATCAGAACCCTTTAATTTGCACCAAATTAAGTATCTCAGCTTCAGCCAGCATTCTTATCTCAGTGCCTCTAGTATTCGGTGGCTCTCTTCAGTGCTGGCACCTGGTTTTTCAGCACCAAGGACAGTTCCCAGAATAGCGGGATTGGGCGACACCTCCAACCTCTTAGCTCCAGAGCCTCAGAAACCTCTTTTCCACCCCCCAGGTGATGCTCACAAGTACAATGTACCTATGGTTGTCTTCCCTTTGCCTTTCAGAATACATAGAACATTTCACAAAGAAATATCCAAAACGAATCTGCCCTTCCTACCCTCACAGCCCCCTCTCCTCTTAAAAGAACAAAAGCAAACACTCACCATGTCTGAAGCGGGCAACAGATTCAACGAGTAGAGAGTGAGACCAGCTATTGACAAGACTGGGTTTGGCTCCAGCAAGAGAGGCGCTTTCTATATCTCCTTGGGAAAGGCCGGGTTTGCGTCAGTGCAAAGCAAGGTGCCCTTCGTTTGACATTTTCTTGATAATACAAGTTTGATAAATCATTACCCCCTTGGATTCGAGTTTTAAAGGGACATCAGCTGAGAGTACGCTGGCCAGTTGTCACTCAGGCGGGAGGGGGCTGCGTGTTCGGCGTGACTCATGTGGGTCTGATTACTAAACCGAAGCCGGCGGGAGGGGATGACAGAAGTTTTCCTCCTCCTAATTAAGGGAAACATGGGAGGGACACGTCCCACTGCACCCAAGCCGAGGCGCAGCCGCCAGTGGATCGGATTGGGCTGCCGAGGTGGGCGTAGGGGAAGGAGTTAAATCACTGTCGTGTTTCCTTCTTTTTCCTCGGCTAGATCCCCTTGCCACCTCTCCAAACCTGCAGGAAGAAGATTCCGCAGTATTACGCTAAAGAGATCGAGGGTCTGCACGAAGCACCACAGCCCTGCAACGGCTGTGCACAGAGGCCCTGCATTTAAAAGGCTGTACCAACCTTGCCTGTACTTGACTTCAGATTCCCACAGCCCAACCTCCCTGTCAACCAGTGTTGGGGGGATCCTTAAAAGATAGGTCTTCACTTAAAAGACTGAGGTCTAGTGTTTGCATTTCTACATTATCTCTATGAACACAATGAAGAGACATTCCTAAGTAAAATTAGGATTATTCTCATTGCATGTTTTAAGCTCCTCTGACAATATTATAGAGAAATAAAAAAGAAATTATTTCCAACACTGATCTGGTTCTTAGGTCACTTTCAAAGTCAAAGGAACTCCATTCTTTCTTCCTGTCCCTGTTGATAAAAATCCACCACAGCCAGGGAATGACGCACAAGGTGTAATAGACCCTCCACATCACCATCCGCGGCAGCTGGGCGGCAGGGCTGGCCCTCGGGGTGCCAGCAGAGGACGTTCTACCGTACTGAGGCTAGGGTGGAGGTGGCCGCGGTGAGAGAAAAAAAAAAAGATGGGTTTTCCTGCTGGTACAAAGCAATGACTGCAGTCGTAAGAAAGGGAACACACTTTTACAAAGCGGGTAGTTTGGAGACTGGCAGGGGGATCGTAGCAAACGCTTCCCCTCTAGCCGAGCCGGTTCAGAGAACTCCAGGCCTTGGAAATGGGGAGCTCTGCAGAGCATTCTGTCCCTACCCTGCTGCCCGCAGCCGTGCCCACTGCCTCGGGGTCGGCGGCGTCGCACTCGACTGGGCTGTCCCCACGCGGCGAGGACGAAGCTGCGGCGCCCGCGGGCGAGGCTGCGGCGGCAGATTGCGGTGGGCGCCCGGGGCATTCCTGCCGGGGCCCTCCCGCCTCCTTCCGAGCCGCGCCAGTGCACGCGGATGCCTCAGCTCACTGGCTCTGCCCCTCCAAGAGCAGCCGGCTAGGGACCCACGGTCTGCATGATGATGGAAGGGGGAGAGCTTCCTGAAGTGCTATTCCTCCCCAAGTTTCCTGGCGGGCGGGGGTGGGAGCTTCAGGCCTCTTTCCATTGTAGTTTTGATTGAACATTTATTAAGCTCTCAACATTGAACAATCGTTCAAGGGCTTTCCGTGAATGGGCTTTTCCATTTAGCGTTAAAAACAGTTTTTGAGAAACTCCCAGTTAGAAAGCGGGACGCGGAGGCTCAGAAAGTCACCTTCGAATCCTGAAGAGTCTTCCCAACCCTCCCACAAGGCCGTCTGGGGGCCGATAGCGCTTTTCTGGCGGGAAACCCAGCGAGGTGGCGGAGAGGGGAAGAAGGCAGGTGGAGTGGGACTGTGGTGGGCTCTCGCTGCAGGAGGGTGAGAAGAGCGGGTGAGGCCAGGAATCCCACATGGGGCGCCTGCTTCGACCCCGGCGGGATCGTGGAAACACCTTGGACTCCCGGAGCGTACGGGGAAGTCAAGGGGCTCTGCCAGGCGCTTCTTCCCAAACAGTCCGCAAAGAGTCAAAGCAGGATTCGAGAACTTAGGTAAAGGGCAGGCAAGGCAGCCCCGAATTTCTGCGCCAGGACGGGCACTCTTAGATCCGGGAAGGCCTCGCCCTCCCGGCCCTGGGCGGACTTCCAATAGACAGTCACGACTTCGAAGTCAGTTTTCGCAATTTGCATTCGAGCCGCCCCCGCCAAGTGCCAGGTGCGCAGACGTCCCGGCCCGGGCGGGAGAGAGGAAAGCGCGCAGAGGCGGCGGCGTACTGCGGTCCCGCCGCCCGAGCCCGGGCTCAGCCCCGCCACCCCCGGGTCTGACGTGTCCCCCGCAGGCCCTCCCCGGCCGAGTGCGCACTCGTTCCCCGCGTGGGGCCCGACGTGCGTCAGGCCCTTTGGAGGTGGTTGAAGCGGCGGCTGCAGGGCGTTAGCGGAGGCGCTGCTTTGGCTTCCCACCTCCTCCCCTTCCAGTGGCTAGACCCTGCAGAGGAGGGGCCGCGAGAGGGGAGGCAGAGTGCGGAGCGGGGAGACCTAGATGGGTCGATCTGAAGTCGATTCGGGTGTGGAGTGGCGGGCATCAGCCTAGCAGCAGCGCAGGGGCGAGAAGGCTGGGGAGAGCGCGGGGCGGGAGGCGGGGCGGGGGGTGGGCAGCGCAGAGGAGGGAGCCGCAGTATTAAAATACAAGGAGGCTCCGGTCCTGCCATTACGGGCCTCCATCCCCCGCCCTCTGCCGCCGCCTGTGTGGAGTGATAATCGGGCTCTGAGCACCGCCGCGGAGCAGGCCGTAAATCCGCATCCATCACCGCGCAGCCATTCGGTCGGAATTAGCCAGTCACTATGGCCTTAATTACTTTGTCAAAGATGAAAAATAGTAATTGATTTTGCCCTCGATCGCTCTGCTCCCCCTCCTCCTCTTGCAGTTAAGCAAATAAATAGCTATTTTTGAAAACTCGTGTCTACCGGGCAGAATGTGGAGGTGGGGAGGGGGCAGAATTTAGTGAAAAAGAGGCCATCCAGTGGCAGCCCTGACGCCAACGCTTGTATCAAGGCGCAGGGGGCAAACTGGGACCCAGGCAGGAGAGGACTAGAAGCTCAGCCTTTCGCATTCAAGATGCTGCCCTCAACCGCGCTAGAGGAGGAGAAAAAAGGGAGAGGAAACGGCGTTTAACAAGCCCTGGCTCTGGTGTTAGCTTGGCGCTTGCGGTGCCAGCTTCCTCGCGTCCGCAGGGCAGCAGGTGACAAACAGCTGCCTGGCCGGTTTGACAGAATGGCGAAGAAACTTGCCTAAGGTCAGAGCGCAGAGCCAGAATTTGAGCCCACGTCAGTGCGGACTCTGGTCCATTGTCTGTATCTATGTTCAGATGATTTTGCTATGAGCCACAAACACCCAGAACTTCTATAGATGACAGGTGCATGGACTCAATGTGGGTTTCAGGTGACAGTGATAAAACAGGAGGAAAGCCAGGCACTGTTTCTGTCCCTCTTGTCTGCTACCGCCTGGTTCTACTGGAGCGTTGTTCTGTGTTAAGAATGTGGGCTCTGCCAGACACACTACCCCACCTCCTGGCTCTGTGACCTTGGGGAGAAATTCTCAATCTGTAAAATGAGGATAATAAGAATATGTATTAACCTCCCTCAAGGGTTGTTTGTGGATTAAATGAGAGTATGCCTGTGAAGTACCTACACTGAGGCTGGCTGCCTGGTATTCTTGCAATAAGCAATGGTTATTTTCCAGACTGCAAGAATTATCTGTGAAGCCCCTTGGATTTAACAAATAGATCTTTCTTTGTTTGAAGCCCCTTTAGATTTAGCAAATAAATCCAGTTCTTTCTCCCTGGTCCAGAAGATTCACTGTTGGTAGACGTGCACAGAACAGAAAGCCTAACAAAGTAGATAATCACACTGCAACACTTTGCCTCCTCAGTCAGTGGTGTGGTCATGTGATAATCAAGTATTTACCTCATTAAAAGACAACTGAGAGCATCCTGAGAGCCTGGGCGGAGTGTGTGCTGTTTAGGTGAAGGTCCATCTCAATGTATTCAGCAGAACCTTAGATCTCTGTAATCAGCTTCCCTGCCCAGTTCTGCTTTGAACCTTGGGTGTCAGGGGGACACCAACTATTCAGCGCATGCCTCCCTCACCACAGCATTTCAGAGCAGCCTGTAAGTAACTAGTCTGTGGGTAAAATGTAGGTCCAACGGAACGAGACTCAGACAGGCAGGACGCTTGTTCCTGACTCAGCACTAGTGGTCCTTCTCAGTTCACTGCAGCAAAACACAGGACAGGGGGCGCAGGTGCAGACGCAGAGAAGTTTAAAACAAGATGCAGAGGATGTTCAAGGTCGTCTATCATCCCATATGTCTGCTTTACAGTGAGGAAACAGAGGTCCCGGGAGGAGAAGTGAGTGTTCAAGGTCACTTGCAAATTAAGAAACAAAGTCTAGCATCATCTCTTTTTTTCAAAGGATAAAAAAAAATCCACATTAGATCAATAGTATGTCTAAAGCATGAAATGATTTTGTAGCCTTGAAAAGAATGGTTTAGAGCCATACAGTTGGTTTGAACAGATTCTCATGAGGTTTTAAATAAGAATGGCAGATACACTAAAGTGTGTATATCATTCCAGTGTGTGTGTGTGTTTGTCTGTCTGTCTGCCTGTCTTCCAGTAAAATGTGGAAGCACACACTCTAGGAAGTACCTAGGATTACTGGTGGGCAGTGTGGGCATTGACATGAACAGAGGGGAGGGCAAGAGGTAAAAAAAAAAAAAAAAAAAAGGAAGAAAAAGAAAAGACTATACTTTGAAAAAAATGGTTGTAATGATCATATGCATAAATTTATGTTAAAATGTATATAAACGATTTTTAAAAGAAAAAAATTCAGTACTAAAACCTACTGCTTTAATTAATGAGCATATTCACCAGGCTACTTTCATTAGGAAGTATTAAGCCTACATCTATTTGACTGTCTTTCTCTGAGGAGTAGAACTCAGAAAAATGAATTCAGTTAATTAAGGATCTAAGCTACTGATATTTGGCTAATCCTCCTTCCTAAAATCCTGCTGATTGTCTCCTAGCTCTGCTGGGCTGGAACCAGGGTCTAATCAAAACCTTTAGGGGACATAGTTTTAGAAAAGATGATGATTTTCTGCCCCCTACCCCCATTCTTGCAATGTCCACTAAGCTATAAGATAATTTAAACTAAAATAACGCTAAACTGAAATTTTCTGATTTCTTATTCCATAATGACATTGATATTTTTCTGAACAACAACATATTCACTTCTTTCCCCTGCCTCCCTCCTCCCCTTTTTAAAATCATTCTTTTGGTAGACCTGCCTTTTACTCAGTCATGTCCAACTCTATGTGATCCCATGGATTGTAGCCCGCCAGGCTCCACTGTCCACTGGATTTCCCAGGAAAGAATACTGGAGTGGGTAGCCATTCCCTTCTCCAGGGGATCCTCCAGACCCAGGGATCGAACCTGGGTCTCCCACATTGCAGGCAGACACTTTACCTTCTGAGCCATCAGGGAAGCTCCAAGACCTGCTGTAATGGTTGTATATGTTTGGGATAACTACTTAGTAATCAATTTCCAAGTTTAAGTCTTCTGTGTTTATTCTGCTTTAAGTTCCCAAACCCAAAGTTGGGGAAACCAGTTTTGAAAGAGAGATCAGGTCTCCAATATATTCACTATTAGAAAAAGAAATGTTCTAATACACGGCTTCTCTGGTGGCTCAGACAGTAAAGAATCTGCTTGCAATGTGGGAGACAGATTCAGTCCCTGGTCAGGAAGATCTCCTACAGAAGGAAATGGAAACCCACTCTAGTATTCTTGCCTGGAATTCTCCAGGCCAGAGGAGCCTGGTGAGCTACAGTCCATAGATGGCAAAGAGTCAGACACGACTGAGTGACTAACACTTCACTTCAATGCATGGGGTACAAGAGAACTGACGTTTTATTAAATGCTAGTAGAGGTGAGTCTTTTTTTCTTCCCTTTCTTGAATGTCCCTATTTCCCCTGGACTTTCGTTGCTGTCCTAATTAGTGGGGATGGTGGTGGGGGGTGGGGGCTGGAGATTTGAGTTCAATGTTATGCAAACCTAGCAGGAATTCCCACAAGTAGAGCAGAACAGATGTTGGGAAGCTTTACTGTATAGGCAGTTGATAGAGTTAACTCAAGGCTATTGAGTCAAATCTGAGCAAGGTTCAGAAAGACACAATGGTGAAGACGGTGGCCCAGAAAGTGGGACGTTGAAAATTCAAGATCTTTTACACCAGTGGGAGCTGCCAGGCAGCATAGATACATTTCTGAACCTTAAATTTTGCCATTTGGTAGTGCCCTTGTAAATTGGGCCTAGGGGACATGGACATTGGCACTAAATTTGGTTCTATTGGTTCTAGTAATCTACAGCATTTGATACGGTATGAGATCATATCGAACAATGGCCTGAACGAGTTCAGCTCAGTCTTTCTCTATCTTTGATAGACAACTCAGAGTTCATTAATCATGATGGTAGTTGTCCCCTGGGATGTCACCATTAGGGCTTGGAAATGATCCATGATATGTTTAAAAATAAACTCGTGGAGTCTGCATTCCACTAAAGAATGTTTCTATGTTCTATTTAAGCCTATTTCTGGGTGGAGTTAACATGATATGCTCAGTTGTGTCCGACTCTTTGCAAACCCATGGACTGTAGCCTAGATAGTTCCTCCGCCCACCCATGGGATTTTCCAGGCAAGGGTACTGGAGTGGGTTGCCATTTTCTTCCCCAATAGTGAAAATAGGGCTTTAGAATTAGATGAGTCAGGAGTTTGAATCCAAGTTAAGCCACTAGCTGTATGTTCTTGGGCAGTTACTTATCCTTCAAGCCTTGCTTTCCTTTTTAGTAAAATGCAGTAATTAAATGAGATTAAGCATATGAAAGCTTCTAGTACAGTGCTTGGCACAGAGTAAGAGCTCTTCCTACCTTGAGATTGTGGGTTTTGATTGACACTATTCCCCAAGAGATGTAACAAAAAGAGTCATTCCTCTAGAGCTTAATGTTACTGGGTTTTTTTTGGCCAAATTGTATTCTCCCCATCCTTCTTAAGGGGACATGAGCTTTTTCTGGTGTCCTTTTCTGTTTTGCTTTGGACATTTACATCATTTCAGAACATTCTATTGGACAGTGCTGTTCCAAATTGTAAAGCCTTCCAAGGCAGAAGAGTTTGATTTTTTCAAAGCCTCTATACTTCTACGTGGAAGGACAGATGCTGAGACTCCAAAACTTCAGCCACCTGATCCAAAGAACTGACTCACTGGAAAAGACCCAGATGCTGGGAAAGATTGAGGGCAGGAGGAGAAGGGGGAGACAGAGGATGAGATGGTTGGATGGCATCACTGAGTCAACAGACATGAGTTTGCACAAACTCTGGCAGATGGTGAAGGTCAGGGAAGCCTGACGTGCTGCAGTCCATGGGGTCGCAAAGAGTTGGACACAACTTAGCAACTGCACAACCATCTGCCTTTTCTTTCACTTATATTGTAGATTTAGCTCTGCCCCATTGCCATGAAATATATATTATTTTTAATTGCTGCACAGATTTTCATGATATGAATACACTACAATTTAACTAAGAAGTAATTATTGTACATTTGAATTTTTTCCAATATTTATTATAAATACTACTGCATCACATATCTATCGATACATCTTTGCTCACAGCTCTAATCTGGATTCATAATGCAGGTTTCTAAATATGGAATTACAGTTTAAAGGAATTACACATTTTTGAGAACTGGAACCATCTTATTTGGACCAGTTTTGTTTCATTGATGTTTGCCTCAAGATACAGACATGGAGCTGTGTATGAAAATGTAACTGTGCTCTGAGCAGAGGGTGACAATGCGTTTTTCTCCATTCCTCTTCCCAGCAATACCCAGCAATCTGTGAACACTTCAGGCTATAAAAAAGCCATGGGAACATAAAGCCTTAGTATGTTTCTGTAAAGGCTAAACCAGCTTTCTCTTTAGCATAAAGGAATTTTTAAATGGTAAGAATATTACTTGGTAAATACAAATATTTGTAATTATCAGTATGCACAATATCCAAATTTTATTAATATAACTATAAGGACCAAACAAATAAGCCCATCTGTTTACACAGGATTTGTAATGACTAAATAGTTGTGAGAAATAACACAAACATTATTAAAACGTGCAGGACCTGTGAATGCTTGCTCTACAGCTGAAATGCCTGGTTCAGAGCTCTCCCTGGATTCTGCAGATTACATGGATGATGACATGGTTTTCCAAGTCATTAACTAGGGCACAGCTTTGGGGCCAAATGAGAATCAACATCCAAATCAGTCTAAGAGTCGGGGTGACTGGTCGAGCTGACAAAGGAAACACCCTCTGTCATTCAGCACTGTGGGAGCATTTGGGGAGTGTGATTGCCTGTGAAGACTCATGGTTCAATGAGTCCATTGTTTCACAAAGGCCTGGTTTCACTGATACTAAGAGAAGAGGGGAACTCTGCCCCCACATGGGCTATTTAGGTGACACTGTCAAAGACATTTCCAATGTTTTTTTTTTTCCTTAGAACTTTATTCTGCCTTTTTTTTTGGCATACGACACAGCTTGCGGGATATCAGTTCCCCAACCAGAGACTGAACCTGAACCATGGCAGTGAAAGCACCAAATCCTAACCACTAGACCACCAAGGAGCTCCGCGATTCTGCCGTTTTTTTTTTTTTTTTTTTTTTTTGCATTAAAAAGCTTTTGTGTATTGCATTAGAGAAAAATACAAGCAAAAAGAAAAGAATAAACATCACCCCACCAGGACTCTTTTGCTTGCAAGAGACAGAAATTCAATTCAAAACTAGTTGAAACTCAAGGTAATAAAGTAATGTCTAGGTCAACGTCAGAGTGGAGTTGACCTCAAGGTGGGCTGAATCCCAGGATGCTCACAGCGTGAGGGTTCTCTCTCTGAGTCCTGGGCTCTGTGGGTCCATCTGTCACATGTTTTCAGACCCTCACATGCAGAAGTCATGCCACCAGAATTCTAGACTTCACGCTCATGGATTATCATCCAAGGGGAAAGAGATAGCTACATCTGTACCTCAGTTTGGGAAGTTTTGGGAAAAGACCCTAATAGATTAGACCCTGAGACAAGGCTTTTGATGCAGGTCGAGTATTTGGGAAAGGGTACAAGGGAACACAGATGAGGGAGCAAGGAAATTTCACCAGACGGGAGAAGAGTCTCAGATAGAAACAAGAGAGACATGGGTGTCGGAGGTGGGGAGCCGTCAGTATCCCGGGAACTGCCCAGCACTGCTGCAGGTGAACTCAGAGAAGGGACTGAGCAGTGTGGGTGGGATATCAACAGCACTTGATTTGCTGCCCATTGAGACCAGTCGCACCAGACACTGACTGTTCCAGGCTTGGTCACATGTCCATTTCTTGGGTCCAGTGAGGCAGCATGCTGTGAATGGAAGCTCCATCCTGACCTCATGGAGGGGGAAGAAATGTCCCACCCCAAAAAGGAGGATAGTAAATTATAGTTATCAATATAAGTGCAGGAGAGATGATGGACATCATTACAATTATAAAAGATATTCACTTCCAAATTTTAATTCTATTACAGGATTATAGCCATTGGATGTTTTAGTAAATATCCTTCCAGATTGTATTTATTTATGCATTTTTCTTTCTAAACTGGAAACATGTCCTCTATGTATACTTTCGCTTTTTCTTAATAGGATATAATCTCTTCAATATATAGTGAACACTTTTCTCTATATTAAGGTATTATAGAAATATATAAAACATATCAGTCAATATATTAAAATTTTTTGTACTAAATTATTTGATTAAAAGTGGACTTGGAGGATGAATATATGAAATCCCATCCCCAGTAATCTTTCTGTCCAGATGAAGAAGTGTCAGTGGTAGAAATGAGGGTATCAGAGGAAGCAATGCTAAAAAAGCACCAGTTTTGGAATTATAGGGCTTGGGGTTTGAAGTCTAATTCTTAATATGGCCTTCGTCAATGTATTTAATCTTACAAAACCGCATATCTTAATTTACACATAGTAGAGTCTAAGTATTTAGCCTTTACTAACTTCCCTAACTTTACTAACTTGGGGCTTCCCTGGTGGTTTAGAGGGTAAAGCATCTGCCTGCAGTGAGGGAGACCTGGGTTTGATCCCAGGTCAGGAAGATCCCCTGGAGAAGGAAATGGCAACTCATTCCAGTACTCTTGCCTGGAAAATTCCATGGACGGAGGAGCCTGGTATGCTATAGTACATTGAATCTCAAAGAGTCACATATGACTGAGCAACTTAACTTCTCAAAGGCTAAACAAAATGGCAGCTCTATTATCATCTGTAATATAAGGACCATCACTCCTTACTGATAGCATTGTTCTAAGGCTTGAATGAGGTCATTCAAATAATATGCCCAGGAGAGAGCTAGAGACATAGTGGGTCTTAATTAAGGGTAATGTGTTGCTACGATCCCTTGATCTTACTTTAAGGCAGACTTTCCTGCCAGGAAAAGATTTTGGGCACCATAACAATCAAAGGAGTTCTTGTTCAGTTGCTAAGTTGTGTCCGACTCTTTGCGACCCCATGGACTGCAGCACACCAGGGTTCCTTGTCCTTCCCTATCTCCTGGCATTTGCTCAGACTCATGTCCATTGAGTTGATAATGCCATCCAACCATCTCATCCTCTGTCACCCTCTTCTCCTCATGCCCTCAATCTTTCTCACCATCAGGGTCTTTTCCAATGAATCAACTCTTTGCATCAGGTAGTCAAAGTATGAGAGCTTCAGCTTCAGCATCAGTCTTTCCAAAGAATATACGGGTTGATTTCCTTTAGGATAGACTGGTTTGACCTCCTTGCAGTCCAAGAGACTCTCAAGAGTCTTCTCTAGCACCATAGTTTGAAAACATCATTCTTTGGTGCTCAGCTTTCTTTATGGTCCAACTCTCACATCTGTACATGACTACTGGAAAAACCATAGCTTTAACTAGATGGACCTTCATCGGTAAAAGGAGTGTGTTATGCCTATAGAACCTCCCAAACTCAATGATTTTTTACTTGGCTACCGACTCCCCTGAAATTCTACCAATTCAAAGTTCATTTAGGAACATAACCAAGTTTTCTTTTTTTAAACTTTAACATACTCCAAGAACAACTAATTACACATTTACATCCTGGTGTATTATATGGCTTTTCTCCTTACACCTAATTGACACCTGCAATATCTGTAAACAAAAACTCTAGTTAAGAAAGATAGGAGTGGGCAGACAGTATTGTACCATAAGCTATCGTAGTGGAGGTCCCAAACATTAGACATGTTTGTGCTGTCAGAAGGGAACATGATGTTTCTGATCCTTGTAGCTTTTGGAAGAGAGGTATCAGGAGGTGCAACGATGCCTTAGAAAGGTAAACTTTCTCTCTGGTTTTTCAACTATTTTCAATCTGAGAAAAGTAAACTTTCTGTCTTGTTTTTCAACTATTGTCAACCCCCTAAAATTACTAATAAGAATGAACGAATTTGTTCCAATTGAATTGAGTTCCAATTTTCCATCTTTTCCCATGGCTTTAGATGGAAATGCTCTAAATTAGGTATCAGATGCTCTGAGTCTAGCACCAATGAATTGTGCTGCCTTGGATAAATTACACATTTCTCTGAGACTCACTTTCTGCAGTTGGAAGGAGATAATAAATCTTGTTATGCCTAACAACTCTCAAAGCTGAGGCAAAGATCAAATAAGATAATGGAATGGAGAGAGCTAGGTGATTATAAAATATCGTGCGATCATGGGAACCTGAAGCTCTATATTCCAATATTCATGGGCCTGATGCCCACACATCTGGGCTGAATCACAGGGGTGTGTGTGTGTGTGTGTGTGTGTGTGTTTTGCAGGAGAAGAAAGTGAAAGTGAAAGTTGCTCAGTCATGTCTGATTGTTTGCAACCCCATAGACTGTATAATCTGTAGAATTCTCAGGCCAGAATACTGGAGTGGGTAGCCTTTCCCTTCTCCAGGGGGTCTTCCCAACCCAGGGATCGAACCCAGGTCACCCACATTGCAGGTGCATTCTTTACCAGCTGAGCCACAAGGGAAGCGCAAGAATACTGGAGTGGGTAGCCTATCCCTTCTCCTGTGGATCTTCCCAACCCAGGAACTGAACTAGGGTCTCCTACACTACAGGTAGATTCTTTACCAACTGAGCTATGAGGGAAGCAGGAGAAGGGTGTTTCTTAAAGAACATAATCAAGGTCACTTAACTAAGGAATGGACCGTTGTCAGGCCCAGAACGAGAAAAAGATGCCATGAGCTGCATGAGGCAGTCTGGTAGGTGTTTTCCCATAATACACCTTTTCCCATAATAGTCTTCTTTTCCCATAATAATTAGGTTTAGCTGGACACATAGCAACCCAGTTAAAGATGACATATCTAAGGGACTTCCCTGGTGGTCCAGTGGTTAAGAGCTTGCACTTTCAATGCAGAGAGCACAGGGAACTGGTCAGGGAACGAAGATCCCACATACCACGCAGTACAGACAGAGAGAAAACAACAACAAAAAGCAAACGGTATCATGTGTTTGTATGACTGAATCCCTTTGCTGCCACCTGAAACTGTCAGAACATTGTTAATTGGCTATACTCCAATAAAAAACAAAAAGGTAAAAACAAAAGAAATCTGCCCCCGCCCCGGCCCCAAACACAAGAGCAACAACAACAAAAAAGGATGTATCTAAGCCTTCCTTATAGCTCGGTGAGCCCTTGTCACTAACTTCTGGCCAAATGAGAAATAAGCTAACGATGGGTGAACTCAGGGTCTTAACTTACAACCTTGAGCATATGCTCTCCATCCCTGCTAGGTGAGAGACGATGGCCACCACTTTGTGCCTACAAGGAAGAAAGCCACGTGTTAAGAACATCACCCCTTCCCTCATGTCTCTACTATGACATAAAGACAAATTCTTATCTAGTTTAAGGTACTGATACTTGGGGTCTGTTAGTTACAGCAGCTCAGACTTTACCCTAACACATTGGACATTCCAGACAACATCAACAGGTCCCTGTCCCCAGTGGGAGCAAAAGTCTTTTGTCAAATTGAGGCAGTGTCCATGCAACTGACTGAAGGATTCCTTGCCTCCTTGATTTACTGGAAGACCAATGAGACATTTTTCTTGAAAGCCATATCTGTCAGCACGGCCTGCCAAGGTCACATCCCCGAGGCAAGCAGCGTCTGTCTCAGATTGAAAGCAGAGCCTGAGTCCCACCTCTGCTCCTTTATTCTGTGCTGCTGTTGAGCTAGACTCCCAGGGGCAGAGTGGAGTATGTGTTCATTCATTGTATCCACCCATAATGATAATGGGTCTCTGCATGCCTGCTAGGATCCAGACAGAGTTTGGTGCTCTATATCCATATCATTCCCTGGTAGCTGAGCTGGTAAAGAATCCACCTGCAACGCAGGAGACCCTGGTTTGATTCCTGGGTTGGGATGATCCCCTGGAGAAAGGATAGGCTACCCACTCCAGAATTCTTGGGCTTCCCTGGTGGCTTAGACCATAAAGAATCCGCAATGATGTGGGAGACCTGGGTTTGATCTCTGGGTTGGGAAGATCCCCTGGAGAATGGAACACCTACCCACTCCAGTTTTATTCTGGCCTGGAGAATTCCATGGACTGTAATTCATCATCATTTAAGCTTCCCTGGTGGCTCAGATGGTAAAGAGTCTGCCTGCAATGCAGGAGACTCAAATTCTATCCCTGGGTGGGGAAGATCCCTGGAGAAGGAAATGGCAACCCACTCCAGTATTGTTGGCTTGAGAATTCCTTGGACAGAGAAGCCTGGTGGGCTGCAGTCCATGGGGTCACAAAGAGCCGGACATGACTGAGTGACTAACACTTTCACTTTCATCCATAGCCTTAAGGTAAGTGGTATTTTTTGGACCAAGAAACAGTCTCAGAGAAGTTGAGTGAGTTCCCTGAGGCAACACAGAGCCTAGATGATGTCAAGGCAGACTGGACTCATTCTATAGCCTCTGCTTCTTCCACTCCATGGACTGCTTTCAGACAAGCTGTCTACTTCAAACCATGGTTTAAGGTTGCAGAGCAAAGCTGGCCTCTTCCTACTGAGACAAGAATCCAGGGGGTCTGGACGCCTTTTGTCACAACCATTCACTGCCCGCTGCCCACAGTTTGGGCTTTCACCCTTTCAGAGGGTTTTAATCTTTGTGAGCATGTGTGCCTGGGCATGCATGAATGCGTATGCTGGCAACTTCTGAGATCTGATGAAAGCTCTGGAAATATCCACAGCGTTATGGATTGAATTGTGTCCCCCATCCCCCAAATATGTTGGAGTCCTAAGCCTCAGGACCGCAGAATGTGGTCTTATTGGGTCTTGAACAGAGGTGATCAAGTTAAAACGAGGGTGGCCATAATTTGATATGATCTGTGTCCTTGTAAAATGGGGACATTTGGACACAGAGATAGACACACATAGAGGGATGGGCTGTCAGAGACACAGCAAAGACAGCCATCTACAAGTCAAAGAGGGAGGCCTAGGACAGATTCTTCTTATCCTGCTGGCGGTACTGTGCTACTGCTGTCCTGGAAAATGAATACATCACTCAGTTTATGTACATACTCACCAAATATCACACACAAATTCTGGGAATTCATAATTCACCCAGAATATCCACAGACCCTTATTGAAGGACCCTAGCAAAGTTCTATTTCCTGAAAGCCTTCCAATGCCTACAATTATAATACTATCAAAAACAAAAAGCATTTAGGCCTACCTTGATAAACCAGGGTAATCTTACCATCTCAAGACTCTCAGTCACATCTGCAAAGTTCTCTCTTTCTCTCTCATCATATGATAACATTCACAGGTTCCAGAAATTAGACAGGGGCATCTTTTAAGGGAACATCATTCAGCCTACTCTGACTTCTGGGCTCCAAAGAGGCATGCCTGGCCCACACAGGCAAAATGCATCCACCTCATCCCTACATTCCCCCAAATTTCACCCTATGAAAGTATCAGTGCATCTGAAACTCCCATCTAAATATCATCAACTCAGACTTCCCTGGGGGAGGGGGCAGTGATTAAGAATCTGCCTGCCTATGCAGGTAACATGGATTTGGTCTCTGGTTCAGGGGGATCCCACATGCCGTGGGGCAAGTGAGCCCCTGCACCATACATAACTACTGAGCCTGTACTCTGCAACAAGAGACAACAAGAGAGGCCACCGCGATGAGAAGCCCTCACACCGCAGCTAGAGCAGCCCCCGCTCACTACAACCAGAAAAAGTCCACGTGCGACAGCAACAAAGACCCAGTGCAGCCAAAACTAAACACAGAAATAAGTCAATTAATTAAAAAAAATAAATATCATCAGCGCAAAAGCCCCAAATCTCATCATTTAAATCATCTAAATCAAGCATGAGACTCTGTATGATAACATCCTGGGCCAGAATTGCCCTCAATCTGTGAACCAATGAAATTAGAAAGCCAGTCATCTGTTCCCAAAATGGTGGGGTGGGCAGTGACAGACATTCTCATTCCAAAGGGAGAAAAGGTGAAGAAGAAAGAGTCAAAACCCAGCAGGGCAAATCCCATTAGGTTTCAAGGCTTGGGGATGATCCCCTGGGTTGGAAGCTCTGTTTTGGGGCTCATGACTTGAGGCAGGTGCTGTTATTATGTTCCCTTTACAGATAAGAGAGAGGGGGTGAGGAGCCTGGAGAAGACCGTACAGGTAGGGACAGCGGGCAAGGGCGATGTTACCAGCAGCCTGACGGCAGGGCCTCCGCCCACAGAGGCCCTCTGTGGGCCCACAGAGGGCCCCAGAAAGGCGTGAGGGGGTTGGCTGTTGCAACTTACAAACACTTGCCTAGACATAGGAAACAGACTTGTGGATGCAGTGGGGGAAGGAGAGGGTGGGATGAGTTAAGAGACTAGCGTGGAAACATACACACTATCATATGTATGTAAAAGAGCTAGCCAGTGGGGATTTGCTATATGACTCAGGGGTGGGATGGGGTGGGAAGTGGAAGGAGGTTCAAGAGGGAGGCGACGAGTGTATACCCATGGCTGACTCATGCTGATGTGTGGCAGAAATCATCACAATATTGTGAAGCAATTATCCTTCCAGTAAAAATATTTTTTTAAACTTAAAAAAAAAAACCCTGCCTAATTACAGTCTTTAAAAATGTTTTTGAACTAAGCAAAGCATATGTGGAGCTGTACTTTGCCCTCTCTGCCTAAACACTTTGTTTGCGGCATCATTTTGACCAAAACCAGGCTTCTCAAACCACGAGAACTTGAATGGGAGACCCCTGACAAAATGGAGGCAGTTTTGCAGTCGTCCAGAAAACCTTCCCATACTGGTCATGCGTGTTGGGAGTTTTCAGGCTGGTTGATACTGTAGGCTTTCAAGTCAGACCTAATTTGGGGTCTTAGCTCGTCTACTTTTTAGTTCCATGACCATAGGTAAGTTATTTTTAACCTCTCTCAGCTTTAGTTTCCCTTTCTGAAAGTGAGGTAATAATGGAACCTACTTCTGGGTTTGCTGGCAATGAATAATGTGGTGACATATGGATTACTTAGCACGATCCTTAACAAACATGATCAACTGCTAATATCATTACGGCTGTTGTTGTTATTTCTCTGTTATGGAATGATCTCTGGAGCTGACATCCTTCCACAAGGATACTTCAAAGTCTCTGGTCCAGAGACTAAAAATCTTTTTTAAATACTTTTTTTTTTCTTTTTCTGGCCATGCCGCACACATGGCACGGACGATCTTAGTTCCTTGACCAGGGATGAATCCAAGTCCCCTGCAGTGGAAGGGTGGCGTTTTAATTGACATGGACCTTGAGGGAAGTCTCTGAAACAGATTTTTGAAAAAAAAAAATCCCTCATGTGGCTTTAGCATTGTATTATTCAAAATATCAAATGCCTGTGCCCTTTTCACAGTCTTCCTGAAAAAACGGTAACTGGGAATATTAAATAAGTTAAATTTTCATCCTTTTAGATTTCACAAAAATGTGTACTTTCCCCGCTTCCTCTTTTCTTCCCCTTGGTTTTACGTGTGATAAGGAAAAACACTTTTAGTGAATAAAAAGTTAGCAGACTTGTAAACCGGTTTTCCAATTAGTGAGCTTCTATAACAACAACAAAAAAAGAAGACATAACAGCTCAAGGTGAATGGAAAAGAAAGAGATAAGAACGTAAATTATCATGAAGATCGATGATAGCAGCTTTCTGAAGACCCAGCAAGTACTTTTCCCATCTTACTTGTCAGCAGACATGGGGGAATAAAACTGCACACTCACCACAAAATACACACATGCAGCCATTCTTGCGCTAGATCTTCCTTCGTTACTTTTACACAAACACACATACATGCAAACACACACCACAAAGAATAGCTTGGTCATGTGGTTCCAGCCCAAGTGAGGGTTAAGGATGAACTGAAAGTCCCGAGAGTGGAAATGGCCCTGCTGACAGTGTGAGTGGCAAGAGAAAGCATCCTGAGTCAAAATGAAAGAAGAAAGATCCTGGGGGAGTGATAATCTGGAATCAGCGTGCTTTGATTCCTTGGATTTTCCACGTCCCGTCTTTGATTACAGACTCCATCTTTAGAAGGCCAGATTTGGACAAGGACAAGGCAAATCTCTAAGGCTGAGCACAGACTGCTGAATAGCTCTTGGCGGCTGTACTGATTTTCTTCTCTCCCGAGTGAAGTTGGATAGCCAGGGGCTTTATGAGCACAAGGGTATTTGTCCTTTGAGCCAACTATGGGAATTTTCCTGCAGTAGCCCTCTAGAACTCAACAAAAGTTGCTAATATGTAACTCCTCTCCTAACCTCATGTGAAAAAAAGCCATCCCAACTGGATTGATGCTGCTCTCCTTTTTTAAAGTAGAAGATAATTGTTTTACAATGTTGTGTTGGTTTCTGCTGCACAACAGGTGAATCAGCTGTAAGAATATATACATTCCCTCCCTGTGGAGCCTCCCTCCCATTGACAGAGTCACTTCCTAGGCAGGTTGATAAGAAGTCCGGGGTCCCTGAGGAGGAGAAAGGGGTCTGGGGCTCTGGAAGTAGAGATAGGGATCTGAGGTTCTCAAGGAGGAGGAAAGGACAAATGTTTTTTTTTTTTTTCTTCTACATTCCTTAGTCTTAGTCACATAAAACATTTTTTTTTTTCTTTAAGCCCAGAACTAATGATTACACAACAGCTCAGTTTAAACTCTGTACTAGGGATTATATAACAACAATGTATCCTGCTTAAGGACAGTTTCTCCTTCCTGAAAACCTTCTGGCTAATCCTGTTATCTTAAAATGTAAATTATGGGAGTGGGTCTAGTAAGATCTTTACAACCTTGAGACAGTCTTCTGATTTATTGTAATAACTAATTTAAAAAGTATATAACTCCCTCTCTAACACGAGGAGGGCACTCTCTGTCCCCCTCTGATGTCTATGTCAGAAGCTTTCTCAGTCCCTTTCACTTTAATAAAACTCTGCTACACAAAAGCTCTTGAGTGATCAAGCCTGGTCGCTGGTCCTGAAGTTAAATCTTCTTTGGAGATCACAAATCCGACACCATTCACTGTAAGCTATCACCATCCTGCCTCATCTTACCCCTCTTTGACTTGGTTTACCCTTCATACACATACACAGTTCACATTGTGTGATATATGTTTATTCAGTAAATATTACTGAATGCAGAGTTCTAGAGAATAGCAAGGAGAGATAAGAAAGACTTCTTAAGTGACCAATGCAAAAAAAGAAAGAAAGAAAGAAAACAATAGAATGGGAAAGACTAGAGATCTCTTCAAGAAAATTGGAGATACCAAGGGAATATTTTATGCAAAGAGGGGCACAATAAAGGACAGAAATGGCAAGGACCTAACATAAGCAGAGGTGATTAAGAAGAGGTGGCAAGAATACACAGAGCTATACAAAAAAGGTCTTTATGACCCAGATAACCATGATGGTGCTGTCATGCATCTAGACCCAGACATCCTGGAGTGTGAAGTCAAGTGGGCTTTAGAAAGTATTACTATGAATAAAGCTAGTGGAGGTGATGGAATTCCAGCTGAGCAATTTCAAATCCTACAAGATGATGCTGTTAAAGTGCTGCACTCACATGTCAGCAAATTCGGAAAACTCAGCATTGGCCACAGGATTGAAGAAAGTCAGTTTTATCTCCAATCCCAAAGGAGGCCAGTGCCAAAGAGTGTTCAAACTACTGAACAATTGTGCTCATTTCACATGCTAGCAAGGTAATGCTCAAAACTCTTCAAGACAGGTTTCAACAGTACATGAACCAAGAACTTCCAGATGTACAAGCTGGATTTAGAAAAGGCAGAGGAATCAGAGTTCAAATTTCCAACATTCACTGCATCATAGAGAAACCAAGAGAATTCCAGAAAAACATCTACTTCTGCTTCATTTGAAGAAGGAATTCATAGGGCCTGGACTCCATCTCAGGCCTGTCGGTGCTGATCGTGCTAGGCCGCCTCTCCAATGGACTCTGAACTCTGTACTTAGCGCCTGTGGGAATGACAATGGAAGGATAAGACCCCCTCTGGGCAGGGGAATCCTGAAGATGACATCCAGGTTACTCATTGCCTAAGAGAAAACAGAAACTAATCACCTCTGCCTCCTGACAGCATCTATCAATGTAACCACAGGCTTATTGATTATTAACTGTTTGAACACATAACACGTGAATGATGGGGTTATTGTGATTGTATTTACCCTTCCTTTGTAAGCCTCAAGGGATTTGGGCTGGTGGGTTTGGACGCGTACACATGGGGTATAAAAGATTTTCACAAATGCTGGTCGGGGCCCTTGGCTAAGAGGAGACTCTGCCTTGGGCCCGCCGGTGTAATAAACTGCACTCCACTATCTGCATTGTCCTTCTGAGTGAGTTTGTTTCCCGGAAAGCGTGGCTATAACACATTGACTACTCTGGCTGTTGGGATCACAACAGACTGTGGAAAATTCTTAAGGAGATGGGAATACCAGAAACCTTACCTGCCTCCTGAGAAATGTGTATGTGGTTCAAGAAGCAGTAGTTAGAACTGGACATGGAACAATGGATGGTTCCAAATCGGGAAAGGAGTACGTCAAGGCTGTATATTGTCACCCTGCTAATTTAACTAATATGCAGAGGACGTCATGTGAAATGCCGGGCTCGAAAATCACAAGTTAGAATCAAGATTGCCAGGAGAAACATCAACAACCTCAGATATACAGATGATAACCCACTCTAATGACACAGAGGGAAGAGGAACTAAAGAGCCTCTTGATAAGGGTGAAAGAGGAAAGTGAAAAATATAACTTAAAACTCAACATTCAAAAAACCAAGATCATGGCATCCAGTTTCATCACTTCATGGCAAAAAAAAGGGAGGAAAGAGGAGACAGTGACAGATTTTATTTTCTTTGGCTTCAAAATCACTGCAAACGGTGACTGCAGCTATGAAATTAAAAGATGCTTGCTCCTTGTAAGGAAAGTTATGACCAACCTAGACAGCATATTAAAAAGCAGAGACATTACTTTGCCAACAAAGGTCCATACAGTCAAAGCTATGATTTTTCCAGTAGTCATGTACAGATGTGAGAGCTGGACAATAAAAAAGGCTGAGTGCCAAAGAATGGATGCCTTTGAACTGTGGTGCTGGAGAAGACTCTTGCGAGTCCCTTGGACTCAATCCTAAAGGAAACCAGTCAATCCTAAAGATTTTGGGCGCCACACCAACCAAAGGAGTTGTTGTTCAGTTGCTAAGTTGTGTCCAACTCTTTTGGTTGAAACCAGTCAATCCTAAAGGAAATTAGTACTGAACAGTCATTGGAAGGACTGATGCTGAAGCTGAAACTCCAATACTTTGACTATCTGATAAGGAGAGCCAACTCATTGGAAAAGACCCTGATGCTGAGAAAGACTAAGGGCAGGAGGAGAAGAAGGGGGTGACAGAGGATGAGATGGTTGGATGGCATCACTGACTCAATGGACAAGAGTTGGAGCAAACTCCAGGAGATGGTGAAGGACAGGAAAGCCTGGTGTGCTGCAGTCCACGGGGTGGCAAAGCGCTGGACACGACTTAGCAACTGAACAATAAACAACTCCTTTGGTTGCTGTGGTGCCCAAAATCTTTTCCTGGCAGGAAAGTCTGCCTTAAAGTAAGATCAAGGGATCACATCAACATATTATCATTAATTAAGCACCTACTATGCTGCAGTCCATGGGGTCTTGAAGAGTCAGACACAACTTAGCAACTGAACAAGAAAATATTATTTGGGCAGTATCTCTAGGCAAAGTATCCCTGGGAATGCAATAAACCTACCAGATGCTCTTCATTCATTAACCTTATTCATACACTGAATGAAATTCATTCATTAATCTCAGGGAAGATGACTATTAGGCTATTGTAATACAGTATGATGAAGCTTCTATTAATAACAACAAACATGAATTGAATGATTATCAGGAGCAGATACAAAGTGTATTACATACATTAACTCACTTAACCCCTATGACAATTAGATGAAGTTAATAATATGCTCACCCCTATTAAATAGATAAGGAAACTGAGGCACAGAGAGAGTAAATAACTTGTCCAAGGTGACCAACTCGTAGGTAGGAGAGCTGGGCTCTGAACCTAGACAGCATGGCTTCAGAGCTGGTGCTTTCTGCCATTATGTTAGTACATAAAGAAGCTCTAGGCGCACAGGGTCAGGGGATAGAGTGTTTTGATCTGGTTCAGGTGGTAACTTTGCTGAGTATGGTAGGATGAGCAAGATTTAGTTTGGGGAGGTAGGTATATCCAGAATAAATGCTTTAGGCTTTAAGAAATGCCCAGTGAACGGTGGCATAAACAAAGAGGAGGTTATTTTTCAACCTAACATGTCTGGCGGTAAGTGGTTTCTGACACTGATGCGGAAGCTCTATGAAGTCTGGGCTCCAGTCACCTCCCCTTTCCTTTCTCCTACTGGTCAACAGCAGGTCCAGTTTCCAGGGAATAAAGCTAGGGGAGCACGGGGTTGAGAGTTTTGACTGACATACCTTCCTCTTAGCAGGAAGGGAAAATCTTTCCGTATGTTCCATAGTGACTTCCTCTCACAAACATTGAGAATGAGCCAGAACTAGGTCACATGCCCACCCCTAGACCAGGGCTAAGCCTCACCTTCAAGGGGTCTTCAGGATTCTGTAGGCAAAAATCAGAGTTTTGCATAGACAACCAACAAAGTCTGCCAGAGGGAATCCGACATGCAAAAACTTGACAGAAAAGCAGAACATGGCAAAAATGAGGGGCGGGAAGAGGTTCAGTACCTGGAGGAAAGCTTGACAGTGGGCAAAAGGTGAGTCTGGAAAGCTGAGAGTCTCGGCATGAGGGGCCACGTATGCCATCCGATGGAGCTTACCCTTTGTCCTGTAGGCAAAGGAGAATCAGTAACCGATTTCAGACAGTGCCACGACCCCAGATGACTTGTTCAGAAAGATCATTCTGGCATCTCAGTGAAGATTACTGGAGGGGAAGAAGGAAGATGAGAGGCAGGGAAACTAGTTCAGAAGATGCTGCGGTGGTTCAGATGAGCGACGGCGTCCTGCGCTGTTGCAGACACATGGTGGTGGAGAGGTGGGCTGCCATATTTAGGAAGTAGAATCAAAGATGATGATTGGATTCGGGAATGAGGGCTCAAGCAGCATGATAACTACTGATGAATACTGCCTCCATTTCCACCAGTGAAAAAAGCAGTCATGAAAAGACAAGATTGCTTAAACCAAGTCTAAGGATTCAAGTCCAGGATTGTGAGTTGGCAGTCACTACAGAAGGAAATCCAAAAAGTCCATTCATTTTTGTAAATTTGAATTTTATTTCTATCTGTTACCCATATACACAGCTCACATAGAGTATTTTCACCAGGCTTACAACAAGAAGCCCCAAGCCTTTGTCCCAACTCACCCCACTGCCTTCAAAAGAACACATTGGCTTCTCTAATGACATCACTTTTGATTCCTGAATACATCTGGTCCTTCTGGTCCAGTGTGGAGTGGTTACTCTCTTAGCCTGTGGATCATTTCACTGCTTCTACATACTGAATCATCCTGACATTTAGTGGTTAAAAACAATAATCATTTGTTTAGCTCACAATTCTGCAGGTTGGATGTAGGCCTGAATTCAGCTGCATGGTCCTCCTGATCTCAGCTGGGCTCCTTCAGGCATCCGTAGTTAATTGCAGCTCTGCCTGGGGAAAGGCTGGGTAGCTGGCTATTGGACGGCATGACTCATGGTCTCTTCTCCTCCAGCAGGTTAGGCAAGACTTCATGGAGGAAACAAAGATCCAAGAGAGAGAAAGGAAATATGCACGCATTCTCTAGTGTAGGATTGGTACTGACTCACCACAACTCCCATCACATTTCATTGGCCAAACAAGTCACAAGATCAGAATCAAGAACAGAAATAGATGCCCCATCCTGATGGAAGAATCTGAAAAGCCACTCTGCAAAGAACATGGATACAGGAAGGTCATGAACTGGGGCTCTCAACTCAAGCAACCCACCAGTCTGATGCATAGCTACTGCCCTGGAATCTCCTGTCACTATTATCCTTGGAGTTCTTATTTTTTAGTGTTGGATCCCCCGTATATCAGTCAGGCTTCAGAAACCATGCCAGTTATTTTATCTGTGTGTGTGGGACGTGAAGGAGGAGGCTTAGCCGGTGCTGGTATCTCTAAGTGAAGTGAAGTCGCTCAGTCGTGTCCGACTTTTTGCGACTCCATGGACAGTAGCCTGCACCAGTCTTCTCCGTCCATGGGGTTTTCTAGGCAAGAGTGGGTTGCCATTTCCTTCTCCAGGTAATCTTCCCGACCCAGGGATCAAACCCAGGTCTCCCACATTGTGGGCAGATGCTTTACCGTCAGAGCCGCCAGGGAAGTTCTCTCTAGGGTATCTCTAAAGGGCCATAGTAAAGTTGCTTCTGCAAGTGTCGGGAAAGCTGCAAACTGGATTCAACGGTCACTACAGGAAAGAACTGTTTCTGCCGGGGTGAGGCCAGTATGATTCTCTCAGGAACTACAAGCACACAGGAAGCAAATAGGAAGAAGCAAGTCCCTTCTTCCTTCTCCAGCCCTCCAGTCTCCCTAGTAACCCTTCCCCACTAGCGAGTTTAACAAGGGGCTAGCTGGCCAAGGCAAAGAGATTTTTAGAGTCTTGGCCTCAGCATCACACAGCATAGTATAGAAGTGTGGGTTTGAAGTTAAGGGTCAATAAGCTAAAAACTGTCACACCTGTTCTCAGATGTCTAGGTCTTCCTCATTTCTGTAACTCTGTAAGGAAGAATGCATGTAAGGTATATTTCCTCACATTTTTAATGTCTAAAATTTGCTTAGTCTACCATCACAATTCTGGTTTGGCTGAGTATGGCACTCCAGTGTGCAAATTATTTCCACTCCTTATTTTGAAGGCATTGCTCCATTATCATTTAGCATCTCCTGTGGCCACTAAGTCTGATGCCATGTGGATTTCTGAATTTTTGTATGTCACCTGTTTTCCTTGTTTTCTCTTGGATCTTTTCTCTGTGAAAGCTTTTAGGATTTTCTCTTTATCCTATCCCTGGTATCCTAATATCCTGGTATCCATTTCACAACGATTTGCCTTAGTTCTGCTTTTTTTCTTTTTTAATTCATCTGCAAAGTGCACTAGGTCTTTTCCAACTCATTTCCTTAAGTTCTAGAAAATGTTACTGAAATGTATTGAAGTCTTTGATAACCTCTTCACCTCCTTTTTTCTCTGTCTTCTTGTTCTTTGGAATTACTATTAATCAGTTGTGGAATCATCTAATTTTCTCAGTGTCATCTGGCTTATCTCTCTGTTTTCAGTATAGTGCCCCCACCTTTAGCAATGCCTGATATCCCAAGATAAGAATCTTTCCATTTTCACCTCTCCAGAGTATCCCTCAATCCTGGGATATGGAAGGGTATTTAGTTGCTTGTGTGGGGGCAGCAATAAAGGTCAAGACACTACCTCTTATACAGACTTTCAGCTTATTCTTCTGATTTAAGCCACACCTGCACTCTGAATTTCAGATGCATTTGGTGCCTTCAATTTCTGAGTCTTTAGGATTCTATAGAATGAACTAGTACAAGCTTCGGTTTCCATTCTCTCTGATCTGCTAAATTGGTCTTTCTTGCCCACCTGCTTTTTATCTCTTTTAATCTAGCTTTGACTGTCAGAAACACTGGGTAGCATCGCCATTAAAAAGAGACAAGAGACATGATCATCTTAATTGGGGAAGATGGTATATGCGTTTCATAGGTTGTGGTGGACTGTTGCAGTAATGAACCAGAGTATCTGTGACCTTGTGTAGATCCCTCCCATATTGAGTCTGGGCTTATTCCCTGAATCTGTGACTTGCTAATGGGATATTAGAAAATGTAAGGCATGCAGAGGCTAGTACACTGAGTTTTATCCTCTGGTGGCTGGGAACTGGGTGGAGAAGCAAAAGCCAGCATCCTGGATGGTGAGACCACATGCAGGGAGAAGTCAAATCATCCCAGCAGAGCCCGGCACTCAGTCATACCTACTCCCAGCTGACTGCAAATGAGTGAGCTAGTTAATTCCAGCAGAAGATTCACTTACCTGAGCCTAGCCCAAATCATTGACTCACACACTTGTGAGCAAATAAAATGTTATTTCAAGCTATTAAGTTTTGGGGTAGTTTGTTACAGAAGTGATACTGAAACAGAAGTGTTACACTGAGGCTTTCTCTTTTGTTCCCTTTGCATTTGTAGATTTCACATATCAAGGCTATGCCATTTTTGTTCTATGTGTCCTTGCAAGTTTAGACTTGTTTTTAGCTCTGTAATACCATTTTAGTGTGGTTTGCAAAAAGAGTGGGCTTCCCTGATAGCTCAGTTGGTAAAGAATCCGCCTGCAATGCAGGAGACCCCGGCTGGTTTCCTGGGTTGGGAAGATCTACTGGAGAAGGGATGACTCGTATATGTAAGTTACACCACATTTAATTGGAAGTTTCCACTCCTACTTCATCAGCCCAACAGGTTATTTATTGAGCATCTAGTAGGTACCAGCAGCAATGGGCACTTGTAATGTGACTCTCACTTAATCTTTACAATAACATTCATTTGGCACTGGTTTCTTCCTTTAACTGTTATGACCACGTCTCAAAGTTAAGTGACTTGCTGGAAGTCAACAATTAGGAAGGAGCATTGTTAAGATTTGTGCCCTCAGCTGAGTGTTGACAAAACTCCAATAGTTCCAGGAAACTGTTGAACTAGGAAATACACATTAGCAATGCACAAAGTGGGATGAATAAAAGACCCATCACTGAGTAGACCTGACCCACAACCAACTTAGATATACTGGCTTCCCTTGTAGCTCAGTTGGTAAAGAACCTGCCTGCAATGCAGCAGACCTGGATTCAATTCCTGGGTAGGGACGATCCCCTGGAGAAGGAAAGGGCCACCTACTCCAGTATTCTTGCCTGGAGAATCCCATGGACATGCAAGACCCATCACTGAGAAGACCTGACCCATAGCTGACTAGATAGGAGAGATGATAGTAACAATGTTTGTGATTCCACCTCCTACAGATCTGCCTTTAACCCCATGACTGCTAAGGACAGTACCACCAACAAAATGCAACAACAGAGGCATGGACATCTGAATTGGGGAAGAAGGGGAAATTTGCTTCTAAGGGCTTTCTTGGGTCTTTCTCTCTGTTCTCCTCGGCATATTCAGATGAGGGCCCCTCTGAGCACCATTGCCAGCATTGCTTGCGGTCTGCCCTTATTGGGGAAGATTGGTTGGTGATACTTACAGGACGTTTTCCCAGGGTAAATGGTAGTTTCTGATCGAGCTCCTCAGTGGTGGGTGGGGAGCTAAGCCCTGTGAGGCTCAATATGGTTAATGGCTGTCGAATGGTTAAAACCCCAGGCATTGCCTGGGAAGTGTTCCCAGAAGGCCACCAAAATGCCTTCAGTGCTCCATGTAAGGGAAATTAAGTGCCGAGAAAAGCGTGTTCAATTTAGATCCATCTGGTTTGTGTTGTTTCTTTTCCTTCTTTTTTCTCCAGGAAAGAGACCTATTCAAAGATACTTGTGATCACTCTAATCTGCTAGGAAGCTAGGGTATTGCCAGCCCAGCACAATGAAGAGCAGAGAGAGAAACTGCTCTGATTCCAGACTAGCAAGGAGACCTCTCTGAGGCCTAGGGATGGGGTTTGAGCAGTGGGCAGTATCAAGCCTGTCTTGCTCACCACTCTACCCTAGTAGCTAGCACAACTCTGGTCACATAATAGGAACTCCTAGGGGTTGATGTGAACTTCTATAAGGGCATTTTTCAGTGTCACAGTGATTAGAGGCTGCTTCTGGAATTTAGTGGGCAGAGCATAAGAATGTGAGATATCCTACAGTGTCCAGGAAAGTCCCCCACAGTGAAGAATTATCCCATACCCAACACTGCCGTCATATGTGCCACTGGACACAGGCAGCTGAAGAACTTGTTCATAGTTATCTGACTCTGGAATGTAGCTCTGCTTTAAGTTTTGAACACAGGACTTCTATGTGCCAATGCAGGGGACACGGGTTTGATCCCTGGTCTGGGAAGATTCCACACACTGCCGGGCAACTAAGCCCATGTGCCACAACCACTGAGCCCAAACTCTAAAGCTCACCAACTACTGAAGCCCAAGCACCCCAGAGCCTATGCACCGCAAGCAGCCCCCGCAGTGAGACTCCTGTGCCCCACAACTAGGGAAGCCCCGGCTTGCCACAACTAGAGAAAATCTCAAGCACATCAACAAAGACCCAGCGCAGCCAAAAAACAACAAATAAATAACTGCTGGGATTTTAAAAATGAATCCATCTTTGAAAAATTAGGAACACAATTCATTTTTTCACAACCAGTATTTCACAACACTGAATTTTTAAAAAATGGAATTACCATGTAAACCAAGGGTAAAGTACACTTATAGTATGTAAATCATAACTATTTTTCTTTCTAATTGAAATTGAAATATAGTTTCAATTAAAAAGAAAAAATAGAGAAACACAAAAGACTATATACTGTATGATTCTATTTATGTGAAACTAAAAAAAGAGAAGACAACTAAATTCACTTATTTTACATACTATAAAATCCACTCATTTTTAAAGGGTTAACAATTCAGGCAAGTTTTTAGTCAATTCAGTGATTTGGTAAAATTGATAAATTGGACTACCATCACCAAAAGGCAATTTCAGAACATTTCCATCCTCCTAAAATGTTACCTTAGGTCTCTTCGCAGTCAATTCTCATGCCCACCCTAAGCCCCAGGAAATCACTGATCTGAATGCTGTCTCTATAGAGCTGTCTCCTCCTTTTTTCCCCCCCAAGTCATCTTTTCTAAAATTTCACATAAATAGAATCATAGTGTATATATAGTCTTTGTGTTTCTCTTCTTTCACTGAGCATATTTTTTTTGAGGTTTATCCATACTGTGCCATGAATTATTATATATAATAAGGATATAATAGTGATTTTTTTAAAAATTATGTACACAGGTGGCTTATATGAGTTTCACTTCAGGATTGTAAGGAGGGTATTATAAAGAAAGAGTTTCAGGACTGGTGATTTTAAGGACTTTGATACCCGTGAATTTTTAAATCCTGTCCTCAGAAAGGCTTAATTAGAAGGGTAACTGGTAATCCAGATTTGACGCAAACAGCAAATCTAAGCAATTGTCTTGCACCAGTTGCTTTGATCATCAAACTGTGGCCTAGATTCAGATTCAGGCCAGAGTCAGAGAGACTGCGAGGGATAAGCAAACCCACGAGAACCATCATGAAACGAACAAGAACAGTTTCAGATTCAATAACTCAACCTGGGTTTCAGCAGGAATAACAGCTCAGACAGGCTGGGTGCAAAAGGTCCAACCCTGAGAGATCCCTGTGGGGGGTCTATATTCCACACATGCAGAAAGGGAGGGCTGGAAAAGGAGGAGGGGTGGGAGGATGGGCCAGCCCCACAGCCAGACCAGGCCTGGGGGCGCCAGTGGGGCGAGGTAATTAGATGCCTCTTCATCAGACATTCTGCAGTCATTTAGAGAAGAGTCTGAAGCAGGAGACCCAGGTTTGATCCCTGAGTGGGGACGATCTCCTGGAGAAGGAAATGACCATCCACTCCAGTATTCTTGCCTGAAAAAGAAGCCTGGTGGGCTACAGTCCATGAGGTCGCAAAGAGTCGGACATGACTTAGCAACTAATCCACCCACACTGAGCCGTGTGGGGGATGGCTGAGATGGAGCACACGGCGGGCAGAGCTGTGCCTCTTTCCTTCCTCAAGCAGCCCCGGCTCAGGCTTGCGTCTCCTCCGTTAACCTGACCCACGTTTCCAACCCAGAAGGCACCACTTACCTGCTGTTACTCTGGCAATGGTGTTAAGGTCTCCCCACCTGCACCCACTTTTTGTGATTTATCAGAGTATGCCTGTGTTCCTTTATCTCCATGGAGTTCTGGAAGAATACACAGAATGTTCTCCATTCCCTTAGGTTTACTGCTGCTTTCTGGGTGCTCCTTGTTGCAGGGACTGGAGACAGTAGATTTGCCCTCTGACCTGGCTCTGTGCCCAGTCAGGCTCCTCTCTCTCTCCCCACAGCCTCAATAGTTAAAGCAGAGAGGAGCATTCATTAGAACAGTAAATCTGACCCCAGGGAGATCAGGCCATGCAACAAGGTAGCTCAAGGGTGGCCCTGGGACCCTCTCTCGACCACCCCTTAATCTGTGGTAGACAAGGAATCCCAGGGTTGGCTCAGCCCTTCCAGGGGGGCCCTCACTGGAAGTGGGGTGTGTGGAGGGGCTGGAATCCAGCATTCCAGGCTGTTTTGACATCCCAGGTGATGTCATCATGTTAACTTCAGTTGTGAGGTTTTGGAATTTTTAGAAAACACAGACCTTGGCAATTTGTTCACACAAGCGATAGCTCTCTTCAAAGGAGGCATCACTCCAAAGAGGCCTCTGAAACCCAGGGCGATCCAGGGAGAGCCTGTGACTGTGGCTGCGCAGAGATGCAGGCGAGGATGGGGCAGGATGGCAGGCTCATCTCACCTGACAGACCACCCATGGGGTGGAGACCCAGATACCTGTATGGAGCTGGCAGTTTCTGCCCAGGCTTGGGCACCAACCTTGCATATAGCCACAGCAAGCTCCAAAGCTGGACTGGAGTTAAAAGCAGACATGCAAGTCCTTTTGTGAAGCATTTGTTGGGTTTAGGCTTTGGCCTGGGCCTCCTGGGTGAGCAGCGAGAGGCGGGTGGAGAGGCAAGTGCCCTGCAGCCTGGGCTCTGATGCCAGGACAGCCCACGGCAAAGGCTGGCAGCACAATTCTTGTCTCCTGCTGCTCACCACATTCCCAGAGTCATTTTCCGTGTGTTTATGATGGAGGAATCACTGGCTGTGGAACAGTCACTGTGTTGCAAACAAAGCATTGTGGTTGGAGATGAGAGGCAAAAATCAAGAGCAGGCACTTTAAAATCTGGCTCTTTTAAGGCGTCTGTAGCAAACTTCCCAGGTGTGGGGCAATCGGAGCTCCTGGAGCCCAGCAGGAAGCTGCTGGATTAAAGATATTTGCACAGGAAAGAGAACAGTCAGCCTGGTTTAGATGAGCAGTGCACCTCTAGCTCTGGGAAGCCTGGAGCGTGTGCCTTGCAAGCAAGGCAATCAGTGCCTGTCTGAGCACCGAGAAAGCTGAATGCAGGGCTTTTAAAAATGAAATGATCATACCCATTGCTTTCAAGAACTAGAGCAAGAAACGTTAGGTTATTTTTAACTCAGTTATTTGCTCACTGCTGATGGAGCACACGCTTCCTTGCACCCAGGTGGATGTAGACAGAAAGCAATAGAGAGAAAGCTGGGCAGGATGGAGGGAGATTAGGACCACAGGACTTGGATCACTGGTCAAGCTGTCTGTATTTGCATGTGACCCCTCAACTTTCTATCTTTGTAACCCTCTGATATTGTTTCTCATCTGAAGCCTCAAAGGGCTTTCGTGAGGATTAAATGAGATCCATAGAAAATGCTTGTGTGTATGTTAGGTGCTCAGTCATGTCTGACTCTTTGCAGCCCTGCAGATTGCAGCCCGCCAGTCTCCTCTGTTCATGAGATTCTCCAGGCAAGAATACTAGAGTGGGTTGCCATGCCCTCCTCCAGGGGATCTTACCAACCCCGGGATTGAACCCGGGTCTCCAGCATTGAAGGCAGATTCTTTACCATCTGAGCCACCAGAAAATGTTTAGACCCAGGCAAATGGCAAGTAGCCCATCAAGCATTGGTGACTGTCAATCATGTGACCACTAATTTGCATGCTTGGCAGCTAGCTTGTGAGTTATTTAATGCTTACAGAGGTGGGATCCTGTCATGTACACAAGTGAAGTTACCTACCCCTTCTCCCTTCTTGATGCACTCACATGGCCAGGGTCATTCTTTTCCAGTAGGGCCTGGCTCCATTCTAAGACATGCTTCTCATCCAGAAAATGTTAAATTGGACAAGATCCAAACAAATCATCATGTCCAGACCATGTAGTTTTTTAAGGGTACAATTCAGTGGTTTTTAGTATATTTTCAGAGTTGATCAACTATTACCATAATCTAATTTTGAAACATTTTCATCACACCAACCCACAAAAATGGTACCTGGGAGCAGTCATTTCCTGGTTCCTCTCCCCACCACCCCCCAGCCTTGGGCAACTACTCATCTACCTCTGTCCCTATCGATTTGCCTATTCTGAACACCTGATAAAAATAGAATCATATAATATGTAGTCTTTTGTTACTGACTTCTTTCACTTAGCCTAATGCTTTCAAGAGTCATCGTCACTTTATACCCATCAGAATGACTATAATAAAAAAGACAATAACAAGTGTTGGTGATGATGTGGAGAAATTGGGACATTCATACATTGCCAGTGTTAAGTAAAATGTCTCAGCCACTTCTGGAAAAGTTTGGAAGTTCCTCAAAGGATGAACGTAGAGTTACTATAAGCCCTGGCAGTTCGAACCCTGGTACCTAAGACAAATAAAGATATATGTCCACACAGAATCTTGTACATGAATATTCACAGCAGTAATATTCATAATAGCCAAAAACTAGAAACAACCAAATTTCTGTTGACTGACAATTACTCTTTTCATTTTCTTGATGGTGTCGTTTGAAACACAAAATTTTCAATTCAGATATAGTCCCAACTTCTCTTTTATCGCTTGGACACTTTTTGTCATACCTAAGAAATCATTGCCTAATTCAAGATCATGAAAATTTACTCCATTGTTTTCTTCTAGGAATTTTATAGTTTTAGCTTCAACTATTTCATTTAAACCAACAGGGAAACTAAGACCCAGTGAAGGTATGATTTGCTCCAAATTACATTGCTAATAAGTGTCAGATAAGTAATTTAAAAAAATAGTTTAATTTTGTACAATCTGAAATCAATATAACTTTAAGACCAAACAGGGTCTCAAGTCATGTGAAAAAAATAACGAGAGTCTAAAACCCAATTTACATTTACCCTTAAATAGAATCAACCTTTTATTTGAGGCCAATAATGATAAGAACAGAACCCATTTCTTGAGCAATCAGTCTGGATCAGGCACTGTGCAACACATATTCTCTTTCTAATTCTCAAAGCCACATAGTAAGTAAGGGCTATTATTATCCTTATTTTAAAGATGAGGAAATGCATGCTCAGAAAGCTTTTTAAGTAAGCTTCCTTAAAAATCCCACAGTTAATAAGAGGCAGAGCTGGGTTTTAAACTCATGGCTCCTGATCTTCTTGTAGGGTGTCCTATTAGAAAAACTAATGATTGTTGCCGAAACCCTAATAAGTGGCTTCTAACAAGAAAGGAATCTCTTGAAGACTTGAACTGGACCCCAACTGTCATGCCCATTCTTTGTCACATCTGTGGTAATTTCTCTTGGTGGGGTTGTGTTGATTTGTGGAGGCGAGAACCCAGACACAACAAGCATGTGGGTTGCCATGAAGTCTTGATGCTTTTCCTATAAATCCAATTTTCCACTTGGTTTGGCCAGGGCAGGAGGATGTCAAATTCTGTGGCAGAGGTCAGTCCTATAAGGTGTTTGTCTCTATTTACATAATTCATTAGAACATTTCATGAGGGGAAAATCCATCTTCACTGACATGAGTCTTAGGATGGAGAGAAGCAATCCTAGGCTTAGCCATGCACAGAGGTCGAGGTTTGCAGTTTCAATCAGGCATATTATTTACATGTGGAAATTCCCGGTGGGAAGCTGAAGAACACAACTTAGGAGTGGTCCCCAAGTGGGAAATTGAACAGTACACTGAGCTCCTTTTATTTCCATTTAATTTACCATCAGTATCATTACCATTATTTTCTTAATCATTTCACTAGCAATGCTGTAACTTGGGACCGAGGTAATTGCAGTCAAATGGGAAGATGCTTATCTGCAGTATTTAGTTAGCAAAGGCTTTCATTCACCTTTTTAGGGATGGGTATTAGTTCTTTCCTTTATCCATGGAGCACAGAGCTTCCTGGAAATGCTGAAGATATTAAGAGCTCCCTGCAGCTTAATGAATTCTACATTTGGTAGAAGAGAGGTTTCTGTAATTTTTAGCTCACTGCTGCCTGAAAATGTATCACACGACACAGGAAGTGGCTTCCTGAGACTCCAAGAAGCCTGTGTGAAACAGGCCAGGCCTGCCCCATGGTCAGAGCAACGTGGAGTCAATGATCACAACTTTGCCTTCAGCGACCTGACTCTACTACTGGATAGCTGTGTGACTTTGGGCAAGTGGCTTAGGCTCTCTGAGTCCATTTTCTTGGTACCACTGCTTATCTCACAGATTGCTGGGCAGTAAATGAAGTAAGGTGGGTAAAGGCTCAGAGCATTCCTTGGCCCATAACAGGCGTTCATTACATGCTCTTTCTTTCCTGAAAAATTGCTGGTGTGGAGGACTTTTCTGCTGAGTCTTAGGATTCTTTGAGAGCCAAAGGCAAGAAAAGTTTCGAGGAATGACTAGATAGGAGGTACCTTTTGGCTGGCAAGAATGAAGACCTTGGAGGGGCGACAGATGTGTTGGTGAGGGGACTTGGTCTCCATACTCACCATTAGACTCCAGGGCTGGGGAGCTGGAAACCCCATGGGTCCCAGCCCTGCCCACCTCTGCACCCTTGTCCTCTCCCCCACTTGTTCCACCCCCTCCCACTGTCCCCCCCCCCCCATTTCCTCTGATGTGCTAGACATCCCTCTTCAGGGTCTTCACACAGGCTCTCCCCCAGCCTGGCCTACTCTCTTCCTTCACTCGCTCCACTTGGCTGGAGCCTCCTCATCCCCTTGGTCTTGTCTTCCTTGTCATTTTCTTTGTCATGTCTTCTCTGGACAAGCTCCTGACGGGCTCTCAGAGATCACCCTGTGCTTCTCAACACGGCACAGATTGGGTTTGTAGCTCAATGGGTTTCTGTTTGTCTGAGATTTTTCATTTGAAACACCTTCACCACCACCTAGCACTCCATTACTAGGCATATACCCTGAGAAAATCATAACAGAAAAAGACACATATACCCCAACGTTCACTGAAGCAATATCTACAATATCCAGGACATGGAAGTAACTCAGATGTCCACTGACAGATGAATGGGTAAAGTTATGGTACATAGACACAATGGAATATTACTCAGCCATAAAAGGAACAAATCTGAGTCAGTTCTAAGAAGGTAGATGGACCTAGAGCCTATTATACACAGTGAAGCAAGCCAGAAAGAGAAAAACCAATATCATATATTAACACATATATATGGAGTTTAGAAAAATGGTACTGATGAACCTGTTTGCAGGGCAGGAATAGAAACTCAGACGTAGAGAACAGACTTACGGATACAGCAGGAGAAGGTGGGGTGAACTGAGAGAGGAGCATTGAAACATATACACTACCATATGTAAAACAGATAGCTACTGGCTATATAACACATATAGCACAAATAGCACATACAGCTCTATGACACAGAGAGCTCTACCTGGCGCTCCGTGACAACCTAAAGGAGTGGGACGGGGTGAGGGGTGGGAGGTGGGAGGGAGGTTCCAGAGGGACGGAACATATGTGTACCTATGGTTGATCCATGTTACTGTATGGCAGAAACCAACACAATACTGTAAAGCAGTTATTCTCCAATTAAAAATAGACAAATTTGAAGTAAAAAAAAAAATATCTTCACCACTAGCCAGTTAGTCCCTTGAAGCTTGGGTCTGGGAGGATTTTCCTTACAACATCTCCCTTAGAGGTGTTCAGTCATATTCCTTGAATGGATGAGTTCAACATTGGGGAAAATAAAAAGGGGCCTTTGATGCTGTTGAACTCTCACAGTCTTGGGCTAAGCCTTTAAGCAAAGGCGGAATGAAATTATTGATATTAACGGACACCGTGCACTTTCTATCCAGCCAGGACTCTTCTAAGTACTTCTGTGCATCACCTTTGTCAATCTTCATAACCATCCTATTGTTACTACTGCCCCCATTGTAAAGATGAGGAAACTGAGGCATAGAGGTCTTTCTCAGGTCATAAGTGGCTGAGTGATGACTCAGACCTAGACACTCTGGCTGCCCAATGCATGCGCTTCACCCCTACATTCTACTGTTCAACAGACATTCCTTCTCCCCTAGAATATGTTCTCCTTCTTCAATTCTCCCCTTCCCACCACACCCACACATTTTAGGCCTCAGGTTTGAGGTGAAATAGCCTTTCCTCAGGGAGACTTTCTCACCTCCTGGATTTCCTATTCATAAATCCTGATTGGTTATTTCCTTGCCGATGTCAGGGCAAGTCTTGTTTATCTCTGGACTCTCTGTAGTACCTAGAACAAGGCTCAGTACACAGTAGGTGCCTAAAAATTTGTTGTCAATGTGCAATGCTCCAGTGTTCTCAGAAACCAGCTGTTAATAACACTGTACCCACTTTTGGTGATATGTCAATACATGTTAAATATGTGTAGGTTTGACCCAGTGAGCCCACATCTAGGAATTTATCCTAAGGAGATTAATCAAGCAAGTTCAAAATGATGTGGCTGCAGGAATTGTTAACACTGGAAAAAAATTAGGAATGATCTAAGATGGTGATCAATGGGGGACTAGTTAAATAAATTATGTTCTCACCATATAATGAAATCCTACGCAGCTATTGAAAAGGATAATATAATACAGGTGATGACATAGAACTTTACCCATGTTATACTGGTGTTTAAAAAAAAGCAGACTAATAACTCATGCTGAAAGCTTACTGCCAGGTACCATGCTAAGCCCTTTTATATACATTAGCTCATTCAACCCTCATATTGGTCCTATGAAGTAGGTTTGTTCTATTATGATCCCTAATTGATAAACCAGTGAACTGAAAAGTAACTGATGAAGCCAGATTTCAGTCCACAGTCATCTTCAGAGCCTGTAATCTGTATCTACTGTCACTGTGATCCTGTTAAGGAATGCTGCATAAAGAGTATGACAAAGACTGCCAGATACCCCTTCATATCCCACTTCTCCACCTCTTAGTAAGAGGATTTCTAGCTGGGTACATGGCTGTCAGGATAAGGACTACATTTCCCAAAGTCCCTTGCAGCTGGGTATAGCCATGTAACTTAGTTCTGGCCAATGGGATATAAACAGAAATATTATGTATTCCTTTGGCATTTCTCTCTCTCTCTCTCTCTCTCTCTCGTTTCTTCCTCTTCCTGCTTTCTAGAATGCAGATGCTGTCCTTTGGGCCTGAGGTGGAGGCCATAAACAGTACAGTGAGAAGATGGCACAAGCCCGTACGACTGACACCAGGGAGAACGTTGCTAGTCCCGAACCACCCACCCAGAGCTGCGTGTGAGAGGAGTGAGCTGCTATCCCATTTCCATCATCGATATTTTGGTGGTCCATCATTTGTAGCTAAGCATAACCTAACGTGTGCACACACATGGGTGTGCACACGCCTAAAAACATTCCTGCAAGGATGTCCATCAATCATCTTGACAGTCACTGCCTGAGGAGTGCAGGGTTTGTAGTGATTTTTACATTATCTTTATTATTCTCTGGGTACATGGGCCCCTTCTTACAAAAGCACTGCGTCAAAGAAAAATATAGCATAATACCCTCTACCTTCGGCCCTACAGTTTTGGTTCAGTGGCCAAATTCTCACCTGCCCCTCAGCCCATCTGTAGCATTGTGACTCTGGGTCATAGCTCACCATGACTCTGGCTGACAGCTCACTGTGACTCTCAGTGACAGCTCCCAGTGACTATGGGTGACAGCTCACCATGACTCTGGCTGACAGCTCACCATGACTGTGGGTGATAGCTCACTGTCAGTCTGGGTGACGGCTCTCTGGGGTACACTTCTGTCTTGCCTATTTTGAGGTTCAAGCTTACATCTGCAAAAATGCATTTGTGGTACACCGTCATTTTAGGAGGGGGAAGAAATATTAGCTCCATGCCCTCCTCCTCAAGGAGGGGAAGAAAACCAGAAAATCAAGCTAGTGTCTCCAAAGAGAAGACAGATGGAAATACGCCTGGAATTCTTCATTTATTCAATAAATACTGAAGGAGGGCCTATCTGTCCCAAGCTCTGCTCTAGGTGTGGGGATACAGCAGTAAGTAGGAAGGAGTCTTTGTTGTCATGAGTGCACAGCCCAGAGAAAGGGACAAATATCACCCGGTGCACACTTAGAGGCCTCCGTGTTACCCTGCCATGTTGAGCTGGTCTGTGTTTGAACCTATGTGTTAGTGATAGTTCTGCTTTCCAGAAGGTCTCAATGTCTCATTGCCTCCTTCAATCACTGGAAAAACCTTTTCTGTGTGCCTAGAAGCTCCAGGTTGTAAACTGGGAATTTAAAAGGCAAGCAGGGTAATCTGTTCTCAAGATCCAGCCAGTCTGACGGGAGTGGCAGCAGCTGGGGCTTTTCTGGTGGTCCGGTGGTTAAGAATCCACCTTGCAATGGGGGACAAGGGTTTGACACCTGATCGGGGAACTAAGATCCCACATGCTGTGGAGCAACTAAGCCTGAGCAACACAACTACTGAGCCCCCAAGTCACAACTAGAGTCTGCATGCTGTAATGTAAGAGTGCATATTATGCAGTGAAGAAAACTAATTTAAAAATTAAAAAATAAACGGCTGCCACCAAGTCAGACAGGAGTCAGATCCTCCACAGGCCTCTGTCTGAAGATCAAAAGGAGCCCTCCACTTGTCTGGAGAAGGGGCACCAAGAAGGCTTTGGGGCCACAGGGGCGGAGCTAAGTCCTGAGAGTGAATGAAAACCACTGGGCTACGTCTCAGGGCAAATGATTCTACCTGAAGCACAGGCATCAGCAGTAGTAAAATTCCTGGGGACCCTTTATCGGTCAGGTGTACCAGAAGACTCAGCTAAAGTCTAAAAATAGGATTCCGTCATCCATGAGATGAACAGATGAGCTGGGCTTCCTAACCCTGAAACGTGGCTGGAGTTAAGGGGGAAAAACAGGGTTGCTCAGCTGCCCGTGCCCGCCTGGTCCCGCAGACTCACGTGTGAGTCCTACAGGACAGGCAGAGGCTGGAGGAGTGGTTCTCCTGGGGCTGTGTGAAACCTGGGGACAAGAGGAGCCTGCTGAATGGACAATCAGTGACCCCGCTGGTGAAAGGCGGGGACAGTTTGGCAGTAGCTGTTAAAATGTAAAACCTTCAAATATTGGGACTCAGTGGTTCTGTTTCTCAATGTGTCCCTTAGAGCAGCACCCACACCGGCCTATGGGGATGCCCATAATGCACGGTGACTCCAGCACTATTTGTCATTTCCACACAAACAAGACAAAACAGCAACAAATATAGGAGGAGAGGAAGCCGCTTCGATGCTGGTCTATAAATAAGCCTGTGTTTGATGTTATGCAATAATATGCAAAACAAGAAGAGTGTGAAACTAACATTGTAAAGTAATTATACTCCAGTGGAAAAAAAATTTAAAAACCCTCATGAAACATAAAAATAAAATAAGTTCCCAGTGCACCAGCCCCGAGCACTTGTTTCATGCATCCAACCTGGGCTGGTGATCTGTTTCACCCCTGATGATATACGGGAGGGGGGATCAGGATGGGAAATACCTGTAAATCCATGGCTGATTCATGTCAATGTAAGGCAAAAAGCACTACAATATTGTAAAGTAATTAGCCTCCAACTAATAAAAATAAATGGAAAAAAAAATAAGTTGCATATGTTACTACATTTCAAAAAAAAAAAAAGTGTGGTGGTGATATGTACTGACATGGAAAAATCCATAACACACACCCATGGGTGAAAAAAGGGTAAGTTACGGAATAAAAGAGTATGATACAGTCACAGGAAACAGTAGTCAATTGTTTCCATAGAAACTGTATAGAAGACGGTCTGGAAACATAAATGCCAAATGGACAGCATAAATTCGTGCTGGGGAAAGAATCAGTGCTGGGGAAGCCTTGTCTTTACTGCTCTGGCTTGTTTAGAAAGGCAACGTATTTGTGCATGACTTGCGTAACCTTAAAGATTTTTTTTCAAATATTAAAAAAAATTAGCTGTTGATGGCTGGCAGTCTCCCCTTTTCCTAGGCTCCAAGGAATAGAATTCCTACTCCATAAATTACAGGATCACCCCAAACCACCCCTCCCCACAGCATGTGCCTCGCCTGGCTCTGCACTCCTCTGCCTCCCACGCCCATCCCAGAGGCCAGCCAGGCCCTCACTGTCCCCTTTCAAAGATTCCATTATAGTTGTTGGCAGCGCCTTGACATTTGTTCACCCAGAGCTAACTGCAGGGCAATTCTACAATTACAGCGGAGTTTTTTATTTTATTTTTCCAATCAAGAGAAAGGTTGAACTTGTAATGTTAACATTCAACCTGGTGTAAAAACATTTCAACCCTAAGACTTTGGAAATTGATTTTTGTGGTGAGCAACCCGAGAAACATTTGTTAAAAGTTGCTCGTGTTTTGAACTATGAACTGGTAAGAGGTGGTGTGGGTGTTCATTGAGAGCAGTGGTTCTCAAAGGGTGGCCCCCAGATCAGCAGTATCTGGGAATTTGTTACATATGCACATCGTCAGGCCCCACCTAGACATACAGAATCAGAAACTCGAAGTTGTGTGTTAACACGCCCTCCTGGATGCTTCAAGGGCACACCAAGTTTGAGAACCTCTGATTTATACAGTGAGATATAAACGGCCTCTGGGACAGCTGATCTGTGCATCTATGGAGTAATAGCCTGAGCTAAACTCTGGTCACATTTCTATTCTCCTTCAGATCTCAGCTGAATCATCACTTTCCCAGGAAACATTTTCCAGTTCTATGCTTCCATCACCTCCTGTATCACAGGCATATGTTACATTTATTTGTATGCACATTAGATTAATATTTGTTCCTCACTACCTCCCCCCCACACACTATAATCTACTTGAGGAGACTAGCATGCCAAGCACAAGGCGAGCACTTCACACATTTGTGAATAAATGAATGAATGAACAAATGCTTCATAGAGAGTTTTCTCCTGACTTTTCAATACATTTCAACAAACAGATAGTGAAGATCATCACTATTTTGCCCGACCAGCACTCCCACTGCCGGCCGCTAGCCAAGCTCATCAGGACACTCACAGGTCAGGCAAGCCGGCTCTCCGTCAGCTCCCATCTCACGTCAGCCTACTTGATCAATTTCCTTTAACTTCTGTATTCCCTCAAATTACAGATCACAACGATTAGTATCTGATTAACATTTCACAGTTTCCGGAGTGCCTCTACTTAAGTTAAAATATTAGCAATCATTTATTGGTGTCTGGTGCCAGGCCCTGAGGTGATTCCTACGAGTATGACAGAGATATTGATTATTTACTCTATGTCTTCATGGAAGGAGAAAGCCAGAGGTGGAGGAGCCAAAGCAACTGGTGCACGATTTCTCAGTTCCGAAGTGCAGGGGTGGGATTTGACCTCTGATTCTGGCAGATTCTGTGACCTATGCCCTGTGCTCTAATGCTCTCTACTTATCTCTTATTCACAGACCCTCAGGTATTTGGATTCCATAACTGCTGCGTCCAGGTCACTTCTCCATGTCACTCCTGCTCACAGCATGCAATGAGAAAAAGCATGCATCCTGGAGAGAAGATGAGCTCTGGACACAGATTGGGTTTAAATCCAAGCTGTGTAAATCTGCAAGTTGCTCAGTCGTGTCCGACTATTTGCGACCCCATGGACAGTAGTCCATGGAATTCTCCAGGCCAGAATACTGGAGGATAGCCTTTCCCTTCTCCAGGGAATCTTCCCCACCCAGGGATTGAATCAGGGTCTCCCACATTGCAGGCAGATTCTTTACCAGCTGAGCCACAAGGGAAGCCCAAGAATACAGGAGTGGGTTAACTATCCCTTCTCCAGCGGATCTTCCTGACTCAGGAATTGAACCAGGGTCTCCTGCATTGCAGGTGGATTCTTTACCAACTGAGCTATGAGGGAAGCCCCCAATCTGTGTGACCCACAGCAAATTATTTATCCTCTTTTTCTGTAAAGTAAGGAAGATTAAAACTCTGAACTCAAATGGTTGCTGCTGTTTCTGCTGCTTAGTCACTTCAGTTGTGTCCACCTTTGTTCAGCCCTATGGACTGCAGCCCACCAGGCTCCTCTGTCCATGGGATTTTCTAGGCAAGAGTTCTGGAGTGGGTTGCCATGCCCTCCTCCGAGGGATCTTCCCAACCCAGGTATCAAACCCGGGTCTCCTGCATTGCAGGCAGATTTTTTTACCAGTGAGTCACCAGGGAAGCCCCCTCAAATGGTTGCTATGAGAACCAAACGAGACTGTATGTACTGGCATACTCAGCATAAGCAATAATCAATGCTAACTATACTACTGTATCTACTTCGAGTTCTTTAGACATCAACTCTGATCTCTAGCCACCTTTCAAGGCTGCATGTAATCTGGGCTCCTCTTTTCCTCTCTAATGTTTCTCTTTATTTTACAAAGTTTCATCTTTTTGTTCTCCCAGGACAGGACATATGATAATCATTGCCATTGCCCTATTTCCGATTATAAAACAGGTGGATGTGCTGTGGGAAATAAAATCAAACAATACACAAAACTACAGAGAAAAGAAAACAATATTTCCAGATTCCAGACCCCCACCCACCCAAGAAATAACCACTATAACACATCCTTTCTTACATCTGTGTGTGTATGTTTGTGTAATTGTGCCTAGATAGTGTTCTGAATGGAGACGGCAATGGCAACCCACTCCAGTGTTCTTGCTTGGAGAATCCCAGGGACAGGGGAGCCTGGTGGGCTGCCATCTATGGGGTCGCACAGAGTCGGACACGACTGAAGCGACTTAGCAGCAGCAGTGTTCTGAAATCTGATTTCTTTCACTTAATACTATTGAATAGACATCTTTTCATGTCAGTGAATGTTGATCATATCACCATTTATAACAGCTGCATAGTATAGTTTACTATAATATGTTCTGATAGACTGTATTGGATAACTAGTGCTACATAACAAATCATCCTCAAACTCAGTGACTTAAAACAATTATAAGAAATATACATATTCTGTATGAATTATATATATTCTATGTAAATTTCATTTATATATCACATGCCTGCAGTTTGGCTAGAGTTTGGCTGACCTAGCCTGGCCTCAGCTGGGCAACTCTGCTTCCATCTATAGTTGCTCTATTTATAGATTAGCAAGGATGGCTCTTCTCCATGTGTCTCTTATCCTCTTTCTGGGGTCAAAGACCCAACTGAGGAATGCTAGAGAAAATACAAAAACACAGGAGGGAAAGCAGAAACACTTGAAGCCTCTTAAAGTTTAGGTTTAATGTCACTTCTGCCCACATATCATTGATCAAAGCATATACATGGCCAAGTCCAAAGTCACAGGGTGGAGAAACAGACATTGCTTACAATGAAGACATATACAGACGGGGGTGAAGAGGACCAACCATTCAATCTATTATATAGATAACTAGCATGGTTGTTCAGTTGCTAAGTTGTGTCCAACTCTTTGTGACCCCATGGACTGCACCACACGAGATTCCTCTGTCCTTCACTCTCTCTCAGAGTTTGTTCAAACTCATGTCCACTGAGTCGGTGATGCTGTCTAACCATCTCACCCTCTGCTGCCCCCTTCTCCTGTTGCCCTCAACCTTTCCCAATATCAGGGCTTTTTCCAATGAGTCAGATCTTCACATCAGGTGGCCAAAGTATTGGAGCTTTGGCTTCAGTATCAGCTCTTCCAATGACTATTCAGGGTTGATTTCCTTTAGGATCGATTGGTTTGATCTCTTTGCAGCCCAAGGGACTCATAGTTACCAAATTTTTTTATTATGAGCCACTACAAACCTCTTTGAATGTATATTTTTGTATACATGTTCAATTTCTTCTTGTGATAAATTTCTAAAGACAAATTGTTATGTCAAAGTGCATAATGCATTTTGAATACTGAGACATATTACCTAATATTATTCCTAAAAATTGTATACTCCAAATAACACTGTATAAGGTACTAATTTTCTCACGTTTGCCACTACTAGCTTTTGTCATCTTAAAAAAAAAAACAACTTTGCTCTGATAGAGGAAATATGACATCTTAATTTTATTACATTTCTTTGATGACTAGTGAGGTTAGAAATATTTTTATGTTTGTTGGACTTTTAGATATATATTTTTTGAATGACTTCTTCATGTTCTTTACTTCAACTCACTCTTTTTTTAATAAAATCATTTTCACAAAACTAGGATAAGTCACCACTAGCTTCTCTTAACCCAGCTCTTATGGAATTCTGTATACTGTCACCTCACCACCATCTCCTCTACTGAGAAGAATGCAGTCAGCCAAGTTGGCAAGAAGACAAAGCAATGGAGGGTTCATGCCCTTCATTTGACTGGGAAAAAGTCAGGGATATGAGACAGCTTTGGGTCTGAACCTGGAACCAATCCTCTATGAAGGGTAACAATTCTTGCTCCTGATGATGCTGACTCAGAAGGAAGAGGCCTACTAAAAGTCACTACTTAATTTTTTTTCAAAGGAAGGGAAAATTCCTCTATAACCAGTGTCATGGGATATCTAAATGGTTTCCAGTTAAGGGCATTTTTATTTAAATATACGCACATCTAAAACCACAGTCCCAGTTGGCAGGTTCTAGAAAGAAACTGGTAAATCCTATATCCTTCTGGTGTGGTTAGAAATGCTTTGAACTCAGAAAAGAATGTCAAGAGATGCTTCCTTCCCATCCCTCTGCCTTCTTCCATATTGCTTGACAGAAGATCTGAGAGCTGGGGAGACTGGAATGATTGGGCTGGAAGCCGAACGGCATGAGGATAACAACGACAATACAAGATTATACCACACAGCACTGTTTAGATGCCTGGCACTGCTCTAAGAACTTTACCTGTATGTTAACTCACTTAATCTTAACAACCATATGAAATAGGTACTACAGGCAGAACTCATTTTTTATTCCTTCAAAAAGTAGAATTTTCTTTTTTGTGATTCAGTTGTACATATACACATATATTATTTTTGAAATTATTTTCCATTATAGGCTATTACAAGATATTGTGCTATACAGTAAACCTTTGTTGCTTGTTGCATATCTATTTTTCTAAATTAGAAATCTAGCATTCTATTCATACTAAGTCAAACAAGTGGCATCAAAATGTCATAAATTTTTAGTTAGGCAAAAATTTATAAGTTTTCTAAAATATATTATCATACATATTATTTATATATATGTATACAAATGTTTTTCCATTATGCTTGATAAAGGTTTGAGAAAGAACATCTAATAAAAGAGATGAAGAAATTGGAAAACATAAACTAAATGAAATGGGAGCACTGAATGTAAAGTAGAAAAAGTGAAACAAACTAGATAAAAGTAAAAGATTCTCATATAGTCCAGTTGTTTTTAAACATGGCTGCTGAAACTGGAGCCCATTATACAGAGCGAAGTAAGCCAGAAAGATAAAGACCAATGCAGTATACTAACGCATATATATGGAATTTAAAAAGATGGTAATGATAACCCTATATGCAAAACAGAAAAAGAGACACAGATGTACAGAACAGACTTTTGGACTCTGTGGGAGAAGGCGAGGGTGGGATGTTCTGAGAGAACAGCATTGAAACAAGTATACTATCAAGGGTGAAACAGATCACCAGCCCAGGTTGGATGCATGAGACAAGTGCTCTGGGCTGGTGTACTGGGAAGACCCAGAGGGATGGGATGGGGAGGGAGGCAGGAGGGAGGATTGGGATGGGGAACACATGTAAATCCATGGCTGATTCATGTCAATGTATGGCAAAAACCACTACAATATTGTAAAGTAATTAGCCTCCAACTAATAAAAATAAATGAAAAAAAATAACCCTTTCCTTAAATAAAATAAATAAATAAATAAACATGGCTGCTCATTAGAAACATATCTTGAGCTCTGGAGGAAAAAAAGCAATACCTGGGGCATTTGTACTTTGCAAAGAATTTCAAGATATTTCTGCTTATGCATCTGGATTTTACAAAGTGATTACAGGTTTTTCTATTGAATGGTAGTTTCGGTGATATAGAATTCTATTATTTTTCCATTGACCATTCATGATACAATGGCACTGAGTAATAGTTACATAATCACAATAGTAAAATTTTTTACTATTTAGTAATAGTATTTTACTATTTACTATTTATTACTATTAGTTTTCATATAGTCAATAGCCAGGAAAAAAACAACAACATAATTACAGTTGCAAGCCATAATGGGAACATGATTAACCTACCAGTATAAAATAATTATATATAATTTGTTGGGGGGGGTGGTCAAGCAGAGTGATGTGGTAAGTGCAAGTGCATACATGCACATGTTTTCATCTGCTCAGCCAGTCTGTCTTTTGGTTGCAGACCTCATTTTATTGTACTTCACTTTATTGTGCTTTGCATATAGTGCATTTTTTTTTTTTTCAAACTGAAGGTCTGAGGCAGCCCTGTGTTGAGTAAATCAATGGGCGCCATTTTTCCAACAGCATTTGCTCCCTTCATGTCTCTGTGTCACGTTTTGGGTGATTCTCACAATATTTCAAACTTCATTATTATTATATTTGTTATAGTGGCCTGTGATCAGAGATCTTTGACATTACTCCTTCAACTTGCTGAAGCCTCAGATGATAATTAGCTTTTTTAGCAATAAAGTATTTTTAAAGCATATACATTTTTTTAGACATTATACTATTGTACTCTTAATAGACTACAGTATGGAATAAATATAACTTTTATGCACTGGGAAACCAAAATATTCATGCAACATGCTTTTACTTCAGTGGTGTGGAACCATACCTGCAGCATATCTGAGATAAGCTTATAATTATTATACCTATTTTATGGATGAGGAACTGAGACAAGAAGGTTATATTTGCCCAAAGGCCCACAACTAGTAAATGGTGGAGCCAAGATTCAAACTCAAATTGTCTGGCTGGCTCCAGAGTCTATGCTTTAATCAACCTGCTAGATTTTGCCCAAATGCAAGGCCTGTCTCCAAGGGGGTTCTAAGGAACAGAAAGGAATCTTCGGGTTGGGGTGATCAGGCCTCTTTCCCGTGGCACTTCTTAGAACTCAGTGGTAGATTTTAAAGAAGCAAATTAACCTTGCAGCATTTCCCTAACACATTTGATCCTTTAAGATCTTGTTTCAGGACACTCTCAAGAACTCATATTCCATAGACCACATGGTGTTAAACACTAGGATAGAGGGTTTTGGGGTCAGACACACGAGGCCACTGGAGCTGGTTGGCATCAGCTTATGAGAGCCAACTGTTAAATTTTCAGGAACTGTGAAAGCCAGTTGTTAAAATCAATCATTATTAAAAATTAAATTTGATAAAGGGCTTCCCTTGTGGCTCAGTTGGTAAAGAATCTGCCTGCAATGCAGGAGACCTGGGTTCAATCCCTGCATTGGGAAAATCCCCTGGAGAAGGGAAAAGCTATGCACTCCAGTATTCTGGCCTAGAGACTGGACTGTATAGTCCGCGGGGTTACAGAGTTGGACATGACTGAGCAACTTTCACTTTACTTTTTACAATTAGATTATATAACACAGGTAATGGATACTCAAAATTTACCACTTCCTAATTATTTTATTATACCTTAATCTGTGCTCAGAAGGTTATTTCTGTCTATATGTCTATTTATGTTGTCATATCTACAGGATAGAAATATCTGTGATCTCTTAGGCATCTCTTCCCACCTCCAAGTTCAGTGATGTCATGCTGACAGCTTGAAGTAAGCCATGGAAGAGTATCACACCATGGAAAAGTATCACTAAAAAGAAAGAGAATTCCAGAAAAACGTCTACTTCGGTTTCACTGACTATGCTAAAGCCTTTGACTGTGTGGACCATAACAAATTGTGGAAAATTCTTAAAGAGACAGGAATATCAGACCATCTTACCTGTCTCCTGAGAAACCTATATGTGGGTCAAGAAGCAATAGTTAGAACCTTATATGGAACAACTGACTGGTTCAATATTGAGAAAGGAGTATACAATTCTATATGTTGTCACCCTGTTCATTTAACTTATACGCAGAGCACATCACACAAAATGTCAGGCTGGATGAGTTATAAGCTGGAATTAAGATTGCCAAGAGAAATATCAACAACCTCAGGTATGCAGATAATACCACTTAAATGGCAGAAAGCAAAGAGGAACTAAAGACCCTCTTGATGAGGGTGAAAGAGGAGAGTGAAAAAGCTGGCTTAAAATTCAGTATTAAAAAACAGATCATGGCATCCAGTCCCATCACTTCATGGCAAATCGAAGAGGAAAAGGTGGAAGCAGTGACAGATTTCCTCTTCTTGGGCTCTAAAATCACTGCAGATGGTGACTGCAGCCGTGAAATTAGATGACCGACTCTTGAAAAGAAGGCTAAAACAAATCTAGACAGTGTATTAAAAAGCAGACATCACTTAGCCAACAAAGGTCCATATAGTCAAAGTTATGGTTTTTTCAGTGGTCATGTATGGATGTGAGAGTTGGACCATAAAGAAGGCTGAGTGCCAAATAATTGATGCTTTCGAATTGTGGTGTTGGAGGAGACTCTTGAGAGTCCCATGGACAGCAAAGAGGTCAAACCAGTCCATCCTAAAAGAAATCAACCCTGAATATTCACTGGAAGGACTGATGCTGAAGCCACCTGCTGCCAAGAGCCAACTCACTGGAAAAGATGCTAATGTTGGGAAAGATTGAAGGTAGGAGAAAAAGGCAACAGAGGATGAGATGATTGGATGGCATCACCGATTCAATGGACATGAACTTGGGCAAACTTCAAGAGATGTCGAGGGACAGGGACGCCTGGCGTGCTGCAGTCTATGGGGTCTCAGAGAATTGGACATGACTTGGCCACTGAATAACAACAGAGCTGAGGCAGAGACGGGGTCCCCCTGCTCCCCACAGCTACTTTGGGTCTATTACTCTCTGTAGTAACCAAACTAGGCCAGGGCTATTTCTCTAGGCCATCCAAAGGATGTGCAAATACAGTTTTGAAATTGTATTTAGTAGCATTTTTTTGCTGTCAGGAGCTTTTTAACTTGTCTTGCAAACAAATCTCAACAGCAAGGTGGAGTCACCAGGATTTAAGTACAGGCCACTCTAACTCTCCATGCATCATTCACACCGGAAAGTGAAAGTTGCTCAGTTGTGTCTGACTCTTTGTGACCCCATGGACTACACAGTCCACGGAATTCTCCAGGCCAGAATACCGGAGTGTGTAGCCTATCCCTTCTCCAGGGGATCTTCCCAACCCAGGAATCAAACCAGGGTCTCCTGCATCACCAGTGGATTCTTTACCAACAGAGCCATCAGGGAAGCCCCTGAACAAGGCCAAAAGCCAACCAAACCTGATGTACCGAACCAGACCCCTGACCCAGACGTCCCAGAACCATCCTGCCTCTCCAGCCCGTCCCAGCCTCACTTTCAGAGGGGTCACTAGTTTTGGCTCCATTTTAAATGTTTTATTGCCTAGAAGATATAGCTATATACACATTGGTTATAAAATAGAAAACTATAAGAGATCATAAGACTCCATTTTCCCATTCCTCTTCAACTCTACCCCTCCTTCCCAGATCCAACCTATTTTAACTTCTTAAACAATTAAAATTTTTCTTGCCATCACCTTTAAATCCTTAAATAATTTAACTGTTTTTTTTGACACACCCATTTTAGGCAATATCTGTCATTGTCTTTCTCTACAGTAGCAGAGGGCTTTAACCTTCAATAGCCATCTAATATTCTTCCTAAGTCCATAATTGGTTACTTCAAACACTTTACACATGAACTTATTTTGGCTTATCCCACTGACACTAGATTGTGTTTTGAGTTACTTCAGCAGAAAAATTTTTAGTGTTCCTGCTTTCTCCTCTGCTTTCCTGCACACACTCCTTTCTGCTCCCAGCTTGTGGCTTGTCTTTCCACATCATGACAGCTAGGTGGGCTTTTGCGAGATATAACCTGCCCAGCCATGACTGAGATTTGAGCCTAAGTAACCACGGTGATCTTCTGGGCTCAACATATTCAGGCCTGTCATCAAATATTGGTCACATATAATGGCAGAAAACATAGAACATAATTTTGAATTTCTTCAGCTATCTATTTAAGGAAAAAGGCTTTTTTTTCCCTGGATCACAGGAGTTGACTCATTAAACCAAACATCATAGCACAGCATGAGAAGCCAGGGCAGATGAAGGTGTAAGAGGAAGAAATCCTATTAGGGTTCCCAGCAGGAGGGTCCTTGGAGACACACGCACACTAATGAAGTAAAGACCTGGGGCTGCATTCACATTCATGCGGACTCAGCTCCAGTCACTGAGGAGGAAAAAACGTGCTGTCTGCTTCCAAAAAGCATTCCGAAGGCACTGCTTAAACCACACAAGACCTTTTGTTCTTTCTAGGGGTAAACATCCTCTAGGGTAGAGATGGGGAGAAAAATTTGACTTAAAAAAATCCTTGCTGTCACTACTGTTATAAAACTCTATAAGGTTTGGAAGCATTACCTGGTCAAGATTTCTCATTAGCTAAAATGTGCTTAATTATTAATGTCATTAGTTTATGTAGCTGTATGCTGAAGAGATTTTGAGAGTCACTCATAATTGTGTCCTTATTTTCTTAGCTATGAATTCCTAATGAAGAAAAACTGTATTAAGTTGTTTTAGAAATAATTTATTGGATCTTTTTGAAAGTTTTTTAAAGAAGTTTAAATTACATCTGTGTGCTGTTTCCACACACTTACTGAAACACCAGAATTAGCCTTTGCCAAATCTAAATTATACAAAATTATCTACTTTTTGAAAAGGATCAACATACAAATCAATTACCAACTATGTGAATGTGAGTATGTCGACTAAAAGACTTATTCACTTGCAAACCCAGGGTTCTGTGGGCTCAAACCCATGTGATGGTCATAGGCTCTGACATTTTAGAACATCCAAGTGGTTGAGGAAAATAAACATTTAAATATGTAAAAATGATATGCAAGAGGTTTCCTAACTCAGAAAAGCAAAAATAAATTCATAGATAATAAAATAATTAAGTAGAAGAAACTGGCACAGTATCATTGGTTAAGTATAGTAAACCACTCGTCTAGATGATCGGCCAGTTAGGTGATGCATTCCTTTTTTTGCTTGTTGATCTTAGTTCTCCAATCAGGGACTGAACCCGGGTCACAGCAGTGAAAGGACCAAGTCCTAACCACTGGACCACAAGGGAATCACCTGCATTCATTTTTTAATTCAACAGATACTCATTGAGCTCCTACTATATGCCAGGGCATATACAGCAGTTAATAAAATACACAAAAATCCTTTTTCTTCTGGAATTTATATTTCTGGGTTAATTATATTGAATAATGAACTCACACATTGACAGGAATAACATTTTTTAATGAAAATAACTTTTTCAAAATAGTAATGACAAGAGTGGTACTATATAACATGTTTACAAATCTCCATTATCAGGTTTAGAATAGCACACAGCTGGATTATCATTGTGTCTTCTGCATTCGGTCTGCTATGATACACTGTTTTGGTTGAAGTACATGAAGAAAATATGTGCTATGTGCCTAGACACTCAGTTGTGTCCAACTCTTTGTGACCCCATGGGCTGTAGCCCACAAGGCTCCTCTGTCCAATGGGATTCTCCAGGCAAGGATACTGGAGTGGAGTGTCATTTCCTCCTCCAGGGGATCTTCCCTATAGCCTAATATAATCTTCAATACTAAAGCCAAACAGGACCAATAGTTTATCCTTTGAAAGAATATTTGTTAACATTATGCAATTTGGTGCTGGTGGAGGGTATACTTTTAGCTCATTGAATCATGCAGATCTTCCAAGATTGACATGTTTTATTATATAGCATCAAAAATCAGTTATTACACCAGTTACTGGTTCACCCTATGTGACCTCCAAATATGACACCTTGGCATAATGAGTATTTCAAGCTGAAGAAATCTGAGAGATGGCACGTGAGGGTAAGAGTCTTTTTTTTCTATTTGCTTGTCTGCTTGACTTGTTGCTTCTCAGTTAACAGGTGTACTGAAACCTACAGTGTCCAACAAAGGCCGTTAGAATAAACGTAGATTTGTTCTGGTGATTTCTTCCATCTTCAGGAAGGACTTCCTAGGCTTCCCCTGAAGCAGGTCATAACACCCTCATGTGAGAGGTGCGCTCCCAGTGCCCAGAGGAAATGCACATTCTTACCTCCGAAGACACTGGGATACCAGGAGGAACCCGATCAGTCAGGAGTGTCCCCGTCTCCTAAGCTCAGCTCATCTTTGTCCTGTGATGTCTTCTCAAGACCTTCCACTCTTCATCCAGCCTAACATAAAACCACTTGGATTTTTTTCTTCAGGTCTTCATTCACTTCCTTGTGAAGGCTTGTGTGTCACATAAAAACTTCTATTAAATATATCCATGTGCTTTTCTCTTGTTAATCTGTCTTTTGTTACAGAGGTCTCAGTTGAGAACTTCAAGTGGTAGAGGAAGGTTGACCTCCCTTCTCTCATTTACCTCAGTCTGAAAGAACTGGGAAGTTGTCAAGCCCTTGGTGATGGATACATACTTTCCAAAATTCTAACTTTAGCTTAAAAACTGGAAACTAGAAACAAATTCTATCAGTTGTCTTCACTTGAAGTGATGTCATTTTTTTTCTTTCCAGGACAATGTCTGTCATAGTTTTCTTTCCAAGTAAAAATGTTTCATTAAAAAAGTGGCCAGATCAGCTCCCAACTCAGTCACACAAATGCTTCCCCGGAGACAGATACTGTTACTGTCATATGCAATAAAAGTGCTTTATTAGCATATCATACAGAATATTAACAAGATGAGTACTCAAGGGGCAAGATTTAATATAATTTGTGTTTTTTTTTCATTGAGGACATTTTAAATAGAGTATATGGCAGTGAAGAATACAATGATTATTCATATAGTTTGGTGCCTTGATCTGTGCTAGAGCCAGCAATTTTATCCCTGGTTGCTTTTGTACCATTGGTGTAAATATGAATACAGTGAAAAAGGCAAACAATACCTTAGTACTACTGCAAAGTTTGAGAACCAGTGATCGAGGTGAAACATGATGGCAGCTTGGACCAGCGTGGTGTAGTGAGGCCTATTTGGTTCTGGACATATTTTGAAGGCAGGTTCTGTAAGACCTGTTGCCTAACTGTTTATAATAGCCAGGACATGGAAGCAACCTAGATGCCCATCAACAGACAAATGGATAAGGAAGCTGTGGTACATATACACCATGGAATATTACTCAGCCGTTAAAAAGAATTCATTTGAATCAGTTCTAATGAGATGGATGAAACTGGAGCCCATTATACAGAATGAAGTAAGCCAGAAAGATAAAGATCATTACAGCATACTAACACATATATATGGAATTTAGAAAGATGGTAATGATAACCCTATATGCAAAACAGAAAAAGAGACACAGAAGTACAGAACAGACTTTTGAACTCTGTGGGAGAAGGCGAGGGTGGGCTGTTTCGAGAGAACAGCATGTATATTATCTATAGTGAAACAGATCACCAGTCCAGGTGGGATGCATGAGACAAGTGCTCGGGCCTGATGCACCGGGAAGACCCAGAGGAATCGGGTGGAGAGGGAGGTGGGAGGGGGGATCGGGATGGGGAATACATGTAACTCCATGGCTGATTCATGTCAATGTATGACAAAACCCACTGCAATGTTGTGAAGTAATTAGCCTCCAACTAATAAAAGTAATTGAAAAGAAAAAAAAAAAAAAAAGACTTGCTGCCTAAATTGGATGTGGAGTGAAAGAAAGGGGTCAAGGATGTGTCTGTTTTCTGTCCTAGTGAGATGGAGGAAAATACCAGGGTTTGGAGAAGATCAGAAATTCAGTTTTGAATGTTAATTTGGAGATGCCCAGGAGGCATCTATATAGACATGTTATGTGAGAAGTTGGATATAGACTGCCATGGTGATAGTTTTAGGAATCATCAGTGTCTTGGTATTTACAACCATAAGTCTGGATGAAATCACCGAGGGAGGGAAGATGGAAAGAAAAACAATTCCAAGACTAAGATGCCAACGTAAAAGGTGAAAAGGAGAGAAAAAGCCAACGAAGGAAACTGAAGAGTGGCCAAGAAGGAAGGAGGAGCGTGGGGGAGCCAAGCTAAATGTTTCCTGAAGGGTGACCATCTGCATTGAGTACTACTGCTGGGGCAAGTAAAACCAGGGCTGAAAACTGATCACAAGCTAACTGGATGAAATTGGCAACATGCAGTTCACTGGTGACTTTGATAAGAGTAGTTTCAAGGGAGCTGTGGAGGCAAAAGTCCTGGTGAAGGTGGGCTCAAGCAAAGAGTGGCACACAAATGTTCACAGTAGCTTTATTCACAACACCTACAACCTGGAAACAATCCAAGTGTTCGCCAACAGATGAATGGATAAGCAAAAGAGCAGAATTCCATTTATAAGGTGGAATATCCAGTACTAAAAAAACATACTATGGACACACATCAACGTAGATGAAACAAAAAAGACTATGCTGGAAATTAAAGTACATACTACATGATTCTATTTATAGGAAGTACTAAACCAGGCAAAACAAATTTATATTGATAGAAATCAGATTAGTGTTTGCCTAGGGAGGGGAGTGAGGATAAGTGTTGACTGCAAAGTGGCACAACTTTTTGGTACTTAGGAAATTTTTAAACTATTAATAGGGGTGCTGATTATAGGCAGACATTTATTAAAACTCATTTTCCATACACTTGGAGCTTGTACATTTTATCATACATATACCTCAATTTGTTGTTCAGTTGCTAGGTCACGTTCGACTCTTTGCAACTCCATGAACTGCAGCATGACAGGTTTCCCTGTCCTTCACTATCTACTGGAGCTTGCTCAGACTCAAGTCTATTGAGTCGGTGATGCCATTCCACCACCTCATCCTCTGTTGCCCCCTTCTCTTCCTGCCCTCAGTTGTTCCCAGCATCAGGGTCTTTTCCAATGAGTTGGCTCTTTGCATCAGGTGGCCAAAGAGTTGAAGCTTCCACATCAAAACTTCCAATGAATATTCAGGGTTGGTTTCCTTTAGGATTGGCTGGTTTGATCTCCTTGCTGTCCAAGAGATTCTCAAGAGTCTTCTCCAGCACAACAGTCCAAAGCATCCATTCCTCAGTGCTCAGACTTCTATATGGTCCAACTCTTTATAGTTGTTTAAAATAATGGGGAGGACAGAAAACAGTGAACACTGAATCCTTTCTGTGTAGTCTCAATGTAAAGGGAAGGTAGAACTGTGACAACAATGGGAGGTAGAGTGGGAGTTGAATTTTTTTTAACTGTAGGAGAAACAATATCCTTTCTAAATACTGGTCATATCTGGACAATGGCTCAGACAGTAAAGAATCTGCCTGCAAGGCAGGACACCCGGGTTCGATCTCTGGGTCAGGAAGATCCCCTTGGAGAAGAGAATGGCAATCCACTCCGGTTTCCTTGCTTGGGAAGTCCCATGGACAGAGGATACTGGTGGGCTGCAATCCATGGGGTTGCAAAGGACTGGACAAGACTGAGTAACACTTTTCAGTTTCATGCTGATCATGGAGCAGCAGAGGGAAAACCTGGTGACACAGAAGACATGTTGAAGGAGGATCTGAGTGACTGAGGGAGCGGCCTGTGAGGCACAGGGCGAGCAGCTGGCTTGGCCAGAAGTGGTCAAAGTTCACTCAGTGGGAAACCCGTACATGCGCATCAAGGTTGGTTGGGGAGTATGGTATGGAAACCTGTTAAGTCCTCCTCAGACTGGCTTTATTTTCTTGGTAAAATAGGAAACAAGGACTTGAGCTGGAAGAATGAGGTTTCGACTACTGTTGATTACCTTAAATAACTCAGTTATAGACAAGCTTTATGTATGTATTTAACTATACTCTAGATGTAAATGAATCTTAACCATATTTCATCACTCTGCATGGAAAAGTTTACCCTTTCGGCAAGGAAACAGACACAAGATCATTAAAAACACATATACTCAAAAAGCAACATGGCTTTGGGTTTCCCTGGTTGGCCCAGTGATTAAGAATCCACCTTCCAACACAGGGACGTGGGCTCAGTTCCTGGTCCGAGATTTCACATGCTGAGGAGCAACTAAGTCCGTGTGCCCCAACTACTGAGCACGCACACTGCAAGTACTGAAGCCGGCACACCTACAGCCTGCGGTCCACAAGAGAAGCCTGCACGCCACAACAAAGAGCAGCCCCCGCGCACTGAAACTAGAGAAGGCCCACGAACAGCAACGAAGACCCAGTGCAACCAAAAATAAATATAAAAATTTTAATATAAAAAAATATAAAAAATATAATTTTAATATAAAAAAAATATAAAAAATTTAATTAAAAAATGCAACATGGCCTTATCTGATAGCTGGGAAGGGACTTCACATACCTTCCCAGGATGCCCAGTACCTTAGCACAAAAGCAACACCACATTTTAGGCTAAGAGCAAGCAAGGAAGGCATCGAGGAGCCCTGAGGGCATGTTGAAAAGCACTGATATAAGGCTATTCCCCCAACTGTCTTTCCTAAGGTTGACAGTTTTGGGCCCTAAGTCTCTTAAAAACCCAGAGGTTAATGAGCTGCATGCAAATTCTTTCTTTTAGGCTCAGAAGTCATTCATTAGCTGCCTCTGCTTGCAGCTTGTGGGTAAGATTCAACCATCTCTGTGAAAATTTGCCCATTTCTCTAGTCTTTTAAGACATCAGTCTCATAAATATTAATACTGTAATTTTAGGTACGTCTTGGTCAATCCTCAATGTCTTCATAAATGGAAGGTCTCCGTATTTTAAGAAATAGTTCTTATAAGCTATAACTTATTGTATCTTCTCTGTCATAGCTGTGAGTCATATGAAGAAATATGATTTCCAAAATATTGCCTATCTCAGGTTCAGTAAAATTTTATTTACCAAAATGAGCACTGTGGTGGAGTTAGCTCTGGCCTGTAGTTCCCCAAATCTAATAGTAGACAACAATTGACTTCAGCTCTATCTTACTTACCTAGCCTTTCGTAACAGGCTGAAACTCCATGATAGTAACTGCATAAGAGACATGCATTTTGAGATATGTCACTACACAGAAAAAGTCTGAATACCTGGACGTTTAGATTTGCTAGGGTTCAGCAGCTTAATATATGGCCAGCAGAAGCTAAGCAGTGCCCCATCCTGCTTTAGTTTTTCCTGCTGAATGCCCTTGGCAGCACTGTCACCTTACTTCCTCTGCTTGATAGCATGATCAGTGAGATTAGTATGTGTGATCTCAAATCCATAAGGTCACACAATACATTCTAAATATTCCATTCTAAGAAGTGATAGGGGTAGAAAGCTGAAAGACACAGGTGAACCAGACTATAATCTAGATTAAGTGATAAGAAAGAAAAAAACTTGACAGAGCCAGTATTACTTATGCACCTCCACAAAAAGGAATTATTGCCAAGTTATCTGACAGCTCCCTGATTCACGCTGAAGTGTGTTCCCAGCATTTAGGTCTCACTGGACCACCTTGTCTATGCAATGCCGTACACCTGCAGTTATTTTCTTGGAACACTTCTTCCAAAGTGCTCTGTTTAGAAAATATTGCTCTACCGAACAAGAGATGACTATTAACCTTGGACGAACCCCACACATTATATATAACATTAGTTTTCACAAAGGAAAATAGGAAGAAAATGTATTTTCTTAATGGGAATAAGATTCTTGGGACAGAACACACTGCTATCCCTAAGTGCCCATCTGCCACAGCAGGAGAGAACGCTGTATTTATCACTATAAAGAGCTATGAAGTATATTTTCTATAGCAGTTTAATGGCTGAAATTCTAACCAAAGAGCTAATATTCAGACTCTCACATCTCAGAAAATGTTCAGGTACACAAAGTAGGATGTTCCAGCCTGGGGAGGCTAACCAGGAGGAGAATATCAAAAGAGACACTGGCTGAAAATCCCCTGAAAATCAAACAAGACTTTTAATGAGAAATCATTTTTGAGAAGTACTTTTTTAAATAGCAAAAAATACTTGTTTTACACTTGTAAAAAAGAAAAACAAATTAAAAAAATTACATGTTTTTGGGTTACTTTAAAAATTTAGTGGTAAATTTTCATATATGGTAAATCTGACATATATATATATGACCACTAGACAGCTAGTGGGAAGCTCCTGTGTAAGTACCAGGAGCTCAGCTCGGTGCTCTGTGATGACCCAGTGGAGGGGCACGGGGGGTGGAAAGGAGGTTCAGGAGGGAGAAGATAGATATATAGAGAGCCGATTCACATTCTTGTACAGCAGAAACTAACACAACATTGTAAAGCAATTATACGCAATTAAAATTTTTAAAAATTAATGGTAAATCTTACTTTTGATCCATCATCCCATTACTCAAATTGCTACATGAAACACCCTAGACAGAAATTTAAAGTATTTTGAGCTGTATTAGCAGCAGTATACATTTCCAGTAGTGGCCAGAATCCAAAATCCATGGTGAAAACAAGTTGACTAGTTTGGCTCAGTGAAAAAAGAAACCATGCTTACGAGGAAGGAAGACTTACATTAAGGTTTGAAATATCATCGCTTGAAGGGGCTATTTTTCCTATTGCTGGAAGTCCAGTTTTCTACTGAAGACCAAAAGGCAGTTTCTTCCTGATGCATTTTTTTTTGCTAAATAAATATTAAATTCTCTTGCAATCTTCCCACTCACTCACAAGCTATGGTAGTATCTCATAAGGCTGACAATTCTCAAACTGATCTAATGTAGATGCCACTACAGTCTTTGGCAGGGGTCCTTGACTGTATGATGATGATGATATCACTGAGCATGGACTAAGTGTTTTCTATGTGCCAGGCACATAGAAGTTGTTGAACTGTATCAGTTACATTTCAGTAGTTGAAATGTATCAGCTGATGAACTGGCACATTTATGGAGGGAGAGAGAGGTTAAGGAACCTATGATCACACAGCAAGGAAGAGCTGCAGCCAAGGCTTGAACTGGCTCTGGAATTCATGCTTCCCAACACAATGCTATGCTGCTTTGTGTGTGTCTTGTGAACATGAACCAGCTGATGAATGGAAATGAACCATGTGATCCACCTCTCCTTAACATTCCTATTTTCTTAAAAATGATTGCTTTGCTAAGACTTGTTTTAAATGCTTCTAATTTTGTACAAGGCTTTGGTATGTGGAAATGTCACTTTATAATACTAATGGCTGTTGTATACGTTTATTTGAATGTTTTCTGCATTTCACACTGGGTCAATAATTGTAAATGACACAACTGCATAGAATGATAAAAGTATATTAACAGTTACATGTTTAACTTTGTACATAAATTGTTTGAAAAAAGTATTAGTAAATAAATACATATTTATCCCAATCTTTAAAAATTTTTTTGAAATCTAGGGCAAATGTATTGAAACTAGATGTCCTGGGCAGTAGTAGAAAACTATATGACTGAAGAATATTTGCAAAGAGAGAAGAAGCTAAAAAATGACAACAGAATTATACAACAATCAACTAAGCTGTCTTCAAATACAGTTTATATGGTCTCTTCCACATTTAGCCCCTTGCACTTGCTCTATAATACCCTGATATTCTAGCAGATACAATTAAAACTATTTCTCAGAAAGGAAATTTTCAACAAAATGCATAATACCTTGTGCACAGTTACTAGCTTCATAAAACATTATCCAAGTAACAATCAATTACTAGTGGTTAAAATTTATAGTAAGAAATTATTAAAAACAACAAAACATTATACTCTGTTCCAAATTTAGGCCAATTTGAACGACTTTCAGTACAGCTGAACCCAACACAAGGATTACATTTTGTTAAATCTCATTGACCAGACTTTCAAAAATGTGATTACAGAGGTGGATCACGAGGATCATTCCCTCCGTAGCTGAATTATCAGATTCAAAGATTCAACATCCATGTGTTCACATAAGCTTCCTCCACCACTGCCCATCCCTCCCCAACCATAAAAGCTGCAAATTAGTTGGCCTTTTGTAGCCTTTTTACTGGAGACCGTAAGTTTGAGTTACATTGTTCAATGTGAGGGTCACAATGAGAGAACGTGGATCTTTCTTATTCTTGTGCACTGTGATCTTTCCCTTCAAGGCTTCACCTATAGAAGAAAGGCAAAAATTGTGTTTCAGAATTCAAGGAATACAGTGTAGCAGAAACTCAACATGGTACACTTAGTATTGATACTTCTCATTTTTTGTTGTGAGATGTTTCACTTTTTTTTTTAACTTAAAAATTTTCAGGACAATTTTATGTTTAATTTTTGAAGAAAGCAGATGTAACTTAGCTAGCATGGGTGTCAAACGCTTGTGAAAAAGCACAACTACAGTGGTTACTGCAGGGTTGGGGGCTGTTTATTGGAATCCTCAATATGAGGCATTGCGGTACATCCTGGGCATATATAAAAAAGACATGGTCCCTGAACTCAAAGCGTGCACAGTTCAGGGCAAAGAAAACAGCAGTACTGACAATTATGCAACAGGTCTACTAGGGTATGCTGACACAGAGGACTGGGGATGGCTGGAAGGCAGTAAAAGGCAAGGTTTCACAAGAATTAATTCACATGCTAGCAAGGTAATGCACAAAATCCTTCCAGCCAAGCTTCAACAGTACGTGAACTGAGTACTATCCAGATGTACAAGCTGGATTTAGAAAAGGCAGAGGAACCACAGATCAAATTGCCAACATCCACTGGGTCACAGAAAAACCAAGAGAATTCCAGAAAAGTATCTACTTCTGCCTTATTGACTATGCTATAAAGCCTTTGACTGTGTGGATCACAGTCATAAACTGGAAATTCTTAAAGAGATAGGAATACCACACCACCTTAACTGCCTCCTGAGAAACCTGTATGTAGGTCAAGAAGCAACAGTTAGAATCAGATACGGAACAATGGGGTTCAAAATTGGGAAAGGAGTACGTCAAGGTTATATATTGTCACTTATTTCACTTACTTGCAGAGTACATCATGCGAAATGCAGGACTGGATGATGAAGCACAAGTTGGCAAAGATTGCCAGGAGAAATATCAACAACCTTAGATATGCAGATGACACCACCCTTATGGCAGAAAGCAAAGAGGAACTAAAGAGCCTCTTGATGAAAGTGAAAGAAGAGAGTGAAAAAGCTGCCTTAAAACTCAACTTTCAAAAAATGAAGATCACGGCATCTGGTCCCATCACTTCACGTCAAATAGATGGGGAAAGAATGGAAGCAGTGTCAGATTTTTTTGGGGGCTCCAAAATCACTGTGGATGGTGACTACAGCCATGAAATTAAAAGATGCTTGCTCCTTGGAAGAAAAGCTATAACAAACTTAGACAGCATATTAAAAAGCATAGATATTACTTTGCAGACAAAAGTTCCTATAGTCAAAGCTATGGTTTTTCCAGTAGTCATGTACAGATATGAGAGTTGGATCATAAAGGCTGAGTGTTGAAGAATTGATGCTTTCGAATTGTGGTGCTGGAGAACTCTTGAGAGTCCCTGGGACTGCAAGGAGAACAAACCAGTCAATCCTAAAGGAAATTAATTCTGAATACTGACTGGAAGGACTGATGCTGAAGCTCCAACACTTTGGCCACTTGATATGAAGAATTGACTCACTAGAAAAGACCCTGATGCTGGGAAAGATTGATGGCAAGAGAAGGGGACGATGGAGGATGAGATGGTTGGATGGCATCACCGACTCAATGGGTATGAGTTTGAGCAAACTTCAGGAAACAACAAAGGTTAGGGAAGCATGGTGAGCTGCCGTCCACGGAATCGCAAAGAGTCAGACATGACTGAGTGAATGAACAACAAAGGGATAAACTATCAGAGGACTACAGCAGCCAGGACAGAAGAAGACTGCTGAACACTCAGGATGATTCACTAGAGACTCCAGGTTACATTTTAGCATTAAACTACCCTAAGAGTGAAGTCAACACCAGTCCTCCCTAACAAAGCTTTAAAACATTTTCTGTAAAGATCAAGGTAATCTTTAAATAACTTAACTGTCTGCCTAAGCAAACTTCAGTGCTTTTAAAAGAAACTAACCAAAATCCAAACATTCAGCAAAACAAAATTTCTAGTGTCTGACATTCATTTAAAATGTCTAGATTTTTCCAAAAAAAAAAAAAAAAAAAAAAAGTCTAGATTTTTAAATAGCTGCAAATTGAGGCTTATAAGCAGGGGGAAAAAAAAGTTACAGCAATAACAAAAACACATTTAGGCATATCTTAATTAACTTCCTGAAAACCAGTGATAAAAACAATAATCTTTAAAACTTTCAGAGGGGGAAAAAGAAGACTTATTACATATAAAAGAAGAGAGAAAAGAGCAACCTCAAAATTTTCATCAGCTAGACACATTTTTGCAGTGATGAAAGAAAACCTATTAAGAATTTGATATCCAGCAAAAATCCTTAAGAAAATGAAAAATTAGAACAAGTTATTTTTTTTTCAAAGAAATAAAAGCATTCTTTTCCAGGAGGCCTGCACTGTAAGAAATGTTAAAGGAAGTTCTTTAAACAGGAGGAAAACGACACCAAAAAGACACCTGAATCTACACAAAGGAATAAACAGTGCTAGACTATAGTAAGTATTTGGTAAATAAAAGATGTTTTTTCCTTTTGAAAACTTATTTAATAGATACAAATCTTAATACATTTAAACATATAGACATCATACAGAATATGTTCTCTGACCAAAACAGAATGATACTGAAAATCAGTAAATCCCAAAATATTTAGAAATTAAACAACAGATTTCTAAATATTCCACAAATCAGGGACTTCCCTGGTGTTCCAGTGGGTAAGACTCCGTGCTTCTACTACATGGGATGAGGATTCAATCTCTAGTCAGGGAACTAAGATACCACATGCCATGTGGTGAGAAAAAAAATTTCATAAATCAAAATAAAAATCAAGAACAAAGTTAGATGACATTTTGATTTGAATGATTATGAAACCAACATATAAAAATAGGTGGCCTATAACTACAACACTGCTTAGATGAAAAATTGTTAACTTTAAATGCTTATATTAGAAAGCAAAGAAGACAGACACAAAGGTCTTCACTGGGGGAACTGTATCCAACATTTAAGGAAAAATAATAACAAATGCATAAAAAACAGAGGAAGGAATACTCCCCAATTCATCTTTTGAGGGCAGCATTACCCTTATGCCAAAATTAGATAAAGTTATTTGAAGAAAACGACAGAGATATATATCCCTCATGAACAAAGATTCAAAAATTCTTTGAACAAGAGAAAAAATATGATACAATTGAAAAAAATACACACAATATGTAGAAATATGAAATACAATATGAAAAAAATACACACAAATATAGAAAAAGCCTCTAACAAAGTTAATTTCTAACAACTTTCAGCAAGCTAGGAATAGAAGGAAACTTCTTTAACCTGATAGAGAAAATCGATGAGAAACTATAGATAACATCATTATTAACTGTGAAAAACTGAATGGTTTCTTCCTAAGACTGGGACTGAAGTAAGGATCTAATTCTGACTGCCTCTAATTAGTATTCTATCGGATGTCCTAGTCAGGGCATTAAGATGCTGAGGAAGAAAAATAATACAGATTGGGGAAAAAAACGGTAAAATGTCTTTTTATTTGCAGACCATATGGTCTTACACATAGAAAATTCTTAAGCACTATGCAAAAAAACAAAAACAAAAACGGAAAACAGCTACTAAAACTCTAAAAAGGTTTAGCAATCTCAGGACATAAGATCAATATAAAAAATTAATTCCCCATTGCTACACATGAGTAATGAAGAATTAGAACTGAAATATAAAACAGTAGCATTTATAACAGCATTGAAAAAGCATACAATTCTTGAGATAAATGTAACAACATATATGCATTTAGTTATATCAAATTATAAAACACTGCTAAAGATGATCTAAGTAAATGAGACATTTTGTTTGTGGATGACACTCAATACTGTTTTAAGATGTTAATTCTCCCCAAAGTAATCTATAGATTCAACACAGTCTCAATCAAAATCCCAGCAGGACTGTTATTTGGGCAGAATTGACTTTAAAATGCATATGCAAATTTAAAGAGTCCAGAATAGTGAGAGAAAAGAATAAAGCAGGAGGATTTGTATCATCTTACAGTGTCTTACTGGCGTAAGAAAAGACACACAGATCAAGGAAACAAAGTTCAGAAACAGACATACATACATGGTTAATTAATTTCTGACAGAAGAGCCAAGGTAATTAAATGGGAAAAGAAAAGTCTTTTCAAGAAATGATGGTGAAACAACCTAATATAAATTTGGAGAAAGATGAATATTACTTTTAAAATCAACATGGAATAGTTTATAATCCTAAATGTACGGGCAAAAATATAAAGCTTTTAGAACAACTGTATAGGAAAAGCTGTGATGTTAGAGTAGCAAAGATTTCTTTACTTAGGCCACTATAGCACAAAGTTCAAAAGACCTTAAGAAAGTGAAAGGGCAAACTAGGATTGAGATAAAAATATCAGCAATGCATATATCTGACTTGTACCTTATAAAGATTCTTATAACCCAGTAAGATGACAACCCAACCAAAAATTGAGCAAAATATCTTTAAAGAAACCTCACCAAAGATGACATACAAATGACCAATAAACATATGAAAAGATGCTCAACATCATTAGTCATGAGGTAAATGCAAATTAAAAACACAGCTGTCACTACATACACTTAGAATGACATATTAAAACATATTAAAATGATTCCCCTTTTATATAAGTGTCGACAAAGATGTGGAGCAAACAAACCCACAACAATGTAGGAACCTTGAATAGTACAGTCACCGTGAAAAAGTTTGCCAGCATCTTACAAAGTTAAGTATTTATTTATCATAAGACCCAATAATTCCACTCCTAGGTATCTGCCTAGGAGAAATGAAAACATATGCTCACACAAAAACTTTTACAAGAATGTTCATATTAATTTAATCCATAATGGCCCCTAACTGGAAACAATCCAAGTCTATCAGCAAGTGAAAGCATATGTACATTACAGTAAGTCCATACAAAGAAACATTATTTGGCAATAAAAAGGAGCAAATTACTGATTCACAGATGCAATTTATTTTTTTTTAATATTTATTTATTTGATGGTGCAGGGTCTTTAGTTGCAGCATGTGGGCTTTTTTAGTTATAGCAAGTGAACTTTCACTTGCAGCAAGCGGGATCTAGTTCTCTGGTCAGGGGTCGAACCTGGGTCCCCTGCATTGGGAGCCCGGAGTTCTAGCCATTGGACCATCAGGGAAGTCCCCACAGATGCACTTTAAAATATGCTAAAAGCAAAGAAGCTGGAGTATGTTCTGTATAACAACTGTGATATAAAATTCTAAAAGAATACTAATGCCTTAATATTATTAATAGTAATACAATACATAATGACAGAAAGCAGATCAATGGTTGTCCAGTCTGAAAACTGAAGACGGGGATGACAAACTGCACAAGGGATCAACAAGGAAACTTATTAGGGTGATGTAAATATTCTATATCTTGACTAAGGTGGAACATACATTTGCCAAAATTTATTAAACTGCATAAATAAAATGTGTAAATTTTTACTGTATGTAAATATAGAATAAAGTGTTTTTTAAAATGTGATGGCTTAGGAATAAGTTCATAGATAAATGGAATAAAGATTCATTATAGAGATTCAGTACATTGTAATTGGGGCATTTTACATCACTGAGGAAAGAAAGCAGTCAACAGAAATGTATAAATATAGTAACACAATATTTCTTATTATGAAAAAAAAGAGTTAGAAACCAGAAGGAAAAGGTTGATGATTTGTTTATACAAAAACAAAACAAAAAAATGAAACAAATTCTATAAAGCAAGATACTTTAAAAAGGCATAAAATGTGTTCCATTTTACACTCCAGCCATCTTCACCAAAATTTGGATGTTATTAGAATTCAAGCAACAACAGAAAAAGAATGAAAGAAAACGGTAACCACCACCCACCAGTATCTGAATGCTCTGATTTGCACTTTGGTGATTATCAGTAGTGATGCTATTATTTCAAATGTTTAACCACCATCTAAAAAAATTATTTGAGCATTTTATTTAACTCGTGGTTTTCTTGTTGATGTGCCCCAAGGGCAGTTGCTCTTTAAGCGGCTTTCAGTTTAGTTCAGTCACTCAGTCATGTCCAACTCTTTGCGACCCCATGAATCGCAGCACACCAGGCCTCCCTAGCCATCACCAACTCCCAGAGTTTACTCAAACTCATGCCCATCGAGTCGGTGATGCCATCCAGCCATCTCATCCTCTGTCGTCCCCTTCTCCTCCTGCCCCCAATCCCTCCCAGCATCAGGGTCTTTTCCAATGAGTCAACTCTTCGCATGAGGTGGCCAAAGTACTGGAGTTTCAGCTTCAGCATCAGTCCTTCCAATGAACACCCAGGACTTAGCTCCTTTAGGATGGACTGGTTGGATCTCCTTGTGGCTTTAGACATGTTAAAAATGTTAAGTTGGCTTGTTTATAAATGTCCTATTTGATCCTTAGTGTAGGGTCAAAATGGAAATGTTCCCTGGTGCCTATAAAGCAGGTTATCAAATACTGCCTTTCAAGTTAAAAAATACATTAAAAAAGAATAAAGTATTTAAGAGGTTTATGTATTCCTTAACTTAAAATACAGCTCAAGATGCACAAGTAGCAGATAATTTTGTTAAAATTTTCACAGAAGAAAAATTTTCAGCATCAATATGAAATAAAATGTTTGAGTAATTAAAAAGTCTTAACACTGTCTTATAAGCTGATTTGTAATTTTCATGTTTTAAAACAAAATACAAGCAAAATAACTATTTCTGTAATAGTTATTTTGTAACCTTAATTTCAAAATGGAAATGCAAAACAGTACTTATTTAAGTTAATTATACAGCATGAAGGGTCACAGTAATAAATACACAGTTCACACTGCTGCACCCACTTCAATTGTTCAAGCCTGGCTAAAGTGCCAAAGGAAACGGCTATAATGCCAGTAGAGATAGGAGTAATTAATCAGTGTCAAATAGATATAAAATGACTGATGTAGTTAAGTGTGTAAACTGGTGAGAGTTGCAAAGGACAGTCTCTATGCAGCCAAGCTGTACACCTTGTTTTTATCATCAGCAGACGGCGATTAGTACAGCACAAAGCAGCACTGCAGTTCAATCAAGAACAAAATTGATTTCATTTCAATTCTGTTTTTTCAAATTAGTTTCTTCCAGAGCAATAAAATTTCATTCCTTACAAGGGGGGATAAATAAAATTCTATTATCACTATCAAAGCTTAGAGTTTAAAAAAAAAGAAAATGGGGAAAAAAAAGAAAAGGATTCTCCATCACATAAAAGCTTACTAATAATATGATTTTAATAATATTTTTCAAAACCAAACCACAAGAAAAAATCTGGATCTTTAAAATAAATACTGTCACATAAGTTTGTACAATAAAATTGCACATTATTTTTAAAAGAAAAAGAGGGGGGGGGAACCATCCTGAATTTAAACTTTAAAAGTGACCTTTAAATACTTAAAAGTATTCATTCTGGGAGGCTGGTCTCTAATTCCCACAATGCTGGAAGTGATCAAACATTTTAGAGTATTTCTTTGGAAACTACTGTTAGAACTATGTTGTGAAAATAACAACAACAACAACGAACAAAACCCCAAACCAAAGCAAAAATGCATTAGGTTCATCATCTTATAGTTAGTTACCTTGTGCTTTTGGTCAAATGTAAAATTCCTAGTCTGAGAAATTTCCTATTCACACTGTCTTTTTTTTGCTTTCCAAATATCCTGTCTGCCCCCAATGGTAGATTTTGTTGCTGTTTAGTAGATAAGTCGTGTTCAACTCTTTTGTGACCCCACAAACTACAGCCTGCCAGGCGCCACTGTGCAGGGGATTTCCCAGGCAAGAGTACTGGAGTGGGTTGCCATTTCCTTTTCCAGGGGATCTTCCCAACACAGGGATCAAACCCATGTCTTCTGCATTTTCAGGTAGATTCTTTACCACTGAGCTGCCAGGGAAGTCCAATGGTAGATTTACCATTACCAAAAAAAGACTTCTCATCATTCACAATATTAACAGGTACACACACACACACACACACACACACACACACACACAAGCTGGGTGGAATAACTATATAGGTATGTTCACAATGTTTTATTTGTTTAAAAAAAAATCTTGTCACATTACTATCTGGACAATAAAATAAACTTTACGCACACATCAAACTGTCATGATTAGATGCTTGGCTTTATTTAATTTTATCTAAAAATTGTACACCATATTGAGTCAAAAAGTAGTTTTTGACTCAAGCTATTTTTTGACTCAACAATAGAGCACTCCCCTCAGCCATGTCAAAATTTCAGAGAATATCAGAGTTGACAAAATGGGGCAACCAAATACGGCAACTAGATAAACGCCCTTGGCATGTGTCACCCACGGTGAGGAAAGGAAGTTATATTTCAATGACAATGCATATTACTGTACTTATTCATTCATTCAGGAGGGTATTTATGACATGCCAAACACTGCACCAGATAAAAAGAAGGGAGAGGCAAATAACTCATCTTCTATGAGAACCCCTTATCAGAGCACACTGGTATATACGTGTGAATTGATTTGGGGAAAAAAAAACAGAACAGTTAACTTTCTATGGACAATGAGGAAAGATGTACAGAAATAAGCTGGGTTATAAACGGAAAAGTGTAATTCATCAAGTGAAAGAGGTCAAAGTAGCTTCCTAGGTAGAAGAGTATCTCAGATAAAGGCAAGGAGGAAAAAACGATAGGAAAGTTAGCTAAAAAATGAGCAGTACAGCTGGAGCACATGATGCGCTTCTGTGGGGTTCTGACAGGTCAGGGCTGGAAATGATGCAAAATGGTCAGACTGCAAAGGGTCATGGTAAAGAATCTGGATTTTATCCTGGATATACTTATGGTCCAGTAAGGGTTATTGTTTTTTTAAATTTTAAGTTAATTAATTTATTTTAATTGGAGGCTAATTACTTTGCAATATTGTAGTGGTTTTTGCCATACACTGACATGAATCAGCCATGGGTGTGCATGTGTCCCCATCCTGAACCCCCCTCCCACCTCCCTCCCCATCCCATCCCTCAGGGTCATCCCAGTGCATCAGCCCCGAGTCATGCATCCAACCTGGACTGTCGATCTATTTCACATATGATAATAAACATGTTTCAATCCTATTCTCTCAAATCATCCCACCCTTGCCTTAACTTTATTAAGGTGTAGTTTATATATAATAAAACAATAACATGTAAAATTGCAGTTCAATGAGTTTTACTTAATATTTCACTTTTGTAAACTTTTACCTACCTCAAGTATCAAGATGCTCTCTTATGTTATCATCTAGAAATTTCACAGTTTTAAGCTTTTATATTTAGGTCTACTATCCATTTAAAGTCAGTGTATATTTGGTGTCAGATAAGAAGAGTCATTATTTTCCTTTATGAATATTCAGTTGTTTTAACACAATTTTCTGAGAAGACTATCCTTTTCCAATTAAATTTATACTGGCCCTTTGAAAAAACTTAATTGACTATACAAAAATGAGGCTATTTCTGGATTTTCTATTGGTATATTAATCTATATATCCATCTTTTTAATATATCCATCTTTTATTTGTCAATACTATACTGCTTGTGTTAATATAATTTTTAAGTTTAGAATTTACATAGTGTAAGAAGTACAATATGGTTCTTAAAATTGTTTGGCTACAATAGTCTAGGTCATTTGTATGTAAATTTTAGAATCAGCATGTTAATTTCTTCCTTGCTAAATTCACTTACTAGCTCTGTATTTTTTTTTTTTTGGTAGGTTTCCTAGAGTTTTCTATGTATACATTATCTATAAATAATAACAGATTTATTCCTTCCTTCCCAATGGTTTTTAATTCTTTTTTGCTTTTTACTGTACTAAGACTTCCAGTATGAGATCGCAGGAGTGCAAAGAAGACATACACTGTGGTCACAGTGTATTTTCTTTTTACACATCACTGAATTCAATTTGCTACTATTTTGTTGAGGATATATTTGTGAGGGACATTGGTCTGTAGTTTAATTTTCTTGTACCATCTTTGTCTAATTTTTGTTTAGGCTAATAAACAAATGAAAAGATGCTCAACATCACCGATTATTAGAGAAACGCAAATCAAAACCACAATGAGGTATCATCTCACACCAGTCAGAAAGGCCATCATCAAAAAGTCTACAAATAACAAATGTTGGAGAGGGTGTGGAGAAAAGGGAACCTTGTTACACTGTTGGTGGGAAAGCAAACTGATACAACCACTATGGAGAACAATACAGAGATTCCTTAAAAAACGAGGAATAAAACTACCATATGACCCAGCAATCCCACTGCTGGGCATATACTCTGAGGAAACCAGAACTGAAAAAGACACGTGTACCTGAATGTTCAATGCAGCACTATTTACAACAGCTAGGATGTGGAAGCAACCTAGATGTCCATCGGCAGATGAATGGAGAACGAAGTTGTGGTACATATACACAATGGAATATTACTCAGCTATAAAAAGGAACACATTTGAGTCAGTTCTAATGAGGTGGATGAACCTAGAGCCTATTATACAGAGTGAAGTCAGTCAGAAAGAGAAAGACAAATACTACGTATTAATGCATATATATGGAATCTAGAAAGATGGTACCAACGATCCTACATAAAGGGTAGCAAAAGAGACCCAGATGTAAAGAACAGACTTTTGGACTCAGTGGGAAAAGGAGAAGGGGGGATGATTTGAGAGAATAGCATTCAAACATATACATTGTTATATGTAAAATAGATAACCAGGGCGAGTTTGATGCATGAAGCAGGGCACCCAAAACTGGTGCTCTGTGACAACCTAGAGGGGGATAGGGTAGGGAGGTAGATGGGGGCAGGGGGGGGTCTCACGATGGAGGGAACACATGTCTATCTATGGCCAATTCATACTGATAAATGGAAAAAACCATCACAATATTGTATAGTAATTATCCTCCAATTAAAATAAATTAAAAAAAAAAAAAAAAAACCAACAGTGTAGGAGTAGTGCAGGTAGACACCATTTCCTTATCTCAAATTTAGTCTTTCTTTATTCAGCATGATGCTAGCTATAGACTGTATGGATGCCTTTTGTCAGGATGATGAAGCCCTCTTTTATTTCTAGTTTGCTGTATTTGTCATGAATTGATATTACATTTTGTCCAACTTTTTTTTCTGCATCCACTGATACAATCATGTAGTTTTTCTTCTTTAAATTGTGGCATGGTGGACTACATTACATGATTTTAAAATACTCAATCAGCCTTGCATTCTTGGAATAAAACCCATTTGGTCACAGTGTATTTTCTTTTTATTCATCACTGGATTCAATTTGCCACTATTTTGTTGAGGATTTATTCGTGAGGGACACTGGTCTATAGTTTAATGTTCTTGTACTATCTTTGTCTAATTTTTGATATCAAAGAAATATTGTCCTCATAAAATCAGTTCTTTTCTATTTTCTGGAAGAGACTGTGTAGAGTTGGTATTATTTCTTTAAATGGCTGGCTTCTTTCACTCAGTAATATGTGTTTAAGATTCCTCCATGCTTTTTCACAGGTTGATAGCTCATTTCTTTTTAGCACTGAATGAAATTTTATCTTCTAGATGTACAGCCCATTTATATTTAATACAATTATCAACATGTTCTATAGTGATACAGAGGTCCCTAGAGATCTTTTTTTCTGACTAGCTTCTATCCCAATACTCTGCCCCACAGCTTCTGGCTTCTATTCATTAGTAATACAACCAGAGGCTAATGATTAGTAGAGTAAAAAAAAAAAAATTCTTGTAACTGAGAATGACTACTTTTTCTTTGAACTGTTGCTTTCACAAACTTTCCTCAGGTTATATTCTTTCAGGGGAGCCTACTGGACTTACTATTTAAATGTAAGTGCACACAATGGCAATGAAAGAAATACAGAATGTAGATGGTGCCACAGGGCAACATGAGAATCATATACCTTCTTCACAGTATTCTGAGAAAGCGAATCAATTACTCAAAGGATTACTGTATAAAGAATAGTTAGGATTTCAAAATTTCACTAGTATGAATAAATAATAAATAAATTAAATAAATAATAAATAAATGAATAAATAATATTGTGTTGCAATTAGGTAGGAGAAAATTCAAAGGCTGTCTTAAATCTCTTTCAAGATTAAAACATGAAAGAATTAGTACTGTCTTTAGAATTCTAGTAGTAAGACACAAATGGTTACAGTGAGGAAAAAAGCAGTATTTTCAACTTCCCCAAAGTTAATCCAAATATCAGAGCTAAAAAAAAGCAACGAGACATAAATGAAGATGTCTTCGCTTCATTTCAGTTTTGCTGTGCTATAACTTTCCAGAGAAAGAGAAAGCGACGCCATCAGGTTTCACTTCCAGAGCATCACAGCCTCAGAGTGAAAGGGCAACAGCACGGTGCCGCTCTACTCTAATGGCGTCTGTTTGCATCTGCTAAGTTCCTTCACGCTTCAACAGTGAAATCAAAACTGTATTAGAATTTTATGAGATATTTTAAACGAGAAGGATATAATGACCACTTGCTCAATTCTGTCAAATCTTGACATTCGGCACAGTTCCTTCAGTTTTTCAGAGAAATAGTTGATACATGGCACTAAAGCCCCTTTCTGCAATCTTATTTCTATCCTTCTCTAGAGGTGACCACTTTGATGCATTCAGTGGTTATCATTCTTAGGTGTTGTTTCTTAATTTACTATGTGTGCGTATATACTGTTGTTTTACATGTTTTTAAAACTTCATATAAATCAAAATCATATATTTTAGGGATCCTTCTGCAAATCTTTGCTCAATGTTGCTTTTGAGAGACACACAAATAATCTGATGTTGAGTATCTCTGCATTGAGGTTTGGTGTACCTTCAGTTTTCCCATAGTCAAGAGGCTTTCAAGTGAAGATGGGACAAGACATCCATGTAACAAGCAGTTAAAAAAAAAAAAAAAAAAAAATTCCATAATCAAGTTCTAACTTTTGGTGTTAAATGTGTAGATACATAAGAACTATCAGTGCTCATTAAGTGAACAATCAACAAGATGCAAAACAAAGGAATGCAGCATCGGATCAGTTACTATGTAAGATCTGAGGAGGTGGACACAGTGGAGAGCATTCTAAACAAATGTATTTTGAATATAGTAACTACTGAATAACATTCTCTTTTAATTTACACTTTACTTCTATTGGTGGTATTTGTTTAGTCACTTGGGAAATTAAAATATTTTCTTTTATTTATAGTTTCAACTAAGTACATACTAGTTAATGCTTAACGAAAAATTTTCTGAATTACTGTGTAGTACTCAACATAAGAGCTACATAATGGCACATACATTGTAACTGGCAGACATTAGATTCAAATAAAAGTTTTAACTTACTTCTTTAATGAAGTGATATGCCACCTAACTTCAGGTACATGGTAAACTCTAAGAACTACTAACCTTAGTATGCTACATTGCTTCAGATACAGTGGGCACAGAAAAAGTGGTTGCAGAATGGATGAATACTGTTTGTTTCAGAATGAGTAAGACACTCGCCCCCTTTCTTTCTTACCTGCTTTAACTGAAAATGGCTTTTCCAGTAGAAATATTGTTTGTCTCCAGTGTGTTTTGGTGCTCAGTGGGCCCGTAGAAAACACAACCTGCATTGGTAGAGTTCAAAAATGTCTTATGAAGTACAAGATTTTTAATATCATGGTACATTAATTTACTACATCAAATACAAGCTCCAACTACTTACAAAAGCAAAATGCTTATGATCAAATACCTTGGGGCACAAAAAGAAAATACTTGCCTAGTTATGAGATACTTACCTTGTTGTGGCAATTCTTCTCAAAATATATATCAAAGTAGCCAGCAAGTGCCTGTTTTTTAAAAGAAGTAATATAAACAATTATTAAACTAATCATGTAACAATTGATTCCATGGTTTTTTAAGTCACAGCAAAAAAACCATTTCAAAGATCAGACACTCTTAAACAAATGGCAGGTCACTATTTTCTCTAGAAAAGATGTTATAAATAAAAATAAAGTAATGTAACTTGGTTTTTCCCCATATAAACAAGATAATAAGGGTAACAAGGCTAATCAGATACTCAACATGTGTTCAATTAGAGAAATGACAGTGCTGGACCACTGAAAAGTGAGAATCTACATGGAGCGAGGCTCATCCGGCCCCTTACCCATCCAGACTCTCCCACCGAGACGCTGCCATGTGAGTCAAGTCTCCATACAGCCGCAGCAGTGTGAGATAGCCCAGGAGAGACCAGCAGAACTAGTACTGAACTAGACCAACAGAACAATCCAGACTACAGAAACAGAGACAAATAAATCTACATGATTTGACGTCATGGCACTAGGTTTTGGAGTGGTTTGTTACACAGAAATAAATAACTGACACATACTCGTTTGTACAAACCCAGTTCATTTCATTTCTTCTGATTTAACTCATCCAATTTCAAGGCAAAGTACTATGATTATTTTTGTGATGAGATAAATGAAATTTTAAAATATTACATATTTTGTTTCTGAAAATAAAAATTACACCATTCAAATAAAGCTTGTTTTAGGTATATACTTGAAGAAGAAATCTGATGTAACTCTAAGGTTCACTGTAACTGTATAAAAGGCTTCTAGAAGAAATTAATATGTTCAATCAAATATAGATTTTAATTTCTTTTTGTTTAAAATTTAAATGATACCATTCCTTTTTCTTTCACTAGTGGGACAGGCTCAACTCAACCTATTTTAAAACTGGCATTAAATAAAGCTTATAAAGTGGTAAAAATTAGAAACTGATTTTAAAAAGTCATATAAAGCTAATTTGTATAGTTTCCTGCTTTTGTTAAGACTGTGCAGTTTGATTGATTCCACAGGGTTAATGCAGATTGGGCCCAAATCAAATTCAGTATTTAACCTTGAGGTTCATTACGCTTCAGATACCAAGAAAGAATCAAAATACTATTTATAATTCGGTCAAACAGAAAAAACGATGTAAGTCTCAGACCAATTCCTAAACTGTGTTCCTGCAGGAGAGAACCCAAAACAGAACAGCAAACTCTTAGAGAACAGAAATGAGGTGTGAATCACTGTCTGCTGAGACACTGCTGACAGAACTTATGTTTTGACTTTAACTGGACTGACTGCCTGTTAACACCAAACATCAATACGGTCCAGGTGACGATAAGTCAGCAAAGAGTCCACAATATCCAGGAAACAATCCAATACTACTCAACATACAAAGTCCAGGAAAATGGAACCAACTGTCAAGAGGAAAGACAGTCAATAGATGTCAGTGCTGAGATGACCCAGATGCTGGACTATCAGACAAAGACTTAAAGCAGAAACTATAACTATGTTGGTATGAGTTAATAGCAATGCCGTAATAGAAACACACTGAAATAAATCAAAAGAGAAATTCTCAGTGGAGAAATAGAAATGACAAGAAGAGAACCTAAACTGAAAAACACAATTAACCGAAACAAAAGAATTCCTAGGCTGAATTGTAGAATGGAGAAGATACAGGGAAAAAAGTCAGTGAATTTGAAGTGAGACCAATAGAAACAAACCAATTTTAAAAAACAAGGGGAAAAGACTGAAATAAAATGCCCAGAGACTTGCGGACCTATGGAGCTAAACAGACCTCTGACTGGAGTCCAGACTGAAAAGAAAAACATGATGAAACAGGGAAAAATAAAAGCAAAACACTTTAAAAGTTCTATATCCAGGAAAAATATCCTTTAGAGAAT